>NC_092125.1:109503331-110793331 GCF_043159975.1 Macaca nemestrina
AACTCCTGGGCTCAAGTGATTCTCCCACCTTGGTCTCACAAAGTGCTGGGATTACAGGTGTGAGCCACCACACCTGGCCTTCATTCTTCATTTTCTCCACTCCTTATTTCTCCTGTTGCATTCTGATTTCTTCAGAACTACATTCTTCCGTATTCTCTTTTCTTTCAAGAGTTCCTATAGATTATTTTTTTCAATCTGTCCAATATCTTACCTGTTGTTCATTTTGTTATTCCATTTAATCCTTCTCTAACATTTCATATACATTGCTTTATACATTGTCTGATAATTCCAATCTCTGAAACTCATTTTGGGAGGAACTAAATCGACAGATTCTCAATTGTGGTGGTTTGTTTTTCTGTGTGTTCAGAGATCTTTCACTGTGAGCACGTTTGTCTGATCTTAACCTATGGGATTCCTTGTGGTCTAAAGAGAAAATATGTTCATATAGAGAAAATATATCTCAGAAGCCAGGGGGAGCTAATTACCCAAGAGCACATTTGCCCTTCTCCAGAGCCTAGTTTAAGTGCCAAGATCACAAAATATTAATGTTATCAGCATGTTGGTTAATGTTGGCTTTGCCATTCTAATACATCCACTGTTTTTGGTTCTGCTTAAGTTTTGGCAAGGACATAGGTATTTTGTAACAAAATGACTCCTTGGAATAGATGGTTGACTCTTCTGCCAGAAGTCAAGTCATAATTATATATAAACGTCTGTTTCTTCAACTCGACTACAGAACTTCTTCAAAACAATGATTACAACTTATTCATTGTTGTTTCTTTGCTGTTACTAAATAGTAGCTGAATGAATGACAACAGGATATTATCGTTTTCTTTTTTTTTCCTTTTTGAGACAGGTCTTACACTTTGGGAGGTCGAGGTGGGAGGACAGCTTGAGGCCAGGAGTTCGAGACCAGCATGGGCAACATGGTGAAACCCTGCCTTTACAAAAAATACAAAAATTAGCCAGGTATGGTTGCATGCACCTGTAGTCTCAGCTTTCTGGGGAGCTGAGGTAGGAGGACTACTTGAAACCCGGAGGTCAAGGCTGCAGTGAGCCGTGATCGTGCCACCGTACTCCAGCCTGGGAGGTTAAAAAGCCACTACTGGCTGGGCGTGGTGGCTCACGCCTGTAATCCCAACACTTCGGGAGGCTGAGGCAGGTGGATTACCTGAGGTTGGGAGTTCGAGACCAGCCTGACCAACTTGGAGAAACCCCGTCTCTACTAAAAATACAAAATTAGCCGGGTGTTGTGGCGCATGCCTATAATCCCGGCTACTCAGGAGATTGAGGCAGGAGAGTTGCTTGAACCCGGGAGGCAAAGGTTGTGGTGAGCAGAGATCGCACCATTGCACTCCAGCCTGGGCCACAAGAGCAAAACTCCAGTTAAAAAAAAAAAGCCACTACTGACCACAATGTCAATTTTCACAGAATTTATAATCACCACAAACCATGTAACATGCTTAGTTACATAACCTTTTGTTCTTTGATTTTTAAGTTAAAAAAAAATTTTGGCTGACTTTGTAGAATTGCTAGGATGTTCAACAGCGACCTTACAGAATTGCTAGGATGTTCAACAGATGCTTTCTTTGCTAGTGACACCCCCCTTACTCTTATAACAGGAAGGTACTAGCAAATTATTTCAAAGGATAAAGTTGATAAAGTACAAGAGGAGGTGTCCAGATGTCACAGTTACGTAAAACTAAACACCATAATCTTGTATCTCACTCAGAGGAGTCTCTTTCCTTTACCAATACCTCATTACTGGGAAGTCATCAGAATAATGTGCTATCTTACAGGTCCTTAGTAACATCTGCTAAATGTCTGAATAAAAGACTAAGTAATGGGTTGACTCAGGCCAGGGAGCATACACCTATAGTGCCAGCTACTTGGGAGGCTGAGGCAGGAGAACAGCTCGAGACAGGGAAAGGGAGGGAGGAAGGATCACCTCAAGAGAAAGACAGTCAACACTTAGTCAAAAAATCTTGAAGCTGAAAAACAGGGTATGAGGATAGATTTTCATTCTAAAAATTCAAATTTGCCACTCCGTATCTCCTAACTTAATTCATATAACTTAGTCTATGACAAATATCTTCCCTAATGTATCACTTTAATTTTATGTTATCTTTGTAATGCAGAAGTTTAATTTCTATGTAATCAAACTCAAATATTTTTACTACTGTTTTTTGTGTCTTAAGCGCCTTTATCCCCTATAATCATAAAAATATTTATATTTTCTTCAAATAATTTTAAAGTTTGTTTTACACACCAAAGTAATTCACTTGTAATATATTTCTGTGTAGAGTGTAGGAAATTATTTAACTTTATTTTTTCTATACAGAAAGTGTTATACCCTAGAATCCGTTATTAAAGAGTTCATATTTGAGACAGAGTCTCACTATGTTACCCAGACTAGAGTGCAGCCTTGACCTCGAGATCCTCCTGCCTCAGCCTCCTGAGTAGCTGGAAACATAGGCACACGCCCCCATATCCAGCTAAGTTTTGTATTTATTGTAGGGATGGGGTCTTACCATGTTGCTTAGGTTGGTGTCAAACTCCTGGGTTCAAGCAATCCACCCACCCTGGCTTCCCACATTGGGAGTTTGGGATTACAAGTGTGAGCCACTACATCACACCCAGATATCTTAACGATTTTCTTTTCTTTTCTTTTTTTTGAGACAGAGTCTCACTCTGTCGCCCAGGCTGGAGTGCAGTAGGGTGATCTCAGCTCACTGCAACCTCTGCCTCCCGGGTTCAAGTGATTCTCCTGCCTTAGCCTCCCGAGTAGCTAGGACTACAGGCGTGCGCTACCACGCCCAGCTAATTTTTGCATTTTTAGTAGAGATGGGGTTTCACCATGTTGGCCAGGATGGTCTCAATATCCAGACCCCAAGCGATCCACCCGCCTCGGACTCCCAAAGTGCTGGGATTACAGGCGTGAATCACAGTGCCCGCCCTTTCTTTTTTTTGGTAAACTTTTTATTTATTTATTTATTTATTTATTTATTTATTTATTTATTTACTGAGACACAGTTTCACTGTATCACCCAGGCTAGAGTGCAGTGGCATAACCTCGGGTCACTGCAACCTCCAGTTCCCGGGTTCAAGTGATTCTCCTGCCTCAGCCTCCCAAGTAGCTAGAACTACAGGCGCATGCCACCATGCCTGGCTAATTTTTGTATTTTTAGTAGAGATGGGGTTTCACTATGTTGGCCAGGCTGGTCTCGAACTCCTGACCTCATCATCTGCTCGCCTTGTCCTCCCAAAGTGCTGGGATTACAGGTGTGAGCCATAGTACCCAGCCTATGTTAACCATTTTCAAGTGTACAATTCAATGGCATTAAGTACATTCATACTGTGCAACCATCACTACCATCCATATCTCCAGAAGTCTTTTCATCTTGCAAAACTGAAATTCTATACCCATTGAACAATAACTCCCCATTCCCTGCCCCCTACCCCAGTCCCCGACAAACACTATTCTATTCTTTCTGTGAATTTGACAGTGAAAGTACCTCACTGTGTATTTGTGGTTTTTTTTTTTTCCCATTAGTTTCTGTTCTTATTTTATTATATCCTTCCTTTCTTGGGCTATTTTGCTCTTCTTTTAAAACTTGTTGAGATGAATACTTAGTTCACTGATTTTTAGAGTACTTTCATGTTCCTTTATAATGCTTTACATATATTAGCCTATTTAATCCTCACAGCATCCCTAAGAGACAAACTGTACTATTATTCTCATTTTATAGATGGGAAAACTAAAGGATGAGAAAGTTAAATAAATTCCTCTACCAAGTAAGAGATCCAGGATTGAAATCCATGCAACCTTGCAAGTTTGACTCCAAACCTTGCATTTTTAACCTCTAAGCTCTGCTGCTTCCCAAGGAGGAAGAGCTACTCCATGAAGAAAAACTCATAAGCCCTTATATTAAGATATACAGTATGAGCGTCTGGCTAGAGCAATGGCTCATTACTGGGATTTAGGAGAGTTAGTGGTAAGGATGGGAAGACTGAGATTTGACTGTAGAAGTCTTTAAGTGGCATCCCTTTTTGTTTGTTTGTTTGACACAGGGTCTTATTCTGTTGCTCAGGGCAGAGTACAGTGACACCATCACAGCTCACTGTAGCCTCCACCTCTCAGGCTCAAGTGATCCTCCTGCTTCAGCCTTCCAAGTAGCTTGGACCACAAGCACATGCCACCACACCCAGTTAATTTAGTAGAGATGAGGTCTCCCTATGTTGCCCAGGGTGGTCTGGAACTCCTGGGCTCAGGTGATACTGCTGCCTTGGCCTCCCAAAGTGCTGGGATTATAGGCGTGAGCCACCGCACCCAGCCCTCTCTTATTTTTTAATGTTCAGTTTCCTATCTTCAAGTCGTTTTATATGACTTATTTTATCATCAGTATCCTCACCTGTAAAATGAGGATAATAATCTTTGCCCCTAATTATATCATATATTTGATTTGAGAATCAAAGAAAATAATAAAGATGGAAGGAAATTTCTTTTTTTTTTTTTTTTTGAGATGGAGTGTTGTTCTTTTGCCCAGGCTGGAGTGCAATGGTGTGATCTTGGCTCACTGCAACTTCTGCTTCCCAGGTTCAAGCAATTCTCCTGCCTCAGCCTCCTGAGTAGCTGGAATTATAGGCACACGCTACCATGCCTGGCTAATTTTGTATTTTTAGTAGAGACAGGGTTTCTCCATGTTGGTCAGGCTGATCTCAAACTTCTGACCTCAGGTGATCCACTTGCCTCGGCCTCCCAAAGTGCTGGGATTACAGGTGTGAGCCACCACACCCGGCCAGAAATCTCTTAAATCATAAAGCAATGTAAAAATATATTTTAAAGGATTTCAGAGTATGCCTTGCTAATACTAATTTGTTAATTATAATAATAGCAGTAGTAGGCACAGTCATCTTCCTCATCATAGCAACAGCTAACATTTGTTGTTTATTAAACGTCAGTCACTGTTCTAAGCCCTTTATATATATTATTAACTCATTTAGTTTCCACACTTTATGAAGTAGGTACTATTATTGGATTCATTATACAGATGAGAAACTAATTTTTTTTTAAATTTACGTAAAGTTATAGAGTTACCAAATGGCAGAGCCAGAATTCAAATCTAGGCACACTGGGTTCCAGAGACTGTGGTCTTAAACCATTGTATCTCTGGACATCTATGTGTATGTAGTTTGAAGTGAATGAAAAAGGTAACAAACTGGGAAACTAGTTAGCAGGATATAATATTAATATATCAAACAGAGTGACAGTGACAATAACAGAAAATCAAAAGGCAGAGAGAAAAGGAAGAAGAAACTTTAACAGAAGAATCAGTCCCTGGTAACTGACTAAGAAATAAGAAAGAAAAACTTAAGATTACTAAGGGGCTGTTATAAAATGAAAAACTGTAAGTTAGATTTAGGAGAGCTATTTGGCAGAACAGAAACAATAAAGGACTAAGAGTCAGAAAAATCTGGGTTCTAGTCCCAGGACTTACACTATATTGTCATTTTCCTCTGGGCGGTATCTTAACTGCTCTGGACTTCAGTTTTTCTCATTTTGTAGAAAGAAATAATAAAATCTGGGCCAGGTGCGGTAGCTCATGCCTGTAATCCTAGCACTTTGGGAGGCCAAGGCAGGCGGATCATGAGGTCAGGAGTTCGAGACCAGCCTAACCAATATGGTGAAACTCTGTCTTTACTAAAAATACGAAAATTAGCTGGGCGTGGTGGCGCGTGCCTGTAATCCCAGCCACTCAAGGCTGAAGCAGGAGAATCGCTTGAACCCGGGAAGCGGAGGTTGCAGTGAGCCGTATCGTGCCACTACACTCCAGCCTGGGCAACAGAGTAAGACTCTATCTCAAAGAAAAAAAAAGAAGAAATAATAAAATCCAATCTGCTTATCTGCAAGTTAGTTACCATTTATATAGCAATTTTCAATTTATATTGAACATATTTTCACATAAATTGAAACTGTAGGAGTAGGACTTTACACAAAGTAAGGCGTGTTACTGTTTCAGGCATTCTGAACTGAATATGGACATATAACATTTAAGTAGAAATTCTCAACTGGCTGGGTGCTGTGGCAACTACTTGGGAGGCTGAGGCAGGAGAATTGCTTGAACCTGGGAGGCGGAGGTTGCCGTGAGCAGAGATTGCGCTACTGCACTCCAGCCTGGGCAACAAGAGCGAGACTCTGTCTCAAAAAAAAAAAAAAAAGAAAGAAAGAAAAAAGAAAAGAAAAGAAAAAAAAAGTTTGTTTTCAGATTTTGGAATATTTGCATTATCCTTACTGGTTGAGCATCTCTAATTTGAAATCCAAAATGCTCCAATGAGCATTTTCTGTGAGCGTCATGTTGGTGCTCAAAAAGCTCCAGATTTTGGAGCATTTTGGATTTCAAATTTTCAGATTACGGGTATTTAACCGGTACCAAGCTCATTATTTCCTCAAAATCTGTCATGACACCTTTTCCCAAAAAAGATCATGCATATAATTCTCTATACACCCTTGAGAGTCAATAAAATCACATTAAGCTCTTATACAACAAGTAGCATAAATTCATTTTTCAGTTCAATTAAAGATGAAAATGTATAAGCACAAATAATTGCCTTTTACGAACACCTGGGATAGGGACAGGATTTTGGAAAGCTCCACCCACATCAAAGATATACCTACTCTTACACCATCCTGACACAATACAAGCAAACCCTCAGTTCTTAAAGGGATTCTTCCATAATCTATATATAACTTATTGAAGTCATTGCTGGTTGCAGAGTAGTCCACAGTTTCCCAAGTATAAATCAACTCTGACATTCATAAACACTTTCCCTGTGCTTCAAATTAAAGTTTCAACTATTCTGGTCTCACGGTGATGTATATTCAGATAAACTGGCATTTCTGTCCCTTAGCTAGGACCTCTAGGACACAAATGGCAAATATCAGGTTGGTTTAACTTTCATTTTTACCCCTCCCTCTCACATACATATTTTCTTACAATAATAACTAGTATATCTAAAATACAATCTCCAGGTTTCCAGCCCATGGAATTTCCAACCAGTGATAGAAAAGATAAACTGAAATTTAATAAAAAGAACTGAAATAATTAGATAAGTACTAGAGAAAATAGTTTCCCAACTTATCTGAAAGTCCTACTTTCCCTTCTTTGGGCATCTCTTTTAACATGTGGCCGTGAGTCCACCCCATACCAACTTTTAATCAAGTGAAATCAATAAACACCTTAAAGGGACTCAAGGAATAAAATTAATGTCCCTAATTAAGTTGCCCATGGTGCAGTATGATCACCAAATGTGTTTTGTCAGCAATATTATTTTTTAAATCTGACAATGTCACACATACAAAAATCCAAATTTCTGTCCTAGTTTAAAAGTGAGAAAAGTTTGGCAGCGTATGTTAATGTTGGGCTCACATTTCTTCATGGCCATTAGCCAAGGACTGAGTAACTGCTCTCCCTCTTAAGTGGATTTTTTCTCATACTCAACCTACTTTACTCATCTGTATTACCTGCCAGGAACTTCTAGACATTTGCCCTCCTTGAATTAAAGGACTCAAAACAGCCTTAAGTTAAGACAAAAAAATTCAGAAATCAGTTTATAGTAGAATTGTGAATAAGAGCTTTATTTTATTTTATTTATTCATTATTATTATTTTTTGAGACAGAGTCTCGCTCTGTCACCCAAGCTGGAGTGTAGTGGCGTGATCTCGGCTCACTGCAAGCTCCACTTCCCGAGTTCATGCCATTCTCCTGCCTCAGCCTCCCAGCTAGCTAGGACTACAGGTACCTGCCACCACGCCCGGTTAATTTTTTTTTTTTTTTTTGTATTTTTAGTAGAGACAGGGTTTCACCGTGTTAGCCAGGAATGATGGTCTCGATCTCCTGACCTTGTGATCTACCCTCCCTGGCCTCCCAAAGTGCTGGGATTACAGGCGTGAGTTTTAAAAGGGGAAGTGGTGGTCAGGATGGGGCTGTTTAAGGAATACTTAAGTCCTTTATTTGTTTATTTCAGAGAGAGCGTCTTGCTCTGTCACCCAGGCCAGAGTGTGGAGTGCCATGGTATGACTATAATTCACTTCAGTCTTGAACTCCTGGACTCAAGAGATCCTCTTGCCTTGGCCTCCTGGTAGCTAGGACTACAGGCACATGCCAACATACCTGGCTAATTTTTAATTTTTTTGTAGAGACAGGATCTCGCTATGTTGCCCAGGCTGGTCTCAAACTCCTGGCCTCAAGTGATCCTCCCACCTCAGCCTCCTAAAAGTGCAAGGATTACAGGTATGAGAACCATCATACCTGGCATTAAGCTCTTATTTTAATATCCTCTGATTTACCATATAATTTATAATTAACTTATTTATAAGCAAGAGTGTATTCTGTTTCACTAATACAATCTTCCATTCCTGTTTATTGTTTTAAGATATATTTTATAACTGGTAGGGAATTTTAACCTTACTATTCTTAAAAAAAAATTACCTTGGATATTTATCCTTCCACAGGAAATCCTATTGAGATTTTGATTGGGATTACAGAGTATAAATTACATATTAGGAAAGAAATGTATTTTTAACAATACCAAATCTTTTCCTTCAAAAAACCCCATATATATGTATATATACACACATACATATATATATATATATCTTCATTTGTCCAGATCTTCTTTAATATCCTTTAAATTTTTAAAATTTTCTTTATAAAAGCCTTACATACTTCTTATATTTATTCTTGGGTGGGGTTTTTCTTTTATTTTTTGTCTTGCAAAATAAATCTTTCTTCCTAATTACAGTTTAAAATAAGTTGCTGCTGGCATACATAGGAAAGCTACTGATTTTGTATGTTCAACTTGAATCTGGCTATTTAGCTGAGTTATTAGTTGATCATCATGACTTTCTGTGTAGGCTAAGGGTTGGCAAATGATGGACCTCAGACCAAATCTGGCCTGCTGCCTATTCTTATTGGAACATAGCCATACCCATTTGTTTCTGTATTGTTTGGTGCTTTCATGCTAGAATGGCATTGTTAAGGAGCTGTGACAGAGATACTATGGCTCAAAAAGCCTAAACTACTTAACTATCGACCCTTTATAGAAAAGGGTTGCCCAGCCCACCTGATGTAGATAATTATATTACCTGCAAGTAATGACAATTCTGTCTCTTCTAAAAGCATTTTGTTTATTCATTCACTCCTTTTCTCTTTTTCTTGAGATGGGGTCTTACTCTGTCGCCCAAGCTAGAGGGCAGAGGCACGATCTCAACTCACTGCAACCTCCGCCTCCCAGGTTCAAGCAATTCTTGTGCCTCAGCCTCCCGAGTAGCTAGGATTACAGGTATGCACCACCACACCCAGCTACTTTTTGTACTTTTACTACAGATGGGGTTTCACTGTGTTAGCCAGGCTGGTCTTGAACTCCTGACCTCAAGTGATCTGCCTGCCTCGACCTCCCAAAGTGCTGGGGTTATAGGCATGAGTCACTGCACTTGACCTATTTATTCATTTACTCATTTCTAAATAAATGGAACCTCCAGCATAATGATCAACAGTAATGATAATGGAGGACTTCTGTCTTGGAATGCTTTGTTTCATCATTACATATGATGTTTACTACAGGTTTCTGAAGACATGTTTCATTGAGTTAAAACATTCTTGGGGGCTTAAGGTTTTAATTTAAGAACCGTACTTTATTCTGAGATTATGTCCTTCTCACTTTTTTCCATGAAATAATGGTAGTAACACACAATGTAGTTGTTTTTAAACATATCTTTACATGGTAAAAAAAAAAAAAAAAAAGGTTGACGACTATATATTAATCCATGAAATAGGTTATGAAATTCAAGTCTAGGAAACACTAGGCTAAGTTACAGATATTACAGTGATATTTATAGCAGAAACTCTAGTGTATTGTTGTTCTTATTCACAATTATACTGGGTTTTATATATAAAGAGGCAGCATGGATTAGTGGTTAAGTGGCAAAGAACATGGGCTTTGGATTTAGATAGCCTGAAGTGGGAATCTGGCTCTCTGCCTCCAGGTAGCTCTTAGAGATTAGGCAATTTACCTAACCTCTCAAAGTCACAGTTTCTTCTTCTTTAAAATTAGAGTAACAAGACCAGACGCGGTGGCTTACTCCTGTAATCCCAGCACTTTGGAAGGCTGAGGCAGGCAAATCATCTGAGGTCAGGAGTTCGAGACCAGTCTGAGCAACATGGAGAAACCCCATCTCTACTAAAAATACAAAATTAGTTGGGCATGGTGGCGCATGCCTGTAATCCCAGCTACTCGGGAGGCTGAGGCAGGAGAATTGCCTAACTGCTTGAACCTAGGAGGCGGAGGTTGCAGTAAGCCGAGATTGTGCCATAGCATTCCAGCCTGGACAACAAGAGGGAAACTCCATCTCAAAAAAAGAAAAAATTAGTGTAACAATAGTGCCCACGGTATAGTTGTTCTCAAAATTAAATGATAAAGCACTCTGTATAATATTTAGTCAATTATAAATATCCAACAAATGGTAGGTGTTATTATTTTATGTACTTGTTTACTTAGTACATTCAAGTAGTACCATATTTTAATCTTTTCTAACAGCAAGGTAGACATTTCAAGTTAACAATCCTAAGGAAAGAAGAGGGATCAGTCAGTTCTTTTGTTTTATTTCTTATTTTCAATATATTCCATAGTTTCACAAGATCACTCAGTTCTGACTGGATTAATACTAACAAATGGGTCAATGATAATAAATACATAATCTGAGGAAGCATTTAGCTATTATGGTTGTTCCATATAATTGTTTATATATTGTTACATATATTGTTTATCCTGTAACTATGTGTGTCTCTTGTAGAAAACAATTTACAAATACAGATGCAACACAAAGAACACACTATTAATACAGGGCAAAAATAAGATGAGATATAAGCTTGTACTGTATACACACCAGAATTCTCCCCGAATGTGGGGATGTTCAATAGGCATTCAAAAAGAAGGGCCCATGGTCAGAGTTTAGGAAATGCTGTGTTTTTGTTTTGTTTTGTTTTTGAGATGGAGTCTCACTCTGTCGCCCAGGCTGGAGTGCAGTGGCACAATCTGGGCTCACTGCAAGCTCTGCCTCTCAGGTTCATGCCATTCTCCTGCCTCAGTCTCCCAAGTAGCTGGGACTACAGGTGCCCACCACCATGCCCGGCTAATTTTTTTGTATTTTTTAGTAGAGACGGGGTTTCACCGTGTTAGCCAGGATGGTCTTGATCTTCTGACCTTGTGATCTGCCCATCTTGGCCTCCCAAAGTGCTGGGATTACAGGCGTGAGCCACCGTGCTCAGCCAGGAAATGCTGTTTTGAAATTAGCATTGTAAAGCCCCAAAAAGAAATCAAATTATTGATATGGTAATGTGAACTTTGAATCTTCAGGAAAGGAAAAGTAGTATGGATCATTTTCTAAACTTATTTGAGCACAGAACCCTTCTTCCTCTGATCATTTCATAGGAATACACTGTGGGAAGTGCTGGATCCAACTACCGCTAAAAATGAAGTTAAATCAATATTGGGTTGTGAGTATGACGTTGGGAAATAATTTCCATTTCTCTTTACAGATTTCATGGAGGGAAAAAAATTTCAGTAAGACTCAGAAGACATGAAATGTGTTAAACAAAACAGACACAGTAGTTAGAAGGAAGCACATTCACAGATTATCACCAGGAGACATACATGGTCAAGTAAGGATAAACAGGAGACCAGCTTTTGAAAACAGAAGAAAGAGTTTTTAAAAGAAAAATATGGCTGGGCGCGGTGGCTCATGCCTGTAATCCCAGCACTTTGGGAGGCCGAAGCGGGTGGATCACGAGGTCAGGAGATTAAGACCATCCTGGCTAACATGGTGAAACCCCATCTCTACTAAAAATACAAAAAATTAGCTGGGCATGGTAGCACGCACCTGTAGTCCCAGCTACTTGGGAGGCTGAGGCAGGAGAATTGCTTGAACCCAGGAGGCGGAGGCTGCAGTGAGCCAAGATCGTGCCACTGCATTCCAGCCTGGGTGACAGAGCGAGACTGTTTCAAAAACAAAAGAGAAAAGAGAAAAGAGAAAAAGAGGAGAGGAGAGGAGAGAGAAAGAGAAAGAAAGAGAAAGAAAGAGAAAGAAAGAGAAAGAGAAAGAAAGACGTGTGTTAACAAAAAAGTAATAATCAACCATTTAGGCAAATTATCCTTCAATCTTCAAGCATGTTCAACTATTACAGTTCTTAATGGGTAAAGAAACTAAAATTCTAAATTGTCTAAGTTTAGATCCCATAGAGCAACAAAGATTTACTTACTTCACTAGAGCAGCTGCTTCAGGAAGTACATCAGCAAATGATTCACGGAATATGATTGCATTTTTCCTTTTACAGTTCTGTATGACATCATTGGCAAGGTAAAAGAGATTCAAACGGTGGGGATATGCAGCTAGAGATGACAAAAGACAATAAATAAAACCAAATGAGTCAATTTACAGTTATTTCAACTTATTCCAAATACAGTGTTCTCAAACTATAACTGGTATTTTTTTTCTTACATGGATATAAAAAGATGAATGTAATTGCATGGATGGAAGGGAGGAAGGATGGATGGATAAACTGACAAATGAACTAATGGATGGAAGGGAGGAAGGATGGATGGATAAACTAGCAAACGAACTAAGGGATCAGTTTACCAAACATACTAAAAACCCTGACTACTTCAGGTTAAGATTCTGTTCAAGGTACTCCTCAAGGAGATTTCTCCCTCACTTTGTAGATGTTTGGCACTAAAAAAAAGACCCAGTAACTCTGGAGAAGCTAAAATAAAACAAAATTATAGTCTCAAACATCTGGGAAGACAAAAAAAAAAAAAATGAGCTGAACATGCTCGACTTGTTGCGGAAATACCAAGGTTAGTAGAAAGAGCATGGGCTTTGTAATCAAATTCTTGTGACCTTAAGCAAATTGCTTAACATTTATTATAGATAGACCCTCCTCCCCATCAACCAATCCAGATACTACTCAGATACATCTTAGTCTTCCCATCTACTGGAGGGAGGCTCTGCTGCTGCCTTCATCACTAGACGAATGTCCTGCAAAATAATACGATCCTATGTACGCATCTAGGTTAAGCTTTTCTTTTCCTTTTTTTCGAGATGGAGTCTCACTCTGTCGTCCAGGCTGGAGTGAAGTGGTGCAATCTCAGCTCACTGCAACCTCTGCCTCCCGGGCTCAAGCAATTCTCCTGTCTCATCCTCCCAAGTGCCTAGGACTACAGGTGTGTGCCACCATGCCCAGCTAATTTTTTTGTATTTTTAGTAGAGATGGGGTTTTACCATGTTGGCCAGGCTGATCTCAAACTCCTGACTTCAGGTGATCTGCCCGCTTTGGCCTTCCCAAAGTGCTGGGATTACAGGTGTGAGCGACCGCGCCCAGTTGGTTAAGTTTGTCAACGGCTCACAAGGCCCAATCAATGTACTATCTGGAACCCTGAGCAAAGTCACCTTAAGTTTCATTATTATGCTGGGTAATTTCAATGTCTAAATGGATGATCTACCATGTTTTCTTGTCTCTCGGTTCCTTGACCTCATATTCAGTGACCTTCAAGAACCACTCCTTTGCACATTTAAAAATCTCCTCCTCTGATCACAATCTCCCACTCCTATTATACTTGTTCTTTAATTTCATCAAGATCTCAGCTTTTTATTTTCTCTAATTCTACATTCTCTTCTTAGTACTCAATTCTTCACCAATTCCAGAGTCTTTGTCCATTATTTAAACCAATATTTTATTAAAACCCTCATACTCTTGTCCTTCTCCTCTCTAATTTAGCCTTCTATCTCATGTACTTAATCAAATCCAAATTTGGATCAATCTAACTGCATTTACTGCACCTTTATTTCTGCTGCTGGATTCTGCTGAAGAAAAATCGAACAAAAAAAAATTTAAATCATACAAATTAAAAGTCTCCTTCTTCACCTGTACCCTCCACATGTGCTTAGTCAGCATCCCCTCTCAAAGAAGTATTTCGAATTTTAACCACTTGTCAGGCCCGAATCTTTACCACATCACTTCTCACTCTCAGGAGATAAGCTTATATGGTGTTTCACAGAGAAGGCAAAAGTCATTAGATGGAAATTATCTTGTCAAAAAAAAATGTATCCACATTTAAACTTACCTAGATCAATTTACCTAGTAAAAAGCATTACTCCTATTAAAGAGTAATCCTTCCACTACGTACTGTTTCCTAGACTCTATTCACACCTTGAGCACATTATACTACATTAACTATGCTTGTTTCTTTTTTTGTGTTTTTTGTTTATTTGGAGACAGGGTCTCACTCCTGCCACCTAGGCTGGGGTGCAGTGGTGCGATCACAGTTCACTGCAGCCTCCCCGGGCTCAGGTGATTCTCCCACCTCAAGTCACTCGAGAAGCTGGGACTTAAGGCATGCCACCATGCCTGGCTAATTTCTTTTGTATTTTTAGTAGAGACAAGGGTTTGTCATGTTGCCCAGGCCGGTCCTGTACTCCTGAGCTCAAGCAATCTGCCCACCTCAGCCTCCCAAATTGCTGGGATTACAGGCATGAACTACTGCGCCTGGCTTATCCTTGCTTCTTGTATTTTAGTTTGATTCTTATTTATATTTATTAATTATTATTATTATTATTTTTGAGACAGAGTTTCACTCTTGTCGCCCAGGCTAGAGTGCAATGGCACAATCTTGGCTCACTGCAACCTCCACCTCGTGGGTTCAAGCTATTCTCCTGCCTTAGCCTCCTGAAGTAAGTGGGATTACAGGCGCCTGCCACCATGCCCAGCTAATTTTTTTGTATTTTTAGTAGAGATGGAGTTTCACTATGTTGGCAGGCTGGTCTTGAAATCCTGACCTCAAGTAATCCACCCACCTTGGCCTCCCAAAGTGCTGGAATTACAGGCATGAGCCACCGCACCCGACCTCTTATTTATATTTATATATTTACATTGTATTCCTTCAGGCTGTCTCTCAACATAGGTATATACACGTCTCTCCTATCTTAAAGTTTTCTTGCGACCACCTTAGGTTACCCCTAGCCTTTCCTTCCTTGCCTAATGTTAGTTAAGACCTTTTAGGCCGGGCTCGGTGGTTCAAGCCTGTAATCCCAGCACTTTGGGAGGCCGAGACGGGCGGATCACAAGGTCAGCAGATCGAGACCATCCTGGCTAACATGGTGAAACCCCGTCTCTACTAAAAATACAAAAAACTAGCCGGGCGAGGTGGCGGGCGCCTGTAGTCCCAGCTACTCCGGAGGCTGAGGCAGGAGAATGGCGTGAACCCGGGAGGCGGAGCTTGCAGTGAGCTGAGATCCGGCCACTGCACTCCAGCCTGGGCGACAGAGCGAGACTCCGTCCCAAAAAAAAAAAAAAAAAAGACCTTTTAGTGTGAAGAGTCTGAAAGAGTTTTGTATGCATGCTCACTGTCTACATTTTTAACTCCCATTAACTCCATAATTATAGGAGCCACTCTTTTATTGCACTTAAAAAATATGCAATCTACCATGCTAAGAGCTTTTTATAAATTATGTTATCTCATTTATGTTGCCAATAGTTCACTCAAACGCCAATTTTCAAGGTTACTAATTAAATTTACTAAACCCAATGGAGTTTTTTTTTTTTTTTTTTTGAGGCGGAGTTTCGCTCTGTCTCCCAGGCTGGAGTGCAGTGGCCGGATCTCAGCTCACTGCAAGCTCCGCCTCCCGGGTTTACGCTATTCTCCTGCCTCAGCCTCCCGAGTAGCTGGGACTACAGGCGCCCGCCACCTCGCCCGGCTAGTTTTTTTTTTGTATTTTTTAGTAGAGACGGGGTTTCACCATGTTAGCCAGGATGGTCTCGATCTCCTGACCTCGTGATCCGCCCGTCTCGGCCTCCCAAAGTGCTGGGATTACAGGCTTGAGCCACCGCGCCCGGCCTTTTTTTTTTTTTAAATGTTATTTCTTTGTAGCTTTGGCACACAGAATAATCTGTCACAGTACTTTCTCCTTTGGCTTCTGTCTTAACCACTCTCCTGGTTTTCATCCTACCTCTCTGGGTCCTCCTCTAGAATCATGTACAGGTAGCCAGTCTGGCTGTGATCATCCTTATTTAAATGTTGATGTTCTCCAGGATTCTCTCCTGAGCACTCTTCTCTACTCATAGCATAGTGTTTTAAGATTTCAGGCTTTAAGTCAATCTTTTCCATTTCTGACTCTGTCACTTGTTAGCTTTGGAGTCTTTTACATTACTTAACTCTTCTCTATGTTGCTTTCCTTTGTAAAATGACAACCTCACAGGATTGTTAGAAGAACTAAATAAAACAATATATGTAAAACAATTAAGATAGGGCTTAATGCACAGCAAATGGAATGCTATCAGCATAATCACCTCTTTCTAGTTGCTTTAACTACTTCAACCAATGTATCAATGACTCCCATGTTTGTAGATATCAAGCCTGGATTTCCCTTTACCAGTCAATGTACACATCCACTTCAAAGTCTCCGAGGCACCCTGAGCTTGATTTTAATTTTTTTTTTCTGTCACCCAGGCTGGAATGCAGTCACAATCTTGGCTCACTGAAACCTCTGCCTCCTGGGTTCAAGTGATCCTCCCACCTCAGCCTCCCAAGTAGCTGGGACTACAGGCACATGCCACCATGTCTGGCTAATGTTTTTTTTTTTTTTTCTTTTTGAGATGGAGTTTCGCTCTTGTTGACCAGGCTGGAGTGCAATGGCACGATCTCGGCTCACTGCAACCTCTGCCTCCTGGGTTCAAGCGATTCTCCTGCCTCAGCCTCCCAAGTAGCTGGGATTACAGGCATGCGCCACCATACCTGGCTAATTTTGTAGTTTTAGTAGAGACGGGGTTTCTCCATGTTGGCCAGGCTGGTCTTGAACTCCTGGCCTCAAGGAATCCACCAGCCTCAGCCTCCCAAAGTGCTGAGATTACAAACATGAGCCACTGCACCCGGCTGATTTTAATATTTTATTTTATTGTAATTTATTTATTTATTGAGATGGAGTTTCACTCTTGTTGCCTAGGCTAGAGTGCAATGGCACGATCTTGGCTCACCACAACCTCTGCCTCCCAGGTTCAGGCGATTCTCCTGCCCCAGCCTCCCGAGTAGCTGGGATTACAGACATGCGCCGTCACACCCAGCTAATTTTTTTTGTATTTTTAGTAGAGACGGGGTTTCTTCATGTTGGCCAGCCTAGTCTCGAACTCGCGACCTCGGGTGATCCGCCTGCCTCAGCCTCCAAAAGTGTTGGGATTACAGGCATGAGCCACTGCACCCGGCCTTATTATTCTATTAATCACCTTCCTCTTTTTCTGTCTGTTACTACTCTTTAGTCTGAATTTTAGCAATTCTTTCTGACTCCTCCTCCTCCTTACCCCCCTACACCCATTAATAAATCTCCAAACTCTAGCCAATTTTGTCTCCAATAATATTTCTCAACTTTATCCTCTCTTGTCTTTCCCTTCCTACTATTGCTGTTTTCCAGGTTTCATTACCGTTGACCTGGCCACTCCTGCAACAGCCTCCTAGGCATCTGCCCCTAGACTTGCTCCCCTTAAATTTCCTCCCTATATTGTTGCCAAATTTATTTCTTTTCTTTTTTTTCTCTTCCTTTTTTTTTTTTTTTTTTTTAGAAAAGATCAGATTTGTTTGGAGAAAACAAAAAACCCACAGCCCAAAGGATGCGATTTTATATCTCAAGACATCTCCAGGTATTAAGTCTACAAATTACAAATCATTTTTATGGAAGATATTTTTGTATAAATTTTACATGCATTCAGGAGCAGGATATAAATTAATCCCCGTTTCTATTTTAACAGGGGAGCAAGGTAGGGAAGTGGGAGTCAAATTCATTTTCAAATATGCAAAATTATCTAATTATTTCTCATATCAAATCTGTCAGTGATTTCACACTGCTCAATGGAAAAAGCGGAAACACTTCAGCTTCCTTTATGATCTGCATCCTGCCTTCTCTTCCAGTCTCATTTCTTCCCCCTCAAATTCAAAGTTCCATCTTTAATGAATTACTCACAATTGCCAAAAACCCTGCTACCTTGTGTTTTCTCTTTTTAGTCAGAATTTTCCTTTTCTATAACTCATCCTAAACAGTTTTCCGTGGTTTTCTACTCATCCATAGGAAAACGTCCAAAATTTTAAATTTAACTCATGTCAGTTTCTGACCACCCCCATGTTAAATCTCTCCTTCTTCCTGCAAACCACCCCAAACTATTTTATTACTACTTTTCCTCAATGTAAACTCTCCACTCTAGTCAGAGTACTTTGGAAATTCTGGAGGAATGAAAAAAAGTGGTTGAGGTAGTCTGGGAAGATGCTTAAAGTCTGTGGTCTTTAAGTACCCTATACTTTACCTACTATGGCATTTATCACCCTGTAGTGTACTTGTCTGTATCCCCACTGGATTATAAGCACCCAGAAGACTGAATTTCTCTTGTTCACTGCCTTATTCTTTTTTTTGGAGACTGAGTCTCACTCTGTCACCCAGGCTAGAGTACGGTGGTACAATTTCAGCTCACTGCAACCTCTGCCTCCCAGATTCAAGCGATTCTTGTGCCTCAGCCTCCCAAGTAGCTGGGATTACAGGTGCCGGCCACCACGCCTGGCTAATTTTTGTATTTTTAGTAGACAGGGTTTCACCATGTTGGCCAGGCTGGTCTCGAACTCCTAACCTCAAGTGAGCCACCCACCTTAGCCTCCCAAAGTGCTAGGATTACAGGCATGAGCCACCATGCCCAGCCTACTGCCTTTTCTTTTGTTTGGTTTCCTTTTTTTTTTTTAAGACAGAGTCTTAAAAAAGTGGTTGAGGTAGTCGCCCAGGCTGGAGTACAGTGGCGCGATCTCGGCTCACTGCAACCTCCGCCTCCCAGGTTCAAGCAATTCTCCTGCCTCAGCCTCCTGAGTAGCTGGGATTACAGGTGCGCATCACCACACCTGGCTAATTTTTGTATTTTTAGTAGAGATGGGGTTTCATCATGTTAGTCAGGCTAGTCTACAACTCCTGACCTCAGGTGATCCACCTGCCTTGGGCCTCCCAAACTGCCAGGATTACAGGCGTTAGCCACCGTACCCAGCCTATAATTTTTAATTTATTTAATACTTTATATATGCCAGGGACTATTTTAAAGAGGATACAGATATTAACTTACATCCTCACCACAACTCTATGAGGTTGGTACCAGCCTGGGCAACACAGTAAGATGCTATCTCTCCAAAAAATCTTTTTAAGTTAGCCAGGCATAACTGCACAACTGTAGTCTGGTTACTCAGAGGCTGAGGTGGGAGGATCACTTGAGCCTGGGAGGCTGAGGGTGCAGTGAGCCACAATCGCCCCACTGTACTCTGGTCTGTGTGACAGACCAAAGCCAGGAAGGAGCCCTGAGCCCTCACCAGAGACCAAACTGGACCTTGATCTTGAACTCTGCAACCTCTAGAAGTGTGAGAAAATCAATTTCTTTGTTTAAGCCACCCAGTCTGTGGTATTTTGTTATGGCAGCCAAGCTGACTAATGCAACTGTATAAGGAGACTATCTTTGTTTTTAGGAAATGAACACCAAAGTACCACATAGGGCAGCATGTCTGTAACATATGCTCAAACAGTTCAGAAATAAAAAGTGTGAGTGCCTGTAGAGAAAGCAGTAAGTGAGATAAAGCAAATATGTTAAAATGTTAATAACTGGGGAATCTGAGTGAAAAGTACACAGAAGGTTTTTGTAATACTCTTGTAACTTTTTAACATTTGAAATTATTCAAAAATAACAAGTTTAAAAAAAATACACAGAATCCAACCACTACTTAGTACCTCCACCACTGCCTGTGGTCTAAGTCACTATCATCTTTTGCTTGAATTATTGCAGTAGCCTCCTACCTAGTCTCCCTGCTTCTACCTTTGCCTGGCTTCAGTCTAATCTCAACTCAGAAGAGAGAGTGATCCTTTAAAAATATAAACTGATTGTATTATTCCATTTCTTAAATTACTCCCATAATGGTCCCCTCTTTAATACGAGTAAAGTTCAAAGTCCTTACAATGGCCTATAAATCCTAAACAATCTGGCACTGTCTTATCTTCCTGACCTAATTTCTTCATCACCACTGATTCCACTGTAGCCACAGTGGCCACCTTGCTGTCTTTACAAGGCCTCCAACACACCTGGCTGAGTCTTTGCCTCACGGTCTGTTAAGCTCACTGTTCTGGAACTTTCTTCCCCCGTATTTCTCATGGCTCATTCAACCACTGCCTTTAAATCTTGCTCAAATGTTCCTTTCTCCTTCTGCATAATAATTAAAAGAAGGTTGAATGCTTAGCCTTCAGTGAATATGTTCCTGACTACTTTACTTAAAACTGCAACAACAGGCCAGGTGTGGTAGCTCACGCCTGTAATCCCAGCACTTTGGGGGGCCAAGATGGGTGGATCACCTGAGGTCAGGAGTTCAAGACCAGCTTGACCAACATGGTGAAACCCCATCTCTATTAAAAATACAAAAATTAGCCGGGTGTGGTGGCATGCATCTGTAATCCCAGCTACTGAGAAGGCTGAGGCAGGAGAATTGCTTGAACCCAGAGGCGGAGGTTACAGTGAGCCAAGACTGTGCCACTGTACTTCAGCCTGGGCGAAAGAGCAAGACTCCGACTCAAAAAAAAAAAAAAAAAAAAAAAAAAAAAAGCAACATCAAGCCAACAACACTCCTACAACCCTTCTTTGCTTTATTCTCCCAAATAACACATAATTTTCCAATATACTATACAATTTATTTTTTGCCTATCTCCTCCACGAGAATATAAGCCTCATAAGAGCAAGGATTTTTGTCAGTTTTATTTACTGCTGAACTCTCAGCACTTAGAATAGTGCTTAACACTTAGTCGGTGTTCAGTAACTATTTCTTGAATAAATAAATTAGAAAAAAAAAGAGAAGGAAAAAAAGAAAAGGGGAAAAAAGAGTAGTTCTCTATTCAGTTTGGCTAACAATCCATAAGGCTTCTCTGTAAATGCACAGCATAGGTAGGGACTAGGTACAATGAAGTATTCTAGGGGCTGTTGCAGAAGTTAATCTAGATATAGTCAGTGTTCTCACAACATCAATTCCTCAACTATCTACAAGCTAAGCATTCAGCCTTCTTTTAATTATTATGCAGAAGGGGAAAAGAATTAACAACAGGAAACTGGAAGGTTACTGATTTGAGTCTAAGTACCTACAAAATAAAACCGTTAACTTGGTAGGAGACGGGTTAGATAATTTTTAACTTGAATTTATATTTTATGTCTACCTTGCCTTGTTCCAACAATGGGCTAAGATACCTGATACATAGTGTTTTCAATCAATGTAGTCTTTCAATTATAGAAAACCACCATTATAGTATAATGGAAAGGGCATCAGCACGAGAGTCCAGATCTGAGTTGTAACCCTTGAAAAACATTCATTTTCATTAGCTTAGGTCTGTCTTCATTTGTAAAACAGGCTGCAGAAAGGAAAAACAAAAAGAAGAAAAAGCCACATGGAAAAAAATGTTATTTATAGTTGTAGAAAAAACTAGAAGCAACCTAAAGAATAGTAACAGGGGAATAGCTAAGTAAAGGTGCATCCATATTATGTGGATAATAAGTATATGTCTATAAATAACATGAAGATGCTTGCATGAGAGTGAAAACACAGGAAAGAAAAATGTACATATACCATTATGTAAATTATGTAATACACTATTCAAATGTATATGTAAAGTACATCCATATTATATGGATAAGTACATGTCTGTAAATAACATGAAGATGCTTGCATGAGATTTAGTAAAAACACAGGAAAGAAGAATGTACATATACCATTATGTAAACTATGTAAATACACTATCTAAATGTATATGTGGGCCGGGCACAGTGGCCCTTGCCTATAATCCCAGCACTTTGGGAGGCCGAGGTGGGTAGATCACCTGAGGCCAGAAGTTTGAGCCCAGCATGACCAACATGGTTAAACTAAAAATACAAAAATACCAAAATTAGCTGGCCGTGGTGGTGGGTGCCTGTAATCCCAGATACTTGGGAGGCTGAGGCAGGATAATTGCTTGAACCTGGGAGGCAGGTGTTGCAGTGAACTGAGATTGCGCCATTGCACTCCAGCTTGGGCGAAGAGTGAGACTGTCTCCGAAAAAAAAAATTATATGAATATTTTTAAATAAATGTTATCTTCTAAACTTTCTATGCTACAATTATAATACCTTTATATAAAAAATAAAAGCATAGGCCAGGTGTGGTGGCTCACTCCCATAATCCCAACACTTTGGGAGGACAAGATGTAAGGATGGGTTGAGCCCAGGGGGGTCAAGGCTGCAGTGAGCCATAGTTGTGCCACTACACTCCAGGCTGAACGACAGGGCAAGGCCTTGTCTCCACACACACACACACACACACACACACACAAACCATATAAAATAACTAATTTAGATTAGATCATCCATAACATACCCTCTGGCTTCAATATCCTATGATTAAATAAATATTTAACTGTAAGGACACTCAGTACAAATAATGGCAGTGTCACTTGAATACTTAAATAGAAGAAAACAACACCTTTTTTCAAATAATCTACATCTTCTCTTTAAAAAGATAAATCCTCCAACTTCCTTAAAATCACTTAGTTGCTTTGTTGAGGGTTAACAAGAAAAAATTATCTGTAAAAGTATCAAGGTAGCAGAAAGAACACTGAACTATGTAGAGAATCTGAGTGCCATACTCCTCCACCACTATGTGAGGATGATCACATTATCATTCAAACTGTTACATTTTGAGAGTGAAAGGGCATCACATCAGGACAGGTGCTCACATATGTTAGGCTGAGCTAAGATGCAACTAGCCTAAGTCTATGTAAAATGAATGTACTCAAAAAGTTTCTAAGGCCCCTTTTGGATCTAAATGTTATAATTTTATTTCTTTTTTAAGAACTGAAAATACTGGGCCGGGCGCGGTGGCTCAAGCCTGTAATCCCAGCACTTTGGGAGGCCGAGATGGGCGGATCACGAGGTCAGGAGATCGAGACCATCCTGGCTAATACGGTGAAACCCCGTCTCTACAAAGAAATACAAAAAAATAGCCGGGCGAGGTGGCGGGCGCCTGTAGTCCCAGCTACTCGGGAGGCTGAGGCCGGAGAATGGCGTGAACCCGGGAGGCGGAGCTTGCAGTGAGCTGAGATCCGGCCACTGCACTCCAGCCTGGGCTACAGAGCGAGACTCCGTCTCAAAAAAAAAAAAACAAAAAACAAAAAACAAAAAACAAAAAACAAACAAAAAAAGAAAATACTGAACAAATGGTGCTATATGTATAGAAGTCAGAGATGCTATGTTTACTAAATAATATATTTTTTAAAGGAGTACCTTAATTTCTTGCTTGGGGGTTCAGATTTACAATTAAGTTTATCTGGGGAGATATTAATGAATGAACTTAAAATGTACCTTAAACTCCTCTGATAAGATGTTCTTGTTGGGACTGAGAAACAATGAGAACCCTAGCACTGTATGTGCCATACCCTATAACCAAAAGTATTATGTGAATACCATATGCTTTACAGAATGAAGTACAAAGAATATACTAATACAGAAATCAGAGCTAATAAGAAATGTACATTACTATAGGTCATATCATATTCGCACTTACATGAATTTACAGGCTGGGCATGGTGGCTCATGCCTGTAATCCCAACACTTTGGGAGGCTGAGGTGGGTGGATTACCTGAGGTCAGGAGTTTGAGACCAGCCTGACCAACATGGAGAAACCCTGTCTCTTACTAAAAATACAAAATTAGCCAGGCGTGGTGGCGCATGCTTGTAATCCCAGCTACTCAGGGGGTGAGCCAGGAGAATCACTTGAACCCAGGAGGTTGCAACGAGCCAAGATCACGCCATTGCACACAAAAACGAAACTCCGTCTCAAAAAAAAAAAAAAAAAAAAAGAATTTACTTGTAAGTACTTGGCCAGGCATGGTGGCACATTCCTATAATCCTAGCACTTTTGGAGGCCTAGGCGGGAGGATCATTTGAAGTCAGGAGTTCAAGAAAAGCCTGACTAACATGGTGAAACCCCATCTATAGTAAAAATTAGCCAGGTGTGGTGGCAATCGCCTGTAATCTCAGCTACTCGAGAGGCTGAGGCAGGAGAATCACCTGAACCTGGGAGGCAGAGGTTGCAGTGAGCTGAGATTGTGCCACTGTACTCCAGCCTGGGCAACAGAGAGAGACTCTGTCTCAAAAAAAAAAAAAAAAAAAAAAAAAAAAAATTTACATGTAAGTACTAAGCCAGAGCGTGAGAGAGAAAACAATTAACAAGAACCTTCAACAAATGTTCAGGGGTAAAGGCAATTACAGTAGTCCCTCCTTAACCTCGGGGCATATGTTCTAAGACCCCTAGTGGATTCCTGAAACCAGACAGTACAGAAACTGACTGCTGTCAACTGAAACACATTTCTGTTCATATGTTCCACCAAAAACTTAATGCTCTTTTCATCTTAACCAAGCAGTTAATCAAGCACTGTGGCCATAACTTTTGCAGTATGAGGTGCAACAGCAAAACTAGCACAAATTTCTTTTTCCTTCTTCATCATTTCACAGATAGGAGATTCATTCTTATCACAGATCTTAGCAACTTCAGCATATGATTTATTTTCTTATTAAGAATTTTAACCTTTTTCACTTAAAGGAAGCACTTAATGGCTTTTCTTTGGCACATCCAAATTAAAAGCATCACTATTCTTGTGCTTTGGGACCATTATTAAGTAAACTAAGGGTTACTTGAACACAAACACTGCAATACCTTGGCAGTCAATGTAACAGGAGCACTAATGGGTGGGAAGCATCAACAGCATGGATACAAAGGACAAAGAGAGGATTCCTGTCCTGGGCAAGATGGCATGAGATTTCATTATACTACTCAGAATGGTGCACAATTTAAAACTTATGAACTGTTTATTTCTGCAATTTTCCACTTAATATTTTAGGCATGATTAACCTAGGAAAGTTAAACTGTAAGAGTCAGAAAGACATTTGAGGCCACAGAGAAATACTCACTGATGAAGAACCAGAAGAAATATTATCTTCATAAAGATGATGAGAGAAAAACCAGGAAGTTTGACTCTCCCTAAATCCGCTTCATGTTCCAAGCATCAAAACATTCAGCTGATTCAATCTCTTAATATGATTCACCCTACGGAATTATATGCTACCAAATATAGCACAAATCATGCATATATATATTTCTGTACAAGGCTGTTTACAAAAAAAATCAAAAATTTTGTCATTACTAAAAATTTCCAGTACTTTCAAGCCTAATTTCATTTTATGTACTGACTTTAGAACCCAAGTCCTGAGTAAAATAACTTCAATATACACTGAAAGAGCCGTATCTAAAATAAAAATCTCAAAGTAGTCTGTTAACATTCATAAGGTATCAATCCACCAGTTACTTAATTTACTATTCAGAATATTTGTTAAACATTGTTATAGACGATTATCTAGAAGTCTACTAAATCAAATAGTATATTGAGAAAACAATGTATTAACCAGGATATTGTTTAACATTTTAATGCCAACATTACCATCACCAATAACAGAGCATATCTGAGACCAGGAGTTGTAAAATTACACATTTGCAAAAAAACTTGGAAGAAGCTGGGTGCAGTGGCTCACACCTGTAATCCCAGCACTTTGGGAGCCTAAGGTGAGAGGATCACTTGAGCCGCAGAGTTGCAGACCAGGATAGGCAATACAGGAGACCCTTTCTCTACAAAAATTTAAAAAGTAGCTGAGCTGGCTGGGCGCGATGGCTCATGCCTGTAATCCCTGAACTTTGGGAGGTCGAGGCAGGCATATCACCTGAGATTAGGAATTCAAGACTAGCCTGGCCAACATGATGAAACCCTGTCTCTACTAAAAATACAAAAAAATTAGCCAGGCGTGGGGGTGCGCGCCTGTAGTCCCAACTACTTGGGAGGCTGAGGCACAAGAATCTCTTGAATCCAGGCAGTGGAGGTTGCAGTGAGCCAAGATGGTGCTACTGCACTCCGGCCTGGGTGACAGAGTGAGACTCCATCTCAATTAAAAAAAAAAAAAAAAAAGGCTGGGTGCAGTGGCTCACGCCTGTAATCCCAGCACTTAGGGAGGCTGAGGAGGGCAGATCATGAGGTCAGGAGTTCGAGACCAGCCTGGCCAACACAGTGAAACCCTGCCTCTACTAATATTACCAAAAAAAAAAAAAAAAAAATTAGCCAGGCATGGTGGCAGGCACCTGTAATCTCAAGTACTTGGGAGGCTGAGGCAGGAGAATCACTTGAACCTGGGAGGCGGAGGTTGCAGCGAACTGAGATCACAACACTGCACTCCAGCCTGGGCGACAGGGAGACTGTAGCTGAGCCCACTAGCATGCACCTGTAGTCCCAGATACTCAGGAGGCTGAGGTGGGAGGATCACTTGAGCCCAGGAGGTTGAGGCTACAGTGAGCCATGATTACACCACTGCACTCCACCCTGGATGACAGAGACCCTGTCAAAAAAAGAAAACACCAAAAACCAAAAAAACTTGGGAGATTTTTCCATAAAACCTTTATAATACAATGTCAGCTAATGAGTTTTCAGTCAGATACTGTGCCTTAACTCTTTTCTCCATTTATCTAATATGCAAAGAAAAGTTTCCAAGAAACAGCATGGCCTGGTATAACAGTTCCCAAATTCTAGCTTTAGACTGTGATGAGATTTCCACTGGTTTGCAGACAAATTAGAAAAATGAGGACATAGTTTGTTTATTCTAAAGCAAAATATATCCAAATTAAAAGACTGTTACTTATTATCTTCTTATATTTCTAGTAAAATGTCTTTCTGACATGATGTTAGCAATTTTAATGTCCTTAATTAGCAATATAAACAATCCTATATCAGCACCCATAGTTTTCATTTTCTTAAATTGATTGGCTCATGTCTCCTAATCCAGAGGTGGTTCTTTGCCTCTTACTGTGAGCTACCAAAGTTAATGCATGCTTAAATATTTCATTTACTTAGTCTGCTTTTTATAATTGATAATTAGCCTTGTGTTTTAACTTTGTGGGAATATTTTCTTGAGATTATATGGACCATACTCTCCAGATCACAAAAATGCAAAAAGCAGCTAAAAATAGCACACCGCAGCAAAGAGTTTATGTGATAAAATATTTTGCAGTATAGTAATTTTAGTAAGACACTTAAAATTTCACGTCACGCCTATAATCCCAGCACTTTGGGAGGCCAAGGCAGGCAGATCACGAGGTCAAGAGATTTAGACCATCCTGGCCAACATGGTGAAACTCCATCTCTACTAAAAATACAAAAATTAGCTGGGCGTGGCGGCACGCACCTGTTAGTCCCAGCTACTTGGGAGGCTGAGGCAGGAGAATCGCTTGAACCAGGGAGGCGGAGGTTGCAGTGAGCAGAGATAGCACCACTGCACTCCAGCCTAGTGACAGAGCGAGACTCCGTGTCAAAAAAAAACCAAAACAACAAAAAAAACCTTCACATTTTACCAAAAGCTATACTTGTTCTTTGGACTTTAGTGGTTATTTTATGCAGTCCTGGAGTTTATAGTAAATAAGCTTCCCATTGTCTCTGTAGGGGATGGTAGTTATATAGATAGAACTGGACTGTATAAATCGTAATCCTTTATTTTTCTGTGAGATGGCATCTCCCTCTGTTGCCCAGGCTAGAATGCAGTGGCACGATCTCAGCTCACTGCAAACTCTGCCTCCTGGGTTCAAGCGATTCTCCTATCTCAGCCTCCCGAGTAGCTGGGATTAGAGGTGCCTGCCACACACTCAGCTAATTTTTGTATTTTTAATGAGACAGGGTTTCACTATGTTGGCCAGGCTGGTCTCAACTTCTGACCTCAGGTGATCCGCCCGCCTCAGCCTCCCAAAATGCTGGGATTACAGGGGTGAGCCACCATGCCCAGCCTATAAATCATAATCCTTCTAATCACAGGTAAGAAAGCAGGCCGATAAGCAAATAAGAGGCTAAGACGATGTTAATGTTAAGTTGTGAACTAAGGGCCAAAGACCTAAGCTAGGAGATAATCACTATTTCCCTGTTTTCAGATGGTCTTTTACTTTCAGATGTCTCTCATCATAATTAGTTCCGCGTTTGTTCCAGGCATTGGTTTTGTTTTTTACAAGAATCCACATTCTTCCCTTGTCAGTTGTTCTCATTTTCACCCAGGACCTGCGAATCACAACAATCTGTAACAAACAATACCAAATCCTCCAAAGGAAAAACTCCAAGCATCAATTTCTTTTCTCTGTCCTGCAGACAACCTCAGCAATACTTGGCAAAGTCCGTGAAATGTTGGTACAGATTCAACAAATTTTCATAAACTACCCGCTTCATGCAAAGCACATGCTATAATAGGTAAGAATAGGTAAGATATGGTAGTCTGAATTCAAGGGACTGACTAATAAGCACTGAAAGGACAATATGTAATAATGGAGAGACATGCACTAAAGGTGCAGTAAACATTAAAATGAGGTCTAAAACCAGACTGAATTCTGGATAGGATCTCTTGAATGTAAGTTATACAGATTTTTAAAAAATATGTGATGAGGCTGGGCACAGTGGCACACACCTGTAATCTCAGCAACTCAAGAGGCTGGGGAAAGAGTACTGCTTGAGCCTAGGAGTTCAGAATTCAAAGTTTGAAGTTTGAGACTAGCATGGGCAACATAGGCAGATCCCACTTCAAAAAAATTTTATTTTATTTGGATGAGATCTGATACAGCCTAGCAAAGACATCCACTTTAGCTATAAGAAACAGACTCCTTAGGCCGGGTGTGGTGGCTCACACCTGTAATCCTAGCACTTTGGGAAGCCAAGGCAGGAGGAATGCCTGAGCTCAGAAGTTTGAGACCAGCCTGGGCAACATGGTGAAACCCTGTCTACCAAAAATACAAAAAATCAGCTGGATGTGGTGGCAAGCACCTGTGGTCCCAGCTACTCGGGAGGCTGAGGTGGGAGGATCACTTGAGCCTAGGAGGCAGAGGTTGCAGTGAGCCAAGACTGCACCACTGCACTCCAACTTGGATGACAGAGTGAGACCCCATCTCAAAAAACAAAAACAAAAACAAAACAGCCTTGTTCAAAATTTTGAACCTAAAAAATTATTTCAAACTAATATTTAACCACAAAACATGCGTTAATAAAAGCAAACACAAACACATAATCACACAAGTGTGGCTGCTAAATCAGCTGGGTCTTAGGTTTTTTTTCAGGTTTTCTACTTCTGGAGTCAATAGGGTTAGTATTTTTATAGACATTTTCTCCATTTCCTCCAGGCTTTCAATTTATTAGTGTAAAGTGAACATTTATTTGTCTATAATTTTAAAAATCTCTAGACCTACAGGAAGCTTTCTTTTAAGAAAACATTGGGTAAAAGAGGCCAGGTGCAGCAGTGGCTCATGCCTGTAATCCCAGCACTTTGGGAGGCCGAGGTGGGTGGAATGCCTGAGTTCAAGAGTTTCAGGCCAGCTTGGGCAACAGGGTGAAATCCCATCTCTACTAAAAAAAAACAAAAATTAGCACACCAGTGGTGCCAGCTACTCAGAAGGCTAAGGCACGAGAATTGCTTGAACCTGGGAGGCAGAGGTTGCAGTGAGATGGGATCATGACACTGCACTGCAGCCTGGGCCAGAGCAAGACTCTGTCTCAAAAAAAAAAAAAAAAAAAAAAAAAAAAATATATATATATATATATATATATGGTAAAAGAATGTGGTTATATACAATGGAATATTATCTACCCATAAGAAGGAGAAAATTCTGACATATGCCATAATATGGATGAACCTTGCAAAGTCATTATGTTATGGAAATAACCCAGTCACAAATGAACAGATACTATATGATTCCAATACCATGACGTACCTAGGAGTAGTAAAATTCAGAGAAAAAAATTAGAATGGTGGTTGCTAGGGGCTAGGGAATGGAGAGTTATTGTTTAATGGGTATACGCTTTCAGTCTGGAAAGTGAGATGGAGTTCTGAAGAGAGACGGTGCTGATGGCTGCATAACAATGTTAATGTTCTTCATGCCACTGTACCTACACTAAAAATTGGTTAAAATGGTCAATTTTATGTTATGTGTACTTTACCAAAGTTTAAAAAAAACTGATAATATATATGTATGCAAGTATTAAATCACGCTGTAAGAATATAGAAGATATTACTCAAAATGGAACTGGGTACGTAGAGAAAGAAGGTGAAGCGGAGCTTTTCATTTTATAACATATACCTACATTGATTTCACTGCAGTAAAAGGTTTCACTGTGAATATACCAGTTTTATCCATTGAGCTGCTGATGGACATTCAGGTTGTTTCCACATTTTCTTTTCTTTTCTGAGACGGGGATCTTGATTTGTCACATTGTTGCCTAGGCTAGAGTGTAGTGGTGCAATCACAGTTCACTGCAGCCTCAACCTCTTGGGCTTAAGTGATCCTTCCATCTCAGTCACCTGAGTAGCTGGGACCACAGGCATGTGCCACCACGTGTGGCTGTTTTCATTCTTTTGTAGAGACAAGATCTCACTATGCTACTCAGGCTGATCTCAAAACTCCTGGGCTCAAGCGATCCTCCCGTCTTGACATTACAAAATGCTTGGATTACAGGCGTGAGCCACCACACTTGGCGTGTTCTCTACATTTTTATACGATAAATAAAGCTGATATGAATCTTTTTATATCTGTATTCTGGGGCACATGTGCAAGAGCAGAACTGCTGAATTGAAGATAGGTATGCAAATGTTTGACTTTACAACTGCCATTATTTCCATTTAAAACCCCATCAAGGCCGGGCACGGTGGCTCATGCCTGTAATCCCAGCACTTTCGGAGGCCAAGACCGGTGGATCACAAGGTCAGGAGTTCAAGACCAGCCTGGCCAAGATGGTGAAACCCCATCTCTACTAAAAATACAAAAAATTAGCTGGGCGTGGTGGTGGGAGTCTGTAACCCCAGCCACTTGGGAGGCTGAGGCAGAGAACTGCTTGAACTTGGGAGGCAGAGATTGCAGTGAGCCGAGATCGCGCCACTGCACTCCAGCCTGGGTGACAGTGAGACTCTGTCTCAAAAAATAAAAAAATAGTAATAATAAAACCCCGCTGTATGCGGTGGCTCACGCCTGTAATCCCAGCACTTCGGGAGGCTGAGGCGGGCGGATCACGAGGTCAGGAGATAGAGACCATCCTGGCTAACACAGTGAAACCCCATCTCTACTAAAAACACAAAAAATTAGCCAGGCATGGTGGCGGGTGCCTGTAGTCCCAGCTACCTGGGAGGCTGAGGCAGAAGAATGGTGTGAATCCGGGAGGCAGAGCTTGCGGTGAGCTGAGATCACGCCACTGCACTCCAGCCTGGGTGACAGAGTGACACCCCGTCTCAAAACAAACAAACAAACAAACAAACAAAAAAACCCATCAAAAGTACTATGAAAGGGGTAATCCTCACATGTTGGGAGGCCCAGGTGGGTGGATTGCTTGAGTCCAGGAGATCGAGGCTGCAGTGAGCTACGATCCAAGCTGGGCAACAAAGTAAGACTCTGTCTTTCTTTTTTGAGTCGGAGTCTTGTTCTGTCACCCAGGCTGGAGTGCAGTGGCACGATCTCAGCTCGCTGCAACCTCCATCTCACAGGTTCAAGCAATTCTCCTGCCTCAGCGTCCCGAGTAGCTGGAACTACAGGCTTGCACCACCATGCCCAGCTAATTTTTGTATGTTTAGTAGAGAAGGGGTTTCACCATGCTGGCCAGGCTGTTCTCAAACTCCTGACCTCAGGTGATCCACCCACCTGAGCCTCCCAAAGTGCTGGGCTTACAGGTGTGAGTCACCATGCCCAGCCAAGACGGTGTCTCTCTTTTTTTTTATTTTTATGAGACAATGTCTCGCTCTGTCGCCCAGGCTGGAATGCATGATCTCGGCTCACTGCAAGCTCTGCCTCCCGGGTTCACGCCACTCTCCTGCCTCAGCCTCCCAAGGAGCTGGGACTACAGGTGCCCACCACCACAACCAGCTAATTTTTTGTAGTTTTAGTAGAGACGGGGTTTCACTGTGTTAGCCAGGATGGTCTCGATCTCCTGACCTCGTGATCCACCCGCCTCGGCCTCCCAAAATGCTGGGATTACAGGCATGAGTCACTGTGCCAGGCCCTCTTTAATTTTTTTTTTTTTAAAGTACTATGAAAGGATCAATAAAATTTAACATTCATTTATGATAAAAAGTCTCCAAAAACTCTTGGACTCGGGAAGGGGAACATCACACACTGGGACCTATTATGGGGAGGGGGGAAGGGGAAGGGATTGCATTGGGAGTTATACCTGATGTAAATGACTGGTTGAAGGGTGCTGACGAGTTGATGGGTGCAGCACACCAACATGGCACAAGTATCCATATGTAATAAACCTGCAAGTTATGCACATGTACCCTAGACCTTAAAGTATAATAATAATTTAAAAAAAAAAAAGTTTCCGAAAACTAGAAATATAAGGGAACTTCCTCAAAGGACATTTATTAAAAACTTACAGCTAACATCATATATAATGGTGGAAAACCAAAAGCTATCCCCCCAAGAACAGGGGAAAAAGAAGAATGTTCACCCTCACCCTTTCTCTACACAGGGTTACCCAACCCCAGCAGCCTGTTAGGAACTGGGCCACATGGTAGGAGGTGAGTGGTGGGTGAGCAAGCATTACCCCCGAGCCCCAAATTCTGTCAGATCAGTGGCATCATTAGATTCTCACAGGAGCACAAACTCTACTGTTAACTGCGCATGCCAGGGATGCAGGCTGTGCACTCCTTATGAGAACAATGCCTGATGATCTGAGGTAGAACAGTTTCATCCCAAAACCAACCCCATCCCGGTCTCTTCCAGTTGGGGACTGCTGCTACCATCATCCTAGAAGTTTCAGCCAGTGCAATAAGGCAAGGGAAAGAAAGAAAAGGTATATAGATTAGAAAGGAAGAAACTAAACCGTCTCTATGTAGACATGATTTATCCATACAGAAAAATCAGAGACCCTACAAAATAGGTACTTGAACTAATAATAAGTTTAGTAAGGTTGCAGGATACCAAAGTCAATTATATTCACAGGATACCAAAGTCAATTATATTCTTACATAGCAACAAACAGGGGGAAATTAAATTTTTCTTTAAAAAAAAGCAGTACCATTTATAAGAGCATGAAAGACTTAGATTATCATTTAGCAAAATATATGCAAGATCGCTATGCTGAAAAACGTGTAAAACACTGATAAAAGAAATCAAAGATGACCTAAATAAATGGAGAGATATACCGTATTTATGGACAACTAAATATATTTAACAATTCGGCCCCCAAATTAATGTACACATTCAATTTAGTCCTAATCAAAATCCCAGCAGGATTATTTGTAGAAATCAACAAGCTGATTCTAAACTTTATAAGAAAAAACAAAAGACCTAGAATAGACAACATAGTTTTGAAAACTGTGTTAGAAGACGTACACTACCTGATTTCCATATAAACTACAATAATCAAGGCAGCATATATATATGCGGGCAATCAATTTTTTTTTTTTTTTTTTTTTTTTAAGACGGAGTCTTACTCTATCACCCAGGCTGGAGTGCAGTGGCGCGATCTCAGCTCACTGCAACCTCCGCCTCCCAGGTTCAAGCAATTCTCCTGTCTCAGCCTCCCAAGTAGCTGGGATTACAGACGCCCGCCATCAAGTCCAGCTAATTTTTGTATTTTCAGTAGAGACGAGATCTCACCATGTTGGCCAGGCTGGTCTCGAACTCCTGACCTCAGGTTATCCACCCACCTCGGCCTCCCAAAGTGCTGGGATTACAGGCGTAAGTCACCATGCCCAGCCAGCAATCGATTTTTTACAAAGGTGTAAGGTGCATAGACAATTTAATGATGAAAGGACTGGCCTCTCGATAAATGGTGCTGGAACAATTGGATACCCATTTTAAAAAATTGATCCATACCTCATGCTATTTGCAAAAATTAATTCAAAATGCATTATAGACCTAAGGTAAAACCTAACTATAAAACTTCTATGCCAGACATAGTGGCTCATGCCTGTAATCCCAGCACTTTGGGAAGCCAAGGTGGGAGGATTGCTTGAGCCCAAGAGTTTGAGAGCAGCCTGGGCAACATAGGACGACCTTTCTCTATAAAAAAATTAAAAGATTAGCCAGGCCTGAGGAGGCTTGCATCTGTGATTCCAGCTACTGCAAAGGATGGGGTGGGAGGATCCCTAGAGCGTAGGTGGTTGAGGCTGCAGTGAGTTATATGGCACCACTGCATTCCAGCCTGGGTAACCAACTGGGACCCTTTCTCAAAAAATAAACTAATTAAAATAAATAAAACTTCTGGAAGAAAATACAGGAGAAATTCTTTATGACTGAATTAGGGGAGGATTTCTTATATATAACGAAAATATAATCCATTAAAATTTTAAAAATAAACTGGACTTCATCAAAATTAAGAAATTACTGTTTTTTTAAAATGCTGTTAAGGCTGGGTGTGGTATCTCATGCCTGTAACCACAGCACTTTGGGAGGCTGAGGCAGGTCGATTCCTTGAGGTCAGGAGTTTGAGATCAGCCTGGCCAACATGACAAAACCCTGTTTCTACTAAAAATACAAAAATTAGCCAGGTGCAATAGCTCATGCCTGTAATCCCGGCACTTTGGGAGGCTGAGGAGGGTGGATCCCTTGAGGTCAGGAGTTCGAGACCAGCCTGGCCAACATGGTGAAACCCAGTCACTACAAAAATGCAAAAATTAGCTAGGCATAGTGGTGCACATCTGTAATCCCAGCTACTCCGGAGGCTGAGGGAGGAGAATGGCTTAAACCCAGGAGGCGGAGATTGCAGTGAACGGAGATCACACCACTGTACTACAGCCTAGGCAACAAAGTGAGACTCTGTCAGAAAAGGGAAAGGGAAAGGGAGGAAAAAATAAAATAAAATAAAATAAATATAAAAACACAAAAATTAGCCAGGCATAGTGGCAGGTGCCTGTAATTTCAGCTACTGCGGGGCGGGGGTCAGGAGGCGGGGTGCTAAGGCAGGAAAATGGCTTGAACCTGGGAGACAGAGGTTGCAGTGAGTCAAGATCATGCCACTGCACTCCAGCCTGGGCAACGCAGTGAAACTCTGTCTCAAAATAAATAAATAAATAAAGATGCTGTTAAGAAATGCTTGTGTGTTGCTCAAGGCCCATCTCTACTAAAAACAGAAAAAAATTAGCTGGGCTTGGTGGCAGATGCCTGTAATCCCAGCTACTCTGGAGGCTGAGGCAGGAGAATCGCTTGAACCCGGGAGGCAGAAGTTGCAGTGAGCGGAGATGGCACCCAGCCTGGGTGACAGAGCGAGACTCTGTCTCAATAAATAAATAAATAAATAAACAAATAAATAAATAAATAAATAAGAAATGCTTATGGTGACTTTATTCATAATTACCAAGAACAAAACAACCCAAATGTCCTTCAACAACTGTAAAACATCCTTAAAATGGAACACCAATAACAACAAAAAGAAAATTGGCCAGGTGCGTTGGCTGACTCTTGTAATCCCAGCACTCTGAGAGGCCAAGGAGGGTGAATCACAAGGTCAGGAGATCGAGACCACCCTGGCTAACATGGTGAAACCCCGTCTCTACTAAAAAACAGAAAAAATTAGCCGGGCGCAGTGGCGGGAGCCTGTAGTCCCAGCTACTCGGGAGGCTGAGGCAGGAGAATGGCGTGAACCCGGGGAGATGGAGCTTGCAGTAAGCCAAGATCGCGCCAGTGCACTCCAGCCTGAGCGACAGAGCGAGACTCCGTCTCATTAAAAAAAAAAAAAAAAAAAAAAAAAATTTGCTATGTATATTTTACTACAATTGCATCATGCCAAATGACAGAAGTCAGACTCAAAAAGTTACACCACTCCATTTATATGACATTCTGGAAGAGTCAAAACTATAAGGTCAAATAGTGGGTCAAAGAGGAAAGCAGTTCAGTAAAAATGGGAAGAATTTGGGGAGTAACAGAACTTATATAAGCTCTTTATCATAATTGTGGTGGATACACAATTATAAATTCATCAAAATTTATAGAATGGTACATTTAAAGGGTAAACTTTGGTGCATGTAAATCATAACACAATAAACCTGACTTCCCCACCACCCTAAAAAAGCAAAACACCAACAGAATCAATAAGACTTGTTGTTTCAGCCAGGTGCAGTGGCTCATGCCTGTAATTCCAGCACTTTGGGAGGCCGAGGCAGGCGAGGTCAGGAGTTCGAGATCAGCCTAACCAACATGGTGAAACCCCATCTCTACTAAAAATACAAAAATTAACCGAAGGTGGTGGCGGGTGCCTGTGATCCCAGCTACTCGGGAGACTGAGGCAGGAGAACTGCTTGAACCTGGGAGGTGGAGGTTGAAGTGAGCCGAGATCGTGCCACTGCACTCCAGCCTGGGCGACAGAGTGAGACTCTGTCTCAAAAATAAAAATAAAAAAAGAAAGAAAATTTTAATTTAAATAATGCTGAATTTATATATTTATTGTGGTAAACATGATTTTTACTACGGCTAGCATAGTGTGTCTCGTTTAAGAATTCTTTCCCTATACTATTCTGTTCTATTGGTCTATGTGCCTATTTTTATGCCAGTACCATGCTGCTTTAGTGACTATGACCTTAGAGTATAGTTTGAAATCAGGTAATGTGATACCTTCAGATTTGTTATTTTTGCTTAGTCTTGCATTGAAAATGTGGGTTCTTTTTGGTTCCATATGAATTTTAGGGTTGTCTTTTCTAATTCTGTGAAGGATAATGGTGGTACCAATTGATCTTTGACAAAGCAAACAAAAAGATAAAGTGGGGAAAGGACACCGTATTCAACAAATGATGCTGGGATAATTGGCAAGCCACATGTAGAAAAATGAAACTGGATCCTCATCTCTCACCTTATACAAAATAAATTAAGGATAAAGGACATAAATCTAAGACCTCAAACTATAAAATTTTAGAGAATAACATTGGAAAAACGTTTCTAAACATTGGCTTAGGCAACTATTTCATGACCAAGAACCCAAAGGCAAATGTAATAAAAACAAAGATATAAAGCTGAAACTTAATTAAACTAAAGAGCTTTTGCAGAGCAAAAGGAACAGTCAGCAAGAGCAAACAGACAATCCACAGAGTGGGAAGAAATTTTCACGATCTATACATCTAACAACGGATCAATATCCAGAATCTAAAATAAACTCAAACAAACTAGCAAAACAAAAAAACACAGACGAACCCATCAAAAAGTGAGTTAAGGACATGAATACACAATTTTCAAAAGGTATACAAATGTCGGCCGGGCGCGGTGGCTCAAGCCTGTAATCCCAGCACTTTGGGAGGCCGAGACGGGCGGATTACAAGGTCAGGAGATCGAGACCATCCTGGCTGACACGGTGAAACCCTGTCTCTACTAAAAAACACAAAAAACTAGCCAGGCGAGGTGGCGGGCGCCTGTAGTCCCAGCTACTCAAGAGGCTGAGGCAGGAGAATGGCGTAAACCCGGGAGGCGGAGCTTGCAGTGAGCTGAGATCCGGCCACTGCACCCCAGCATGGGCGACAGAGCGAGACTCCGTCTCAAAAAAAAAAAAAAAAAAAAGTATAAATTGTCAAACAAATGTATGAAAAAAAGCTCAACATCCCTAATGATCAGGGAAATGCAAATCAAAACCACAATGCGATACCATCTGACTCTTGCAAGAATGGCCATAATCAATAAATCAAAAATTAACAGATGTTGGCATGGATGCAGTTAAAAGGGAACACTTCTACACTGCTGGTGGGAATGTAAATTAGTACAACCACTAGGAAAACAGTGTGGAGATTCCTTAAGGAACTAGAAGTAGAACTACCATGTGATCCAGCAATCCCACTACTGGGTATTTACCCAGACGAAAATAAGTCATTATATGAAAAAGACACTTGCGGCCAGACGCGGTGGCTCATGCCTGTAATCCCAGCACTTTGGGAGGCTGAGGCAGGCAGATCACGAGGTCAGGAGTTCGACACCAGCCTGGCCAACATGGTGAAACTCCGTCTCTACTAAAAATACAAAAATTAGCCGGGCATGGTGGCATGTGCCAGTAATCCCAGCTACCTGGGAGGCTGAGGCAGGAGAACTGCTTGAACACGGAGGCAGTGGTTGCAGTGAGCCAAGATGGTACCACTGCACTCCAGCCTAGGCCATACAGCAAGACTCTGTCTCAAAAACAACAACAACAACAAAAAAACACCAAGATATTTGCATATGCATGTCTACAGCAGAATTTGCAATTGCAAAAATGTGGAGTCAACCCAAATGCCCATCAATCAATGAGTAAATAAACAAACTGTGGTGTGTGTGTGTGTGTATATATATATATATATGTACACAATGGAATACTACTGAGCCATGAAAAGGAATGAATTAATTGCATTAGCAGCGATCTGGATGAGATTGGAGGCTACTTTCTAAGTGAAGTAATTCAGGAATGGAAAAACAAACATCATATGTTCTCAGTCATATGTGGGAGCTACGCTATGAGATTGCAAAGGCGTAAGGAAGACACAACGGACTTTGGGGACTCAAGGGGAAAGAGTGGGTAGGGGGTGAGGGATAAAAGATCACAAATTGAGTTCAGTGTATGCTGCTCAGGGGATGGGTGCACCAAAATCTCACAAATCACCACTAAAGAACTTACTCATATAACCAAATACCACCTGTTCCCCAATAACCTATGGAAATAAAAACATTCAAAAAAAGAATTATTTCCCTATACTATGGTCATATCTTTATTTTCTGATAAAACCTTTGTTTAGTTAGCCTTTTGTATTTGCCTTTATCCTATGCTGAAGTAATTTTTGTGGCCAGGCACAGTGGCTCACGCCTGTAATCCCAACACTTTGGGAGGCTGAGGTGGCAGATCGCTTGAGCTCTGGAGTTTGAGACCAGCCTGGGCAACATGGCGATATCTGGTCTCTACAAAAAATACAAAAATTAGCTGGGCATGGTGGTGTGTTTCTGTAGTCCCAGCTACTTGGGAGGCTGAGGTGGGTGGATGGCTTGTGCCCAGGAGGCAAAGGTTGCAGTGAGCCAAAATTGCATCACTGCACTCCATCCAGCCTGGGCGACAGAGGAGACCCTGTCTCAAAAAACAAACAACAACAACAAAAATTTAAAATAAAATTTTAAAAAAGGACATTTTGTATACAGCATGATACAGTTCATTTTCCTTTTTTTCCCCTATATTACAATGGAACTGTCCCTGTCTAATGAATAGTTTTCTCCTTTTCCCCAGTGATCTACATTGTTACCCCTTTCAGAAATGTCAGTTTAAATACATAGGTCTGTTTGTGGGCTCCACATTCTGTTCCACTGGTCAATTTGGCTATCCCTCTACAAATTCCATACTCTGTTTTTTGTTTGTTTGTTTCTCTGAGACAGAGTCTCTCTCTGTTGCCCAGGCTGGAGTGCAATGGAGCCATCTCAGCTCACTGCAACCTCCACTTCCTGTGTTCAAGCAATTTTTCTGCCTCAACTTCCCAAGTCGCTGGGATTAAGGTGCCCACCACCACGCCCGGCTAATTTTTTGTATTTTTTAGTAGAGACGAGGTTTCACCAAGTTGGCCAGGCTGGTCTTAAACTCCTGACCTCAGGTGATCTACCCACCTCGGTCTCCCAAAGTGCTGGGATTACAGGCTTGAGCCACCACACCCAGCCTCATACTCCCTGTTTTATTATGTTCTGTTATCTGGCTAGGCCAAATCCCTCCACTTTGTATCTTTGATATTCTCAAGCCTTTACACTTCCACATAAAATGCAGAACACCTTGTCAAATTCCTTAATATATTCTATTAGGATTTTGACTGGAAGTGCATTGAATCTAGAGAGCAATTTAGAAGAACAACTTTATGATAGTCTTCCCATTATAATATCTAACTTTGTTTTTTATTTTATTTCATTTTATTTATTTATTTTTGAGAAAGTCTCCCTCTGTCGCCCAGGCTGGAGTGCAGTGGCATGATCTCGGCTCACTGCAACCTCCGCCTCTGGGGTTCAAGTGATTCTCCTGCCTCAGCTTCCTGAGTAGCTGGGATTACAGGTGCCTGCCACCATGCCCAGCCCCTACTCTTTGTATTCAAGGCTTTTTTATCAGGTTCTGAAGTTCCCTTTTATCTGTTTACATGGACAATGAATTTTATCAATGTATTTTTCTGTAAATACAGCAAATGAAATTTATAGACGGTCTCAAGTAAAGCTACCCTTGCTTTCTTGGGATAAATAAAATATCTCTATACGTTACTGGATTCAGTTTGCTAATACTGTATTCAGGATTTTTGTATCTACATTTATAAATAATATTGGCCTGTAATCTTCTTTGCCCTTACTCTTCTTCTCCAGATTTGGTATCCAGATTATTTTATTTATTTATTTATTTTTAGATAGTCTCGCTCTGTCACCCAGGCTGGAGTCAGTGGCATGATCTTGGCTCACCGCAACCTCCACCTCCCAGGTTCAAGCGATTCTCCTGCCTCAGCCTCCCGAGTAGCTGGAAATACAGGCGCACACCATCACGCCTGGCTAATTTTTGTTTTTTGGTTTTTTTTTTTGAGACGGAGCCTTGCTCTGTCGCCCGGGCTGGAGTGCAGTGGCCGGATCTCAGCTCACTGCAAGCTCCGCCTCCCAGGTTTACGCCATTCTCCTGCCTCAGCCTCTCGTGTAGTTGGGACCACAGGCGCCCGCCACCTCGCCCAGCTAGTTTTTTGTATTTTTTAGTAGATATGGGGTTTCACCATATTAGCCAGGATGGTCTCGATCTCCTGACCTTGTGATCCGCCCTTCTCGGCCTCCCAAAGTGCTGGGATTACAGGCTTGAGCCACTGCACCTGGCCTTAATTTTTGTATTTTTTAGTACAGACAGGGTTTCACCGTATTGGTCAAGCTGGTCTCGAACTCCTGACCTCGTGATCCGCCTGCCTCGGCCTCTCAAAGTGCTGGGATTACAGGCATAAGCCACCGCGCGGTATCCAGGTTATTCTGGTCTCGTGGAACAAACTAGTGTTCTCTGAAACAGTCTGTTATATAATTAGAATTTGTTTCTTGAAAGTTCAATAGAACTCTGTGCTTGGTGTTTCCTCACCTTAATTTCTCTTCTTTTTTTTAATCCATTCATTCATTCATTCATTCAGCCAATCATTCATTCAGAGGCAGGGTCTCACTCTGTCAAGTCAGGCTGGAGTGCAGTGGTGTGATCTTGGCTCACTGCAACCTCTGCCTCCCAGGCTCAAGCAATCCTCCCACTTAAACCTCCCAAGTAGCTGGGACTACAGGTGCACACCACCACGCCCTGCTAATTTTTGTATTTTTTGTAGAGATGGGCTTTCACAATGTTGCCCAGGTTGGTCTCAAACTCGTGAGCTCAAGTGATCTGCCCACCTTGCCCCCCAAAGCATGGGATTACAGGCATGAGTCACCATGCCTGGCCTCATTCACTTATTTAAAACTCCACAAAAGGCCAGGTGCGGTGGCTCATGCTTGCAATCCCAGCACTTTGGGAGGCTGAGGCAGGTGGATCACCAGAAGTCAGGAGTTCGAGACCAGCCTGGCCAACACAGTGAAACCTCATCTCTACTAAAAATACAAAAATTAGCCAGGCGTGGTGGCAGGTGCCTGTAATCCCAGCTACTTGGGAGGCTGAGGTAGGAGAATTGCTTGAACCCAGGAGGCTTAGGTTGCAGTGAGCCGAAATCATGCCACTGCACTCCAGCCTGGGCGACAGAGCAAGACTTTGTCTCAAAAAAAAAAAAACTCCACAAAAAAGTTTAAAGTTCACTAAACATTCCTACATTTTACTTATATTTAGCAACTGTTAATATCTTGCCACCTCCCTCTCTCTATATATATCAGCTCGCTCTCTCTATATATACACAACACTTAGTTCTCTTTTGCCCAACCATCTTAAAGAAGATTGTAGAGAGAAATATAATTTATCCCTAAATATGTCAGAAGGAATATTCTCTCATACAATCATAGTACCATTACATCTTTAAAAAACTTAATTCAGGCCGGGTGCGGTAGCTTACGCCTGTAGTAAACCTAGCACTTTGGGAGGCTGAGGCGGGCGAATCACCTGAGGTAGGGAGTTCAAGACCAGCCTAACACGAAGAAACCCTGTCCCTACCAAAAATACAAAATTAGCCAGGCGTGGTGGTGCATGCCTGTAATGCCAGCTACTAAGGAGGCTGAGTCAGGAGAATCGTTTGAACCCAGGAGGCGGAGGTTTCAGTGAGCCGAGACCACGCCATTGCACTCCAGCCTGGGCAACTTTTTTTTTTTTTTTTTTTTTGAGACTGAGTCTCGCTCTGTCGCCCAGGCTGGAGTGCAGTGGCCGGATCTCAGCTCACTGCAAGCTCCGCCTCCCGGGTTTACGCCATTCTCCTGCCTCAGCCTCCGGAGTAGCTGGGACCACATGCGCCCGCCACCTCGCCCGGCTAGTTTTTTGTATTTTTTAGTAGAGACGGGGTTTCACCGTGTTAGCCAGGATGGTCTCGATCTCCTGACCTTGTGATCCGCCCGTCTCGGCCTCCCAAAGTGCTGGGATTACAGTGGGCAACTTTTAAGAGTGAAATTCCATCACAAAAGAAAAGAAACGAAACAAAATGAAATGAAACAAAACAAAACAAAACATTAATTCAGCAACACCAGCCAACATAAAGCTCATCATCAAATTTTCCGAACAATCGCCAGACTGTTTATAGTTGGGTTTTTTAAAAATACTATTATTTTACCTTTGTTTTTATCACTCCAAGAACCAAAGTTCTTAGCTTTGATTTTCATTATCTCTTTAATATCTCTCAATGTAGGAGAGTCCCTTCACCTCTCCCTATTCTTCATGACTTCAATGATCCAAGCCAGATGTCCTGCAGAACATCCCACATTTCAGGATTCATTCATTTTCTCAAAAGTAGATTCAGGTTAAACATTTTTGGCAAGAATACAACTTTGCTGGCATTGTATACCACCCACTATGTTCCATCAAGAGACATATAATTTTCACGCCATCCCACTACTACTGATGCCAAATTCTCTGCATTATAAATGCATATTTTCCCTCTATAATAAAGTAATAATCTATAATTATCAATTTGTAATTCATAATCTATGGGGTGATACACTCACACTGTGGAAATACTATATACTGCTCCTCAACAGTCTTTTACCCAATGTTTTTTTCATTTTTTTGTTTTGTTTTTTTGAGACAGGGTCTCTCTGTATTGCCCAGGCTGGAGTGCAGCGGCAGGATCACACCTCACTGCAGCCTCAACCTCCTGGGCTCAATCGATCCATCCACCTCAGCCTCCTAAGTAGCTGGGACTGCAGGCGTGCACCATGCCCAGCTAATGTTTTTGTAGATGAGATTTCGCCATGTTGCCCAGATTGGTCTTGAACTTCTGGGCTCAAGCGATTTGCCCGCCTAACCCTCCCAAAGCGCTGGGATTACATGTGTGAGCCACCACACCCAGCCCTCTTTAATAATGTTTTGGTTTGGGTGTTAATGTCTTTATTCACGCAGCTACTACAGTGGTATGTTTTTTTATTGTTTTTGGTTAGTAACTGCCTTTTAACTTTTCTATTTTAGATATGTCTCTCTACATAGCTACATTTAAAAAAATCTAAACTGATCATCCCTTTTAACTGCTAAGATTATTCTTTTATGTTTAACTGTGATTGATATATTTGAATTTGTTTTTATCATTTTATGCTGTGCTTTTATTTGCCCTGCTTTTTCTATGCTTCACACTTCTTTATTCCCTTCATACTCTTTGCCTTTTGGGGACATTTTCTTTTCTTTTCTTTTTTTTTTTTTTTTTTTAGACAGGGTCTTGCTCTACTGCCCAGGCTGGAGTGCGTGGCAAAATCATAGCTCACAGAAATCTGCAACTCCTGGGATCAAGCAATCCTCCCTCCTCAGCATTTCCAGTAACTGGGACTACGGGTACTTGTCACCAGGCCCAGTTATTTTTTATCTTTAGTAGAGACGAAGTCTTGCTATGTATGTTGCCCGGGCTAGTCTTGAATTCCTGGCTTCACACGATACTCTGGTCTCAGCCCTCCAAAGTGCTGAGACTACAGGAATGAGCCACGGCAGAAAAATTTATTTTTTAAATTGTTCTCCCCCTTCTAGTGGCTGAAAGTTATATATTCTATTTTTACCCGATTTTTTTGGAGTCTCACTCTGTCACCTAGGCTGGAGTGCAGTGGCGTGATCTCGGCTCACTGCAGCCTCCGCCTCCTGGGTTCCAGAAATTCTTCTGCCTCAGCCTACCAGATAACTGGGATTACAGGCATGTGCCACCACGCCCAGCTAATTTCTGTATTTTTAGTAGAGATGGGGTTTCACCATGTTAGCCAGACTGGCTGGAACTCCTGACCTCAGGTGATCCACCCACCTTGGCCTTCCAAGTGCTAGCATTACAGGCGTGAGCCACCGCACCCAGTCATAAATCACTCTCTTTTTTTTTTTTTTTTTTTGAGATGGAGTCTTGCTCTGTTGCCCAGGCTGTAGTGGCACAATCCTGGCTCACTGCAACCTCTGCCTCCTGGTTCAAGCGATTCTCTTGCCTCAGCCTCCCGAGTAGCTGGGATTACAGGTGCACGCCACCATGCCTGGCTAATTTTTTTTCTATTTTTAGTAGAGATGGGCCTTGAGCAACACACAAACATTTCTTAAGAGCATGCCACCATGCCCGGCCCACTCTCTTCTTGAACTACAATATTGAACAGAAATAGTTTTGTCCTTTTTTTATTTTTATTTTTTGAGATGCAGTCTCACTGTTGCCCAGGGTGGAATGCAGTGGCATGATCTCGGCTCACTGCAACCTCTGCCTCCCAGGTTCAAGCGATTCTCCTGCCTCAGCCTCCTGAGTAGCTGGGATTACAGGTGCCCACCACCAGGCCTGGCTAATTTTTGTATTTTTAGTAGAGACAGTGTTTCGCCATGTTGGCCAGGCTGGTCTCAAACTCCTGACCTTAGGTGATCCGCCTGCCTCAGCCTCCCAGAGTTTTGGGATTACAGGCGTCAGCCACTGAGGCCGACCTGTCCTGGCTTTTTAAACTATACTAATTAAATATCTCATACAGGAAATGTTCATTCAGATTTACTCTTATGGTTACCAATTTACTTGCTTAGCATTGCATTTTTATCTCTTAGATTTTCTTCTGGGATTACTTTCCTTTCTCTGAAGTATATGTCCTTTCAGAGGTTATTAATGGGCCAGGTGTGGTGGCTCACACCTATAATCCCAGCACTTTGTGAGATCAAAGCAGGAGGATCACTAGAGCCCAGGAGTTTGAGATAAGCCTGGGCAACACAGTGAGACCCTTATCTCTACAAAAATAAATAAATGAATTAAATAAAACAAAGGTCATTAGGTGAAGATCTGTTGGTTTCTAGCTTTTATCTTTATGGAAATGTCTTCATTTTGCTCTTGTTCTTAAAAATTAGTTTTGCTAGGTAGACAATTCTAATATGATGGCTGTTTTCTCTCTGCACTTTGAATATTTTACTCCAATGTCCTCTTGCTTCCACAGTTATCAACTTGTCATTCCTTTGTAAGTAATTAATAATCTATAATTATCAATTTGCATTTCATGATCTGTGCAGTGATATTTTCATATTGTAAGAATACTGTATACTGATAGAATACCCATCCTCTCCTACTGTTTTTAAGAGCTTCCCTTTGACTTTGATATTCTTCAGTTATCTATAAAGTATGTACAAGTAGATTTCTTTTTATTTAACCCCCTTCCTTCATATGCATTATGGTCCCTGTATTTATATATTCGTATCTTTCATCAATTATTCCATTTTCTCCACCATTATTCCTTTAAAATATTGCCTGTTCTTAATTCTCACCTTATAAGACTTCAATCACACATGTCAGACTCATTATGCTCTTCCTTTTATAACTTATTTCTTGACATTACATTCTGGGAAATTACTTCAGATCTTTCAGTTCCTGAATTCTCCCTTTGCCAATGGCCTCATCTGTTGTTCAAATTATCCACTAAGGGTTCAGTTTCAACAGTTATACTTTTTGTTTCTAACATTTTACATTCTTTTATTAATTTAAATATTTTATACATGGTTCTTTTTTTTTGAGAGGGAATCTCACTTTTGTCACCCAGGGTGGAGTGCAATGCCGTGATCTCAGCTCACTGCAACTTCTGCCCCCCAGGTTCAAGTGATTCTCCTGCCTCAGCCTCCCGAGTAGCTGGGAGACTACAGGCATGTGCCACCACGCATGGATAATTTTTTAATATTTTTAGTAGAGATGGTGTTTTACCATGTTGGCCAGACTGGTCTCCAACTCCTGATCTCAGGTGATCTGCCCCTCTCGGCCTCCCAAAGTTCTGGGATTACAGGCATGAGCCACCGTGCCCGGTCAGTTATTTTATATTTCATCTCTTATTATTTCAATAGTTTAAGTCTTCGAGGTTTGTTTCTATTAAATCTCACCCACAGTAGTTTATTTCCTTGTGTTTGGCAATTCTTTTATTGTAAGTTTATATTTTGTTGAATTTTATCTATGGGAATTCTGAAAGCCTAATCAGAGACAGCTTTTTCTAAAAATGTATTTGCATTTACTCTGGCAGAGAGTTAGGGGCAATACTGACCTAGGTTCAATTCAGCATCTTTCTCAAGGGGCTTTTCAACTTTCCTGGGGGTCCAAGGCTTAGTATCCCATCAGTGCTGATGTAAGCGTTTGCCTTCAGGAAAACTTTGCCAGTCCCGTTTGCTCACAAACTTATTGACTGCTCCTGTTTCAGCTGACTCTTTACTTTTGTGAGGGAATAGACCCTTGGAAACCTCCCTTGCTTTTTTAGTATACCCAGTAATGCATTAAAATGTGTGCTTATAAATGTCTACACAGAATTCTGAAAAATTTACATAGATGCTGCCTCCTGAAGGAGGTAGACAGCATTAACTCCCCTTAATTGTGGGCTGTGCAGTGACTTCTTCCCAAAGAGTACAATGTGGTAAGAGGCTTCAAAAAAGAAGAAATCTGAAAAAAAAACTGTCTCAGCCAGGTGACCAAGGTTAGTATCATTAGCAGTAAGCCATGTTGATAGATGGACACTCTTGATATCATGTGATGAAAATGGAACTTCACCTCTGTGTTCTTCCTCCAAAGAACCAATAACCCCAGCTAATCATTAAAACAAACAACAACAACAACAACAAAAACAGACAAACCCATACTGAGGGAGATTCTACAAAATATCTGACCAAATCTAGAGAAGCTTAAAAGAAAACTGTGGGCACAGTGGCTCACACCTGTAATCCCAGCACATTGCAAGGCCGAGGCAGGCAGATCGCTTGAGCTCAGGAGTTCAAGACAAGCCTGGGCAACATGGTGAAACCCCATCGCTATAGAAATTACAAAAATTTAGCCAGGCGTAGTGGCGCACACCTATAGCCCCAGCTACTCGGGAGTCTGAGGTGGGAGGATTGCTGAAACCCGAGAGGTCGAGGCTGCAGTGAGCTGTGATTTTGACAGTTTTGCACACCAGCCTGGGCAACAGAGCAAGACTCTGTCTGGAGGGAAAAACAAAACAAAACTGTCAAAATCTAGAGGAGACTAAAGAGATATAACAATAAAATATGGAGTTATGGAGAAAATGACAGTAGATAAAAACTAAGGCAATTCATAAAATATGGACTCTTAATAATTACATATTAGGCCGAGTGCAGTGGTTCACGCCTGTAATCCCAGCACTTTGAGGGGCTGAGGCAGGCAGATCATGAGGTCAGGGGTTCAAGACCAGCCTGGCCAATATGGTGAAACCCCGTCTCTACTAGAAATACAAAAATTAGCCAGGTGTGGTGGTGTGTGCCTGTAGTCCCAGCTACTCGAGAGGCTGAGGCAGAAGAATCGCTTGAACCCAGGAGGCAGAGGTTGCAAGATCGCACCACTGCACTCCAGCCTGGACGACAGAGCGAGACTTCATCTCAAAAAAAAAAATTACATATTAATATTGATTCACTGGTTTTAATAAACATACCACACCAATGCAAGATGTTAATGACAAGGGCAACAGGATGCAGGGTGTGTATGTATATATATATGTGTGTGTGTATATGTGTATATATGTGTATATGTGTGTATATATGTGTATATATGTATACATGCATATATCTATTATATGTATATATGTATATATGAATATACACGCATATATTACACACATATATTATATGTATATATCCATATATATGTATATATACATGTATGTATATGCGTATATATATGCACACACATATATACACATACATACACACACACACACACACACACACACACACACACACCAGAGCTTTCTGTACTATCTTCACAACTTTTCTGTAAATCCAAAACTACTGCGAAGCTAAAATTTTACTTAAAAATTATGTCTGGGCCAGGTGCAGTGGCTCATGTCTATAATCCCAGCAGTATATGAGGCCAAAGTGGGTGGTCTGCTTGAGCTCAGGAGTTTAAGACCAGCCTAGGCAACATAGTGAGACCCCGTCTCTACAAAAAAATACAAAAATTAGCCGGGCGTGCTGGTGCACCCCCGTAGTCCCAGCTACTTAGGAGGCTGAGGTGGTAGGATGGCTTAAGCCTAGGAGGCAGAGGTTACAGTGAGCTGAGATCACACCACTGCACTCCAGCCTGGATGACAGAGTGAGAGACCCTGTCTCAAAAAGAAAAAAATTTAAAAATGGCCAGGCACAGTGGCTCACGTCTGTAACCCCAGCACTTTGGGAGGCTGAGGCGGCAGATCACCTGAGGTCAGGAGTTCAAGACCATCCTGGCCAACATCGCGAAACCCTGTCTCTACTAAAAATGCAAAAATTAGCTGGGTGTCATGGCACCTGCCTGCAATCCCAGCTACTGGGGAGGCTGAGGCAAGAGAACCACTTGAACCCAGGAGGCAGAGGTTGCAGCAAGCCGAGATCATGCCATTGCACTCCAGCCTAGGCGACAAGAGTGAAATGGGGAAAAAAAAAAAAAAAAAAAAAAAAAGTCTGTTGCAACTTCTGCAAGATTTAGTTGTATTTCTGGTGGAAGGATCCTGCAAAATATCTAGCCTGTCACATGACTAGAAGCAGTACAGTTTCACCTGTACAGATTCAACCCAGTACAATCAAGCTCCTTCCCTCTGGCAAACTTTCTCTTCCCTTAGTTTCTGAGAAACCATTTTGTTCTGATCCTCTCTCCTCTCCCTAAGACACCTGTTTTTGCACTAACTCTTGAAACTCTGGTGTTCCCAAGGTTCTTTCATTGGCCCTATTCTCTTCTCACTTAACTCACTGTACTCTGAAGTGCTTATCCATTAACTAGTAAACATATGCTTAGACAGATGACCCTTTAACAACACAGGTTTGAACTGCACGGGTCCCACTTATACGTGGATTTTTCAATAAACACATTTTCAAAATTTTAGGAGATTTACAACAATTTGAAAAAACTCACAGATGAACCATGTAGTCTAAAACTATTTAAAAAGTTGAGAAAATTAGGTATGTCATGAACGCATAAAAACTATGTACACGCTAATTTCTCATTTACTACCATTAAATATAAACAAACCTATTTTAAAAAGTTAAATTTATCAAAACTTATGCACACACTTAAAGACATATGTGCAGCCATCCACAGTTGAGAGTAATGTAAACAATCATGAAAATTCAGTATTAAATCATAACTGCATAAAATTCACTACTGTACATACTGTACTGTAATAATTTTGTAGCCATCTCCTGTTGCTACTGCAGTGAGCTCAAGCATTGTGATATCCACTTAAAACACCCTGTGATGCTAATTATCTCTATGTAAGCAGTTCATCTCTCCAGAAAATTGCGTATGTCAGTAAAAAGTGATCTCTTGTGGTTCTCATATTTTTCAGGTTTAGTGCAATATTGTAAACCTTAAGTAGGCCGGGCGCAGTGGCTCAAGCCTGTAATCCCAGCACTTTGGGAGGCCGAGACGGGTGGATCACGAGGTCAGGAGATCGAGACCATCCTGGCGAACACGGTGAAACCCCGTCTCTACTAAAAATAGCCGCGCGAGGTGGCGGGCGCCTGTAGTCCCAGCTACACAGGAGGCTGAGGCAGGAGAATGGCGTAAACCCGGGAGGCGGAGCTTGCAGTGAGCTGAGATCCGGCCACTGCGCTCCAGCCCCGGCGACAGAGCGAGACTCCGTCTCAAAAAATAAAAAATAAAAATAAAAATAAAAAAAAAACCTTAAGTAAACAACATGGGACCCACACGAAGTGCCACTAGTGATGTCAGAAGTGCTCCAAAGGAGCAACAAAAAGTCATGACATTACCAAAACAAGTTGGACTACTTGATATGTATCACAGATTGAGGTGTCCAGCCGCAGGTGCCCACCATTTTACACGGTTCATTTTGTAAAAAGTGACATAAACTTATGGTATTGATAAATGCAGCACCACCAAGCCCAGCTAATTTTTTTTGTATTTTTGGTAGAGATGGGGTTTTGCCATGTTGCCCAGACTAGTTTCAAACTCCTGGGCTCAAGCGATCCACCTGCCTCGGCCTCCCAAAATGCTGGCATTACAGGCGTGAGCTACGACGCCTGGCCAACTGTGCTATTTCAAATACCAAAATACAGGCCGGGTGCAGTGGTTCATGCCTGTAATCCCAACATGTTGGGAGGCCAAGGTGGGAGGATCACTAGAACCCAGGAGTTCGAGACCAGCCTGGGCAACATAGTGAGATCCCCCTACCATCTCAAAAAAGTAAAATAAATAAATAAAAATAAATAAGAACCAAAATATAGTATTTTTGTTGGCATAATACAAAATCGGCTTTATTTATCTTTCTTATCTTAATGTCTTCTATCTAATCATACAGCACACCCCTCTCACTTTTCAATACAAACTACACCCTACTTATCTACAATTTATTACTCAACTCAGGAAACTCCCCTAACTCAATCCCCTCTACGCTTGTTGCCACCTACTTAAAAGTTTGAGACTATGCACCCAAGGGGGAAAAAAACCCTCCATAATAAAGGACTTCTCTTTGGGGAAAGAAAGAATTCAGACTTCTATTAGGGCATCTTAGCCAAGTTGGCCAAGAGAAAAATTAAAAGTTCAGCAATTCTGAACCACTAAACAGAGACAGTTCTGAAAGCACTGCTCGAGGTAGTTAAGCATGGCAAGACGAAACTGAAGTCCAACCTAACAAGCTACATCACACATGACAACACTGAGGGTACCTCTAACAAAAAGACCAAAGTCAAAGGACATGGCAAAGCCAGTAGGAGCTAATGATTTGTATTATGATAACCCATACTTAATATTTACAGTTTAGTAAATTTATATTTTTATTTGATATTCTAGAATAATTCTTAAAATATTAAATATATTACCTATCTATTTATTTATTTAAAGGCAGGATCTTGCTTTGCTGCCCAGGCTAGAGTGCAGTGGCACAATCATGGCTCACTGCAGCCTTGACCTCCTGGGTTCAAGTAATTCTGTCTCAGCCTCCCAAGTACTTGGGACTGCAGGCACACACCACCACGCCCAACTAATTTTTTTTGGTGGGGGCGGGGGTAGGGGTTAGATATGGACTCTTACTATGTTGCCCCAGCTGATCTCAAACTCCCAGGCTCATGCAATCCTCCCAACTCAGCCTCCCAAAGTGCTGGGATTACAGGCATGAGCCACCGCATATCCAGCCACTTCACTGATTTGATTTCAGTTTTATGAATTTCAAAAGCTTTGAATAAAACCCAAATGTTATATTAATACTAGTACTACAAAAAGTAATCTTAGTTCAGTGTTACAATCACTATTTAGTGTAGCTTTTATGCGTACATGTAATTACTTGTTTTAAGAGATGGGGTCTTGCTATGTTGCCCAGGCTGGAGTGCAGTGGCTATCCACAGCCAGAATCACCATGCCTTATAGCCTTTAACTCCTGGGCTGAATGATCTTTCTGCCTTAGTCTCCCAACTAGCTGGGACTTCACACGCCACCACCACACTCAGCTAGTTACCTTCTTTTAAATATATTCCCCTACCACAACTCTTATGTCTTAAAAATCATGCCTTTTGGCTGGGTGCAGTGGCTCACGCCTGTAATCCCAGCACTTTGGGAGGCCAAGGCAGGTGGGTCACCTGAGGTCAGGAGTTCAAGACCAGCCTGGCCAAGAGGGTGAAACCCGGTCTCTACTAAAAATTTAAAAAAAAAAAAAAAAAAAAAAAAAATTAGCTGGGCGTGGTGGCAGGCGCCTGTAATCCCAACTACTTGGAGGCTGAGGCAGGAGAACTGCTTGAACCCAGGAGGCGAAGGTTGCAGTGAGCAGCGATCGTGCCATTGCACCCCAGCCTAGGCAACAAGAGCGAAACTCCGTCTCAAATAATAATGATGATAATAATAATAATAATAATAACAACAACAACAACAATAATCATGCCTTTTATTCCTTCTCTTTGTCTTTTCCATTCTCACTTAGCTATGCATGTGTGCCTTCTGGTTATGACTCCTCTCTGATTCTTTCACACTTTTACTTACATGTCGGATGTCTTCTTTCACCTGTTTCACACAGTTTTTGAAAAACCGTTTCTTCCATGAAGCCTTTCTCACTGTACACAAATATAAATTGGTACTCTCTGCTCTGCAACTAGGATTTTCCTAGAAACACTTACATTACCAAAGTTTTCCCTAAGCATGTTCCAGGAAACATTAATCACATGAGACGGCTAACCAAGAAAGGGATTCCATGGTTAAATAAGTTTGGAAAATGCTGAATATCCTACCCACCCCCTCCAGAAACTCATGGGTCTTTTTATTAAGGGTACTAAAGTCCAGTAGCATGAAAGCAGGTTTAACTTTAATTTGGTAGTTCCTAAACTTTGACAGTGAAACCCTAAACTATCACCAGTTTTTGGGAAATTCCGTTGTACAAAGTAAAAATTTGTACTGTTATTTCTGTTCACTACTATAGTATGGTATATTTTCTCCGTATCTCATCACATTTGTCAGTTGATGCATATGTGCTACATATTGCAATCTGAGAAGCCTAAGAGGACAGAAGTGAATTCTTATCCTAGTTGATACTAAAAATAGTATGCATGTGTGGGGATGTCCTATAAATGAATTTCAAAAGCTCTTCACTTTTCTATTATCAGGCTTTTTAAGTCTTTTTAAAGTGAAATTGATCGTCCAAAAATGTGTATTTTAATATAAAATTTTCTTCTGGAAATGTCTTAAATTTAAAATATTTATCAGAAGGCTAAGGTGGGAGGATAGCTTGAGCCCAGGAGTTTGAGGCCCGCCTGAGCAACACAGCAAGATCCTATCTCTTAAAAAAAAAAAAACACGAAAATATGATAATATTTGGTCTTTGTTGATCTAATGTAGATTTTTTTATACCCCTTGTTTCTATTATTTATTTTTAAAAATCCAGTGACACCAAGAATATTGATGTCCTTTTAAAATACCTTCTTTGGGCCGGGCGCGGTGGCTCAAGCCTGTAATCCCAGCACTTTGGGAGGCCGAGACGGGCGGATCACGAGGTCAGGAGATCGAGACCATCCTGGCTAACACGGTGAAACCCCGTCTCTACTAAAAAATACAGAAAACTAGCCGGGCGCGGTGGCGGGCGCCTGTAGTCCCAACTACTCGGGAGGCTGAGGCAGGAGAATGGCGTGAACCCGGGAGGCGGAGCTTGCAGTGAGCTGAGATCTGGCCACTGCACTCCAGCCTGGGCGACAGAGCGAGACTCCGTCTCAAAAAAAAAAAAAAAAAAAAAAAAAAATACCTTCTTTGGCCGGGCACGGTGGCTCACGCTTGTAATCCCAGCAAGTTGGGAGGCCGAGGCAGGTGGATAACCTGAGGTCAGGAGTTCAAGACCAGCCTGGCCAACACGGCAAAACCCCGTCTGTACTAAAAATACAAAAATTAGCTGGGCGTGGTGGTGCGCATCTGTAATCCCAGCTACTCGGCAGGCTGAGGCAGGAGAATCACTTGAAGCCGAGAGGTGGAGGTTGCAGTGAGCCAAGATTGCGCCACTGCATTCCAGCCTAGGCGACGGCAAGACTCATCTCAAAAAAAAAAAAAAAAAAAAAAAAAAAATATATATATATATATATATATATATATATCTTCTTTGAGGCCAGGTCTCATCTCATGGCTCACACCTATAATCCTAGCACTTTGGGAGGTCAAGGCAAGAGGATAGCTTGAGTCCAAGAGTTCAAGACCAGCCTGGGCAACATAGCAAGACATCATCTCTAAGAAAGTTTTAATAGTCAGCTGGCCATGGTGGCCTGCACCTATAGTCCTAGCAACTCAGGAGGCTGAGATGGGAAAGATCACCTGAGTCTGGGAGGTCAAGGCTGCAGTTATCCATGATCACACCACTGCACCCCAGACTGGGTAACACAGTGAGACTCTGTTTCAAAAAATAAAAAATTAAAAATCCCAGCCGGGCACAGTGTACTTCACTCCTATAATCTTGGCATTTTTGGAGGCTGACGTGGGCAGACTGCTTGAGCCCAGCAGTTCGAGACCAGCCTTGGCAACGTGGTGAAACCTTGTCTCATCTCTTATTCATTTATTTTTAAAAACTAGAAAGATGTCTTGCTATGTTGACCAGGCTGGAGTTCAGTGGCTATCAACAGGCATGATCAGGGTGCACTGTGGCCTCAAACTCCTGGCCTTAAGTGATCTTCCCATTTCAGTCTCCCAAGTAGCTGGGACTACAGGCAAGTACCACCGCACCCAATAAGATGCATTTTATATTACAGCACAATAGCTATAGGCCAGGTGCAGTGGCTCACACCTGTAATCCCAGCACTTTGGGTGACTGAGGCGGGCAAATCGCCTGAGGTGGGCAGACTGCCTGAGGTCAGGAGTTCAAGACCAACATAGCCAACATGGTGAAACCCCGATTCTACTAAAAATACAAAAATTACCCGGGCATGGTGATGGGCGCCTGTAATCCCAGCTATTCAAGAGGATCACTTGAATCCGGGAGGCAGAGCCGAGATCGCCACTGCACTCCAGCCTGGGCGACAGAGCCAGACTCTGTCTCAAAAGAAACAGACAAACAAACATGCTATAAAAACATGAAACATTCTTAAGTTACCAATGAATTTCTGGAACTACAAGATGTTGCTATATGAATAGGTCCTTGAAATAATCAAAATAGGAAACAGTTTCCAAATTATATGTTCTTTTGCTATTCGCCAGTATTAATAAGGGCTTAAAAAAAATCCATGATTATTAGATTATTAACCTTTAGATTATTAGCCTTAGATTATTAGATTATTAACCTTAACATTTCACATAGAGTATGCGGGATTAATTGGAAGAATTTAAAGCTTATGCAGACAGGCCTGCATAAAACATGCTATAATAACTGTATATCATAATTGCATTTTAAATAACTTATCATTTGCTGAATTTTCTAAACGTCAGGTAGTTTGCAAAACACTTCATATGAAGCATCTTATTTAATTCCACCAACAATCATATAAGGTGAACTATACAATTATTATCTCTATTTAAAAGTTTTAAGAGGTGAGTAGCAACCATAATGTCTATTTGAGATCAAAGTCCATGTTCTTTACCAACTAACCACCATACAACAGTACAATACAGTATGTCTCCCTATATACATAAATCTAACAAAAAATTGTGTCCTATGGCAGCAGTTCTCAACGTGTGGTCTGGGGTCACACTTAAGAAAGATTCATTGATTAAGCACTTTTATGTTTTTGGAGCCAGGGTCTTGCTGCTGTCCAGGCTGGAGTGCAGAGGCACAATCACAATTCAGTGTAGCCTCAACCTCTGAGGCTCAAGCAATTCTCCCACCTCAGGCTCCTGAGTAGCCAGGACTGAGTAGCCAGGTATGCGCCGCCATGTCTACCTTTTTTTTTTGTACGGATGGGGGTCTCACTATGTTGCCCAGGCTGGTCTCCAACTCCTGGGCTCAAGCAATCTTCCCACCTTGGCCTACCACAGTGCTGGGATTACAGGCATAAGCCAGCACACCCTGCCAATTACAGCACTTTCTACGTTCCATGCCTTCTTCTAGGTGCTGAGGATGCAGTGGTGAACAAAACAAATGATCTGTTGTTAGCGGTTTACATTCTTTTTGGGGGTGAGGGGGGCCATGTGTCTCAACAAATAAGCAAATAAATGAATAAACAAGGCAGTATCTTATAATGAGAAAAGCTATGAAGAAAATAAAGGCCAGGTGTGGTGTTTCACGCCTGTAATCCCAGCACTTTGGGAGGCCAAGACGGGCAGATCACAAGGTCAAGAGATAGAGACCATCCTGGTCAATATGGTGAAACCTTGTCTCTACTAAAAATACAAAAAAATTAGCTGGATGTGGTAGAGAGCGCCTGTAATCCCAGTTACCCAGGAGTCTGAGGCAGGAGAATCGCTTGAACCCAGGAGGCGGAGGTTGCAGTGAGCCGAGATCATGCTATTGCACACAAGACTCCGTCCCAAAAAAATAAAAATAAAACAAAATAGGGGCCGGGCATGGTGGCTCACACCTGTAATCCCAGCACTTTGGGAGGCCGAGGTGGGCAGATCACCTGAGGTCGGAAGTTCGAAACCAGCCTGACCAACAGGGAAAAACTCCATCTCTAGTAAAAATACAAAATTAGCCGGGCATGGTGGCATGTGCCTGTAATCCCAGCTACTCAGGAGGCTGAGGCAGGTGAATCGCTTGAACCTAGGAGGTGGAAGTTGTAGTGAGCCGAGACTGCGCCATTGCACTCCAGCCTGGGTAACAAAAGCAAAATTCCATCTCAAAAAAATAAATAAATAAAAATAAAATAAATAGAAAGAAACTAAACCTAAGAATTTAAAAACTTCCATTAACTCATAAAAAACAATAAATCCATTACAATTAATAAATTATTTTTTTTCTTTTTTTTTTTTTTTGAGATGGAGTCTTGCTCTGTCAACCAGGCTGGAGTGCAATGGCGTGATCTCGGCTCACTGCAACCTCTGCCTTCCAAGTTCAAGCAATTTTCCTGCCTCAGTCTCCCAAGCAGCTGGGATTACAGGCGCACGCCACCATGATGGTCTAATTTTTGTACTTTTTAGTAGAGACAGGGTTTCACCATATTGGCTAGGCTGGTCTCGAACTCCTCACCTTGTGATCCGCCAGCTTGGGCCTCCCAAAGTACTGGGATTACAGGCATGAGCCAACTCGCTGGCCGCTTTCTTTTTTTTTTTAAATGAAGTCTCGCTCTGATGCCCAGGCTGATGTGCAGTGGCACCATCTTGGCTCACTGCAACTTCCACCTCTGGGTCCAAGTGATTCTCCTGCCTCAGCCTCCCAAGTAGTTGGGATTACAGGGGTGCACCACTATGCCTGGCTAATTTTTGTAGTTTTAATACAGACGGGGTTTCTCCATGCTGGCCAGGCTGGTCTCGAACTCCTGACCTCAAGTGATCCACCCACCTTGGCCTCTCAAGTTGCTGGGATTACAGGCGCTCAGGGAGCTACCCTGTCTAGCCAATAAATTATTTCTTAATTAAAAATAACTGTATTTTGTAAAACAAAAATTTAGTGGGAGTAAATTGCTTTACATTTTTGCAAATCTGTTTAATGGTCTGGCTTAAAAGGAGAGAAGTGGGTTCTCCTACTTGCTTCTATATGAGAATGGACAGGTACAAGGCTGTTTGGGAACTTTTATCCTGTACATACCACACTGTCCATGGAACACTATAAAATACCAATACACTTTTAAAGAAGCAGGAAGCTGTCTACCATAACGGTAAAGTGGAAGCCTTGGAGTCAAGACTGGCTAAGTTTGCAACCTGGCTCAATATATTGTTCATTAGTTGTGTACCTTGAACAAGTTATTTTAACCTCACTGAGCCCTCAAGTACTTAATTTATTATCATTTATAGGGTTTATTATTTTACCTGTCACCAGTGTAATTTACATATACATCACTAATAGATTTACTCAGTAATAATATATTAACTAATGAATTGTCATATTAAATGCAATCACGTAAGAACTCAGTAAATGTTATTTTCTTACTAAACTATTAGTGTTATGTTTGTAAAATTAACTACATTAATGACTGGAAATTTAAGAACATTATTAAGTAATAACAACATTCTTGTAAGTAACTTGGGCTTTGAATCCACTGTATTTCTTTTCTTTCTCCCACTTACCTTCACCTTCTGCTTATATAAAACAAAAAGGAAACTAAAATTATGCTTAACCACCCTGAAACCAGGCATGGTTTCCTTTTCCTACGCTATAAATGTTCTGACAGTTTCCCCAAAATAATCAATTTACTTATCTGAGACTCAATTTATAGATTTTTAATAAATTTATAAATTCATCTGTTATACATTTATCTTTTATAAATTCATATTTTTAATAAACTTACAAATTCCTGTTTTGCAGAGCTGACATCAAGATTATAGGTAATACATGTTTGACAGCTAGTGAGGATCCTCAGTAAACAATAAGGATCCGGCAATACAACCAAAGTGATACCTATTCTAAACTGTTAAAGCATATAAAACTCATATTATCATACTTCCCAGAACCACTTATATTTGTTCAATTCCTATCTTAGTTACTAAATGTTAAGTTCCTTATAATTCCATCTCTTTCACCACCCAGTACAGGGGTTTACACAGAGGAAGCACTCAATATTTCCTTTTTTTTTCCTTCTCTCTTTTTTTTTTTTTGAGACAGAGTCTCGCTCTGTTGCCAGGATGGAGTGTAGTGGCGCAATCTCGGCTCACTTCAACCACTGCCTCCTGGGTTCAAGCGATTCTCCTGCCTCAGCCTCCTGAGCAGCTGGGACTACAGGCACATGCCACCACGCTCAGCTAATTTTTGTATTTTTAGTACAGACAGGGTTTCACCATGTTGGCCAGGCTGGTCTCAAACTCCTGACGTCAGGTGATCCGCCCACCTTGGCCTTCCAAAGTGCTGGGATTACAGGCATGAGCCACCGTGTCCAGCCAGCACTCAATATTTCTAAGTTCATTTTCTCCTTCTGTATCTTTAGGCATAACATATTTTAAGAGAATTTTAATCTTTCAAGTAATACTGCCTCCTAGACACAAAGATCATCATTTTAAAAGACTGTATCATGCTACGCTCTAAAACTATGATAATAGTAAAGGAACACAAAAACAGCTCAGGATCCATTCTAGGTTTTTTAAAACAAAAAATGTTAAGTTATAATTCCAAACATTAAAAGATCCTTTTTTCCTTTCACAGTGCAACTTTTACTAAAGGGTAATAAAGAATCACCCTATCTCTCTGCTAATGGATTCCAAAAAACTAGAAAGTGCAAGTAAGTGAAATTAATTATAAGACAAAGAAGTGAAGAAAGAGAGATGAGGGAGAGATCAAGGCCTCAATCAAACACTAGTAAAATTTAAACCCAGCAAACCAAACATTTCATTTCTTTCTTCAAAGGGCCTCTATTTCAATATTTCTCTAAAAATAAGAGAATAAGAATGAAGCATTTTTAAAAACTATCTTTATCTTAGCCAGAAAAGCTTTAATATTTCAAAGCGCAGATGGAATTGTTGCCTTTTCTCAAAAGGAATAACTAAGTTCTACTACTTTCTCCCTAAGACGTACATTCCTCCAGTGTTCTATAATTAATATCTGTGGGGGCAGTGGAATTTGAAATCACTACAAAACACAACTACTTTTTGTTTCCTTGACAAATAGATGAGAAAGTCAGTCAAGCTGGTTTGTAAATTGTTCCGTTCTTGGGTAATTTTTATTAGGGTCTCTGAGTTCCTTCAACAAATTAAACCTCATATATCCTTAATTCTCAGTTGAAATTTTAAAACAGCTGACCAAAATCTCCCCTTTTGACTTTTAAAAGTACTGCTATAAAACAGTAAACACTTGGAAAAAGTGGGAGGAAAACAGAGACCATAACTGACAAAAGCCTAGGCGGAAGAAAGAATTTTGATGCAACTGGCCAGGCGCGGTGGCTCAAGCCTGTAATCCCAGCACTTTGGGAGGCCGAGGCGGGTGGATCACGAGGTCAGGAGATCGAGACTATCCTGGCTAACACGGTGAAACCCCGTCTCTACTAAAAATACAAAAAAAAAAACTAGCCGGGCATGGTGGCGGGCGCCTGTAGTCTCAGCTACTCGGGAGGCTGAGGCGGGAGAATGGCATGAACCCGGGAGGCGGAGCTTGCAGTGAGCCGAGATCACGCCACTGCACTCCAGCCTGGGAGACACAGCGAGACTCCGTCTCAAAAAAAAAAAAAAAAAAAAAAAAAAAAAGAATTTTGATGCAACTATTATTTATTAGTTTATGAAAGGCAGGAAGCCAAATCATTAAGAGTAAAATCATTCAACCCAAGGAAGCTGATAACAACAACAAAAAAGAATAAAATCAGTAAGCCTCTACTCCCTAAAAAATTACGCACATACATACACTCATCCCTCCTCTACAGACAAAACTAACATGAAAGTAATTCTGGAATGGCCTGTGGGGGCAAATTTTAATATTAGCGTTTTTCCATTGCCATTGTAATTTTCAAGATATCTCCATGCCACAGAACCATGTGAAGTTTTGTCAGTAGTGTTTCACACTTTGAGTTATGGGAATGTTTATTTGCTGCAAAATTTACCCTTTAGCTTACTATGGAATTTGGTATAGCAAAATTATGTTTCACATATTTCTTCAAACCCACCTAAGGCCATGGATGAAATCACCCTTCTGCTGTGAGAGACAAAGCAGCTGAAACGAAGAAGACAACAACGGCTTGGAAAGTCTCACAATACGGACAAAAAGCCTTAATATATACCATTACAGTAATTATAACTTATAATTAAGACAGTTCCATGTTTTGAAACATTGCCAGAAACCTGGAAAAATACCACCTATAACTCTATGAACCTAGAGCAATGGAATGAAAAAAAAAAAAAAAGGTGACTTAGGCATCTAAAGGGGAGGGAGAGGATGGATAATAATGCAATTATAACAGAGCTCCTGCTCAATGAATCCAGAAATGCCATTAAGCCTAAACCAAGAGTAAAAATATGCAAGAGACCAAAATAGATTTATTATTTCTTTGGGAGGCTGAAACAAAGTTTACCTTGAACCTCAAAAAGAACCTAAGTCAATAACACACTAGACTAAGTAGAAAGAGTCATCTAAAATACTAGAATGCCCCAACGGCCTTCTGAGAATAGAGTAATAAACAAACTTAAAGTGCTTTTCCTATATTCTTATTCGACAATCAACAAAGACTTCTTTGACCAAATGTATGAGGGATTTCCCCATACACACCAAGCAAGCAATTCTGCAATGAACACCAGCTAGGTACCCTCCAATTCAATTCTGACACTGGAAGAGAGCATCAGATCCCACAGACTGAGTGCTCAGTCTCACAAGACTGAGCCTCACTTCCCATGCCAAGCACGAATCTCAGGTTGTTTTAACATTTGCTCTGACCCAACCACCATAAATCGGGGTTCACACAACCCCCTTCTTGGATTCCATTAATTTGCTTGAGCAGCTCACAGAACTCAGGGAAACACGTTTACGGGTTGATTATAAAGGACATAACAAAGGACACCAATGAACACCAGATGAAGAGATGGAGGGGGCAAAGTAGGGCTCAGAGTGCAGAGCTTCCACGTTCTCTCTGGGCATGCCAACCTCCAGGAACCTCCATATGTTCGGTTGTCCAGAAGCTTCCTGAAACCGGTCCTCTTGGATTTTTATGGAAGTTTCGTTATGAAGGCATAATTGATCATTGGCCACTGGTGTTCAGTTTACGCCTTCAGCCCTTCTCCATTCCCCAGAGGTTAGAGGGTAGGGCAGAAAGTCACAACCTCTAGTCCTGCCTTATTCTTTCCAGTGACCAGCCCCTATCCTTAGGCTACCCAGGGGATGCTAACCATCAGTCAACTCATTAGCATACAAAATGACACTTATCACTTTGAAGACCCAAGGATTTTTGAAGTAGTATGCCAGGAAACAGGATAGAGACCAAATATAGATTTCACAATACCATAGCCCTCTCTCTGGACCTCTTCTCTATCTGTACTTGCCACTCTATCTTACTAGACTTACTTCCCTATCTACACTCTCTCTCTAGTTGATCTCTTCCAGCTTCCTGGCTCTAAAAACAATCCATATACTAGACACTCTATGGTGACTGCTGAACAACTCTATGAATATACTAAAACAATTGAATTGTACACTTTAAATGAGTATTTTTTTGTGAATTATATCTTTAAAAAGATTTCTTAAAATAGACATCCCAAACCTAACACATCCAAAACTAAATTTCTCATCTCCTTCCCAAAATCTGCTCCACTCACAGCCTTCCCCATATCAATAAATGTAACTCTTATCTTTCTAGTTGCTCAGGCAAAAAAAAAAAGTCATTCTTGATTATTCTCCTCTCTCACCCCACATTTAATCCATCTAGAAATCTGGTTGGACTTACTTTCAAAATAGATCTAGAATTAAATTACTTATCACTTCCACTGGCCAAAACCTGGTCCAAGCCATCAATATTTTACACTGGATTACAACAGCCTGGGAGGCTGAGGCGGGCGGATCACCCGAGGTCAGGAGTTCAAGACCAGTGTGACCAATATGATGAAACCCTGTCTCTACTAAAAATACAAAAATTAGCTGGGCATGGTGGCATGCACCTGTAATCCCAGCTACTCGGAAGGCTGAGACAGGAGAACCGCTTGAACCTGGGAAGCAGAGGTTGCAGTGAGCCGAGACGGTGCCATTGCACTCCAGCCTGAACAACAGGAGCAAAACTCAGTCTCAATCAAAAAAAAAAAAAAAAAAAAAAAAAAAAGAGTTCATCTCCTTCTGCTTAAATGGCTTGCCATCTCACTCTGAATAAAAACCGAAATCTTTTTTTTTTTTTTTTTTTGAGACGGAGTCTCGCTGTGTCTCCCAGGCTGGAGTGCAGTGGCGTGATCTCGGCTCACTGCAAGCTCCGCCTCCCGGGTTCACGCCATTCTCCCGCCTCAGCCTCCCAAGTAGCTGAGACTACAGGCGCCCGCCACCACGCCCAGCTAGTTTTTTGTATTTTTAGTAGAGACGGGGTTTCACCATGTTAGCCAGGATAGTCTCGATCTCCTGACCTCGTGATCCACCCGCCTCGGCCTCCCAAAGTGCTGGGATTACAGGCTTGAGCCACTGCACCCGGCCAAATACAATGCCTATAAAACCCTTGGTGAATCCCATTTCTCCCCTCCCCAACACCATCCACCATAATCTCTTTGAACTCATCCACTAATCTTCATTTTAACTACTCCTTTCCAGCCACAGAAGCTTTCTTGCTGCTCCCGAAACTCACCAGGTACACTCTAACCTCAGGACTTTTGTTTTTTCTGTTCACTTAGTCTTGCACATTCCCACCTCATATCCTCATGTCTATATTGCTTAATATCATACCTCCCTACTCAAATGTCACCTTCTCAGTGAGGCCTTCCCTTACCATTTAATGTAAAACTGCAAACCCTTCTGTTTCCCGCTTCCCTGCTTTCTATTTCTCTAGAGCATTTATCACCTTCTATTATGTTTAATATTTTACTTATTTGTTTGTTGTCTGTCTCCCCTTACTAGAGTATACGCTGTCTTTGTGTGTGTGTTTGTGTGTGCTTCTTTTTTGAGACACAGTCTCACTCTGTTGCCCAGGCTGGAGATCAATGCAACCTCCACCTCCCGGGTTCAAGCAATTCTCCTGCCTCAGCCTCCTGAGTAGCTGGGACCACAGGTGTGCGCCACCACGCCTGGCTAAATTTTAAGCTCTGTGAAGGCAAAAATTTTTGTTCATTTTGTTCTCCTGCTGTATCCCCTGTGCCTAAACAATGCCTGGCACAGTAGGTGTTCGATAAATACTGAAAAAACTGAATGCAAGGTAGGGATTTATAAACAAATTTCATCTTATAACTCAAAGTTAGGGTCTGTATCTACCCACCTGTATTACTAATTTGTTTATGTATCATATGTGATCAAAAAGCTGTATGCCTATGGCAATACTGTTACACTCTATATGTCATCAATCTAAATGAACCTCGTATTTAGAAAGGTTTTTACCTAGACGATAGCTTCAATAATTACGTTCCATTTGTTTTCCCTTTTTTAATCAAAAACATAAATAAAAGCCTATCAGAACTTCAAATCACTAAAAGATAGTTTTGCCACAGAGGGGAAAAAAACAAAAAACACAAGAATTTAAAATCTTGACATTCTAATTAATCTATACAGTCTAAATCTTGAATAAATAAGGAAGCTATCAAAATTTTCTTGCACTGTAGAAAATATTTTATGGGCCGGGCGCGGTGGCTCAAGCCTGTAATCCCAGCACTTCGGGAGGCCGAGACGGGTGGATCACGAGGTCAGGAGATCGAGACCATCCTGGCTAACACGGTGAAACCCCGTCTTTACTAAAAAATACAAAAAAATAGCCGGGCGAGGTGGTGGGCGCCTGTAGTCCCAGCTACTCGGGAGGCTGAGGCAGGAGAATGGCGTAAACCCGGGAGGCGGGGCTTGCAGTGAGCTGAGATCCGGCCACTGCACTCCAGCCTGGGCGACAGAGCCAGACCCCATCTCAAAAAAAAACAAAACAAAAAAAAAACAAAAAGAAAATATTTTATGAATAGGAAAGGCTGTGTAGGATGGTGGGTAAGAGTGTACACCGCAGATTAAGAATGCCTGGGTTTGAATTCTGTCTCCATCTCCACCATCTATTAGCTCTGTAACCATGGGCAAGTTACTTAACCTCTTGGGGTCTCTGTTTTATAATCTGCAAAATGGTGATCATAATACCTACTTACAAGAGTTGTGAGAACTGAATGAATTAATATGTGTAAAATGCTTAGAACAGTGCCTGGCATATAGTAAGCACTTAACAAAAGTTAAGCTATAAAATTATTACCAGCTTCATGATCCATCTAAGGATCTAAGGATCCAAACTGAGAAACCATTGGCATAGATAACTGTGCTTTGTAAATCCTCTGCAAAAAAAAAATCCTGTATGAAGATATTTTTTTCTAGTCCACGTTTATATGTTTCATTTGTAAAAAACATACCAGCTTGCATTGAGATTTACTTCAAAGTACTAAGGGAGAGGAGGTAAAGTTAAGGAGATAGGTGAAAAAAGACTGTTACGTGGTAACTACTGAAGTGGGGAGATCATAGAAAGGTGGCGTGTCATTACCCTTCTGTTTTTATACATATTTAAAGTTTCTATGAAAAACAGCTAAGAAGAGTGTGGTGGCTCATGCCTGTAATCCTAGCACTTTGGGAAGCCAAGGAGGGTGGGCTGCTTGAGCTTAGGAGGTTGAGAGCAGACTGGCAAACATGGCAAAACCCCCTCTCTACAAAAAATACAAAAAATTAGCTGGGTGTGGTGTGTGCACCTGTAATCCCAACTACTTGGGAGGCTGAGACAGGAGAATCACTTGAACCCAGGAGGTGGAGGTTGCAGTGAGTCGAGATCGCGCCACCGCATTCCAGCCTGGGCAACAGAACAAGAATATGTCTCAAAAAAAAAAAAAAAAAGACAAAATGGATGTCATGAACACAGTATTTTCCATTTTGTCCTACTAGTTCTTCAAAGAATACGCTAATTTACTAGAGAGGCTGGTCCAATTCGTCTCTTACAAACTGGGAATGTAATTTCCAGCACTGTGCCAAGGTGCCCAAAACAAAATTCTGATGCAATTATTTTTAATACTCTGGATCTTAAAACTTTATCTGCATAACTATCATCATCATAAATAATAAACAATTTGAATGTTTTCTATGTGCTAGGGCCCAATGATGAAATACATGCATTATCTTCTTAAATCTAGCCAAAAACCCTGAGAGATCATACGATTCCTCTACAAGTAGACAGAATTATCTCTACTTGTAGACTGTAGAATTTTCATCTACAGGTACAGAACTACTATGAAAAACAGAGGCTCACAGTTTAAGTACTTTGCAAAGTGTCATCCAGTATTAAGTGACTGGAGTTAACATGTTAACACAGGCCTAACTCTTTTATACTTTTCCATATTGATTCACATTTTACATTAAAAATGGGAAAGAAGGGCTGGGCCTGGTGGTTTATGCCTGTAATCCTACCACTTTGGGAGGCCAAGGCAGGCAGACAGCTTGAGCCCAAGAGTTTAGCCTGGGCAACATGGCAATACCTCGTCTCTACAAAACACATAAAAATTTGGCCGGGCGTGGTGGCTCACGCCTGTAATCCCAGCACTTTGGGAGGCTGAGGTGGGTGGATCACTTGAAGTCAGGAGTTTGAGACCAGTCTGGCCAACATGGCGAAACCCCGTCCCTACTAAAAAATACAAAAATTAGCTGGGCATGGTGGCATGTGCCTGTAATCCCAGCTACTCAGGAAGCTGAGGCATGAAAATCACTTGAGCCCAGGAGATGGAGGTTGCAGTGAGCCGAGATCCCGCCACTGTACTCCAGCCTGGGCGACAGAGCGAGACTCTGTATCAAAAAAAAAAAAAAAAAACCCAAACATAAAAATTAGCCAGGTGTGGTGGCATGCACCTGCAGTTCCAGCTACTCAGGAGGCTGAGGTGGCGGGATCGCTTGAGCCCAGGAGGTGGAGGTTGCAGTGAGTGGAGATCATGCCACTGTACTCCAGCCTGGGCAACAGAGCCAGACTCTGTCCCTCCCCCACCTCCCCACAGAAAAGAAAGAAAGAAAGAAGTATAGAAATTATAATCTGGGTAAACTGCACATCAAATCCATGCCTCCAACTACTGTACCTGTAATTTCTTTCACTAAATTATAAATGCTTCCTTCTGATAAACAGAAATTAAAGCAATTCTGCTCCTTAAGTTCTTGATTAGCTATTTCACAACATTATGTTGGCAAATATTTACTGATTGCTAACTGTATGCCAGCACTATTCTAGTTGTTTGGGGACAGAGCAGCAAACAAGACAGCCCTGTCATCTGGTGGAGGGAAGCCAGACAATAAACGTAACAAACAAGGTAATATATACTGAAAATAATATGATACGACAGCAATTGAAGGCACTACTTGAAATAAGGTGAGGCTGGGCGCAGTGGCTCACGCCTGTAATTCCAGCAATTTGGGAAGCTGAGGCGGGTAGATCACCTGAGATCAGGAGTCCACGACCACCCTGGCCAACATGGTGAAACCCTGTCTCCACAAAAAGTACAAAAATTAGCCAGGCACTGGGTACGGTGGCTCACACCTGTAATCCCTGCACTTTGGGAGGCTGAGGCAGGTGGATGACCTGAGGTCCGGGGTTCAAGACCAGCCTGGTCAACATGGTGAAACCCCGCCTCTACTAAAAATACAAAAATTAGCCGGGCATGGTGGCACACACCTGTAATTCCAGCTACTTGGGAGACTGAAGCAGGAGAATCACTTGAACCCGGGAGGCAAAGGCTGCAGGGAGCCGAGATCATGCCACTACACTCTAGCCTGGGTGACAAGAGTGAAACTCTGTCTCAAAAAAAAAAAAAAATTAGCTGGGCTTAGTGGTGCATGCCTGCAATCCCAGCTACTCAGGAGGCTGAGGCAAGAGAATCACTCGAACCTGGGAGGAAGAGGTTGCAGTGAGCTGAGATCATGCCACTGCACTCCAGACTGGAAGACAAAGTGAGACTCTGTCTCAAAAAAATTAAATTAAATTAAATTAAATTAAATTAAATTAAACAGATACACGTAACTTTAAAAATCTATTAAGACTCCATCTCAAAAAAAAAAAAAAAAAAAAAAGAAGGTGATCAAAGAAGGTCTTTCTGAGGAGGTAATATTTGAGCTTTGATCTAAACAATGAGAATGAGGCAGGATGTGAAGAAGCCCAAGGTAGGCAGAGCCGATTGTATAGGACTTATAGATCAACGTAAAAGAAATTCAGATGTTCACGTTGTTGCAATGAGATATCACTGCAGGGTTTTAAAGCAGAGGAATGACATTTGTTTATGCTACAGAAAGATCACTTGAGAAAATGATGGTCTGAGGTCGGGAGTTCGAGACCACCCTGGCCAACATGGTGAAACCACGTCTCTACTAAAAATACAAAAATTAGCTGGGCGTGGTGGCGTGTGCCTGTAATCCCAGCTGCTCGGGAGGCTGCGGCAGGAGAACTGCTTGAACCCTGGAGGTGGAGGTTGCAATGAGCTGAGATAGTGCCACTGCACTCCAGTCTGGGCGACAAGAGCACAAAAATTCCGTCTCAAAAAAAAGAAAAAGAAAAAAAGATGGTAATGAACGCTATAGTCAAGCAAATTAAAAGAACTCATCATCTATGAAACATATACTCAGGTAGCCTATTTCTCTAAATTATTTCCTTTAATATAAACAAAAGTCTCATTACACATTATGAAATAAAGGATAGGCCAGGCACAGTGGCTCACGCCTGTAATCCCAGCACTTTGGGACGCTGAGGTGGGCGGATCAAAAGGTCAGGAGTTCGAGACCAGCCTGACCAACATGGTGAAACCTCGTCTTTACTAAAAATACAAAAATTAGCGGGGCTTAGTGATGTGCGCCAGTAATCCCAGCTACTCAGGGGGCTGAGGCAGGAGAATCACAGGAACCCGGGAGGCAGAGGTTGCAGAGAGCCGACATCGTGCATTCCAGCCTGGGCGACAGAGTCAGAGTCCATCTCAAAAAAAAAAAAGGAAAGAAAAGAAAAGAAAAGGACGCAGTGGCTCATGCCTGTAATCCCAGCATTTTGGGAGGCTGAGGCGGGTGGATCACCGGAGGTTGGGAGATTGAAACCAGCCTGACCAACATGGTGAAACCCCATCTCTACTAAAAAAAAAAATACAAAAATTAGCCGTGTGTGGTGGCCGGCACCTGTAGTCCCAGCTACACAGGAGGCTGAGGCAGGAGAATTGCTTGAACCTGGGAAGCGGAGGTCGCAGTGAGCTGAGATCGCGCCACTGCACTACAGCCTGGGCGACAGAGCGAGACTCCGTCTCAAAAAAAAAAAAGGATAAAAATAAAAATATATCTGGAACATATCCTCAGGTAGCCTATTTCTCTAAATTATTTCCTTTTATATGAACAAAAGTCTAATTACACATTATGAAATAAAGGATAAAATAAAAATATCTCTGGAATCTAACAGTTACTTAAATTTATACTGAGGTCTAAATATAAATATGTTACTAAATAATGGATGTCAGAAGAAAAAAGATAAGCAAAGTGGCATCAGGAAAATGAACAGAAAGGCTGGGAATGACAAAGATACCTACTTCACAATTTTTCCTAAAGCTGACTTAGAAACCAAACTCAAACTAAACTAAGTATAACTGTAAAGAAATAAGAACTTAAATGAAAACAAGGCCCATGCATAAACTGTTTTCATTGCGCCCCACACCATTCTGCTGAATATTTCTCTCAAAACACTTTATTTACAGTGAGATCAATGAAGTTCATTAAATGTAAATACAAAATGACTAAAATTACCCTTAATCATTTTAGAAAGTTAAATTCCATTCCGCTAGAAAAACAACATCAATGTATGATGTTGTTTTAGCCAAAAGCACTTAACTATATAAACTACACACAATGCACTTCAACTGACACACTGCCCTCCTGGAGCATTCATTTTTTCACTCTTAAGATATCAACAAAGGAAATAAGCTCAGGCACAATAGCAACAACAGCTGAGGTAAAAAATTCTGGCTTCATTATATCTCATTATTGCTGACTAGAAAAAAAACTGTAATTGTCACTGGTGATCCCACACAGCAGAGACAGGACGGGGACCAACTTATTCTTGCAAATGATATAACCATACAGTTAAAGCCCCAGAGCCCAAGGTGAGGAAATGTAAAATGCTTGTATAGTTTAGTAAAAATGTTTTAAAATAGGGTGGAGAATAGGTTCTCTCACTCACATTAGAACTGCTTGCAATATATCACTGGTGTACCAAGTACATTAAACATTATTTTACAAAGTTAATGCTGAAGTCAAACCCTAACCCCACCATTTTACTGAGTAACCTTAAGCAACTTAATTTCTGAGTCTTAGTTTCCTCGTTTGTAAATCAGTGATTAAAAAATCTACTTCTCAGACGATTTTAAGGTACAATGAGATGGCTGGGCACATAGCAGATACTTAACATGTGAGTCTTCGATGATGACTGTTAGCATATTTGATGTTTTTGCACGTTATAATTTTATCTCTGGGCAAGAAAACTATTTGATCTGTTATTGGTAAACACAGGTAATTCTGTCTTGTATCTACTAATTTCTCTGCATTATTATTCAAAGAACCACAAAACATCCCTCTCAAAACTTTAAACACAAATAGTTTGAAGCATGGGGCCTATAATTTTGCAAACTTTATCTATCTGTTCTCTAAAAGGTAAACAAATCAAAACACTACAGGAGCAATGGCAAAAGTGAAATAAGGCAGAATAACTGGATGATGGGTCTCACTGGTGAAATGCCGCAGGCAGGAAGCAAAGAAAAATTCTAATAGATATATATGGAGTAAGAGTTAACCCTCTCTTCTCAGCAGGAAACAGTGACTTCTCCACACTTCCTCCTGTAAGATTTGAAACCTTCTGCAAACAATCCATGCTTTAACAGAGCTCATTTCTGTAGTAAAGCAGCAAAATGGAAAAATCTCCAGGATAAAGACAAAAAAGGCATAACTGGAGAAAAAGGTACTACATATTCAAAAAGCACATTTCCTTTTGTGATTACCCATGAGATCAACTCAATTGTGTAAAAAGGTATTTCAGGTAATTAAAAAGTAACGGGACCGGGCACGGGGGAGCTCACGCCTGTAATCCCCGCACTTTGGGAGGCCGAGGCAGGTGGATCACCTGAGGTCGGGAGTTCGAGAACAGCCTAGCCAACATGAAACCCTGTCTCTACTAAAAATACAAAAAATTAGCCGGACATGGTGGCGGGCGCCTGTAATCCCGGCTACTCGCGAGGCCGAGACAGGAGAATCGCTTGAACCCGGGAGGCGGAGGTTGCAGTGAGCCGACATCGCGCCACTGCACTCCAGACTGGGCGACAAGAGCAAAACTCCGTCTCAAAAAAAAAAAAAAATAATAACTGGACACGATTTATATTTTAAGGTATTAATGATGATACTGACTATGACTACAGTATCGCAGTTGTTTCTGGTCAGTATACAAGAAACCTGTATTATATTGCAGCAAACACAGGTACAGGTAAAACCCGGTGGTGCCTCAGATCTATGCAGAGCTCATGCTGCTTCTTAACATTCATCCAGGTAAGGCTCTCCTTACTACACATCACAAGTTTTAGATACATTCATCCAGACAAGGCACTCCGTATTAAACATCACTGGATTTACTACTGCTTAAAACCACAGCTTGCCTACCATCAGGAAAGCCAGAAATCACTAACACGTCAAGGCCTGTAAGAAATAAACAGACGCTACAATTTCCGCGAAGGTTCGGAAAAATCAATACACCTTACAAGGTTCTGAAATATTAAAAATATATATACGTAAATCTCTATGGATCTGGGCCCAACGGCCCAAGGTCACAACAATTCAATAGCTAAAAAACCCAAGAAATGAGTCTCCTGCAATTCAAGACAATCCTGGCTAGGAATGGAGTCTGGGTTTGGGAACACTAGGGTCAAACCTTTAATGTGAACAATCCCAACCAAACGCTGAGGCTCCGTGGGAAAACCCCAGGCGTTTCGGGCCACACTTCCTTCCATTTCCCCAGTCTTCCCTTCCCTAGTCACCCCCAACACTCACATCTCCGGAGCCACTTCATCCAGTGGTAGACGATAGTACTGTGGTGTTTTTTGTTCTCTATACACCAAGACGACAAGCCTTGAATGGATTCCATGGTGTTGGTTACCGACTGGAATTTTCGATCCAACGAGGACTCCAGAGCCCCTGCCGAAGAGGCCGACGAGGAGGAGGCCTTACTGCTGCCTCCGCCGCCGCCGGCCGCCATCTTCCCGGTTTGCACAAGCGCTGCTGCTCCTCTGGCGGCGGCGGCGGCGGCGGCGGCGGCGGCGGCGGGAGCGGGCAAAACAATCACTGCGAGTGCGTGAAAGCCGTAGGTGGGGAGGGAGGCTAGGGGGTGGGGATGGTGCACGCGCTGGGCTCTTCTGGAGGTACGGACGGGAACACCAGCTGCTGGGCACGCTGGCAGCTCCTACACGCTGCAAGGAGGGGCTGCGGGTCTCAGAGGTTTTTATCAATATTGTTCAAGGGGTCGTGTTTAAACCAGTCAGTAATCACGGAAAAATTACGCAGAAAACAGGACCTGCAGAACCTTTCAAACCGCCTGACGCCGAAACTAATGGTTTTATACTTTTCGGCTCTCAGTGCTAAGGCCCTTCCCCGCCCCTATCCCCACACTCCTGTGAGCCAGGTCAGGGGTTAATATCTTAAATTTAATACTACCCGACTGCCCCTTCAGTTGCAGAAATCTTTCTCTCCTTTAGACTGGCTAGCACAGAAAAGGTCCAAGGCTACCTAGTCAGGATTTTTTTTTGCAACGCAATAGCAGCACAGGGGCAGCAACAGTATCGCGCACGCGCCGCTTAGCCCCACCCCCCATCCCTGCTTCCTTCTCAACCTTGAAAGCAGAGGGAGGTGTGATGGCGCGGCAATCTGACCAATCAGGAGTGCAGAACCAGAAGCGCGCGCAGGAGCTCTGAAGCCCCCAGGACCCAGGAGGCGCTACGATTATTTGTGCGCCTGCGCAGAAGATGAGCGTGTAGCTGGATGGAAGGAAAAACTAAGAGGGATGGGTGAGGAAGCTGGTCTAAGGTTAGACGGGGGGTGGGGGGTGTTCCACCGCTCCGCCCCGCTTTTTGCTGCTTTGGTCGCTCTCTTGGGTGTGTTCAGCTCACACAAGAGAGACAGAAAATTCCCACCACTGAGCCCACTGTTAGTCTTTGGCGGCTGCAGCCATCGCCCCCAACTCCTCGGGGAAGCAACGCGCGACAAAATGGCTGGCAGCCATCTTGCAGCACCACAAAAGATGCGCATGCGCCAGCTCCAGTGAGCCATTCACTACGCAGACTCCGAGACCAAACCGTATTTCTCGCTTCCCTTGGATAACATTCACAGCCGCTTGACCATTTAGGTTAGAGGAAAAGGAAATAAATGAAGAAGTGAAAGGAAATTTTCCTCATAAAATTTTTCGAAGCGAAAACAGAATGGCAAGATGTGACCTCATTTTCGCCAGCTATGACACAATCTTAAAATTGCATAATACATTATAGTTTGCAAGAGTCTTTACGTAACTATTATATGAACCTTATAGGAACCATTTTATCGCATGTACCTATGTAAATCCTCTGAGCTAATTTAAAGGCTCCTGTGTTCTCACTAAAAATATACAATTTTATTATAATTCCTTCAACGTCTCCCCACTGTGACCACGCCTCTTGAGACAGGGAACCTGCTTTGTCAAGTTCATGTCCACTGTTCATTAATTCGACGAGTTGCTGAACCTCTTGTGCCAAGTACTGTTTTAGATGATGGGGAGCAAAACGGACAAAAATCCCTTCCCTCCAGGATTTAGTGGCAGGACACCACAAACAAGTACATTTCAGACAGTATTAAATTCTGTAAAAAGGTGAAGCAGGGTAAGGCAAAAAGGGGTGTGTGTGTGTGCGCGCACGGCACGCACGCGCCAGTATGAGAATGGTGGTATGGTGAACCAGGAAGTCTTCTCGAAGGAAATAACTCTATCTGAACATTGAGAAAAAAGCAACCAAGCAGATATGCGAGACGGGGAGCGGAACATGCTGGCATTAGGAATAGCAAGTGCAAAGGCCCTAAAACACAGCCTCGCTCTGTCCCTGCCCAGGCTAGAGTGCAGTGGCACTATCATAGCACACAGCAGCCTCAATCCTCCAGACTCAAGTGATCCTCCTGCCTCAGCAGCTCAAGTAGCTGGGACTACAGGCCTACACCACCACACCTAGCTAAAACAAAACAAAACAAAATTTTTTTGAGAGGGGGAGTCTCCCTATGGTGCCCAGGCGGGTCTCAGTCCTGGCCTCAAGCAGTCCTCCTGGTTTCAGCATCCTGAAGTGCTGGGATTAAAAGCGTGAGCCACCATGCCTGGTCCTGACCCCACATTTTTTTCCCTTTTTCTGTAACTCTAGCCAAAGACCCACTTTTTTATAGACTATTTTTTAGAGGAGTTTTAGATTCACAGCAATTGTGTGGAAAGCACAGAGAAATCCGTATACCTCCTGCCCCTACACATGAATACCCTCCCCCATTATCAATGTCACGCACCAGAACGATACATCTGCTTCAACTGACAAACCTACACTGACACATTATCACCCAAAGCCCATAGTTTACATTAGGGTTCGCTCTTGGTGTTATACCTTCTGAGTCTGGAAAAATGTATAATGGCATGTATCCACCATTATAGTATCATACAGAGCAATGAAACTGCTCTAAAAACCTCTATGTTCCACCTATTCATCCTTCCCTCCCCCTTAATCCCCTGGCGACTACTAATCTTTTTACTGTCTTCATAGTTTTGCCTTTTCCAGAATGTCATATAGTTGAAATCATTCAGTATGTAGCCTTTTCAGACTGGCTTTTTTCACTCAATAATATGCATTTCAGGCTGGGCGCGGTGGCTCGTGCCTGTAATCCCAGCACTTTGGGAGGCCGAGGCAGGCAGATCATGAGGTCGGGAGTTCGAGACCAGCCTGGCCAACATAGTGAAACCCTCGTCGCTACTAAAACTACAAAAATTAGCTGGGCATGGTGGCGCACGCCTGTACTTCCAGCTACTCAAGAGGCTGATGCAGAAGAATCGCTTGAACCCGGGAGGCGGAGGTTGCAGTAAGCCGAGATCCCAGCCTGGGCAACAGAGCAAGACTTCACTTCAAAAAAAAAAAAAAAAATGCATTTCAGTTTCCTCCATGCTTTTTCATGGCTTGATAGCTCATTTCTTTTTAGTGCTGAATAATATTTCACTGTCCAGATGTGCCAGTTTTATTTATCCATTCACCTGAAGGACATCTTGCTTCCACATTTTGGCAATTATGAATAAAGCTGTTATAAACATCTCTGTACAGCTTTTGGGGTGAATATATTTTCAACTCCTTGGGTAAATACGAAGGAGCACAATTGTTAGCTCATATGGTAAGAATATGTTTACTTTTGTAAGAAATCATCAACCTGAGGCTGGGCGCGGTGGCTCATGCCTGTAATCCCAGCACTTTGGGAGGCCGAGGCTGGTGGATCACCTGAGGTCAGGAGTTAGAAACTGGCCAGCCTGACCAACATGGAGAAACCACATCTCTACTAAAAATACAGGGCCAGGAGCGGTGGCTCATGCCTGTAATCCCAGCACTTTGGGAGGCCAAGCGGGGTGGATCACAAAGTCAGGAGTTCAAGACCAGACTGACCAATATGGTAAAACTCCCTCTCTACTAAAATTACAAAAAATTAGCTGGGCGCTGTGGCAGGTGCCTGTAATCCCAGCTACTCGGGAGGCTGAGGCAGGAGAATTGCTTGAACCTGGGCAGCAGAAGTTGTAGTGAGCCAAGGTCACGCCACTGCACTCCACCCTGGGTGACAAACTGAGACTCTGTGTCTCAAAATAAATATATACATACATACATAAATAAAATAAAATAAAACAAAACAAAATTAGCTGGGCATGGTGGCAGGCACCTGTAATCCCAGCTACTTGGGAGGCTGAGGCGGGAGAATCACTTGGACCTGGGAGGCAGATGTTGCAATGAGCCAAGATCAGGCAATTGTACTACAGCCTGGGCAGCAAGAGTGAAACTTCCTCTCAAACAAAAAAAAAAAAAGGAAGAAAAAAATCGGCCGAGCACGGTGGCTCATGCCTATAATCCCAGCACTTTGGGAAATCGAGATGGGCTTATCACCTGAGGTTGTGAGTTCGAGGCCAACTTGACGAACATAGAGAAACCCCATCTTTACTAAAAATACTATATTAGCTGGGCATGTTGGCACTTGCCTGTAATCCCAGCTACTCAAAAAAAAAAAATCATCAACCAGTTTACCAATGTGGATTTACCATTTTGTATTTCCATCAGTTCCACATCCTCACCAGTATTTAATGTTGTTAGTCTTTTGGATTTTGGCCACTCTAATAGGTGCGTAGCAGTATTTGTTGTTCTAATTTCCATTTCCCTAATGACATATGATGTGGAGCATTTTTTTTTAATGTGTTTGAGATGGAGTTTTGCTCTTGTTGCCCAGGCTGGAGTGCAATGGAGTGATCTTGGCTGACCGCAACCTCTGCCTCCTGGGTTCAAGCGAATCTCCTGTCTCAGCCTCCTGAGTAGCTGGGATTACAGGCATGTGCCACCACGCCCAGCTAATTATGTATTTTTAGCAGAGATGGGGTTTCTCTATGTTGGTCAGGCTCATCTCGAACTCCCGACCTCAAGTGATCCACCCGCCTCCGCCTCCCCAAGAGCGGGAATTACAGGCATGAGCTACCATGCCTGACCTTTTTTAATTTTTGAGATGGAGTTTTGCTGTTGTTGCCCAGGCTAGAGTGCAGTGGCACGATCTCGGCTCACTGCAGCCTCCGCCTCCCAGGTTCAAGCGATTCTTCTGCCTCAGCCTCCCAAGTAGCTGGGATTACAGGCATGCGCCACCATGCTTGGCTAATTTTGTACTTTTAGTAGAGACAGGGTTTCTCCATGTTGGTCAGGCTGGTCTTGAATGCCCGACCTCAAGTAATGTGCTCGCCTTGGCTTCCCAAAGTGCTGGGATTACAGGTGTGAGCCACTGCGCCCGGCCTGATGTAGAGCATCTTTTCATATGTTTATTTCCCATCTCTGTATCTTTTTTTGATGATGTGTCCATTAAGGTCTTCGGCCACTATTTTTTTATTTTGAAACGGAGTCTCACGCTGTCGCCCAGGCTGGAGTGCAGTGGCGTGATCTCGTCTCATTGCAAGCTCTGCCTCCCGGGTTCACGCCATTCTCCTGCCTCAGCCTCCCGAGTAGCTGGGACTACAGGTGCCCGCCACCACGCCCAGCTAATTTTTTGTATTTTTAGTAGAGACGGGGTTTCACCATTACCCAGGATGATCTCAATCTCCTGACCTCATGATCCGCCTGCCTTGGTCTCCCAAAGTGCTGGGATTACAGGCATGAGCCACCGCACCCAGCTTTTTTTTTTTTTTTAAACAGAGTCTGTCTGTTGACCAGGCTGGAGTGCAGTGGCAGGATCTCAGGTCACTGCAAACTCTACCTCCTGGGTTCCAACAATTCTCCTGCCACAGCATCTCATGGAGCTGGGATTAAAGACATATGCCACCATGCCCGGCTAATTTTTGTATTTTTAGTGGGGATAGGGTTTCGCCATGTTGGCCAGGCTGGTCTGGAACTCCCGACCTCACATGATCTGCCCACCTTGGCCTCCTAAAGTGCTGGGATTACAGGCATGAGCCACAGTACCAGCACCACTTTTTAACTGAGTTGTTCATTTTCTTAGTGTTGAGTTTTAGGAATTCTTTGTATATTTTGGATAAGTCCTTTATCAGATAGATCTTTTGCAAATATTTTCTTCCAGTATGTGGCTTCTTTTTTTTTTTGTGATTGAGTCTCGCTCCATCACCCAGGCTGAAGTGCAGTACTATGATCTCGGCTCACTGCAACCTCTGCCTCTCGGGTTTGAGCAATTCTCCTGCCTCAGTCTCCTGAGTAGCTGGGATTACAAGCGCCCACTATGATGCCCAGTTAATTTTTTGTATTTTTGGTAGAGACGGGGTTTCACCATGTGGGCCAGGCTGGTCTTGAACTCCTAACTTCAAGTGATCCACCTGCCTTAGCCTCCCAAAGTGCTGGGATTACACGTGTGAGCCACCACACCCAGCCCTTCTTTTCATTTTCTTGACAGTGTCTTTTGCACAGCAGAATTTTTCATTTTAATTAAGTCCAGTTTACAATTTTTTCTTTTATAGATCATGCCTTTGGTGTTGTTTCTAAAAAGTTAAGGCTGGCTGGGCACGGTGGCTCACGCCTATAATCCCAGCACTTTGGGAGGCCGAGGTGGGCAGATCAGGTCAGGAGTTCGAGATCAGCCTGGACAACATACTGAAACCCCATCCCTACTAAAAATACACTAATTAGCCGGGTGTGGTGCACACGCCTGTAGTCCCAGCTACTCGAGAGGCTGAGGCAGGAGAATCACTTGAACCTGGGAGGTGGAGGTTGCAGTGAGCAGAGGCCAAGCCACTGCACTCCAGCCTGGGTGACAGAGTAAGACTCTGTCTCAAAAAAAAAAAAAAAAGTCAAGGCCAACCCCGAGGTCAGGTAAATTTTCTGTTATCTACTAGGTGCTTTACAGCTTTGCATTTTACATTTAGGTCTGTTACCTACTTGGAGTTAATTTCTGTGTCTAGATTCACTTTTTTGCATGTGAATGTCCAGTTGTTCCAACACCATTTTTTAAAAAAGATTCTCTCTCTCCTCTATTCTATTGCTTTTGCTCCTTTGTCAAAGAGCAGTTGACTGTATTTATGTGAGTCTATCTCTGGGCTCTCTATTCTGTTCCACTGATCTATTCTTTCACCAATACTATACTACCAGCTGGGCATGGTGGCTCATGCCTGTAATCCCAGCACTTTGGAGGCAGAGGCCAGGGGATCACCTGAGGTCGGGAGTTCAAGACCAGCATGACCAACATGGTGAAACCTCATCTCTACTAAAAATACAAAATTAGCTGGGCGTGCTGGCACATACCTGTAATCTCAGCTACTTGGGAGGCTGAGGCAGGAGAATCACTTCAACCCATGAGGCGGAGTTTGCAGCGAGCTGAGATTGCACCATTGCACTCCAGCCTGGGCAACAAGAACAAAACGCCGTCTCAAAAAAAAAACAAAAAACAAAAAAACCCCCCCAAAAAAAACAAACAAAAAAACAGCCAGCCAGGGTGGCTTACGCTGTAATCCCAGTACTTTGGGAGGCCGAGGTGGGTGGATCACCTGAGGTCAGGAGTTCAAGACCAGCATGGCCAATGTGGTGAAACCCTGCCTCTACTAAAAATATGCAAAATTTAGCTGGGCATTGTGGCAGGCACCTGTAATCCCAGGTACTTGGGATGCTGAGGTAGGAGAACTGCTTGAGCCCAGGAGACGGAGGGTGCAGTGAGCTGAGATTGTGCCACTGCACTCCAGCCTGGGCAATAGAGCAAGACTGCGTCTCAAAACAACAACAACAAAAATACCACCTTCATTACTGTAGCTTTACAGTAATTCTCAAAGTTGGGTAATGTCAGTCCTTCAACTCTCTATTGGATTTTTTTTTTTTCCTTGAGACAGGGTCTCACTCTGTCACCCAGGCTGGAGTACAATGGTACTTCCCAGGTCTAAGTGATCCTCCCAGCCTCCCAGGTAGCTGGAACCACAGGCACATGCCAGCATGCCCGGCTAATTTTATCTTTAAATTTTTTGTAGACCAGGTACAGTGACTCATCTGTAATCCCAGCACTTTGGGAGGCCAAGGCAAGAAGATGACTTGAGCTCTGAAGTTGGAGACCAGCCTGGGCAACAAAGCAATACCTCATCTCTACAAAAAAATTAAAAAACTAGCCAGGTGTGGTGGCATGTGCCTGTAGACTCAGCTACTTGGGAGGCTATGAGGTGGGAGGATTGCTTGAGCTAGGGATGTCAAGGCAGCAGTGAGTCGAGATCATGTCACTGCACTCTAAACCTGGGCAACAAAGGGAGACCTTGTCTCAAAAAAAAAAAAAAGTTGCAGACATGGGGTCTTCCTATGTTCTCCACGCTGGTCTCAATGATCTTCCAGCTTCGGTCTCCTAAGGTGCTGAGATTACAGGCATGAGTCACCACACCCAACCAGAATTGATACCTTTACAATACTATCTTCCTACCTTGAATGTGAAATACCATTGCATTTATTTAGTTTAGTTTTTTTTTTTCATTCGAGTTTTGTAGTTTTCTTCATATAGATCTTACACATATTTGGATTTATCCTGAAGTATTCCACTTCCTTTTGGTGCTAATATAAATGGAATTGCTTTTAATTTCAAATTCTACTTGTTCTTTACTGGTATACAGGAGAGCAACTGATTTTTCTATTGTAACCTTATATCCTGCAACCTTACTATAATCATTTATTAATTCCAGCCAAAGGGTTTCTAAAACTCTTCCAATAAAAATTAAAAAAAAACTCTTTCCAAAACTAATAACTGCCATTAACTAAAGGTATTCAAAAAGGACTGGAAATAGATGAAATTACCAAAATTCACAAAGTATTTCAAGTGATAACAGCATCCTCAGGTAAGAACTATCCTGAGAATAACACTCATTTCAAAGAACATATCTGTCCCTACCCCTTTATTGTACAAATGAGGCAATATATACTTAGTGGCTGAGTTTGGTCTGTAGTCAAACAAATCTGGGTTCAAATTAAGTTCTACAACTTACTAAGTCATAAACTTGGGCAAATTATTTACTCTAAGCCTCAGATTCTTCACCTCTAAAATGCATATTTCTCCTAAGTTTGTAAGGAGAAATAAGGAGGTAATGCTTGAGAAAATTTAACAACAATTAAAACCTGGAGGCACAGAGAGACAAGTGATATACTCAAGACAAGTTTTGAGTCTCATTATGGGTACATTACAATAAACTATAGCATATTGTAATATAAATATTTCTTTTAGATCTTATGCAACCAATTCATTTTTGAAGTAGTGTATAATTTACACACATACTTGTTTTTTTTTGGGTTTTTTTTTTGTTTTTTTTTTGTTGAGACAGAGTCTCCCTGTGTCGCCCAGACTGGAGTGCAGTGGCCGGATCTCAGCTCACTGCAAGCTCCGCCTCCCGGGTTCACGCCATTCTCCTGCCTCAGCCTCCCGAGTAGCTGGGACTACAGGCGTCCGCCACCTCGCCCGGCTAGTTTTTTGTATTTTTTAGTAGAGACGGGGTTTCACCGTGTTAGCCAGGATGGTCTCGATCTCCTGACCTTGTGATCTGCCCGTCTCGGCCTCCCAAAGTGCTGGGATTACAGGCTTGAGCCACCGCGCCCGGCTACACACATACTTGTAACAAATCCTCTAACAGAACACTTATTTTTATGACAATGAATTTTTCCCCTGCATTTGCTTAAATCAAGAAATACTAAAATAGCTAGTTCAACTCTCTAGCTCCCAAATTTCACAGATATAATTACTAGTAAGCACTCAAAATCTTCATTGCTGTGTTCTGGCAAGCTAGAGTTATTTCAAAGATTTCATCCTGCACCATCCTTCAGATGATGAACCTCACTCATCTGGGTTAGTTTGCTTATCTCTTTTTTTTTTGAGACAGAGTTTTGCTCGTGTTGCCCAGGCTGGAGAGCAGTGGTGCGATCGCAGCTCACAGCAACCTCCACCTCCCGGGTTCAAGCAATTCTCCTGCCTCAGCCTCCTGAGTAGCTGGGATTACAAGCATGCACCACCACACTCGGCTAAGTTTTGTATTTTTAGTACAGACGGGGTTTTTCCATGTTGGTCAAGCTGGTCTCAAACTCCCGATATCAGGTGATCCACCCACCTCGGCCTCCCAAACTGCTGGGATTATAGGCGTGAGCCACTGCGCCCAACAGTGCTTATATCTTTGTTTGGCCTTTTTTTTTTTTTTTTGAGAAAGAGGTTTGCTCTCGTCGCCCAGGTTGGAGTGCAGTGATGAAATCTTGATTCACTGCAACCTCCGCCTCTCGGGTTCAAGCGATTCTCCTGCCTCAGCCTCCTGGGTAGCTGGGATTACAGGCATCCACCAACACACCCCACTAATTGTTTGTATTTTTAGTAGAGATGGGGTTTCGCCATCTTGGGCAGGCTGGTCTCAAATTCCTGACCTCAGATGATCTGCCCACCTCGACCTCCCAGAGTACTGGGATTACAGGCGTGAGCCACCAAGCTCAGCTTGTTTATCTCTAAAAAAGGAGAATCCTTTGAGCTGGAACTTAAAAAACTTAAAATCAGGCCGGACATGGTGGCTCACGCCTGTAATCCCAGCACTCTGGGAGGCCGAGGTGGGTGGATCACGAGGTCAGGAGTTCGAGACCAGCCTGGCCAATATGGGGAAACCTGGTCTCTACTAAAAAATACAAAAATTAGCCAGGTATGGTGGCATGTGTCTATAGTCCCAGCTACTCAGGAGGCTGAGGCAGGAGAATTGCTGGAACCTGGGAGGTGGAGGTTGCCGTGAGCCGGGATTGCGCCACTGCACTCCAGCCTAGGTGACAGAGCAAGACTCGGTCTAAAAAAAAAAAAAAAAAAAAAATTAAAATTAAAATTAAGAAGGAGAGAAGTTGCACTAGTTCTTCCTCAAAGTAGTGCAAACCTGTGTGGTCCCCTATCTCTTCCCACCTCCTTGACCGTAGTGCTCCCTAATACTACCTTAAAGTTGGAACTCTGACCAGTACCTGAAATACAGATTTTTTTTTTAAAGGGAATTTTATAACACAGAATGTTTTAACTTCTTGTCAGACATCCATTCTCAAATACCAATTCATAGCATGCTCCACCTAGCAAGAAGGTATGGGAGCTCTATTGACTTGTTTAATCCATTCCCAACACAGGCAATATGAAACAGAAGGATAGGTATGGTAAAAATTTTGGACTTCAATAGATAACTTATGCTGACTCATATACTCCTAAAATCAAACCAGAAACATTAAATGCTGAAATAAAACCAACCACAGGTAGTCGGATTCATAGATAGAAAAAAAAAATTACACAATTTCTACTAGAAGTGAATTTTTAAACTAGTAAAAGAGACAAAATGGGCTAAATTCTTAAATCCTATTCCACTTTACAAACTGACCCATAGCATCCTCCTTGGACTCTCCCTGTGTCCTTTTTACCCACAACACACATTCCCACATATGCACCCCTTAGAGGAACTGATTTCCTGGAAAGACTACTTAGCCAAGTCCTGAGGTAATCTGTCTGACCTGGTGATTCTCTCAGTTAAGGGATGGATACTCATTTGTCCCTCCTCCCTCCCTTACCACTTTACACATCTCCCTGCTTCATTCTGCTCCAGGAAAACAGTATTTATCATTCTAGCTCCAGGATGAGATCAGACATTTCCACTAGACTTCAAAAATACACATCCATCTATCCATCCATCCATTCATCCATTTATATATATAAATAAATGTCAATGACAAAAAATTTTTTTTCTACAGCAATTGCTAAAAGTCTGGAAAAAAGATCACCTGGAGACCCAAACTCTAGTACTTAGGAATGTGTGAAAAATATCACACCAAGTTTAAAAATAACTCTTTAATCATATGCACATAAGGGGAATAAAGGGCAACACCAGGCTGACTCGGGAGGGGAGCAAGATATTCTCCCTTTGTCCCAGTGTCTGCTTGGCACAGTTCTGAGATCACACAACAAGTGGGAGTGGGTTGGGAAATAGAATAAGTGAGAGGACTGAAGAGACAAAGGCAAGGGGGGGAGAGGCAAGGGCTTGCAGTAGTCTCAATCAGTGGACTCTAACACAGATTCACTCAGCGCAAGGTCCCAGTAGTGTTCAGCCCCATGCTTTTTGAAATGCTCACGAGCCATGTTCTCTGTAGGACACTGTTTAAACTTCATCTCTCCAAAGCTCCGGTCTTTGGCTGTACCCTAGGAAAGAGATATGTAATAAAAACACTTCAATTTCTTATTTAAATCAGATATAATATTCTTTTATAAGACCTAGTAACATTTGTGAGACATGTGCCCAGCTGAACGTGATTTTATGGTTAAAAAAAAAAAATTGTGACCTCCATTTCCTTGGATATTTGTATGAGTTTTTATGAATTCATATGTATAAGGTTTTTAGATTTTTGAAATGAGGATGGGCCGGGCGCGGTGGCTCAAGCCTGTAATCCCAGCACTTTGGGAGGCCGAGACGGGCGGATCACGAGGTCAGGAGATCGAGACCATCCTGGCTAACACGGTGAAACCCCGTCTCTACTAAAAATACAAAAACTTAGCCGGGCGAGGTGGCAGGCACCTGTAATCCCAGCTACTCGGGAGGCTGAGGCAGGAGAATGGCGTGAACCCGGGAGGCGGAGCTTGCAGTGAGCTGAGATCCGGCCACTGCACTCCAGCCTGGGTGACAGAGCGAGACTCCGTCTCAAAAAAAAAAAAAAAAAAGAAATGAGGATGAGGAATTCTTTGCTCTGGTGCCTGGGTGGAACAGCAAGTCAGGAAGAACTATGGAAGGTGGAATGAGATAAACTTATCTCCCACCAGGCCTTCAGGACTAAATTTGGGCCTTCAAAAAGGCCGAAAAAACTATTTATACAAGCAGAAGGCTTTGGGGCCCAGCAACAAAGAACAACTCCGGGTGGGGAACAGAAGAAGAGCAGGTACCAGCAGAGAATTACAACAGAAAAAGACAGTACTGGGTAGAACGGCATTCTTGCCAAAGGCACCAGCAGCAATGGCAGTCATAAAGCACTACCTCAAGAGGCTTTCAGGGAGTAGACTCCAATAAGGAGGCTGGAGCAGAACTTGGCTTATTTCTGAACATGAAAGACAATTCCTGAAAACTAAATTCCTACAACATTAATACTGGTTCTCTTTTTTTTTTTTTTTTTTTTTTTTGAGACAGAGTATCGCTGTCGCCCAGGCTGGAGTGCAGTGGCCGGATCTCAGCTCACTGCAAGCTCCGCCTCCCGGGTTTACGCCATTCTCCTGCCGCAGCCTCCCAAGTAGCTGGGACTACAGGCGCCCGCCACCTCGCCCGGCTAGTTTTTTTGTATTTTTAGTAGAGACGGGGTTTCACCATGTTAGCCAGGATGGTCTAGATCTCCTGACCTTGTGATCCGCCCGTCTCGGCCTCCCAAAGTGCTGGGATTACAGGCTTGAGCCACCGCGCCCGGCCAATACTGGTTCTCTAAGAAGCCGCGACTTTTTCAGTAAGTACTCTTCAGAGATAAATAGAAGAAAATTGAAAAGAGATGAGGGGGCTGAGATATGTGAAGATATGGGCGCAGTAGCTCATGCCTATAATCCCAGCACTCTGGGAGGCTGAGATGGGAGGATCAGTCAAGGCTAAGAGTTCGAGACAAGCCTAGGCAACATAGTGAGACTGGATTTCTAAAAATTAGCCAGGCACAGTGGTGTGGACCTGAGGTCTCAGATACTTGAGAAGCTGAGACTGGAGAATTGCTTGTCCCTAGGAGTTCAAGGCTGCAGTGAGCTATGACTGCACCGCTGCACGCCAGCCTGGGCAACAGAGCAAGACCCTGTCTCTAAAAAAAAAAAAAAAAATTGGCCGGGCACGGTGGCTCAAGCCTGTAATCCCAGCACTTGGGAGGCCGAGGCGGGTGGATCACGAGGTCAGGAGATCGAGACCATCCTGGCTAACATGGTGAAACCCCGTCTCTACTAAAAATACAAAAAACTAGCCGGGCGTTGTGGCGGGTGCCTGTAGTCCCAGCTACTCGGAGGCTGAGGCGGGAGAATGGCATGAACCCGGGAGGCGGAGCTTGCAGTGAGCCGAGATCACGCCACTGCACTCCAGCCTGGGAGACACAGCGAGACTCCGTCTCAAAAAAAAAAAAAATTGATTTAAAAAAAAGATAATATGCAGGTGGGAACTTACTAAACAGAGAAACAAATACTATGGTTATTATCATCTAATTTGTATGCATAAATTGAAGAATCTGGGATAAGGCAGAAGGATACATGAAAACCTTTTTTTTAATTTTTATTTTTTTATTGCTCCTTCAGAAGAAAAACTATTAATAGCAATTACCTATAAAGACTGGTCTGAAGAGATCAGAGAGAATAGGAAGAGACCTTTTGTTTTTGAGAAACAGTCTCGCACTGTCGCCCAGGCTGGAGTGCAATGGTGTGATCTCGGCTCACTGTAACCTCCGTCTCCCGGATTCAAGCGATTCTCCTGCCTCAGCCTCCCAAGTAGCTGCAATTACAGGCACCGGCCACCACGGCCAGCTAATTTTTGTATTTTTAGTAGAGACGGGGTTTCACCATGTTGGCCAGGTTGGTCTCAAATTCCTGACCTCGTGATCCGCCCGCCTTGGCCTCCCAAAGTGCTGGATTACAGGCGTGAACCACCATGCCCGGCCTGAGACTTTTTCTTTTTTTGTTAAGACAGGGTCTCACTCTGGTGCCCAGGCTGGAGTCCAGTGGCACAATCACAGCTCACTGCAGCTTCAAACTCCCAAGCTGAAGCAATCCTCCCACCTCAGCTTCTCAAGTAGCTGGGACTACAAGCAGACACCACCAGGCCTGGCTAATTTTTGTATTTTTTGTAGAGACGAGGTTTCCCCATGTTGCCCAGGCTGGTCTTGAACTCCTGAGCTCAAGTGATCCAACCACTTCATCCTCTCAAAGTGCTGGGATTATAGGCGTAAGCCACTGTGCTGGGTCTCAGTAAGCCACTGTGCTGGGTCTCAGTAAGTACTCTTCTGTATAATTAGAATTTTTTTTTTTTTTTTTTTTGAGACGGAGTCTGGCTCTGTCACCCAGGCTGGAGTGCAGTGGCCGCATCTCAGCTCACTGCAAGCTCCGCCTCCCGGGTTTATGCCATTCTCCTGCCTCAGCCTCCCGAGTAGTTGGGACTACAGGTGTCCGCCACCTCGCCCGGCTAGTTTTTTGTATTTTTTTTTTTTTTTAGTAGAGACGGGGTTTCACCGTGTCAGCCAGGATGGTCTCGATCTCCTGACCTCGTGATCTGCCCGTCTCGGCCTCCCAAAGTGCTAGGATTACAGGCTTGAGCCACCACGCCAGGCCTAGAATTTTTTTTTTCATCTTAATAAACATTTACTACTTTTGTAATAACATACTGCTTTTATAATAAAGAATTCATTAACAGAAACAAGCACATTTTAGTGCTTGCTTCAGCAGCACATATACTAGAAATAAGTACATTTTAAAAATAGAAGATATATAGCCAGGCGTGGTGACTCATGCCTGTAATCCCAGCACTTTGGGAGGCCAAGGTGGTCGGATCACCTGAGGTCAGGAGTTCAAGACCAGCTTGACCAACATGATGAAACCCCATCTCTACTAAAAATACAAAATTAGCCAGGCATGGTGGCTCATGCCTGTAATCCCAGCTACTCGGGAGGTTGAGGCAGGAGAATCGCTTGAACCCAAGAGGCAGTGGTTGCGGTGAGCTGAGATTGCACCATTGCACTCCAGTCTGGGCAACAAGGGCAAAACTCTGTCTCAAAAAAAAAAAAAAAAAAATGCGGGTGCTGGGCACAGTGGCTCATGCCTGTAATCCCAGCACTCTGGGAGGCCAAGGCAGGTGTATCACCTGAGGTCGGGAGTTTGAGACCAGCCTGAGCAACATGAAGAAACCCCGTCTCTACTAAAAATACAAAACTTAGTTGGGCATGGCGGCATATGCCTGTAATCCGAGCTACTTGGGAGGCTGAGGCAGAAGAATTGCTTGAACCCGGGAGGTAAAGGTTGCGGTAAGCCAAGATCACACCATTGCACTCCACCCTGGGCGACAGAGCAACAAGAGCAAAACTCCGTACCCTCCACCCACCCCCAAAAAAGATATACATGTACTATACCTAAAAACAAACATGAAAACATTAATACTGGTTTTAATACTGGTTCTCTAAGAAGCCTTCAAGGATTAAAGAACTAGATAACCATAAAAAATATTCCACTTGAAGAGTGATTTAGTCACATTTTATGAAGTACTATCACACAATTATCTAATTTCATTCTCAAAAAATTGACAATATAGATAGCAAACAGTATCCACATTTTATAGCTAAGGCAACAGAATTTGACGTTAAGTGTCTTGCCCAGATTACACAGCTAATAAGCAGCACTGCCCAGCCTCCTAACTTTATATTCTTAAGTATCATACTTCCTTCACTATATCCAAAGGTAAATCCCACAGCAATTCATTCCCCTCTTTCCAAGTCTCATATTCATGACTGTGAAATAAACAATTTTTGGTAGAGAATTTGTATTCCTGCTACCAGCAGCACTGTCCACACACTTCCCCAGATAGCATATACTAAATAATCATCAATTTAACTAAACAGATGATCAGGAAGAATTTATTGCCAACCATTTAAAAATGGATTCCAAAAAGAAACATAAATTATTTAAGGGATTATTCACTGATTAGATCTTACATTCCATTGCTCTACTTAAATAGTATAAATAATCAGGAGTTGGCTAAAGTTTTACAATGTTTTACAAAGGATCACCTACCTCCCAGACTAGTACACATTTGTTGGTTTTCTTCACAGCTTCCTCATCAGATTCCTCATCATCTGGAAGAGAAATCTTGTTATAGACTTAGACTTGAGATTCAGGTTCTAAAGAAACAATATTCAAGTCTAACCAAACTCTTAAATATTGTCACCCTTTTTATGTGTTGGACCAAATGTTTTATTTTCTGTTGCTCTTTATTTTCCCCAAATTAGACTTGAAGCTCCAAGTAAAAAGGAATATTAATTAATACAATTAGCATTTACTTAGCACTTGTTATGAATCAAGAGCTGTAACAGGTACTGGGAATAAGGAAATAAAAGACAAGCAGTCAAGAATAAAAACTTGTCCTAGGTACTCTGGGAAGCAGGCTTCAGATGTCAACATCATTTATTACTCTCAAAAAACTTTCGCCCAATGGAGGAAGGCAGATATACCAAATCAAAATTATCGGCCAGTGTGGTGGCTCACGCCTGTAATCCTAGCACTTTGGGAGGCTGAGGTGAGTGGATCACTTGAAGTCAAGAGTTTCAGACCAACCTAGCCAACATGGTGAAACCTCATCTCTACTAAAAACACAAAAATTAGCCAGGCGTGGTGGCGGGTGCCTGTAATCCCAGCTTCTCAGGAGGCCGAGGCAGGAGAATCACTTGAACCTGGGAGGCGGAGGTTGCTGTGAGCCAAGATGGTGCCACTGCACTCCAGCCTGGGCAACAGAGCAAAAACTCCATCTCAAAAAAAAAAAAAAAAATGCACGTGTAAAACAAAATAAAATATACACCAATTATATTACAAAAATGTACTTTAAATACTTCAAGGACAAAAAGTCAGGAAGGCTAGTTAGGTAAAGTTAAGAAAAGGCTCTCTGTAGATTTTATTTTTTATTCTTGGGTCTCTTAAGATGAACTCTCTGCAGATTTTATTCATATTTTTATTTTTTTGAGACAGAGTCTCACTCTCTCACTCAGGCTGGAGTGCAGTGGTACAATCTTGGCTCACTGCAACCTCTGCTTCCCCCGTTCCAAATGCTTCTCCTGCCTAGGCCTCCCGAGTAGCTGGGGTTACAGGCACACACTGCCATGCCCAGCTCATTTTTGTATTTTTTAGTAGAGATGGGGTTTCACCATGTCAGGCTGGTCTCAAACTCCTGATCTCAGGTGATCCACCCGCCTCAGCCTCCCAAAGTGCTGGGATTACAGGCATGAGCCACCACGCCCAGCCTCTCTGCAGATTTTAAATGCTAATCCAGGTCTTCAAAGATGAGAATGAACACTAATGGAAGTATGATGGCCAGAAGCATGTCAGATACAGACAGTCCTTGACTTAGAATTTTTTGCCTTGAGTACAGTGTGAAAGTGATAAATATTTAGTAGAAAATGTATTTCAAATTTTAAATTTTGAGATTTTCCTGGGCTAGCAATATGCAGTAAAATACTCTTACGTGAGATAAAAATAGGCTTTGTGTAAGATGATTTTGCCCAGCTGTAGGCTAATCTAAGTATTCTGAGAAAGTTTAAGGAAGGCTAGGCTAAGTTATGATGTCCTAAAGATCAGATGTATTAAATGCATTTTTTTTTTTTTTTTTTTTTGAGATGGAGTCTCGCTCTGTCACCCAAGCTGGAGTGCAGTGGTGCAATCACAGCTTACTGCAACCTCCGCCTCCCAGGTTCAAGCGATTCTCCTGCCTCAGCCTCCCGAGTAGCTGGGATTACAGAGGCCCACCACCATGCCCCGAATTTTTGTGTTTTTAGTAGAGATGGGGTTTCACCATGTTGGCCAGGCTGGTTACGAACTCCAGACCTCAAATGATCTGCTTTCCTGGGCCTCCGAAAGTGCTGGGATTATATGTGTGAGCCACTGCACCTGGCCTTAAATGCATCTTTGACTTAACGATATTTTCAACTTATCTTAGGTTTATTGGAACTAACCCCATTATAAGTTGAGGAGCATATGTGTGAGCATGTACATGTATACATATATGTGTATGTATATATATATATAAAAAAAACAGGCAAAAGAAAAAGTAGTTTGATCAAAGCAGAGCTTTTTTGACCTGAAAATCTTTTTGCCTTCAATGCTTAAAAAAAAAAAAAATCAAATAATAATATAATATAGACACTGTACACATGAATGTATAGCTTACTGGATTTGCTTTTTCTTTTTGAGACAGGGTCTCATTCTGTCACCCAGGCTGGATTGCAGTGGCACAATCACAGCTTACTGCAGCCTTGACCTCCCCAAGCTCAAGTGATCCTCCCACCTCAGCTTCCTGAGTAGCTGGGAATACAGGTGTGTGCCACCACACCCAGCAAATTTTTGTACTTTTTGTAGAGATGGGGTTTCACCACGTTGTTTGCCCAGGCTGGTCTCGAACTCCTGGCCTCAGGCAATCTGCCCGCCTCAGTCTCCCAAAGTGCTAGGATTACAGGCAGGAGCCACCATGCCTAGCTGCTTGCTGAATTTTCAAATACTGAATAAATTCATATAACCAGTACTCAGATCCAGGACACAGAAACCAGTGGGTAGAAAAGCCTTAAATGATAGGCAAAAAAAAAAAAAAGAAAGCTTTACCATTCATGCATATAATTATATAGTAAATATTATATGAATGTCTAGGAGGCTCAAAGTCTAAATGGGTCTTTCTAAAATTCCTGAACACTATCTAGTGTTAGCAAGAGTGTCACAGGGAGGGAATAAAATGAATGGACAGATGCACCATCCCCACCTCCCACAGCTCTCCCACTTAATCCCCTCTAACCCCCATTCACCATCTCCCTTCGTGTTAGATGTCTGTTCATCCCACTTTATCCGATGCAGCATAAGACGCTTAAATTTCTTCTGGGCCTTGGGGCCTGGAAACAGAGAAGAAGAATTTTGCCAGAACTGTGGAAGATGATGGGTTAGAAAGAACCTCTGAGCTCAGACATTAATGTGGTAGTTGAAGCAATCCCAGGACCACATCTTAGGGCCTTCTATTCCAATAAACACAGAAGCAATGACCTAGCATATTATATCAGGTATGGCACTAAAATACTATCTTTTTCTCCTTTCTCCCCACAATGCTAATCACTCTAAGCCCAGGGTTGTCTGGGGACAGTCTCCCTCAAGTTTTTCAGACTCACCCCCTTCCACTACTACCACGTTGACATCCTTGTGCAGTACCACCACCCCTGTCAGGTACAGTTGCCCAGCATTGGCTTCAATCTTGAACTTCTTGGCTGGGTTGCTCAAATTTCGAACTCTGGAGAAGGGAAAGTTTAGTTATGTCTTCCATTTTAGCATCAGCAGCTGCCTGAATGGAGTGGCAAGTAGAGATGAATCCCAAATGGTTTCCTCTCTATAAACAAAGGCCTCTGGAGTAAACAAATAGATGAATGCTTAAAAGGTAGAGTTGATGAGTCTAGAAATATTTCCACACTCTCATATTTTTTCAAAGTCTAGCACTTTACATTACACAATAGCAGGTAACCAAAGTTTACTCTAAGAATCAGGGAGAGGTATTTACTATTATCCAAAAATGCTTATAATCTCATTGTTCTTGACAATGTAAAGACCTACAGACTTTTTGTCCTCTAGACCCTTAGACCCTCATAATATAGGATTACTCGGCTTGGCGCAGTGGCTCACACCTGTAATCCCAGCACTTTGGGAAGCCAAAGTGGGCAGATCACGAGGTCGGGAGTTCGAGACCAGCCTAGCCAACATGGTGAAACCCCATCTCTACTAAAAACACAAAAATTAGCCAGGCGTGGGGGTGCATGCCTGTAATCCTAGCTACTCAGGAGGCTGAGGCAGGAGAATCGCTTGAACCTGGGAGGCAGAGGCTGCAGTGTGCCGAGATTGTGCCACTGCACTCCAGCCTGGGCAACAAGACTGAAACTCCATCTTAAATAAATAAATAAATAAATAAATAAATAAACAAATGAAATCTATATAGGATCACTATATAGGCATGAAAATTTTCTAGGAGGAGATGTGAAAAACTGTTAATAGCAATTACCTAAAGAGAGTGGTTCTAAGGGATCACAGAATAGAAAGGAGACATTCTGAGTAAGTGTTCTTCTGTATTGTCAGACAATTTTTTAAATCTTAATAAACATTCACTACTTTTGTAATAATGTACTTTTATAATAAAGAACTAGTTAATAGAAATAAGCACATTTTAAAAATAGAATATAAACATGTACTCAACATAAAAAAATAAAAACATTAAATCAACACAAAGGTAGAAAAATATTTACAACATATAAAACGCATTTTGGAGTGAGGATGAAACACAGCAATACATCAGGGTAAGGATATGACTACCGAGGAAAGAAAATTTGTAATGCTTCCATGGATGTTGGAAGCAAACTCAGACCATTTAAAAAAAAAGATGAAAAAAAAAAAGAAATAGGATGATATTTTATAGTCCTCAAACGACATACAATCTTTAGTTCATATCTTGGCCTGAACAAGTATATTGATTTGTTCATTTTTTCAGAACTAATAGTCTGGTAAAAAAAGAAGACTTCAGAGGGAAGACTTGGATAACCATAAACATAAGTCATTAACCCTCGCTATTTTACAAGATTTACTAGCTCTTGATCCACACTAGGGTCATTAAAAGAGAGTAGGAACTGGTGTCAGGTATGCTTTTAGGCCACAATGATTCTGCCTCAAGCACTTGGAAAATGTTTTAGTAATTCTAAGGGGAAGGTCGGCCCAGTATGGACACCTACCTATATACAGATATGTGTACCCCCTGTGAAATGTCTTCTTTAAGCTTTTTAATTTTCTTGACCTTTCTCTGTTCTGCTGTGAGTTTTCGGGCAGCGTTGGCCTCTTCATGCGCTCTGTCGTGACAGGAAGGACATCCACAAGTGAGAAAGGCATTGAAGATCAGAGGCAGGGCTGAGGGAAAGAGAGAGCAACGGAGAACTCTCCCCTCCCTCCAAATATGGATCCCCCAGAAGAGTTTGGGAAGGGTCCTTGCCCGGGGTTTCCACCCAATCCCATGGCACTTACTTCTGTCTTTTTGCCATCTGAGCTCTGACATGGGCTTCTACCTTCGTGGGGTCTTGAACAGCTTCTGTTCCTAATACTCGCATCAGATTAGAAATTCTCACTGCAGTGAAGAGAGGACAGCAGTCAATCTTTGAAGTCACTTCTCCAGCTGGAGTAACTTGTTATCTCTTCTACACCAATTCATATTATTTACCTATTTCAAATCTCTGCTTCTAAACTCACTTCCTCCAATAACTACTACCTTGAAAATCTAACCCAATCACTTCAGCATTTGCAGAAGTTCACACAATTAAGTTGAAGATTGGTACTTATCACAGCATCTAGTGAAAGAGTTCAGTCCTCAGTCAAAATATTGCTGAACGAGAATGTAACTACAGGGGCAATTTCTTTATCCTGCACTTTCATTGTAAAAATTAAAACATTAAGAATTATGTACATAAAAAGTCTACCCAAATACTGCAACTACTATCTCCATGAATTTCAAGACCTGTATTCTTCCAGGAAAACCAGAGTGTTGTATGATCAGTATGCTTAAAAATAAGCCTTAAATGGCCTCTATAATGAATGTGTTGACCTATCTTAATATGAAAAGATGGTAGAACACTTGGAGAAAAAAGACCCCAAGAATGATTCTTAGAAACAGAAATCACTCAGACATAGAGAGATGTTAAAGTTCCTCCAGAATTAAAGACATAAACTTGCCACTCTTTTTAACAGCAGAGGCCACTAAGAGATGTACCTTTGGGTTCTGGAGGAGGCATCAGGCCCAGCCTGACTTTTTCTTGTAGTTCCTTCTGTGCTTCCCTCCTTGTTTGTCTCCGAAGTTTTTTCTGTTCCTTCTTGGTAAGATATACTCCCAGAGTAACTGGTGTGTCATTGTCAACTGTCAGGGCAGAGATTAGTATACCAAAGCAATAAGAAAATTATATATATATATATATATATATATTTTCCCCCCCACTCTGTCACCCAGGCTGGAGTGCAATGGCCCGATCTCAGCTCACTGCAGCCTCAAGTAATTCTCCTGCCTCAGCCTCCCGAGTAGCTAGGATTACAGGCACATGTCACCATGCCTGGCTAATGTTTGTATTTTTAGTAGAGACGGGGTTTCACCATGTTGGCCAGGCATGAGCCACCATGCCTGGACAGCAATAAGAATATTAAAGAGACCTAGATAAATATCAATATCATTAAAAGAAACTTTAGGCTGGACGCAGTGGCTTATGCCTAAAGCACTTTGGTAGGCCAAGGTGGGAGGATTGCTTGAGCCCAAGAGTTCCAGACCAGCCTGGACAACCAAGTGAGACTCAACTCTATTATAAACATTTTATGTAAAAAATATATTGAGGCCAGGTGCAGTGGCTCATGCCTGTAATACCAGCACTTTGGGAGGCAGGGACGGGCAGATCACAAGGTCAAGAGATCGAGACCAGCCTGGCCAACATGGTGAAACCCCGACTCCACTAAAAGTACAAATATTAGCTGGGCATGGTGGCACACGCCTGTAGTCCCAGCTACTCGGGAGGCTGAGGCAGCAGAATCACTTGAATCCAGGAGGCGGAGGTTGCAGTGAGCTGAGATTGTGCCACTGCACTCTAGCCTGGCGATAGAGTGAGACTCCATCTAAAAAAAAAAATATGTGTGTGTGTCTGTGTGTATATATATATATAAACTTTAAATAGAAAACGGAGAAAACTTGTTAAGGAATCAGTAAGATTAAAATCAGTTCAGGCCTGGTGCCCAGCAGTATATTTTTAAAAAACATTCTTATCTTTTTTTTTTTTTTTTTTTTTTGAGACGGAGTCTCGCTCTGTTGCCCAGACTGGGGTACAGTGGCACAATCTCGGATCACTGCACGCTCTGCCTCCCAGGTTCACACCATTCTCCTGCCTCAGCCTCCCGAGTAGCTGGGACTACAGGCACCCACCACCAGGCCTGGTTAATTTTTGTATTTTTAGTAGAGACCGGGTTTCACCTTGTTAGCCAGAGGTCTCAATTTCCTGACCTCATGATCCGCCTGCCTTGGCCTCCCAAAGTGCTGGGATTACAGGCGTGAGCCACCGCGCCCGGTCATTTCTCGCTCTGTCACCCAGGCTTGAGTGCAGTGGCACGATCTCGGCTCACTGAAACCTCTGCCTCCCGGATTCAGGCGATTCTCCTGCCTCAGCCTCCCGAGCAGCTGAGACTTCAGGCACGCACCACCCCCTCCCCAATAATTTTTATATTTTTAGTAGAGACAGGGTTTCACCATATTGGCCAGGCTGGTCTCGAACTCCTGACCTCATAATCCACCTGCCTCAGCCTCCCAAAGTGCTGGGATTACAGGCGTGAGCCACTGCACCCAGCCTCTTTCTTAAGTAGTGTTCTTAGTTGTTTTCCTTTAAGCTGTTAAACTCCCTCATTCAATGATCCCTGGCAAATGCAGAAAACAAAATTAGGGCCAGGTGCGGTGGCTCACACCTGTAAACCCAGCACTTTAGGAGGCTGAGGTGGGAGGATCACTTGAGGTCAGGAGTTCAAGACCAGCATGATCAACATGACAAAACCCTGTCTCTACTAAAAGTACAAAAACTAGCCAGGTGTGGTGGTGGGGACCTATAATCCCAGCTACTTGGGAGGCTGAGGCAGGAGAATCGCTTAAACCTGGCCGGGGAGTGAAAGTTGTAGTGAATGAGTGAATGGAGATTGCGCCATTGCACTCCAGCCTAGGTGACAAAAGTGAAACTCCATCTCAAAAAAAAAAAAAAGCGACTTTGTTTCCCAGTTTCAACTTTGGGAAACTAACAAAAAGTCCTTTGGAGTTAGCATCCCTCACAGTGGGTAGTGGAGCATATCGCATCTAATAACACACCAAACCAAGAGTTTAGCTCTTGCATTTGCATTTAGCTATGGATGCCATGACAACATGTGGTTCTATAAAAGGAGCAAGCTGAGGGCTGCTTCCTAGGAACAACCAGGGAACTGTAAATGTAAAAGCTTCATGAAATTTTTGGGGTTCTTTTTTTTTTAAGAGACAAGGTCTGGCAGTATCACCCAGGCTGGAGTGCAGCAGCGCCATCTCAGCTCACTGCAACTTCTACCTCCCAGGCTCAAGCCATCCTCCACACCTCAGCCTCCCAAGAGGCTGGGACTATAGATGCACGCCACCATGTCCGGCTGATTTTATTTTTTGTAGAGATGGGGTTTTGCTATGCTGCCCAGATCTGGAACTCCTGAGCTCAAGTAATCTGCCCACTTCAGCCTCCCAAAGTGCAGTGATTATAGGCATGAGCCACCATATCCAGCCAAATTATTTTTCCTTGAGATGGGTCTCACTGTGTTGCCCAGACTGGTCTTGAATTCTTGGCCTCAAGCGATCCTCCTGCCGTGGCCTCCCAAAGTGTTTGGATTAGAGGCATGAGCCACCATGCTTGGCTGTCTCATGAAATTCTAAGCACAGGAATATGCACTTAAAATGTATGTTCACTGGTCAAACTACAAACTATTGTTAGGAAAAAAACTGAATTAAAAAAAAAGAATTACACATGGATAGTGGCTACTGTATTGAACAGCACAGATACAGAACATGTTCATCGCTGTATAAATTTCCAGTGGATAATGCTGCTCTAGAGACTTGATTCAGGAATCTATACATTACCTGGAGGATTGAGCTGGGCTGGATGTTCAACAAGATTTGTGATTCCAAAATAATCTTCTCTCTTGGGATTTTCCTCTGTACTAAAATTGTAGGAAGGAAAGAAAACGCGATATGTGGGTAGAGATGATTCTAAGAGAGGAGTCTCAGAAATACAATGAAAAAATCCATTCTCCATAATGGGTTCTTGCGCTTGATATACCTAAAATAGCATTTACGTACCTAAAATATATAATTAAATTACATATAATTTTTATGATGAGAGAACTGAGTCCCTCTATGGTTGAACACACTCTCCACAGCAGTCATTCCCAACCTTTTTTCTACCATGCCACAGCTGATAGATGCTATGTTCTCTCATTAGTGACAATAAGTCCCTGGAACAGTGGCTGACAAAGAATGGGCAAGGAAAGGCTAAGATAAAATCTACTAAAGCCATGTATCAGAATGATGGAGCAGGGCCAGGCGCAGTGGCTTATGCCTATAATCCCAGCACTTTGGGACACCGAGGCAGGTGGATCACCTAAGGTCAGGAGTCTGAGACCAGCTTGCCAAACAGTGAAACCCTTCTCTACTAAAAATATAAAAACTGGCCAGGTGTGGTGGTATTTGCCTGTAGTACTAGATACTCAGGAGGCTGAGCTAGGAGAATCGCTTCAACCCAGGAGACAGAGGTTGCAGTGAGCCGAGATCATGTCACTGCACTCCCAGCTCAGACAACAGAGTGAGACTCTGTCTTTAAAAAACAAAAAACAAAACAAAACAAAACAAAAAACACCGGGCGTAGTGACTCATGCCTGTAATCCCAGCACTTTTGGGAGGCTGAGGCAGGTGGATCACCCGAGGTCGGGAGTTCAAGACCAGTCTGACCAACATGGAGAAACCCATCTCTACTAAAAACACAAAAAATTAGCCAGGCGTGGTGGCGCATGCCTGTAATCTCAGCTACTTGGGAGGCTGAGGCAGGAGAATCACTTGAACCTGTCAGGCGGAGGTTGCAATGAGCCCAGATCGCGCCATTGCACTCCAGCCTGGGCAACAAGAGCGAAACTCTGTCTCAGACAGAAGAAAAAAAAAAAAAAAAATGATGGAGCAGATATATTTAAAGCTCCTCAAATGTGTCTTATATCCTTTTTTTTTTTTTTTTTTTTTGAGACAGAGTTTCACTCTGTTGTCCAGGCTAGAGTGCAGTGGTCATGGTCATAGCTAACTGCAGCACAGACACTCCTGGGCTTGAGTGATTCTCTCACATCAGCCTCCTGGGTAGCCAACCCACCATGCCCAGCTACTTTTTTTTTCTTTTTTAATTTTTATAGAAATGAGGTCTCACCATATTGCCCAAGCTGGTCTTTAACTCCTGGGCTCAAGCAATCCTTCAGCCCTCAGCCTCCAAAAGTGCTGGAAATAACAGGTGTCAGCCACCAAGCCCAGCCTTATAAGATATATTTACAATTATCTCACCTACCAACTAATAATCCTTGCTCTATCACAATGAGATCTTTAGGAAATGTAAACACCTATAATATGTAGCAAAAGAATGTAATTAAGGAAAATAATGCTAAAAACAGGCAACAATGTGTAACAGAGCAAAATTAATTACAGACTTTGCTTTTGTAGATTATTTGTGTCCCTAGTTATCCTACATTAACCCCAAAAGCTAAAAACAACCTATATGATACATCACAAATGCAGGAGCTTGGCCTGGTGCAGTGGCTCATGCCTGTAATCCCAACACTTTGGGAGGCTAAGGCGGGCAGATCACCTGAGGTCAGGAGTTCGAGACCCGCCTGGCCAACATGGCAAAACCCTCTCTCTACCAAAAATACAAAAAGCAGACAGGCGTGGTGGTGCACACCTGTAGTCCCAGATACTCGGGAGGCTGAGGTTCAAGGAGAATTCAAGGAGAATCTCTTGAACCCGGGAGGTGGAGGTTGCAGTGAGCTGAGATCGTGCCACTGCACTCTAGCCTAGGTGACAGAGTGAGACTCCCTCTCAAAACAAAAAACAAAACAAAACAAAACAAAAAACACAGGAGCTTGTGTACAGTTATTTATCTTTCTTGGATTTTAAAATTTTAATTAATGAATGAGTACCATCCTTCCCACTAGCTTTACTAAAAGGTATTAACTTGAATCTTAAAACTCGGCTGATTAAAAACTGTTTTTTTAAAAAGGTACTAAAACAAACTCACAGATCAAAGCCATTGGGAATTATGTAAGAGTCCCACCACTCAATTTCAGGAATATCTCCTTCCTTTAGCTCCTTCTTAGGAGCTATGAGGGCAAGCCTAGTCGAAGTATGGATGCCTGTTTTTCGAGCTGCTTGTGAAATCTCTGCCTGTAGCTTCTCCAGTTGAGCCTAAAAACAAGATAATCCAAGACAGAAAGATAAATTGGAATCATAGAAAACAGAATTTGTAGAATCTCAATTTTTTTTTTTTTCTTTGAGATGGAGTTTCGTTCTGTTGCCCAGGCTGGAGTACAATGGCATGGTCTTGGCTAACAGCAACCTCCGCCTCCCAGGTTCAAGCCATTCTCCTGCCTAAGCCTCTGGAGTAGCTGGGATTACAGGCATGCGCCCCCAACTCCAGCTAATTTTGTATTTTTAGTAGAGATGGGGTTTCTCCATGTTGGTCAGCCTGGTCTCAAACTCCCGACCTCAGGTGATCTGCCTGCCTTGGCCTCCCAAAGTGCTGGGATTACAGGCATGAGCCACTGTGCGGGGCCAGATTCCCAATTTTTTTTTTTTTTTTTTTTTGAGACGGAGTCTCGCTCTGTCACCCAGGCTGGAGTGCAGTGGCGCCATCTTGGCTCACTGTAAGCTCCACCTCCCAGGTTCACGCCATTCTCCTGCCTCAGCCTCCCGAGTAGCTGGGACTACAGGCATCTGCCATCACGCCTGGCTAATTATTTTGTATTTTTAGTAGAGTAGGAGTTTCACCGTGTTAGCCAGGATGGTCTCAATTTCCTGACCTCGTGATCCGCCCACCTCGGCCTCCCAAAGTGCTGGGATTATAGGCATGAGTCATGACGCCTGGCCAATAATCCCAAATTTCAAAACATTTCCCCTTTGAACTCTTTACACCTAATGCAACAAATTCATTCTGAAAGTTTAGAAAGGAGTTGTTCTGCTTTATTTTATCCTTTATTTAGTTCATTTACATAGATCCTCACCTTCACCCTCTCCCTTCACTCCACAGTATATGCCTGCAGTAAATACACAGAAATAGAATTTTATGAAAACCTCACTCTGAGAGGATAAAAAGAAGGCAAAGGTCATTCAATATACAATCAATTCAACTCTCCAGGTGTACTTTCTGCAGGAAATTTTAACTCCAGGCAAGTCTTCCTCAGTCAGTCAGAATGTTTCAAATTGTTTCCCTCCACTTAGTTGTATGTGGAGAATTTTCAAACTCAATTTAGTATTTCCACTTATGTAGAAACTAATTAGGAAGTAAAATCTGTTTAAAACTTTTTTTTTGAGACGGAGTTTCGCTCTTTCGCTCAGGCAGGAGTGTAGTAGCGCGATCTTGGCTCACTGCAACCTCCACCTTCCAATTGCAAGTGATTCTCCTGCCTCAGCCTCCTAAGTAGTTAGGATTACAGGTGCCCGCCACCACGCTCGGCTAATTTTTGTATTTTTAGTAGAGATGGGGTTTCACCATGTCGGGCAGGCTGGTCTCGAACACCTGACCTTGTGATACACCCACCTCGGCCTCCCAAAGCGCTGGGATTATAGGCTTGAGCCACCTCGTCCTGCATATTTTCAAATTATTCATTGCTTTAAATCAGGGGTCCCCAACCCACCAGTCTGTGGCCTTTTAGGAACTGGGCTGTACAGCAGGAGGTGAGCAGGAGGCAAACCAACAAAGTTTCATCTGTACTTACAATTGCTCCCTATTACCTGCATTATGGTCTGAGCTCCACCTCCTGTCAGATCCGTGGTGGCATTAGATTCTCATAGGAGAGTGAACCCTATTGTGAACTGCACATGCCAGGGGGCTGTGTTGCACATTCCTTATGAGAATCTAATGCCTGATGATCTGTCACTGTCTCCTATCACACCCAGATGGGACCGTCTCAGCAGGAAAACAAACTCAAGGCTCCCAATGATTTTAGATTATGGTGAGTTATATAATTATTTCATCATATATTAAAATAAAATAATAATAGAAGTCAGCACAGTGGCTCACGCCTGTAATCCCAGCACTTTGGGAGGTCAAGGCAGGCAGACTACAAGGTCAGGAGTTTAAGACCAGCCGGGCCAACACAGTGAAACCCTGTCTCTACTAAAAATACAAAAAATTAGTCAGGCATGGTGGCGCACGCCTGTAGTCCCAGCTACTCAGGAGGCTGAAGCAGGAGAATGGCTTGAACCCAGGAAGTGGAGGCTGCAGTGAGCTGAGATTGCACCACTGCACTCCAGCCCAGGTAACAGTGCAAGACTCTGTCCCCGCTCCCCTGCCAAAAAAAGGTGGGTGTGGTGGCTCACGCCTGTAATCCCAGCACTTTGGGAGGACAAGGTGGGCAGATCACCTGACATCAGGAGTTCAAGACCAGCCTGACTAACATGGAGAAATCCCATCTCTACCAAAAATACACAATTAGTCAGGCGTGGTTGTGCATGCCTGTAATTCCAGCTACTCGAGGAGAATCACTTGAACCTGAGAGGCGGAGGTTGCAGTAAGCCGAGATCATGCCATTGCACTCCAGCCTGGGCAACAAGAGCAAAACTCCATCTCAAAAATAATAATAATGATAAAGTACACAATAAAGGTAATGTTCTTAAACCATCACAAAACCATCCTTACTCCAGGGGAAAAATTGTCTTCCATGAAATGAGTCCTTGATGCCAAAAAGGTTGAGGACTGCTGCTTTAAATGACCTATTTATCTAATTTCCTAGAACACAGAGATTTTACAATGTTTTCCTTTCAGCTTCTTAACTTTTTCTAAATTCTGTGTTATACTATAAGCCAGATACCTTTGTCCGTAATCGCTGAGCAATCTTCTCAAATTTGCCCTTGTCGTGGAATTTAAAAGTGCGTCTCTGGCGCTGGGAAGGGGCAATGGAGACTCGGGGGTCAAAAAAGGTATTGGATTCCATGTCTTCTGATGGCTTTTCTTTTAGTTGCTGCTTGAATTGTTCCCTCTTCACAGCACGAATATTGGCTTTCAGAGTAGGCATGCGGTGTGTCAGCTCAATCTCCTTGCCTGTTGCATCTACAGTGCGCCCTTGCTCATCCAGGATCAGTGGTGTAGGTTTCGTTTGGTCTTTTAACTCCACCTTCCTGAAAAATAGCCCGCAAAGAAATAAATCCTGTATGGAACATTAAGGCAAACAAAAAAACAAACAAAATAAAGCCAGGTGTGGTGGCTCAAGACTAGAACCACAGCATTTTGGGAGGCCAAGGCAGAGGGATCACTTGAGTCCAGGAGTTAGAGACCAATCTGGGCAACACAAGGCGATCCCATCTCAACAAAAAATTTAAAATTAGCTGGGTGTGGTGGCATATACTTTTGGTCCCAGCTACTCAGGAGGTTGAGAAGGGTCACTTGAGCCCAGAAGTTGAGGGTGCAGTGCCTTCTCCGTAAGAGTTATTGGATGGACGGGCGTGGTGGCTCACACTGTAATCCCAGCACTTTGGGAGGCTGAGGCAGGTGGATCGCTTGAGCCCAGGAGTTCGAGACCAGCCTTGGCAACATAGTGCAACCCCATCTCTACAAAAAATACAAAATTTAGATGGGCACCTGTAGTCCCAGCTACTTTGGAGGCTAAGGCAGAATTCCTTGAACCCAAGAAGTGGAGGTTACAGGGAGCCGAGATCACGCCACTGCACTCCAGCCTGGGCAACAGAGTGAGACTCCCTCTCAAAAAAAAAAAAAAGACGATAAAATAATTCTAGGGAACAATCTCATCAGTGAGTAATACCATCTTTCTTTTGAGACATGGTCTCACTCTGTTGCCCAGGCTAAAGTACAGAGCCATAATCACAGCTCATTGCAACCTCAACCTCCCAGGCTCAAAGAAATTCTCCCACCTCAGTCTCCTAAGTAGCTAGAATTACAGGCATGCTCTACCATGCCTGGCTAATTGTTGTATTTTTTAGAGAGATGGGGTTTTGCCATGTTGCCTAGGCTGGTCTTGAACTCCTGAGCTCAAGCAATCTGCCAGTCTCGGCCTCCCAAAGTGCTGGGATTACAAGTGTGAGTCACCACGACCTGCCAATAACATCTTGATTAAAAATATCAAAGTAGATATTTCAGCATACAAGACCACCAAAAGAAATGAGTTTATAAATTATATGAATTTACAATCCTATCTTTCTTTATCCCTGAATTCTTACGTCAGTCATGGGATGCCAGACCAACTGTAGATGCTAAAAAAAAAAAAAAAGTGTAACATCTTTGACCATTTGCAGAGGAACCTCAGATCTGATCTCACATAATGTGCTTTAATGGATAAATCTGAGTTTGAAACCAGGAAGGAAACCTGGCTCTATTGAGAGCTCCAATATCAGATGAATAACCTTAATCTCAGTTATATCAATCATAAGAAGATAATAAACCCTGCAACAACAGGGAAGCCAAGAGAAAAAATTCAACTGGTTAATCAATCACACATAAGAAATATGGAACTGTGAGAAATGATCTAGGTTCTGTGGAAAAAGAGGATCAGTAATTTTTTTTGTTGTTGTTGTTTTTGAGCCAGAGTCTCCCTCTGTCACCCAGGCTGGAGTGCAGTGGCACGATCTCAGCTCACTGCAAACTCTGCCTCCTGGATTCAAGTGATTCTCCTGCCTCAGCCTCCCGAGTAGCTGGGATAACAGGCATGCACCACCACGTCCAGCTAATTTTTATATTTTTAGTGGAGACGGGGTTTCATCATATTGGTCAGGCTAGTCTCAAACTCCTGACTCCTGACCTCAGGTGATCCACCTACCTCGGCCTCCCAAAGTGCTAGGATTATAGGCCTGAGGCACTGCGCCCAGCCAGATCAGTAACATTCAAAGGTATTTATTGCTTCTCAAACTTCAGAAATGAAAAGGTATTCCATGAAATAGACACTCACGGGGGAGCAATGCCCATGGCATGGAGATTAGCCAGGCCCACCATGTTGGCATTGCCGATGAGTCCTGGCTTCAGTGCCAGCTGGGCTTGGATTCGAGCTTGTAGTTCAGCTGCTTTCCTTGCCTTCTCAATGGCATCATTCATGAAAGTGGCAGCCTGGGAGGGCTGAATAGTGTTGCCAATTGGAAGTCGCTCTGGTTGGGAAGAAGAAGGAGTCTTTGGCTGTGAGATAGAGTAAAAGAAATCAGAGGCATTAAGACAGGCAGACAAATACACGTATGCATACACACAGATACACACATACACATCATGGTAGACTGTAGTAGATGATTATGAAGTAAAACATGCAGTCACCTCTTCTGGTCTCTCATTTTGAGTGGATGGCAAGAAATTCTGTGCCAAAGACTATTGTCTTCAGAGTAATCTAGACACAATACCTGAGGTGTAGGGGGGCTAATGAAGCTCAACTGTTTTTTCCTCTCCTCGATTTGTCGTGTTGCTGCCTCCATCATCTGTTTGATCTGCTCTCCAGGAAAAAAATTGAAAAACTGTTAATTTCTCCTCTTTACTACTCCCATTCAGGTTTTTAAACCCACAAGGCTCTCAGGTCTAGACACTTAAAATTTTTTGAATATACCACATACTGTCTACCATAGTGCAAAAAATTTAGTCAAGATTAAAGTGTGCACTGGAATTTTTCAACCCAAGTTCCTAAGGCAAGATTGGCATATTAGGTAGCAATACAATGTGATGACTGAGACTCTGGAGTCAGAGAAACCTGAGTTTGAATCTTTTTTTTTTTTTTGAGACAGAGTCTCACTGTGTCGCCCAGGCTGGAGTGCAGTGGTGCGATCTCAGCTTACTGCAAGCTCCGCCTCCCAGGTTTACGCCATTCTCCTGCCTCAGCCTCCAAGTAGCTGGGACTACAGGCACCCGCCACCACGCCCGGCTAGTTTTTTGTATTTTTAGTAGAGACGGGGTTTCACCACGTTAGCCAGGATGGTCTCGATCTCCTGACCTCGTGATCCACCCACCTCGGCCTCCCAAAGTGCTGGGATTACAGGCTTGAGCCACCGCGCCCGGCCCGAGTTTGAATCTTAACTCTGACACTTAATGCCTTTGTTATCTTGGATAAGGAACTTAGTCTCTAAACCTCCTAAGCGTCTAAAAGGGAGGAAAGAAACAGTACCTACCTTATAGTTCTATTGTAACCACTTAAATAATGCATGCAAACCTAACAGAACCTACACAAAATATTATGCTTAATTTTTTTTTTTTTAATTTTTGAGACGGAGTCTCACTCTGTGGCCCAGGCTGGAGTGCAGTGGCGCAATCTTGGCTCACTGCAAGCTCTGCCTCCCGGGTTCACGCCATTCTCCTGCCTCAGCCTCCCAAGTAGATGGGACTACAGGCACCCACCACTACACTCGGCTAATTTTTTGTATTTTTAGTAGAGACGGGGTTTCACCCTGTTAGCCAGGATGGATTTTGTATTTTTAGTAGAGACAGGGTTTCACCCTGTTAGCCAGGATGGTCTCAATCTCCTTATCCGCCTGCCTTAGTCTCCCAAAGTATTGGGATGAAAGGCGTGAGCCACTGCTCCCAGCCTATACTTAATTTTTTTAAAAAAATCATGATATTAGTACTTGAACTACTAGTTTGAGAAACAAGAGACGATGGTGCAAAGACCTGCTCCCTTGTCTCTATAAACCCCTTCTGTCCTAAAGAAGTTCAGAATGATAAGCTTTGAGGGTATAGTCAAACAACTCCTCTTGCATTTTGCAAAAAGAGCTTCCAGATATTTTTAAAAATTTGTCTTTAACATTTTTTCTTGAATAGGTGATATTCAAAATTCAAAAATTACAGAAGGGTCAGGCATGGTGGCTCACGCCTGTAGCACTTTGAGAGGCTGAAGTGGGTGAATCACTTGAGGTCAGGAGCTGAAGACCAGCCTGGCTAATATGGTGAAACACCATCTCTAGTAAAAATACAAAAATTAGCCAGGTGTGGTGGTGGGCGCCTGTAATGCCAGCTACTCAGGAGGCTGAGGCAGGAGAATTGCTTGAACCCAGAAGGCGGAGGTTATTGTTAGCCAAGATCATGCCACTGCACTCCCGCAGTGACATCTCTAAATAAATAAATAAATAAATAAATAAGAAAATAAAAAATTACAGTGCTGGGCGCAGTGGCTCACGCCTGTAATCCTAGCACTTTGGGAGGTCAAGGTAGGTAGATCACGAGGTCAGTTGTTTGAGACCAGCCTGCCCACCATGGTGAAACTAAATTTAGTCTCTACTAAAAATACAAAATTAGCTGGGCATGGTGATGCACATCTGTAATCCCAGCTACTCAGGAGGCTGAGACAGGAGAACTGCTTGAATCCAAGAGGCGGAGGCTGCAGTGAGCTGAGACTGCACCACTGCACTCCAGCCTGGGCAACAGTGCAAGAGCGAGACTCCATCTCAAAAAATAAAATAAAATAAAATAATAAAATGAAAAATTACAGGCTGGGTCGGTGGCTCACGTCTGTAATACCAGCACTTTGGGAGGCCGAGGCAGGCGGATCGTGAGGTCAGGAGTTCAAGACCAGCCTGACCAACATGGTGAAACCCCGTCTCTACTAAAAATACAAAAAAATTAGCCAGGCGTGGTGGTGTGCGCCTGTAATCCCAGCTACCTGGGTGGCTGAGGCAGAAGAATAGCTTGAACCCCAAAGGCGGAGGTTGCAGTGAGCCAAGATCACGCCATTGCACTCCAGCCTGGGTGACAGAGCAAGACTCTGTCTCAAAAAAAAAAGAAAAATTGCAAAAGGATATATTGTGAATACATCCATCCCTATTCTCCATAAAAAACATCATCAGGCCAGGCACAGTGGCTCATGCCTGTAATCCCAGCACTTTGGGAGGCCGAGGCGGGGGGATCACAAGGTCAGGAGATCAAGACCATCCTAACATGGTGAAACCCTGTCTCTACTAAAAATACAAAAAATTAGTTGGGCGTGGTGGTACGTGCCTGTAGTCCCAGCTACTCAGAAGACTGAGGCAGGAGAATGGTGTGAACCCAGGAGGCAGAGGTTGCAGTGAGTTGAGATCGCGCCACCATACTCCAGCCTAAGTGACAGAGCGAGACTCCATCTCAAAAAGAAAAGAAAAGAAAAGAATCAGCTGGGCGTGGTAGCTCACTCCTCTAAGTCCAGCACTTTGGGAGGCTTAGGCAGGAGGATCGTTTCAGCCCAGGAGTTCAAGACCAGCCTGGGCAACGTGGCAAAACTCCATCTTTACAAAAAATACAAAAATCAGCCAGGCATGGTGGCCTGTAGTCCCAGCTACTTGGGAAGCCAAGGTGGGAGGATCACTCAAGCCCGGGAGGCAGAGGTTGCAGTAAGCCAAGATCTCGCCACTGAACTCCAGGCTAGAGGACAGAGTGAGACCTTGCCTGAAAAACAAAAACAGGCTAGACATGGTGGCTCACGCCTGTAATCCCAGCACTTTGGGAGGCAGATCACTTGAGGTCAGGAGTTCCAGACCAGTCTGGTTAATATGGTGAAACCCCATCTCTACTAAAAATACAAAATTAGCCATGCATGGTGGCACATGCCTATAGTCCCAGCTACTTGGGGGGCTGAGATAGGAGAATCACTTGAACCTGGGAGGCGGAGGCTGCAGTGAACCGAGATCGCACCAGCGTGCTCCAGCCTGAGTGACAGAGAGAGACATCTCCAAAAAAAAAAAAAAATCACCCATTTCTTTCCTTCTGTAAATATCACATATATGCAAATCCACCCATCTATATTTCTGTGTATGTTCTATTACCCCCCTCAAATATTAAATGGTAAACACTTATTGTTCATGTGGTATCAAAATTATTTAACACTACCAATTGAAAAAACACAAATATTTCCTGTTAAAAAAAAATACAAAGTCAACTTAAAATTATTTATTAGTGGATTATATCTTCTTTGCATTATGTTTGGAAATTCTCCTCTGTCATCAAGATGAGTTCTGATCATTTCATTTAATTTTCTCAATGACTCAGTGACGTAGGTAATTAGGCAAATAATGTACATAACACACCTTGCTGGCCACAGTAAATGGCAATTTCAATACCCTTACCTGGAATACTCCTGGTCAAATAAAAGAATGCTAAAACATAAAGCAAGAAATAAAATTTTCCCAAATGCTGGCCTGGCGCAGTGGCTCACACCTGTAATCCCAGCCGTTTGGGTGGCTAAGGTGGCAGATCACTTGAGGCCAGGAGTTCCAGACCAGCCTGGCCAACATGGCAAAACACCGCTTCTACTAAAAATACAAAAATTAGCCAGGCGTAGTGGTGTGCGCACGTAGTCCCAGCTACTCCGGAGGCTGAGGCAGGAGAATCACTTAAACCTGGGAGGTGGAGGTTGCCGTGAGCTGAGATCACACCACTACACTCCAGCATGGGCAACAGAGTGAAACTCCATCTTAAAAAAAAAAAAAAGGCCGGGCGCGGTGGCTCAAGCCTGTAATCCCAGCACTTTGGGAGGCCGAGGCGGGTGGATCACGAGGTCAGGAGATCGAGACCATCCTGGCTAACATGATGAAACCCCGTCTCTACTAAAAATACAAAAAACTAGCCGAGCGTGGTGGCGGACGCCTGTAGTCCCAGCTACTCGGAGGCTGAGGCGGGAGAATGGCGTGAACCCGGGAGGTGGAGCTTGCAGTGAGCCGATATCGCGCCACTGCACTCCAGCCTGGGCGACAGAGCGAGACTCCGTCTCAAAAAAAAAAAAAAAAAAAAAAAAAAACTTCCCCAAATGCTAAACACTAATTTAAATCAAGATCACAATAAGGTGAGGCACGCTGGCTCCCGCCTGTAATCCCAGCACCTGGGAGGCCGAGGTGGGCAGATGACCTAAGGTCAGAAGTTCGAAACCAGCCTACCCAACATGGTGAAACCCCGTCTCTACTAAAAGAAATACAAAAAATAAGTCAGGCACGGTGGCTCACTCCTGTAAACCTAGCACTTTGAGAGGCCGAGGCGAGCGCATCACCTGAGATCATGAGTTCAAGACCAGCCTGGCCAAGATGGTGAAACCCCGTCTCTACTAAAAATACAAAAATGAGCCGGGCTTGGTGGCGGGTACCTGTAATCCCAGCTACTTGGGAAGCTGAGACAGGACAATCGCTTAAACCCGGGAGGCAGAGGTTGCAGTGAGCTGAGATCGCACCACTGCACTCCAGCCCGGGTGATAACAGCAAAACTCCATTTCGAAAAAAAAAAAAAAAAAAATCACAATAAATACAGACCCATGCACCTTTTGCTTCTTCAACTCACAAAACCACTTTGCTTCCAGTCCCTAATTACTAACCTGGAGCTTAGTCAGCATGCCAGGGCTCTCTGATGGAGGCCCAGGGATCACTTCTGGCTCTTCTTCCACCTCCTCAAAACGGGGTATTCGTCGCTTCTTTACTCCTGATGATTCTTTAGAGATCTCAGAGTCATCACCAAACACCTCCTAAGGGAACCCAAGATGAAAGAAAAGCTGTATCCTTCCCCGTGGGGAGAACAGAAGAATTATCCTAGCCCCTACCAGCAGTTTCTGGCTATTCCCAGGGGAATATGATATAACCTTGCAAATAGCCACCTGCCAGAAGCAGGGTCTACTAGACTCTCCATCAAGTGGACCATCTCACCCAACTTCAACATTCTCCTAATCCAGTCAAACAAATTTCATTCCTATGTTCTTATAAATGTTCCCATCTTAAGGTCTTTGCAAATGCTACTGCCCACATTTATGATTTCTCTCAACTTTTCCACAACCCCTGTTCCAAATCCTGCCTAAAACTCACCTCCTCCAAGAAGTTTTCCTCATTACAACCTTATCCCACTCTGATTAAACTTTTTGTTTCACATTCTCTTATCATGTAAGAGCTTGGTTCATATTAGGTTAAATTACACTGTTGATATTCTGTTTGCCAAGTGTTAAGTATTTCAATGTTAGTATAATTTTCCCAACTAAGTCTAAGCTCTTCCAGGACACGGGCTTTCTCTTTCTTCTTCAGTAATCCCCATTAACACTTTGTTTTCATCAAACAATGGAAACTCAAATATGATGACTAATTTGCAAGGTGAATTTAACAGGACCGAGAGTGGCCAACTGGAAGGGACAATGGGAAAAAGCAAATGTACACACCGGTGGTAGGCTTTGGGTGACATCCCCTCTTCACTAGGAGGGCTCGTGTTTTGCAAGGACATATCCTCGGCCAGGGGCGAGCGCTTCCTGGAACTCCTACAGTTCAAGAAAAAGGACTCTCCCATAATATATTGTGTGGGGTGGGGACTTGAATGGACCAAAAATGGGACCCGTATCCCAAAGCTATCTAGACACCTCCTTCAAGAAGCCATTTTTATTAATCCCACCCAATGTAGTCACTTCATTCACAGCATGCCCTCAGCACTCATACAGAAGTATGCCCTACTGGTCAGATGCAGTGGCTCATGTCTGTAATTGTAGCACTTTGGGAGGCCGAGGCGGGCGGATCATGAGGTCAGGAGTTTGAGGTCAACCTGATCAACATGGTGAAACCCCGTCTCTACTAAAAATACAAAAATTAACCGGGCATGGTGGCATGTGCCTGTAATCCCAGCTACTCAGGAGGCTGAGGCAGGAGAATCACTTGAACCTGGAAGGTGGAGGTTGCAGTGAGCCGAGATTGTGCTACTGCACTCCAGCCTGGGCAACAGAGTGAGACTCAGCCTCAAAAAAAAAAAAAAAAAAAAAAAAAAAGCAAAGCAGTATGCCCTATCGTGACATAATCTTCACTGTACAGATCTGTGTATACTGTGGCTCAATCATTCCCCCTTAAATATAACAAAATTCAACATAAGTCTGAAATTCTATAGCCAACCCTAAAATTTACATGAAACTGCTACTTAGATTTTATAATACGTAAATATATATTTTGTGATACTCCTGCCTCTTCTAAATTGCAACTCCTCGGCTCAAGAGATCCTCTTGCCTCAGCTTCCCAAGTAGCTGGGATTACAGGCACATGCCATAGTGCCTGGCAAATTACAAACTGTTTTAAGGCCAGCACTATCTCTCCTTCTCTGATCACCCTACAATGCTCTAAACACAAAGGGCACAAATCTCTCTGGTTTTTTTTTAGTTCCATAGCCTGGCCAGGGAACCAAGCAGACATTATATTCACTCTTTTCCCTCAGGAAAAGCAATGGGATAGCCAAGGTATCAAAAGAACTTCGGAAGGTTTGATAGGAGTCGCAGAATTTTTTTTTTCTAAAGAGGGATACTGGGAAATGAGTAGAAAGACAGACTACTTGATACTGCTAATACTGAAAAAGGCCAGGATCAGTCAGCAACTACAGAATAAAAAGTGTAGTAGTTAAGGGGGTACTGACAACTCCTCCAAGTGTTTCACTTCTGGCACCAGAGGACCAGCAATATGCCATAGAGCAAATGGTAAGCTCTCAAGAATATAATAAATAATAGTTACTTTTTTGGTATCCTATCTACAAGTGCATTGCAGAGAAACCTCTACAAAGAGGCAACAAGGAGGTCTACAGCTCAGGTACCAGTGGAGTCACATTCTAAAACAACTTATTAGGCCTCAAATAAATCAAACATAAAATCTTAGAGCAATCAGTTTATAGGTAAGAAGGAAAAAAAGGAAATATGGAGAAACATGAGAACCAAAACTCCTGTTATTTAAAAAAAGACAAAGCTACCAATTATTTATTTGGATATTTAAACCCATGAACTTAGGTAGTTCAGATGGTGATGACACAAATTCACCTCTCCTACTTTAATGTCTAAGTACCTCTCTTGAACATTTGCTGCTCTAAATAGAGGATATCAACGTGTGAACTGGTAAGCTCAGCAACTCTGTTACCATTCAAAACAGTCCTGAGCTCATTAGACAGTAAATTGTAACCTACCTTTAGCTCTCGTTTTCTGCTCCTGTCACTGCTAGACTTGGAATGCCTAGAGCTTCGGCCTTCCTCCACAGCCTCAAAGAGTTTGTCCACAAATCGGAGAGTAGAATCATCAAGAAAAGGTTTCAGATGATCTGACAGGAAGAAAGGCAGTGGTAGGATTGGAAAGGTAAGACTACATAGTCTAATACTAGGCCTATAACAGGTACCAACACTGGAATTTTATTCCCAGGAGTGAAACAAATTTTAAGTTTTTTTCTACGATTCCCATCTCTCTTACATTGAATGACCTTGCCCTATGAGGTGAAAATAGTTATAATTTTTTGGAGTGGGAAGTCGTACAGTCAGAGCAACCTGTTTACGTTGAACATCAAGTTTAAGATGAATAACCACCCTAACCTTTCCCAAATAGCAAGTTGTAGGAGACTACCATTAACAAAATCTACCTCCTTCAAGCTTTTTTATGTATTTCATAAAGACTTTTATATGTTGAGATGTCAATCTGAATCTGAATATGCCTATCTGACTTAAGCATACTTCCTAAGTAAATCTAACTTAGGTGACTCGGTATGGTAGCCAAAGATTTAAAATCTATCATAAATAACATAAAAAATAAACAATAAGAGAAAAAGCAAATTATGATTTAGCCTATTTTCATTATAATACAGATGAAAACAAAATATGGCCTGCCCTTTTTTTAGATGTTCCCAACAGAGAGAATTTTAGGGAAGTTCAGTGTTTGGGGTCACCCTATATGTTAAGACAAAAGCTGCAGAAAGGTACATACCGGCTGCCTTCTTCTTGTCCATGCCCTTCCCCACACAGTTCAATGCTGCTGTGACCACTGTAGGCTCTGAGAAACCCAGGACCCTCTTCACTGTCTTCTCTATCCATGGTTTCAGCTCATCCAGCTCCCTCTTAGACAGTGCCATTTTGCAGGAAAAAGAGAACAATAGCTCAAACTGGACTCAATACTACACCTAAAAACAAAAAGAGACAAGTTAGAGAATAAGAAAAAACTAAAGTGGGTTGGGTGCAGTGGCTCATGCCTGTAATCCCAGCACTTTGAGAGGCCAAGGTGGGTGGACTGCTTGAGGTCAGGAGTCAGAGACCAGTCTGGCCAACAGAGTGAAATCCTGTCTCTACTAAAAATACAAAAAAATTAGCTGGGCGTGGTAGCATGAGCCTGTAATCCCAGCTACTCCGGAGGCTTAGGCAGGGGAATAACCAGGGAGGTGGAGCTTGCAATGAGCCAAAATCACACCACTGCACTCCAGCCTGGGTGACAGTGAGACTCTGGCTCAAAAAAAAAAAAAAAAAAAAAAGACTAAAGTGATCCAGGGAAATGGTTAGTGCATCAGGAATGCAATCCCCACCCCTATTCTCAATCCCTAGACAAGTTCTTCCAACTCATTTGAAGGCAAGTATTTTCCCCAAGAACCTTATCTCAAAGCAGAAAGAGATCCCATTTGATTTTTAACTCTTAAGTTGATCAATGAAATCTGTGGAATAAATAAACTCTGTGAATAAGCTACGTCTGAGAGATTAATTCTAGCTTCTTTCTTGATCCCGTCATATCAACAAGGACTTGCAAACCTAGCAACACTAGAACAAAACTAAAAAAGCCCATCCAGAGGCCAGCTTCTCCATTCTTCCTACTTCCAGGTAGGCATTCCCTAATCCAACCCTGACTTATGTAGGATTCCCTTCTTTTAAGATATGCAAGTAAAACAGGTTTATCCAGGTCAGTCATCCTGGATATTAAATTAAATCTCATGATCCTTAAGAATGTTCTCTCACATTTTTCTGTGGTCATATTCATCCCAGTGGGAATTCTGCATACAGATAATTATCATGTTCAATCTACAGGGTCTCCATCAGCTGACTTGATGATCCTTCAGCTCAGAAAAGAATACGCTCATTTTTCTTTTGAGACAGAGTCTCACTCTGTCGCCAAGGCTGGAGTGCAGTGGCGTAACCTTGGTTCACTGCAACCTCCATCTCCTGAGTTCAAGCAATTCTCCTGCCTCAGCCTCCCAAGTAGCTGGGACTACAGGCATGCACCACCACGCCTGGCCAATTTTGCAGTTTTAGTAAAGACACGGTTTCACCGTATCAGCCAGGTAACTCCTTACCTAAAGTGATCTGCGCACCTTGGCCTCCCAAAGTGCTGGGATTACAGGCATGACCCACTGCACCCGTCTCTACTAAAAATACAAAAATTAGACGGGCGAGGTGGTGGGCACCTGTAATCCCAGCTACTCATGAGGCAGAGGCAGAAAAATCGCTTGAACCTAGGAGGCGGAGGTTGCGGTGAGCCAAAATCACGCCACTGCATTCCAGCCTGGGCGACAGAGTTAAACTGTATCGCCAAAAAAAAAAAAAAAAGAAAGCCAGGTGCAGTGGCTCACGCCTGTAATCCCAGCACTTTGGGAGGCTGAGGCGGGTGGATTACCTGACATCAGGAGTTCGAGACCAGCCTGGCCAACATGGTGAAACCCCATCTCTATTAAAAACACAAGTATTAGCTGGGCGTGGTGACCTGCACTTGTAATCCCAGCTACTCCGGAGGCTGAGACAGGAGAATCCCTTGAACCTGGAAGGCGGAGGTTGCAGTGAGCCGAGATCGCGCCACTGCACTCCAGCCTGGGCGACAGAGCAAGACTCCGCCTCGGGGGAAAAAAAAGTGCCTAAATGAGAGTCAATAAATTGCACTGACCTCAATTTCTAAGCTCAGCTATTCCCAGGAGTGCCACTTATCAGAGATCTGGGAATCAGTTTTTCAAGATGTTTTAAGACATCTTTTCTCCAAAAAAATCCAGTCGGATTAACTTCTACATTCTTGGTAGGTTTAGCTTCTATACTAGAGTCTACAAGACTTGCTGCTGGCCAGGCATGGTGGCTCACGCCTGTAATCCCAGCACTTCGGGAGGCCGAGGTGGGCGGATCAGAAGGTCAGGAGATCGAGACCATCCTGGCTAACACGGTGAAACCATGTCTCTACTAAAAATACAAAAAATTAGCCAGGCGTGGTGGTAGGCGCCTGTAGTTCCAGCTACTCGGGAGGCTGAGGCAGGAGAATGGAGTGAACCTGGGAGGTGGAGCTTGCAGTGAGCCAAGATCACGCCACTGTACTCCAGCCTGGGTGACAGAGCCAAACTCCGTCTCAAAAAAAAAAAAAAAAAAAAAAAGACTTGCTGCCAAATAGTAGACTCACTTTTGGTATATCCAAAGGAAGCTAGCAGACTGAAGTGATGAAACTAAGACTGAAAGATTTTCTGCCTCAGTGACAAGTTACGTGAGTAATTCTATGGTGACTCTATTACCCCATAATGAGTAGACATACAGCCTACCAATTTCTACATATTACACACGTATTGCACAAAAGCAGCATATCCAGACGACTTAGAAAGTGAAAACAAGAGTTCACACAGAACAGTTAGGACACTGAGTTCCACCATTTACAGGCCCTTAGGCAAGTTAATTATTTGGAGCCACAGTTTACTCATCTTACAAAATGAGGACTGCCATATTTACATCTTAATTCATTCAATAAATATTTATTAACTACCAAGTGTCAAGCAATGTACTAAGTGCAGTGGATACACAAAACAGTGAGCAAAACTAACAAGAGTCCTCACCTTAACGGGTCTCATATTCCACTAGAATTGAATGATAGGCTACAAAGTATAAGCAATTTGAAAGCCCAAAGCAATAAATGAGGTGCCACTGTTACTTCCATAAGATGATGTGCAAACTAAACAGCCATGGACAGAAAAGTTTCAAACGGTAATTAGCTTTGTCACTAATCAAATGCTCAACAATAACTGTGAGGTGCAGGGGGAATGGGGGTGCGGAAGGAGAGCGAGGTACAATGATCTCTCAATGAGCAGGCAGCAGAATCCAAATCCAGTGTTCTGAAGGAATTCCTTACTCCGTGCTCTTGTTTGCTAGAACCTGAGTTTCCCTCTGCAGCCCCAAATCTTCTGTTTTTACTCTCCGTCACTCCAACCAGTCTCTTACTCTACCTTGTTCTACCCAAACTCCTCACCTCAGAGCTGGTCTCCCCACCCGGTCTGCTTCCCGCCCCCGCCCTTTTCCTCTCAACAATCTCATTCCAATCTCTTCTTCCACCAAACCAGGTACTCCTTTCACACTCCTTCCCGCTGAACCCTCCCGCTTCGATCCTCCCCTTGGACTAAGACCCCGGCCACAGTCGCGCGGACTGGAGTTACCCTCTCTGGGCCCGGGGCCACTACTCACCTCACAAACTTCAGCCCCTGAGACGGAGCCCGAACGTTACACCGGAACCGGAAACCTTCTGACCGCCCTACGGCCTGCCGTCGCTACCGCCACGGCCGCCGCCACGCCGCTGTCTCCCAACACGTGACCAAGGAGGGCTGGGCCGGCAATTCGCGCAGCCGTATTTGCCACTTTCTTGGAGGCTGAACGCATGCGTCGTAGAACCGAAAAGTTTGAGCAAGTTTCTTGCTTTCTATTTCCCGGGCTAAACCTATTAACTAGATTTCTGCCAAGTTAATGTTTTTAACTTCCTGAAGCGGAAATTGGGCTACTTGCAGTTTTCTTCATATGGAGAATAAGTGCGCAAAGGTAAACTTCGGATAGAATGAAGAGCGAGGCTTCTGCGTTTGTGTTCAAACACAGTCTTTCTGGTGGAAAGTAAACCCTTTCACAGTCGTGATCACTAGAATTAGCCACCCATCCTTAACCTTTCTCCCTAATTTAACAGTGGTGTCAGGCCGGGCGCCGTGGCTCACGCCTGTAATCCCAGCACTTTGGGCTCAATAAATGACAAGTGAGACCTACCAGTATTGCTTTCTCCATTCTATCAATAGGTCTATATATTTCCTTTTCTCCAAAATGAGGCTCTAACCTACTGACCCTTCCTTCTTTTTTTTTTTTTTTTTATTTTTTGAGACGGAGCCTCACTCTGTCGTCAGGCTGGAGTGCACTGGCGCTATCCCGGCTCACTAAAACTTCCGCCTCCCAAGTAGGTGGGACTACAGGCGCGCACCACCACGCCCAGCTAGCTTTTGTATTTTTAGTAGAGACGAGGTTTCACCATGTTGGCCAGGATGGTCTCGATTTTTTGACCTCGTGATCCGCCCACCTCGGCCTCCCAAAGTGCTGGGATTTCAGGCTTGAACCAGCACGCCTGGCCCCTACTGACCCTTTAAATCATAACAACGTGTGTGGGCAAAGATAGTTTGGAAAAAGGATGTCCAGTATTATGACACAATTTCTTTATGTGAGAAATGGAAAAAATTCCATTATTTTTATATTATAAACTATCCAAACTAAAATTCCAAAATGTCTTCTTGGTGGTAGGCTCACTAGAAGATGCAGTTGTTCTTCAGGGAGGTTATTCAAATTCCCCAGATAGTAGGAGATTTTTGTATCTAAAGATACAATGTACATACCAAGCCCCACCATCCCTGATGGGGCAGCATGACCTAAAAGGATAAAGCCTGGCTCTGAAGGAACCAGTTGGGGGAGCTTCAACTTGCTGCTCAACTTATTCACAAATCAGTTTCTCCACTTACAGCTTCTAACACCAATGTCTCACAAAATATTCACTCAAAAAAGTTTGTTGAATGGGTTAATGAGTTTCAACGTTGCAGGGTTGTCGTAAATTTATTTTGTTTTAGTGCTTCTAACAGTCTGAGTTCAATTCCCTATGGAGAAATGTGTTTCTAGAAACTGATTTTAGGCCAGGTGTGGTGGCTTACGCCTGTAATCCCAACACTTTGGGAGGTCGAGGCAGGTGGATCACTTGAGGTCAGGAGTTTGAGACCAGTCTGCCCAACATGGTGAAAATCTACCTCTCCTAAAAAAATGCAAAAATTAGCTGGGAGTGGCAGTGGGCACCTGTAATCCCAGCTACTCAGGAGGCCTAGGCAAGGGAGTTGCTTGAACTCTGGAGGTGGAGGTTGCAGTGAGCCAAGATCACAACACTGCACTGCAGCCTGGGCAACAGAGGGAGACTCCGTTTCAACAAAACAAAACTTATTTTATTTCCAATTTTTAGAATTGGATACATTTAAACTGTAGCCTTCCAGTTACTAGCTGTGTTTCCTTCACGTAATTTTTTCTGAGATTGTTTCCTCAATTATAGAATAAGAATCTCTACTTCAAAAAGGTATCGTGAGGATTAAATGTAATGTGTAAGACACAGTTAGTGTGGTACTGGCATAAGAACAGGCACATAAACCAACCAAAGAGAATGGGGGGCTGGGCGGAGTGGCTCAAGCCTGTAATCCCAGCATTTCGGGAGGCCGAGGCGGGTGGATCACAAGGCCAAGAGATCGAGACCATGCTGGCCAACATGGTGAAACCCCGTCTCTCCTAAAAATACAAAAATTAGCCGGGCGTGGTGGCAGGTGCCTGTAGTCCCAGCTCCTGGGGAGGCTGAGGCAGAAGAATCGCTTGAACGCAGGAGGTGGAGGTTGCAGCGAGCCAAGATTGCACCACTGCATTCCAGTCTGGCGACAGAGCGAGACTCCGTCTCAAAAAAAAAAAAAAAAAAAAAAGGAGAATAGAGAGCCCAGAATAAACACTCACATATGTGGTCAGCTGATTTTTTTTTTTTTTTCCTTTTCTTGAAATGGCGTTTTGCTCTTGTTGGCCAGGCTGGAGTACAATGGCGCAATCTTGGCTCACCGCAACCTCCGCCTCCCAGGTTCAAGCAATTCTCCTGCCTCAGCCTCTGGAGTAGCTGAGATTACAGGCAAGCGCCATCAAGCCAAGCTCGTTTTGTATTTTTTTCTTCTTCTTCTTTTTGAGACGGAGTCTTGCTCTGTCGCCCAGGCTGGATTGCAATGGCACAATCTCAATTCCCTGTAATCTCCACCTCCTGGGTTCAAGCGATTCTCCTGCCTCAGCCTCCCGAGTAGCTGGAACTACAGGCGCGCACCACCACACTGGGCTAATTTCTTGTAGTTTTAATAGAGACGGGGTTTCACCGTGTTAGCCAGGATGGTCTCGATCTCCTGACCTCGTGATCTGCCCGCCTCGGCCTCCCAAAGCGCTGGGATTACACGCGTGAGCCACCGCGCCTGGCCTCATTTTGTATTTTTAGTAGAGATGGGGTTTCACCATGTTGGTCAGGCTGGTCTGGAACTCTCGACCTCAGGTGATCCACCTGCCTCAGCCTCCCAAAGTGCTGGGATTACAGGCATGAGCCACTGTGCCCGGCCCTTTTTTTTTTTTTTTTTTTTCCAAACGGAGTCTCCCTCTGTTGCCCAGGCTGGAGTGCAGTGGCACAATCTTGGCTCACTGCAACCTCTGCCTCCTGGGTTCAGCCAATTCTCCTGCCTCAGCTGGAACTACAGGCACATGGCACCACGCCCGGCTAATTTTTTTTTTTTTTTTTTGCATTTTTATTAGGGGTTTCACCATATTGGCCAGGCTGGTCTTGAACTCCTGACATCGTGATCTGCCCGCCTCAGCCTCCCAAAGTGCTGGGATTACAGGCATGAGCCCCTGCGACTGGCCATGGTCAGCTGATTTTTGACAAAGGTGCCAAGACTATTCAATGGGAAAAGGACAGTCTGTTTAACAAATGATGCTGGGAAAAGCAGATATCCATATACATAAGAGTTAAGTTGGACCCCCTACCTCATACCATATACAAAAATGAATTCAAAATGGATCTAAGACCTGAATATAAGAAATATACAGCCGGGCGCAGTGGCTCACGCCTGTGATTCTAGCACTTTGGGAGGCCGAGGCGGGCGGATCACAAGGTCAGGAGATCGAGACCATCCTGGCTAACATGGTGAAACCCTGTCTGTACTAAAAATACAAAAAATTAGCCAGGCGCGGTGGTGGGTGCCTGTAGTCCCAGCTACTCAGGAGGCTGAGGCAAGAGAATGGTGTGAACCCGGGAGGTGGAGCTTGCAGTGAGCCGAGATCACGCCACTGCACTCCAGCCTGGGCGACAGAGCAAGACTCCGTCTCAAAAAAAAAAAAAAAAAAAAAAGAAATATACAAAAACTAGGGGTTAGGCACAGTGGCTCACCCCTATAATTTCAGCATTTTGGGAGACTGAGGCTGGAAGATGACTTGAGGTCAGGTCAGGAGTTTAAGACCAGCCTGGTCAACATGATGAATCAATTCCCGTCTCTACTGAAAACAGAAAAATTCACCAGGTGTGGTGGCACACTCATGTAGTCCCAACAACTTGGGAAGCTGAGGCAGGAGAATCACTTGAACTCAGGAGGCAGAGGTTGCAGTGAGCTGGGATCACGCAACTGCACTCCAGCCTGGATGACAGAGGGAGACCCTGTCTCAAATAAATAAATGCATACATAAAAGTAGGGCTAGGTGCAGTGGCTCACATCAATAATCCCATGCGACTGCACTCCAGCCTGGATGACAGAGGGAGATTTTATCTCAAATAAATAAATAAATAAATGTAGGGGTGGGTGCAGTGGCTCGCATCTGTAACCCAGCACTTTGGGAGGCTGAGGCAGATAGATCACTTGGGGCCAGGAGCTCTAGACCGCCTACCCAACATGGTGAAATCCCATCTCTACTAAAAATACAAAAATTAGTTGGGCATGGTGGTGCATGCCTGTAATCCCAGCTACTCAGGAGGCTGAGGCACTAGAATCTCTTGAACCTGGGAGGCAGAGGTTGCAGTGACTCAAGATCGTCCCACTGCACTCCAGTCTGGGCCACAGAGTGAGATTCTTTTTTTTTTTTTTTTTTTTGGAGACACAGTATCGCTGTATGCCCCAGGCTGGAATGCACTGGTGCGATCTTGGCTCACTGCAACCTCTGCCTCCCAGTTTCAAGCAATTCTCATGCCTCAGCCTCCCGAGTAGCTGGAATTACAGGCGCCTGCCATCATGCCCGGCTAATTTGTGTATTTTTAGTAGAGACGGGTTTCGCCATGTTGGTCAGGCTGGTCTGCAACTCCTGGCCTCAAGGGATCCGCCTGCCTTGGCCTCCCAAACTGCTGGGATTACAGATGTGAGCCACTGCGCCCGGCCTAGGGTGAGACTCTTGTCTCAAAAAACACCTAAAACTAAAGAGCAATAACTGTTAAACTCTTAGAGGAAAATACAGGAGAACAAGAGAGTATCTTTATGACATTGGATTTGGTGATAATTTCTTGGATGTGATGCCAAACATGCAGTCAAACAAAGGAAAAACAGATGAATTGGACTTCATCAAAATTTAAAGTTTTGTGCATTAAATGACACTATCAACAGAATGAAAAGGCAGCCCACAGAAAGTGAGAGAATATTTGCAAGAGATTAATATCCAGAATATATTAAGAACACTTACAACTCAACAATGAAACAGCCTAATTTTTTTTTTTTTTTTTTTTTTTTTTGAGACAGAGTCTGCTCAGTCACCCAGGCTGGAGTGCAGTAGCACAATCTTGGCTCACTGTAACCTCTGCCTCCCAGGTTCAAGCAATTCTCCTGCCTCAGCCTCCCGAGTAGCTGAAATTACAGGCACATGCCACCAGGCCTGGCTAATTTCTGTATATTTAGTAGAGACAGAGTTTTGCCATGTTGGCCAGGCTGGTCTCGAACTCCTGGCCTCAAGTGATCTGCCGGCCTCAGCCTCCAAAACTGCTGGGATTACAGGGGTAAGCCATTGTGCCTGGTCAAAACAGCCTAATTCAAAAACAGGCAAAACACTTGAATATATGTATATTCAAAGAAGACAAAAAATGGCAAATAAGCACATGGAAAGATGCTCCACAGCCTGAGTTATTAGGGAAATGCAAAGTAAAACCACAAGGAAATACCACTTCACATCCAGTAGGATGGCTACTATAAAAATAAAAATAAAATAAAATAAAATAAAAGAGGTCAGGTGCAGTGGCTCATGCTTATAATCCCAGCACTTTGGGAGGCCGAGGCGGGTGTATAGCTTGAGCCTGAGAGATCAAGGTGGCAGTGAACTGTGATCATGCCACCGCACTCCAGCCTGGGTGACAGAAAAGGAAGGAGGAAAGATCCAGAGGGAGGAAGGAAGGAAGGAAACAAGTTGGAACCCTTGTGCCCTATTGGTAGTAATATAAAATGGCACAGCTGCTATGTAAAACAGTATAGTAGTTCCTCAAAAAATTAAAAATAGAATTTTCAGATGACCCAGCCATTCTACTTCTGGGTATATACCCCAAAGAAATGCAAACAAGGTCTCAAAGAGATATCTGTACCCCTGTGTTAATAGTAGCATTATTCACAATAGCCAAATGATGGACACAACCCAAGTGTCCATCAACAGATGAGTAGATAAACAAAATATGGCATATACATACAATGGAATATTATTCAGCCATAAAAACAAATGAAGTACTGATACATGCTGCAACACAGATGAACCTTGAACATCATATGCTAAGTGAAATAAGCTAGACAAAAAGGGCAAATATTGTATGATTCCACTTTCATGAAGTAACCAGAATAGCCAAATAGAGACAGAAAGTAGAATAGAGGCCATCAGGGGCTGGAGAGAGGTGAGTGGGGAGTTAACGCCTAATGGGTATAGAGTTCCTGTTTTGGGTGATGAAAAGTTTTGGAAACAGTGGTGATAATTATACAATATTTACTTAATGATACTGAATTGCATACTTAAAATTATTAAAATGGAAATTTCGTGTATGTATATTTTATCACAATAAAACAAAACATATTTAGGACAGGGCCTGGCACATATTAAGACTCAGTAGATCATATCTGTTGTCATAGATTCCTTCAATAGATATTTACTGAGCATTTAAATGTTGGGCATTATACAAGGCACTGGGAATACAGTAGTAAAAAAGGCCAGGCATGGTGGCTCATGCCTGTAATCCCAGTACTTTGGGAGGCTGAGGTGCGAGGATCACCTGAGGTTAGGAGTTTGAGACCAGTCTGGTCAACATGGTAAAACCCTGTCTCTACTAAAAATAGAAAAATTAGCCAGGCCTGGTGGCACATGCCTGTAATCCCAGCTACCTGGGAGGCTGAGGCAGAATAACTGCTGGAACCTGGGAGGCAGAGGCTGCAGTGGGCTGAGATCTCCAGCCTCGGCAACAGAGCAAGACTCCATCTCAAAAAAAAAAGAAAAAAGAAAGAAGCTGTGTTATTATAGAAGTAAACTTATAAAGACATTAAACTTAAGACATTAAAAAGATAATACAAAGTTGGTAAAGGGATCAAGGAAGGCATGTTAGAAAACATTCCAGGGTCAAGTGTGGTGGCTCACATCTGTAATCTCAACACTTTGGGAGACGGAGGTGGGTGGATCACTTAAGCCCAGGAGTTCAAGACCAGCTTGGGTAAAATAGCAAAACCTCATCTCTACAAAAAATATGAAAATTAGCTGTGTGTGTTGGCATGCGCCTATAGTCCCAGCTACTTGGGGAGGCTGAGGTGGGAGAATCACATGAGCCCAGGAGGTCAAGGCTGCAGTGAGCCATGATCATAGTACTGCACTCCAACCTAACCAACAGAGTAAGATCCTGTCTCAAAAAGTGAAAAAAAAATTCCAACTGAGAGCCGGTGGACTAGGGAGGAGAGAAAACAGCATGTGCTGTGATCCAGATGTGCATTTGAGGGGAAAAATGGGTAGAGAGAAAAGCAGGGTTCAATCATGAAGAGTCTTAAATGCCATGCTAAGTGGTTTAAAGTGGTTTAGATTTTGTTTTGAAAGCAATGGGAACCAATGGCCAGTTTAAGCAGGAAAGTGAAAAGATCAGGGTTGCATTTTAGAACAATCACTGGCCAAAGTGTGAATAGATTGAAGCCAGACAACACTAAGGTAAGCCGATAGTCCAAATAGCTGTTGTAGTAATCCAGAAGAGTCATGATGGTAGCTGGGAGTAGGGTCGTGGCATTTAATCATAGAGACAGCCAGAAGGGATTAAACACATGCTAGTCATGGCTGAATGGGGAGGAAGAATCAAGGATCAGGTATCTAGGCTGGGCGTGGCTCACGCCTGTAATCACAGCACTTTGGGAGGCCGAGGCAGGCAGATCACTAGAACCTAGGAGTTTGAGACCAGCCTGGGCAACATGGTGAAACCCCATCTCTACAAAAAATACAAAAATTAGCCAGGTCCAGTGGTGTACGACTGTAGTCCCAGCTACCTGGGAGGCTGAGGCAGGAGAATCACTTGAGCCTGGGAGGCAGAGGTTGCAGTGAGCCAAGATCAAGCCATTACACTCCAGCCTGGGTGACGGGAGTGAAATGCTGTCTAAAAAAAAAAAGAAAAAAAAAAAAATCAGGTGTCTGGCTGGCACAACTAGGGGACTATGATTAATTGCTCACATCCATTGTGTTCTGTGTGCCAGACTTGTGCTAAGTACTTGATATGCATTCCATTATTTCATGCTTATTAAAAAACCTATAGATACTGGCCTGGTGAGGTGGCTCATGACTGTAATCTCAGCACTTTGGGAGGCCAAGGCAGGTGGATCACTTGAGGTTGGGAGTTCAAGACCAGCCTAACCAACATCGAGAAACCCCATCTCTACCAAAAATACACAATTAGCCGGGCATGGTGGCACATGCCTGTTAATCCCAGCTACTCAGGAGGCTGAGGCAGGAGAATCACTTGAACCCAGGAGGCGGAGGTTGCTGTGAGCTGAGATCACACCATTGCACTCCAGCCTGGGCAATAAGAGCGGAACTCCGTCTCAAAAAAAAATAAAAAAATAAAAAATAAATAAAAACAAAACAAAAACTATAGATACCATTATCCTTATTATTATTATTTTTTTTTTCAGACGGAGTCTCGCTCTGTCACCCAGGCTGGAGTGCAGTGGCATGATCTCGGCTCAATTCAACCTCCACCTCCTGGGTTCAAGCCGTTCTCCTGTCTCAGACTCCTGAGTAGCTGGGACTACAGGTGTCTGCCACCACGCTCAGCTAATTTTTTGTATTTTTAGTAGCAACAGGGTTTCACTGTGTTAGCCAGGGTGGTCTCGATCTCATGACCTTGTGATCCGCTTGCCTCGGCCTCTCAGAGTGCTGGGATTACAGGCGTGAGCTACCACGCCCAGCCCCATTATCCTTATTTCACAGGGGAAACAAGGGTTTATGTTAAATAAGGTACCAAGATCATGATGGAATCCAGATTTTTTTGACTAAGTAAAAATTGTATATGTAAGGTAGCTGACACATAGTGGAAGTTCCAACATTTTCTTTTCCCTTCGGTTACCTATATAAACACTATTCCTTAACCTCGTTAGTATACAGTGAGTGATTATTCCTTAGCATTCTCACTTAACATACAAACTCTTATTTTGTACTGGGTGCAATTCTGAAAACTTGAAAGTACAATGTCAAAATTACTCAACAGAGTCCCAATTTTAAAGGGGTACCTGATTCCAGAGCACTAGATTACGAGATCCTTAAACTATGATGGGAGCAGGCCTGTCAGAGGCACTTCACTATACAGGTAAGAGATTTCACAAGTGCCCAAGTTCAGGGTAGGAGGTACTTACCTGTCATCCTGTAACTGGGTAAACACCAAACCACTCCTCCTCTGAAACCAATGCAGGGATTAAAGGATTAGTGCAACCCCTACTCATTAAACTACCATGCAAGTTATCTTCTAGCTTCCCAGAGCAAGGAGTGGAAAGTTTTTTTCCCTATCATCACAGCATAAGCAGATCGGAACTTTATCCAGCCACCTATCGCATTTATGAGGCCTCTCAACGGACTAGCTGCTAAAACCCATCATTGTTCACTGCTCTGGGGGAGCATGGGCAATAGGACTGAAGATTAAAACAAGTGGGGGATAATTTTTAGAGACTAATTTCAAATCTCAGGCACCTCTTAGTATTTTGGAGGGAGCTGAGAAGCAACTTTAGCCTCAGGGGAATAATGCCAAGTAACAGGCCCGGTTCTGTTATCACAAACATGCCTTACCACTGTGGTAGATGACACTATGTTATGGCTCAATATCATTAAAATGTGCTAAAGACCAAATTCAGATTTATTTTAATTAATTAATTTATTTCTTTTCTGAGACGGAGTCTCGCTCTGTCGCCCAGGCTGGAGTGCAGTGGCGCGATCTCCGCTCACTGCAAGCTCCGCCTCCAGGGTTCACGCCATTCTCCTGCCTCAGCCTCCGGAGTAGCTGGGACTACAGGTGCCCGTCACCACATCCGGCCAATTTTTTTTTTTTGTATTTTTAGTAGAGACGGGGTTTCAACATATTAGCCAGGATGGTCTCAATCTCCTGACTTCGGAATCCACCCACCTCTGCCTCCCAAAGTGCTGGAATTACAGGTGTGAGCCACCGCGCTTGGCCCAAGGTGTTCTATTTTGGAGCAATTTTTATGGAGGGTCCAATAATATGCTCTATTCACTTGGCCTTATTGCTAATGGAGTAAAAGCGATCAAGCCCTAAGAGGTAGGGACCACAGAAGTTCCCGCATATTTTTTTTGAAGTCCCTGCTTCATTAGTGAGTATGGCAATTGTGAAAGGAAGAAAATATATTTAAAAGACAGAATTGGCCGTTGGTGGTGGCTCACGCCTGTAATCCCAGTACTTTGGGAGGCCGAAGTGGGCAGATCACGCCTGAGGCAGGAAAGTGGTGTGAACCCAGGAGGCGGACTCCCGGGTAGCTGGGACTACAGGTGCCAGTCACTACACCCAGCTAATTTCTTTTTGTATTTTTAGTTGAGACGGGGTTTCAACCTGTTAGCCAGGATGGTCTCGATCTCCTGACCTCGTGATCCGCCCGCCTCAGTCTCCCAAAGTCCTGGGATTACAGGCGTGAGCCACCGCGCCCGGCCAACACCAACTTTTTTGAGACTGAGTCTTGCTCTGTCACCCAGGCTGGAGTGCAGTGGCGCGATCTTGGCTCACTGCAACCTTTGCCTCCTGGGTTCAAGCGATTCTCCTGCCTCAGCTTCCAGGTAGCTGGGATTACAGGTGCCTGCCACCATGCCCAGCTAATTTTTTTGTATTTTTAGTAGAGACGGGGTTTCACCATATTGGCTAGGCTAGTCTCAAAACCTCTGACCTCATGATCCCCCACCTCGGCCTCCCAAAGTGCTGGGCTTACAGGTGTCAGCCATGTACCCAGCCTGGCACTAACTCTTATAATAACAGCATAGCTGTCAGTCAACCAATGGTGGAGAAAACATCAGGAGAAAAAGCAGAGTAGCTGTCTTCCCACAGTGGTCAGTTTCCCCAGCTGTCAAGAGTAACATAATCAGGAGTGCCTGCTGGGTAGAGGCAGTGATGGTGCGAACCTCCACATGAAGTCTCTTTGAGTACTGCAAAGGGCAGTGGTTCTAACTCTAGCAGGCATCACAATCACCTGCAAGGCTTGTGAAAATAGATTGCTGGGCTCCAACCTCAATTTCCAATATCGAAGCTCTAGAGTCCCATAATCTGCATTTCAAGCAATCCCTCTGGTGAAACTGATGCTGCTGATCTGACACTGAAAAGCACTGCTTGTTGGGTATTTCTGGCTCTGTGCCATTCTCTCTCAACACTCCATTCCCTCTTTCCTACAGTCTACTGAGTCCCACCCATCTATTGCTTTATTTCTTCTCCATCATCCCTTTTTTTTTTTTTTTGAGATGGAATCTCACTCTGTCGCCCACATTGGAGTTCAATGGTGTAATCTCGGCTCACTGCAACCTCCGCCTCCCGGGTTCAAGCGATTCTCCTGCCTCAGCTTGCCAAGTAGCTGGGACTACAGGCGTGCGCCACCACGCGCAGCTAATTTTTGTATTTTTCTTGGAGACGGGGTTTCACCATGTTGGCCAGGGTGGTCTCGATCTCCTGACCTCGTGGTCCACCCACCTCGGCCTCCCGAAGTGCTGAGATTACAGGCGTGAGCCACTGTGCCCAGCCCATCATCCCTCTCTTAAGTCTCCGTTAAGAAAACTAAAAGGACAGAAAACAGGAATGAACATTAGGGTAGATTTAAGAACTTCTTTGGGCAAGGATTCCAGCACTCCAGTCTGGTTGATAGGTGTTTTCAGAAGCAGAATTTATTCCAAATACATACATGCATCCTCTCCTCTCTATTTAACAGGGAACAGTTTAATAAAAAGTAATAGATGCTTTCTCAGTAAGATTTTGCTTGGGGATTCAAAAAAATTGGGTAGGAAATGGTAGACATATTTCAATATATTAAAAAAAATTTCCGGCCAGGTGCGGTGGCTCATGCCTGTAATCCCAACACTTTGGGAGGCCGAGGTGGGTAGATCACTTGAGGTCAGGAGTTCGAGACAAGCCTGGACAACATGGTGAAACCCCGTCTCTACTAAAAATACAAAAATTAGCCGGGTGTGGTGGCACGTGCCTGTAGTCCCAGCAACTCGGGAGGCTGAGGCAGGAGAATCACTTGAACCCAGGAGGCGGAGGTTGCAGTGAGCCGAGACTGCACCACTGCACTCCAGCCTGGGGGACAAGAGTGAGACTTCCTCTTAAAAAAACAAAAAGAAAAAAAAGAAAAAACAATTCCTTACTTCTCCTAGACTTCCAAAAAAGTTTTTATTGTAGTACAACATAAAGTTTACCATCTTAGGCCGGGTGCGGTGGCTCACGCCTGTAATCCCAGCACTTTGGGAGGCCGAGGCAGGCGGATCACAAGGTCAGGAGATGGAGACCACGGTGAAACCCCGTCTCTACTAAAAATGCAAAAAATTAGCCGGGCGCGGTTACGGGTGCCTGCAGTCCCAGCTACTGGGGAGGCTGAGGCAGGAGAATGGCGGGAACCTGGGAGGCGCAGCTTGCAGTGAGCCGAGATCGCGCCACTGCCCTCCAGCCAGGGGGACAGAGCCAGACTCCGTCTCAAAAAAAAAAAAAAAAAAAATTTACCATCTTAAAACATTTAAGGGTATAGTTCAGTGGCATTAAGTACATTCATCCTTTTGAGCAACCACCATCACCATCCATCATCCCTTTCCGTTTTTTTTTTTTTTTTTTTTTTGACATGGAGTCTCACTCTGTCACCCAGGTTGAAGTGCAATGGCATGATCTTGGCTCACTGCAACCTCCGCCTCCCCAGTTCAAGCAATTCTCCTGCCTCAGCCTCCCAAGTGTCTCGGACTACAGGCATGTACCACCACACCCAGCCAATTTTTTTTTTTGTATTTTTAGTAGAGATGGGGTTTCACCACATTGGCCAGGCTGGTCTCAAACTCCTGGCCTCAAGTGATCCAGCCGCCTCAGCCTCCCAAAGTGTTGGGATAACAGGTATGAGCCACCGTGCCTGGCCATCATCTCCTGAAGTTTTTCATCTGCTCAAACTGAAACTCTGTGCCCATTAAACAATAATTCCTCATTGCCCCCTCCTCCAGCTCCAGCAAACACCATTCTACTCCTAGACTACTTTCAGACTCAGTTTTTTCTTTCACTTAATAAAAGACAGGGTCCACTGCTGACTAATGGAATTGTTTCTATATTTGGAGGCCTTTTTGCAGACATGTGATTTGAGTTTAGGAAATGGTATTGTATAAAGAAAAGAGATGGAGACAAAACTGGATGAGGGTTTCGCACTGGGTGTCCCATCCACAGGCCTCAGCAGCCCTGCCACGGATCTGCCCGATTCTTTCGCATCAAGAAGTTGATCTTGCGAGCCATTTCCATGTTGTAGATCCGCTGGCACCTTTCATAGCTTTCCCTCTGTCGCCGGCGGCATGGCTTCTCATAATACCGCCGACGTTTAATGTCCTCAATGAGCCCATCCATAGTGAGGATTCTGTATAAAGGCAAGCAATGAGGTTAGACATTTGGGATCATCATTACTCTTTCCCAGTTTAGCAAATAGTCAGAAGTCGATTGGCCAAACAACTGGTATTTATAAAAATTACAGTGGGAAATGGTGACAATAGAGCATTAACTGCCTACTTATAGAAGCCTCAATAAGAATCTGTGGGCCAGGTACAGTGGCTCATGCCTGTAATCCCACCACTTTGGGAGGCCAAGGTGAGCAGATTGTTTGAGCCCAGGAGTTTGAGACCAGCCTAGGCAACATGGCATGTGTCTGTAGTGCTATCAGCTTAGGAGGCTGAGGTGGGGGCATCTCTTGAGCCCAGGGGAGACGGAAGCTGCAGTGTGCCATGTTTGCACCACTGTACTCCAGCCTGGGTGACAGAGTAAGACCCTGTCTCAAAAAAGAAAAAAAAAAATTTCAGCATGGGCAACAAGGCAAAACCCCGTCTCTGCAAATAATACAAACATTAGCCAGGCATGGTGGTAGACGCCTGTAGTCCCCTCTACTCAGGAGGTTAAGGTGGGAGGATCAATTGAACCTGGGAGTTCGAGGCTGCAGTGAGCTGAGATCCTACCACTGCATTCTAGCCTGGGCAACAGAGTGAGACCTTGACTCACAAAAAAAAAAAAAAAAAAAAAGGCTGGGCACAGTGGCTCATGCCTGTAATCCTAGCACTTTGGGAGGCCAAGGCGGGTCGATCACTTGAGGTCAGGAGTTCGAAACCAGCCTGACCAATATGGTGAAACCCTGTCTCTACTAAAAATACAAAAATTAGCTGTACATGATGGCGTGCGCCTATAGTCCCTCTCAGCTACTCAGGAGGCTGAGGCAGGAGAAATGCTTGAACCCAGGAGGCAGAAGTTGCAATGAGCCAAGATTGCGCCACTGTACTCCAGTCTGGGCAACAGAGTGAGACTCTGTCTCAAAAAAAGAAAAAAAAATGTGGGGAAATAAAAAAGCAATTAATTACATGGTCCTTGCTCTTGTAGAGTTTATAGTCAAAGTTATGTTCTCATACCTATTTTACCACAACACACCTGAGGGATATGATACAGTCCCTTAAGAACATGTCTCCCGGCCGGGCGCGGGGGCTCAAGCCTGTAATCCCAGCACTTTGGGAGGCCGAGACGGGCGGATCACTAGGTCAGGAGATCGAGACCATCCTGGCTAACAGGGTGAAACCCCGTCTCTACTAAAAAATACAAAAAGCTAGCCGGGCGACGTGGCGGGCGCCTGTAGTCCCAGCTACTCGGGAGGCTGAGGCAGGAGAATGGCGTAAACCCGGGAGGCGGAGCTTGCAGTGAGCTGAGATCCGGCCACTGCACTCCAGCCCGGGGACAGAGCGAGACTCCGTCTCAAAAAAAAAAAAAAAAAAAAAAGGAACATGTCTCCCTAGAGCAATGATTCTCAACTAATGGGCATTTAAGAGACTTCAATTGGGGAGAGTCATTTTCAACAAGAACAAAATCACTAGGGGTGATTCTTAAGGTGATTCTCTTACTTAAAGTTCCATCCCGCCAGGCGCGGTGGCTCACACCTGTAATTCCAGCACTTTGGGAGGCTGAGGTGGGCGGATCACCTGAAGTCAGGAGTTTGAGAGCAGCCTGACCAACATGGAGAAACCCCGTATCTACTAAAAATACAAAATTAGCTGGGCATGGTGGTATATGCCTGTAATCCCAGCTACTTGGGAGGCTGAGGCAGGAGAATTGCTTGAACCCTGGGAACGGAGGTTGCGGTGAGCCAAGGTTGCACCATTGTACTCCAGCCTGGGCAACAAGAGCGAAATTCCATCTCAAAAAGATCACTTGAGGTCAGGAGTTCAAGACCAGCCTGTCCAACATGGTGAAACCCCGCCTCTACTAAAAATACAAAAATTAGCTGGGCATAGTGATGGGCGCTTGTACTCAGGAGGCTGAGGCAGGAGAATCCCTTGAACTCGGGGTGGAAGCTGTAGTGAGCAGAGATGGTGCCACTGCACTCCAGCCGAGGCAACGGAGACTCTGTCTCAAGGAAAAACAAAACAAAAACTCACAAGAGGCATTAAACCTGAACATGAGAACAAGAAAGTGGTTGTGAAGGAATCCTAAAGAACAACTTATCTGAAGTGTGAATACGTAGGTTGCCCTATTTCCACTCTTTTCCTATACCAATTATTGTCCTAAAACAAATCAGATCATGCCACTCTGGTGCTAAAAAATCTTTCCTAATGTACAGAATGACCTAAGCCACTAAAGTTCCCAGAATCATCTGCACATTAGAACTGCCCAGGGATCTTTTAAACATTCCAAACCCTGGGCCACACCTCAGTCTAATTAAATCACAAAGGAGAGGGAAAGGGACATGAGCAGGTTTTTAAGTTTCCCAGGTGACTCCAACGTACAGACAGATTTTGGAACTACTAGTCTAAGCTCAAAGCCTGAACAATTGCACCCTATATATATATCTTTAATAACCTGCCCTACTGATCACTTGAGGTCAGGAGTTCGAGACAAGCCCGGCCAACGTGGTGAAACCCCGTCTCTACTAAAAATACAAAAATTAGCTGGGCATGGTGGTGCCCATCTGTAATCCCAGCTACTTGGGAGGCAGAGGCAGGAAAATAGCTTGAACCTGGGAGGTGGAGGTTGCAGTGAGTCGAGATCAAGGCACTGCACTCCAGACTGGGCAAAAGATGGAGACTCTGTGTCAAAAAGCAAAAACAAAACACCTGCCCTATAATGCCAATGCTCTAGTCACACTTAAGTATATGCAGTTCTACAGGCATCCTACATACTTGTTTTTTATTTGCTCATGATATTCCCTCTACTTGAAATATCATTCTTTTTCTTCCTCATAAAATCCTACTTGTTCCTCAAAGGCCCAAATCAATTGTTATCACATCTGTAAACTAGTTCTGGTGAAATCAAACTTTAGCATGCAGTAGTCATCTGGAAAGCTTGTTAAAACAGGGATTGCTGGCTGGCCATGGTGGCTCACACCTGTATCCCAGGACTTTGGGAGGCCAAGCTGGCAGGATCGCTTGAGCCCAGGAGTTTGACACTAGCCTGAGCAACATAGTGAGACCCCCATCTCTACAAAAAATTAAAAATTAGCCAGACATGGTGGCACACACACCTGCACTCCCAGCTACTTGAGAGGCTGAGGTGGGAGAATGGGAGAATTGCTTTAACCTGGGAGATTGAGACTGCAGTGAGTCATGATCGTGGTACTGCACTCCAGCCTGGGCAAGCAAGACCCTATTTCTTTCTTTTGAGACGGAGTTTCACTCTCGTTGCCCAGGCTGGAGTGCAATGGTGCAATCTTGGCTCAGTGCAACCTCTGCCTCCTGGGTTCAAGCAATTCTCCTGTCTCAGCCTCCCAAGTAGGAATTACAGGCACCCGCCATCAGGCCCAGCTAATTTTTGTTATTTTTAGTAGACACAAGGTTTCGCCATGTTGGCCAGGCTGGTCTCGAACTCCTGACCTCAGGTGATCCACCTGCCTCAGCCTCCCAAAGTGCTGGGATTACAGGCGTGAGCCACTGCAACCGGCTTTTCGTTGTTTTTTTTTTTTTTTTTTGAGACAGACTCTCGCTCTGTTGCCCAGGCTGGAGTGCAGTGGCACAATCTTGGCTCACTGCAACCTCTGCCTCCCGGGTTCAAGTGATTCTCTTGCCTCAGGCTCCCGAGTAGCTGGGACTACAGCCACGTACCACAACGCCCAGCTAATTTTTGTATTTTTAGTAGAGACAGAGTTTCATCATATTGGTCAGGCTGGTCTTGAACTTCTGACCTCATGATCTGCCTGCCTGGGCCTCCCAAAGTGCCGGGATTACCGGCATGAGCCACCGTGCTCGGCTGTGAAACCCTATTTCAAAGACCACCACAGACTGCTGTGCCAGTTTCTGATTCTGTATGCCTAGAGTAGGGGGCCAAGAATTTGCATTTCTAACAATTCCCACCTGATATTGCTGCTGATGGTCCAGGGACAACCAGCACCATGGCACACTGTTAATGTCTCTCTCTTTTTTATTTTTTAGGCAGGGCCTCACTCTGTTGCCCAGGCTGGAGTGCAGCGTCACCATCTTGGCTCCCTGCAGCCTCCGCCTCTCAGGTTCAAGCAATTCTCCTGCCTCAGCCTCCTAAGTAGCTGGGATTACAGGGGCGTACCACCACATCTGGATAATTTTTGTATTTTTAGTAGAGACAGGGTTTCACCATGTTGGCCAGGCTGGTCTCGAACTCCTGACCTCAGGTGATCCACCCGCCTCGGCCTCCCAAAGTGCTGGGATTACAGGTGTGAACCACCACGCTCGGCTAATGTCTCTTTTATAGCACTGGTCAAACAGTATTACATTGAACCCCTCATTGGGTTGTGTCCCTTCTAAGGTTAGAGATCAAATCTGTAACTACACTCCTATGAAATTGTTTAGGCAAATAATGTCCTCTTTTATAGATTAGGAAACTGAAGTTCAGAGAGGCTGACCTGCCCAAGATCACAAAATGGAACTATAAGCAGAATTCAGTAGTAAAGTGCTCTACAACAGTATTCTGCTTCTCAAACAAAAACCACCAATTTCAGAAGACAAATTGTTGCAGTATCCATGGGTAAAAGAGGGAGTGAAGAGCTGGGCTAGACTCTTCAATCAGAATAAAGAAGAAATGGAAGCCGATACAGGACACTGGAAGAAAAATATGATCTAAGCATGTAAACATTTATTTCTGCTGAGACTTGTGTTTAATACTGTCTAATGAAGGTTGCTTTTTGGACTAGAAAGTAGTATACTGGAGAAAATATAGAAAAAAGCCCCTGAAAGAAAAAGATTGGATATATAATATAAAAAGTACAAGGAGACTGGATTTGAGAGAATATAAAAAGGACAGAGACCCTGAATAAATATGACCTAGGAAGAGGAATCTATTAATGACAGACAGTTTAAAAGTAGGATGCAACAACACTGCAAGAGGAGGAAGGGGTTGAGTATGACTCAGGAACCCTACTGGAGTTCCAAAAGGCTTCTAAAACAGAGGTGATCATCTTACCAAGGAAATGCCTGTACTGTCAGGCAAAAGGGCAAGACAAGGAAAAAGAATACTAAAAGAACATAAGAATGGTGAAGGGAAAAGAAAGAATATAATGATGGGGGTTGGTAAATGGCATTCCCTGGATGTACTACTTACTTCCAAAACACAGACCAAATAAATTCCAAGATGCCAGGTGAGGATTCCCTCCCTTACCTGGCACGTTCTAGTCATCCTAAAAAAGGCACAGATTATCTTCAAATGATCCAGAGTTCCTACAGTAGAGGTATCTACTCAAGTTTACCTCTAATAGAAAAGGATGTAAGGGCCGGGCGCGATGGCTCACGCCTGTAATCCCAGCACTTTGGGAGGCTGAGACGGGCGGATCACGAGGTCAGGAGATCGAGACCATCCTGGCTAACACGGTGAAACCCCGTCTCTACTAAAAAATACAAAAAACTAGCCGGGCGAGGTGGCGGGCGCCTATAGTCCCAGCTACTCGGGAGGCTGAGGCAGGAGAATGGCGTGAACCCGGGAGGCGGAGCTTGCAGTGAGCTGAGATCCAGCCACTGCACTCCAGCCTGGGTGACAGAGCGAGACTCCGTCTCAAAAAAAAAAAAAAAAAAAAAAAAAAAGAAAAGGATGTAAGAAGAGCTTTGTAAAACACAAGAATAGAGAGGGTGTTACTAATGATGCTTCTGCTTCCAAAAGTAGTTCAAGGACTAGCATATCAAGAGCTTTAGAGTAAACAGATCAGCCTGGAGTTCGGGCGCCTGGCAACCTAATACTGAAGGAGAAACCAGCTGCCAGCTTTAGTGAAATTCAAATGATTATGTAAAAGAAGCCAAGCTGCCTGGAGTGGGGGGGAGTTGCGGGTGGCAGACTCACAGGTCAGTGTAGCCAGTCTACGTCAGGACAGACGTGTATGCAGAAGGACTCAATGGACCTACAAGGTAGCCCACTAGGCGTAAAAGGAGTCAACAGGGCATGCTTCCAGTGTACTCGCCTTTCTTTGCTTGGGGCCCAGTCAATCATGCAGGGCTTCCTAGCAACCCCCACTTTCCACCTCCTCATCCCCGGGCACCAATGAGGGCCCCCAGTTATATAACAGGCATTTTGTGGTGGCCTCACTGGGCAGACACATAGGCTGTTTTCTTTGTAAGACTCTCTCTGTACTTCAAACATGGTAAAGCTTTAATCACCTTCCTCTAGACTCATTTGCTCTCCTACCTATTGTAATTAGGAGAGCAATTACAGAACGAGCAAATTATTTTTAAACTACCAGCTATGAGAGCTGAAAGAGATCAGAAGACAGTTGGAGTGTGAGAGAGATAATACAGAAAAAGTGGCTAGAGACAGGACATTTGGGAAAAGCAGAGAAAAGGAAGAAACAGAAAAGTGCATCAGTCAGCAAATGTGATTAACAGGCAGCAGGAAAACAGAAGATTGCATCACTCCAAAATCAGTCTGCTCACATACACAAGTTTAAAAGTCCTTACCTAGAAAATTATTCTAAGAGGCCGGGCGCGGTGGCTCACGCCTGTAATCCCAGCACTTTGGGAGGCCAGGCGGGCCAATCACAAGGTCAGGAGTTCAAGACCAGCCTGGCCAACATGGTAAAACCCCATCTCTACTACAAAAAATTAGCCAGACATAGTGGTAGATGCCTGTTATCCCAGCTACTCGGGAAGCTGAGGCAGGAGAATCACTTGAACCTGGGAGACAGAGGTTGCCATGAGCAAAGACCATGCAGTCTGGGCAACAGAGTGAGACTCTGTCTCAAAAAAAAAAAAAAAAAAGAAAACAGAAAAAAGGAAATTATTCTAAGACTGGTATGGTTTTTAAAATGCTGCCAGCCAGGTGCCAACCCCTTTTCTTTTTAAGCAATGTAAATTGCTTTATTTCAAATTCTACTCCTACTTTGGTGTTTTAATCCCTGAAGAAAAGGTAATACTGTGCTTCTTAACTAGGGTACTTAACAGAATGCCAAGGGATACAAGAGTTTCTGGACAAATTTGATGCATCTGCCTGGAGCACCAATTTTAACTCAAGGGAGCGGGGGTGTTACCCGTAAAACAGATGCAGTGGCAGTGAATACGAAGTTCACCTTAAATTTTAATTTAGGGAAACTTCAAAGAAATTCCATGTTTGCTTATAGTAGCAGAACCCCTATAGTTCATTCACACTCCTGTGCTGTTAACGACACTTCAGTGGAAAAGTTTGACAAACATTAAATAAGGAAGTGACAAAAAAGATAAAGGAATATTTGTGTTCATTAAGAAGACATTTAATGAGAGCTTTGGATGTGCCAGACACTTTGGTAAATCCAAGAGATATACAAATGAAAAAGCATAAGTTTCTGTCCTTAAGGAGGCTACAAGTCTTTTGTTTTTTTAAGACAGGGTTTCACTCTGTCACCCAGGCTGGAGTGCAATGGTGCGATCTCAGCTCACTGCAACCTCCCCTCCTGGGTTTAAGCAATTCTCCTGCCTCAGCCTCCTGAATAGCTGGGATTACAGGCATGCACCACCATACCCGGCTAATTTTTATATTTTTAGTAGAGACGGGGTTTCACTATGTTGGCCAGGCTGGTCTCGAACTCCTAACCTCAAATGATCCACTTGTCTCAGCCTCCCAAAGTGCTGGGATTACAGGCATGAGTCACGGTGCCCGGCCAGGAGGCTACAAGTCTATTATAATAATTTTCAATCCTGGTGAAATCTCATGGTATGTTTTTTAAAATGCTGCCAGCCAGGTGCCAACCCCTGGAGATTCTAATTCATCTCAGATTGGGCCCTGACATTAGTTTTGTTTTCCTGACAGTTCCCCAGGTGATCCTAATAGGCAGCCAGGGTTGAAACCACAGGGTGTCACACTGACCACTCTCCTGCTGTCTAATATTAACACTTCCACCCAGGTAATAGGTATGTGCAAAATGCCAGTCATCAATAAAAAGAGAACCATAAAAGTAGTATGTGTGCTGGGTATTGTGGCTCACGCCTGTAATTCCAGCATTTTGGGAGGCCGAGATGGGTGGATCACCTGTGGTCGTCAGGAGTTCGAGACCAGCCTGGCCAACATGGTGAAACCCTGTCTCTACTAAAAATACCAAAACTAGCCAGGCATGGTGGCAGGCGCCTGTAATCCCAGCTACTTGAGGGGCTGAGGCAGGAGAATCACTTGAACCCAGGAGGCGGAGGTTGCAGTGAGCTTAGATCACACTATTGCACTCCAGCCTGGGGGACAAGAGCGAGACTTCGTCTCAAACAAACAAAAAACAGAAAAAAACCAGGAAAAGCAAAAACTGAGTGTTGATTAAATTAAAAATATAGTGGCTGAAAGGATTTTTAAAAGAGGCATATATAAAGGGGTATAGACAACCTTAGACAAAGAAGTAAGAAGAGAGTCTTCTCTCAAAAGATAAGAGCTGGCCTTATGTTTTCTGCAAACCTGGTATCAATGAAGAAATAATCAGGAAGGAGATGAGAAATATTTTGTTTCTCAGATTCTGTTTCAAATTGTAAGTGTAAATGGGGATGCATTCCATATATGATATGGGGCATCACTGCAGTCTCTGTCTCCCAGGTTCAAGCAGTTCTTCTGCCTCAGCCTCCGGAGTGGCTGGGATTACAGACCTGTGCCACCATGCACACCTAATTTTTGTATTTTTAGTAAAGACCGGGTTTTGCCATGTTGGCCAGGTTAGTCTTGAACTCCTGGCCTCAAGAGATCCAGCTTCCTCTGCCTCCCAAAGTGCTGAGAATACTTGAGTGAGGCACTGCACCTAGCCACTACTCTCTTGATACAACTGTAAGAAGTGGTTCAGCTGGACATGGTGGCTCACGCCTGTAATCCCAGCACTTTGGGAGGCCAAGGCGGGTGGATCACATGAGATCAGGAGTTTGAGACCAGCCTGACCAACACGGATAAACCCCATCTCTAGTGAAAATAGAAAATTAGCCAGGTGTGGTGGCGCATGCCTGTCATCCCAGCTACTCAGAAGGCTGAGGCAGGAGAATCGTTTGAACCTAGGAGGCAGAGGTTGTCATGAGCCGAGATGGCACCATTGCACTCCAGTCTGGGCAACAAGAGCGAAACTCTCCAAAAAAAAAAAAAAAAAAAAGTCGTTCATATTGTTACTTCCAAGATAGCAAGATAGGGGCAGAGAAAGGTCATCAGAAATAATATACTTCTCAGACATGCCACCAGAAGGTCTGAAATAGGAGAGTTGGGAATGAGGAGAAAGAGAGAAAAATGAAACAGGATACCTTACAACCTGGTACTTATCTTCACTTACAGCGTAAGTGACAATGTAGAGGGAACAGCTTCAGGCGAAGGATATGATTGTTATGCACATAGAATGAGGTGATGCGGCTGACCCCAGATTTTTTTTTTTTTTTTTTTAGTCTTACTCTGTGGCCTAGACTGGAATGCAGTGGCATGATTGTGGCTCACTGCAGCTTCCGCTTCCCAGGTTCAAGTGATTCTCCTGCCTCAGCCTCCCAAGTAGCTGAGATTACAGGTACCTGCCACCACATCCGGCTAATTTTATATATTTAGTAGAGACAGGGTTTCACCCTGTTGGCCAGGCTGGTATTGAACTCCTGACCTCAGGTGATCCACTCGCCTCAGCCTCCCAAAGTGCTGGGATTACAGGCATGAGCCACCACGCCTGACCCTAAGACAAGATCCTTTTAAAAGACATATAAACCATTCTGAGCCTGGAACTGCTTCTCATTTACACAGCTTCTGACAGCATTTTTTTCCTCACTAACTGTGGTCTTCTGCCATCCGACCTTCTACACCTAGAACTCTCTACTTTGCTAAGAACTAGGTTCCCTTTCCTTTGCCCTCTCAGTCCTCAAGAACCCTACCGATATTTAAACCCAATCAGATGAGGATTCTGGGTTTTTTTTTTTAAAGCTACACCTACTGAAATGATAAGATAAGGATTCTAAATTGGAAAATGAACTACCGTCTCTCCATTTCTAGTAAGACTAGTAAATAATCTATTATTAAAGAACATTGCATTCAAAAGATGTGCTTTAGGATCCTCTCCACCATTCAGTAATTGCATAACCCAATAAAGATAATCTGATCTTCCAAGGCTTCCCTTACTTGTGAAATAAAGCTACCACATTAAAGGCCTTAAGGCAATATCTTTCCTACATTTTTTTTAAGAGACGTGGTCTCACTATGCTTCCTAGGTTACAGTGGAGTGGTTATTCACAGGCACAAGAGTGCACTCACACTACAGTCTTGGACTCCTGGGTTCAGCAATCCTCCTGCCTCAGCCTCTGGAGCAGCTGGGACTACAGGAGCCCCTTCCTTACAATTATTTGATAATTCAACTCAACAAGCGTTTGTTTCTCCAAAAGTTACTTCACACTGGGGAAAGAAAATGAGTGAGTCATACCAGAAAGTCAAAATCCACACAACTGGTGAGAAGGGAAGGCTAAGAACTTTTTGCTTGAGAAATCAGTGGTAAAGTATTACTAGGGCTGGGCCGGGTGCAGCGGCTCATGCCTGTAATCCCAGCATCTTGGAAGGCTGAGGCGGGTAGATCACAAGGCCAGGAGATTGAGACCATCCTGGACAACATGGTGAAACCCCGTCACTACTAAAAATACAAAAATCAGCCAGGCATGGTGGCGGGCACGTGTAGTCCCAGCTATTCGGGAGGCTGAGGCAGGAGAGTCACTTGAACCCAGGAGGCAGAGGTTGCAGTGAGTCAAGACTGCGCCACTGTGCTCCAGCCTGGCAACAGAGCAAAAAAAAAGTATTATTAGGGCTCTTCTACATCTTTTAGCCTGGCATTCAAAAATTTTCAATAAAGCTATAAAGCTCCTCCACCCCAGCTAGTTCGTTTCCATTTATGTATTTTTCCTTATGCTGTATCTTTCCTCAACACTTGTAAGCTTTCCTATCTTTCTTTTTTTTCCCTTTCTTCTTATTTAATATTTTTAGAAATGGGCTCTTGCTATGTTTACCAGATTGGTCTTGAATTCTTGGCAAAAAGAAATCCTCCCTTACTGGGCCTCCCAAAATGCTAGGATTACAAGTGTGAGTCATCCCACCCAGCCAGCTTTCCCATCTTTGGCCTGCTTCTCTAGGATCCCAAGCTGAATTTACCATTTCTTTTAGCTTTGTCCCACACCAATACCTCTCTCAACTTTCTATTTATCATACTATGTTCCTGCTTCCTAGCAATTTCACATCTTGATTTTCCCTTTGGGCCCTTTTTTAAATCTTCGAAAGAATTCAGGTTCCTCACAAAAGGAGTGATTACGCTCGGGCAACATGGCGAGACTCCCTCTGTACAGAAAATACAAAAAGTAACTGCAGTGGTGGCGTGCGCGGCTAGACCCAGCTACTCGGGAGACTGAGGCGGGAGGGTTACTGAGCAACACAGCAAGACCCTGTCTCAATTTAAAAAGTGGGGCTGGGCGCAGTGGCTCAGCCTGTAATCCCAGCACTTTGGGAGGCAGAGGCCGGTGGATCACTTGAGGTCAGGAGATCGAGACCATCCTGGCGAACAAGGTAAAACCCCATCTCTACTAAAAATACAAAAATTAACCGGGTGTGGTGGCGGGCACCTGTAGTCCCAGCTGCTCGGGAGGCAGAGGCAGAAGAATGGCATGAACCCGGGAGGTGGAGCTTGCAGTGAGCCGAGATTGTGCCACTGCACTCCAGCCTGGGTGAGAGAGAGGCTCCATCTCAAAAAAACAAAATTAAATTAAATTAAAAGCGGAGAGGTGGAGGGGAGTGATTACTTGTTGGATAAGATTCATACAGTTAGGTTTGAGGAACAACTTTTTTTTCTTTTCTTTTTTTTTTTTTTTTGAGACAGAGTCTCACTCTGTTGCCCAGGCTGCAGTGCAGTGGCTCGATCTCGGCTCACTGCAACCTCTGCCTCCCGGGTTCAAGGGATTCTCCTGCCTCAGACTCTCGAGTAGCTGAGATTACAGGTGCTTGCCACCACGCCCGGCTAATTTTTGTATTTTTAGTAGAGATGGGGTTTCACCATGTTGGCCAGGCTGGTCTGAAACTCCTGACCTCATGTGATGCACCCGCCTCGGCCTCCCAAAGTGCTGGGATTACAGGCGTGAGCCACCGCGCCCGGCCCAGAACTTCATTTTTAAGATAATAAACTGAGGGACTGAGACGTTTTAAGAGACTGTGAACACCTGGGCTGGCACTGCTTTGAGAATAATCAACGAAAGGGGAAGGAAGAGAATAACCACCGCACTTCCTAGAGAGTCTAGGCATGATTCTGGTCCCTTAACAGTTACCTGTTTAGGATCCTGTATGCACCTTCCACGTTCCCTTCCTGTACCATCACAGTCCTGGCGATGAACTTCAGATGTTTTGCCATGACCTTGGATTTAAACCTTCACTCTGTAGAGCCTAAAGGATGACGGAGAAAAGGTGAGGAAATTTGAAAGAGAAACGCAACATAATACAAACTACACCGCGCGGCTTATTTAGGATTTGGAAATTCAACATGCTCAGGGACGCGCGAGATGGAGCACACAGAAGTCATCCTAGAAAGTAGACGCGAATCGTTATCTCTCATTCTCACTGCCAATTCAAACCGTCGCATAGAGAAGAAAAGAGATGGTAGCCGGGCATGAGAAGGACAGGAGCGACAAAGAAGCGCCACAGGGTCCCCACCACCGCATAGTTCCAAAAGCGGTTGGGTTGAGAGTTAGGAAAGGGCTCTTTGTTGGTCTTTGGAAAAGCAGGCGAAAGCCCGCAAACCTGACCTCTCGCCAAGCCAGCCTTCCTTCACCCAAACCCTGCACAGCTTCTCACCTGGCCTCCTCACTACCGGAAGCGGAAACTACGGAATCGCCAGTGCCGCGCAAAGAAACAGGCTGAGGGAGACGACGTGCGTGGAAACCATAGCAACGTCCTTTATGGCTTCGCTTGGCTGCCGCTCTTCCCCGGGCCTGGACTCTACACCTGACAAAGCAAAATACTAATTGACTTTTTAAATTCCCCCGAAACACGTTTCTCGCCCTCTCATGGAGTCGAAGTCCTTCGGCCTCTGAGAAGGTCAGCCCCATTTCATACGCCTTAATCCTGTGAAATCCTTGATAAATATTTGAGCCATTCCTCTTTCTCGATGGAAAACGAGAGAAGTAGGCGCTTCCTGAGGATGCTTCCTGTCTTTTCTTAGGAAAGGACAGACTCTTTGAAATCTCTCCGGACGAAAAATAGATTGATTCATACACGTCGTCTGCCTAAGTGCTAAGGAAAAGAAATAAACACACTGTGAGTTTCCTATATCATGTTCCCACTAATTTAACTACATAAAGTGAAACCAATAAATATATGGGAAACACCTGCAGGGTTTAGACTACAAAATTATGTCAGCTTCTATGCCTTTTTGTGCTAGTGAAACCTACTGAAAAAGCTCCTTTTAAATTTCTTCTCCACTGTGGAGACACCCGTCCTCTTACTTGTATGCTACCTATACATATCCATTTATGGTTATGCACGTAAGTTAACATCTAATGGCTGTGGGAAACGTACCTCCCTTAGACTGCGCGCGCGCACACACACACGCACAGGCGTGTGCATCCTCCTCAGTTAATGCTAATAACTCACACAAACACTTAAGCCCACCTCAGAGTAAGCCAGGTCCAAAGTAACGAAATAGAACTAGATTGCGACATTATTATGCTTGTCAATAAACTTTCACTGAATGACTACTCTGTGTCAGATACTGTTGATACCACTCTAGTGCCTCCTGGACCACTAGGAGATAGTATATAGACATAAAAGATACTAAAACGAGGTAGTATATAATAAACGCAAAATAAATTATGTGGGCTGGGCATGGTGGCTCACGCCTGTAATCCCAGCACTTTGAAAGGCCAACACTGGTGGATCACTTGAGCCCAGGAGTTCGAGACCAGCCTGGGCAACAAAGCAAAACTCCTATCTTTACAAAAAATACAGAAATTAGCTGGGTATGGTGGCATGACTTGTCATCCCAGCTACTTGGGAGGCTGAGGGGGAGGATCACCTGAGTCTGGGAGGTCAAGGCTGCAGCGAGCTGTGATCACACCACTGCACCCTGGCCTGGGCAATAGTGTGAGACCCTGTCTCGAAAAATTAAATATAAACAAACAAACAAATAAATAAATAGGGCCGGGCACGGTGGCACACGCCTGTAATCCCAGCACTTTGGGAGGCTGAGGCAGGTGGATCACCTGAGGTCAGGAATTCGAGACCAGCCTGGTCAACATGGTGAAACCCTGTCTCTACTAAAAATACAAAATTAGCCAGGCGTGGTGCTGCATGCCTGTAATCCCAGCTACTTGGGAGGCTGAGGCAGGAGAATCACTTGAACCTGGGAGGTGGAGGTTGCAGTGGGCCGAGATCGCACCATTGCACTCCAGCCTGGGCAACAAGAGTGAAACTCCATTTCAAAAAATAAACAAACAAATAATAAATAAAATATGCCACAGCGTAATGTGGTGAAAGGCACTGGCTTCAAAGTTGGGAGATCTGGATTCTATCTCAATTCTAATACTCATCAGGCCTATGACCTTGAATAAGTCATTTAAAACCAGGGGTCTGGAGACTACTGTCTACAGGTGAAATCCTGCTCCACCCGTTTTTGTAAATAAGACTGTTGAACTACAGTCATGCTTATTTGTCTGTGTGTTACGTATGGCTGCTTTGGGCTACAATGGCCGAGTTGGGTAGTCGCAATAGAGACATAAAGCCTACAAAGCCTAAAATATTTACTATCTGGCCGTTGCCAGACTCACTCTATTTCCTCATGTCTAAAATGGGACTAATTTTGCCCTGTCAGTCTCACAAAATTTGTCGTGGGAATCAAATAGAATAAAATATGAAGATACACCGGCGCGGTGGCTCACGCCTGTAATCCCAGCACTTTGGGAGGCCAAGGCGGGTGGATCACGAGGTCAGGAGATCGAGACCATCTTGGCTAACGCAGTGAAACCCTGTCTGTACTAAAACTACAAAAAATCAGCTGGGTGTGATGGCGCTCGCCTGTAGTCTCAGCTACTTGGGAGGCTAAGGCAAGACAATTGCTTGAACCTGGGAGGTGGAGGTTGCAGTGAGCTGAGATGGTGGCACTGCACTCCAGCCTGGGTGACAGAGCGAGACTCCATCTCAAAAAAAATATATATATATATATAAAGATACGTTGAAAGAAAGGAAGGGAGAGGAACTGATGTTAATAAATTCTGTTAACCACTACCATTGGATCAGCTGAAGAGTAACATTTTTGAGAGCCTACTATATACTAAACCCTGTACTAGGTGGGTGTTTTTTGTTTTTGTTTGTTTTTCTGAGGCAGAGTCTCACTCTTATTGCCCAGGCTAGAATGCAGTGGCATGATCATAGCTCACTGCAGCCTGGACCTCCTGGGCTCAGGTGATCCTTCCACCTCAGCCTCCCAAGTAACTGGGATTACAGGGACATGCCACCATGCCCAGCTAATTTTTTGTATTTTTAGTAGAGACTAATTTTTTGTATTTTTAGTAGTTTCATTATGTTGCCCAGGCTGGTCTCCCAAAGTGCTAGGATTACAAGCGTGAGCCACCCCACCAGGCCCCAAACCCTGCACTAGGTGTTTTATGTACATGATTCCATTTAATGGAGTAAAGGGCCAAACACTGAGTGTATAGATCATGTTTAACAGAAAGAATGATAGGATGAACTTGAGTTAGTCATTGAAAGAGGGCAGGGTTTAGATAACAGAAGCAAAGCAGGAAAGGTTTGAACAAGAGCTTAGGAGCAAAAAGGTGTAGTGTTAAGGAGTCAAAAAAAAAAAAAACAAAAAACAAAAAACTGCACCAGAGGGATCATGCAGGGGAGCACAGGGAAAAATAGAGACTGTGATTAAAGATTTTGGACTTTCTTCTCAAAGCATTGGAGAGCCATTGAAGAATTTGAATAGGATATGATATGCAAAGCACTGTTCTAGGAAAATTAACCTGGTTATCAGCGAAAAGGGATTAGAAGCAAGAGAGACTATTAGTACAGTGAAGTCTAGAGCAGACTGGTGGCAATGGAATGGATAGGAAGAAATGGATTTTAAGAGATATTCCAAATAAAGAATAAAAAGGATTTGGTGACCAGATGGCACCAAATTTTAAGCCTAGTTATCCAGAGGAAAAAACAAAAAAAAAAAAACTATGGTACCTAGCGATACCACAGGTAGCACTAACAGAAGAGAAGACTGTAAAAACTGGTAGCTGGCCAGGCACAGTGGCTCATGCCTGTAATCCCAGCAGGCATGGGATTGGGAGGCTGAGGTGGGTGGATCACGAGGTCAGGAGTTCAAGACCAGCCTGGCCAACATGGTGAAACCCTGTCTCTACTAAAAATACAAAAAATAGCTGGGTGTGGTTGTGGGTGACTGTGATCCCAGTTACTCAGGAGGCTGAGGCAGAATCATTTGAATTTGGGAGGCAGAGGTTGCGGTGAGCCGGGATCGCACCATTGTACTCCAGCCTGGGTGACATGGCGAGACTCTGTCTCAAAAAAAAAAAAAAAAAAGTGGTAGCAGGACATGTTTTCAGGAAAGAATAATTTGATTGGTGATTACTGGAAAACACATCAGACTGGAAACCAAGTTCTGTTCCACACATCATGTTGTCCTAGATAAGTCTCCTAAGTTTCATTTCTTTTCTTTTCTTTCCCTTTTCTTTTTTTTTTTTTTTTTTTTTGAGACAGAGTTTCACTCTTGTTGCCCAGGTTGGAGTGCAATGGCTTAATCTCGGATCACCGCAACTTCTGCCTTCCAGGTTCAAGGGATTCTCCTGCCTCAGCCTCTGGAGTAACTGGGATTACAGACATGCGCCACCACACCTGGCTAATTTTTTAATTTTTTTTTTTTTTGTATTTTTAGTACAGACAGGGCTTCTCCATGTTGGTCAGGCTGGTCTCGAACTCCTGACCTCAGGTGGGCCACCTGCCTTGGCCTCCCAAAGTGCTGGGATTACAGGCATGAGCCACCGCGCCTGGCCCTAAATTTCTTTATGTATCAAATGAGGAGGTTGGGTTGAACTGGATGTACAAGAGGCATTTTTTTTTTTTTTTTTTTTGAGAGGGAGTCTTACTCTGTCACCCAGGCTGGCATGCAGTGGTGAATCTCAGCTCACTGCAACCTCCGCCTCCCAGGTTTAAGCAATTGTCATGCTTCAGCCTCCTGAGTAGCTGGGATTACAGATGTGCACCACCACACCCAGTTAATTTTTGTATTTTTAGTAGAGACTGGGTTTCCCCATGTCAACCAGGCTGGTCTTGAACTCCTGACCTCCAGAGATCCACCCGCCTCAGGTGGGATTATAGGCGTGAGCCACCGTGCCCAGCCAAGAGACATGTCTTGGCTCTAAAACACTGAAAGTTTCAATAATGTTTAAGTATCAGCAATATGTAAATAAAACTGTCCAACAGAAACTTAAAACACTCAGTATGCCATCTCAAGGGAAAGATTGGGACTAGAGATAAAGCTGTAGCAGTCTTCTAAGTTGAAGCAATAATTAAAGCCACAAAAGAATGTAGTCAGAGAAAAGGGCCAAGGCCTGAGCCTAGGGGAACCCCCACTCTTTGGAGTAGGTTGAAGTAGGGCCCTTAAGAGACCTAGACATTGCTGCCAGATAGGTAAGAGGAGGATTAGGATAGTGTGCTGTCATGGGATCTGAGGGCAGAGTGTTTCAGTAGGCAGCATCGAGTGTCAAATGATACAGACAGCATAATGTACATAGCCTTTGTAAAGGGTATAGCTGTTGATTAGGGGGAAGCTAGATTTTTTTTTTTTTTTTTTTTGAGACGGAGTCTCGCTCTGTCACCCGGGCTGGAGTGCAGTGGCCGGATCTCAGCTCACTGCAAGCTCCGCCTCCCGGGTTCCCGCCATTCTCCTGCCTCAGCCTCCCGAGTAGCTGGGACTACAGGCGCCCGCCACCTCGCCCGGCTAGCTTTTTGTATTTTTTAGTAGAGACGGGGTTTCACCGTGTTAGCCAGGATGGTCTCGATCTCCTGACCTTGTGATCCGCCCGTCTCAGCCTCCCAAAGTGCTGGGATTACAGGCTTGAGCCACCGCGCCCGGCGGAAGCTAGATTATAATACTGGTTCTGTGGGCTCATTAGTAACTTTGGAAGGTGCAACAAAGTGAAAGCAGTGGAAGCTAGGCTGCAAGACGTTAAGGACTGAGTGGCAGAAAGGAATCAGAAAGAGTATAAATAGACTACCTTGTCGAGAATTATGGAGAAAATAAGAGGACAATCAGCCTTAAGATATGTTTTCAAGGAGGAAGGATCTGATCATATTTGTAATCAAAGCATTCCATTGCCACCACTCTAGTCTGATCATACTTGTGATACTTGGACAAATAAATGTTGTTGGGACAAACTGAAGTTACAAGATAAAGAGGGGATATGTGACACAGCAAAAGTTCCAGGGGTGAAGGTAATCAGAAGCACAGATCGATAGGTTTGCCTTTAAAAGGAGGTCATATTCTCTGAAAATAAGGGGAGGCAATTATTCCCTGAGAACAGAAGACTTGAGAATGGGTGAAAGATGTGTAACTACTTTTGAGAATCACACTAAAGAGCAAAAAGCAATGACTAAGTTGTCAGAGAAGCCTGAGGCCCTACAAAGGATTAGGATGGGAGAGGAAATGGTTTTGGTGGAAAGTGAGACAAATCAGAAAGAGGGTAATATACAAACAAGGGTAGTTATAGATCCATTCGTGGTCTTCATTTTTGCCTCCTCCTAACACTGAGTTGCCTTCCTTAGTCCAGCATACATCTAGCACCTGCAGCTTTTTTTCTTTTTTTTTTTTTTTGAGACAGAGTCTCACTCTGTCGCCCAGGCTGGAGGGCAGTGACGTGATCTTGGCTCACTACAACCTCCACTTTCCAGGTTCAAGTGATTCTCCTGCCTCAGCCTCCCGAGTACCTTGGATTACAGGCACCCACCACCATGCCCGGTTCATTTTATAGTATTTTTAGTAGAGACAGGGTTTCACCATGTTGGCCACGGCTTGTCTCAAACTCCTAACCACAAGTGATCTGCCCACCTCAACCTCCCGAAGTGCTGGGATTACAGGCATGAGCCACTGTGCCTGGCCTAGCTGCAGCTTTTTGAGTAAGTATGAAGCCTAGTGTCTTGAGGTGTTCCCAAGTCTGACAATTCTAGGGAGCCCTTTCCTCTTTACAACTGGCAACCACAGTGGCTGTTTTGGCTCTTGTGTTCCTCCTCTGGCAGCAGAAACCTACATATGTGTTTACTACAGGCATCAACAGCTCCCATCAAAGCAAAGAGCTAGCCCAGAGCAGAAGAACCTGCAAGTCTGGGCCAGCTGGAAGATTACAAAGGTGTCAAAACAAAGGGAAAGGTATAGTGTCTAAGCCTGAATGAAAACATAAACCCGGCCGGGCGCCAGGGCTTACACCTGTAATCCCAGCACTTTGGGAGGCTGAGGTGAGCGAATCACTTGAGGTCAGGAGTTCGAGACCATCCTGGCCAACGTGTAGTGAAACCCCATATCTACAAAAATACAAAAATTAGCTAGGCATGGTAGCATGTGCTGTAATCCCAGCTACTCAGGAGACTAAGGCCTGAAAATCGCTTGAACCCAGGAGGCAGAGGTTGCAGTGAGTCGAGATTGTGTCACTGCACTCTAACCTGGGAAACAGAGCGAGACTGCATCTCAAAACACAACAACAAAAAAAACCCATAAACCCAAATCTGAACTCTAACTGTTTCAAGGATGTTCCCTAGGAAAATAGCAGTAGAGTCCCCTTCTCCCACAAGTCTTATATTGTCATCCAGACTCTAACTTGGTAGAGCTCATGTTCACAAACATCCCCATCCCTTTTCTACTTTTACTGCAGCTCAGAGGATACGGATTGGTTTTGGAGGCAGAAAGTTTTCAATTTCCCCCAATCAGCAAACTGTTTAGGTATAAAAAAATTTCTTTAATCAGAAAGGATTTGTCTTCCCTCAACACAAATGCACACATTAAAAGTAAAAATACATATATACATGAATATTTACACAAATTAGAAATCACAGTGGACAGCTGTATGCCCCAGGCTAGAGGTTGAGAAGATGAGCATCAGGAGCAACTGGAGCATGGCTTCTCTGCTGCTCCCGGTGTCCTTTGGTCATCTCCCTGGCCAAGGTGGGTAGACTGGGAGGGGATAGGTTATAGCTCCAGTCTGATGGCAGAGTTACTGGCAAACTGTAGCAACGAGGCCCCTCTCCAGATAGTTTCATAGGTTCACCAGGGATGACAGGAGATGCTGTAGTAGGTGGGACTGGAGTGGCTGGGGCAGAGTGGGTGAAGGGTTGCACTCCATGCTGTAGGAAAAGAATGACGCCAATACCGGTTCCAGTGCCTAAAGGACCATGGCTAAAGGAGATAGTACCTGGGGAGCTGAGAGGGGGGTTGCAAATTGGAGTGGTGTGGATCCAGGTAAGGTTCATAGCTGGCCATTCTGTGAGGTGCCAAGGCTGCTTTGGTTTTAAAGCTAGATGTCCTAGCTGTGTCTGGTCCATCTTTTCCATAGGAGATGCAGGAGAGGAAGCGGCTGAATCACTGTGGTGGCTTGGAAAATGCTACGGAGGGGAGAAATGAGAAAAATAAATGTGGAGAAAGCTTTCAGATGAGCTCCACCCGGTTACTTAAACCTTTGCATTCCTTGGGAACTCAGTTTGTAATACAAACATACCTCGTTTTACGCAGCAGATATGATCTTGCCAGGCCATGATTAAGTAAAAGTTTTAGTAACTAAATTATACTTTCATTTATTCAAAAAATAAATGGTCTATTATGGACCACATACTATATTAGACACTGGATATCCAGAGATGAACAAAAAACAAACAGTTCCATAGGTTCTCACTATTTATAAAATAATCCCTTTTAGAATTTCTTTGAAGTCTATTTTTAATTGGAATCATCATTTCCCAAATTCTGTATTTAAATTTGAATATTCTATCTTGAGTTCTTTAAGAAGCATAAATTAATATTCAGGCAAGATCCTCCTCCTATATATTTTTTTAATTTTATATTTGACACAGGGTCTCACTCTGTCAACCAGGCTAGCACAATCATGGCTTACTGCAGCCTCAACCTCCCAAGCTCAAGAGATCCTCCCACCTCCGCCTCCTAAGTAGCTGGGACTACTGGCGCACACCACCATGCCCAGCTACTTTTTGTATTTTTTGTAGATACTGGGCTTCACCATGTTGCCCAGGCTGGTCTCAAACTCCTGGGCTCAAGCAATCCACCTGCTTTGGCCTCCCAAAATGCTAAGATTACAGGCGTGAACCACTGTGCCTGGCCTACTTATTTTTTAATAGATGAGTCACAGCAATAATAACCATGGCTGATTGAAAATTAGGACTGGTGATTATCTACAGGAGACTCTCCTTCTCCATCATTTGAATGCCCTCTATATACCCTATTATTTGAGGACAGAAAATAGGTCATTTCTTTTTTTTTTTTTTTTTTAGATAGAGTTTCATTCTTGTTGCCCAGGCTGGAGTGCAATGGCGTGATCTCGGCTCACCGCAACCTCTGCCTCCCGGGTTCAAGCAATTCTCCTGCCTCAGCCTCCCAAGTAGCTGGGACTACAGGCGTGCGCCACCACGCCCGGCAAATTTTTGTATTTTTAGTAGAGACAGGGTTTCACCATCTTGGCCAGGCTGGTCTCGAACTCCTGACCTCATGATCCATGCACCTCGGCCTCCCAAAGTGCTGGGATTACAGGTGTGAGCCACCGCGCCCAGCCGAAAATAGGTCACTTCTGTACCAGGTCTAAGAATCTATCAACACTGCTGCTATTAGTGCCCCCCTCTCCCACTTCCAGTGATGTACCTCTTATGACCAGCCCTTGAAACCCAGTGTAGACTCAAAAACTTTCTAAGGGTTTGACACAAGGATACTTGGGCAGAAATGAAAAGAAGGAGAGGGGAAGGGTTTGGGGGCAGTAGGGAAAAAAGAGTTTGCAGAGAGAAGCTGAGGTATCTTCCCGCATGAATCATTTGGCCAGGTAAAAAGCCTTTTGTATCTATGCAGAAAGCAGACAAGCTGTGGCATGAGGGATAGGATTAAACTTCATGGAGTTCTTCTCAGTGATTCAAACAAAACAACAACAAACAAACAAACAACAAAAAACATATAGGAATCAAGACAATGCAGAAAGTTTAGGAATTTCCTTCCCTGAAAAGAAACTTGAAGAAAAGATTCAAAAGAAAATGGCAAAAGGGGACATTTCTGCATGCACATTTCATTTCCTTGGCTATTTTCCCACCACTTCCTCATGTTCTCAAGTTCTTACCTTGGTCAGCTGATGCTTGCCACCACTCAATGATGACTTCTCGGCAGCTATATGTGGAAACCAAGTCTTTAACATCCCTTCTACCTGTAGCAAGGTTCCTAGGTAACGTTCCCTGTGAAAATGATATTGCTTTATTTATTTATTTATTTATTTATTTATTTATTTATTTATTTTGAGACAGAGTCTTGCTCTGTCACCCAGGCTGGAGTGCAGTGGCGCAATCTCGGCTCACTGCAAGCTCCGCCTCCCGGGTTCTCGCCATTCTCCTGCCTCAGCCTCCTGAGTAGCTGGGATTACAGGCAGCCACCACCATGCCCAGCTAATTTTTTGTATTTTTAGTAGAGACAGGGTTTCACCGTGTTAGCCAAGATGGTCTCGATCTCCCGACCTTGTGATCCGTCTGCCTCGGCTTCCCAAAGTGCTGGGATTACAGGCGTGAGCCACCGCGCCCGGCCGAAAATGACATTGCTTTAAAAAACCAGCAACAGGATTGAAGAAATTTCCTTTTTATGAAGACCCAAGGAAAGAACCAAGGGGACTTACCCCATCTGTGGCTTCTGCAAAACACCTACAATACGCTGGATCCTGTCCATTGCCACACTCTGCTGAAAACTGCTTAATCCTGGGGATAGGGACAGAGAGAGATTAAGGATTGAGATTCAAGCATGTAGTCAGGTAAAGGACGAACAGAAGGGGGCTAAAATTGATTGATCTAAAAAAAATTAAGTCGGGCAAGGCAAGGTGGCTCACGCCTGTAATCCCAACACTTTGGGAGGCCGAGGCGGGTGGATCACCTGAGGTCAGGAGTTTGAGACCAGCCTGGCCAACATGGCGAAACCCCATCTCTATTAAAAATAACAAAAATTAGCTGGGCATGGTGGTGGGCGCCTGTAATCCCAGCGACTGGGGAGGCTGAGGCAGAAGAATCGCTTGAACCCAGGAGGCAGAGGTTGCAGTGAGCTGAGATAGCACCATTACACTCCAGCCTGGGCAACAGGAGCAAAACTCCGTCTCAAAAAATAATAATAACAATAATAATAATTAAGTCATAGTAGCAAAAAAGGAGTAATATAGGCCCCAAACAAGAACTTAAGAGAAATACACATCAAAAGAGGGAAAGAGAGAGAGAAATGAACCTAGCCCAAATGAATGCAACTAATGAGATTACCTCTCTCAAAACGACCCATCTTCAGCCCATTGAGTAGATCTGTGAGAGGAGGTATAAATCCTTGGAGTTCTTTACACTGTAGGAAAACAGGACAAAGGCTGTGAGAAGACCAAGAACTGTCCACACCAGCAGTGGCTCTTCCTTCACCTCCAAACCTGGGAGTCATTACTATCCTTATAGGGTCCTTATCAACCAGCTGGGTGATAAGCCACTCCAGGAGAGTCTCCTTTCACCTGCTTTCTCTTACCTTCTGGGCAAACAGCAGGTCTCCCTCTGTGGTACAACCTTGGATGTTTAGACTGGTCTCCAGTTCACCATCTCTTGATCTTTTCGCCCCAGATCCTGCCATAGGAGAAGCCGAACCCCGCTGTTCCGGATGAGATGGTGTATGTTGGTTACTGGAAACCTTGGATCGATGCCTGCAGCGGATAGGACCCGGGCTGGGCCGGGAACCTCCCCTCTGCCCAACAGTGTCTGGCCTGGGCCCATGGGCCCCCTTGTCCTCCCTCTCATTATCAGAGGGGAAGCCAAAGTCACTGTTCACTGGGGAGGTGGGAAAAGACGAAGAGAGAGAGTAGGAAGAATAGGAAGAAATGCTAGATGGAGAATCCATAGGTCCCGAAGCAGGGGCTGGAGAGCAGCTCCTGGAGTACCCAAAGATCGGAACCTGCAATTGAAGAGCAAAGCGAGGGAGTTTGAAACCGGAGTTTAAGTATTAGGAAATGGACTGGGAGATTGGGGTGTACTGCGTGGGATAATACTTATTCTCCCCCTCCCCAATATTACCAGTCTCAGACACAATAGAAAAAGACATTTCTACCCCCCACCCCCGCCCATTAAGAACCTGGGATTCCCTCTCTGGCCGCCGCAGAGCAGCTCTCTGCCTGACGCGGCCTCCGTTCTTTTCTTCCCTCAATTCAAATACCTGACTTGAAAGACACCTTCCTCTCCGCCCGTTGTTCGCCAGGGCTGTTCGCCAACCTGAGTCCGCAGCAAGCCTCTTCACCTAAGCCATGCCACCCACGAGAGGTCAATCTGCGCACGCGAACCCACCTGGTGACCCTACTGGACCCGCCCCCATAAAGACTGGCCTCCTGCCCTCTCCCAATCTTTCAAGATCAGGATCCCTGTGCGGGTCTCTCTGGGCTCGCACCTGCCACGTGATGCAAACCCTCCCAATACCAAGATCTGCATTCAGCCCCCAAATCCACTCCCAAATCCTCCCTAACAGCTCGCTTTTCCTCCGAATATCCTTACCTGTTGTCAGCCGGCTCAGCCCTGGCTCGGTTTCCAGCTCCTTCACCGTCTCTCCGGGTTTGGCTCCCCACCTCCGCCTCTCAGGGGGCCCCGCCCCTTCCCCCTCCCAGACACGTGCGGCCTGGCACGTGCCTCCCCCTGCTTACACAGATCTCGCGCCCTCATTGGTTGTGTCGCCGGTAACACGTGATTCTCGTTACTGAAGTCCATAGCCCATTTGCTACAGTACAAAGGGCCTCAGCCAATAGAGGGCAGCCAGGCGATGATTGGCTGTAAGGGAAGCATTCCGTGCTCCGCCCCTACATGCGGCTGCCGGAGAGGACCCGGTGATGAGAAAAGGAGGAGGATGGAAAAAGAGTGGAAAAGAAGGGAGGGGAGGAAAAGGGCGGAGTCCGTGGCCTTAAATAGGATGGTGATGCGCCAGAGACGCGCAGCTTGAGTGTGCAGAGATTGGTTGTGCCACTGAAGGCGTGCGCCTCCGGACGTGGGACCCCCGGTTCCGTCTTAGGAACTAACTCATCTGCCCCCTCTTTGAACACCTCCGCTCACGAGCGCAGCACGTGGAAACCATCAGTGATTTGTGTCTGCAACGTGTGCGTGAGAGAATGGAAGTGTGTGACACGGTATATTCTCCCGCTCTCGGCGGCCCAGCCCTCGTGACTCTCCGGTCTCTGTTTCACCTCCCCCACCCCTTTCTCCTCCAAGCTGGGTGCCTCCTGCCCTGCTGGGTGAGGAGGGTGGGGATTGCAGCCGAGAACACCGCGTCCTCTCTGGCTCCCGCTGGGGCGGCTCCTCCGGCCCTTTTCTTACATAACCTATCACGCACGTTACCAGCTCAGATGCCACCCCGCCACGACGCTAGAGGTCAAAACGAAACTCAGTTTTTCCTGACTTTTTTTGTCCAGGCTTCTTGGGCCCGGCGTCCTGAATTATCTGATTCCAAGCACGGGGAACAGAATGGGGTAGGTCCCTGATCTCCTAGGTTATGGCTTTGTCCAGCTTCAGTGCCTTCATTTGTCCCCTAGAGAAGATTCGAAAGACTTTGAAGGAGGGGAGGGAGGCAAGTCCAGAGTTTAGAGAGTCTCAGAAATAACTGGGACGTTACTGTTTTCGTTGCGGCTTGCATTTTGAGAGTACAATGGAGAGGAGAGCAGGGCCAAGGATTGTGAGCTGGTTAAAGATAGTACGCCGCAGAGACCGCAAGGGGGCAGCCCAATTCTGATTAGGGTCCCGAGGATAGCGATTTAAAAAAAAATTTTAAGTGAGTTTGTCCCTGCCATAATTACCAACTGCAAAAGGCACATTGTTGGACAGAGGTGTGGGTGGGGGTGGGTAGGTGTGAATATTTTAAATCTATTCTAAGTAGTTTTTGATATTTTACCTTATGTTTTAACAATGTGCTTATTCTTACAAAAAGATTCTAAAACCTCAACCCCGTTTCCCCAAGCACACTGTTTCAACACCATATTTAATAAAATAAAAGAAGAGAATTACCAATATGGACTGCGAATAAACCTGTTGTCTGTGGGTGCCCTTCTCCAGTCTTCTCCAAACTGCAGATTTTTTCAGTCCATAATGCCCTCTAATTCAGTTGTCACCCAACTCCCCTTCCAATCTACACTTGCTGCCTCTAAATCCTGGTGCTCTCTTTATTGTGACTTTAGAACAGACTCATGAAGGAGTAGATGGTAACCAGATTATTTCACTTATTTATTTTATCTTCCAATTTCCTCTTGCCAAACTCCCATCCAAAGAGTCATAGCAGCCTTCTCCCACCTAAAAAAGCAGAGAAAGAAAGACAGAAAAGAAAGAAAGAAAGAAAGAAAGAAAGAAAGAAAGAAAGAAAGAAAGAAAGAAAGAAAGAAAGAAAGAAAGAAAGAAAATAAAAGAGTCAGGAGACCTGAGAAACCCCTTCATGCCCCCCACACTCTACGGAAACTCCCCAGATATTCTGAGCTGGGATTGCTCTGTGATAGCTCCTGGGAAGGATGTGTGTGTACCCCTCTTCTCCACAGTCCTTTCACCTCCTGCTGAATCTCTTTATGCTCGATGGTTATTTAGCATCTCAATTTAAAAATGCTTTTCCTATAATACAATTTTCCCTTCTCTCCCCCTGCCCTGCCATACATCAGAGAACCGCCACCCCTTCTGCCTCTGAACTTTGCCTCTTGACTCTACCAGGTTGTAGGACCCACCCACTTTGCCCTCTGGCATTCGCCATGACTTGAATCATGGCCAGACTGGAACTAGCTTTGATTGTTCCAGACATTTTGGAAGCCTGGAGAGGTATTCCCCCAACCCCTTCATCTACTTGCCTCTGCTCTAAGAGATCCTGAAGGTCTCTTAGTTCAGAAAAACTAATGACTCATCACAAAAGTCTGCCTCAGCATCTCCTAAATTTCTTTAAGACCGAATAAGAAGATTTTTGTAAATGTGATCCCTCTTCTTTCATTTTACTTGTTATTTTTTGAGACAGAGTCTCATTCTGTTGCCCAGTGGCAACAGTACAGTGGCCAGATCATGGCTCACTGCAGCCTCCGCTTGATGGGCTTAAGGAATCCTTCCACCTGCTCCTCCCCAGTAGCTGGGACTGCAGGCCTGTGCTACCACACCCAACTAATTTTTATTTTTATTATTTTTTTAACGTCTTGTAGAGGAGTTAATTATTTATTTATTTTTAATTTTTTTGTAGAGATAAGGTCTGTTGCTCAGCCTGGTCTCAAACTATGTTGCTCAGCCTGGTCTGGAATTCCTGAACTCAAGCGATCCTCCCACCTCAGCATCCCAAAGTGCTGGGATTACAGGGATGAGCTACCATGCCTGAATCTCTTCCTTCAGTGGCTGATAATTGACCAGGCTGGAAACACTAGCCAGAGATACTGGTAAGAATTACTTCAGTTTAGTGTGGGAAGTTAAAAAATATTATTTCACAGACTCCCCCAAAGCCAGTGGCTGCACTCTTACCTTCTACATGAAATACATCCCCGCCTGAACAAAGGCACACGACAGGAGGAGGGGAATAGGACTCCGCAAACTGGACACAGCATCATTCAGATCTGGACTCTGCTAAAATACAGACATCCCCACACAGTAGGCTCGTGTCATTCCTCCTACCACTTCTCCGTCCCCCTCCAGAAGGACTGCCACCTCTTTACAACAACCTCTGTCTTCCTTTCCTTTGGGCTTAGAGAAAGATCCATCCTTCCCTATCACTGTAAGGAGTCCTTTCTTCTGTGCCTTTCAGCTATCCCTGACCATACCAGGGAGGCCAATTCAATTCAATTATTTCTATTTTGTATCTATTATATGCATGATACTATGCTAGTCACTGTGCTAGGTGCTACAGAGAGGGACATAAATATGAATAAGACAAGATTCTTGTCCTCAAGGAATTTACAATCTAAAGAGAGTCTACTATATACTTTATTTATTTATTTATTTATTTATTTATTATTTTTTGAGACATAGTCTTGCTCCGTCGCCAGGCTGGAATGCAGTGGTGCAATCTCAGCTCTCTGTAACCTCCACCTCCAGGGTTCAAGCAATTCTCCTGCCTCAGCCTCCCAAGTAGCTGGGATTACAGGCGCCTGCTACCATGCCTGGCTAATTTTTGTTTTTTTTTTTTTTTTTTTTTTTGAGACGGAGTCTCGCTCTGTTGCCCAGGCTGGAGTGCAGTGGCCGGATCTCAGCTCACTGCAAGCTCCGCCTCCCGGGTTCACGCCATTCTCCTGCCTCAGCCTCCCGAGTAGCTGGGACTACAGGCGTCCGCCACATCGCCCGGCTAGTTTTTTGTATTTTTAGTAGAGACGGGGTTTCACCGTGTTAGCCAGGATGGTCTCGATCTCCTGACCTCGTGATCCACCCGTCTCGGCCTCCCAAAGTGCTGGGATTACAGGCTTGAGCCACCGCGCCCGGCCTAATTTTTGTATTTTTAATAGAGACGGGGTTTTGCCATGTTGGCCAGGCTGGTCTCAAACTCCTGACCTCAGGTGATCCGCCCACCTCAGCCTCCCAAAGTGCTGGGATTACAGGCGTGAGTCACCGTGCCCAGCCTACTATATGCTTCAAAAAGAATTAACTGCCCTTACTGTCAATCTTTCACTTCCATTCTTACTGGCTTCTTTGATGTGTGCTCAACTATGTGCAGACTGCTCTTTGGTCCTATTCCGCTTTCCAGCTGTTGCTTCTCTTTTTCATTACCAGATTTTTTTGATGGTTGGTCTGTACTCACCTTCCTTTCCTCATAATGTACTCCCTCTTTAACTCCACAAAAATCTAGATTTTCTGCAAGCACTCAATTAAAACTATTTTCTTGAGAGTTACCAGTGACCTCTTCCTCCTTGGCCTCTTGGTAACTTTTGATGGATTATATTAAACTTTCTCTTTTAGAATCTAAAATACAAACTTGGCTATCTGCCTACTTCTGCAGTCAAATCCTTCTCCATTCCATTCATTAATTTCTCTTCCTCCCACTCACTACAGGCACAGTCACTGGCCTTCTGAGCTTGTGTGTACTGGCTTTGTTGAGCTCATTTACTTTCATAACTGTGACTTTGCACTTAGAACTCTAGCCCTGATCTAGTTCAGTGACCTTTAGGACACCCTCATAGAGCTGTTACCATAAACTCAGCTTGGCCATTACCAAATTAATAACGTCTGTCCTAAACCACTCTGGCCTCCCGTAGTTCCCACTTTGGTCAACCATTTTCCCAGATATCCATGTGTAAAACCCATGAGTTATTTTAACTCTCTCCTCATTTATACCTAATATAAAATTATCACTCAAGCAAGGTATTTTCTTCATATTTATTTTTCTCCTCTCCATTCATAATCCCAGAATACAGATTGTTTCTGGAACAACGCAAATCTCATGAGTTGCTCTCCACTAAATTATTTATATCCTGCATACAACCTGATGAGTGGTTTATCTTTTATCTTTTTTTTTTTTTTTTTTTGAGACGGAGTTTCTTTTTTTTTTTTTTTTTTTTTTTGAGACGGAGTCTCGCTCTGTAGCCCAGGCTGGAGTGCAGTGGCCGGATCTCAGCTCACTGCAAGCTCCGCCTCCCAGGTTCGGGCCATTCTCCTGTCTCAGCCTCCTGAGTAGCTGGGACTACAGGCGCCCGCCACCTCGCCCGGCTAGTTTTTTTTTGTATTTTTTAGTAGAGACGGGGTTTCACCGTGTTAGCCAGGATGGTCTCAATCTCCTGACCTAGTGATCCGCCCGTCTCGGCCTCCCAAAGTGCTGGGATTACAGGCTTGAGCCACTGCGCCCGGCCTGAGACGGAGTTTCACTCTTGTTGCCCAGGCTGGAGTGCAATGGTGCGATCTTGGCTCACTGTTGCAACCTTCGCCTCCCAGGTTCAAGCAATTCTCCTGCCTCAGCCTCCCAAGTAGCTGGGATGACAGGCATGCACCACCACACCCAGCTAATTCTGTATTTTTACTAGAGATGGGGTTTCTCCATGTTGGTCAGGCTGGTCTTGAACTCCCGACTTAAGGTGATCAGCTTGCCTCAGCCTCCAAAAGTGCTTGGATTACAGTTGTTAGCCACCACACCTGGCCAGTTTTTCTAAAATATCACTTTTCATCGTGTTTTTACTATAATGAAGAACTTACTAGGCTCCTTGTTGATTATGAGTCCAGACTTCAGCCTGACACTTGAGACTCTCTGAAATTTGACCCTATATTGCCACATGTGAAATTACCAAGCAAATATTAGGAGCCTTGTAAATTTTTTATTTTTCTTAATTCCCACTGTTCCCTTCCATATACCCTCTCCTTCAATCATACCCTATTTGCTAAACATATTAGGCTTATTCTATTCCCCACTCCTGTGCAGCTCTTTCACTCTTTTTTTTTTTTTTTTTTTTTTTAGATAGAGTCTCGCTCTGTTGTCCAGGCTGGAGTGGAGTGGCATGATCTCAGCTCACTGCAACCTCTGCCTCCCAGGTTCAAGCGATTCTCATGCCTCAGCTTCCCAAGTAGCTGGAATTATAGGCAGGCACCACCATGCCTGGCTAACTTTTGTATTTTCTTTTTTTTTTTTTTTTTTGAGACGGAGTCTGGCTCTGTCGCCGGGCTAGAGTGCAGTGGCCGGATCTCAGCTCACTGCAAGCTCCGCCCCCCGGGTTTACGCCATTCTCCTGCCTCAGCCTCCCGAGTAGCTAGGACTACAGGCGCCCGCTGCCTCGCCCGGCTAGTTTTTTGTATTTTTTAGTAGAGACGGGGTTTCACCGTGTTCGCCAGGATGGTCTCGATCTCCTGACCTCGTGATCCGCCCGTCTCGGCCTCCCAAAGTGCTGGGATTACAGGCTTGAGCCACCGCGCCCGGCCAACTTTTGTATTTTTAGTAGAGATGGGTGGTTTCACCATGTTGGCCCTTGAACTAGCCTTGAACTGCTGACCTCAAGTGATCCTACCACCTTGGCCTCCCAAAGGATTACAGGCGTAAGCCACCACACCTGGCCTCTTTCACTCTTGGAATAACTATTCTTTCTCCTAATTGCTTCTGTCCTTTCATAACTACCCACCAATCAAAAGCTCATCTATTCTTCAAGTTGTATCTCAACCACAAATGCCTCTTGAAAGCTTTTCAGACAACTCTAACCTGTACTAATCTCTCTCCTTACACTGGCTAAAGCACTGCCAGTATGTTCTGCTTTCAAATTTATATATAATTTAACATTGTAACATACCTTTTCATTTTGTTCTGAGTGTTTTGTAAATGTAAACTTGAATTTTATAAGTTCTTTGAGGACAGGAACATCATAGATTTCTTTTTGATCAGCATCAGTTACCTTAGCAGCCTTAGGCACAGATTACATACATATTGAATACTACTGAACTGAAATTTAACTGCACCATATCTTCCCAGTGTTCTGTATACAGGGTTAGTATTAAATCTCAGTGAAACATGGCCAAGTTGAGATGAACACCTACATTGAAGTACTAATTATTTGGTTCCCCCATCCACCAAAGCCTGGTATTCCAGGCCTCTATTACTCCACGTCACTAGGGATATCCTGTCTCCCCCCAGCCCCCAATCCCCAATCAACTCACTGGTTCCGTTGTTACTGGTTTCACAGTTACAGGCTTCGGATGGTCTGCACGTGCTGTTTCAAGACTAATGGTAGTCCCTACTGCCTCTGTTGTGTCTTTATCCAACCTGTTCTACCCTCAGTAGGATTTGGGAAACACAGAGTTATCATTTTTTCCATCCAACATCTTCATAGATTCTCTATTTAAAGTTCTCCCCTTCACCACCTCCACCCAGCCCAAGGACTTAAGCTCAGGGATTCCCCCCTACCCTGTACTTGCATAGATTTGTACCCATCTCATTCAAAAGTCCCTTGATGCCCCTCCTCAGTGTCTTAGCAAACTTACTGAGGACAATTTATAAAGTTCTGGCTTTTTTCTCCTCCCCAGATAGGTTAACAAATCTGTTTTGGGCCTACTACTTAGTTTCTCCTCATCGAACTCATTTTTATTTTTGCTAATCAGATACATTTCAACATTGCCCAGTTTCTTTTCTTTTCTTTTCTTTTTTTTTTTTTTTTTTTTTTGAGATGGAGTCTGGCTTTGTTGCCCAGGGTGGAGTGCAGTGGAACAATCTTGGCTCACTGCGTCCTCCATCTCCCGGATTCAAGTGATTCTCCTACCTCACCCTTCTGAGTAGCTGAGATTATAGGTGTATGATACCATGTCCAACTAATGTTTTTGTATTTTTAGTAGAGACGGGGTTTCACCATGTTGGCCAGGCTGGTCTCAAACTCTTGACCTCAAATGATTCACTCGCCTTGGCCTCCCAAAGTGCTGGGATTACAGGCGTCAGCCACCATGGCTGGCCAGTTTCTTTTTAATTGTTACTTATCCTAAACCTTTTAGATGTAGAGGTCACTCACCAGCCTGTCCTCTGACTCAAATATGGAGTAATCAATGGTGAAATCTGCACTAAAGTCATCTGCAGAGGAGAAAGAAAATCAGTAATAATTAGAGAAAAAGGTAACTCTAGATCTGGAAATGAAAAGGGAAGAAATTGCTCAGAATAGTTTAACTTAAGTTGTAACATTTATTGGTATAATCCAATTTTATTTAACTGTAATGTTAAAAATGACTGTGAGTGTATACATTTATATTTTCAATCTAGGTATCTAAAATAATTTACAAATTTGAAAAATTTTCAAGTTCTTTTTTTAGAGTCAAGGTCTCACTCTGTTAACAGGCTGGAGTACAGTTAGTTCAATCATAGCTCACTGCCACCTCCAGCTCCTGAGCTCAAGTGATCCTCCCGCCTCAGCCTCCTGAGTAGCTGGGACTACAGCCATGTGCCACCATGCCCAGCTAATTGAAAAAAAAAAAATTTTTTTTTTTCTATAGTGACAAGGTCTTGCTATGATGCTCAGGCTGGCCTTGAACTCCTGGGCTCAAGCAATCCTCCCATCTAAAAATCAGTCTTTTTTTTTTTTTTTTTTTTGAGATGGAGTCTCATTCTATCCCCCAGGCTGGAATACAGTGTCGTGATCTCGGCTTACCACAACGTCCGGCCTCCCGGGTTCAAGTGATTCTCCTGCCTCAGCCTCTTGAATAACTGGGACTACAGGCAGGTGCCACCATGCCTGGCTAATTTTTGTATTTTTAGTAGAGACAGGGTTTCACCCTGTTGGTCAGGCTGGTCTCGAACTTCTGACCTCAGGTGATCCACCCGCCTCAGCCTCCCAAAGTGCTGGGATTACAGGCATGAGTCACTGTCCCCGGCCCATCATGAGCCTTGATAGGTTTTGTTTATAGCTAGATTTTTCTCTGACCCCATTGCTCTGCTGCAAAGTGAAGAGCAAAGTCTCAGAACTAAATATCCTGAAGCCTCTCTCCAGTTGGCTAAGAGCAAGGGCCTTTCATGTACTCACCATAACTGGGGGTGACTGTATAATAATAGACCACCTGATAATATTCATCCTCTCCCATTCTTTCTTCATCCTCATATTCTTGTCCTATGGGGACAAGGACTATAGGTCAAGGGACATCTGGAACACCTTACTAACAAAAGGACACCTAGAATTGACCTCAGCGTTCCCAGCTTTCTCGCTTTCTCGCTTTCTCTCTCTCTGTCTCTCTCTCTCTCTTTCTTTCTTTCTTTCTCTTCCCCTCCAATAGTCATACTCCCTTCCTGCCTGTGCACCCTTACACTCCTCTCAGTCTTCTGGGCTCCATATCTGTAATGAGGCCTGTTACTCTGTGCCCTTTCAATCCAGGAACTCCTAAAACAGAAAACAGTCCCCTTCACATACTATAAACCCAAAGGGAGAACCAAACCTAAAAAAGATAGGAAGAGTAGAGACCAGGAATTAAACACGCCAAATCTTCTATTTAGTATGCTCCAGATCTTACTGTATTTGTGAGAGATCTTTTCTCATCAGTGTCTCTTACAAATAACACACACCCTTAGGCTTTGGATTTGAGCTTTAGTTCCAGCTTCACTGCTAACGGAATAACCCTGAACAATCCACTTAACATCCGCTTTCTTAAAATGAGTCAGCTGGACTAAATGACCCATCTCCTTTAGTTTTTCTTCCCTTTCAGAACTAAAAATATGTGGCTTTGATATGACTGGATCAAGAACTCCAGGCCTCCTGCTAAACACTTCCCTGAGCTCCTTGAATGCTTTCCCTTCAACTCCAAGCTAATGACACAAGAATCTAGAGGAAAAGGAAACAATGAGAGACACACCTGGCAGACTGGGGAACAAAGGAGGGAAGGAGCCAAGCTACTGTTGGGACCCTGTCCCTGAAGACAGCCAGTTTTCCACTACCCTAAAGGTCACCCCACTTCTGTGTCTTTACTAATAGCAGTTTTTTTCCTCCAATTCTCTGGGAAAGGAGATACCCTAACTACTAGTTTTAGACTGTGACACCTTCCAATAATTCCTCCACCCTTACTTTAGCCCCTCTTATCTTGTTCAACTTCCGTGGTGATGGAGAACTGAGCTCAGTGTTGCTAGGGCCTCCTTGTATCTGGAGCTCATCCTCCTTCTTTGACAGGACTCTGCTTTTTTCCCCTTTCCTGGCTCTGCCTTCCAGATCTCCATTCTGCCCTCAACACCGGATCCTAGCACGATGAGAAAACTCTATTGCTCCCCATTGAAATGCGCCTCTTACCCACTCCTCATTTTTTTTTCTCCCACCCCATTTATGGTAGAAGACCAGGCACAAAAGCTCAGTGAGAGGAGTGGACTTACCCAGGATAAGAGGCACAGCAAGGATGGCTGCAAAGAGGATATCCATTCTGGATTCTGCACTATTGCTGTGAAAGTAAAAAAGGAAATTACAGTTTCCCACCAAACTTACCCCGCCTCCCCTCCTCCTCCAAAGCAGGGAAGGACCTGCAGCAACTCTTCTCCTCCCAGGGGGCAGAACTCCCCGCCTACTGGCTGACTGACTAGATCTCCAGTTACTGCCGGTCCCCAGTCAGAGCTGCCCAGATTGAGAGGCAAAAGGGGCTTTTGATACAAACATGTTTCTTAAGCTCCCCCTGCCCTAGATTAGATCCATTCAGGACTTCCACTGCCATTACCAAAAAATAAAAAAATAAAAAATAAAAAATAAGCCTACCAAGAAGTTTCCCCTCTCCTGGCTTTCCTTCCTTCCTCCAAGGCCTCATAAAAAGCTCACCCTCCCTCTCACTGTCCCTGACTTACCATCACCACCCAGAGTTGCGTTTCTCTCTGAGGCTTCATCAGTCTTTTTTCATCACAGTGGAAATGATATGAGGAAGGAGTGAGCATTTTTCTAGACTGAAAAGAGTCCCTTTCTTCTGTCTGTCTTGAGCTATGGAGAATAGGAACAATATTTACCCATCATTTTCTGACTTAAAGCACCTGCTGCATGGCTTCAGATAAAAGTCTCTCAGCCATGGTCAGTTATTTCCTCTCTGGTAATACTGACCTCACCTCACCTCTTTGTTTTCTTTTGAGACAGAGTCTCGCTTTCTCACCCAGGTTGGAGTGCAGTGGCACGATCTCGGCTCACTGCAACCTCCGCCTCCCGGGTTCAAGTGATTCTCCTGCCTCAGCCTCCCCGGTAGCTGGGACTACACGTGTGTGCCACCATGTCCAGCTAAGTTTTGTGTTTTTAGTAGAGACAAAGTTTCACCATGTTGGCCCAGGCTGGTCTCGAACTCCTGACCTCGGGTGATCCACCCATCTCGGCCTCCCAAAGTGGGATTACAGGCATGAGCCACTGTGCCCAGCCCAGTCTCACCTCATCTCTTTCTCAACTTCCAGGATGCAAGTTGGGAGAAGGGAGGAAGCAGATAGTCTCTTTCCCTGCTACAGGTGCCATACCCTCCCTCCCACATTCGGTCACTTGGTGTGTTCCCTTCATTCAGTCCTACAGGAGTAGAGTTTTTATCCTTTCCTCTGCTTTTATGTTTCCCATGATCATTCAATTCAGAAACCCTTAGCAACGTATGTGCTAGGCACAGTGTGCTAGGCCTAGTCTGATAGGCACTGAGAGCTTACAGGCAAGGGAATAAGAAAAGACAGTTTTGCTTTGTTCTTAAGGGAAGTTAATAAGTATCTGCCCAACATCTACTATGAGTCAGGCACTGTGCAAGTGTCTGTGGAACCACCCACGAACAAGATAGGTTTAGAGCCTGGTCAGAAGATGCTGTGATAACACACAATGGAGAAATGAAGCTGGTCACAGTGGCTCACGCCTGTAATCCCAGCACTTTGGGAGGCCTAGGCAGATGGATCACCTGAGGTCAGGAGATCAGGAGATCAGCCTGGCCAACATGGTGAAACCTTGTCTCTACTAAAAATACAAAAATTAGCTAGTTGTGGTGGCGGGCGCCAGTAATCCCAGGTACTAGGGAGGCTGAGGCAAGAGAATCACTTGAACCTGGGAGGCAGAGGTTGCAGTGAGCCGAGATCGCACCACTGTACTCCAGTCTGAGCGACAGAGTGAGATTCCATCGCAAAAAAAAAGACATGAGCAGAATTGTCTCATTGCTATCCACCTGACTCTGCCTGCTGGGCTCAGAAGCAGGACATACTGGAGTCTTGAACACAGGCCACGATAATGCTACCCTCTTAATCTTATTAGGGAATAATTTGCCTTGTGACGTTCCATGTAAATCTTTTCTTTCTTTTTTTTTGGAGACAGAGTCTTGCTCTGTCGCCCAGGTTTGAGTGCAGTGGTGTGATCTCAGCTCACTGTAATCTCCACCTCCCAGGTTCGAGCTATTCTTGTGGCTCAGCCTCCTGAGTAGCTGGGACTACAGGTGCGCACCACCACGCCTGGCTAATTTTTTGTATTTTTATTAGAGACGGGGTTTCAACATGCTGGCCAGGCTAGTCTCAAACTCCTGACCTCAAGTGATCCCGCCGCCTTGGCCTCCAAAAGTGCTGGAATTACAGGCATGAGCCACTGTGACCAGCCTCTATGTAAATCTATACAATCTATTCCTCACTTCCTTTCCAGAATTTCCTGGAACACATGTAAAACACATATGTGAGTGTGCACATATGGATTAAATCATAAATCACTTCCAGGAAGGAAAGCAAGTTTGGTTATCTTTAAACAATTTCTGTGGGTTTTTTTTGGTACTTTGGTTATGCTTTCAAAAACGATATTCCAGATTCCTTCCCTCTTTTCCATCCTCAGATTCCTTTGCCTAACATCTGCCCTAAGGACTAACCTCTACCCATTCAAATGGGATTACAATCCTCTCCTCTCCTACTTTAACTTTCTTTTTCTTTCTTGAGACAGAACCTCACTCCGTTGTCCAGGCTATAGTGCAGTGGCGCAGTCGCAGCTCACTGCCACCTCTGCCTCTCGGGTTCAAGCTATTCTTGCCGCTCAGCCTCCCGGGTAGTTGGGATTACAGGCGCGCGCCACCACACCTGGCTAATTTTTGCATTTTTAGTAGAAATGGGGTTTCGCCATGTTGGCCAGGCTGGTCTCAAACTCCTGGCCTCCCCAAGTGCTGGGATTACAGGGGTGAGGCACCGCGCCCAGCCTACTTTCATTCACTCTAATATACAACCCCTCTCCAATCTGAGGAAAACGCACCACTGAGGTTCATTTTTCAGACAATAAACAGAGGAAGTATGACATAAAAGGAACTTGGGGCGGGGGTGTCGTTTTCCTTCAACCCCATCGCTCTAATTGCTTTTAAATGCCCGGACTCTTTCAAAATGCCTTCCTAACATTTCTCTCCAGGCTCCTTTTGCTTCTCTCCGATTCTCTTGTCATTACAGATGAAGGCTTCATTAGCGATATACTGTATTCCATGTTTATTATACTAGCCTGTCCCAAGAGCTCCTACTTTTTAATGTAATCTTCATCCCTTAGGCAACAGCTGTAGCCCATTTCCTCTCATTCAAGTAAGAACAATACCCGTCCCTATCTCCCTGCGCCCCATCCTGGCTCTCTTTGTATTTGTCTCTTAGATTCAAACAGGATCTACCCCCGCTGCAGCCCTTCAAGAAGAAGTATGATTGCTACCACTTTTCCCCACAAAGTGACGAAAGGAAACAGCGACGGAGGCGCAACCGAACCCAGGAATCTGTGTCTTTACTGGTCCATTCCCGGCCCACCCCCATTAACCGGTTCGAGCCACTCCCAGGACGAAGTCAAGGCCTCGGAAGGCGACTACAACTCCCAGCAGGTCGAGCTGCTCCGCCCGCGCTGATTCTCCATTGGCCTTCCGGGGGTGGGGATTAGATGGGAGGTGGCCGTGGGGCTGCGACCGGGATTTGTCCCCTCTTCGGCTTCCGTAGAGGAAGTCCCGCGGACCTTCATTTGGGGTTTTGGTTCCCCCCCTTCCCCTTCCCCGGGGTTCGGGGGTGACATTGCACCGCGCCCCTCGTGGGGTCGCGTTGCCACCCCACGCGGACTCCCCAGCTGGCGTGCCTCTCCCATTTGCCTGTCCTGGTCAGGCCCCCACCCCCCTCCCACCTGCCCAGCCATGGGGGCTGCGGTGTTTTTCGGCTGCACTTTCGTCGCGTTCGGCCCCGCCTTCGCGCTTTTCTTGATCACTGTGGCTGGGGATCCACTTCGCGTTATCATCCTGGTCGCAGGGTGAGTAGGGGGTCCGGGAGACGCGGAAGAGCGTCGAAGAGAGAGGTGCGGAAGGGGCTGGAGGAACTGGGGCGAGCCTGGGAGCCTGAATTGGGGACGATAAATCGGAGGTGAAGTTTGGGCGGAGGTGAGGGGTTGGGTCTGGGAGATTTGCCTTTTCCCGCAGTTGGTTTCCACCTTCCAAGGATCTCACAGATTCCTCCTATATTCCTCCCAGCGACGTCAGAGAAGGCCCAAGGCCGAGACTCGTGAGGGGGCTGTGCTGACCTAGGCTGGCCGAGTCAGGTGCCTTAGGGGAGGATCCAGGAATGGATACCTCGCCCTTCGGTGCTCGCACACTCTGGCTCTCATCGCTCTGAAGACTCTTTAATTAGATTTCTCCCCTTTCCTCTGCGTTCACGTTTCTACAGATGAGTCTTTTGGTGGAAACAGTTACCCTACCTGGTCCATGTCTCCCTAACCATCCGGAAGGCTAACTTCCACCTTTCAAGCACCTTGGCTGGTTTCCCTCCTTGATTTCTCTGGCAGCCCTTACCATTGCTTGTCTCACTGTCCCTGTCTTTTCTCAGGGCATTTTTCTGGCTGGTCTCCCTGCTCCTGGCCTCTGTGGTCTGGTTCATCTTGGTCCATGTGACCGACCGGTCAGATGCCCGGCTCCAGTACGGCCTCCTGATTTTTGGTGCTGCTGTCTCTGTCCTTCTACAGGAGGTGTTCCGCTTTGCCTACTACAAGCTGCTTAAGTAAGATGATGGAGTGGTCTGGAGGGGAGAGGGGCAGAGGACGGCACTGTGGGAAGTGGGGCAGCCCCTGGGTGCTGGTTTGGAAGAGGAGGCGCTAAGGGAGGACATTAGAGGGAAAGGAGCATCCCTGCCCTCCCTCATGTTTCCCCTACCCCACCCCACCCCAGGAAGGCAGATGAGGGGTTAGCATCGCTGAGTGAGGACGGAAGATCACCCATCTCCATCCGCCAGATGGCCTATGGTGAGCCAAGGGAGAGGGACTGGAGGAGGGAGTTGGACAGCCCCCTCCTCTAGGGAAGTCTCTAAATACCCACATGTTCTAAGTGGCTTCTTATTTTCCTTCATCCGTCACTTCCAAAGAAAGTTGGTCTGGAGGGAGAGTAGGCGTGAAAGAATTGTAACGGGGAATGGGGAGGCGTCAGTGGTGAACAGGCAATAGTGTGATCTCTGACATTGATGAGATCCTCCCTTCCCCCAGTTTCTGGTCTCTCCTTCGGTATCATCAGTGGTGTCTTCTCTGTTATCAATATTTTGGCTGATGCACTTGGGCCAGGTGTGGTTGGGATCCATGGAGACTCACCCTATTACTTCCTGACTTCAGGTAAGATCCAACTTCTGTCTAGCCTTCACCCCCCATCCATCCTTGTCCCTGATCTGATTTATTGGCCTTCCCTGGGAGACTTCTTGGCTCAACATCTCAGGAGGCTGGGAGAAGATCAGGGATGTATCTCCTCCCCATCTCCCTCCCTGCAGCCTTTCTGACAGCAGCCATTATCCTGCTCCATACCTTTTGGGGAGTTGTGTTCTTTGATGCCTGTGAGAGGAGACGGTACTGGGCTTTGGGCCTGGTGGTTGGGAGTCACCTACTGACATCGGGACTGGTGAGTTGGAGACAGGGGCTTAAGTTAGGGAGAAAAGCATTTAATGGTGAGTGGGATGTCGGGGAAAGGGTATCCTCACTTCTTAACATTTTTAACTTACCTGGGAGGAGGCGGAAAGGTGAGTCTTTTGAGGTCTGTCACCTCAGCATCAGTTCTAGCACCTGCTCTGGGGAGGAGGTTGAACGCATTAGTCAAACTGTAATGCAGAGGGCCTGAGGTGGTCAGGAGCGGCAGAAACCTTTGAGGTTCTGAGGGGCTGAAAATCAAAAGTCCCCTTAACCACAAGATGTTGGTGCTCTGAAGGGAAAGACTGGGGAATTTGAGAGAGATGTCTGGGAGTCAAAGGTACAGAGAAAATATGGGGATTAGGTTGGGGGAGAATCTAATCTCTTTCCTACTCTTACCCTCCTTCCTAGACATTCCTGAACCCCTGGTATGAGGCCAGCCTGCTGCCCATCTATGCAGTCACTGTTTCCATGGGGCTCTGGGCCTTCATCACAGCTGGAGGGTCCCTCCGAAGTATTCAGCGCAGCCTCTTGTGTAAGGACTGACTACCTGGACTGATCGCCTGACAGATCCCACCTGCCTGTCCACTGCCCATGACTGAGCCCAGCCCCAGCCCGGGTCCATTGCCCACATTCTCTGTCTCCTTCTCGTCGGTCTACCCCACCACCTCCAGGGTTTTGCTTTGTCCTTTTGTGACCGTTAGTCTCTAAGCTTTACCAGGAGCAGCCTGGGTTCAGCCAGTCAGTGACTGGTGGGTTTGAATCTGCACTTATCCCCACCACCTGGGGACCCCCTTGTTGTCCAGGACTCCCCCTGTGTCAGTGCTCTGCTCTCACCCTGCCCAAGACTCACCTCCCTTCCCCTCTGCAGGCCGACGGCAGGAGGACAGTCGGGTGATGGTGTATTCTGCCCTGCGCATCCCACCCGAGGACTGAGGGAACCTAGGGGGGACCCCTGGGCCTGGGGTGCCCTCCTGATGTCCTCGCCCTGTATTTCTCCATCTCCAGTTCTGGACAGTGCAGGTTGCCAAGAAAAGGGACCTAGTTTAGCCATTGCCCTGGAGATGAAATTAATGGAGGCTCAAGGGTAGATGAGCTCTGAGTTTCTCAGCACTCCCTCCCCAGACTGGACATCTTGGTCTTTTTCTCAGGCCTGAGGGGAACCATTTTTGGTGTGATCAAATACCCTAAACTGCCTTTTTCTCTTTTTTGAGGTGGGGGAAGGGAGGAGGTATGTTGGAACTCTTCTAACCTCCTTGAGCTATATTTTCTCTCCTCGAGTTGCTCCTCATGGCTGGGCTCATTTCTGTACCTTTCTCCTTGGTCCCAGACCTTGAGGGAAAGGAAGGAAGTGCATGTTTGGGAACTGGCATTACTGGAACTAATGGTTTTAACCTCCTTAACCACCAGCATCCCTCCTCTCCCCAAAGTGAAGTGGAGGGTGCTGTGGTGAGCTGACCGCTCCAGAGCTGCAGTGCCGCTGGAGGAGTCAGACTACCATGACATGGTAGGGAAGGAGGGCAGATTTTTTTGTAGTTTTTAATTGGGGTGTGGGAGGGGTGGGGAGGTTTTCTATAAACTGTATCATTTTCTGCTGAGGGTGGAGTGTCCCATCCTTTTAATCAAGGTGATTGTGATTTTGACTAATAAAAAATAATTTGTAATTGTGGGGGAACTTGGCTTTTAAGGGAGGGGATAGCATGTTAATTGAGATTTCTGCCCTCTCAGATCTCTTGTCCAACCACTTTCCTAACCTGTCAACCACTGATCTCCAAGCATAGCCTTGGTGCAAGGGCAGAAATCTGGGCTAGTGGTTTAACATGTCTGAAACTTTGGGTTAAGTGTTTTCCCAGAAGCTAATCTTTCTGTCCAGGGGTGGGATAAAAGGAGTTAATCACCCATGCTTCTTTTCCCCATCCTTTGCATATCTTTACCACCTGAGGGATTCAGGAACTTGCCCACCCTCAAGAGCCTCAAAGGATAGGCCGGAATTAAAGTCAGAAACTTTAATTTCCAAATATATTGATCAAAAATATGCAACTTCAACAACAACTCTTTATCCTAAGGAGAGATCCTGCAGTATATCTAGGGAAAGGGCCATAAAAGTAAGGGGGTAGAGGACTTTGGGATATATCCCTGCAACTAAACAGAGTTTGTTCTCTGCATTAACAACACAGGGATTTCCTCATTTCCTACATGTTTGGAGAGGCTGAAGGCTCTGCAGTTCTTCCTCGAATGACAGCCTGGGTCCATTCCTCTCTGTAGGAGATGTCCAGGGGAAGGAGGACATCTGCCTACTACTTCTACAGTGTTTCTGGCCAGACCGTACACCCCATTTTAGAGGCTTCCCGATAGGCATTAGGGGAAGTCATCCACATCCACGGTATCTGAGAGGGAATTTATGCCTCAGTCGTGGCTCGTGCTGAGGTGAAGACCACAGTCTTTCGGTTTTCCAGCCTCTTCTTCCTGGAAAGGGGAATGGCTCGTGAGAATGACTGCTATCTAAGTGAAGCAGATTAGAGGTGGAATAGGAGAATGATTTTTAATAGAAAAGAGGGCTGGGCGAGGTGTTTCACACCTGTAATCCCGGCACTTTGGGAGGCTTGAGGCAGGCGAATCACTTGAGGTCAGGAGTTGGAGACCAGCCTGGGCAACATAGTGAAAACCTGTCTCTGCTAAAAATACGAAAATTAGCCGGGCATGGTGGCACGTGCCAGTAGTCCCAGCTACTCAGGAGGCTGAGGTGGGAGGACTACTTGAGTCCAGTAGGTGGAGGTTGCAGTGATCTGTGATAAAGCCATGCACTCCAGCCTGGACAACAGTGAGAACCTGTCTCAAAAAGCGGGTGACTTGCGCCTGTGATCCCAGTACTTTGGGAGGCCGAGGCGGGCGGATCACCTGAGGTCAGGAGTTTGAGACCACCCTGGCCAATATGGTGAAACCTTGTCTCTACTAAATATACAAAAATTAGCTGAGTGTGATGGTGCGTGCCTGTAGTCCCAGCTACTCAGGAGGCTGAGGCAGGAGAATTGCTTGAACCCAGGAGGCAGAGGTTGCAGTGAGCTGAGATTGCGCACCACTGCACTCCAGACTGGGTAACGGAGCAAGACTCCATCTCCCAAAAAAAGAAAGAAAGAAAGGACTGGAGGAATGGAAAGTAGGACCTCACCGAATCTTTCTAGCAATGAAATAAACAGCCAGGAGAAGGCAGAGACAGCCAACCAAGATTCCTACACCTAGACTCAGCATTTCACCTGGGGGAGATAAAGGTAAAAGGTGTCAGCCTAGGACTAACAGATTTTGAGCCTTTCCCCGACTCGGTGAGGATGCTTCCCCTCCCCACAATATCTTATAAGGCTGCCTTACCTGTGGTGTACAAGGATCCCGCTGTAAGAGAAGAAAGTGGGTCAGTGGGACTTCAGATCCCCATCCCAGCTGGGAGCAGCGCTCTGCTGCTATGCCTGGGAGAATCACCCAGGCACACTGGGGTGGGGGTTGGTTCCCAGTCCAAGCAAGTCCCGAAAACCCCTCTCCTATTAGCCTTTTCTTCCCATTGGCTCCCTAGTTCCTGCCATTGTGTTCCCCTCAGTTTCCCATCTCTTCTGAGCGGTGCAGAATCACCTTGGCTGAAAGAAGCAAAGACCATGCGCTGATTGAGAGGCTGAGGGGCTCGGTAGTTCTGTACCAGAAGCTTAGAGGGCTCCTCTTCCGTGGAGAACAATGTCCCCTGAAGCTTTTCCAGCTGAGGAGCAGAAGCGTGGGAGAGGTGTCACTTTGGGGAGTGGGAAGGGGTCTGAAGTTACAACTGTGTCTCGCCTCACCTCATTTCTCCACCACTTACCTGTTCCATTGAAATTTGGGACCTTCTATAGAAAACTGTCCAGAGCACACTCTGGTAGCAAGGGGGAGTTGTGAGCGAGCCATTGTAGCGGAAGTACTGCTCCAGCTGTGGGGGGAGCAGCTCTCTTAGGTTGAAGGGAGGCACCGAGGTCTTCTGATCTGGGGAGAACAGACTGGGACTCATCTTCCTTGTAGTGTGTCCTAGCTTACCTAGATAGGGCTCCCAGATGCAAAATTCCTTGGCTGTAAGTAATTGCCTCATCCCAAGGCTTTTTAGGATATTTTTTGAAAGGTTTTTGAAAGTCTAATCTTACTTCCTGCTATAGGTTTTTAAGGCTCACCTTTATGACTGATTTCATGCAAGTGACTCAGAATGTGTTCATAAGCTATATTCTTAGTCTCACCCACCTGGAAGAGGAGAAAAGGGAGAGAGTTTGGAATGAGTCCATGTTTGGAATAAGAAATTTATGTACAGAATAAATGGTCAGGGTGGGCTGCTGCCTGCCATAGGAGGGAGGCCAGCAACAGAAATAGGTGTGAGGGTTGCAGAGGAGGTGGAGAGAAACCTGGAAGGGACTGGGGGCTACTGACCTCAATTAGGATGCCCAGGACAGCCAGGCCCTGAGGCCTCTGAGCAGCCTCACTCAAGCTGTCATAGGAATCAGAGTCATAATGTACAATGTGGAGCTGAAGGAATTAAGAGGGAATTGAATCATGGGATGTCCCCACCCCCTTCAAGGCCTTGATACTAGCTGCCACCGTTCCCCTGCTGTCCTCTAAGGTCCAGATCCTTTCCCCAGGACCAACCATCCCTGTTACTTTGAGTCCCAGCTCTTTGTTCCCTGGTACCTCTGCAACTGTGGCTTCACTGTTGATCTGGTGTTCTGACCCCCCTGGGGATCCTTTCTGACCCCAGTGCAGGTGGAGCTGGGCAGCTACGTATTTTCGGGGAAGTCCACCCAGATACAGGGTAGAGGGCAGAGAGAGTTGCACTGTGAGGAAAAGAGCAAACTAGGATTGGTGGAGGAATGTGGATACATTCCCACTCCTGGGTTGCCACCACTTCTTGGGAGACTTGGCCCTCTTCCAGTTTTCTCCCCCAGTAGCACCCAGTTCCTCCCACAGGCCAGTGCTTTTCTAGTATATCTTCCTTTTTCTCGGTTCAAGTCAGTGCAATGATACTAACCTACCTATTGAGCTTGATTATAAACATTTTGATTCCCGCCTTGGCTACAGGATCCTGATCCCTATTCTCATATCTCCAAATTCATGGACAAAGGTTTTTGAGAATTTGCAGGTTAGGAGAATGCTGCTTTCCTCTGACTCCTGAGCTTATTTGTTTGTTTATTTATGTTTGTTTGTTTGTTTGTTTGTTTTTGAGACGGAGTCTCACTCTGTCGCCCGGGCTGGAGTACAGTGGCCGGATCTCAGCTCACTGCAAGCTCCGCCTCCCGGGTTTATGTCATTCTCCTGCCTCAGCCTCCCGAGTAGCTGGGACTATAGGCGCCCGCCACCTCGCCCGGCTAGTTTTTTGTATTTTTTTAGTAGAGACGGGGTTTCACTGTGTTAGCCAGGATGGTCTCGATCTCCTGGCCTCGTGATCCGCCCGTCTCGGCCTCCCAAAGTGCTGGGATTACAGGCTTGAGCCACCGCGCCCGGCCTGTTTGTTTATTTATGTCAGATGGGTAATGTGCCAACATCATAACAAGGTTCGAGGGTGGCACATCTTACGCATGCCCATGAACACCCCATCATCACGCTCATGAACTACAAAATGATCTGACTCTTAAGTTCTGAGCTGGAGCCTACAACTCCTTGGAGCCTATGCTTTTACCTGTGTGGCCATTGTTATGGAGGTCCAAAGGCTCGGTGCCAGGCTGGTCATATCCGTGGGGCTGCAGAGCAGGCAAGTCAGGGTCAAATGTCACACTGTCTGTCTGAATATCGATGGGCGACTGGGCATTGTTTCCACACTCAGGGTAAGAGGCTGGCCAGTGGTCCTGACCATGTGGGCCTGGTGGGGGTTACCAAAGACATTGGTCCTGTTCTCCAGCTGTAGCCAACCTTCAACAACCCCCTGTCCCTTTGACCCTTCCCCTAACCAAGCCATACATCTGGGTGGAGGTAGAAATGGACTTCCCTCCACTCAGGTTAAGACCCCAGTTGTACAGGGATGGGTGAGGTAGGAGTCCCGTTGATTCTCACGCTGCAGTTCCCCTTCCCTACCCAGAGGCAGTGATGATTTCCCTACTATCCTGATGAATGGGGAGTGGTAGCTCTTTTACTTACCTGTATTTTTTTTTTTTTTTTTTTTTTTTTTTTGAGACGGAGTCTTGCTCTGTCGCCGAGACTGGAGTGCAGTGGCCGGATCTCGGCTCACTGCAAGCTCCGCCTCCCGGGTTTACGCCATTCTCCTGCCTCAGCCTCCCGAGTAGCTGGGACTACAGGCACCCGCCACCTCGCCCGGCTATTTTTTTGTATTTTTTACTAGAGACGGGGTTTCACCGGGTTAGCCAGGATGGTCTCGATCTCCTGACCTCGTGATCCGCCCGTCTCGGCCTCCCAAAGTGCTGGGATTACAGGCTTGAGCCACCGTGCCCGGCCAACTTACCTGTATTTTGAGGACAAGAAAGCTGAATGGGGGGAGAGGGGATGCATAGAAAACCTGAATACCTTGAGAGATGGGATTAGAGAGTAGGAGTAGAAAAATGGGAGAAATAAAATGATTCTAGGTAGGCCAGGCACAGTGGCTCATGTCTGTAAGCCCAGCACTTTGGGAGGCCGAGGCAGGTGGATCGCTTGAGGTCAGGAGTTTGAGACCAGTCTGGCCAACATAGTGAAACCCTGTCTGTACTAAAAATACAAAAATTAGCCAAACATGGTGGTGGGCACTTGTAATTCCAGCTACTCGAGAGGCTGAGGCAGGAGAATAACTTAAACCCGGGAGGTGGAGTTTGCAGTGAGCCCAGATTGCACCACTGCACTCCAGCCTGGGCAACAGAGCAAGACTCTGTCTCAGGAAAAAAAAAAAAAAAAGATCTTAGAGAGATAGGGTCTCCTGGAGGCCCCCTATCAAGTGGCCTTGGGATTCAGATATCTTAACTTTTCATCATTCATTTCTTGCTCTCACACTGACCGTTTATCATGGACTCTGGAGTTCAGTTAAGTCATTAATCAGTAGTTCATAGGAACTGAGTTCCACCTCCCCCAGGGTCACAAACTATCCTGCCAGCCTCTTCCTTACCCCTGATCTCCACCTCTGTCCCAATTTCAGATGCAGGTTAGGGGTAGGATGGATTAGGATAGACAGAGCCAGAAGGAGACCTGGCAGCTAAGCTCAGAGTTCCCACCCAGCTTCCTTTCCACCCCAGCTCCCTCCCTCCTACATGATTTACTGAGGACTTAACTAGCTTTTCTGCCAAATCAGGAGGTGTAGGATTTGATGATTAGAGCAGGATCTAGGAGCCATATATGCGAAACTCAAGGCAGGAGGAGATCCAGAAGGGAGGAGCTAGGGTGAGAAGCTAAAGGAAGTCTCCTCCCACCCGCACAGTGTGTCTTCTTGCCAGGTGAGGAGGTCCCAGTGTGAAGGGATTGTCGGGAGGCCGCAAGATCTGCTCACCCTCATATGTCCAGTGTTGACCTGCAAGGCAGAATAGTTTGGGTTACAGCCAGCGCAGCCTGAGGCGGAGCCGTGTCCTCCACGCTCCCCTCCCTCCAGCATTCTGTACTGCTCCACCTCCCTCTCTGCTGTCTCTCCTCCCTCTGCTTCAGCACTTTCCAAAGGAAGCCCTGAAACTGGACACCTCTGTGGAAAGGTCGGGGGGCCTATTTAAAATCACCAGCCAGTCTGTGCTGGTGCCCGCCGAGTAAAAGGGGAGGAGGAAGGAAAAGAGGTAAAGCCCAGAGACTAAAATTAACCTGGATCCAAATGTGCGATTGGCCCAACCCTTACTTTTCTCTAACCTGTGCCAAGTCAATCTAACACTTAGAAGATTGGGATGGGTGAGGTGAGGGTGTGGGCAGAGGTTTTGAAGGATAGGGACTAGAAAGTGGGGAGGAGAAAGGAATTCAGAGTGTGTGTTGGGGGGTGCTACTGAGGGCAGAAGGGGGGATTATTCCTTTGCTTTGCAAAATTGCGTGAATAAAGGCACTGAGCTGTAAAATCATATTCCCTTCTGGTCCCATTAGCTCTAGAGGAAACTCCTCATCACCAGGAGGCTCTGCTCCCTACATTCCCAGATGGTTAGGGAAGGGCAGGAGTCAGGGCAGGGTCTACTGTAGATTGAGAGTGGTGGGTGGGCACAGGCGGCCAGGCTGGCAGGGACAGGATGAAAGTGAAGCATTGTGTGTAGAGAAGAGAGCTGCCAGCTGGGTCACATGCCAGGCTCTCGTGCAGCCCTGTCTGACTCAAAGGCTGAGGGTCTGCAGGTCCAGCCCCTCCATACGGCCAAACTGCCTCAAGAAGAAAACGAAAGGCTTCGTGGTTTATGCTGCAATATTCATACTACTAGAAACTCTGGAGAAAAATCCTAAATTCCTTCCTCTTTCTCTCTCTCTTATTCCCTTAAATTTCTCAAACTTGTGAGTTGTCCTGCTCTTATCCTCGACCTATTCTGCTGGCCCAAGGGAGAGCTGGAGGCAGCCTCTCATTTACCATCTCTGTGGGACCCCTCAACAACTCGAACTCCCTGGTCTGTAAGGTGCCCGTCCCCTCTGGTCAGAGCCTCAACACACTTATTATGTCTCTTCCTCCTCTTTCCCTATTTTTTTCTTTCTCCTCAGATGAGATTTGTGACTCTCCATTTGGCTGCCCACCTGCCCCCATCCTCTCTGCGTTTGCCTTCTGCTCTCTGGACACCCCCCTCACCCTGCTCTTTCCACAAACCTCAGTTACACACCTAGTATGTGCTGGATACTGTGCTAGGCACAGGAAACACAAAAATGAGGTCTAGGAGTTCCTGGGGACACTCCTGGAGCGCTTCGGCCTGTTCTCCCAAGAATCCCTCCTCATCTCCTGGGAGCTCCTGAAAGTCCTTTGTAAAGTGTCAAACAAATGTTGACTGTTACTGCCACTTTCAGAGGATAACCGGGGAGTTAGTCACTCCACAGAATGAAGAGGGAATCTTGGCCAAAAGGGGATGAATTGGAGATCAGGGTCTGAGTTGGGCAGGAAGTATTCTTCCCCCTACCCCCATCTATCCTCTTTTCACCCCAGGCCTCTTTGACTCCCTATTTGGAGGAGTTTGTAAATAAAGAAGTCCAGGAGTCCTGCCTGGGACCAGGGGGTGGGGGAAAGAGCTCTGGAGAAAATCTGTAGCCTGCAAGAAATTCCAGCACTTGCGTATGTACACACCCTGCCCGCCGCTAGTTCTCCCTGACCTCCAATAACAGCAAGGCTGGAGAGACAAAAGGTAAAGAAGGGAAGTGGTCTCCTCCACACCCTGCTGTTTTTTCCTCATCTCTGAGCCTATTATTCCAGCTTCTAGGCTTCCTTTCACACCTCTCCTCCCCACATTCGGCACACCTGGCGACATGTGAACATCAGTACAAATCCACACACAGACATTTAGTTGTACCTACCCCCATCTGCAGCCAGGATCCAAATCACCTCCAGCAGGAGGGCGGAGAACAACATAGTGTCCCAGGAAGGGGTGCAGGGGACTGGGAATTTGAGGACTGGAGGACTAGGACAGGCAGAGAGAGAGAGGGAGGGAAGCGGAGGGGGGAGAGAGAGAGAGAGAGAGCGCGCGCTCCTGGCGTGAGTGTATTTATCTCTGCTTCTCTTGCTGTTTCTGTCTCTGTGGGCTTCCAGGGGATTTGGTGTTCAGTAGGGTACCATGGGTTTCTGGATCCTCAGGACAAATCTCTTGCTGCCTCTTTCTCTGCCCTCTCTCTTTATCTCCCTCTGCAGTCTCCACTCCACTAGCTGGCCAGCGACTTTACAACTGCCTCCTGCTTTTAAGGTGGCTCTGGACGGGTGTATGTGTGGAGGGGGGTGCTGCCTGGGCTGCTGGTGAACAGCTCCTTAAATAGCCAATTAGGCATGCAGGATGGCCCCACTCGGAGCTGGAGCGCGGCAAGTTTCACTGGAGCCCTTGCCCTGGCTCAGGAGCCCAGCTGGGGTGAGCTCTTCCTTCCTCTGCTAGTCACACAGATGCTGCTTAGACAGGTGTTCTCTGGAGCAGGCGGGGTCAAGGAAGGGGTTTTGGGGTTCAACTCAGCCCCCTCAAGAGGACACTGTATTTTCATCCCTCCGCCTGGCTTCACCTCTGAGAAGCAGCTGCCTGGGTGGTATGGGACAGATGGTGGGGGTACCTGTTCCCAATTTCCTGCAGAGTCTGAGCTGCCCTGGAATGGGAAGAGTCCAGAATTAGGAGATATATAACAAGAAGGAATTGGGTACTCAGGGTGCAGGCGAGGGGTGGAGGAAGTCAAGAACTAAAACCTGAGTTGTGTCCTGAGTTCTAAGGAAGAGAAGAAGTAAGGCGAGGAGAACTCATCTGGAGCAATCTCTTCTGTGCCTGTCACCACCCCCTTCCCACGGTGAGGCCTGGGTCCACGTGCCTGTGTGGCCTGGGGTGGGGGGAGCGTTGTTTGCTGGATAAAGCCCATTTGTGTGCCCAGTGGGGGAGGGGTGTAGCAGCACCACGGAGAGACAGCGGCTGTAACTGCCAGACCCAGCCACCTCCCTCTCCAGGGAGCCCAGATCTAGGGCGGCTTTTGTCACTGAAGAGGACACTGACCTCTGGCAGAGAGGCCAGGGCAGGAGGAAAGAAGGAGAGACTTTGGGAACAATCACTACCACCATCAGAAAAAGGCGGTCTCCAGAGAAAGAGAGGGGAGGGACCGGAGAGACCATGTGATCCAGATGGAAGAGGGGCCCAGGGTCTTCCCTCCAGCCCAACAAAGGGCTGAGGCAGGACATGTGGCACTGAATGAAACCTGCCACCAAGGAGCTGCGCCAGTGGAGTATGGAGGCTGTGCGTCTCAGGAATGTGAGCTGATGTTTGCTCCCCACGGGACTGGAAATCCCGATTGGAATGTACATCCTAAATCCCTCGTTAGAGAATGTGAAACCCACAGATGCTTTCAAGCCAGACATTGAAACCTCTTTCTTCTCCATGCCCTTCACCAGAGGCACCAGCCAGGAGGATGCACCCATTTGAAGCTCCTTCTGCCTTCCTTGCTCCTGCCGAGTAGCAATAAATAGCCAAACAAAGGGAGCAGAAGCTAAATAAGGGAGCAGGATAAAAGCCAAATGAACAGAATAATGCATGTGCTGGATCATCAGCTCCTGCAGAGACAGGAGCTCACTGTGCCTTTCTGTCCCCCGTGATTGATCTGCAAAGCAAAGCCATTTTGCTGATGTCATTTCCCTTCTTCTCCTACCACCCTCTGAATTATTTGTCCCCTTCAGGAAAGTTTTATGTTTTGAGGTTCCCCAAAGCCCCATCCATCCCAAAGAGTAAAGGCTTGAAGTATAAATTAGACTTCCCGGGAATCAGGGTACTTAACACAAAGAAACAAAAAAAGAAAGCAGAGACATCTTCGTATGAGAAAAGAGATTTAGTAGGAAAGAAGAGGTCTGAACAGAATGACCTCTCCACCGGGACAGAGTTTCCGTGGAGCACTGAGCTGAGATTCCGATTCCCAAGGCAGATAGCGTGTCTTGCCAGGCGCCACCTCCTGGCTCGTCTATGAATTTTTAAATTGTAATATAAGATGTTTTGTGTATGGTTCCTTCTGGGAGGTATTTCACTGCTGCTGGGCTTTGGGATTTTGCCTACACAACTGAACATTGTTCCACAAAGATATCTTAGCCCGGAATCAACACTTCCCTGATCTTGGGTGAGCAACGCATCCAGCTGCTTATGCTTCCCAGATGACAAAGGCCCTCCTCTCTAGGACAGAGGGAGCCAGGAGGCGAGCGCCGTCCTCCAGGCACTTGACTTTATCTTGATCTTTGGCTTTATTGTGGATATTTCTGTTGTCGCTTTCTAGCTGTGTTGATTTGGAGTAGGTGTCAAGAGGACCCTTATATGTAAGTTAAAAAATAAAAAAAAAAAGTGACACAGCTCCCTCTCCCCATCCGGTCTCAGTTTCCACTCAAACTCTGGCACCTTTGTTTTAACTCTGACCTCACTCTCAAGCCCTTTCCTTGCTTGCATTGGCTAAAACCCTTAAAACCAAAACCAAGCATCCCACTGCCTTCTGGCGCCATCTCCTGTCCTTGTAGATATACTGAAACTTGACTGAGGTCAGGTGCGGTGGCTCACGCCTGTAATGCCAGCACTTTGGGAGGCCGAGGCAGGTGGGCCAGGAGTTCCAGACCAGCCTGGCCAACATAGCAAAACCCGGTCTCTACTAAAAATACAAAAATTAGCTGGGCGTGGTGGTGCATGCCTGTAATCCCAGCTACGCAGGAGGCTGAGGCAGGAGATTTGCTTGAACTCAGGAGCAGGAGGTTGTAGTGGGCTGAGATTGCTCCACTGCACTCCAGCCTAGGTGACAGAGTGAGACTCTGTCTCAAAAAAAAAAAAAAAAAATTAAGTAATTTTGGAAAAATGACCCTTTGGATTATTTTCTTAGTTTTCCAGTTCACATTACACAACAGATGCAGTATGAGAATCTTGTAAATTGAGGACCAGTAAAAGTTTGTGGTCTGAAAATTTGCAAGTCATTTAATTATAAACGATAAGTTACAATATTTCAATTGTAATTTTGTGTCATACATTGATTCCATGAACAGAACGCTGCCTGGTACATAAGTGTTTGTTGATTGAATGAATCTAGTAATTGCAACAGTTATTTACTTTCTTTCACAGAATTTTAGAACAGAAGGGCCCTCAGGCATCATTCTAAACCCCTTGTTATACCCTGTAAAACTGAGTTTTGAGAGATTTAGGGATTCAGCCATGGTTAGTCATATAGCTGCTAGGCTAAACCAGAACAAGGACACAGGCACCAGTGAGCTTTCTCCTACACCATTGGTTCTCAAATGTCAAAGTGCATCAGAATCACCTGGAAAGTTTTTTAAACTTGGAAAACTAATTAAAATACAGATTTCTGGCCAGGTGCAGTGGCTCATGTCTGTAATCTCAGCACTTTGAGAGGCCGGGGCGGGCGGATCACCTGAGGTCAGGAATTTGAGACCAGCCTGGCCAACCACTGCACTCCAAACTGGGTGACAAGAGCAAAACTCTATCTCAAAGATAAAATAAAATAAATAAATACAGATTTCTGGACCTCACCCCCATAGTACCTGATTCTGTAGTTCTGGGTGTGTCCAAATCTACATTAGCATTTATCTTTCTCTTTCTCTCTCTCAATTTTTTTTTTTTTTTTTTTGACAAAGTCTCGGCCGGGTGCGGTGGTTCATGCCTGTAATCCCAGCACTTTGGGAGGCCGAGGCGGGCGGATCACGAGGTCAAGAGATCGAGACTATCCTGGCCAACCAACATGGTGAAACCCCATCTCTACAAAAAATACAAAAATTAGCTGGGCGTAGTGGCACATACATGTAGTCCCAGCTACTTGGGAGGCTGAGGCAGGAGAACCGCTTGAACCCGGGAAGCAGAGGTTACGGTGAGCCAAGATTGTGCCATTGCACTGCAGCCTGGGCAACAGAACGAGACTCTGTCTTGTTTTTTTTTTTTTTTTTTTTTTTTTTTTGAGACAGCTCACCGTAACCTCTGCCTCCCAGGTTCAAGCGATTCTTCTGCCTCAGCCTCCCGAGTAGCTGGGATTACAGACATTTGCCACCACGCCTGGCTAATTTGGTATTTTTAGTAGAGATGGAGTTTCTCCATGTTGATGAGGCTAGTCTTGAACTCCCTACCTCAGGTGATCTGCCTGCCTCAGCCTCCCAAAGTGCTGGATTACAGGCGTGAGCCACCACACCCAGCCTCTCTCTCTCTCTTTTTTTTTTTTTGGAAATAGGGTCTCACTCTATCGCTTAGGCTGGAGTGCAGTGGTGGAATCATAGCTCCCTTCAGCCTCAAACTCAAGTGATTCTCTTCTCAGCCTCCTGAGTAGCTAGGACTATATGTGCATGCCACCATGACTGGCAGGTTTTAAAATTTTTCTTATTTTTTATAGAGACACGATTTTGTCATGTTGCCCAGGCTAGTCTCGAACTCATGGGCTCAAGTGATTTGCCCAGCTCGGCCTCCTAAGGTGCTGAGATTATAAGCATGAGCCACCACAGCCACCTCTTTCTAGTCACCATGAATAAAAACACTATAAATACTTGAGTACAGGTCTTTGAGCAGACATATGTTTTTATTGTTCTTGAGTAAATACGTAGGAGTGGGAAGAAATAGATACTGAGTACTGGATTGTACGGGAAGCGTATGTTTAGCTTTGTAAAAAAAACTGCCAGGCTGTTTTACTTTCTTTTCTTCTTTTGAGATGGCATAGCTCTGTTGTCCAGGTTGGAGTGCAGTGGCATGATCTTGGCTCACTGCAGCCTTTCTTTCCTGGGCCCAAGCCATCCTCCCACCTCAGCCTCCCAAGCCTCTGAGGCTACAGGTTCATGCCACCGCACCCAGCTAATTTTTAAATTTTTTTGTAGAGACAAGCTTTTACCATATTGCCTAGGTTGGTCTTGAACTCCTGGGCTCAAGTGATTCTCCCGCCTCGGCCTCCCAAAGTGTTAGAATTACAGGCATGAGCCACCATGCCTGGCCTCTTTTATTTTATTATTTATTTATTTATGTATTTTTTGAGACAGAGTCTGGCTCTGTTGCCCAGGCTGGAGTGCAGTGGCATGATCTTGGCTCACTGCAACCTCTGCCTCCTAGGTTCAAGTGATTCTTCTGCCTCAGCCTCCCAAGTAGCTGGAACTATAGGCACGTGCCACCATGCCTGGCTAATTTTTGCTTTTTTTTTTTTTTTTTTGAGACGGAGTCTCACTCTGTAGCCCAGGCTGGAGTGCAGTGGCCGGATCTCAGCTCACTGCAAGCTCCGCCTCCCGGGTTTACGCCATTCTCCGGCCTCAGCCTCCCGAGTAGCTGGGACTACAGGCACCCGCCACCTCGCCCGGCTAGTTTTTTTTTTTTGTATTTCTTAGTAGAGACGGGGTTTCACCGTGTTAGCCAGGATGGTCTCGATCTCCTGACCTTGTGATCCGCCCGTCTCGGCCTCCCAAAGTGCTGGGATTACAGGCTTGAGTCACCGCGCCCGGCCAATTTTTGCATTTTTAGTAGAGACAGGGTTTCACCATATTGGCCAGGCTGGTCTCGAACCCCTGACCTCATGATCCACCTGCCTCAGCCTCCCAAAGTGCTGGGATTACAGGTGTGAGCCACTACACCCAGCCTATTTTATTTTTTTAAAATAGAGATGGGGTCTTGCCATGTTGCCCAGGCTGGTCTCATCTCCTAGGTTCAAGCGATTCTCCTGCTTAGGCCTTCCAAAGTGTTGGGATTACCAGTGTGAGCCGTTGCACCTGGTCCCCAGACTGTTTTTCATAGTGCTTATAAAGTTTTTCTTTCCCATCAGCAATGTATGAGTTCCAATCGTCCTCATCTTTGCAAGCACTTGATACTGTCCATTTAAAAGAAAAAAAAAAAAAGTACGGCTGGGCACAGTGGCTCACGCCTGTAATCCCAGCACTTCGGGAGGCCAAGGTGGGCATATCACGAGGTCAGGAGTTCGAGACCAGCCTGGCCAACATGGCAAAACCCCGTCTTTACTAAAAGTACAAAAATTAGCTGGGTGTGGTGGCAGGGGCCTGTAATCCCAGCTACTCTAGAGGATGAGGAGGAGACTGTCTTGAACCCGGGAGGTGGAGGTTGCAGTGAGCCAAGATCATGCCATTGCACTCCAGCCTGAGTGACAAGAGCAAGCAAAAAAGTAGCTATTCGGCCGGGCGCGGTGGCTCAAGCCTGTAATCCCAGCACTTTGGGAGGCCGAGACGGGTGGATCACTAGGTCAGGAGATCGAGACCATCCTGGCTAACACGGTGAAACCCCGTCTCTACTAAAAAATACAAAAAACTAGCCGGGCGAGGTGGCGGGCGCCTGTAGTCCCAGCTACTCAGGAGGCTGAGACAGGAGAATGGCCCGAACCCGGGAGGCGGAGCTTGCAGTGAGCTGAGATCCGGCCACTACACTCCAGCCTGGGCGACAGAGCGAGACTCCGTCTCAAAAAAAAAAAAAAAAAAAAAAAAAGTAGCTATTCTTCTAGGTGTGTAATGGTGTCTCATTTTGGTTTTAATTTAGGATATTAACTTTTTAAAGGGTTTTTGCTATATTACCATATTGCCTTCCATAAAGGTTATACTCCTCCAATGGTATTTATATGAGTTGCTACTCTTTTCTTCTTTGGGGAGATAAACAAAGGACTCTACAACTGTGTTTCACACTAGACAAAAATTCAATATTTTTCTTTCCCTTGTGACCTTTTAGCTATCACACAGGAATAAAATTCACTTGTAACATGGTTAAATTTCTGTACAGTGAATATCATCCTCTCATGGACTTGCAGAATAAAATGAGAGATACGTTCATTTGGAGGAAATTTTGGTTTAAAGATAAGTCAAGGCTACATTAGTGAGTGTAGCAAGCTCTTCAAAGACACATATTGAAAGTAAACTCATTATTTCATGAGAAAGTAAACACTAAAATAATATATACTAATGCAAAATACTGTTTGTCGAAATAGCTCAAATAATTAAGCAGGAGAAAATCATAATTAAATAGATCGATTGCACCAAATAGTCACCCAGCTTCTATCAAATTTTAGTATTTTGTTTTTGGTGTTTTGTGGAAGCAATTGGCTTGATCGAGCTAAAATTAAATGGAAACACAAATACAACATTGGCAAAAAAAACTAAACCGTATTAATAAATAAACAGAGAAATATACCTATTGAAACATGACAGAAGAGTATAGCAAGGTCCTGTCAACAGATATTGTACATTGAATAAGTTTGAATTTGGCATGCTAAATTTCTTTTTTTTTTTTGAGACGGAGTCTCGCTCTGTCACCCAGGCTGGAGTGCAGTGGCCGGATTTCAGCTCACTGCAAGCTCCGCCTCCCGGGTTCGGGCCATTCTCCTGTCTCAGCCTCCTGAGTAGCTGGGACTACAGGCGCCCGCCACCTCGCCCGGCTAGTTTTTTGTATTTTTTAGTAGAGACGGGGTTTCACCGTGTTAGCCAGGATGGTCTCGATCTCCTGACCTTGTGATCCGCCCGTCTCGGCCTCCCAAAGTGCTGGGATTACAGGCTTGAGCCACTGCGCCCGGCCTGGCATGCTAAATTTCTATATAACAAGATATAGCCAGGTGTAGTGGCTCACACCTATAGCCTCAACACTTCAGGAGGCTGAGGTGGGAGCATAGCTTGAGCCCAAGGAATTTGAGGCTGTAGTGAGCCATGATCGCACCACTGCACCCTAACCTGGGTGACAAAGACCCTGTCTCTAAACCCAAAAAACCAAACCAAACAAAAATCAAAAAAGTTAAACAAATAATATACCTATATTCTTATCTTTCACCACAGAATTTAAAAAGTTGATATCAGTTTAAAGACTGCTGGTCCACTCAATATGTTTCATTGTGTTTGTGGAAGGTCCACAAGTCAGAGGTTAGCTACCTCACTTATTATTGTTATTATTTTTTGAGACGGAGTCTTTCTCTATTGCCCAGGCTGGAGTGCAGTGGCGTGATCTCAGCTCACTGCAACCTTCACCTCCCGGGTTCAAGTGATTCTCCTGCTTCAGCCTCCCAAGCAGGTGGAATTACTGGCTCCCCCAACCAAGACCAACTAATTTTTGTATTTTCAGTAGGGATAGGGTTTTGCCATGTTGGCCAGGTGGTCTCAAACTCCTGACCTCAGGTGATCCACCCACCTCGGCCTCACAAAGTGCTGGGATTACAGGCGTGAGCCACTGTGCACGGCCTATTTTTAAATTTAATTTTTATTTTTATCAAAGTAGAACAAGTACATAGTTTAAAAAGTCAAATAGATCAACATAGGTTATAATTAAACATTCTATTCTTCCCACATCTAATTCTTACTTCCCAGAGATAATTGCTGCAACTTTTTAACTTCCTCCTAGTATTCACCTCAAATTTCCGAAAACATGTTTATACTGCTATGTCTTGATTATTTAAAGTTTTAGGTATTTGTGAAAGCTAAAGCAATTCCATTTTGGATGCTAATCCGCCATGTTGGCTTCTGATTAATCTCAGTTCTGGGAAGGCCTCTAAGATTTTAAGTTTACCTGTTGTTCCTGGTGTAAGAGCAGGTATTACCATACATTCTGCCCTTAGCTCAAACAACCTTGATGTTATCATATCTATACATCCCTTCTGAATCACCCTTTCCCTGCAGTACAGAAGCCCCAGGTCTGGGGGTAATGGAGCAGGAAACCACCATCTCATCTCAGCATTGCCCAAGAGACACACATAGCCTCTGTTCATAAGTCTCCATTAAATGTTTATTTCTAAGAAACTGGACTTGTCAGCCTCTTTCTTTGGCCTCTCAGCTTCCTTGGACTTTTGGAACGGGTTTGCATAGGCCCGCCCACTGCCACAGTATTATCTATTAACTTCCAACCATAAAAGATGAGGAGTTCTTTTACATAATAATTCCTTCCCAAAACACACTTCTCCTGCCCCTAGCCCCTTGGAAATAACTATTATATCATAATATTAGTTAAATTAACATTTATCATCAATATTTACTCGCAGTTTAGCCAAGAAGTGTATTATATTTCCTTTCTTGTATAACTTTTAATTTCCTTCGAATTAATAATGGCCTTATTTTTTATTTTGTTTTAGTTTTCTAGTTGCTTATTCATCTCCAAATTGACTGTTGAAAATCTAACTCTCATATCATTATGTTGCAACATGTCAGATATTCATTCTGTCATAACATTTTTTATTTTTTGAGACTGAGTCTCACTCTGTCGCCCAGGCTGGAGTGCAGTGGCGCGATCTCGGCTCACTGCAAGCTCCGCCTCCCGGGTCCACGCCATTCTCCTGCCTCAGTCTCCCGAGTAGCTGGGACTACAGGCGCCCGCCACCACACCCAGCTAATTTTGTTTTGTGTATTTTAGTACAGACGGGGTTTCACGGTGTTAGCCAGTATGGCCTCGATCTCCTGACCTTGTGATCCACCCGCCTCGGCCTCCCAAAGTGCTGGGATTACAGGCGTGAGCCACCGCGCCCGGCCTGTCATAACATTTTTTAAAGAAATATTCCTCTTGGGGCCGGGTGCGGTGGCTCACGCCTGTAACCCCAGCACTTTGGGAGGCCGAGGCGGGTGGATCACGAGGTCAGGAGATCGAGACCATCCTGGCTAATACGGTGAAACCCCCGTCTTTACTAAAAATACAAAAAATTAGCCGGTTGAGGTGGCGGGCGTCTGTAGCCCCAGCTACTCGGGAGACTGAGGCAGGAGAATGCCGTGAACCCGGGAGGTGGAGCTTGCAGTGAGCCGAGATCCGGCCACTGCACTCCAGCCTGGGTGACAGAGTAAGACTCATCTCAAAAAAAAAAAAGGAAAAGAAATATTCCTCTTGGAACCCTTTATCCTCCAGTTCTGAGTTCAACTGGCTCTTCTCCCTGGAAGCTTTTTAGTAACTTTCCTTTCTCCTGGGTGTTACATAATTTCATGATAATATGTATTGGGTATTTTTTTTTTTTTTTTTTTCAGGGGTGGGAGGCAGGGTTTTGAGACAGAGTATCCCTCTGTTGCCCAGGCTGGAGTGCAGTGGTGCAATCTTGGTTAGGTGCAACCTCCATCTCCCGGGTTCAAGCAATTCTCGTGCCTCAGCCTCATGAGTAGCTGGGATTACAGGTGCGGGTCACCACTTTCAGCTAATATTTGTATTTTTAATAGGGATGGGATTTCACCATGTTGGCCAGGTTGGTCTCAAACTCCTGATCTCAGGTGATCTGCCCGTCTTGGCCTCCCAAAGTGCTGGGATTACAGGTGTGAGCCACTGCACCTGGCTTCATCTTTTTTTTTTTTTTTTGTCAGAGCAGGAGAATTTGAAGTTGTTCTTATTTATTGGAAAGGCACTCAGTGGTCTTACTTGTCTAAAAGCTTAGGCCTTTGAACTCTGAGACATTTTCTCATATTATGTCTTTGACGATTTTGTTCTCTATCTCTGGAACTCCTATTAATTGTGTGGTGAATCAAGCCAGGCGTGGTGGTTCACACCTGTAATCCCAGCACTTTGGGAGGCCGAGGTGGGTAGATCACGAGGTCAGGAGTTCAAGACCAGCTTGGCCAACATGGTGAAGCCCTGTCTCTACTAAAAATACAAAAATTAGCCAGGCGTGGTGGTGCACGCTTGTAATTCCAGCTACTCAGGAGGCTGAGGCAGGAGAATTGCTTGAACCTGGGAGGCAGAGGTTGCAGTGAACTGAGATCGTGCCACTGCACTCCAGCCTGGGTGACCCAGCAAGACTCTGTCTCGGAAAAAAAAAAAAAATTGTATGGTGACTCTTGTAGAGTGATCACTAATACCCTTAACTTTTCTTTTTTCCATCTCTTTGCTTTTTGTTCTACTTTTAAGGAGATTTTATCAACTTTAATTTCCAATTTTTTCATTTAATTATTAATTTCTGTATTCATATTCTTATTTATTTTAATTTATTTTATTTTTGAGACAGAGTCTCACTTTGTCACCCAGGCTGGAATGCAGTGGTGTGATCTCGGCTCACTGCAACCTCTGCCTCCTAGGTTCAAGCGATTCTCCTGTTTCAGCCTCTCGAGTAGCTGAGATTAGAGGCGCCTGCCACCACGCCCGGCTAATTTTTGTATTTTTAGTAGAGACAGGGATTCACCATGTTGTCCAGGCTGGTCTCGAACTCCTGACCTCAAGTGTTCCATCTGCCTCAGCCTCCCAAAGTGTTAGGATTACAGGTGTGAGCCACCGTACCCAGCCATGCATTCATACAGTTATTTTTCATAGGCTTCTATCAATGTTATTTTAATATCAGTTTCTTTTTAAATGAATACATTATTTTTCATGATATTTACTTAGTTTTATTGTTGTTGTTTCCTTCTGCTCCCTGCCCTGTCTCTTGTTTCCTCTAAGTTCTTTTTTCAAATTTGTATATCTTTGTTTTCTGCTTTTATGTGGAAGTTCTTTCTAAAATATTTGGTGATCCTTGTCTATCCATTCACATTTAGGAGTGAGGCACTTAAAAGGTATGTGTAATATGTCTGCAAGCTTATTGACTGGTAGGCTGCATAGTGAGGGGATGGAACGGGGATGTGGCCATTTCCTACCATTTGTCAGTGTTGCTGAGCTGGTGTCCTAGCTGGTCAGTTTCTCCAGGAAGGAAAACTCTTACTTTTTACCTGAAGGTATACACAATTGTAAGATGAATGAAGGAGAGAAAATAGTTGGTTTTGAGGGGAGGGTCTGACTGTTTGAAATGCAGATTTTCACTTCTGCCGGTTTTCAAGACATCTGACTTGGCCTTAGTTATTCCTTGTGACTTTGAGTTTAGAGTAACTTTATTTTGACCTCTGTAGGCTAGAGTTGGGCAGGGGATTCAGCTGCTTTTAATACAACCTTCAACCAGTCTTCTGTTGTAGCCCTACCCTCACCCTCACTATCAAGGGTTCTTAGTACCTCCAAATTCAGAATCTTTCTACAGTGTAAATCAGTCTTTTAATGTCCTGCAGGTAGTTAGGTTTCGATATTCTCCTTTCTGCTAAGATTTTTTTTTCTTTTTTTTTTTTTTTTGAGGCAGAGTCTCACTCTATTGCCCAGGCTGTAGTGCAGTGGCATGATCTCGGCTCACTGCAACCTCTGCCTCCGGGGTTCAAGTGATTCTCCTGCCTCAGCCTCCCAAGCAGCTGGGATTACAGGTGCGTGCTACCATATCTGGCTAATTTTTGTAGTTTTGTAGAGACGAGGTTTCACCATGTTGGCCAAGTTGGTCTCAAACTCCTGACCTCAGGTAATTCACCTGCCTGGGCCTCCCAAAGTGCTGGGATTATGGCCGTGAGCCACCACTCCCGGCCCTGCTAAGATAAGTATTGGGGGTCTTTGAAGGGGACCCCAATAAGAGCATTCTTTCTTTGTTCTAAGGTCCTGAACACATTGAGAAATCAAGCAAAAAATAAATATAGAGGTCAACATATCACCTTTATTACTGCTTGAGACCAGACTGGAGGATGTGGGTTAGTATGGGAGTCAATGAGCCGGCACAGCTCACGCCTGTAATCCCAGCACTTTGGGAGGCCGGATCACCTGAGGTCAGGAGTTCAAGACCAGCCTGCCCAACATGGAGAAACCCCATCTCTATTAAAAAAAAAATACAAAAATTAGCTGAGTGTGGTGGTGGGTGCCTGTAATACCAGCTACTTGAGAGATCACGCCACTGCACTCTAGCCTGGGCAACAGAGTGAAACTCGGTCTCAAAAAAAAAAAAAAAAAAAAAAAAGCCAGGTGTGGTGGCTCACACTTGTAATCCCAATACTTCGGGAGGCCAAGGTAGGCTGATCACCTGAGGTCGGGAGTTCAAGACCAGCCTGACCAACATGGAGAAACTCCCGTCTTTACTAAAAATACAAAATTAGCTGGGTATGGTGACACATGCCTGTAATCCCAGCTACTTGGGAGGCCGAGGTAGGAGAATCACTTGAACCCGGGAGGCAGAGGTTGTGGTGAGCCAAGATGGTGCCATTGCACTCCAGCCTGGGCAACAAGAGCGAAACTCCGTCTCAAAAAAAAAAAAAAGAGCCTCCTAACTGTATCCCAGGATCAGGCAGCCTGGGCAGATCTCAGCATGGAGGAAAAAGGCAGAAAATGTGTTCTGATGGGCGGGCTCCTCTTCCCAAGAGCAAGAGGATAGAACTGAGTGGAACAGTCCTTCAAGAGTGGATGAACACTCAAGCCTGTAATCCCAGCACTTTGGGAGGCCGAGACGGGCAGATCATGAAGTCAGGAGATCAAGATCATCCTGGCTAACACGGTGAAACCCCGTCTCTACTAAAAAATACAAAAAAACTAGCTGGGCGAGGTGGCGGCTGCCTGTAGTCCCAGCTACTCGGGAGGCTGAGGCAGGAGAATGGCGTGAACCCGGGAGGCAGAGCTTGCAGTGAGCCAAGATCCAGCCACTGCACTCCAGCCTGGGCCACAGAGCGAGACTCTGTCTCAAAAAAAAAAAAAAGAAAAAGAGTGGATGAACAAAGGGCTGAAAAAGGCCCAACCGGCCGGGCGTGGTGTCTCACGCCTGTAATCCCAGCACTTTGGGAGGCTGAGGCAGACAGATCACAAGGTCAGGAAATTGAGACCATCCTAGCTAACACGGTTAAACCCCATTTCTCTTTTCTTTTCTTTTCTTTTCTTTTCTTTTCTTTTCTTTTCTTTTCTTGTCCTCCCCTCCCCTCCCTTCTCCTCTCCTCTCCTCTCCCCTCCCCTTTCCTCCCCTCCCCTCCCCTCCCCTCCCCTCCAGACCTATTTTCACTCTTGTTGTCTAGACTGGAGTACAATGTGGCTCACTGCAACTTCTACCTCCCCGGTTCAAGCGATTCTCCTGCCTCAGCCTCCTGAGTAGCTGCGGTTACAGATGCCCGCCACCATGCCCGGCTAATTTTTTGTATTTTAGTAGAGATGGGTCTTCACCATGTTGACCAGGCTGGTCGTGAACTCCTGACCTCAGGTGATCCGCCTGCCTCAGCCTCCCAAAGTGCTGGGATTACAGGCGTGAGACACTGCGCCCAGCCAGTTAAACCCCATTTCTACTAAAAATACAAAAAATTAGCTGGGCATGGTGCTGTGTGCCTGTAGTCCCAGCTATTCGGGAGGCTGCGGCAGAAGAATTGCTTGAACCTGGGAGGCGGAGGCTGCAGTGATCCAAGATCACGCTGCACTCCAGGCTGGGCAACAGAACATGACTCTGTCTCCAAAAAAAAAAAAAAAAAAAAAAAAGAAGGAAAACCTCAGAAGTAAAGAAGCATATCTGAATTACATTTTTCATCAGCTTTACAGATTCCAAAATTTTGTTGAGGTCTCTCCTCAGTTGTCTTCTTGCTCATTCTCTTTGTCCTTCTGCATTTAGAGCTTAGTCTTTCAAAGTCATTTTAGTAAGATTTGGGAGGAAATACAGGTAAATATAGATATTAAATTCTCCATACTTAACCATAAGTTTCCAGTTTTTATTTATTTACTGAGTGCAGTGGCAAAATGACAGCTCACTCTAGCCTCAACCTCCTGGGCTCAGGCGATCCTCCCACTCCAGCCTCCTGAGTAGCTGGGACCACAGGTGGGCACCACCACAGCCAGCTAATTTTTTATTTTTTGTAGATACAGGGTCTCGCCATGTTGCCCAGGCTGGTCTTGAACTCCTGAAGCAATCCTCCTCAGCCTTCCAAAGTGAGATTACAGGTGTGAGCCCTATGCTTGGCATTTTTTTTTTTTTTTTTTGAGATGGAGTTTCGCTCTTGTCCAGGTTGCAGTACAATGGCATGATCTCAGCTCACTGTAACCTCCGCCTCCCAGGTTCAAGCGATTCTCCTACCTCAGCCTCCTGAGTAGCTGGGATTATAGGCGCCTGCCACCACACCCAGCTAATTTTTGTATTTTTTTAGTAGAGACGGGGTTTCACCATGTTGGCCAGGCTGGTTGCGAACTCCTGACCTCAGGTGATCCACCCGCCTCGACCTCCGAAAATGCTGGGATTACAGGCGTGAGCCACCGCGCCCACCCTTTTTTTTTTTTTTTTTTTTTTTTTTTTAAATAGAGACAGGATCTTGTTATATTGCACAGGCTGGTTTAGAACTTCTGGGCTCAAGCAATCCTCTGCCTCAGCCTTCCAAAGTGCTGTGATTACAGGTGTCAGCCACTGGGCCTAGCCTCAAGTTATTTTTTGAAGGTAACCTTGTTACCAAAATTACAAATTTGGCCAGGCACCGTGGCTCATGCCTGTAATCTCAACATTTTGGGAGGCCGAGGTGGGTGGATCACTTGAGGTCAGGAGTTTGAGACCAGCCTGGCCAATATGGGGAAACCCTGTCTCTACGAAAAATACAAAAATTAGCTGAGCATGCTGGCGCATGCCTGTAATCCCAGCTATTTGGGAGGTTGAGGCAGGAGAATCACTTGAACCTGGGAGGCAGAGATTGCAGTGAGCTAAGATTGCCCCATTGCACTCTAGCCTGGGCAACAAGACCAAAACTCCATCTCAAAAACAAAATACAAAAATTAGCCGGGCGTGATGGTGCACTCCTGTAGTCCCAGCTACTCAGGAGGCTGAGGCAGGAAAATTGCTTGAACCGTAGCTGGAGGTTGTAGTTAGCCAATATCATGCCATTGTTCTCCAGCCTGGGCGACAGAATTACTGTGTTTATCCAGTAGCACAGATGACAAAGAGTTGCCTTAAGATAAATTTGTAAATTTTTTTTTTTTTTGATATGGAGTCTCTCTCTTTGTTGCCCAGGCTGAAGTGCAGTGGGCAAACTCAGCTCACTGCAACCTCCACCTCCCAAGTTCAAGCGATTCTCCTGCCTCAGCCTCCTGAGTAGCTGGGATTATAGGCATGCGCCACCACGCCCAGCTAATTTTTGTATTTTTAGTAGAGACGGGGTTTTACCATGTTGACCAGGATGGTCTTGATCTCCTGACCTCGTGATCCATCTGCCTCAGCCTCCCAAAGTGCTGGGATTACAGGCGTGAGCCACCGCGCCCGGCCAAAATCTTTAAATCGTATCTATTTGAATTGCAATATGGATTTGCTTCTAGGAGACTTACTCTTCTAATTTTGTTTGACTTTGGCTAATGTTAGAACTTGTTTACACTCACTCCCTTAGCATGTAGAGAGGTGATTCAAACTGGGAAAGCTCAACCTAGAATTTTATTTTTGCAGATATTCCACAGAATTTTGTATTCATGTGGCAGTAATCAAGAGTTTACTGTAACAATATGCAATCTTCTCTCTTCACCATTTACTGACAATCTCTACAGAGAAGAGGATCCCAAATTAAAGAAAAAACTTGAAAAATCCTGGAAAATATAGGGTAGTTTGATCATTTTATAGTTTTCATGCTGCCAATCAGAATCTTTTCTAAAAATTATTTGATAAAGATATTCGACAGGCCGGGCGCGGTGGCTCACGCCTGTAATCCCAGCACTTTGGGAGGCCGAGACGGGCGGATCACGAGGTCAGGAGATCGAGACCATCCTGGCTAGCATGGTGAAACCCCATCTCTACTAAAAAATACAAAAAACTAGCCGGGCGAGGTGGCGGGCGCCTGTAGTCCCAGCTACTCGGGAGGCTGAGGCAGAAGAATGGCATAAACCTGGGAGGCGGAGCTTGCAGTGAGCTGAGATCCGGCCACTGCACTCCAGCCTGGGCGACAGAGCGAGACTCCGTCTCAAAAAAAAAAAAAAAAAAAAAAAAAAAAAAGATATTCGACAAAGGTTTAATAGGTTAATCAAGTTTACTAGGCTGGTTGCAGTGGCTCATGCCTGTAATCTCAGCACTTTGGGAGGCCTAGGTGGGAGGATCACTTGAGCTCACGAGTTCGAGACCAGCCTGGGCAACATAGTGAAACTCTGTCTCTACTAAAAATACAAACAAAAACAAAAACCCCAAAACTAACCGGGCGTGGTGGTGCATGCCTGTAGTCCCAGCTACTTGGGGAGCTGAGGTGGGAGAATAATTTGAGCCTGGTATGTATAGGTTGCAATGAGCTGAGATCCCACCACTGCACTCCAACCTGGGTGATAGAACCAGACCCTGTCTCAAAAAAAAAAAAAAAAAAAAAGTTTACTTATTAGTCATCCTGGAATTTTTGTATCTCAATGGGAGTCATAAGATTGAGTATCTATTTGTGGCATTTTGAGCGTCAATAGGTAATAAGAATGATATTTTAGGGAGCAGAACTTTTTGTGCACCCATGGATTAAACAGGATTATATTGGTCACCTTTGGAAAAACAGTTGAACTTCGAAAAAGAGGAAATAGAGGAAATGAATTTGAGTTTCATATTTACAAATTACTAATCACTACCTCTTGTTTTAGTTATCGTTTAGTTATCTATTGTTGTTACTGTTTACTTATTTATTAATAACTAGTAAACTACCTTAAAAATGAGTAGTTTAAAACAACAGCTATGCTTTATGTATTCAAGATTCTTTTGCTGTTGTTGTTTGTTTGAGACAGGGTCTTACTCTGTCACCCAGGCTGGAGTGCAGTGGCATGATCTTGGCTCATTGCAGCCTGGACCTTCATGGCGTAGGTGGTTCTCCTACCTCAGCCTCCCAAGTAACTGAGATGACAGGTGTATGCCACGACGCCTGGCTTTTTTTGTATTTTTTGTAGAGATGGATTTTTGCCACGTTGCCTACGGTGGTCTCAAACGCTTGTGCTCAAACAATCCGCCTGCCTCTGCCTCCCAAAGTGCTAGGATTATAGGTGTGAGCCATCACATCTGGTCTTACTCAAGATTTTTTTTTTTTTTTTGAGATGGAATTTTGCTCGTGTTGCCCATGCTGGAGTGCAATGGCGCGATCTCGGCTCACTGCAACCTCCACCTCCCGGATTCAAGCGATTCTCCTGTCTCAGCCTCCTGAATAGCTGGGATTACAGGCGTGCGCCACCACGCCTGGCTAATTTTTGTATTTTTAGTAGAGATGGGGGTTTCACCATGTTGGTCAGGCTGGTCTCGAACTCCTGACATCGTGATCTGACCACTCTGGCCTCCCAAAGTGCAAGGATTATAGGCGTGAGCCACCACATCTGGACTTACTCAAGATTCTTTACGCCAGGCGTGATGGCTCACGCCTGTAATCCCAGTGCTTTGGGAGGCCGAGGCAGGTGGATCACCTGAGGTTGGGAGTTCAAGACCAGCCTGACCAACATGGAGAAACTCCGTCTCTACTAAAAGAAAATACAAAATTAGCCGGGCATGGTGGTGCATGCCTGAAATCCCAGCTACTCAGGAGCCTGAGGCAGGAGAATTGCTTGGACTCAGGAGGCAGAGGTTGCGGTGAGCGAAGATCATGCCATTGTACTCCGGCCTGGGCAACAAGAGCAAAACTGTCTCAAAAAAAAAAAAGAAAAAAAAAGAGAAAGATTCTTGAATTTGGCCAAAACATAGTGGAATAGCCTGTCTCCTCCACATGGTGTTGACTGGGCAGCTCAACAAAAGGCTGGAGGATCCAAGTCAACTTCACTTGCATGGCTGGGGCCTGCACTGGTTGGCTGGGACAGCTGGAGGATGTCTGGGCTCTCTATCCCTTCATAATCTCTCATTTCCCAGGGCCTCTGTCTACAATGAAAGATACATGGCCACTTTCTCCAATAGGGTATTTAGACTTCTTTATACAAGAAATGGCTTCCCAAAGAGCAAAACAGAAACTGCCAGGTCTCTTAAGGAATAGGCCCAGAACTGGCACAGTGCTATTTCCACTACATTCTATTGGTGAAAGCAAGTCACAAGACTAGCCCAGATTCAAGGGAAAAAGAAACAGACTCCACCTCCTGATGGGAGGAGTGTGGTGTGTGCACAGGGATGGGAGAAACTGTTGATGACTATTTTTCTACTTTTGCAGACAATTTACCATACCACTTAACCTCATAAAATTCAGTTTTGTTTTGTTTTGTTTTTGTAAAAGTAACTCACTTTAGATCTACAGATAGAATATAAACATATAGACATATATCCCCTAACTCTAAGGTCCTGTACAAATACAAAAACCTACATTGCCTTAAAAGGTGTTGACCTGGAAGTTTCTCAAAGCATATTAGCACAGTGGGCATCTAGAATTATTGGTGTTCTCTGGGTATTGATCATCTCTCCTGGTGCTAAGGAGAGCAGGAGTGACCCTGCTGGGTGGTTTTCTGGGACAGGATTTCTCAGTGGTACGAGTGGGAATGATTTCTGGCGGTTCCAAGTGAGTTTAAACTCTGGAGAAAATGCATTAGTTGCACTGGCCTACCTTTATTTATCTTTAAACTGCAAATTAACTAGTTTGGAAAAGAGAAAGTTAAAAAGTTAAGAGAACAGCAGAACAGCAGTCTGTAGTTATTCTTTTTTTCTTTTTAGACAGAGTCTCGCTCTGTCACTCAGGCTGGAGTACAATGGCGCAGTCTCAGCTCACTGCAATCTCCACCTCCCAGGTTCAAGCATTTCTCCTGCCTCAGCCTCCCAAGTAGCTGGGATTACAGGTGTGTGCCACCACACCCAGCTAATTTTTGTACTTTTAGTAGAGACGGGGTTTCATCATGTTGGCCAGGATGATTTCGATCTCCTGACCTCGTGATCTGCCTGCCTTGACCTCCCACAGTGCTGGGATTACAGGCGTGAGCCACTGTACCTGGCTTATAGTTATTCTTAACTCCTACTCCATCACCTATTCCCCAAGAAAGCATCAACCAAATTATTTCCTAATAGAAGTATGAATTTAAAGGCCAGACACGGTGGCTCACGCCTATAATCCCAGCACTTTGGGAGGCCAAGGTGGGCAGATCACGAGGTCGGGAGGTCGAGACCATCCTGGCCAACATGGTGAAACCCCATCTCTACTAAAAATACAAAAATTAGCCGGGCGTAGTGTCGTGTGCCTGTAGTCTCATCTACTTGGGAGGCTGAGGCAGGAGAATTGCTTGAACCAGGGAGTCAGAGGTTTCAGTGGGCCGAGATCGTGCCACTGCACTCCAGCCTGGGTGACAGAGCAAGACTCCGTCTCAAAAAAAACAAAAGAAAAAAAGAAATATGAATTTAAATTAGTAGCTGAGACTTATTTGAGGTATAATCAATTATTAAACCTGTCTTAAATACCCACTCTGTGCTCAACACTGTGCCCACTCCTATGAGTGATGCCAGAGAAAGCCAAGTTACTGACTTAATTTCCCTCTAGGAAATTCCAATCTAGTTGGGAGCAATCAGAATGAAATAACATATATGAGTGCCTCACACCTGTAATCCCAGTGCTTTGGGAGGCTGAAGTAGGCGGATCACCTGAGGTCAGGAGTTCAAGACCAGCCTGGCCAACTTGGTGAAACTCCATCTCTACTAAAAATACAAAAATTAGCCAGGCATGGTGGTGCACAGCTATAGTCCCAGCTACTCAGGAGGCTGAGGCAGGAGAGTTGCTTGAGCCCAGGAGGTGGAGGTTGCAGTGAGCCAGGATCTCACCACTTAATTCCAGCCTGGGTGACAGAGTGAGCTCTGTCTCAAAAAAATGAAAACACACACACACACAAACATAAATGAGATGTTGCAAGGCATCATAAGGTAAACGCTAAACGAGTAGAACATTTAATAAGTGCTGAGAACATTTAACAAGTGGAGGGAAACTTGTTTAAGGTAGAAAATAGCATAAGCAAAACTAAAAGGATCTGAATGACTATCAACTGTCATCACAGAACAAAAAGGGTACTAGTGAGATTTTGTTTGTTTTTTATTATTTTTTTTGAGATGGAGTCTCGCTCTGTCACCCAGGCTGGAGTGCAATGGCGCAATCTTGGCTCACTGCAACCTCTGCCTCCTGGGTTCAAGCGATTCTCCTGTTTCAGCCTCCCAAGTAGCTGGGATTACAGGCATCCACCGCCATGCCTGGCTAATTTTTTTGTATTTTTAGTAGAGACGAGGTCCACCATGTTGGACAGGCTGGTCTCGAACTCCTGACCTCAAGTGATCTGCCTGCCTTGGCCTCCCAAAGTGCTAGGATTACAGGTGTAAGCCACTGTGCCCAGCCCACTAGTGAGATTTGATCAGAAACATGTATGCTAGGAAGTTGTTCTAATTACTATTGCTACCCTAACAACACCGGATTTAGATATTTAAAAGAATAATGATTATTTTATTATTTCTGGTGATTTCTGTGGCACAGGAGTTTGGGAAAGGCTGAGCTGGCTGGTTCTGACTCATGATCTCTTCTGAGGTCAGACGGTGGCTGCAGCTGGAATGGTGGTTGAAGAAGCTGGGGGCTGGTTGGGCACCTCTCACTCTCTTTATGTGGTCTCAAGGCTTCTCCAGGTGATTGCCTTTATAGGTTAGTTTGGGCTTTCTCAGATGGTAGGTACTTGTAGAGAGCCACTGTCACACGTCCCCAGGAAGCAGACTGAGATGTCGGGACATTTGTTGTTGAGTGATACTGGGACCATTACCTGTGGAAGGGAGGAGAAAGAAGCAGGATTAAGTAGAGAGAGAAACTGAATGGCAATGCTGTCCTAACGAAGGCCTCAGCTGACCCCGACAGGGTGCTCTGGAGCTGGGATGACCCTTCTGAGTTTGTCTAAATCTGGGCAAAAGGGCAGGCTGGTCCTTTACACCTCTGTGTTAATCACTCACTGGATTCAGGCTTCCCCAAAAGGAGGTATAACCTTGAGTGAGGTAATCTTGAGCCAAGGCAATCCCCTACAAGGGCTGACAGTTTAGTGTCATCTTCCAGTAGTACTCCCAGTAGCTATAGGAACAAGTTCCTCATTCCTGAAGGAAAAGCTGGGTGGTACATCACAGTGTCCACCACAGTTCTGACACCATCTGTGGCTTTCCATAGAGGGACTCAGCCATTTTGTATGGACCTGGCAGAGAGGAAGCTGGGGGAATAAATGTCCAACCTCACCTTCCTCCTAACTTGATTTCCTATCAGGACCAAGTCCAGAAGCCATAGGACTTCACGCAGTCCATATAGGTTTTGCCTTATGGAGCAGTGTGGAGAAGAGTGAAGAGTAGATCTAGACGTGCAAACAATATATTCAGCAGCAGTAGATGAGCTTGGTTTTTGAATGTTAAAGGAATGTTGAATTTAATAGTATCCTGAGGGGCCGGGTGCGGTGGCTCACGCCTGTAATCCCAGCACTTTGGGAGACCCAGGCGGGCGGATCACGAGATCAGGAGATCGAGACCATCCTGGCTAATATGGTGAAAGCCCGTCTCTACTAAAAATACAAAAGATTGGCCGGGCGTGGTGGCGGGCGCCTGTAGTCCCAGCTACTGGGGAGGCTGAGGCAGGAGAATAGCGTGAACCTGGGAGGCAGAGCTTGCAGTGAGCCGAGATCAGGCCACTGCACTCCAGCCTAGGAGACAGCAAGACTGCATCTCAAAAAAAAAAAAAAAATTATATATAATAATAATAATAATAATATACCGATGGAGCTTTCTTACTGGTAGATTAAAGGAGTTTCTGAATCACTCTCTCACCTGCTCCACTTAACTAGGTTACTTTTTTTTTTTTTTGAGACAGAATCTTGCTTTGTCGCCCAGGCTGGAGTTCAATAGCATGATCTTGGTGCACTGGAACCTCCACCTCCTGGGTTCAAGTAATTCTTGTGCCTCAGCCTCCCAGATAGCTGGGATTATAGACAGGCATGTGACACCACGCCTGGCTAATTTTTGTATTTTTAGTAGAGATGGGGTTTCACCATGTTGGCCAGGCTGGTCTCAAACTCCTGGCCTCAAGTGGTTTGCTCACCTTGGCCTCCCAAAATGCTGGGATTACAGGCGAGAGACACCATGCCCACCTTAACTTGGTTACTTAACCTCACTTTTCATTTTGCCATTTAAACCTTACCTAATTACTTCAGCTTAAAGAGTGATCTGATCTGGTACATGAGTTTGGCTTTGGCTTTTCTCCTGACTAAATTTCACTCCTTTTTTTTTTTTTTTTTTTTTCCCCTTTGAGACGAAGTCTCGCTCTGTCGCCCAGGCTGGAGTGCAGTGGCGCGATCTCGGCTCACTGCAAGCTCCGCCTCCCGGGTTCACGCCATTCTCCTGCCTCAGCCTCCGGAGTAGCTAGGACTACAGGCGCCCCGCCACCGCGCCCGGCTAATCTTTTTGTATTTTTAGTAGAGATGGCGTTTCACCGTGTTAGCCAGGATGGTCTCGATCTTCTGACCTCGTAATCCACGCGCCTCCGCCTTCCAGAGTGCTGGGATTACAGGCGTGAGCCACCGCGGCCCGCCCTATGGTGTACTTTCTGCAGCCACTATTCAATGGTAAAATGAGTTCATGGCCTTTCGTCACATTATTTCCAGGATACAATTTAACCCCAATCTTCATCTTTTATTTGAAACCCTACCGTCTGACATCAGTAATAATCTCTTCCGTCTCTTCTTTGGCTTCCATACATTTTTTTCCTTCTTTACGTCTACTCCTCAGTTTCCTTGAGGACTTTGGTAGACAATCCCTCCCTCCTCTCTTTTCCCCTTCAACCTTGCCCCTTCAACCTTGTTTTGCTCTCCTTTGCCTGAGAGTCCTTGGACATTTTATTTATTTAATTTTTTTTTGAGACAGAGTCTCACTTTGTCGCCCAGGTTGGAGTGCGGTGGCGCCATCTTGGCTCACTCTGTCGCTCAGGCTCATTGCAATCCCCCGCTCCTGGGTTTAAGCCATTCTAGCGCCTCAGCCTCCCTAGAAGCTGGGATTAGGGGCGCGCCCCACCGTGTCCGGCTACTTTTTGTATTTTTAGTAGAGACGGGGGTTTCACCATGTTGGCCAGGGTAGTCTCGAACTCCTGACCTCAGGTGACCACCCGCCTCGGCCTCCCAAAGTGTTGGGATTACAGGCGTGAACCACCGTGCCCGGCCAGCATTTACATTTTAAATGTAATCCTCTTTGAGGACCAGTGTGTCTCTGTTGGGGGTGGAGTAGGGAAGGTGGAGTTGTGAGGATTCTGTTGGAAAGCCAAAGATCTCTAACCTTAGAAATAGGAAAAATAGCAACCAGTTCTGGGAGGTATGGGACTAATTCCTCCACTTCCTACCTGCTTCCCCATATCATTTGGAATTTATTTGGTTATTTATCCTGAGAATGATGTAAGGCAATAAGAATGATAGAATTTAAGCAAGAGCTAAGAAAAAAGACCCTCAAGACAAAATTTTAAAAGATAATTCTTTTTTTGTTTTTTGTTTTTTTTGAGACAGAGTTTGGGTTTTGTTGCTCAGGCTGGAGCGCAATAGCACGATTTCGGTTCACTGCAAACTCCGCCTCCCAGGTTAAAGCAATTCTCCTATCTCAGCCTCTGGAGTAGCTGGGATTACAGGCGCCCGCCACCACACCCGGCTAGTATTTTGTACTTTTTGTAGAGACGAGGTTTCACGATATTAGTCAGGCTGGTCCTGAACTCCTGACCTCAGGTGATCCCACCGCCTTGGCCTTCCAAAGTGCTGGGATTACAGGTGTGAGCCACCACACCCGGCTAAAAGATAATTATTATCCCACTCTTTCATATCCCATCCCACATAGACAAACTGGTTTTTTTTTTTTTTTTTCCCTTCTGTCTTGAACACTAAATTTTAATCCCCTGAGGGGGTGCACTGTTCCTGGAGGTACTGTAATACCAGGTGGATGCGTTAAGTGAACAAGAAAGCTCCTATTGCGTCTTCCTGCTCCCCAAATCCATTTAATATATTGGACTCGGATAGAAAATATATCAGATATTAAACTGTTAAGAACAGATCCTACACTTGATCTTAGCCAAAAGGCAGAGAAGAAGCGATAAACACTTTTAAAAGCACACTTTACCTACAGATTTCCATGGAAACCAACCAAAGGGAAATTAGAGAGGCATTGCTGTGCCATTTCTATGCTAATTAATGTCTGATTTTCATTAGGCTAGCGTTGTTTTTCCTCCAAGGTCTGAGTGTTTATTACAGCAAAAATTAACTCAGTCACAATTCCTCCAGGATAGTTTTATTTAAATATTATTAACTTACATACTTCACCCAACTGCTTTCAAAATTGTTGTCTTTTATAGTGTTAAACTACCATCTTTAAAATCTTGGCTCTGGCTCTGCATCACGGAAGGTCAGCCTCTGTGAAAAGCCTGACCCCAGCAGGACAATGCCACCAAGGCATCTTTTTAATGTGATGCGCACGTTGCTGTACAGCTTGGCTGCAAAGCAGAGGCTGTGTTTTTAAAACGGCCAAGAGCCAGTGCATGCCGTGTGGTGAATTATCAGTATCGCAAGTTGGGCACGGAAGGATGCTTTCTCCCTCTTTAACACTAACAACAGAATAAAAAACCAAAAACTAAAAACCAAATCCAACAGACAACAAAACCGTCCGAGTGCCCAGGGAAAGCGCGCCAACTACATAAAGAAAAGTAGGGGGGGAACTGGGATTCAAAATCATTACTCCCGGACGTACACCCTCCTGGACCTATCAAAATTAACTGCGCCCTTGATCGTAGCCAATAGATACGGAGTTTCTGGTCCAGGTCCTCCCTGAAGACTGATAGACATTTACCTAGCCCAATGGAATAATGTGACGCTAAAGAATCAACCAATACGTTTGGGAGGTGGGTGGAGTGTAGGCCAGGGGGTTGGCGGTGCCGTGTCATGGAGGCTCAGTCTCTGAGCAGCCATTGAAGGGGAAGGAACTGCGGGTGTGTGTGTGTGTGCGTGTGTATGTGTGTGTGTATGTGTGTGCGCGCGTGCGTGCGTGTGAGTGCGCGCGCTAGTGTGTGGACAAGGAGGTGGGGGCAGCTGAGTTAGAGTCCCAACTCTTGGACTCCATTTGCTATTCTCTTCTTTCTCCCCCACACCTATCTGGTGGTAGTGGGCGTTTATATTTGCGTTCCTTTTCATTCATTTCTAAATCTCTTAAAAATTTTGGGTTGGGGGTATTGGGAAAGGCAGGAAAGGGAAAAGAAGGAGAGTAGTAGCTGAAGAGCAAGAGGAGGACATGGAGATGAAGAAGAAGATTAACCTGGAGTTAAGGAACAGAGCCCCGGAGGAGGTGAGATGACTCAGCCCCCACCCCTTCCCCATCAGTCCTGTATTCTGAGGATCGGATTTCTGGTGGTCCTGGGTGGGTGTGCGGGGATGGAGTAATAAGTTAGCCCCCGACCCCCCGGTTTAGGGTTGGGGAAATGTTTAATTTTAAGTTTTAAATCATTAAAATCTTCTACTTAAAATGGCGAAGGGTTGAAGTTTCTAGGGGCGTTTTTGTGTGTGCATGGGGGCTTAGCTCCTTTCGGCTTTCATCGAGTCGGGCGTCCTGGCCTCGTGGGGGCGGGAAGCGGGCTGGTGGGGGCGCTCTGCCGCTTCGCTCCCGGCGCTCCTCCTCCTGAGGGCCAGCGGCGTGGGACGCGACCCCCCAGTCCCACTCGGCCCCTGCCGCAGCCATCGGCGCCTGAGAAGTTAGTCCAACTTTTCTGCAGTGCGGCCAACTCATCTTTTTGGGGGGTGGGCTCCCCCGGCCTCGAGGCCCTGGGCGTCCGACGTCGCGACGGGCGCGGACTGGGGTCGCTTTCAGGGTCCGCGCACTGTCTGCTCCGGCGGCGCCCACTCCTCCGGGAAGCCGCGCGCGCTGCCCTCCGCCCTCCGCCCTCCGCCCTCCGCCCGGCGGAATCTGGGTCAGCCGCGGGTTCTCTGACCGCGGGCGAGTTTGGGGACTCGTCGCAGTGACCGGAGGTGGGGAGGGGACGGGAGGCGTAATCCGCTTCTTCCCCCGCCGTGTAAAGATATGTGGCACGTCGTGTGGCCGCAACTCTTGAATTTGATCCCTGGAGACGGTTTCACAGAACTCAACATAAGGGACGTAGTAGTTTCGTGCTTTAAAGATGGGTTCGCCGAAACTAAATGATGCGCTCTCACTGCTGTTGCCTTAGTTAAAGAGACGGGGTTGGGAGGGGCCACATGAGGCGGGGTCGCGGTCAACTTTTCGGGGGTCGGGCAGGAGGCGTTTCCGCCTCCTTTTCGCGGTTGCCTCCTCGGCCTCACCTACCCAGGGCGAAGGCGCGAGGGCAACGCGGGTTGGGAGGCGACCCCTTTTTTCCTTGGGGAGTCCCCGCCCGGTGTGGGGTTTCCCGTCAGTCGGAGCGGCAGGTCGCGAGAGCAGGGCTGGTGGCCAGCGGGGAGCCTCGCAGAGGAAAGCATCTGTCTTGCTGAAAGAAGCCCTAGAATTGGAATGTAAGAGAGTTGTCTGTAGCTGGATCGACCGATCGATAGAAGGATATAACTGGGGTGGTGTCTGTGCAGACCCGCATAGAGGATGAGCAGGGTCTGTCTAGGCTTTCGCGTACGGCGTGTGGAGTGGCAACTAAGACTTTTTTTTTTTTTTTTAATAAAATTTTTTTTTTTTTTTTTTTTTTTTGAGACGGAGTCTCGCTCTGTCACCCAGGCTGGAGTGCAGTGGCCGGATCTCAGCTCACTGCAAGCTCCGCCTCCCGGGTTCACGCCATTCTCCTGCCTCAGCCTCCCGAGTAGCTGGGACTATAGGCGCCCGCCACCTCGCCCGGCTAGTTTTTTTTTGTATTTTTTAGTAGAGACGGGGTTTGACCGTGTTAGCCAGGATGGTCTCGATCTCCTGACCTCGTGATCCGCCCGTCTCAGCCTCCCAAAGTGCTGGGATTACAGGCGTGAGCCACCGCGCCCGGCCTTTTTTTTTTTTTTTAAGGTGCCTGTTTTCTGAAATTGGCAGGGGCCAGGGAGGGGAAACAGTTGCTTGCTATCAGGGTCATCCCGGAGAGATCTTGAAGTTTCTAGAACTTATTCTTAGGGGCTTCAGGGAAAAAACAAAATCAAACTTGAAAAGCTGTCTCTCACAAGCACACGTTTAGAATACTTTTTGGTGGCTTGGGTTGGAAAATTGAATCCCGCCCCCGCCTCCCCCGCCAGGATTCTTTGACTTAGTGATTGTAGTAATTTCTTTGCCAGTTTTGGGAGTGCAGGACGTTGCCTTTTTTCAGCTTCTTCCTCTGTGTTGTAATAACGGTCTCTTACATTTGTGTAGACAGTTTACAAAGCACTTTTCCCGTTTGTTATTTACTTTCCTCCTTACACACTTGTAAAGTGGATTGTGTTATTCTAGAATCCAAATTAGCAGACGGAGTCTCAGGACAGTGAAATGATTTACGCAAGTGCAGGAATTGGTTTTCTGACACCAAATCTAGTAGCCCCCACTCCTCAACTAAATGGGGAGTGTGAAGACGAACCAATTCACAGCCCTGCGGCAAACCAAGTGTGACTCTAGGCAAGCCATTCTTGTTCTCTGGGCCATAGCTTCCACTTCTCCAAAACGGAGCTCAAGATGCTCTCTCTGGCAACAGAAATAATTATGTCAAAGTCGTATTCAAATAGAGAAGGTGGCATTCCTTGTTGCCAAATTTTAGCCCTCGGATACCTCAAACAGGTTTTCACATCGGGTATAGAGAACCAGGATCTTCGGACTTTTCCTTAAAGATTAAGTCCATTCAGGCCCACACCAGGAAGTTTGTTACTACAAACTCTTACCTAATAGGGAATTCAGCCCCATTCCTTGAGGAATGGGGAAAAGTGCACAGAAATGCTATTATACCAGAGTGGTAGGGAGAAATAACATTTTGTTAAGAATGTATTGTTTTAGGTGATACTGTTTGGCCTGGATGTGAGAACCAATAACACCCTCTGGGCTGTTCCCAGAGGAGCTTTCTAACATTTCATAAAGGGTAAGGAGGTTTTTTTGAGTTATGATGGTATTTATCAACCAAAGAGAAGGGGTTTTAAACTGAAAAAGTGATTAAAGAGTTTCTTCTCTTTGTAGGTTTTTTTTTTTTGAGATAGAGTCTCGATTTGTTGCCCAAGGTGGAGTGCAATGGTGCGGCCTTGGCTCACTGCAACCTCTGCCGCCTGGGTTCAAGTGATTCTCCTGTCTCAGCCTCCCAAGCAGCTGGGATTACAGGTGCCCACCATCACGCCTGGCTGAGTTTTGTGTTTTTAGTAGGGACAGGGTTTCACTGTGTTGGCCAGGCTTATTTTGAACTCCTAACCTCAAGTGATCCACCTGCCTCAGCTTTCCAAAGTGCTGGGATGACAGGCGTGAGCCCCTGCGCCTGGCGCTCTTTGTAGGTTTTAGGGCAGCTCACTCGAATCTTTTCCTGGTAGCTCAGGTACCCCCTCCTTGCATAAATATATTCTCTGATGTTGAGAGTCCTCCTTATCAGGGTCAGAAACAGGTTTCACATGGGAACTTCTTCAACGTTTGTTTCTTATGTATCAGTGATTTGAAGCAGGCATTGAACTTTAGTCCAAGTTTAAATTGAAAGAATGGCCAGGCGAGGTGGCTCATCCCTGTAATCCTAGCACTTTGGGAGGCCGAGGGGGAGGATCACCTGAGGTCAGGAGTTCAGGACCAGCCTGGCCAACATGGCGAAACCCTGTTTCTACTAAAAATACAAAAAAATTAGTCGGGAGTGGTGACATGCACCTGTAATCCCAGCTACTTGAGAGGCTGAGACAGGAGAATTGCTTGGACCCAGGAGTTGGAGGTTGCAGTGAGCCGAGATTGTGCCATTGCACTCCAGCCTGGGTAACAGAGCAAGACTCCATCTCAAAAAAAAAAAGAAGGAAAAAAAAGGAAAAAAGAAATTTAAAAGATTATAGTGATGACTTTAGATTGTATATCAGTTTTGGGGGGAAATGAAAAGGATCTGTGTAAGGGGATTGCTGGGGTTTTTGTTGTGTTGTGTTTTGTTTTAACTGATGGGCAATCAAACTGGAGATTGGTGGTTTTAATAGTTACATTTTCAGAGTGTCAAGACCCAGGTCTCTACCTAAACAGATTACAAACTAAAGAATCATTAATTAATGTTTTCCCTCTTACAGGTGACAGAGTTAGTCCTTGATAATTGCCTGTGTGTAAATGGGGAAATTGAAGGCCTGAATGATACTTTCAAAGAACTAGAATTTCTGAGTATGGCTAATGTGGAACTAAGTTCACTGGCCCGGCTTCCCAGCTTAAATAAACTTCGAAAAGTAAGTTGGCATTTACGTGAAGCATCATGATTTAAATGTCATGGCTATTATGTCTAGTGTTTGGCCAAATGGAATACCATTCTGCTTGCTAATTAGAAGTTTTTAAGTTTCTAGAGATAAGAAAAAGTTATATAGGATTTTGAGAATCAGCTCTAATACTGCTTTTATAAATTTATTTATTTACTTATTTTTAAGACAGGGTCTTACTCTGTCACCCAGGCTGGAGTGCCGTGGTGTGATCTTGGCTCATTGCAACCTCTGCCTCTGGGGCTCAAGCATCCTCCCACTTCAGCCTCCCAAGTAGCTGAGGCTACAGGCATGCGCCACCACACCTGGCTAATTTTTGTATTTTTTGCAGAGACAGGGTTTCACCATGTTGTCCAGACTGATTTCAAATTCCTGGGCTCCAGGCATCCTCCTGCCTCAGCTTCCCACAGTGCTGGGATTAGAGGAGTTAGCCTCTGTGCCTGGCCTAGAAATTTAAATCTAATAGTGGAATTGCCTTATAATATGAATTTGTATTTAATATATACCAAATATTTTTCTCTACATCATGAAATCCAAATGTAGTACAACTAGAATCCAAGCTGGGTTAAGAGCCCATTATGTAGGTGTTCTAATACATTATTTGGCAGATGTAGAAAGGAATTTGGAAATTAATGATCTGTAGTGATAGTTTCTTGAAGCCAGAGAGAATGACAGGTTTTTTTTTCTTCAAATTGATATACTTTAAAAATCTTTGATATACTTTAAAAATCTTTGATATGCCAGGTGTGGTGGCTCACGCCTGTAATCCCAGCACTTTAGGAGGCTGACGCGGGTGGATCACCTGAGGTCAGGAGTTCGAGACCAGCCTGGCCAACATGGTGAAACCCCATCTCTACTAAAAATACAAAAACTAGCTGGGTGTGGTGGCGGGTGCCTGTAATCCCAGCTGCTTGGGAGGCTGAGGCAGGAGAATTTGCTTGAACCCAGGAGGCGGAGGTTACAGTGAGTGGAGATTGTACCACTGCACTCCAGCCTGAGTAACAGAGTGATACTTCGTTTCAAAAAAAAAAAAGCTTTGATATGATACCTTTACCATTCTTTGTTTTCTTCCTATGTTGAATGTATAGTTGGAGCTTAGTGATAACATAATTTCTGGAGGCTTGGAAGTCCTGGCAGAGAAATGTCCAAATCTTACCTACCTCAATCTGAGTGGAAACAAAATAAAAGATCTCAGTACAGTAGAAGCTCTGGTAAGTGGAACGGTTTTGTCTCTGGACTTGCTTTTTTTGGTTAAATTTTCTGAGATTTGTTTGTGTCTATTAATTTCTATTTAACTCAAAACTTACAAAATTTTTGTATGTTATGATCTAGGCAGTTACTGATTTTGTTTCTTTTAGACTAAAATATTCAGATGAAATTTTAAATCAATGAGAAATTTATTTTATCATCAACTTCAGGAGTTGACTGTCTGGTTTTAAAATTTCCAGGTTTTTTTTTTTTAACCTTTTATTCTTTTTCCTTTCTTCTTGATTATTTTTTGAGTCATTTTATTATTTGCCCCCTTTCCTGGTATGAGGGAAGGAAAAGAAAAAGTGACACGAGGCAGGAGAATCGCTTGAACCCGGGAGGGGGAGGTTGCGGTGAGCCAAGATTGCACCATTGCACTCCAGCCTGGGCAACAAGAGCGAAACTCCGTCTAAAAAAAAAAAAAGAAAAAGAAAAAGAAAAGAAAAAGTGACATGCTGAAAATTATTGCTCTGATTTTGAAAAAAGATTGGAGACTGGGCACAGTGGTTTATGTCTGTAATCCCAGCACTTTGGGAGGCAGAGGTGGGAGGATCGCTTGAGTCCAGGAGTTTGAGACCAACCTGGGCAACATAGTGAGACCCTGTCTCTACAAAAATAAAAAATTAAAAAAAATTAGCCAGGTGAGCTGGCTGTGCTTGATATAATAATCCTTCATTATAAAACTCAAAAAATACAAAAATCATTCTCAATTTCAAATGTATATTTTCTGAATCATAAATTAAAAAGAAATGATGTGGTTGGGCACGGTGGCTCGCGCCTGTAATCCCAGCACTTTGGGAGGCCAAGGTGGGCAGATCATGAGGTCAGGAGATTGAGACCATCCTGGCCAACATGGTAAAACCTCATCCCTACTAAAAATACAAAAATTAGGCCGGGTGCGGTGGCTCACGCCTGTAATTCTAGCACTTTGGGAGGCCGAGGCGGGCAGATCACCTGAGGTCGGGAGTTTGAGACCAGCCCAACCAACGTGGAGAAACCCCGTATCTACTAAAAATACAAAATTAGCTGCATGGAGGCGCATGCCTGTAATCCCAGCGACTTGGGAGGCTGAGGCAGGAGAATTGAACCCAGGAGGCGGAGGTTGTGGTTAGCTGAAGATTATGCCATTGCACTCCAGCCTGGGCAACAAGAGCAAAAAGTCCGTCTCAAAAAAACAAAACAAAACAAAAACACAAAAATTAGCTGGGCATGGTGGTGCACGCCTGTAGTCCCAGCTACTCGGGAGGCTGAGGCAAGAGAATCGCTTGAACCCGGGAGGTGGAGGTTGCAGTGAGCGGAGATCATGGCACTGAATTCCAGCTGGCAACAGAGCTAGACTCCGTCTCAAAAACAAAAACAAAACAAAACAAAAAACATGGTATTTTAAATCTTGAATGTAAGTTTTAACTTTACTTTTCCAGCAAAATCTTAAAAATTTGAAAAGTCTTGACCTGTTTAACTGTGAGATCACAAACCTGGAAGATTATAGAGAAAGTATTTTTGAACTGCTGCAGCAAATCACATACTTAGATGGATTTGATCAGGAGGATAATGAAGCACCGGACTCTGAAGAGGAGGATGATGAGGGTAATCATTCTTAATACTCATAAGTGTGTCATTATTATAGCCTCTGCTCTAGCTGTGCAAATTAGATTGGGCCTGGAAATTTAGGTTTGAAAAAAAAAATCCACAAGAATATATTAGTAAGACAAGAAAAAATTAAAAACCCGTAGCTCTAGCCAGTATTTCTTCTTTTATATTTCCTATAGTTTCAGGGAATTTAATGACTATTATAACATGAAGCTCTGTGAAATTTTATATCTGTAGAAAGTTGTACACCCAGTAAAAGTGGCAACCTCTTAAATAGTATTTTTTTTAAAAAAAAGAACCACTTGTAATAGCCAAAAAGTAGAAACAACTGAAGTATCTATCAACTGATGAATGGAATTTTTTTTTTTTGTTTTGAGACAGAGTTTTGCTCTTATTGCCCAGGCTAGAGTGCAGTGGTGCAATATCTGCTCACTGCAACCTCCGCCTTCCGTTTTCAAGCAATTATCCTGCCTGGACCTCCCAAGTCGCTGGGATTACAGGCGCCCGCCACCACTCCCAGCTAATTTTTTTATAGTTTTAGTAGAGACAGGGTTTCCCCATGTTGGTCAGGCTGGTCTCGAACTGCTGACCTCATGATCCACCCACCTCGGCCTCCCAAAGTGCTGGGATTAAAGCCAGCGTGAGCCACCGGGCCCCGGCCAAATGAACAGATTTTAAAAATGTGATTTATCTATACAGTACAATATTATTCCACCATAAATATGAATGAAGTACTGATGCATGCTACATGAATGAATCTTGAAAATGTTCTTCTAAGTGAAAGAAGAGAGACACAAAAGGCCACATATTGATTGACTTCATTTATATGGAAAGTTCATGGGAAGCCAAGGCAGGAGAATTGCTGGAACCTGGGAGGCAGAGGTTACAGTGAGCTGAGATCGTGTCACTACACTGTAGCCTGGGCGACAGAGTTAGACTCTGTCTCAAAAACAAAACAAAAAACCGAACAAAAAACCATATATATATGATTCAGAATAGGCAGAAACTTCAGGATAGGCAAATCCATTGAGACAGAAAGTAGATTATTGGTTGCTCGATGCTGGGAGAGAGGAAAATGGGAGAGTGACTGCATATGGGTATGGAATTTCTTTTTGAGGGAAGAAAAATATTCTAGAATTAGATTGTGAGTATACAGTTTTAGAAAAGTGGATGACAGATCAGATGACAGAATGCTGTTAGTAGTGGGATACTGCTTGTTATTATTGAGTGAAAACTTCTTCATTGTAAGAAGAAATTTGATGGATAAACACTGTTACAAAATGATGAAATGATAGATAAGCAGGTTTTTTTTTTTTAATTTTAGATTAAGGGGGTACGTGTGCAAGTTTGTTCCATGGGTGTATTGCATGATGCTGAGGTTTGGTCTTCTACTCATCCTGTCACCCAAATAGTGAACATAGTGCCTAATAGTTAGTTCTTCAGCCACCCTCCTTCCCCTCTTTTGAAGTTTCCAGTGTCTGTTCCCATCTTTATGTCCCTGTGTCCCCAGTGTTTAACTCCTGCTTATAAGTGTGAACATGCAGTATTTAGTTTTTTGTTTCTGCATTAATTCACTTAGGATGATGGCCCCCAGCTGTATCTATGTTGCTGCAAAGGACATTATTTCATTCTTTCTTTATGGCTGTGTAGTATTCCATCATGTGTATGTTCTACATTTTCTTTATCCAGTCCGCCATTGATGGGCACCTAGGTTGGTTCCATGTCTTTGGTATTGTGAATAGTGCTGTGGTGAGCATACAAATGCATGTGTCTTTTTGGTACAATGATTTACTTTCCTTTGGGTATATACCCAGTAATGGGATTGCTGGGTTGAATGGTAGTTGTATTTTTAGTTCTTTGAGAAATTTCCAAACTGCTTTTCATGTGGCTGAACTAATTTATATTCCCACCAACAGTGTATAAGCATTCCCTTTTCTCTGCAGCCTCTCCAGCATCTCACAAGCAAGTTTTGAAGTATTCACAAAGTAAAACAAACTTTAGTGCATGCAATGTTTTCATGAGACTCTATATATATGTTGGATACTAGTATTTAGAAGCCAAACTTCTCGCATATGGTTTGTAGGAATAACTAGGAATGTTGTAAAACAGAAATCTTAAAAAAAAAAAAAATCTCTCTGAGTTACTTTCCACCTATCGGCTTACAAGTTTGAAGTGATTGGACAAGGGTAAAAAGCATCAACATCCTAGGAAGAAACATTTGCTCAGTCAATTTACTCATCTTTAAATGATTTTTTAAAGATGGAGATGAAGATGATGAAGAGGAAGAGGAAAATGAAGCTGGTCCACCAGAAGGATATGAGGAAGAGGAGGAGGAAGAGGAAGATGAGGATGAGGATGAAGATGAAGATGAAGATGAAGCAGGTTCAGAGTTGGGAGAGGGAGAAGAGGAAGTGGGCCTCTCATACTTAATGAAAGAAGAAATTCAGGTGAATACACACTTCTTATCTGCACTGAAAATTAATTTCTAGGCATAGGACCAAATACTATATAAAGTATGTTTTGTAGCAGTCTGACAGTTGTTTCTAAGTTGTGGGTGTGCATATATGTCTATCTGCCTATCTTTTTTTCCATTGTCCTCCACCCCAAACTATATCCAGGTAATCATAAACACCTATTGATTTTACCTCCCAGATAACTTTCAAATCTGTTATAGCCTCAATGGCATGGTATGGTGGAAACATTTTACAAATGTCTGTGAACCTCAGTTTTCTGCATTTATAAAACAGATTAGGCCGGGCATGGTGGCTCACACCTGTAATCTCAGCACTTTGGGAGGCTGAGGCGGGTGGATGACAAGGTGGAAACATTTTACAAATGTCTGTGAACCTCAGTTTTCTGCATTTATAAAACAGATTAGGCCGGGCATGGTGGCTCACACCTGTAATCTCAGCACTTTGGGAGGCTGAGGCGGGTGGATGACAAGGTCAGGAGTTTGAGACCAGCCTGGCCAACATGGGTGGGGAAACCCCATATCTACCAAAAATACAAAAATTAGCTCGGCATGATGGCACACATCTGTAGTCCCAGCTACTCGTGAGGCTGAGGCCAGAGAATCACTTGAACCCAGGAGGCAGAGATTACAGTGAGCTGACATCGCGCCACTGCACTCCAACTCGGGCAACAGAGCCAGACTCTGTCTCAAAACAAAAAACAAAAAAACCAGGTTATATCAATCTCATAGGATTAAGGATTTAACAAGATAATCTATGTAAAGAATATAGTCCCTGGCACATTATAGGCACTCAAGAAAACTTAAGTTTCTTTCTCCTAATTATCTCTTGCTTATACTTCTGTAGTAACTTTATAGTCTCTCTCAATACAGCATCACCACTTAGGAGTATTCTCCACAGTGCTGCCTGTTTAATCTAATGCAAATGTGATTATACACCAGTCTTCTTGAAACCCTTTAATGTTTCCCTCTTGCCCCCAAGACATACAAGGCCTTTCATTTCTGGCCTTTGCTCCTTCTTCTTCTTCTTCTTTTTTTTTTTGACACAGTCTCACTCTTGCCCAGGCTGGAGTGCAGTGGTGCGATCTTGACTCACTGCAACCTCTGCCTCCCAGGCTCAAGCAGTCCTCTGACCTCAGCTTCCCAAGTAGCTGGGACTACAGGCACACGCCACCACGCCTGGCTAATTTTTGTATTTTTTGTAGGGACAGGGTTTCACCATGTTGGCCAGGCTGGTCTTGAACTCCTGACCTCAAATGGTCCGCCCACCTTGGCATCCCACAGTGCTGGGATTACAGGTGTGAGCCACCATGCTCGGCCCCTGCTTCCTTCTCTAGCTTCATCTCCCTTGATTCCAAATTAAATGATCACACCAAGCTATTTTACCTTTATGGCTGTTTATGAATACGTTGTTCATGCTTTCTGAAATGAGCCTCTGATGAACTTTTTGTTTTTTGCCGAGTGAAGCTTGTGAAGTGCACTGATTTTATTTACAACTCCATGGAATTTTACATATGCATGAACTTGTGTAACCACCACCCAAATCATGCTTTGTGAACTCTTATCTTTACAAACCCAACTCTGCAGTTGACTCATCACTGAAGCTTTCTATATTTTTTCTTAGGCAGTCACTCCTCCATGTGTTACCTCTGAATCATGATCAGGCTTCTATTGCCTAGAGACACTTGTAAAATCATTTGGCCACTTTCTGCTAAGTGGTGAGCTCCTTAAGGGGAGTGCCACTCACCTTTGGATCTCAGCATCTAGTACACTGACTAGCCCATGGTAGGCTCATGGGAAATGTCAGTTGACTAGAACAAGTTATCTGTAGCCCCTAGGAGTTTAGGTTAGTTATTTTCTCCTAATGTTAAATTGAAGTTTATTTGAAAAACTCATAAAGTATTTTTTATTATTAAAAATAACATATCTGGCCGGGCGCGGTGGCTCAAGCCTGTAATCCCAGCACTTTGGGAGGCCGAGACGGGCGGATCACGAGGTCAGGAGATCGAGACCATCCTGGCTAACACGGTCAAACCCCGTCTCTACTAAAAAATACAAAAAACTAGCCGGGCGAGGTGGCGGGCGCCTGTAGTCCCAGCTACTCGGGAGGCTGAGGCAGGAGAATGGCGTAAACCCGGGAGGCGGAGCTTGCAGTGAGCTGAGATCCGGCCACTGCACTCCAGCCTGGGCGACAGAGTGAGACTCCGTCTCAAAAAAAAAAAAAAAAAAAAAAAAAAAAACATATCTTATTTAGACTGGGAATTGTTAATATTTGTTCTAATGAGTTTTGCATTGGTTAGATACATAATATCAACAATCAATGATACATATTTTCTGATGAAACTAGTATGGAAAAAACAGGATTTATATTCATTTGGGGTCTTGGTGGGTTAGGAGCTATATATAAAATGAAGAACAGAAATTTAAGTGTTCTTTTTGTTTTTCTTTTTTGAGATGGAGTTTTGCTCTTGTTGCCCAGGCTGGAGTGCAATGGCGCGATCTCGGTTCACTGCCACCTCTGCCTCCTGGGTTCAAGCGATTCTCCTGCCTCACCCTCCTGAGTAGCTGGGATTACAGGTGCCTGCCACTACACCGGCTAATTTTTTGTATTTTTAGTAGAGACAGGGTTTCACTGTGTTGGCCAGGGTGGTCTTGAACTCCTGACCTCAGGTGATCTGCCCACCTCAGCCTCCCAAAGTGCTGGGATTATAGGTGAGCTGCTGCACCTGGCCCCACCTCTTCTTTTTTTAATGAACAAATTCTGCAACAAAAGCCACATTCAATCTTCCCCTTTTTTTCTTGTCTTTCCTTCTTCAGTTTAGTCTGTAGTTTTTCCTGATTTTCATTGTGTTCTTTTTTTATGCTTTTTGCTATCTCATCTATTCCTTTTACTCCTTATAGCTTACTGGTATTCTGGTATGGAGATGCTTTGTTTCAACTGATTGTATAAGAATGATTTCTGATACAAGAATTAGGCAGTTGGCCGGGTGTGGTGGCTCACACCTGTAATCCCAGCATTTGGGGAAGCTGAGGCAGGCGGATCACCTGAGGTTGGGAGTTTGAGACCAGCCTGACCAACATGGAGAAACCCCGTCTCCACTAAAAATACAAAATTAACTGGGTGTGGTGGCGCATGCCTGTAATCCCAGCTACTCGGGAGGCCAAGGCAGGAGAATCGCTTGAACCTGGGAGGCGGAGTTTGCCGTGAGCCAAGGTCACGCCATTGCACTTAAGCCTGGGCAACAAGAGCGAAACTCCATTTAAAAAAAAAAAAAAAAACAAAAGGAAAAGAGAAAAAAATAACCTAGAGATTTAGTTAGAATTTTTTTTTTTGAGATGAAGCCTCAGCTCTTGTGTACCAGGCTGAGAGTGCAATGGCGCGATCTCAGCTCACTGCAACCTCCGCCTGCCAGGTTCATGCGGTTCTTCTGTATCAACCTCCTGAGTAGCTGGGATTACAGGCGCCTGCCACCATACCTGGCTAATTTTTGTATTTTTAGTAGAGATGGAGTTTCACCATGTTGGCCACGCTGGTCTTGAACTCTTGACCTCGGGTCCTCTGCCCTCCTTGGCCTCCCAAAGTGCTACGATTACAGGCATGAGCCACCACACCTGGCTCTTTAGTTAGGTTTTAAAAAGGACCTTTATAAGAATGGCAGAGGTTATCAAAACACAGAATAACCAAGTTTCTTTGCTCTTGTTGGAATATATTACAAGAAAGAGTGAAAAATCCATATGATTTTTAAATTCTCAACTGAATATTTGAATTTCAAGGATGAAGAAGATGATGATGACTATGTTGAAGAAGGGGAAGAAGAGGAAGAGGAGGGTGAGTTACATTAACCATAAACAAATTCTAAAATTAAAGACATAGTTATTTTTATACACTTTATTTATATTTCATACACTTTAAAGAATGAGCCTATAATGTAAATTTTTACTGATCCCTTTGATTTTGCTTTATCATAGAGTGCCTTCAAAGTTATAAAAGTTTTTTTTTTTAAAGAGTAGTTGTCTTAGGGCACTCATTAATTCATAACTCATAAATACATATACAGCTTATAACATTTATTTTAAAAACAAATGAAGAGATGAATGGAACCTTGAGCTGAATTTATTATTTTTATAGAGTGTCATTTTAGAGAGAGTGAAGCCTTATCTTACAAGAGAGGAGCAGTTGAACTCCAGATAATTAATGCTGTTTTTAGATTTGTTTTCTAGGCCTTTAAAAATTTATATATATGTATATATATATAAATATATATGTAAAATATATATACATAAATATATATATATTTTTAAACAGAATCTTACTTTGTTACCCAGGCTGGAGGCTGGAGTGCAGTGGTGCAATCACAGCTCACTGCAGTCTCAATCTTCTTGGGCTCGGGTGATCCCCCCATCTCAGCCTCCCAAGTAGCTGGGACTACAGGCACACACCGTCACACCCGGCTAATTTTTGCATTTTTTTTGTAGAGATGGGGTTTCGCCATATTGCCCAGGCTGTGTTGAACTCTGGGTTCAAGCGATCTGCCCACCCCAGCCTCCCAAAGTGCTGGGATTGTAGATGTGAGCCACCATGGCCAACCATTATTTTTGTTTTATTTTATTTTATTTTATTATTTTATTTTATTGTTTTGAGACAGGGTCTCTCTCAGCAGTGAGTGCAGTGGGGCATTCATAGCTCACTGCAGCCTCGACTTCCCAGGCTTAAGCAATCCTCCCACCTCAACCTCTTCCAAAGTAGCTGAGACTACAGGTGCGCACCACCACACCTTGCTAATTTTTGTATTTTTTGTATAGACGGGGTCTCACTGTTGCCCGGGCTGGTCTTAAACTCCTGGGCCCAACTGATCCTCTTGCCTTGGCCTCCCAAAGTGCTAGGATTATAGATGTGAACCACTGCACTCAGCCTCAAAATAATTTTTAAAATTTACTAACACTTGCATTGATGTCAAGCCCTTAGTTTCTTAATCTGTACTTCATGATATGGCCACAAGGGTGCATAGCAAACTGTAATGATTATGGATTTCTTTTTTTTTTTTTTTTTTTTTTGAGACGGAGTCTCGCTCTGCCGCCCAGGCTGGAGTGCAGTGGCCGGATCTCAGCTCACTGCAAGCTCCGCCTCCCGGGTTCACGCCATTCTCCTGCCTCAGCCTCCCGAGTAGCTGGGACTACAGGCGCCCGCCACCGCGCCCGGCTAGTTTTTTGTATTTTTTAGTAGAGACGGGGTTTGACCGTGTTAGCCAGGATGGTCTCGATCTCCTGACCTCGTGATCCGCCCGTCTCGGCCTCCCAAAGTGCTGGGATTACAGGCTTGAGCCACCGCGCCCGGCCTATGATTATGGATTTCTAAGCCTGTTAAGTCTGTTTTCAACCTACTCAAATTTAAAGAAATTCAAAGAGGAAACTTGAATTATAATTTCCTTCCTTCCCTCCCTCCCTTCCTCCCTTCCTTCCTACCACCTTCCTTTCCTCCCTCCCTCCCTCCCTCCCTTCTTCTCATCCTCTCTTCACCTGCCCTCCCTCCCTCCTTTGAGACAGTCTCCCTCTGTCGCCCAGACTGGAGTGCAGTGGCATAGTCTCGGCTCATTGCAGCCTCTGCCTCCCGGGTTCAAACGATTCTCCTGCCCCAGCCTCCCAAGTGGCTGGGACTACAGGTGCCTGCACCACACCCAGCTAATTTTTATATTTTTAGTAGAGATGGGAGTTTCACCCTATTGGCCAGGCTGGTCTCCAACTCCTGACCTGAAGTGATCCGCCTGGCTCGGCCTCCCAAAGTATTGGGATTACTGGCGTGAGCCACCTTGCCTGGCCAATTTTCTTCTGCCATTAACGTTTTTTTTTTTTTTTTTTTTTGTGAGACAAAGTTTTGGGCGGTTGCCCATGCTGGAGTGCAGTGGCGCGATCTTGGCTCACTGGAACCTCCGCCTTCCAGGTTCATGCAATTCTTCCTCAGCCTCTCCAGTAGCTGGGATTATAGGCACCCGCCATCATGCCTGGCTAATTTTTTGCATTTTTAGTAGAGATGGGGTTTCACCTTGTTGGCCAAGCCTCAAGTGATCCACCCACCTGGGCCTCCCAAAGTGCTGGGATTACAGGTGTGAGCCACCGTGCTAGGCCCTGCCATTAACTTTTCACTAAGATTCAAAACTTTGTAATGTAACCAATCCTTATTTGTTAAAATTAAGCATTTTGCATTTTTCCTTCCACTCGTTAAGAAGAAGAAGGTCTTCGAGGGGAGAAGAGGAAACGAGATGCTGAAGATGATGGAGAGGAAGATGACTAGATCATTCTAAGACCAGACTCTCTAATGTTTCTGGGTGTGCAACAGAGTGATTACATCTTTGTTTCTTCATGTACGATAGCTATCCCTACAGAAGATAATGTGTAACTTTTTATAGGAAAAGTGTGGTTTTACTATTTTTGCCTTATCATTCCAAATAAGAACTAGTCTGTTAATGATCATATTGTATGTAGAGAAAAATTTTCATTGACTCCCATTGTGGAATTCCCTAGCAATTTATTTAGACTTAATTTTTTAAATTCAAGCTTACTGTATTAGTCATTTTTAGCCCATAATTAAAACATCACTTTTACACAGGTGTAGTATGGTGCATTTCATTCCTTATTTATAAATTAACTGAAATTACAGTTTGCTATAATATAAAATGACAGTAGTCTCTTGAGTGGTAAGTTGGTTATTCTTTTAGAGGTAATCCAGGGATCTTTAGTTTGAAGGCAGTTACTTTTTTTATTTTGACTAAGAGTGGTTGCTTTTTTGTCACAAGTAACTTGGAAAATAGAAGCAGAATAGTAAAGGTTCTATTCAGCAACATAGTTCATGGATTTTGTGGAGGTTCTATTCAGTAATAGGGTTCATGGATTTAGTGGTGACTGATAAGATTTTATTTTTGAAGGAAAAATTGCTTATACTAAGTCCAGAGACATGCAGGTGAGCCCTTTTGTCAGGCTGCAAATCATGACATGCCGATGGTTGTTTATTTTGTTTTGTTTTTAGGTGCGCATTCTTTTTCTTCTTAGCAATTCCTTTATGATCACCTTCCCTTCTTGTTTCACTCCCTCCTGCTCTCTCAAAAGAAAGTTGGGAAACTTGTGAAACCCAGGAAAACCTTTAGTCTTATACCTCAACTACCTTTTAGTCCTGTCTGGGTTTTAAATAAATGAAGTGGAAGAAATTGAGTATTTTCTGACATAAGAATATATTATCAATACAGTTTTATGCAGTAAGCTCTGCTTACCATAAATGTTTCTTGGTTCACAACATCTAAGACAATATTAGTAGGATGAAGAAAGAAAAGCAGGGGTGCTTTTTGGAAGCAATGTTCATGTTTCTTTTTTTTTTTTTTTTTTTTTTTTTTTTTTTTGAGACGGAGTCTCGCTCTGTCACCCAGGCTGGAGTGCAGTGGCCGGATCTCAGCTCACTGCAAGCTCCGCCTCCCGGGTTTACGCCATTCTCCTGCCTCAGCCTCCCGAGTAGCTGGGACTACAGGCGCCTGCCACCTCGCCCGGCTAAGTTTTTGTATTTTTAGTAGAGACGGGGTTTCACTGTGTTAGCCAGGATGGTCTCGATCTCCTGACCTCGTGATCCGCCCGTCTCGGCCTCCCAAAGTGCTGGGATTACAGGCTTGAGCCACCGCGCCCGGCCTATGTTTCTTAAAAGTCAGAACAATTGCCTGTTGATAATTAATAAGACATTAAAGTCAAATTTTAAAGTTGGCTTCTCAAATGATTTGGATACCACTCTGCAAAGTATTTCTAACCTTTAATTCCCAGTTTTGAAGCATTACCAGATATAATAATAGCATTAATTGGAATGTACTAGGCAGCTGGAAAAGTATTTGAAACTAAATCGACATTAAAATTAAGATTTGTTTTCAAGTGGATGTCTATTCAAAGTAGAAAAATATTTGGGATAAGTGTGTGTTTCCTTACATGGCTACTAAATAAAATGAGTATACAAGTATATCTCCTCTTTTGCTATTGAGGTTCCATGTTCAAAGCAATGGCTTTTTAAATCTTGGCTATCTAAAACTTTTTCCCTTTGTTTTGAATATTTGTAAGTTTTAAAAAAATTAGTGTCAGCAAATTAATTGAAGTTATGCTTCTATACTGGGACATATTTAAATACTGAGTATAGTACTGCTGCTACTGCTTCTACAATGTAAAATGTATGACTTGGTGTTTTAAAGTAAAAATTATGATGTTACTTGTGGAGAAACTAAAAAAGTTACACAACTGACTGAAATAAAATACTTGGGATAAGTTTAGTGAGGGGATTGGAATCCCCAAAAAACTAACATTTTTCTTCTGCTTTTAAAAATTGAAGTTCCCTATTTTAGTTCCTAACAATTCTCGTTACATACTATGCCAGATTACAAAATACTTATTTTTAAAATGAAATCTATATATTGACTTTCTTATCAATCATCTTACTGTGCAATCAAAATTAGAGTACTTTGGTTTGAAAACAACACTTAGAGCCTCCAGATAACTTTTAAGACTTATTTAGCTTTGTGGGTGGTATTTTCATGCAAATAAGTAAGGGTGGGTTTTATATTTTGTAGAAGTTTTCGGTCCTATTTTAATGCTCTTTGTATGGCAGTATGTATATAGTGTGTTAAGTTCCTCAAGAATCTCCTTAAAAACTTTGAAGTTAATACTTTTGTGCAACTGTGTTTTGAATAAAGCCATGACAGTGTTAAAAACAAACAAAAAAATTTGCAGTACTCCTGATTATTCTTTTATTGTTTCTGACTGTTCCCTGTTTTTTTCTGTGACTGCTGTAACTTAAAGTTTTAAAACTGAATTGCTTCAAATAAATTGAAGATTTGTTATAATGATTAGTTTCAGTGTATAACATTCACTTTTTCAACAATACCATTAGTGGCTTTGAAGGTCTTTTTAAAAACTAACAGCTTGAAAGTTAACTCATTTAAATACTCGGATGTGATATAAGGCATTACAATTTATTTATTTATTTTTTGAGACGGAATCTTGCTCTGTCACCAGGCTGGAGTGCAATGGCGCGATCTCGACTTACTGCAACCTCTGCCTTCCGGGTTCAAGCGATTCCCCTGCCTTAGCCTCCTGAGTAGCTGGGACTACAGGCATGTGCCACTACGCCTGGCTAATTTTTGTGTATTTTAGTAGAGACAGGGTTTTACCGTGTTGGCCAAGATGGTCTCGATCTCCTGACCTCATGATCCGCCTGCCTCGGCCTCCCAAAGTGCTGAGATTACAGGCATGAGCCACTGCTCCCAGCTGGCATTACAATTTAATAGTTTAACTCATCATCTTCTTTATTAACTTTTTTTTTTTTTTTGAGACAGAGTTTCACTCTCATTGCCCAGGCTGGAGTGCAATGGCGCCATCTTGGCTCGCTGCAACTTCCGCTTCCTGGGTTCAAGAGATTCTCCTGCCTCAGCCTCCTGAGTAGTTGGGATTACAGGCATGCGCTACCATGCCCAGCTAATTTTGTATTTTTAGTAGAGATGGGGTTTCGCTTTTTTGGTCAGGCTGGTCTCGAACTCCCTGACCTTAGGTGATCCACCAGCCTCAGTCTTCCAAAGTGTTGGGATTACAGGTGTGAGCCACCACACCTGGCCTTCTTTATTAACTTCTTTTCCAAAAGGCAGAAGAAAAACCTGGATTCTCTTAATTTTCCTTTTGGGGTTACAAACTGAACCAGTACTTTTTGCAGTTTGATTTGAAGTAATTACCTATACTTGTATTATCTGTGGTTTATTTTATTTTTTATTTATTTATTTATTTATTTATTTATTTATTTTTGAGACGGAGTCTCGCTCTGTTGCCCGGGCTGGAGTGCAGTGTCCGGATCTCAGCTCACTGCAAGCTCCACCTCCCGGGTTTTTACGCCATTCTCCTGGCTCAGCCTCCCGAGTAGCTGGGACTACAGGCGCCCGCCACCTCGCCCGGCTAGTTTTTTGTATTTTTTAGTAGAGACGGGGTTTCACCGTGTTAGCCAGGATGGTCTCGAACTCCTGACCTCGTGATCCACCCGTCTCAGCCTCCCAAAGTGCTGGGATTACAGGCTTGAGCCACCGCGCCCGGCTGGATATCTGTGGTTTATTAAAGTGATTATAAGACTATTGTATATCAATAGTATTTTCTAAAATGAATCCAGAGTTCTCCAATTATACTGCATGTTTATCTTCTGAATCTTGATAATATAAATGGAAATATACATAATACTTAAATGTTTATTAGAGCAAAATCAAACTTGAAACTATGTTTTTTCTGCTCTCTATTTTTTTTGGTTTCCCTATGGTAAGTGATTTTTAAAATGTTTCATATGTAGACAACTGGAATTTTATAGTCAAGGCACAAGTATAATAATGTTTTCATGATTGCTTTACAGTTTAATATTGAAAAGGTATTTTAATTATTGAACTCTGCTTCCTGAGAGATGGAAAATATTGAAGTATTTTCAACTAAGGGTATTATTTACTGAAATTAATATGTTTTTTGCAGGTATTATTGTCTTTAAAAAATTCAAAGCCTTTCACCTCTTGGTTACAGAGAATGGCAGAACCACACAAAGTTTTTGATGAAGTTGTTAGATAATGAAGCAATTCATTGAGAGAGTGTGATTGAAGACACCTTTAAATATAGTTTGTTCAGGCCGGGCGCGGTGGCTCAAGCCTGTAATCCCAGCACTTTGGGAGGCCGAGACGGGCGGATCATGAGGTCAGGAGATTGAGACCATCCTGGCTAACACAGTGAAACCCTGTCTCTACTAAAAATACAAAAAATTAGCCAGGCGAGGTGTTGGGTGCCTGTAATCCCAGCTACTCGGCAGCCTGAGACAGGAGAATGGCATGAACCCGGGAGGCGGAGCTGGCAGTGAGCTGAGATCTGGCCACTGCACTCCAGCCCTGGCGACAGAGCGAGACTCTGTCTCAAAAAAAAAAAAAAAAAAAAAAAAAAAAAAGAGAGAGAGAGATTGTTCTATATTTTAAAGAGAGGCTTTGGAATGTGACATGCTTTCAGTTGCTGAAAATTTCCCCTCTCTTGTTTCTAGTACTGGATGCAATGATATTCTGCAGCTGTTGCTTAATTATAGAATTCTATTACTGCATGCCTTTTTCTTTTTTTTTTTTATTTTTTTTTGAGACGGAGTCTGGCTCTGTCGCCCAGGCTGGAGTGCAGTGGCCGGATCTCAGCTCACTGCAAGCTCCGCCTCCTGGGTTCACGCCATTCTCCTGCCTCAGCCTCCCGAGTAGCTGGGACTACAGGCGCCGCCACCTCGCCCGGCTAATTTTTTTTGTATTTTAGTAGAGACGGGGTTTCACCGTGTTAGCCAGGATGGTCTCGATCTCCTGAACTCGTGATTCGCCCGTCTCGGCCTCCCAAAGTGCTGGGATTACAGGCTTGAGCCACCGCGCTCGGCTCACTGCATGCCTTTTTCATGTACTAATTCAGCCTAAGATTTGAGAACCTGGCATGGGTACTTCCACCTGAGATAGTTACTTGTATTACTAACCCTAACTTGAAGGAGAATGGTTACACCACACAATGGAAATTACAAAATGATTTGATCTCCAGGAGAATTGTTTTTTTTTTTTTGAGACTAGTCTTGCTCTGTCACCCAGGCTGGAGTGCAGTGGCATGGTCTTGGCTCACTGCAACCTCTGCCTCCAAGGTTTAAGGGATTCTCTTGCCTCAGCCTCCTGAGTAGCTGGGATTACAGATACGTGCTGCTATGCCCCACCTGGCTTTTTTTAATTTTTATTTTTAGTAGACATGGGGTTTTACCATGTTGCCTAGGCTGGTCTCGAACTCCTTTCCTGAAGAGACCTGACCGTCTCGGCCTCCTAAAGTGCTGGGATTATGGGGGTGAGCCACCGCACCTAACCTAAAATACTTTATTTCATATAATTCTAGTCACATTTTTGGATAGTAAGACCCTGAAGTAGGGTTATCCCATAATACCCTGGGGCCCGGTGCGGTGGCTGAGGCCTGTAATCCCAGGACTTTGGGAGGCAGAGGTGGGCAGATCACCTGAGGTTGGGAGTTCCAGACCAGCCTGGCCAACATGGCGAATGCTCGTCTCTACCAAAAATACAAATATTAGCCAGGCGTGGTGGGGCTCACCTGTAATCCCAGCTACTCCGGAAGCTGAGGCAGGAGAATCGTTTGAACCCAGCAGGCAGAGGTTGCAGTGAGCCAAGACTGCCACTGTACTTCAGCCTGGGCAACATAGCAAGACTCCGTCTTAAATAAATAAATAAATACTCCAAAACCCGGGTTAATAAAGAATCAGAAGCAGGTATGACCTTTTCTAACTTTATGAATATTTACAAATAATTTAAATTTTTGTTTGGACTTGGTCACTTATAATATGGACACATCCATGTTAATGGTTAATACTGACACAAGCCACCAAATAGGCATATAGCTCTAGTGAAAACTACCTGTGGTAGCTTCAAGAAGTAACTTTGACACTGTAAACTTCTCCCTATTATTATTATTTTTATTTTTATTTATTTTTATTTTTTTAGACTGAGTTTGACTCTTGTTGCCCAGGCTGGCATGCAATGGCACGATCTCGGCTTACTGCAACCTCCGCCTCTCAGGTTCAAGCGATTCTCCTGCCTCAGCCTCCAGAGTGGGTGGGATTACAAGGCGCCTGCCACCTCGCCCAGCTAATTTTCTGTATTTTTAGTAGAGATGGGATTTCACTTTGTCGACCAGGCTGGTCTCAAAGTCCTGACCTCAGGTGATCCACCCACCTCGGCCTCCCAAAGTGCTGGGATTACAGGCGTGAGCCACCATGACCGGCCTCCTATTAAAAAAAAATTTTTTTAATGTTTTTTATGGCAGCATACTGATAATTTTTCTATTAAATAAACTGCACCATCTTGCTGATGACGAAGGCTACAATCTGTTTTCCGCTTTGGTTGTGACTTTTCCTGGCTAGAGTCACTCCCCAGAATTAGCTCACAGGGGCTACAGGGTTTCTCCCACTTGGAGGGATTTTCTCCCAGAGTCCATTTCTCTTGGCACTAAGTAGACACCAACAGTGTAGTCAGTGGCTTTCAAAGCCATTTATATAGAGAGCTGTGACTGCGGCATTCTGGGGTCCGTAGAAGAATCTGTAAGTGTAATGGAAGGAACTGCAGTTGAAACTACTAGAGAACCAATGGCAGCAGCACCAGAGGAAACTAAGGGAAGCAGCAGTCCCTGTCACTGAAGTCTGCAGTGAAGCTCCTGTGAGTTCAGCGCTTTGAGCTGTGTTGCACTCTGCTCTACCACCGGCCACTTTTCTGAGAATATGCTGAGTTAAAAACGAACTCAATTTTGGAGTGCGGAGGATTTATTATCTGTGGGGAATTAGTTAAATCTTTCTGAAAAGGATTACGGGTGAGAAATTTTTTCAGTAAATTGGATAATTTTACCAACACATTTTTTTTTCCTTTTTTTGGAGACAGAGTCTTACTCTGTCGCCCAGGCTGGAATGCAGTGGCACGATCTCGGCTCACTGCAACCTTCGCCTTCCTGGTCCAAATGATTCTCCTGCCTCAGCCTCCTGAGTAGTTGGGATTACAGGCGCGTGCCACCATGCCCAGCTAATTTTTGTATTTTTAGTAGAGATGGGGTTTCACCATGTTGGCCAGGCTGATCTCGAACTCCTGACCTTGTGATCCGCCCGCCTCAGCCTCCCAAAGTGATAGGATTACAGGCGTGAGCCACCGTGCCCGGCCTGCCAACAAGTATTTTTACCAAGCCATGTATATTGGGGGTATGTGACATGAACCACTGCTAGGCTTCCTGGGCTGTAGCATTCAGTACGTGAAGGATTAGAGCTCTAGAACTCAGCCTCATCCATTTTGCTTTTTACCCAATTCCCTTTATTTCAGGGAAATGAGGAAAGGACTCCAGTTTTAAAATTAAATTCCTCTAAGCCCTGTTTCCCCGTCACACTCCACTGGGTTGGGCCAACCACATGTTATCTCACATCACTTCTTCAGATTTTTGATGGGCTTGAATAGACAGATTGGGAGATTTTAAATGCTTAAACTGACAAAGTGACCTTTGGGGGTACGTTTCCAGGTACGTTATCTGTCATCGTCCTAGGGGACACTTGCCTTTAAAAATTTTTCATCTTTATTTCTCCAATCCTCAACCCCTGAGATACAGATAAAACTTTTTTCTGGGGGAGTGCTATTTTTTTTTTTTTTTTTTTTTTTTTTTTTTTTTTGAGACGGAGTCTCGCTCTGTCTCCCAGGGTGGAGTGCAGTGGCCGGATCTCAGCTCACTGCAAGCTCCGCCTCCCGGGTTCCCGCCATTCTCCTGCCTCAGCCTCCCGAGTAGCTGGGACTACAGGCGCCCGCCACCTCGCCCGGCTAGTTTTTTTTTGTATTTTTTTAGTAGATACGGGGTTTCACCGTGTTAGCCAGGATGGTCTCGATCTCCCGACCTCGTGATCCGCCCGTCTCGGCCTCCCAAAGTGCTGGGATTACAGGCTTGAGCCACCGCGCCGGGCCGGGAGTGCTATTTTTATAACAGGGCGCCCTCCAGCGATTCTGGAATCTCAAGCAATAGAATAGAATTCGAGCGTCTTGCGGAGAGAGCAATGTTATTTTAGTCGATGGAGGAAAAAAAAAGTGCTGATCACTTTAGAGTGTGTCTGTAATGTAATTCCTGGAACACAGGCAACAATTTCTGCGAAGGCAAATTTTTAGATTCAAGAACAGAGTCGAAAAGCCAGAAGCAATAGTGGAGGTCAAGACTCGGAAAGGATCCCGGCAACCCGAATTGCTCTACAGAGTGCTTTCCGAAACCGTCTTGGATTGGGCCAGAAATGCCGCAACCCCGGTCGCGTGATCCCGGCCGGTCCTCCGCCCCTAGATAACCTACTGCTGGCTAGCGCCCGCCAAAGCGGTCAAAGTCAGAGACCTGCGCATGCGCGGAGCGCGGGAGGCCTGGGGAAAGCGCTTTGGATCTTACTTCCGCTTCGCTTCCTCTGGGCAGGTCCAGCTTACTTGGACTGAAACTCGTGGGTCAGGTCTTTAGGACCTTCCTTTTCTTTCCTGTCTTTTCCATTTTGTAATCCTTGCTTAACGATTAACAAAGCTTTTGTTTTCTTATTATTTTTTTTTTTAAATACACATGGAGTCTTGTTCTCTTGCCCAGGTTGATCTCGAACTCTCGAACTCAAGCGATCCTCCTGCTCGGCCTCCCAAAGTGCTGGGGTTCCAGGCGTGAGCCACCGTGCCTGGCCTTATTTTCTTTCTAATTTTATTTCAAGTATTGCATTATTCTAAACCCCACATTGACGAATATCATCCACCTGCTCAGCAGCTATAAATGGTGGAGTTAGGTAAGTTTTCAAGTTCTCTAAGGTGGAAATGAGGGCTGATCATGTGTGTGGTTTATGAAGTGCTGCGTTTGCAGCTGAGGCCACTTTCACATCTGTCACTTGTTTGTGCACAGTCTGGTTCAAGTTTGCACTTAGGTGACCTCTGCTAAGGGGACTTCTCTTCTTGTCCCCAGGGGCTAGCCTACTATTCCACGTTGTTTCTACTCCTATTTTTCTTCTATTTTATTTTATTATTTATTTATTTATTTTGTGAGACGTAGTCTTGCTCTGTCGCCCAGGCTGGAGTGCAGTGGCGCCATCTCGGCTCACTGCAAACTCCGCCTCCTGGGTTCACGGCATTCTCCCGCCTCAGCCTCCCGAGTAGCTGGGGCTACAGGCGCCCGTCACCTCGCCCGGCTAATTTTTTGTATGTTTAGTGGAGACGGGATTTTACCGTGTTAGCCAGGATGGTCTCAGTCTCCTGACCTCATCATCCGCCCGCCTTGGCCTCCCAAAGCGCTGGGATTACAGGCGTGAGCCACCGCGCCCGGCCTTTTCTTCTATTTTAAAGCCAGCATTGCTGAATTGAACAGTCAAGTTGGTACCTAAGAACGAATCAGTTCTGGAAAATATTGGAGCAACCAACTACCCAGAGGGAAACCGTTGAAAAATGACATGTAGCCCACATGTAAAGTGATTAAGAGCTTTAAGATACATATGTAGAATCTTTTTCCTCTCTTTCCGAAGGAAAGAATGGATCCACTGAGCGAAACTTTGTAGAGGTCACTGTGTGAGAGTATTAACATTTTTCTTCTGTTAATTAGGACGACTAAATTATAGTTTGTTAGAAGTGTCTTAAACTATTGAAGAAAACTGTCATCAAATTATACTTTTTTTTTTTTTTTTTTGAGACGGAGTCTCGCTCTGTTGCCAGGCTGGAGTGCAGTGGCACGATTTCGGCTCATTGCAACTTCCGCCTCCTGAGTTCAAGCGATTCTCCTGCCTCAGTCTCCAGAGTAGCTGGGACTACAGGTGCGTGCCACCACGTGATGAAACCCCGTCTCTACTAAACGTACAAAAATTATACGTTTTATTGGAATCAGTCACCTTTTAGAGAATATTTGCTTCAGTTTTTCTTGTGCAACCGAAAGGTGTCCTTGATGCTAAAGGTGTCCTTGATGCTATGGAAGAAGAGAATAATTAAATTTGAAATCTTGTATACACAATTTTTATTAAAACGTCAAAGGACAGTTACATGTTTCTATAGAATTAGCATATATATATGCTCAATCAATCAATCATCTATCTATCATCTCTCTATCTAGAGAGAGAGACAGGGTCTGTTACCCAGGCTGGAGTGCAGTGGCTATTCACAGGCACGATCCTGCTACTGATCCGCAGGGGAGTTTTGACCTGCTCCGTTTCCCATCTTGGCCAGTTCACCCCTCCCTTAGGCAACCTCGTGGTCCCCTGTTCTTGGGAGGTCACTATATTGATGCCGAACTTAGTGTGGACACGCGATTGGTATAGCACACTACGGCCCAGAACTCCTGGGCTCAAGCCATCTCCTGCCTCAGCTTCCCAAGTAGCTGGGACTACAGGCAGGGGCCACGGCGCCCGGCAAAGTTAGCAAATATTTAACTGCAGTAAAACTAATGTCAGTAGTTTCTCAGGCATTTTCATTGGCTTTTACAAAGTCACAAAATTGCGTAAAATGAGGGCCATTTACTTTATTTAAAAATAAGAGGCCTAGCGCTGTGGCTCACGCCTGTAATCCCAACACTTCGGGAGGCCGAGGCGGGTGGATCAGAAGGTCAGGAGTTGGAGAGCAGCCCGGCCAATATGGTCAAACCCCGTCTCCACTAAAAAATACAAAAATTAGCCTGGCGTGGTGGCACGTGCCTGTAGTCCCAGCTGCTCAGGAGGCTGAGGCAGGAGAATCGCTTGCACCTGGGAGGTGGAGGTTACAGTGAACCAAGATCGTGCCACTGCACTCAGGCCTGGGCGACTGAGTGAGACTCTGTCTCAGAAAACAAACAAACAAAAAAGAGATGAGAATATTCTTGGATTTTAAGAAGCCAAGATTTCTACTGGGTAATAGCATTTCTCAGAAAAGACTTTTTCTTTCGACGGACTAAATATTTAGGAAATTTTTTTTTCTTCTTATATTGAGGGATTGTATTTTCAGTATTGTTTTGATGTTGCCACAGTATTTAAAAAAATAATTATTAGCAGGTGAAGACAATGTGAATTTGTCGTTTACAACCCGTAGGACATTGAGGAGCTACTTGCTGAGAGAGGAGCTACTACCATCTGGTCTCTGCTATGAGGCCAAAGCACTACACTGGTCCCATGACAAACCTACTTTTCTTTTTGTGTCATCTATTTTCCTTTCCACTGCTATTCTATATCAGCCTTGAGGTTGCTATTGGAGTTGAGGGACAAATAAGAGGTCATATAATGTAGGCCATCGCATAATGATGAAATATCAATTCTGTGGTCTGTCTCTAAGGCTCTGTCCTTGATAATAAAATACAGTGTGCTGTAATAGTTATCAAGCTTCCACTCCATATCATTAGGTTATTAGCTATTAATTAGATGTCACTTGCCATTTTTGCTTTACATGACTGTAAATAACTGCTGTCTTTCAGGTCTTTATGTACTCAATTTTTATAAGCAGTTTGTAATTAACATATTAAGAAAAAAACCATGGAGAATTATGTACAAATCCTTTTCAAGGCAAGCAGTCTTATAGCTATGATCAAAGGCATAAAATGCAGAATATTTAACAAATTTTAAAAATCCTTTGTTTAAGGAACATAAGTGATAGGAAAACAAAGATGAATGCTACCAACTCTACCTCTTGAAAAACACAGCCTGAACCCAAGATTATAAACCAAGAGCGAAATTGCAGGCAGAGAAATGGCTGAACTGACAGCTTGTGCCTAGAAAGCTCAGAAGATGCCAAAACTTTGATTTGCTCACTTCAGTGAAGGCTTGATCCTTCATTTTGCAGGGCTATGGAAGGAGAATATGTATTTGAGTTTGTAAATACAAAAATTGATCAATGTATGAGGGACAGACTTGTGCCAAGAAATTCACCAAAGTCAGATTTCTAAACCAAGGTGTCAATTCATTAATTTACAGGGAGATTGTATATTTACGTTGACTATGGTATTATTGTTCAGTGTTCTAAATTGGTGCTCTTTTTTTGTGTGTGTGTCTTTTTTTTTTTATTATTATACTTTAAGTTCTAGGGTACATGTACAGGTTTGTTACATATGTATACATGAGCCATGTTGGTTTGCTGCACCCATTAACTCGTCATTTACATTAGGTATATTACCTAATGCTATCCCTCCCCCCTCCCCCCTCCCCACAATAGGACCTGGTGTGTGATGTTCCCCTTCCTGTGTCCAGGTGATCTTATTGTTCAATTCCCACCTATGAGTGAGAACATGCGGTATTTGGTTTTCTGTTCTTGTGATAGTTTGCTGAGGATGATGGTTTCCAGCTGCATCCATGGTGCTCTTTAATAGAAATATAATTCTGTCAAAAATGCAAGTTGGTGGGGTTTGGTGGCTCTCACCTATAATCCCAGCACTTTGGGAGGCCGAGGCGGGTGGATCACCTGAGGTCAGGAGTTGGAGATCAGCCTGGCCAACATGGTGAAACCCCATTTCTACTGAAAATACAAAAATTTGCCAGGCATGGTGGCGGGTGCCTGTAATCCCAGCTACTCCGGAGGCTGAGGTAGGAGAATTGTTTGTGCCTGGGAGGCAGAGGCTGCAGTGAGCCAAGATCGAGCCACTCTACTCCAGCGTGGGTGACAGAATGAGACTCTGTCTCAAAAAAAAAAAAAAAATGCAAGTCACAGATGTATTTAGAATTTTCTAGTAGACATATTTAAAAAACTAAAAAGAAACAGGTAAAATTAATTTTAATGTATTTTAATTAACCCAATGTATTCAAAATATTATACTTTCTACATGTAATCAATATAAAAAATCATTAGTAAGATTTTTTGTATTTTTTTTCATACAAAGTCTTCCAAATCTGGGACGAATTTTATGCTTACAGCACATCCCAATTCAGATAGTCACTTTTCTTTCTTTCCTTCTTTCTTTCTTTTTTAACAGAGTTTTATTTTTATTTAGTTACTTTCTTTTTTTTTCTTTTTATAAAGATGGGGTCTCACCATGTTGCCCAGGCTGGTCTCAAACTCCTGGGCTCAAGTGATCTCCCTCCTTGGCCTCCCAAAGTGCCTGGATCAGCCACATTTCGAGTGCAGTAGTCATGTTGCTAGGTGAAGGTCTCATGTATCCTTTCTAGGAAAGGTAACTGAGAGGCCAAGTGCACAATCAGAATCCTCTCAGGTGAGCATAGAATCAGAGGAGAGGGTGCTAGATGGTCTTTAGCGATATTTTATGTATTTGACAAGTATGAGGAACCTACCCTGATTCACACTAGCGTATTCTTTCTAGAGGTTTTAGTATTTGTTGTGTTTAGTTTATCTCACCTTGGCAGCAGTACACTCAGCACTACTAGACTAATGCTGCCAAATTCTTGCTTCCTTTGATTCTATGTAAATTACTTTATTCTATTAACATACTTTCTATTTTTTTTTTCCTTTTTTTTTTTTTTTTTTTTTTTAGACAGAGTTGCCCAGGCTGGAGTGCAGTGGTGTGATCACGGCTCACTGCAAACTCCGCGTCTCAGGGTTGAGCAATTTTTATGCCTTAGCCACCCGGGTAGCTGGGATTCCACCACCCTGGCTAATTTTTGTATTTTTAGTAGAGGTGGGGTTTTGCCATGTTGGCCAGGCTGGTCACGAACTCCTGGCCTCAAGTGATCTGCCCACCTTGGCCTCCCAAAGAACTGGGATTGCAAGTGTGAGCCACTGTGCCCCGCCACAGTTTTTAAATATAATAATTATACTAATCATTTTTCATATTAGATGATAATATTTCTCCTTTTTGTCTTTTAAAAAATTTTTTAAATTTTATTTATTTATTTTTTGAGATGGAGTGCAGTAGTGTGTCTGTCGCCCGGGCTGGAGTGCAGTAGTGTGATCTCAGTTCACTGCAACCTCCGCCTCCCAGGTTCAAACAATTCTCCTGCCGCAGCCTCCTGAATAGCTGGGAATACAGGCATGCACCACCATGCCAGGCTAATTTTTGTATTTTTAGTAGAGATGACGTTTCACCATGTTGGTCAGGCTGGTCTCGAGCTCCTGACCTTGCTATCTGCCCGCCTTAGCCTCCCAAGGTGCTGGGATTACAGGTGTGAGTATTGATTGATGATTGATTGATTGATTGAGACGGAATTCGCTCTTGTTGCCCAGGCTGGAGTGCACTGGCATGATCTCGGCTTGCTGCAACCTCTGCCGCCCTGGTTCAAGTGACTCTCCTGCCTCAGCCTCCTGAGTAGCTGGGATTACAGGCGCCCCCCCACCACGCCTGGCTAATTTTTGTATTTTTAGTAGACACGGGGTTTCACCATGTTGGCCAGGCTGGTCTTGAACTGGTGGCACACACCTGTAGTCCCAACTACTTGGGAGGCTGAGGCAGAAGAATCACTTGAACTGGGGAGGCAGAGGTTACAGTGAGTCGAGATGGCACCGCTGCACTTCTGGGTGACAGAGTGAGACTCTGTCATTAAAAGATAAAAGAAAAAAAGACCTACCAAATGAGAGAAGCAATGGCTATTTATTCTGAGCTTGCTTTAGCAAGGGAGTCAGCTACCAGCACTGGCAATTGGGCAGAGATCCAAAGGCAGGCAGAGAAATGGGAAAGCTTTATAGAGGAAAAAAGCCCTGATTGGAAGCTGTTGGCATGAGGAAGCTGTAGGTGGGCTAACCAGAAGTGGAGCGTCTTATGTGATTGGTTAGGGGTGCATATTTGGCTTTCCTTGGTTGGTCCTATGTTGGAAATGGGGACTAAAATTCTGGAAGCCATCAGTTATTGATCAAGTCCTGGCCATTTTAGGCCAATTGTTACAGAAGTTATTTTTTAGCTTCTTGGATTGTCACTAGAGATAGCAAACTGGCTTCCTCTAAGTCTGACTTATAGCAGGCTGGCTTCCTCTAAGACTGACTTACAGCAGGCTGGCTTCCTGAGTTGTTTATTGTAGATAAAGGGTTGATCTCCTGGGCAAGGTGTTGCACATCATGGGTCAAAGTTCAATTTTTCATATGATCTGGCCATTGTCCATTTGTTATTCTGTCTCTCAGCCTCTAATTTGAAGTTGTTTTTTTTTTTTTTTTTTTTTTTTGAGACGGAGTCTCGCTCTGTCGCCCAGGCTGGAGTGCAGTGGCGCGATCTCGGCTCACTGCAAGCTCTACCTCCCGGGTTCACGCCATTCTCCCGCCTCAGCCTCCGAGTAGCTGGGACTACAGGCGCCCGCCACCACGCCCGGCTAGTTTTTTGTATTTTTAGTAGAGACGGGGTTTCACCATGTTAGCCAGGATGGTCTCGATCTCCTGACCTCGTGATCCACCCGCCTCGGCCTCCCAAAGTGCTGGGATTACAGGCTTGAGCCACCGCGCCCGGCCTAATTTGAAGTTGTTATAGAAGTTCTGACAAATATAGTAAGATAGTAAATAAATAAGTGGCTTAAATTCTGGGAGGAAAGCAGATGATGGAATCTTTATGCTCAACTAAACTACTTGAATTAATGAAGTCGTTCAGAAAAAAAACACTCTAGGCCAGGTGCAGCGGCTCATGCCAGGTGCTGTTTTTTGTAATCCCAGCATTTTGGGAGGCCGAGGCAGGCAGATCACTCGAGGCCAGGAGTTAGAGATCAGCTTGACCAACATGGGGAAAACCCATCTCTACTGTAATAAAAATACAAAAATTAGCCCGGCATGATGGCGGGTGCCTGTAATCCCATCTACTTGGGAGGCTAAGGAAGGAGAATCATTTGAATTCGGGAGGCAGAGGTTGTAGTGAGCCAAGATTGCACCACTGCACTTGAGCCTGGGTGACAGGGCAAGACTCTGTCTCAAAAAACAAAACAAAGCACTCTAATATTCTGGCAATAATTAGGTAAAGAATGTAGAGAAAAAAAGATCCCATGCACCATATCAACAAATACAATTCGTAGGCATAGTCTTACTGAGGACTTGTTTGATCTATGTAATACAAACTATCAAACTATTACTAGAGAGAAAAAATTAGAAACATCCTTTAATAGAAACACTCTTATTTTTTCACCAGTGAATAAAAGGAGAGGCATGCTAAATTTTAGATGAAAAGGCTGAACATTGTGAAGATTTTAGCCTGTCCTCAATCAGTTTAAAAATTCAATGCAGGCCGGGCGCGGTGGCTCAGGCCTGTAATCCCAGCACTTTGGGAGGCAGAGGCGAGCAGATCACTTAAGGTCAGGAGATCGAGACCAGCCTGGCCAACATGATGAAACCCCGTCTCTACTAAAAATACAAAAATTAGCCTGGCGTGATGGCGGGCACCTGTAGTCCCAGCTACTCGGGAGGCTGAGGCAGGAGAATCACTTGAACCCAGGAAGCGGAGCTTGCAGTGAGCCGAGATCGCGCCACTGCACTCCAGCCTGGGTGACAGAGCAAGACTCTGCCTCAAAAAAACAAAAAACAAAAAACAAAACAAAAAAAAAAACTTCAATGCATCTCCCATCTAAATTCCCATTGGATTTTTTTTTTTAGGGAGGAAGCCAAGAAATTTTTTTTTTTTTTTTTTGAGACGGAGTCTCACTCTGTTGCCCAAGCTGGAGTGCAGTGGCATGATCTCAGCTCACTGCAACCTCTGCCTCCCGGGTTCAAGCAATTATCCTGCCTCAGCCTCCTGAGCAGCTGGGACTACAGGCACGTGCCACCACACCTGGCTAATGGAAATTTTCTAAAGGTCGTCTAAAAGAGTAAACAAAAAAGAACAAGACAAATTTACTTATTTAATAAATATTTATTGATTTCCATGTCCAAGACCTAAGGATATATAGTATTGTTTCCTCACCCATTGGTTCATGGCTGAGGCCACATAACAAAAGATAGATTAACAAGAGAAATACAAACAAAAAAAATTTTTTTTTTGAGCAACAAGGCTGTTTATTTCACCTGGGTGCAGGCAAACCAAGTCTGAAAAAGGAGTCAGCAAAGGGTGTTGGGATTATCATTAGTTCTTACAGATTTGGGATAGGCAGTGGAGTTAGGAGCAATTTTTTTGCAGGCAGGGGGTATATCTTACAAAGCACATTCTCAAGGGTGGGGAGAATATTACAAAGTACCTTCTTAAGGGCGAGGGGAGAATATTACAAAGGACTTTCTTAAGGGCGGGGTAGGATATTACAAAGTACCTTCTCTTTTTTTTTTTTTTTTTGAGATGGAGTCTTGCTCTGTTGCCCAGGCTAGAGCACAGTGGCACATCTCCGCTCTCTGCAAGTGCCACCTCCCAGGTTCACACCATTCTCCTGCCTCAGTCTCCCGAGTAGCTGGGACTACAAGCACCCACCACCATGCCCAGCTAATTTTTTTTTGTATTTTCAGTAGAGACGGGGTTTCAGCGTGTTAGCCAGGATGGTCTCGATCTCCTGACCTCGTGATCCGCCCGCCTCGGCCTCCCAAAGTGCTGGGATTACAGGTGTGAGACACTGCGCACGGCCTAGACCTGATATATGTTAACCTAAATAACAAGCAGAGAGAGAGGCTCTCTAAAAGAAAATGACGTTTATTTGGGAATAGAGTATTGCAATGGGAATCTGCATGTCATAGTAAATGATGTGCGTATTCAAGGAGATAAAGGAAGACCAAAGTTTTTGAAGGAAAAAAGCAGGAAGATTATACAATTGTTTTGAAATAATTATCTTTGGCTACAAGGGTTAATAACAGGGATGACACCAGTCTGAGGATGAACAAGTAGTTGCTGGGCAGATGTCCTTGTAGAAGTCTTTTTTGCCTAAGATTGTGATGGCTTTTGTATAAGGTTGTGGGTTTTGTAGAGTCCTTTTCATTTTCATGCATACAAGTGTAAAAATCCTTTCAGTATGACTTCATCTGGCCTTATTTGTGAGGGTTTTCTTAACATTAGTGACTCCATTTTGATTCTGACAACTTTTACATATGAGAAAATTAATGTCCAGGTATGGTGGCTCACACCTGTAATCCCAGCACTTTGGGGAGGCAGAGGCAGGTAGATCACCTGAGGTCAGGAGTTTGAGACCACCCTGGTCAACATGGTGAAACCCCATCTCTACTAAAAATACAAAAATTAGCTGGGCGTGGTGGCGGGTGCCTGTAATCCCAGCTCTTTGGGAGGTTGAGGCAGGAGAATCCCTTGAACCGAGGTGGAGGTTGCAGTGAGCTGAGATCATGCTGTTGCACTCCAGCCTGGGTGACAAGAGCAAAACTCCATCTCAAAAAAAAAAAAAAAAAAAAAGAGAGAGAAAAAATTAATGATTAAAAATCTTAAAGAAATCAGGCAAGAGTAAAATGTGTTTTATTTTTTCTTACTAAGTCCCCATAGTAGCATAATATTGGTTTTAAAAAACAGGTATAGTAAGGTAACACAGCTAAATTACATTGATTAGATGAACAAAACTTAAAAAAAAAAAACCTCATTACAGGAATGGATTGCGATAGAATTATTTCTAAGGATTTATTCTAAGAAAATAATCTGTAAAACACCAGAATGTTCATTGCAAGGATAATTTTGTTAGGGAAAAACTGGAAGCAGCCTAAATGTCCAGCAGTAGGATAATAGTAAATTATCTTTTACTCATAAGTAGGATATTATGCAGCCATTAAGGATGGTGTTTTGACCAGGTGCGGTGGCTCACGCCTGTAATCCCAGCACTTCGGGAGGCCCATGCCAGCAGATCACTTAAGTTCAGGAGTTTGAGACCAGCCTGGCCAATATGGAGAAACCTCATCTCTACTAAAAATACAAAAAAATTAGCCAGGTGTGGTGGTATATGTCTGTAATCTCAGCTACTTGAGAGGCTGGGGCAGGAGACTAGCTTGAATATGGAAGATGGAGGTTGCAGTGAGCTGAGATTGCACCATTGCACTCCAGCCTGGGCGACACAGTGAGACTCCGTCTCAAAAAAAGAAAAAAGAGGCCAGGCGCAGTGGCTCAAGCCTGTAATCCCAGCACTTTGGGAGGCCGAGATGGGCGGATCACGAGGTCAGGAGATCGAGACCATCCTGGCGAACACGGTGAAACCCCATCTCTACTAAAAAATACAAACAAAAACAAAAACAAAAAAAACTAGCCGGGCGAGGTGGTGGGCGCCTGTAGTCCCAGCTGCTTGGGAGGCTGAGGTAGGAGAATGGCGTGAACCTGGGAGGCGGAGCTTGCAGTGAGCTGAGATCCCGCCACTGCACTCCAGCCTGGGCGACAGAGGGAGACTCCGTCTCAAAAAAAAAAAAAAAAAAAAAAAAAAAGAAAACAGAAAAGAAAAAGAAAAAAAAAGAATGGTGTTTTGAAACTATTTATTTATTTAATTATTTAAGACAGAGTCTCTATCTGTTGCCCAGGCTGGAGTGCAGTGGGGCAATCTCAGCTTACCCCAACCTCCGTCTCCCAGGTTCAAGCAATTCTTGTGCCTCAACATCTGGAGTACCTGGAACTACAGGCGCCCACCACCACGCCCGGCTAATTGTGTGTTTTTGTAGAGACGGGGTTTCACCATGTTGCCCATGCTGGTCTGGAACTCCTGACTTCAAGTGATCCACCTGCCTTGGCCTCCCAAAGTAGTAGGATTACAGGTGTGAGCCACCATGCCCGGCCTTGAAACAATTTAAATGAAAAGGGGAAACACTAGAGTTGAAAGGAACATTAGTAATCGTGGAGTCCACCTTCTTTATCTTAACTACATGGAAAACCAAAATCTGTGAAGTTAAGTGACTTGCTTGAGGACACAGGGAGGAAGTATCAGTTGTTACCAGCACAGGCTCTTGAGTAAACTGAACTGGCTTTGAATCCTTACTCTACCAATTACTGATATTGTGATCTTGGGGCTCATTATATAGTCCCTGCATTTCAATCTCCTCAACTGTAAAATGGAGATGATAAATAACGCTGGCATGAGATTTAAATGTGCCTGTTATATATCAAGTCCTTAATCCTTAATAAGTATCATTTATTAAAATGTATGTGATATAATAAAGGCTGGGCACAGTGGCTCACGCCTGCAATCCCAGCACTTTGGGAGGCTGAGGCAGGCGGATCACCTGAGGTTAGGAGTTTGAGACCAGCCTGGCCAACATGGTGAAACCCCTTCTCTACTAAAAATACATAAATTAGCCAGGCATGGTGGTAGGCACCTGTAATCCCAGCTGCTCAGGAGACTGAGGCAGGAGAATCGCTTGAACCTGGGAGACCTGGGAGGCAGAGGTAGAAGTGAGCCGAGATTGCATCACTGCACTCCAGCCTGGGTAACAGAGTGAGACTCTGTCTCAAAAAAAAAAAAAAGTATGTGATATAACAAAGAATACAGGCGTATCTCATTTTATTGAACTTCACCTTGATTGCCTTCATAGATTTTTTTTTTTTTTTTTTTTGAGATGGAGTCTTGCTCTATTGCCCAGGCTGGAATGCAATGGTGTGATCTCAGCTCATTGCAACCTCCGCTTCCCGGGTTCAAGTGATTTTCCCACCTTAGCCTCCCAAGTAGCTGGGATTACAGGCACCTGCCACCAGGTCTGGTTAATTTTTGTATTTCTTTTTTTTTCTTTTTTGTAGACACAGGGTTTCACCATGTTGGCCAGGCTGGTCTTGAACTCCTGACTTCGGGTGATTTGCCTGCCGCAGCCTCCCAAAGTGTTGTGATTACAGGCATGAGCTACCATGCCCAGCTTGGATGTTGTATTTTTTACAAATTGAATGTTTATGGCAGCCCTGCGTCAAGCAAGTCTATTGGTGCCATTTTTCTTTTTTTTTTTCTTTTTTTTTTTTTTTTTTTTGAGACGGAGTCTCGCTCTGTCACCCAGGCTGGAGTGCAGTGGCCGCATCTCAGCTCACTGCAAGCTCCGCCTCCCGGGTCTATGCCATTCTCCTGCCTCAGCCTCCCGAGTAGCTGGGACTACAGGCGCCCGCCACCTCACCCGGCTAGTTTTTTGTATTTTTTAGTAGAGATGGGGTTTCACCGTATTTAGCCAGGCTGGTCTCGATCTCCTGACCTTGTGATCCGCCCGTCTCTGCCTCCCAAAGTGCTGGGATTACAGGCTTGAGCCACCGCGCCCGGCTGGTGCCATTTTTCTAACAGCCTTAGTCACTTCATGTCTCTGTGTCACATTTGGTAATCGTCATAATATTTTAAACTCTTAAATTATTATTATATCTTTTAAGGTGATTTGTGATTAGTGATTTTTGTTCTTTTCCCAACCCTCAAGTGGAAACAGAGATGCTCAGTGATCTTTGATGTTAGTATTGTAATTATTTTGGGGTGCCACAAATTGCACTTAGATAAAATGATAAACTTAATGGATAAATTTGTGCATTCTGACTGCTCTTCTGAATGGCCATTCCTGTGTCTCTCCCTCTCTTCAGGCCTCCCTATTCCCTGAGACACAATGATATTGAAATTAGATCAATTAATAACGTTACAATGGCCTCTAAGTGTTCAATTATAGAGTTGCACGTCTTTCATGTTAAATCAAAAGCTAGAAATGATTAAATTTAGTAAAGATGGCATTTCGAAAGCCGAGAAAGCTGAGATAGGCCAAACACTAGGTCTCTTGTGCCAAGTAGCTCGCTAATGATAAGTTAGCCATGGATGATAAGAAAGCTAAACAGCCTTATTGCTGACATGGAGAAACTTTGAGTGGTCCTAATAGAAGATCAAATCAGCTGCAGCATGCCCTTCAACCAATCCCTAATCCAGAGCAAGGCCCTGTCTTCATTTCTTTCCCTTAGGGAATTCTAAGGGTTTTAGTTAGTTTGTTTTTAGAGCCGGGGTCTCACTCCATTACCCAGTCTGGAGGGCAGTGGTGCAATCATAGCTCATTGCAACCTCAAACTCCTGGACTCAAGCAATCCTCCTGCATCGGCCTCTCAAAGTGCTGGAATTACAGGCGTGAGCCACTGCGCCCATTCTCCAAGGGTTTTTGAACCCATGTGCTGGCAACCAGAGACAAAGATTAGATATACAGGCAAAGCTCAGAGATGTTGCAGTTTGTGTTCCAAACCACAGAGGTGAGGAAGCCACAGAAGAGTAGTTAAAAGCTAGCAGAGGTTGGTTCATGAGGAAAGAAGCTATCTCCATGACATAAAAGGCAAGGTGAAGTAGCAAGTGCTGATGTAGGAACTGCAGCAAGTTATCCAGAAGCTTTAGCTAGGATCATTGATGAAGGTGGCTCCATTAAACAACAGGTCTTCTTTTTTCTTTTTCTTTTTTTTTTTTTGAGACAGACTCTTGCTCTGTCACTAAGGCTGGAGTGCAATGGTGCGATCTTGGCTTATTGTAGCCTCCGCCTCTCAGGTTCAAGAGATTCTCATGCCTCCCGAGTACCTGGTACTACAGGTGCGTGCCACCATGTCCGGCTAATTTTTGTATTTTAAGTAGAGACAGGGTTTCACTATGTTGGCCAGGCTGGTAATGAACTCTGACCTCAAGTGATCCACTCACCTTGGCTTTCCAAAGTGCTGGGATTATAGGCGAGAGCCACCATGACCAACCCAACTGGTGACTTTAAGTTGAAACCAGTGCTTATTTACCATTCCCAAAATCCTAGGATCCTAAAGTATTATGCAAAATCTACTCTGCCTGTGCTCTATCGGTGGAAAAATAAAGCCTGGATTACAGCATATCTGTTTACAGCATGGTTTACTGAATACTTTTTTTTGGTTTTTGAGACAGGGTCTCACTCTGTCACCCAGGCTGGAGTGCAGTGGCACGATTGTGGCTCACTGCAGCCTCAACCTCATTGGGCTTGTGTGATCCTCTCACTACAGCCTCCCTAGTAGCTGGGACCACAGGTAAGTGCTACTACATCTGGCTAATTTTTGTATTTTTTGTAGAGACAGAGTTTTGCCATGTTGCACAGACTGGTCTTAAACTCATGGGTTCAAGTGATCCTCCTGTCTTGGCCTCCCAAAGTGCTGGGATTGCAGACACGAGCCACCTCACCTGGCCTACTAAATACTTTCAGCCCACTGTTGAGACCTACTCCTCAGAAAAAAGATTCCTTTCAAAGTATTACTGCTCATTGACAATCCACCGGGTCACCCAAGACCTCTGATGGAGATGTACAAGGAAATTACTGTTGTTTTTATGCCTACTAACACAACATCCATTCTGCGGCCCAGGGATAAAGGAGCAATTTGGACTTTCAAGTCTTATTATTTATGAAATATATTTCATAAGGCTCTAGCTGCCATTGATAGTGATTCCTCTCATGGATCTGGACAAATAAAGTTGAAAACCTTCTGGAAAGGAATCAGTCACCATTCTAGATGCCATTAGAACGTTTATGATTCAAGGCTGGGCATGGTGGCTCATGCCTGTAATCCCAGCACTTTGGGAGGCCAAGGCGGGTGGATTGCCCGAGGTCAGGAGTTCGAGACCAGCCTGGCCAACATGGTAAAACCCCATCTCTACTAAAAATACAAAAATTAGCCAGGCGTGGTGGTAGGCACCTGTAATCCCAGCTACTTGGGAGGCTGAGGCAGGAGAATCACTTGAACCCAGGAGGCAGAGGTTGCAGTCAGCTGAGATTGCGCCATTGCACTCCAGCCTCGGTGACGAGAGTGAAACTCCATCTCAAAAAAACAAAAACAAAAGAAAAAGAACATGTATGATTCATGGGAGGAGGTCAAAATATCAACATTAACATAAGTTTGGAAGAAGTTGATTCCAATCCTCATGGATGATTTTGAGGAGTTTAAGACTTCAGTGGAGGAAGGAACTGCAGATGTGGTAGAAATAGCAAGGGAACTAGAATTAGAAGTGGAGCTTGAAGATGAAACTGAATTGCCTCAATCTCATGATAAAACTTTAACAGATGTGGAGTTGCTTCTTATGGATAAGCAAAGAAAGAGATTTCTTGAGATGGAATCTACTTCTTGTGAAGATGCTGTGAACATAGTGGAAATGACAACAAAGGATTTAAAATGTTACAACAACTTAGTTGTTAAAGCAGGGGCAGGGTTTGAGGATTGATTCCAATTTTGAAAGAAATTCTACTGTGGGTAAATGCTATCAAAAAGCATTTCATGATACAGGGAAATCTCTTGTGAAAGGAAAAGTCAATTGATACAGCAATGTCATTGTTTTATTTAAGAAATTTCTATAGCACCTCAGTGTTCAGCAACCACCACTGTGATCAGTCAGCAGCCATCAACATCAAGGTAAGACTCTCCACCAGACTCAGATGATCGTTAGCACTTTTTTTTTTTTTTTTTTTTTAGCAATAAAGTGTTTTCAAATTAAAATATATACACTTTTAAGACATAATGCTATTGCACACTTAATAGTCTACAGTATAGTATAAACATAACTTTTATGAGCACTGGGAAACCAAAAAATTTGTGACTCACTTCATTGTGATATTCACTTTATTGCTGTGGTTTGAAACACAAACTGCAACATCTCTGAGCTTTGCCTGTATGTCTGATCTTTGTCTCTGGTTGCCAGCACATGGGTTCAAAAACCCTTGGAGAATGGGCGCAGCGACTCACGCCTGTAATTCCAGCACTTTGAGAGGCCGATGCAGGAGGATTGCTTGAGTCCAGGAGTTTGAGGTTGCAATGAGCTATGATTGCACCACTGCCCTCCAGACTGGGTAATGGAGTGAGACCCCCGTCTCTAAAAACAAACTAACTAAAACCCTTAGACTTTCCTAAGGGACAGAAATGGAAATTTTTTGTTATTCTTTATGATCCCCTTTTAACCATACGGGAGTTGATGTGAGTGAATTAACACACTGTGAGTCCTTCGATATTTTCAAGGGACTGGCTGGTCAAACCAGAAAGACCAAGCATAGGTTCAGAGGATTGAAACTTTTAATCTTTCAATTTCACTTACCTACCCTACTCCCGGCAACCCTGATCTCCTTGGAGGAGAGTCTAGAGATTGGGTTCAATCAAGCGGCCGATGATTTCATCAATCATGCCCTACATAATGAAAACCTAATAAATACTCTAGACTCCAAGGCTCAGTGGAGCTTCCTAGTTTGTGAACACGTTGATGTACAAGGAGGGTGATGCACCCAGATTCCATGAGGAGATGCACCCAGATTCCATGAGGAGAAGTCACAGGAAGCTCTGTTCCCCGTTCCCTCCTCCCCACCCTCAGACCTTGCCCTAAGTGTCTTTTTCATTGATTGTTCTTGAATTGTATTTTTTTTTTTTGGAGACAGAGTCTCTGTCGCCAGGCTGGAATGCAGTGGCACGATCATGGTTCACTGCAACCTCCACCTCCCGGGTTCAAGTGATTCTCCTACCTCAGCCTCCCAAGTAGCTGGGACTACAGATGCGTGCCACCATGGCTGGCTAATATTTGTATTCTTAGTAGAGACAGGGTCTTGATCTCCTGACCTCATGATCCATCTGCCTCGGCCTCCCAAAGTGCTGGGATTACAGGCATGAGCCACCGTACCCGGTTCCCTCCCTCCCTCCCTTCCTTCCTTCCTTCCCTCCCTCCCTCCCTCCCTCCCTCCTTCCTTCCTTCCTTTCTTTTTTATGGAGTCTCACTCTTGTCACCCAGGCTGGAGTGTAATGGCACTATCTTGGGTCACTGCAAGTCTGCCTCCCGGGTTCAAGGGATTCTTCTGCCTCAGCCTCCCAAGTAGCTGGGATTACAGGTGCCCGCCACTATGCCTGTCTAATTTTGTTGTTGTTGTTGTTGTTGTTTTTTAGTAAAGATGGGGTTTCACCATGTTTGCCAGGCTGGTCTTGAACTCCTGACCTCAGGTGATCTGCCCGCCTTGGCCTCTCAAAGTGCTGGGATTACAGATGTGAGCCACTGTACCCAGACTTTTTCTTTTTTTTTTTTGAGACGGTCTCATTCTGCCACCCAAGCTGGAGGGCAGTGGTGCAGTCATAGCTCACTGTAGCCTCAAGCTCCTGGCCTCAAGCAGTCCTCCTGCCTCAGGCCTCTCAAGTAGTTGGGACTACAGGTGCACATCACCTCGCCCTGCTGTTTTTTGTTTTATTGAATTGTATATATATGTATTTTTGAGGCAAAGAAAATTGTCATTCAGGTCTGTCATCCAGGCTGGAGTACAGTGGCACAAACATGGCTCACTGCAGCCTTGGCTTCTTGGGCTCAAGTAATCCTCCCACCTCAGCCTCTGTCTGAGTAGCTTAGGACCACAGGTGTGCACCACCACACCCAGCTAATTTAAAAATTTTTTTGTAGAGATGGGACTTGCTATGTTTCCCAGGCTAGTATCAAACTCCTGGGCTCAAGCAATCTTTCTGCCTTGGCCTCCCAAAACGTTGAGATTCCAGGCATGAACCACTGCATCTGGCGTGAATTCTATTCTTTATGATAGAAATGTGATGTTAAATAACAGTTGTATTATTTACCCAGAACAGTGGGTTCTGGGTTGTTCTAGCAAATTATTGAACCTGAGGAGGTTGTGGGAAGCCCCGAATTTACAGTTGGGTGGGCAGAAGTTTGGGTGGTTTGGGGACACCTAAGATGCAATTTTGTGAAGGACTTTGTCCTTAACCTGTGGATTCTGCACTTAAGATTCATAAATTTGGAAACAAGAGTTTTATTTTTTATGAAGGATTGCAGCCTATAGGCTGGGAAGTGTAGCCTCTGGTAGAAACTGAAAGCAGGCACTTTGAGGGAGGAAAGGGTGAGGCAGGAATTTATGCTGAATGGATTGGCTATGTATACAATCAACAGGTTACAGGAGGAGCTGTGAATATTCATAAAGAGGGGGGCACATGCTAGTAAGTCAATATGTGTGTTACATATGTCACATGTTTACTTTGAGGTGGTGACTTAATATTTAAATGTATTAAAATTAGGCTGTAATGTCAGACTGTAATTAAAATTAGGCTGTGATGTCAGAAAGTGATATGGAGGACATAGAGGCATCCTGTGCACAGCCTCTGTAAAGTGGCCAGAACAAGTCCATGGACAGCAATCTCTTTTAAATTTTTTTTTGTTTTGAGACGGAGTCTTGCTGTGTCACCAGGCTGGAGTTCAGTGGCATGACTCAGCTCACTGCAACCTCCCCCTTCTGAGTTCAAGTGATTCTCCTGCCTCAGCCTCCGAAGTAGCTGGGACTACAGGCATGAGCCACCACGCTCAGCTAATTTTTGTATTTTTAGTAGAGATGGGGTTTCACCATGTTGGCCAGGATGGTCTTGATCTCTTGACCTCGTGATCCACCCGCCTTGGCCTCCCAAAGTGCTGGGATTACAGACATGAGCCACCACTCCTGGCCTGGTCAGTGGTCTCTTATCAGGAAGGATTGCTGGTCAGTTGTTGTGTAAATCAGCAGTGGAGCAAGTGTTTTGAAAGGGCTGATTTTGGCCAGGCACAGTGGCTCATGCTTGTCATCCCAGCACTTTGGGAGGTGGGGCAGATTGCCTGAGCTCAGTTCAAGAACAGCCTGGGCAACATGGAGAAACCCCTTCTCTACAGAAAATACAAACATTAGCTTGTTGTCCCAGCTACTTGAGGGGCTGAGGCCACAGGATTCCTTGGGCTCAGGAGGTTAAGGCTGCAATGGGGCTGTGTTTGCACATTGCACTCCAGCCTGGGTGACAGAGTGAGCGAGACCTGGTCTCAATAAAATAAATAAAATAAATAAAACAAAATAAAATAAACTGGGCGCGATGGCTCAAGCCTATAATCCCAGCACTTTGGGAGGCTGAGGCAGGCGAATCACAAGGTCAGGAGTTCGAGACCAGCCTGGCTAACATGGTGAAACCCTGTCTCTATTAAAAATACAAAAAGTTAGCTGGGCGTAGCAGCAGGCACCTGTAATCTCTGCTACTCGGGAGGCTGAGGCAGGAGAATACCTTGAACCTGGGATACGGAGGTTGCAGTGAGCTGAGATCACTCCACTGCACTCCAGCCTGGGCAACACAGCGAGACTCCATCTCAATAAATAAATAAATAAATAAATAAATAAATAAACGAAAGAAAATAAAAATAAAATAAATAAAGGGCTGGTTTCTGTTTAACTCTTAGGAAAGAAAGCCAGTTAGGGAGGAAGGGGGTATAATGAGGCATGTCTGACCTGTCCCACCATGGCTGAGAACTCTGTTTCTAAGGCTTCTCTTGAGTCCCTTGACCAAGAGGGGGTCCACTCAGTTGGTTGGGAGTGCTTAGGATTTCATTTTTATTTCTCAGTAGGTAGTATCAGAAATGAAATGTAGAACACCCAGTTGACGCCTGAGAATTGGTGTTAGAATGCAGTTTGATTAATGTAATGATGATAATAATTCTAACACTATTCTCCTAGTCCCCAACTTCAGTCATACTTCATCTCTTATAACCAGGCTGTCTTGTATGTCCCATTCTTTACAGATCTATGGACTATTCTATTTGATGCATCACAAACCCCCTCTGTTCCTGAAGTAGTTCTCTGACTTTTCCTATTCTTTTCTCTTTTTCTACTATAATGAATTTTAAATAATAATGACAAATCAATTTTCCCAAATGGACAACTTTATTAGTAATACTCCTTTTTATTTTATTTATTTATTTATTTATTTATTTATTTATTTATTTATTGAGATGGTGTCTCAGTCTGTCGCCGAGGCTGGAGTGCAGTGGCGTGATCTCAGCTTACTGCAACCTCTACCTCCCAGGCTCAAGCAATCCTCCCACCTCAGCCCCCCAAGTAGCTGGGATCACAGACGTATACCACCATGCCCAGCTAATTTTTGTATTTTTAGTAGAGACAGAGTTTTACCATGTCACCCAGGCTGGTCGCGAACTCCTGAGCTCAAGGGATCCACCCACCTTGGCTTCCCAAAGTGCTGGGATTACAGGCGTGAGCCACCATACCTGGCCAGTAATACTCCTTTACTTAAAAATATTCTGTGCACCCTAATGGCCGCGTGCAGTGGCTCACGCCTATAATCCCAGCACTTTGGGAGGCAGAGATGGGCAGATCACCTGAGATCAGGAGTGCAAGACTAGCCTGACCAACATGGAGAAACCCTGTCTCTACTAAAAATACAAAATTAGCCAGGTGTGGTGGCACATGCCACATATATATATATATATATATATATATATATATATATGTGTGTATATATATATATTCAGTGCACCCTGATTGCTTATTCATCAAGGTCCTCTACACTCCAGCCCCTTCTTCCTGTGTTACTTCCACTCTTTCCCTAGATATACTCTACTTTCTGACCACATTGAACTTCTCATGACCTTATGTTATGCATTGAATTGTGTCCTCCAAAAAGATATGTTCAAGTTCTAATGCCTACCTATGAATGTGACCTTATTTGGAGATAGAGTCATTGTAGATGTAGTTAAGATGATGTCCTAGTGGGTCGGTGGGCCCTAATCCAGTATGAGCTATATACCTATAAGGGGAAGAGATATAGATACAGACACAGAGCTGGGGTGCATGTGAACAGGGAGACATATAAAGAACACACCATGTCATGGTGGAGGCAGAGATTGGAGTGATGTGTCTACAAACCAAAGAGTGCCAAGAATTGTCTGCAACCACCAGAAGCTAGGAAGAGCCAAGGAAAATCCTCTCTTAGAGCCTTCAGAGAAAGTCTGGCCCCACCCACAACTCGATTTCAGACTTCTGGCCTTCAGAACTGTGAGAGATTTCTGCTGTTTTAAGCCACCCAGTTTGTGGTACTTTGTTCCAGCAGCGCTCGGAAATGAATACACAAATCTCCCTGTCTTTGCTCACACTTTTCCCTCTGCCTGGAATGTTTTCCATCTCATCAAGATCCCACTCATCTTCAGGCAGTCTCTTTCATGGATCCCTGGAGACAGTCTTTCTCTTGCATATCCATGGGTTGCTTGTCTAGAGTTCCCTCATGATGCAGCCATTACTCAGCCTCTTACCATTATTCTTTCTGTCCCCACAAAAGAGAAAACTGAAAGGCAGTACTCCTCTCAGGGAAATTCTCTGGAGGGTAGGAACTCTATGTCTTCCATTTTTTGTAGCATTGTTTTGTTTACAATGTTGGTTTAGGTCTTTTTTTTTTTTTTTTGAGATGGAGTCTTGCTCTGTTGCCCAGGCTGCAGTGCAGTGGTGTGATCTCGGCTCACTGCAAGCTCCACCTTCTGGGTTCACACCATTCTCCTGCCTCAGCCTCCCGAGTAGCTGGGACTACAGGCACCCGCCACTACGCCCGGCTGATTTTTTGTATTTTCAGTAGAGACGGGGTTTCACTGTGTTAACCAGGATGGTCTCCATCTCCTGACCTTGTGATCTGCCCACCTTGGCCTCCCAAAGTGCTGGGATTACAGGCATGAGCCACCGCGCCCGGCTGGTTTAGGTCTTTATAACCCGCTTAGTTGTGATTAGCTGTCTCATCACAGAAATGTAAGAGAGAAAGATCTTACGAATAGCTTTAAAATGACTGGAGTTGGCTGGGGGCAGTGGCTCATGCCTATGATCCCAACACTTTGGGAGGCCCAGGCGGGTGGATCATGAGGTCAAGAGATTGAGACCATCCTGGCCAACATGGTGAAACCTCATCTCTACTAAAAATACAAAAAAATTAACCAGGCATGGTGGCATGCGCCTGTAGTCCCAGCTACTTGGAGGCTAAGGCAGGAGACTCCCTTGAATCCGGGAGGCGGAGGTTGCAGTGAGCCGAGATTGCACCACTGTACTCCAGCCTGGGTGACACAGAGAGACTTTGTCTCAAAAAAAAAAAAAAAAAAAAAAAAAAGGCTGGAGTTTGCTTTTCTTGATATCATCCCTTCAACCCACACTGTACTTGATGTTTAGACTTAAAGTATACAGTTCTCTACAGACAGTTTAGTAGCACATCAAGGAGAAAAAAATTATGTAAAACATCTCAAAAGAGAAATACAGTAAAATCTCCAAGTTACTATAGGTATATAATCCATGTTACCAATTCAGATTAAACTGCTTAGCAGAAGGATACCTTGATGCCCACATTGATGCCAGCTGAAAATAAAGAAAATGTTCTGTAATGAACTAATTTATTCAAAACACACTATTTGAAAAGTCAGTCTACTACATGACCATTAGTTAGCGCTAAGAAGAAATGAACTCATGTCCTAATTGAAGCCAAAGGCCAAATGATATTGACGCATGACAGGAGGAGATGAAACAGGAGAATTTCTGAAGCTTACTTTCTTAAGATGTAAGTGCTAAACTGAAATAATTTCTTGCATTTCAAATCAAGGAATAACATATTTTGGCCAATTTAGAAAACAGCATCTGGATTAAACATTCTTGTTTTTCTTAAGCATTTTGGGAAAGATGAGGAACTACTCTGTACAGTTTTCTGCATAAAGTTTCGAGAGTCATAGTCACAATAATAATGAACATTATGTTGGGATTTTATCTTTTCCAAATTTGTCAATGTATTGGCAAAGGAAGAAAAGTTTTCTTTTTAGAGTATGTGCTATTGCTTTAGTTATTTGGAGGAATTACAAGCCTTAAAAGTTGCAATTAGGATTCCTTAAGAGGGCTGGGTGTGGTGGCTCATGCTTGTAATCCCAGCACTTTGGGAGGCAGAGGTGGGTGGATCACTTGAAGTCAGGAGTTTGAGACCAGTGTGGCCAACATGGTGACACCCCGTCTCTACTAAAAATATAAAAATTAGCTGGTGAGGTGGTGCACGCCTGTAGTCTTAGCTACTCGTGGGACTGAGGCAGGAGAGTTGCTTGAACCCGGGAAGAGGAGGTTGCAGTGAGCCGAGATTGCACCACTGCACTCCAGCCTGGCAACAAAGTGAGACTCCGTCTTTCGGGGGGGGGGGGGGGGGGGGGGGGGGGGGAAGGATTCTTTTTTTTTTTTTTTTTTTCCGAGACGGAGTCTCGCTCTGTTGCCCAGGCAGGAGTGCAGTGGCCGGATCTCAGCTCACTGCAAGCTCTGCCTCCCGGGTTCACGCCATTCTCCTGCCTCAGCCTCCCGAGTAGCTGGGACTACAGGCGCCCGCCACCTCACCCGGCTAGTTTTTTGTATTTTTTAGTAGAGACGGGGTTTCACCGCGTTAGCCAGGATGGTCTGGATCTCCTGACCTCGTGATCTGCCCATCTCGGCCTCCCAAAGTGCTGGGATTACAGGCTTGAGCCACCGCGCCCGGCCAAAAAAAAAATTCTTTAAGAGTGTCCAAATAATACCTCGAAGGAAAATGAAGAGTGTATGGATGCTGCAATCAAGAGGAATTCTGGGAACTGCGAGATGAGAACGAGGCCTAGCAGGTGCCATGCAGCGAGCTTTCAAAGTGGCAGTTTTCACTGTTAAAATGATAGTGGAACAAGATGAGACTAAATTGTCAGCCATTTCTCTCTCTGTTATGGGGATAGGCCTGTTTTCTTCATTTGTCAAGCTCAGCTCTCTCCTACAGACATACCTTACTTTTTAACAACTGTTGAAAAGGTCAGCTTTCTGCTAAAAGTCACATCAAAGTAGCATTGTTAACATTACCATTTTTGTCTTCTGAATCAGATGCTATTTTCTGAATCAAATTTCAGCCTGTTTGACAGCCAGTGTGGTTGGGCTGCTGGACTTTATCTCTTGAGATTTGATAGGTAGATGCTTAGAATTTGCCACATGTTGAAATGCATGTGTCGTGTCTACTAAATGTGTCTTGCATTGCTAGAGTGATGCTCCTTATTGTGTGTGTATTTGCCTCTGGATTTTAATTCTGGAATACATTATTCACTTAAAGGTAAACAGCAAGTATATTTGAGCAAAAACATTGTTATTAGCAACCATAAAAAGGGTGCATACAGTTTTATAGCTAATGTGATAATATGAGATGTAATTGGCCAGGCGCGGTGGCTTACGCCTGTAATCCCAGCGCTTTGGGAGGCCAAAGCGGGTGGATCACGATGTCAGGAGATCGAGACCATCCTGGCTAACACGGTGAAACCCTATCTCTACTAAAAAAAAAAAAAAAAAAAGACAAAAGTTAGCCCAGTGTGGTGGTGGGCACCTGTAGTCCCAGCTACTCAGGAGGCTGAGGCAGGAGAATGGCGTGAACCCAGGAGGTGGAGCTTGCAGTGAGCCGAAATCGCGCCACTACACTCCAGCCTGGACAACAGGGTGACAGACTGTCTCAAAAAAAAAAAAAAAAAAAAAAGAAAAAAATATATGATGTAATTATTTAAATGCTGAAATTCTGACTTAACAGGATAGTCAAAGTGCTAAAAGACTAATAAAATGCCCCTGTATTAGTTTCCTATTGTTGCTATAACAAATTACCACAAATGTAGCCACTTAAATTAATTTTCTTACAGTTTTGGAGGTTAGATGATGGAAATGGATCTTACGGTGCTAAAATAAAGGTGTCCACAGAGCTGTGTTCCTTCTGTAGGCCCTAGGGGAGAATCTGTCCTTTGGCTTTTCCAGCTTCTAGACACTGCCCGAATTCCCTGGCTCATGGCCCCCCTTCATCTTAAAGCTAACTATCGCACCACGCTCACCTCCACTTCCAGCATCTCTGACTCTGACTTTCCCGTTTCCCTCTTTTACTTATAAGGACTATTGTGATTACTTTGGGCCCGGGATAATCTCCCCGTCTCAAAATCCTTAACTTAATCACACCTGCAAAATCCCTTTTGTCCTGTAAGGCAACATATTCACTTTGAGGATTAGGACATGGACTTCTTAGGGTGAGGAGGCATTATTCTGCCTGCCACAGTTCCTTAATATAAAAACCTAAGGAATTTTCCTTCACCTAAGGGATTTAAAGTGCTAAGAAATTAGTATGAATGTATAAACACATTTCTACCATAATTTGTTTTTTAGAAAAACTTTTGGTTGTCTTAAATAATTGCATATACCAGAATAGCTTGAATTTTGTATATAACTGGAAAAAGATCCTTTTGATATCTGGTGACATATACCTCTCCTCTCTCTGTGATCAGAATGCTATGTTTCCAGATTTTGTGTTTTACTTTAGCTTTTTACTTCCAAGTCGTATGACTTTTCTAGGTTATAGTTTCAAATATATATATTCTAAATCATTTGGTTGCCCTTTAAAGATGAAAGCATAAGAACTATTTGCGCTTTGCTTTATTGTACGATTAGAAGACTTTCTAATTGCATTAATTAGAATGGGGCCAGGTGCGGTGGCTCACACTTGTACCCAGCACTTTGGGAGGCCGAGGCTGGTGGATGGCTTGAGCCCAGGAGTTCAAGACCAGCCTGGGAAATATGGCAAAACCCTGTCTCTACCAAATCCACCCCACCTTCTGCCCCCTCCAAAATTAGCAGGGTGAGCTGGCACGTGCCCATAGTCTCGGCTACTCTGGAGGCTGAGACAGGAGGATTGCTTGGGCTCAGGAGGCAGAGGTTGCAGTGAGCTGAGATCGTGCTGCTGTACTCCAGCCTGGTGACAAAGCATGACCCTGTCTCAAAAGAAAAAAAAAAGAGAGAGAGAGAGAAAGAGAATAGGATGATCCTAGTAAAAACAGAGTCAATAATGCCACAGCATCTGAAGAGGAGGTCGGGCAGTGATCACAAACTGCTCTGGGTAGCTGTATTAGTCAGGGTTCTCTAAAGGGACAGAACTAATGGAAGAATAAAGGGGAGTTTATTAACTCACACGATCACAAGGTCCCACAATAGGCCGTCTGCAGGCTGAGGAGCAAGGAGAGCCAGTCTGAGTTCCAAAACTGAAGAACTTGGAGTCTGATGTTCGAGGGCTGGAAGCAGCCAGCACGGGAGGAAGATGTAGGCTGGAAGGCTAGGCCAGTCTCTCTTTTCACATTTTTCTGCCTGCTTATATTCTAGCTGCACTGGCAACTGATTAGGGGGCCAGATTAAGGGTGGGTCTGCTGTTCCCAGCCCACTGACTCAAATGCTAATCTCTTTTGGCAACACCCTCACAGACACACCCAGGATCAATACTTTGCATCCTTCAATCCAATCAAGTTGACACTCAGTGTTAACCATCACAGTAGCTAAAACAGATTTCCATTTCAAGGGTCTGCTAATAAGAGCTTGACAAATGTAGAGCTATAAGACTTTCAATTTTGCTAAATAATAATAAAAAATTAGGTCTGAAAGTGTTAATAAAGAATGATATATTTTAAATTATATAAATGTGTTTAGGCTGGGCATGCTGGCTAACGCCTGTAATACCAGCACTTTGGGAGGCCGAGGAGGGCAAATCATGTGAGCTCTGGAATTCAAGACCAGCCGGGGCAATATGGTGAAACCCCATCTCTACTAAAATTACAAAAATTAGCCAGTGTGGTGGTGCGTGCCTGTAGTACCTGTTACTCTGGAGGCTGAGGCACGAGAATCACTTGAGCCCGGGAGGCAGGGAGGTTGCAGTGAGCAGAGACTGCACCACTACACTCTAGCCTGGGTGACAGAGTGAGACTGTCTCAAAAAAAAAAAAAAAAAAATTGAGACAGAAAAAAATTATTATTTTTTTGAGACAGGTTGCTCACTGCAACCTCCGCCTCCCAGACTCAAACAATTTTAGTGCCTCAGCCTCCCCAGAAACTGGGATTAAAGGCATGTACCAAGCCTGGCTAATTTTTTGTATTTTTAACAGAGAAGGGGTTTCACCATGTTGGTCAGGCTGGTCTCAAAGTCCTGGCTCAAGTAATCTGCCTGTCTCAGCCTCCCAAACTGCTGGGATTACAGGCATGAGCCACTGCACCCGGCCTGAATATTCTTATTTTTTGTTTAGTTCTTTAGTGAAATCAACTAAGTCAGTGAGAAATTTGTTGAGGGGAGGAAGTTAGTGACAGTCCAAACTCCTTTTTTATTTTTTAAATAACAAGTTCTCAGTAATTTGCAAGTGTTAAAATTCACAGAACCAGCCGTGCACAGTGGCTCACGCCTGTAATCCCAGCACTTTGGAAGGCTGAGGCAGGCGGATCACGAGGTCAAGAGATTGAGACCATCCTGGCCAACATGGTGAAACCCCATCTCTACTAAAAATACAAAAATTAGCCGGGTGTTGTGGCGGACGTCTGTAATCCCAGCTACTCGGGAGGCTGAGGCAGGAGAATTGCTTGAACCCGGGAGACGGAGGTTGCAGTGAGCCGAGATCGCGCCACTGCACTCCAGCCTGGGCGACAGAGTGAGACTCCGTCTGAAAACAAAAACAAAAACAAAAAACCCACAGAACTAAGGTTTATAAGCATAATGCATTTGTATGAGGAATAATCATTCATAGCAGATTAGAATAAACCCTCCTAAATAGCTTTCTAAAAGCCAGATTTGAAACTTATTTTGATATTTTATAAGAATTTTCGTATTAGGCTGACAATCAATACAGGTTCCTGGTTGGCTGCATTATTAATGCTGAGCCTCAGTGCTTTGCTAGAGCCCCCCTCCCTTTCTTTTTTTTTTTTTTTTTTGAGACAGAGCCTTGCCCTTTTGCCCAGGCTGGAGTGCAGTGGAGCAATCTTGGCTCACTGCAGCCTCCCTGCTTCCCAGGCTCAAGGGATTCTTGCGCCTCAGCCTCCAGAATAGCTGGGATTACAAGCACCTGCCACCGAACCTGGCTAATTTTGTATTTTTAGTAGAGATGGGATTTTGCCATGTTGCCAAGGCTGGTCTTGAACTCCTGCCCACCTCTGCCTCCCAAAGTGCAGGGATTACAGGCATGAGCCACCGCATCCGGTGAGAGCCCTGTTTTCGAGTACAAATGCTCAGACCTCCCTTCTTCCTTTTCCCTACCACATTCTCTGCATTTGGCTAGAAGGTCAAGCTTTGTTTGCGATGCACTTTGAAAGGAAGTGCAGAGGTCTAAGAGGTAAAGCTGGAACAGAAAACTAAAGGTGTAAAAATGTCCCAATGGACAGGACTTTGTGGGAAAGTGGAGGTGGGGAGCTGAAAATCTTAATTCTCTACCTCCTTGTTTTTCATGCAGAAATGAAGTTCTTTATCTCACTCAAAGGAATTAGCCCAGAGAAGCCCTTTTCCCTTATAAGTTTTAGGTCTACTGTGAAGGTTTTCGACAACCTTTTGGCTAATCCAGTGGATCTCAAGCACGGGTGATTTTGTTCCCCTGGGGACACTGACCTATGTCCGGAGGTGTTGGTGTCACACTGGGGTGTGTGTGGGAGTTACTGCATCAAGTGGGCAGACGCCAGGGGTGCTGCCAGACACCCCACAGTGCACAAGACAGCCCCGCAACACAGGATGATCAGAATGCCAGTAGCGTGAAGGTGAAAAATCTTGGGTTAATAGGATATTATTTAATTTTTGACAGATTTTCCATGCTTTGTGGTCAGTTAAAAGGGTAGGGTTTAAAAATTTTTATTACAAAAGTATAAACACTAGAGGGCAGTACCTGCCTGATAGTTGCAACAGATGTTACTATGGGGGTCTTTGAAGGAAAAAAAAAAAAGCTGGTGATTTAGGTAACTAGAAGCTAAGTCACTACAGGAGACCCTTAAAGAAGCATTTAAGTAATTTTAAATCAAAAGACAGTTTTGCTTGGTGTGGTGGTGTGCCTGCAGTCCCAGCTCCGCTTGAGCCCAGGAGATGGAGACCTGTTTGGGCAGCACAGCAAGACCCCATCTTTTTTTTTTTTTTTTAAGAGTTTTAACAACTGCTGCTTTTGAGGTCAGGAAAAGCAGAACAAGCGGTTTTTCTTCTGCTTCTCTATAATAGTGGCTTGTGAGCTTTTGCCAGAGAAAGGGGAAAGTTTGCACTAGGTTCTCACACACAGAAACACTAACGTCATTGCCACTTACACTTCTATTTGCTCTGAGGAGGCAGATGATGGAAAGTCGCTATTCCTAGGGCATGTAGATCATTATAATGCTGTGGGAGATGTGTCTGGAACAGGGGAACTTGGAGCAGACAGGGAAAACATCACGACTGAGTCCATTAGACAAGTCAGAATCTGACTCAGCTCTTTTTTTTTTTTTGAGATGAAGTCTCACTCTATTGCCCAGGCTGGGAGTGCAGTGGTGCAATCTCGGCGCGGCTCACTGCAACTTCCGCCTACCGGGTTCGAGCGATTCTTGTGCCTCAGCCTCCACAGTAGCTGGGACTACAGGCACACGCTACCATGCCCGGCTAATTTTTGTATTTTTTTGTTGTAGACATGGGGTTTCACCATCTTGGCCAGGCTGGTCTCGAACTCCTGACCTCAGATGATCCACCTGCCTCGGCCTCCCAAAGTGCTGGGATTACAGGCATGAGCCACCGAGTCCAGCCTGACTCAGCTCTTTTGAAACGGATCAATAATATCTAGTTTGTTGCTTGCAGCTATTTACATTAGCTAGCTATGCAATAACGCAGTATAATTTTCTGTTTTTTCCTAAGGTTCAGTCCAATTTTAAAAAACGAAACAAATAGGCCGGGCGTGGTGGCTCACGCCTGTAATCCCAGCACTTTGGGAGGCTGAGGCGGGCGGATCATGAGGTCAGGAGATTGAGACCATCCTGGCTAACACGGTGAAACCCTGTCTCTGCTAAAAATACAAAAATTAGCTGGGTGTGGTGGTGGGTGCCTGTAGTCTCAGCTATTCAGGAGGCTGAGGCAGGAGAATGGCATGAACCAGGGAGGCAGAGCTTGCAGTGAGTCAAGATCGCACCACTGCACTCCAGCCTGGGCGACAGAGCGAGACTCCGTTTCTTAAAAAAAAAAAAAAAAAAAAAAGAAACAAAAAAAAGAAACAAATGAAGCATTTTTTGTTTTTAGTGTCAGAAATCTAGGCTCAAACCAAGTTTTTGGATATGTTAATAAAAGTTGACCTCACCTGTGCCCTCAAATAGGACAAACCATTTGCTAAATTCACATTAAATCTACACATTCCTAGTGGGGCACAGTGGCTCATGCCTGTAATCCCAGCACTTTGGGAGACGATGGCAGGAGTTCGAGACCAGCCTGGCCAACATGGTAAAACCCCGTCTCTACTAAAACTACAAAAATTAGTCAGGCATGGTGGTGCACACCTGTAGTCCCAGCTCCTCAGGATCTGGGAGTGAGCCCAGATCATGCCACTGTACTCCAGTCTGGGTGACAGAGCGAGACTCTATCTAAAAAAAAAAAAAAAAAAAACCAAAACTGCGCATTTCTTTTTATTTATTATTAAATATTTAAGGTACACAGTGGTATCAAGAATGGACATTGATCTACTTGTCACTCAGCTTAAAAAATGAAACATCAACAATGCAGTTGAAGCCCCCTGTGCACCCTTCTCCAATTGTATCCTTCTCCTGCCTCCTTGCTGCCGTCATTTCCAGGTAAATGAGTTTGATGTGGAACATTCCTTTTTTTTTTTGAGACAGAGTCTTACTCTGTTGCCCAGGCTGGAGTGCAGTGGTGCAATCTCAGCTTACTGCATCCTCTGCCTCCCAGGTTCAGTGATTCTCCTGCCTCAGTCTCCTGAGTAGCTGCGGTTACAGGCGAACAACAACACGCCTGGCTAATTTTTGCATTTTTAGTAGAGATGGGGTTTCGCCATGTTGGCCAGGCTAGTCTTGAACTCCTGACCTCAAGTGATCCACCTGCCTCAGCCTCCCAAAGTGCTGGGATTACAGGCATGAGCCACCATGCATGGCCTCTTCAGACTTTTATTATATATGTTAAATATGCCCAGTAATATATAATTTCTGTATATTTAAAATTTGTATATAAATGACATTATAACTGTTCTTCTGTAATTTGTGTTTTCTCTTAAATACGTTTGTAAGATCATCCATGTTGATACATGTAACTCCAGTTTTTGTCTACCAACATTTTTGGTATCTGCATACTTGCTAATTCACATAATGATGTTATGAACATTCTTATATGTAGTTGAGTTATGCATATGTAAGAGTTCCTTTTTTTTGTTTATTTTTAAGACAGACTCTTGCTCTGTCACCCAGGCTGGAATGCAGTGGCACGACTTCGGCTCACTGCAACCTCTGCCTCCTGGGTTCAAGTGGTTCTCGTGCCTCAGCCTCCCAAGTAGCTGGGATTACAGACACGCGGCACCGCACTCAGCTAATTTTTGTATTTTTTTTTTTTTTTTTGAGACGGAGTCTCGCTCTGTCGCCCAGGCTGGAGTGCAGTGGCCAGATCTCAGCTCACTGCAAGCTCCGCCTCCCAGGTTCACGCCATTCTCCTGCCTCAGCCTCCCGAGTAGTTGGGACTACAGGCGCCCGCCACCGTGCCCGGCTAGTTTTCTGTATTTTTTAGTAGAGACGGGGTTTCACTGTGTTAGCCAGGATGGTCTCGATCTCCTGACCTCGTGATCCGCCCGTCTCGGCCTCCCAAAGTGCTGGGATTACAGGCTTGAGCCACCGCGCCCGGCCTAATTTTTGTATTTTTAGTAGAGACAGGTTTCACTATGTTGGCCAGGCTGGTCTTGAATTCCTGGCCTCATGTGATCTGCCCACCTTGGCCTCCCAAAGTGCTGGGATTACAGGCGTGAGCCACTGTGCCTGGCCTGTAAGAGTCCTTTAAAGCAGGGATTGGCAAACCGTGGTCTGGCCTGTGGACCTTCCACCTTTTTTTTGTATGACCCGGACACTAAGGTGGTTTTTACATTTCTGAATGGCTTTTAAAAATGGAAAGACTAATATTTTATGACACATGAAAATTCAAGTTGCAGTGTCCATAAGTAAAGTTTTATTGGAACAGCCATGCTCATGCATTTATATATTACCTAAGGCTGTTTTCAGGCCTAGTGAGTAGTTGTAACAGAGACTGGCTGGTGTTCAAAGCCTAAAATATCTGATATCTAATTCTATGCAGAAAATGTTTGCTGATTACTGCTCCAGTGTGTACGTGGAATGAAATTGCTGGGTTCCGCATATTCATTTTTTGCTGTCTTATCAGTTAGATCTATTTTTTAAAAATGCAAAACTCTATAATCTGTTGCATCAGATTATATTTTCTAAAACCCTTTTTTCTTTCCTTTTTTTTTTTGAAATGAGGCCTCACTATGTTGCCCAGGGTGGATACAAATTCCTGGGCTTAAGCTATCCTCCTGCCTCAGTCTCCCAAGTAGCTAGGACAACAGGCATGTGCCAGCCTGCCCAGCCTTTCTGAAGCTCTTAAACAAATATAAAAAGAACTCTTTGGATCTTATGTTTTCATTTTGTTTAAGTAATGAGCTTTAAACACATCCTTGTATAGTTTCTTTCCCTCTCACTCCAGTGGTCCTGATTGTTGTAGTGGTGAGGAATACCAATTAGGTGTATCTTTCTTTGGAGTGGAGAAAAGACTAGGAAAATAACAGACTCGTATAATTTTTTAACTTCCTTTCAAGATCTTTTTTTTTTTTTCAGACGGAGTTTCACTCTTGTTGCCCAAGCCAGAGTGCCATGGCGCAATCTCAGCTCACTGCAACCTCCCGCTCCCAGGTTCAAGCAGTTCTCCTGCCTCAGCCTCTAGAGTACCTGGGATTACAGGCATGTGCCAACACACCTGGCTAATTTTTTGTATTTTTAGTAGAAGCGGAGTTTTACCATGTTAGCCAGGCTGGTCTCGAACTCCTGACCTCAATTGATTCGCCCGCCTCAGCCTCCCAACATGCTGGGATTACAGACACGAGCCACCGCTCGGTCCAAAATCTCTTTTATTTATTTATTTATTTATTTATTTATTTATTTTGAGACGGAGTCTTGCTCTGTCGCCCAGGCTGGAGTACAGTGGCGCAATCTCGGCTCACTGCAACCTCTGCCTTCCAGGTTCATGCCATTCTCCTGCCTCAGTCTCCCGAGTAGCTGGGACTACAGGCGCCCGCCACCACGTCTGGCTAATTTTTTTTTGTATTTTTAGTAGAGACGGGGTTTCACCATGCTAGCCAGGATGGTCTCGATCTCCTGACCTCGTGTCCGCCCATCTCGGCCTCCCAAAGTGCTGGGATTAGTTGTGAGCCACTGCACCCGGCCCAAGATCTCTTTTAAATACCCAAGAATAAGTCATCTAAAAAACGCAAGTGTTGGTCACTGGCTTTTATTGGTCACTGACTTTTCTGCCCTCTACTAGAATACAGAGTCCATAAAGACAGCAATTTTTGTCTACTTTTGTTGTTACTTGTAAAAATGCCTAGCATGTAGTAGATGCTCAAGGAATATTTATTAGTTGAATGAATTTGAAGAACTCCACTCATCTGGATGAAAACTTGAAATTCACTGAACTATTTGGACATAATACATTAATATTTAACAATACTGTATTTGGAATTATGGAAGACACTTCCTGTTTTCTTTTCTTTTCTTTTCTTTTTTTTTTTTTTTGAGATGGAGTTTCGCTCTTATTGCCCAGGCTGTAGTGCAGTGGCTCAGTCTTAGCCCAGTGCAACCTCTGCCTCCTGGGTTCAAGCGATTCTCCTGCCTCAGCCTCCCGAGTAGCTGGGATTACAGGTGTGGACCACCACGCCTGGCTAATTTTTTGTATTTTTGGTAGAGATGGGGTTTCACCATCTGGGCCAGGCTGATCTTGAACTCCTGACCTCATGATCCGCCCGCCTCGGCCTCCCAAAGGGCTGGGATTGCAGGCGTGAGCCACTGTGCCCAGCTAAAAAGGTTTTTAAAAAATTACTTTATTGAGGTAAAATTCACGTGTGAAAATATTTCTATTTTTACATTTTGGAAGGCTGTATTATTTGATTGGGAAAAGATAGATGGGCTGTGCGTGTTTATTTTTTGTTTTTGAATTTTTTTGTTACTCCATACCCTGAAGAGTCCCTTATTGTTGATTCCCAGGGCTGAGGACTGACTTTTTTTTTTTTTTTAAATTAGTGCTGGTTTCTATGGGATGCAAACTTTTCTCTAATAGCTGAAAGCAGAGGCTTCTGGGTGCTTTCAAATTTCTTCTTTCTTCACGGTGTTAAAAGAGCGCCTTGCCTCCTCTGTGTGTCGTTAGGCGTACTGGAGTGCAGAATAGAAAATGCAAAGCAAGACAGCCGTACAGGCGGTTTTTCTTTTTAAAGGAGTTGATAGACAAATGGCACAGAGTTCACTGTTCTCGCCAGCTGAGAGTTTAGCTTCCAGAAAGCACTACTTTAGGGAACAAGTGAAGCAGTGTGGAGGGCCTGAAAGGCTTCATTGACACAGCAGCCGGGAGGCTCTTGTAGCGCATTGTGTGGGGTGCGGTGCCTTCGGAAACCAGCTCTCGAGATGTCTACACCCCCAACATCCCCAACGCTGAAAACATTAGGGTTTTTTTTTTTTTTTGGTTGTTTTTTGTGTGTTTTGTTTTTTGCCATTATACTTGGTTTTCCAAGTGAGATTCCTGGAAAGGTATTTGCTTTTATTTGTTTTTGTTTATTAGTTTCCTCTGGGTGTCAGTCAGTTCTTCGCATGGTCACTTGGCTTACTTGGTAGGAACATGAGGGATCCGGGTGGTGGGGCCGAGGCAGTTTCCCCAACAAATCACTGGTACAACATGAATGTGTTTGTTTTCTGAATGAGAATCTAAGTGCTGCCACCAAAAAAGGTGTACTGGGGTAGGAGAAATAAGGTTAATTTGGAGCCGGCAATTGAAATCATTATTGATAGTTTCCTAGTTTTCCTGAAGGTTCATCTGGAGAGATGGAAGTCTAAGCTAAGGAATAATAGATCTGTACCAGTGAAGTTGTAGAATCACTTGCAGGCTCTGAGGGTCTGTCCCAGGGAAGACCCAATGATCCGTGGCGTGTTGGTTTGGTATAGAAAGGCCAGGGCCGCCGGGCGCGGTGGCTCAAGCCTGTAATCCCAGCACTTTGGGAGGCTGAGATGGGCGGATCACAAGGTCAGGAGATCGAGACCATCCTGGCTAACACGGTGAAACCCCGTCTCTACTAAAAAATACAAAAAACTAGCCGGGCGAGGTGGCGGGCGCCTGTGGTCCCAGCTACTCCGGAGGCTGAGGCAGGAGAATGGCGTAAACCCGGGAGGCGGAGCTTGCAGTGAGCTGAGATCCGGCCACTGCACTCCAGCCTGGGCGACAGAGCCAGACTCAGTCTCAAAAAAAAAAAAAAAAAAGAAAAAGAAAGGCCAGGGCCAGGCAAGCTCTTCATCCGTGGTTTTTATTCAGGTATTAATAGAGCTCCTAGTATGTGTCTGGCCTTGAGAAGGGATGTGGCTTGTGTTCCTGCACTTTGAGGGGTTTCGAGTCATAAACCCATAGACCATGGAAGATCCTTAGAGATCGGCAGTCCTCCTCTTACTCTGTGGGGAGCACTGAGGCCCAGAACGTTGGCTTGCTCAAGGTTACACAGAGAGTTAGTGGTGGCCTCTTGAGAGGCCAGAGCTTTTTTTCGAGACAGAGTCTCGCTCTGTTGCCTAGGCTGGAGTGCAATGGCCTGATCCCGGCTCACTGCAACCTCCGCCTCCCAGGTTCAGGCGATTCTCATGCCTTAGTCTCCCGAGTAGCTGGGATTACAGGCACCTGCCATGACGCTCGACTAGTTTTTCTATTTTTAGTAGAGACAGGGGTTTCACCATGTTGCCCGGGCTGGTCTCGGACTCCTGAGCTCAGGTGATCCACCCGCCTCAGCCTTCCAAAGTGCTGGGATTACGGGCATGAGCCACTGTGCCTGGCCTAGAAGCCAGATCTTTTTACTCCCAGTTTTATATTTTTCCATTCAACTTCCATTGAAAATGCCTCATAGTTGTTAGAGAACAGTTCAAGAGAATATATAATTCAGTGTTAAAATCGAATAATCAACTGCTACTGCATAGGGGGAGAGTTCATTGTTCACTGGAGCTATCTGGAAGTGTGACAGATTTTGAAGAATGGGAATGGTGTGGACATTCCAAAAGGACCACAAAACCTTGTCTCTGTTCTGTGTTGTCTGGGGATGTCCATGAAGAAATGTATAACCCTCAATCCAAGTGTGAAGCCTTTGCACATGCTGTGGGAGCAGGTATGTTCAGGGAGTGCCCCTGCTGAGCATCCTGCAGACTGATAGGGAGAGAGACATATTGGGTAGAGACCACTCTCTCCCCAAGCAAAACCAAAGCAAGGTGGGGCGGAGGACCCAGGGTGGGAGGGGAAGTGAAGTCCAAGTGATTTACAGGTTTCCAAGTAGGCTTGGAAAGGCATTACACATTTGAGGATGAACCTGGGTCACTAGAATTTTGACTCCATGACAGAAGGGGCCTTTGTGGAGGTCTTGATGTAAAGAATACGAGTCGCCTCTCAACTTCTGCATAGCTGCTAGAAGTTAGTTCTCAATCTTAAAGTTCGTTCTTTTTCTAGAGGATTGCTGAAAGCAAAAGTAACAGTCTTAACCATCTGCCACTTAAGAGGAGATTTATTGCTTTTTAATGGAAAGGATGCTTGTTCCAACAGGAGAAGGGTATGGCTCAGAGAAGCAAGCCTGGCTGGGCGCAGTGGCTCACGCCTATAATCTCAGGACTTTGGGAGGCTGAGCTGGGTGGATCACCTGAGGCCAGGAGTTCGAGACCAGACTGTCCAACATGGCAAAACCCTATCTCTACAAAAAAAATACAAAAAATAATTAGCTGGGCGTGATGGTGCACCTGTATAGTTCCAGCTACCCGGGAGGCTGAGGCATGAGAATTGCTTGAACCTGGGAGGTGGAGGTTGCAGTGAACCGAGATTGCACCACTGCACTCCAGTCTGGGCAATAGAATGAGATTGTCTCAAAAAAAAAAAAACCAAAAAAACAAAACAAAACAAAAAAAAAGCAGCTGCAACTTCATCTCTTTGGCCTCCCTGAGCATATATTTTGGTCACTGCTCTGCTGTCAACTGTGGAATAGTGGGGATCCCTAAAGAGCAAACAGCATGCAGTATGGCTGGAGTTTAGAGCATGGGGCGGCCCTGAGGTGTCTATAAGGGGAATGGAGAGGAAGGACAAGGCTAAAGAAAGAAGCGGCTAGGATCACAGAGGCCCTGTAAACCGTGTTAAAGAAGGTGGACTCTAACTCAAGGGCAGTGGGGACTATAAATATCAGATTTTAAATTTTACTTTTTTTTTTTGGATACAGAGTCTTGTTCTTGTTGCCCAGGCTGGAGTGTAATGGCACGATCTCGACTCACTACAACCTCCACCTCCCATGTTCAAGCAATTCTCCTGCCTCAGATTCCCGAGTAGCTGGGATTACAGGCGCCCACAACCATGCCTGGCTAATTTTTTTTTTTTTTTTGTATTTTTAGTAGAGATGGGGTTTCATCATATTGGCCAGGCTGGTCTTGAACTCCTGACCTCAGGTGATATGCCCGCCTCGGCTTCCTAAAGTGTTGGGATTACAGGTGTCAGCCACCACGCCAAGCCAGATTTAAAATTTCAGATCACTCTGATTGCAGTGTGGGCATACGAAACAGTAGAGTTAGTGACACTAATTAGAAGACTGTTGCAGTCGTTGAAGAGAGAGAGGTTGATGGCCTGAACCTGTAGAGGCAAAACCATGAGTAGCAATGTTGGCACTCAGGGCAAACAACTCAAAATTGACCTTCAAACAGCTCTGTAATGCAGGATAGCGCTTGCAGGCAGGTGTGACTGGTAATATGCCTTTTGATAGTTTTCAGTTTAACAAATAGTCTGGATAACCAGGTGCTATTCTTTTTAAACAATTATGTTTTAAAGGAAAACATGCCCCTGAGATTTTGGAATTCAGGAGCAAAGCACGGTCCACTCCTGTAGTTGGGCTGGGGCAGAGGCAGTGGGAAGCAGGTGGTAATCAGATTTGGGAGATATTTAGGAAGTAGGGTGGACAAGTAAAGCTTTTGATAGAAAAACATGTTTAGTTAAAGTTGTTTTGTTTCGTTTGAATTGAATTAGTAATATATGCCATGGTAAAATTCAAACAGCACTAAAGGCATGCAATGAAAAGTGTCTCCTTCGGCTGGGCACGGTGGTTCACGCCTGTAATCCCAGCAGTTTGGGAGGCTGAGGAGGGTGAATAATGAGGTCAGGATATTGAGACCATCCTGGCTAACACGGTGAAACCCTGTCTCTACTAAAAATACAAAAAATTAGCCAGGTGTGGTGGCGGGCGCCTGTAATCCCAGCTACTCGGGAGGCTGAGGCAGGAGAATGGCGTGAACCCAGGAGACAGAGCTTGCAGTGAGCTGAGATCGCGCCATTGCACTCCAGCCTGAGCGACAGAGCGAGACTCCGTCTCAAAAAAAAAAACAAACAAAAAAACTGTCTCCTTAACCAGAGTCAGCCATTCTTAACAGTTCTTGTGTATTCTAGAGCTTTTTGTGCCACTGTAAGCCTATATTTAATTTTTATCTTTTATAAAAATTGGAACATACTATACACTTTGCTCTTCCCTTTACTAATTCACTTAACATTGTATTTTGGCAGTCTTGCTACATCTATTTTTGGTTTTGTTTTTAAAGAGACAGGGCCTTGGTCTATCGCTCAGGCTGGATTGCAGTGGTGCAATTATAGCTCACTGTAACCCCAGACTCCTAGGCTCAAGGGATCCTCCTGCCCCTGCCTCCAAGTAGCTAGGACTACAGGGGTGTGCCACCATGCCCAAATAATTTTTAAAATTTTTATAGAGATGGGATATCCCTATGTTGCCCAGGCTGGTCTCAAACCCTGGCCTCAAGTGATCCTCCTGCCTTGGCCTCCCAGAGCGTTGGGATTACAGGTGTAAGCCACCATGTCCTGCCTACTTTGCTCTTTTGAATAACTATTTAATAGTCTGTTGTTTGAATGTGCATTCTCATTATTTATTTAAACTAGTCTCCTTTTTTTTTTTTTTTTTTTTTTGAGACAGGGTCTCGTTGTGTTTCTCAGACTGGAGTGCAGTGGCATGATCTCAGCTCACTGCAACCTCCGGCTCCTGAGGTCAAAGTATCCTCCCGCCTCAGCCTCCTGATTAGCTGAGACTACAGGTGTGTGCCACCACACCCAGCTAATTTTTGTATTTTTTTTGTAGAGTCGGAGTTTCACCCTGTTGCTCAGGCTGGTTTCAAACTCCTGGGCTCAAGCGATCCACCTGTCTCAGCCTCCCAAAGTGCTAGGATTACAGGTGTGAGTCACCACAACCAGCCAAATTGGTCTCCAAATTGATGTACATTGGGGCTGTTTCTAATTTTTGATATTTGAGTTAGATTTTTTAAAATTAGATTTTAAATTGAGGGAAGAGACACAAAATAATGAAGGAAGAATTCTAGGTGGTGAAAAAGATTTATACATAAACAGAGACCACTAGTGTCTTTGTGTCTGACGGACTACTCTTGACTTTCCTAGGCCGTAGGATGAACATATTTATGAGGAGTGAGGTGGGAGAGTAATGGGTGTTTCTGCAGACCCTTGAGTCTATGTGTAGAATTGGGATGTGACTTAGGAACTGGGCATTTTTAACAGGGTCAGAGTGAAGCTGTCCATAGCCACTTCTTCTCCAATTAAAGATCTTTCAGGGGAGCAGGCTGCCACAGCTGTGAACATTGATCACACTCCGCTTTGGTAAAAATGCCTTCCTAGCCGGGCGCGGTGGCTCAAGCCTGTAATCCCAGCACTTTGGGAGGCTGAGACGGGCAGATCACAAGGTCAGGAGATCAAGACCATCCTGGCTAACACGGTGAAACCCCGTCTCTACGAAAAAATACAAAAAGCTAGCCGGGCGAGGTGGCGGGCGCCTGTAGTCCCAGCTACTCGGGAGGCTGAGGCAGGAGAATGGCGTGAACCCGGGAGGCGGAGCTTGCAGTGAGCTGAGATCCGGCCACTGCACTCCAGCCCGGGTGACAGAGCGAGACTCCGTCTCAAAAAAAAAAAAAAAAAAAAAAAAAAAAGCCTTCCTGCCTGTGCACAGACATCACCCTGTTGTATCCTAAATCCACCTGTTGTCATAGTTGTTTCTCTGGGCACCCCAGCCATAGTAAGAAATATGAAGTATTGGCTGGGCGCAGTGGCTTAGGCCTGTAATCCCAGCACGTTGGGAGGCCAAGACCGGTGGATCACAAGGTCAGGAGTTCGAGACTAGCCTGGCCAACATAGTGAAACCCTGTCTCTACTAAAAATACCAAAATTAGCTGGGCATGGTGGCATGTGCCCGTAATCCCAGCTACTTGGGAGGCTGAGGCAGGAGAATTGCTTGAACCCGGGAGGTGGAGGTTACAACGAACTGAGATTGTGCCACTGCACTCCAGCCTGGGCAACAGAGCGTGACTCTGTCTCAAAAAAAAAAAAAAAAAAAAAAAGAAGAAGAGAAAAGACGTATTTGTGAAGTATTTGTGAAATAAAAGAAGAGGTTTGCTGGCTTGAGTAGAAAGTTGTGTCAGGGAGGAATGAGAAATGGGCCATTTGTTTAAGGCCACCCCCGACTAGCTCTTCCTTTTCTTTTCTTTTCTTTTTTTTTTTTTTTGAGACGGAGTTTCGTTCTTGTTGCCCAGGCTGGAGTGCAACGACGTGATCTCGGCTCACTGCAACCTCCGCCTCCCGGGTTCAAATGACTCTCCTGCCTCAGCCTTCCGAGTTACAGGCATGCGCCACCACGCCTGGATAATTTATTTTATTTTATTTTATTTTTTTACATTTTTAGTAGAGATGGGGTTTCTCCATGTTGGTCAGGCTGGTCTTAAGCTCCCAACTTCAGGTGATCCACTCGCCTCGGCCTCCCAAAGTGTTGGGATCACAGGCGTGAGCCACCACGCCTGGCCAGCTCTTCCTTTTCATGTAAGCATGCTCTTAACTTTTCTGCTGGAGCTGGAGAAATTAGTTTTACCCAAGATTATGCAGCCATTTGCCAGTTGCATAATTTTGGGTAAGTTTCAACATCTCCAAGCTTCAGTTCCCCATCAGTCAAATGGGCATCATAATTGCCACTTGGCACAGTGTTGGGAAGATTTATTGAGTCAATGTATGTGAAAGGGCCTATGTTTCATTTTACTTTTTTGCAAGGCCTTGTCAGAATGGAGTTTCTAAGGCAATGTGTAATCCAACCCAAGATAATAGATACCAAAATGTCCTATTCTTTCCTGGGATGTGACTGCCAATGTTAACCTCCCATACTCTTAGCCTTTGTGCTTTACTGAAACTATATCTGAAAGTTCATCACCTTCAGGGAATTCATACAAAATTTCTTTACATTTGTACACTACTTTATAGCTGTTAAAGAGACCTTAGCAACAATCATCTAATTGGAACCCCCTAGCAAACCTTCTGTGGCAAGGCACATTTTATCACCATGTTACAGATAACATAAATGAGGCTCAGAGAGAATGATATAAAGAAACTGAGGGCCAGGCACGGTGGCTCATACCTGTATTCCCAGCATTTTGGGAGGCCAAGGCAGGAGGATCACTTGAGGTCAGGAGTTCAAGACCAGCCTGACCGGAGATCGAGACCATCCTGGCTGACACGGTGAAACCCCGTCTCTACTTTAAAAATACAAAAAAAACTAGCCGGGGGAGGTGGCGGCGCCTGTAGTCCCAGCTACTCGGGAGGCTGAGGCAGGAGAATGGCGTGAACCCGGGAGGCGGAGCTTGCAGTGAGCTGAGATCTGGCCACTGCACTCCAGCCTGGGCGGCAGAGCGAGACTCCGTCTCAAAAAAAAAAAAAAAAAAGACCAGCCTGACCAACATGTGAAACCCCGTCTCTACCAAAAATATGAAAGTTAGTCAGGTGTGGTGGTGCATGCATGTAGTCCCAGCTACTCATGAGGCTGAGGCAGGAGAATTCCTTGAGCCCAGGAGGCGGAGATTGTAGTGAGCTGCACACCACTGCACTCCAGCCTGGGCAAGAGTGAGAGACCTAGTCTCAAAAAAAAAAAAAAAAAAAAGATCCAGGTGCCATGTCTCATGCCTGTAATCCCAGCACTTTGGGAGGCTGAGATGGGTGGATCACCTGAGGTCAGAAGTTCAAGACCAGCCTGGCCAACACGGTGAAACCCCGTCTCTAGTAAAAATACAAAAATGAGCTGGGCATGGTGGCAGGTGCCTGTAATCCCAGCTACTCAGGAGGCTGAGGCAGGAAAATCACTTCAACCTGGGAGGTAGAGGTTGCAGTAAGTTAGATCGTGCCATTGCACTCGCCTGGGCAACGGAGTAAGACTCGTCTCAGAAAAAAAAAAAGAAACTGAGGCTCAAATAATAAACAGCAGAGACCAGGAGTAGATTACTTCTAGACTACTTCAAGACTAAAGAGATGAGAGGTAGCTTCCCTGACCTCAATCTGCCTAGGTTTGGAATTCTTGAGTCTGTTTCCCCAATCATGTTTTGCATCCTAGTAAAATGCATGCCACTTCTAAAATAATTTTTCTGTTGAAATAATAATAGCAGGCCGGGTGCGGTGGCTCACACCTGTAATCTCAGCACTTTGGGAGGCCGAGGCAGGTGGGTCACCTGAGGCCAGGAGTTCGAGGCCAGTCTGGACAACATGGCGAAACCCTGTCTCTACTAAAAACACAAAAATTAGCTCGGTGTGGTGGTGGGCGCCTGTAGTCCCAGATACTTGGGAGGCTGAGGCAGGATAATTGTTTCAGCCCGGGAGGCAGAGGTTGGAGTGAGCTGAGATGGCACCACTGCACTCCAGCTTGGGCAACAGAGTGAGACTCCGTCTCAAAACAACAACAACAAAAAGAAATAATAACATCAGCAAAATACTTTATTGTTTGTACAACACCTTAAAATTGATGGACTCATTTGATTCTTACAGTAGTCTCCTGGGTAAGTAGAGCAAACATGAGTTATTCTATTTTTCAGATGAGGAAATAGATGTTAGAATGGAGATCTGCCCAATGTCAAACAACTAAGAAGCAGAACTGGAACGGGAACCTGACTTTCTCGGCAGCAACTTCAATGCCTTCTTATAGGTTCATTATTGTTGTTATACTTTTATTATGCTTCTATTGTGCTGTGTAATTTGTTTTTAAAAATTCAAATTAGTTAACCTCTTGTAGACATTCATTGAAATACATTTGTTGAGCACCTGTGTAAACTGCTCACCATTTAGTTGGGAGAAAGGTAAATAAACAAAGTTACAAAGACAAAACATACTTTGCAATTTGGAGACTTAATAAATGTTTTTGATGACAGTGTGATGACAGCTTGTAAGTTAATCATCACAATGAAGGCTCAGCATGGTGGCTCAAGCCTGTAATCCCAGTACTTTGGGAGGTCGAGGAAGGCGGATCATGAGGTTAGGAGTTCGAGAACAGCCTGGTCAACATGGTGAAACCCCATCTCTACTAAAAATACAAAAAAAAATTAGCCAGGTGTGTTGGCGCGTGCCTGTAATCCCAGCTACTTAGGAGGCTGAGGCAGGAGAATCGCTTGAACCCAGGAGGCAGAGGTTGCAGTGAGCAGAGATCATGCCACTGCACTCCAGCCTGGGTGACAGAGCGAGACTCCGTCTCAAACAAACAAACAAACAAACAAACAAAAAAACCATGATGGACTTCTGTAAAATAAGAGAGAAAGTAGCCACATGTATATATACCCATGTGCATAAGCTCCCTCCACACACCCGTGAAATCATCTGAATTTTACATTTCAATAAGTAACTGGCACCTTCTTGGCATATTAATCTGTAGGAAATTACAGGCTATAGTGTTGTGGTATATTATCAGAGAACGTCAAGTAGATCTCAGTATTATGTTACTTTGACGTCACTGCCCGGCATTGCTTTGGTCTTTTCCTTACTACTAATATAAATTATTATTTATAATAATTTCCTTTGTAAACGGCATATTCCTTGCTTGATAATAAAGACTTCACTTACTTCTGTCCTCTTGCTGTTTGGGGTCATGATTGGTGTCTGCTCACCCTTCTCGGTTCTCCAGAGCAACATGTGACCTGAAGCCAACTCGGAAAAAGAAGAAACAGGTCAAAGAAGAGAGCAAAGATTAAACAGAACAGTGTGTTTGGAGCACTCGATCTTGAATTTAAAAAAAAGCAAAGGAGTACAACTCCCCTGTGCAGTGAATTGATTTTTACTCAGAGAGGTCTGGCTGTGGCCCTCGGCTACTGGGAGATGATCTCTAGGCCCCTGGAATGTCCTGCCCAATAGGAATGTCATTGTTTGCCTCGGGAGCTTGGCCACCATATGCTTGATGTGATTTATAATAGGGGCTTTGAAACACGCCGTATCAGTTCCAGCCCCCATAGGGACTGGAGAGCAAAGGTCAGTCATGCAGGCAGCATGTGGTCAAGCTCCAGCAACGGCTCTGGACACCAAAGACTTGGGCAAGCTTTCCTGGTGGCAGCACTCGCAAGCACTGTCACACCTCATAGCTGGGAGGGGCAGTGATGTCTGGAATTTCACAGGAGAAGGTGTCCAAAGTTTCCCGTGTGGCTCTTCCCAGACTTTGCCCTCTGGATCTCTTCCCTTGGCTGGTTCTGATGTGTACCCTTTTGCTGCAAAAAAAGTTTCAGTAATTTGTCATAAGTATAGTGCTTCCCTGAGTACTGTGAGTCATTGTAGCAAATTATCAAACCTGCGGGGATAGTGGAACCAAACCCTGAACTGGCTACTGGTGTCTGAAGTGAGGGTGGCCTGGTAGAGGACTGTTCCTTACCCCCTGAAGTCTGGCCTGCCTCCAGGTAGTTGGGGTCAGACATCACTGCGTTTAGATTTAGATTTTGACGCTTTTTGACACTTTCTAGCTTGGTTACGTCTCTCGGCTTCATTTTTTTTTTTTTTTAAGATGGATTCTCGCTCTGTTGCCCAGGCTGGAGTGCAATGGCACCATCTCAACTCACAGCAACCTCCGCCCCCTGGGTTCAAGCGATTCTCCTGCCTGAGCCTCCCGAGCAGCTGGGGTTATAGGTGCCCGCCACCACGCCTGGCTAATTTTTTTTTTTTTTTTTTTTTTTGTAATTTTAGTAGAGACGGAGTTTCACCATGTTGGCCAGGCTGGTCTCAAACTCCTGACCTGCCTCGGCCTCCCAAAGTGCTGGGATTACAGGTGTGAGCCACCGCACCTGGCCGGCTTCAATTTTTCTAATCCTTAATTTGGGGATCATACTTGTCCTATTTTCTTCACAGGGTTAATTATGAAGATCAAAAATTAAATAGTGTATGTGTGAGAGAGCTATTGATAGCAAACAAGAACATGATATCTAAAACTGTAAAGGACCATCAAAAGGTATTACTTTTATTACGATGGAACTAAATGGTGGAGATAATGTGGTGAGGTACATGTGTTAGGTAAGGCTTTCTTCAATCATTCATTACACAAATAAAGATTGAATTTAGGGCCGGGCGCGGTGGCTCAAGCCTGTAATCCCAGCACTTTGGGAGGCCGAGACGGGCGGATCACGAGGTCAGGAGATCGAGACCATCCTGGCTAACACGGTGAAACCCCGTCTCTACTAAAAAATACAAAAAACTAGCCGGGCGCGGTGGCGGGCGCCTGTAGTCCCAACTACTCAGGAGGCTGAGGCGGGAGAATGGCGTGAACCCGGGAGGCGGAGCTTGCAGTGAGCTGAGATCCGGCCACTGCACTCCAGCCTGGGCGGCAGAGCGAGACTCCGTCTCAAAAAAAAAAAAAAAAAAAAAAAAGATTGAATTTAGGTGTTGGGGAGATAAGTCAGGGCCCTGCTCTATGGGGGCTTCTATTCTACTCAGGGAGAGAGAAAATAAAGAGGCAACTGAGGAGAATAATTAGACTGTGGTCATTGTTGTGTGGGAAGCAGAATGATAAGGTAACAATTCTGTTGGAAGGGGTGCCTCTCAAGACAGAGTGGCCAGAGAAGGCGCCTAAGAACTGATGTTTGAATAAAGAAGTTAAAAAAGAGAACAAGGGTATTTAGGCAGAAGGAATAGCAAAGGCAAAGGCCCTGAGGTGGGAAAGAGCTTGGTGTATGTACAGAACAGAGAAGAGATCTGTGTGTCTGGCCTGGGGATAAGGTTGGAGATATGCATGAGTCAGAGGAAGGGGGGTCGTTTTTTTTTTTCTTTTTCTTTTTTGAGACAAGGTGTCACTCTGTCGCACAGGCTGGAGTGCAGTGGGACAATCTCGATTCACTGCATCCTCGACCTCCCCAGCTCAAGTGATCCTCCCACCTCAGCCTCCCAAGTAGCTGGGACAATAGGTGTGCGCCACCATGACTGGCTATTTATTTGTATTTTTAGTAGAGATGGGGTTTTGTCATGTTGCCCAGGGGTGGGGCAAGTTCCTGGGATCAAGCTATCTGCTCGCCTCAGCCTCCCAAAGTGCTGGGATTACAGGCATGAGCCACTGTGTTTGGCAGAGAAGGGCTTTATTTGCCAGAGAAAATATTTGGATTTTTAAGAGTGACATGAAGTTAGGGTGGTTTTAAGTAGGCAAGTGAGATGAACTGCTTTAAGAAGACACTCCAGGCTGGGCGCAGTGGCTCACACCTGTAATCCCAGCACTTTGGGAGGTGAAGGTGGGCGGATCACGTGAGGTCGGGAGTTCGAGACCAGCCTGACCAACATGGAGAAACCTCGTCTCAACTAAAAAAAAAATACAAAATTAGCTGGGCGTGGTGGCACATATACCTGTAATCCTAGCTACTTGGGAGGCTGAGGCAGGACAATCGCTTGAACCTGGGAGGCGGAGGTAGCAGTGAGCCATTGCACTCCAGCCTGGGCAACAAGAGCACAACTCTGTCACACACACAAAACAAAAACAAAAACACCCACACACATACAAGAAGACACTCCAGCTGCTGAACGGGAATGAGGGGAGGCAGGGAGACCTCACCAGGAGACTATGTAGGGAAGGAGCTGGCTGAGGAGAGATGGAGAAATGGTCATCTTCCAGCTATGCTTTAAGGTAGAACCAAAAAGCCTTGCGGATGGACTCCAGATGTTGGGGATGGGGTAGGCAAGAGGAAGAAAGGTTTGTCAGCTGCCTCCTCTGGGAAGCAGATGCTGAATGAGGAGTGTAAGAGGCCTAAAAGGGAGTGCCTGTGAGAGGGGACAGGAAGCAGGGTTCAGCAAGGAGAGCCTCAGACTGAAATGCAGATAGAATCTTGGGCAACATATTGGGGAACTCCAGAGCAAATGTGTTTCATTAGAGGGGTTCGCATAGGGCAGAAATGTCCAGGCCCTAAGAGCCCCTCTACTCTGTTCAGTCACTGGCCAGGGCCTGATGAGAGGAGTGTGCCTTGGTTGGAAAACTGAGACAGATCCCTCAGCACTAACAGCTGGGGCTGACAGCTAACTGTCCGCCTTGCAGTTGTCCAGCAAGTTCTTTCTTGAAGACAAATCCAGGTGAGGCACCTTCATGGCTACCACAGTCTTCCTTTTGTACCATGTGGATCTACATTTCCACATACGTCGAGGGGTAGCTCTTCCGGGGTTTCAGTGGGCTCTTTTCTTGAAGGGACTTAGATAAGGGAGGTCAGTGGGGTAACCACAGGCTGTTGCTGCAGTTGGTCTTGCAATAGGTAACATCATTTCCCTCCTCCATTATCCATTCTAAATTCCACTCTCCCTCTCTGCTAGAGATGACACCACTGTCATTTCTGCTGGCCTTTTTTTTTTTTTTTTTTTTTTTTTGAGACGGAGTCTCGCTCTGTCGCCCAGGCTGGAGTGCAGTGGCCGGATCTCAGCTCACTGCAAGCTCCGCCTCCCGGGTTCACGCCATTCTCCTGCCTCAGCCTCCCGAGTAGCTGGGACTACAGGCGCCCGCCACCTCGCCCGGCTAGTTTTTTGTATTTTTTAGTAGAGACGGGGTTTCACCGTGTTAGCCAGGATAGTCTCGATCTCCTGACCTCGTGATCCGCCCGTCTTGGCCTCCCAAAGTGCTGGGATTACAGGCTTGAGCCACCGCGCCCGGCCACCCTCCAGGCATTGTAGTTCCTTCTTTGTGCATGCAAGATGCAGCATTTTGTCTTTTGTTTCATAGGCAATGACCTAGTATGCCCTTGACCACTGGATTCCAAAAAACTTTATGGAAGGGGCAAGTCCTGGAATCTTTAGAGAGTTTATGTCTCATTTTCTAGACTGCATGTGTCTTCCTGAGGCTTTCAGGTGCCAGCCACCTCTTGCTATTCTCCAAAATTAGCCTAATGTCATTGATGAATGGAGCATTGTGATATTCTGTGGGAAGTCCAGATGATCTAGATCTTTTCTGAATGTATCATGACATAGACTGGGAGAGTTAACAACAACCCTAGGGGTGGGGGGAATCTAAATGAATATTGTCATCCAGTCCATGTGAATGCTGTTTCTGATTCTCTTTCCTGATCGAGATAAAGAAGAGTGAATTTGCCAAATCAATGGCCAAATGTCATGTACTTGAAACCATATTTATATATTCTAGCTATGATACCACACCCAGCATGATCACTCGAGGCTTGAGCTGAGCTGGGAATCGTCTAGGGTTATTTCCAAGGATCCATGTGTTTTCTGCAGGGGCCAGGCTGGTGAATTAAACAGAGGTATGATACAGACCACGATCCTTGCATCCCTGAGGTACTTAAGGGTGGCAATGATCTCTATCTTCCATCTGGCATGAGATATTATTTTGTATTTGCTATCTTGGCTGGGTGAAGGGGAGAGGGACACAATTTCAGAGGCTTCCACTGACCTTCCCCACCATGATAGCTCTTATAGCATAAAGCAGGGGCCCCACATGGGGGCTTCCCCAACTGCTGAATATACCAATCCCAGTTATACATTCAGGGACTGGGGCAATGACCACCAGGTGTGGCCAGAGCCCTGGTGGACCCACTCGAAGCTGGACATCAGCCAGAATCCCCATTTTACCTGACCTATAGCCCATCATTGTAACAGGGGCCATTATGACATTTCGGGTCTTTGAATATCAGTGCCATTCAGGCCCTGTGTCTAATAGTCTTCAACATGTCTGGATATTCCTCCTCTCCCAGGTGACGGTCAGCCAGGACTGGTGGAATTATTACAGTGCACACTTGCTGTGATGTTGCAGGGACCTTCCTCTTGGGGACTCTGCCGCATTTTCCATTTCAGGTCTGAAAAATGTTGCAGGTCTAGGAAATGAGAAGGAATCATTACTTTTTTTCAGTGTTCTTAAAACATATATTTTATTTTAAATTGTGATAAAAACATAACATTTTAAACTGGGTGTGGTGGTGCATGTTTGTAGTCCTAGCTACTTGGGAGGCTGAGGTGGGAGGATCACTTGAACCCAGGAGGTCAAGGTTGCGGTGAGCAGAGACAGTGCCACTGCACTCCAGCCTGGGCAACAGAGTGAGACCCCGTCCCCAAAAAAGAAGAAAACCACACACAAAACAACATTGATCACCTTACCAATTTGTAAGTGTACAGTTCCACAGTTTTAAGTATATTCACAGTGTTGTGCAGCTGAGCTCTAGAGCTGCTCATCTTGCAACACTGACACCCCATACCCATTAAACAACAACTCCAAATTTCTCCCTGCCCCTGGCTTCTGGCAACCACCATCCTACTTTATGTTCCTATGAATCCGACTGCTTTAGATGTCTCACATAAATAAAATCATACAGTATTTTTGTCTTTTTGTGACTGGTGTGTTTCAGTTAGCATAATACCCTCAAGGCTCATGTTGTAGTATGTGACAGGACTTCCTTTTTAAGGCTGAATAATGTACATTTCCCATTTTATTTATTCTTTCATCCATCAATGGACACTTGAGTTGCTTCCACCTGTTGGCTGTTGTGAATAATGCTGCTGTGAATATGGGTGTGCAAATATCTCAAGACCCTGCTTTCAATACTTTTGAAGTGGGATTGCTGGATCATATGGTAATTCCATTTTTAAGTTTTTGGGAACACTCAGACTGTTTTCCACAGCAGCTCACCATTTTACATTTCCACCAATACTGCACAAGGCTTCCAATTTCTCTACTTCAAGACTTTTTACGGGGGCAACTGTGCTCAGCCTATTCTTGCATTTGTTTGATTTGCCCTTGTTGGCTGTTAATTTTATCCCTAGGGATATCATGTTCTAGTAATCAACTTAATTTCCCCTTGACTGACTGACTGACTTATTTATTTATTTATTTATTGAGACAAAGTCTCACTCTGTCACAAGGATGGAGTGCAATGGCACCAGCCTAGGAGGCTCACTGCAGCCTCCAACCCCTGGGCTCAAGAGATCCTCCCACCTCAGCCTCCTACGTAGCTGGAACTACAGGCACATGCAACTATGCCTGGCTAAATAAAAAAAATTTTTTTTTTTTTTTTTTAGAGACAGGTCTTACTATGTTGCCCAGGTTGGTCATGAATCCCTGGCCTTAGGTGATCCTCCCACCTTGCACTGGGATTACAGGCATGAACCGCACCTGGTCTTGACCGGCTCTTTGACTTTGCTGGTCATTAAGAGAATTGTGACCTCCTGGCTTCTATTGTTGCCACCTGGCCTTTATTGCTTGGCACTGGGGAGGGGATTGGTTATTTCCATTGCTATCAATAATCTCAGCTTTGTTATGACCTCTCCTATCTTCATCCCTGGCCTACGGAGGGGAGGCCCCACTGTCTGTACATCTCCCATTTTGTTTATTGATGCTGGTACCACCCTCACCAATGCCGCAGTAAAGGATGTGTGTCTTCCATGGAACATAATCCCATGGTGAGTCTTTAGACCTCAAATAATACATTCCAACACATCTACTTTCCTAAACTTTCAAATTTCTTCCTCCACTGCTGATGTGGAGGAAGCATTGAAATTCAAGCATTTCAATTGTGCTGCATGGGTTATTACTTTTTCAAGGCTTTTAGGAGCACACTAATATTCATATATCTGAACTATTTTGTGGGGTCCTTGCTGGAGTGTAAATCCTGTATCCCAAGAAAGTGCCCCCAAATTAATAAACTTTCTTATCCAGGTTTCTATTCTGATATTCTCAAAACTCTAGGTCCGGCTGGGCACAGTGGCTCACGCCTGGAATCCTAACACTTTGGGAGGATGAGGCAGGTGGATCACTTGAGGTCAGGAGTTCGAGACCAGCCTGGCCAACATGGTGAAACCCCGTCTCTACTAAAAATACAAAAATTAGCCGGGCGTGGTGACAGGTGCCTGTAATCCCAGCTACTCGGGAGGCTGGGGCAGGAGAATCACTTGAACCCGGGAGGCGGAGGTTGCAGTGAGCCAAGATTGTGCCACTGCACTCCAGCCTGGGTGACAGAGCGAGGGAGACTGTCAAAAAAAAAAAAAAAAAAAAACAACAAGTGGGGAGTGGTGGCTCACACCTGTAATCCCAGCACTTTGGGAGGCTGAGGTGGTCTGATCACGAGGTCAGGAAATTGACACCATACTGGCTAACATGGTGAAACCCCATCTCCTCTAAAAATACAAAAAATTAGCTGGGCGTGGTGGAGTGTTGCCTGTAATCCCAGCTACTGGGGAGGCTGAGGCAGGAGAATCACTTAAATCCAGGAGGCAGAGGTTGCAGTGAGCAGAGATAGTGCCACTGCACTCCAGCCTGGGGGACAGAGCAAGACTCCATATCAAAAAACAAACAAAAAACAAACAAAAAAACAAACAAAAAACAAAAAACATTCTAGGTCCATAGGCACCTCCCCTGCTCCTGCTCCTACATGCTGGGTTTAGTTCCTTTCTTCCTTGTAAGGCCCAGCACGTTCTTGGCTCTGAATTACGTTGTGACTTATGCTCAGTTATTCTGGCAGCCAGAAGAGGAGTTGGGGCCGATCTGGAGGGACACTCCTGTTATGTTTCAGGGAGAGATCTCTGTGTTGCCTTTCCTGGGCAGCAGGTGGTGCTGGCTCTTAACAGAGAGGGGTGGGTCCTCTTAGCAGGGTATGTGGGGTCAGAGGATTCTGGGAACCAAAATTTTCAGGGATCTCCACCATCCAACGTACCAGATGTCCCCATTCTGTGTGTTGGAATCCTAGCCCAAGTTTTTTCAGCCAGGGCCTTGATCTTGACAGGGCGGATCTACCTTGGCTAAGGGTTCTAGCTACCTGCCTCAGCCTCAGTGGGGTGTTAGTTTTTGAAGCTCCTGGTTGCTATCAATTTCTGAGTTCTATCTTTTACTGTTCTTCCATTGCAGGCGATCCCTTTGCTACCAAAGAAGCCCCTGGCCCTCACACTTAGTTTCAGTTGTTTGCTAACGGCCTTTCCTTCTCTCTGTACGATACCAGTGCAGCTGAGTAACAGCCAATTCCTTTGTCATTGTGTGCTTTGTTCTCCTGTGCATTTTTGGTGTGTTTTAATTTTAATGTTAAAAATGGACACACTGTAATTGCACATCCTTATGGGGTACAATTTACCTCTGTACTTTTCAAAGGCCTGAATCGTTTCACTGGCCAGGTGGTCCCCGCCATTAGCTCATTCTCATAAATTACCACCGGTGAAAGTTTTTCTTGCTGGAGACTGTTCTGGGCTCTATTATCTTTCCATCAAATTCTGCTTGCAAACTGAAAAGTTCCTTTTTCAGTTCCTGTTTCCTGCAATACCTTATCAATCACAGCTAAGAAAAGCCTGTTGCTACTTCTAACATTCTGCCTGGAAGTCTCTTTAGCTACCTCCAACAAATTTATTAGGTATATTTTCTAGCTCCCAAGACACCACAGGTGACAGTTTTGTGAATGATTCTACCACCATATAACACGGGTGGTCTTTCTCCCGTCTCTGAGAGCAGTTTTCTCCCTGTTCATCCAGACTCTGTAACAGTATCCTTGCTGCCCTTCTAGGCTGTCTGCTGCTGGGTCCTAAGATCAATGCCACTTGTTTCAGGTTTTAGTGAGGGCAGCATCCCACTTCCAAGAAACAATCTTTGTTCTAGTATCTATTGCTGAGTAACAAATCACCCCAAAACCTAGTGACTTAAGACAGCAATGGTTTGTTAGTTTCCCACAGTTCTGGGGGCTGACTGAGCAGCTAGTCTCTGGTCTTGCTTGTGTGCTGCTCCAGCTGTGTCTGACTGGAGGCTTGGATGCTGGGACATATCCATGTGGTTTCACGGTCTCATAGCAAGGATGCTCGCCCAGGCTTCTTATAAGCACCTGACTTTTAAGAGAGTAAAAGTGTGGAAACTACAAGACCCTTTAAGGCCTAGGCGCTGGAACGTACACAGTACATGTTCTTTGTTCTATTGGGCAAAACAAGTCATCGGCAAACCCAGATTCAAGCAGCAGTTGAAGAGAGAGCAACTCAAAAGGGAGAAACAGCGAACTCATATTGCAAAGGAGCGTGGAGGGGGGCTGGTTCACTGAGGATCATTATTTAGTCATCTATTACATTTATTGTACATTTAAGATACATGTTAGATACCCAGGTAAAGATGTCAAGTTGGCACTTAGCTCTAAGTGCTAGAGAGGGAAATTTAGGCTGGAGAAATAAATTTGGGACAACATATCAACATACAGATTGGGTACTTCTTGGAATCGTCTTGCCCTCAGGGTTTCCAGCTGCTGTATAAGTCTGGACTGTGTATGAGGCGCAGTAATGGCGGAGTGCGGCCCTCTGCAGCCAGAGCTGGGTGGAGGCTGGGGGAAGAGGAATATTGTGTTTTTGAGTCCACTTCCCTATTTGTGCACAGAGCATTCCACTAGTGTTCTCCTCCCTGCCTCCCAACCTTGATAGAGCCAAAAACATTAGGGACGGTATTAGGACAACTGACCTGCATGCCAAGGACATAGGACAGGAGACTATGCCATTGGCTTGTTTTGCCACCTGAAGTCAGGAACCTTAGGAGAAAGGGGCTGTTTGCTGTCATGGCTTTAATATCTGGAAGAAGGGAAAGCAAGAACGGGCATGAGACTAGTATTTTTGAAAGAAAGGGGTGATTTCTGAGCCGTCCCAAACCAGCAGGAAGGACAGGGGTGATAACCCCAACTTGCCCATAGCAGGAAGTAAAGAGGAGAAGGGATTCGGCGTCGGAGACCATGACACAGGTCAAGAGTTCTAGTGCTACTTGCTTTTCTATGAGTTCCTTTTCCTCATATTAAGTCCTTATGAAAGCCGCCTTATGTCCATGGTTTCTGTAGCTGCACCAGCATCTACACTTCTGATAGTTCAGGAGGAGTTGGGAATCTGTATTCTCCAATTGCTCCCCAACCTCAATGCACTTAACAAGGGTGCTCTCCATACTTATTAAGCCTCCAAAATCACGTTTTTAAACTGGTCCTGCTAATTTTTGCATTCCCCCCATCCTTGCTTCCAACCCTAGGGTTGGGGTGAGGTTGGGGTGGGCCATGTACAAGACTTTCTGGCTCTATCTCTCATTTCCTGAGCAGAGCTGGGCTGCACTAATTGACCTCGAGGGTCTCAGCTGTGCTAAGTTGGGTGTTTGTTAGATCTCGTTAGGCTTGTAATTAGTGCAAGGAATCTAGGTCAGAGGCAACGGGTTGGAGTGATGGTCTCCTGGGGCATGACTAAAGGTGGGGAATAGCAAACAGGCTCCTCATTCTTTGGGGGGGGTGAGCCGGGGGAGGAACGGTGGGACTTGTGTCACACACAGAGACAGACACAGGGTCACGTGCAGAAAGGCGGTCAAACTCTGCTGTGTGCGTGTATGTGTGTGCATGAGTGTGTGCATGAACGTGTATGATTTTGTGTGTGTGTGTGTGTGTGTGTTCGCTCCTGCATTTACTCGGGTTTTTTCCAACCTCTCCATATATGGCGTGGCTCTAGAGCAGGCTGGGGATTGGCTGCTTCTGTTGGGAGACAGGGAGGTAGTAAGAAAGCAGAGAGAAAGGAACCCAGCGTAGGGAAGGGAGTGACGAAGTGGGGGATGGGGGGCAGTCGCCGAGCCTGAGGGTTGCAGAAGGGAGCTGGGACTGCTTGCCTGTGAGGTTTAGATAGGGGAGAGATTCTTAGAGACTCAATTCCTGGGAGAATGAGGCAAATTTACTACTGGCAGAGAGGTTGGGAGAGTGGCTGGCGAAGGAGGCGAGAGCTGTTTCCTCAGGGACAGAGCTCTAGGCTCAGCACCACATGGTTTGTGAGAAGCAGGGCAGGAGTTACAGAAATTTGCACTTTTCTTTTCTCCCTGGTCAACCTATGCTGTGGAAATAGCAGGAAATCAACTCATCAGCGTTCCAGGCCAACGCCCCAGACATTCTTCCTGACAGAGGGAGCCGGGACTGCAGTTCCTTCGTCCCTCCTCAGGCCCCTGGCTAACAACCTGATGGGGAAGGACAGGAAAAGTTGAGGAAAATGTCATTGAAATGCGAATTAAGATTTCGTTCTTTACCTGCCTCTACCCCTCACCCCATCTCACCTCTGTGTCCTGGGTTCCCCCCCGTCTCCCCATCCTTGGGCCTCCGGAGGGTGCTTCCCTTTGCTTCATCTGTGTAAGAAGAGAAGGGAGCAGAGCAGTTGGGAGGAGGAAGGGAGGGAGAATAAGTGCACCCTGAAAGCGTCTCAGGGCAGCTGTGTGCTGAGAAAGTTGCCCCACACAGCTACGGAGCCACCCATTTGCCACGCATCACAGTTACTGCGGGCACGAAGGGAAATACCACAGGCAGAGGGGCTGGAATGATGGAGTGAGGGAAGAGAGGCGCTGGGAGGAAGGGAAATAAACCGTAAGCACCTTCCCATCCTCCTGTCACAGTGCCCAGGTTCAACACAAATGCTTCCTCAACAGAACTCATGCCAGCAGCCTACCACAAGGGTGCACCTTAAGCAATTTTTCTAGTGGCAAGCCTGGCTCCATGCTAAGCTCTAAAGTTCTTGAAGACCAGGGATGATGCTTTCATCCCCCCTTCTTGCTCTAGGCTTCAGCACAGTACCTGGTGTGCTCTCTCCTCTGAAGAGAGAGGTCGGGCACAGCCTGTGGCCTGAATCTAGCTAAGTGACAGTGACTGACCCCACACCAGCGGCCTCATTCACACTGTGCTCCTTCCACCTGAGCTAGCGGCCCACTGCCCAGAGTCAAACCAGTAACAGTAGCTGCAGCGGTTACTTTCTGACAGGCATTTTCCATATTGTCCTCACCTATCCAATACCTCTGCAGCTTGCAGATGAAAAAAACTAATATTTGGAAAGCATGTGCCTTGCCCAGGGCCTCATAATCAAGAATTAACAGAGTTAGAATTTGAATCCAGATTCATCTGGTTTCAAAGCTGGGCTCATTTCACCACCCAATGGCCTGGATGTTCCAGTAACTGTTGGAGAACTGGAAGCTGTTGGTTTTGGAGCCTGAAGCCGGGAGCACGGTGCCCAGCTCTTCTCTTACTGTCGTGAGGTCCCCAATCTTTCTTTTCTGCTTCCCTCACCTGTCACTCTCCTCTCTAGTGTCTCCCTCCATCTTCTGGCTCCCCTGGGAGCCACAGATAATTGACATGTTGGGATACATATGTCATTTGTGCTTTTGTCTTCTTTCCTCATTATGTGGGAGCAACAAGGAAGAAAAAACGGAAAAATGCTGGCAAAATACAAAGATAGAGACTTGTAAAAAGAAAGCATAATTCTAGCTTAGACTTCAATACCTGTGACAGCAGATGGCTCTGCTGACCATGCTTAGGGTCGTGGAGAGTGTAGCTATTTGGAGGACAGGATGTCTGGAAGCCTGGGTCCTCACCTCATACCCCAGGAGACCACAGAGACATGAAGGTGGCACTCTTGCACGCTTTCCCTTACTCAACTGGGATACACATTCCTCAAGGAAGAGGCTAGGTAACTACAGTCTAAAGCTGGGGAAAATCTCCATGACAGAGTGGCAAGGGACTAGAGAACAAGAATTCCTCTGCCCTAGGGATGGTTTAATAGCAGTGATAAGGTCCAGAGAAGAGTTGTGAAGGAAAGAGATGATTTCTGGAAAGAAGGGGAGAGAACCCCCCCCCCGCCCACACCATTTTGCTTCCATGGGTTGTAGGAGTGACATCAGAGCAGAAGAATGGGGATTGAAGGGTCTGTTTCTCCCACAGGGTTTTCCCCCCTCTTCCTCCTATCCCATCTTCCTAACATCGGGGTAGCTTCATGGCCAGGTCTATATGCAACTTGGCCCCGTTTCCGCCTCCCCCCATCTCTAGTGAAGCCCCGCTGCTCTTGGAGGATCAAGCAGCTAGCAGGGCACACTTCAAAGTGGTTTTTAACCCTCCATTTACTTGATTCATGAGGCTCTGTCCCCTTCTTTCCCAAAATCAAATTATTCCCTTCACAGCTCTTCTCGGGACCTCACCAGTTACTATACCTGATCTCACACACTTCTGAGGAAGAGCGAACAGTGAGTTGTGTGGGATACCATAGGCAAGAATGTTGGGAAGCCTGTCAACTTCAGGGTGGCTGGGAGGGTGCTGGTGTGGGCATCCAGATGCTTTTCTAAAGTGGGGGCTTGCTTAGCGATAGAAGAGGTTTGATGAAGGAGAGTGGGGAGGCTACAGGAAACCTTAGCTTGGCCGAAAGAGGAACTTGGACACATGTTTGGTTTTCCCCTTCATCCTACCCAGCTTGCATCACAAATCAGTTTCATTCTTAGTTCAGTTCTTCTGTGGGATCTGTCTCTAGTTCCCCTGTGCTAGGGCCCTGAATCAAATAATGAAACTAGTCTCATCCACCCAAGGCTGGATCTTTTTTTTTTTTTTTGAGATGGAGTTTTGCTTGTTGCCCAGGCTGGAGTGCAATGGCATGATCTTGGCTTGCTGCAACCTCTGCCTCCCAGGTTTAAGTGATTCTCCTGTCTCAGCCTCCCGCATAGCTGGGATTACAGGCACCCACCACCATGCCTGGCTAATTTTTTGTATTTTCAGTAGAGACGGGGTTTCATCATGTTGGTCAGGCTGGTCTCAAACTCCTGACCTCAGGTGATCCACCCACTTTGGCCTCCCGAAGTGTTGGGATTACAGGCATGAGCCACTACGCCCGACAAAGTTGGATCTTTGAGTCAATGTTGGGAAGGGTATGGAAGATGAAGGGAAGAAATGTCTCATGTAAGAAAATCCAGGCAGCTGGATCTCAACCAGAGACTGCTAGGAAAGAGAAGCCAGTGTCTGGCTGGGGAAGATTTTAATTCCACAAATCCTCCTCGGGGCTGGGATAAATTTCACGGACAGGTGGCAATGGCCTCCACATCCCTACAACTAGAGTAGAGCAGCTGAAACTTCACCCTCAAACTGACTGCCTGGGGTGGGACATAGAAAACGCCCTCGTCCCCCTCCTGCTCTAAGCTTAGAAGCCCACTGTATCCTTGGGAGCAGCAGTGGACTCCCCGTGCCGTCTTGGGGGCAGGCGGTGTGTGGAGTGATCAGACTATGTCTTTTCTGCACCTTCTCTCTCTCTGGCTGGGTAAAAACTTCCTACTACTGCTACAGGGTCACTTCCTCAAACCTGAAGGAGATACGGAAAGTAGGAGGGGAAACAAGGGTTGTAGTGGGGTCAGGCATCAGCAAGAGCAATAAGCTCATTTTTGTCTTCTTTTTTTGATTGAGGTAAATAAAAAAGCTTTATCCAGCCACACGGAGATAAGAGTCTGTCCAACCCAACGAGTTCCAGACCCCACCCCGCCCTCACATCAGGCTCTTCCGGTACTGACTGTGCGGGGTAGTCTGTCTGAGGTGGGAGTCGGGGGTCTGCAGGTCCATCTGTCTGTACAGGTCTCTCAGCTCCCTGACCTCCTGCAGCACCCTCTTTGCCTGGTTCCAATTTGATGACGCCTCTCCCAGCAGCCGTTCCGTCTCCAACAGCAGCTGCTCTGACTCAGAATCCGGCGGAGACCGAGGGGGGTCCTTGGCCTTTCGCTTCCCATCTCCCAGTCCTTGAACCTCTGCCAGAAGCTCCTGAGTCTTCTCCAGTTTCCTTGCTACCAGGTCCTGGATCCGGGACAGTTGCCCCGGGTGCGGGGGGGCAGGGGATGGGGGTTCCTCAGCCTGGAGCTGGAGGGTGCGGGCAGGGGCAGCGTCCCGCTGAGACAGGATCTCCTCCAGGGAGGCGCAGCGGCCCTTCTCTGTGGGTGTCAACTTCTTGGGTGCCTGGGGGGTGTAGGTGGCCCCTTTGTCTGGTTTTTCCCAAGGTCGGGAGAGGCTGCTTGCCCGGTCTGCGGAGGGCTGGATGCGGTCTGAGTCTGCTCTCCGCCGGCTCCCTGCCAGCTGGGCCACAGACTTGTCCAGGTCAACCCGAAAGCTCTCAGCACAAGAGGTTGGTTCCTCAGGGGAAGGGTCTTCCTCCTGGATCAGGTCCAAGGTCAGCATTCCATCCGAGGTAGACGTGGAAGCCTGTGGAGCAAGGGGGAAATGAGAGGGGAAAGCTGTCTTCAGGAGGGATTTTCAGAATGACTGCCTAAAAGATGCAAGCTGTGGTCATTTTCCTCTACAAGCCTTCCCTGAATGAGAAGTAGTTATTTTAGAGACAGAGTCTTACTCTGTCGTCCAGGCTGGAGTGCAGTGGCATAATCTTGGCTCACTGCAAACTCCACCTTGTGGTTCAAGCGATTCTCCTACCTCAGCCTCCCAAGTAGCTAGGATTACATGCACGCACCACCACGCCTGGCTTTTTTTTTTTTGTATTTTTAGCAGTGGCAGGGTTTTACCACGTTGGCCATGGTTGGTCTCAAACTCCTGATCTCAAGTGATCCACCTGTCTCAGCCTCCCAAAGTACTGGGATTATAGGTGTGAGCAACCCTGCCTGGCAAAGCCCTCTGCTCTTGACTGAACCCTCCTACTGAATGTGCTGTTTCTTATTCCTTTGATAGTGACTTGAATGTTTCTTTTTCTGTGATTTACTTTCTGTTGCTTGTTTCCTGTATTCTCCATTCTACCACAAGCTTCCTGAGGGGCGTCCTCTTCCTCAGTATTGTGGACTCTCAGCATTAAACTGGGTCTGACACACAGAGGACGCTCCCCATGGCACAATGACTGTCCTCCTCCATCTGCATCCTATGAGCCCCCACTTCAGCCCCCTTGCCTTACAAAATTTTTTCTCTTATTTCCAGAATACTAAAAGTGATGAGTAGTCAATACCAAATATGTAGTTACACATATGCTGCTTTAGTCATTCCTCATAGCAGCCCTTCAAGGCAGGCATGATTACTGCCTCATTTTACAGCTGAAGACATGCAACTTCAGGGAACCACACAGGTAGCTGATTATAGTGAGGTTCCAACTCAGGTTTGGACTCCAAAGCCTGTGTTCTCTGCACTATACCTGCCTTCCTCTCTCTCTAAAGACTTAAGAGCTCAGAAGCATGAAAGAAACCAGCACTTTGTATGTTTCAGGGATTCACTGTCATTCTTTCTCCTCCAAATGCCTGCACTACTACATGCTGTTACCCATCAAGACAGTCACCATAAAGTAGCTTAGTTTTCATTTTCCTGTGGGTATAACTCATTTTCTCCAAAAGAAAAAACATTACTGGGAGCCAGGACTTTTGAACTCCTAATGGGTGCTGAATAAATCCTTTTGATTTAGATCAGGCAGGGGCATGGGGTGGAAGGACTTCCCTCGCCTCTGATCTTGGCATCAGGGAGGCCTCCCACAAATGCCTCTGGTGGCATACAGTTCTGTCTGAGATGGACTGACGCAGAATTGGCCCTTTGGCAATGTTTATTACAGTCTTACATACCACAGCCATTAGGTGTCCCCTTGTTGGGGGGCGGCGGGAATGTTGGATTTTTGCCCTGTCTCGAGTGGGATGGGCAAGATAGCTGTCCTCCTCAACGGTGACCTGAAGAGATGTACTGTGAGTCATGAGTGCTCTTCAGCGACCTTTGTCCCAACCCAGCATCCCGAGGCCTGAACGCGTGCCCATTCCATTCACGGCTTCTGAATGAATCCATGGGCAAGGGGATTTACTGGACACGAAGGGGCTCTTTAAGCTGACGCAAGGCTGGCTCCCGCATCATGAAGTGGGGAAGAGGAGGTGTCAGAAGAGACTTGGAGAGAAGGTAGAAAGAGATCAGGTTTTTAAAAGGGAGGTAAAGAAGTAGAGCTGGTGGGGGAGCGAGTAAATGGGGCCTGCATAATCCTCCCCCTTCAGTGGGTCACAGCTGCTCCCTCTGCCCCAGTCTCCCTCCCTCTCCCCACAGTGAGCCCCCTGACCTCATCCAAGATACGGTTCTTGGCTCGGGTGATGGCAGAGTTGAGGGCACTGATCCACGATTCCTTCTCTTCTGGACTCACTGCCAGGAAGATCAGGTTGGGTGCCTGTGAGGGGAAGATTCCTGTTTCAGCCAGGGTTTTAGAGGTGGTGCCTCACCTCGAGATGAAGAAATAAGAGATTATAATCTCACTTTCTTAGACCCAGCTCCGGGAAGGAGAGATATTCTGCTTCCAGAGTCATCCATAACTTAAGGAAACCCAGCTTCTATTCCTGCAAAATGCATAGCTAGGAGGTTGTTTTAGAAACGACCAAGGAAGAGCTAAGAAGGATACTGAGTATTAATATGGTATTGGAGATAATCAGAGGAAGTCTGATGAAGGACAGGTATTAAAATACAAATCTTTCAATGTTTGAAGAAATAGAATGTGACAGGAGTAACTTCCCTGGGTTCCCTCCGACCAGATGAATTAGATTCAGAACTTCAACCACCTATCAGGGTACAAGGACAGGGATTTTCTTCTAAGGGATGTAAATATGCACATGTGTGGATGTGTGTGTATAAGACAGAGAAAAATAAAGAGATATATAGAGAGATGATCTTTGTGGCTGAACAGGTTAAAGGCTGGCCTGCCTGGAAAGAAGGAAATGGCCACAATATTCTCAGGTGAAATGATAAAAGCCAGCAGGAGAGCAATCCAGGGCCTCTGAGCCAAGATTGCTGAGAGAAGTTGAGGGGAAGGAGTTCTCCCCTGCCCCCTCCAACCCTGTCCATGTTCCAGCAGCCAAGGTGGCAGGAGAAACATACCGTGTTACCGGGCTGTTTGGAGTGGGCAAGAGTAAACTTGCTATGATTTTTCTTGCTCCTGCTCTTGGACTTCCGGAGCTCTTCACACTTCTCATAGTCACTCAGGTCAAATACCTCTTGAATATTTTTCTCATCTTTTACCTAGGGGAGGGTTGGGGTGAGGTGAGGAGGATAAAATTATTTAGCCCCTCCACCCAGACTGTTTTTTTTTTTTTGTTTTTTTTGTTTTTGTTTTTTTTTTTTGAGACGGAGTCTCGCTGTGTCTCCCAGGCTGGAGTGCAGTGGCGTGATCTCGGCTCACTGCAAGCTCCGCCTCCCGGGTTCACGCCATTCTCCCACCTCAGCCTCCCAAGTAGCTGAGACTACAGGCGCCCGCCACCACGCCCGGCTAGTTTTTTGTATTTTTAGTAGAGACGGGGTTTCACCATGTTAGCCAGGATAGTCTCGATCTCCTGACCTCGTGATCCACCCGCCTCGGCCTCCCAAAGTGCTGGGATTACAGGCTTGAGCCACCGCGCCCGGCCCACCCAGACTGTTAGTTTAGATCATCTTGGGAAGCAGAGGAAGCCTGAGGAGAGGGAGGCATGCCAGGAGAGGAGAGGGCCGTCCTGCCCAAAGCCTACAAAGGCCTCACATCGAGGAGGAGGCTAGGGCAGCCCCACGTCTTGAATGTTCAGGTGTGTTTCTGTTTAAATCCCTTCTCTTCACTCTCCTTAGCCAGGCTGCCATTTCCAGAGTCCCACTATGCCTCTCTTCACCCATTGCCCCACTCTTCCTTAAGGACACAACTTACATGTTCTAAAAAGGCTCATGTCCTTAAAGGGACATGGTAGATGGTTGATCCATCACCCTCAGTAAGACAGACCTGTATGGCCCTTGATGGTCCACAGAATGAAGATTAAGGCATGGCCAGTATCAGGCTGTCTGGAGGGAAGGAGGGGCTGTCTCTGGCCTCCCCACTCGCACGTGTGCAGTATAGCTCTCCCACCCCACCTTGCTCCCTTCTCTGGTATGTACAATTATAGAGACTCATCTTCCTTGTTCATTTCAGGAGCATAGCCACCACAGGACGGCAGCCCCCTGTGTTCACTTTGCTGAGTTTGTCCAGAGAAGCTGAAAACTACAATTACAGTTCCTACCCTTTCCTCCTCCCTCTAAGGTACTGTGACAATCCAAACTAACTCCTCCAGACCTGAAAAACCATTTCTTTCATCCCCCTATCTCTAGGCAAGAATGCACTTAGACTTTCCCTTGAAGACTACACTTTAGACTTGGAAAAAAGTATTCTGTGACTTCTTGCCATTATTCTAGTTTGAGTGCCTGGGTCCCCTTTATTGCAGGAAGCTCTTCCTCGTATCTAAACTTAGCCCTCCCTGCTGTAGTCTCTGTCCTGCACTCTGGTTCTACCTTTAGCAGCTTCAAGTAACATTTAGCTCTTAGCACTCCTGCTGAACATCTCATCGAGGCCGCATTCCTAGTGACATCCTCCAACCCCAACTAGCCTTTTCTGAGCACTGCAAAGCGGCTCTAGAAATATTTCTTCGCAGGTCCATTTGAAACCGATCACAATGTTTTCTCCTTTCCCCTAAGGCGGTGTTCCTACAACTCTGGGACTCTGAAGCAGTGGCTTATGGATTTGGTTTGGCTTGCAAAGACCAAAGTTACAGAGAGGAGACTTAGTTACAAGCCCAGACTGCACAGTCTGTTCACCCTCTGTGACTTGAGCCCAGGGTTGGAACACCTCAGGAAAAAGCTGGTCACGTTTTCCTGGGATGAGAAATGAAAAGCACCAGCACTTGTCTCATTAAAACTAAACAGATAAAAGTAGCCTCATGTCTTCCTTGGATGACATCCACCTACCCTGACTGAAATTATTTTTCAAAAGAGTCCCCAACTTCCCCAGCTCTGAAATGGTGCTCATGTGCATGGAGGTGAATTCATCTATCCTCCTGGTTCCTGGAAACCTGGAAGTGGGGAAGTGGTTCTCCCTTCCATTACCCAGACCATCTACAGTCTTGCATCTGCCCATCCTTCTGAATTGCTGCTGGACCTGGAGGCTGATGACAGATGAGGACAGATGACCACATGGCCCCATTCAAGTGAGTGACTGCTCATACATCTACCTCCATTTGTTTCAGCAAGGCTTGGCTCCTCCAGGGCCCCCCACTTTCCAGGTTCCCTGGCTTTAGGCTGGAAAGCGGCCAGAGGCCTTGAATGATTACGGGTAGAAGTAGGACAAGGTGCTGGCAAGGGGTGTCCAAGAACAATTCCCAGAAACACGGGGCAGGGATGTAAGATGATGCATCATCCCTCCTCTCCCCCTCCTTCTCCAGAGTTGAGACTATCAGCAGAGTCCAGAAACCGTGGAGAGGAAAGTGCTGGGTGTGTGAATGTAGCCAGGGGAAGAGAGTTAACTTACTCTGTTTTCCTTAGGGGAAGGGAAGGAAAGGAAGTTATTCTAGCTTGCATACAGACTGATAAGGAGTTCTGGGGAGCAGAAGACACTGACAGAGGTTAGCCCTTAGTGGGGGTGGAGAGGGTGGGAGATGGGGTGAGGCAAGCAGTAGCACAAGTATATTCCAGTGCCTGGGAAGATGGACAAAGCCAGCAGACTTGTTCTCCACCGTATTGTGTTTTTTTTTCCACGCTTATCTAATTCCCAGAGTCTCATTTATAACTACCCATCTTCCAAATTAACCCTCCCTTTCCCCTGATTCTTTGTCCTTGACCACAGAAAGGGATTTTTTCCCACACCTGTCCAAAGACTTGCCCCAAACCCAATTTCCTTGACCATGAGGTCTAAGGTCTAGCTTCTGTTCTTACCCACCAGCCTGTGACCATAAGGTGCTCCAGCCCTCTTTGAGAGAGGATGCCCTTTGACTGAGAAGGAAGAAAATGATTACTATCGAACACAGAAGAAATTCTATGGCAGAGGTGGTTGTGGGAGACCCTGCCTTTAAGAGAGGAAATAACAAAAAAGACTAGTGAAAATTCTGGGAGATAGGGTTATAATTTTTCTGGCATTAACAGCAAATGATATAGATTATACTCTGCCTTAAAAAAAATCTGTCCAGGCACTGTGGCTCACACCTATAATCCCAGAATTTCAGGAGGTTGAGGCAGAAGGATCACTTGAAGCCAGGAATTTGAGACCAGCCTGGGCAACATAGTGAGACCCCATGTCTACAAAAAATAAAAAAAAAAATAGCTGGGTGTGGTGGTGCATGCCTGTAGTCCCAGCTACTCGGGAGGCTGAGGTGGAAGGATTGCTTGAGCCCAGGAGGTCAAGCAAGCAGAGAGTTACAACTGTGACACTGCATTCCAGCATGGGAGACACAGTGAGACCATCTCTAAAAAACAAAACAAAACACCCTGTCTTGACTCTATTGGCCCTGGAGCTTTTTGCAAGTGGGCAGAATAAAGCCCAGAGTCCTCTGTCAATTTCACTTTTAACCAGGCCCACTGTAGCATGGAAACTGGCTCTAAAAAAGCATAGTATCAATATGTCTAGTCCCTCTTTCCTATGCCCTTCCCAGCAGGAGACAGCTGGCTCCGTGACCAGTCAGATGGTCCTGACTCATAGGACACCAGACATCCTAGGCTGAGGTCATTCCATCCTTTCCCCTGTCTCTGTACCTCTTCCTCACAAGCAAGGATCAACTATGCTTTTGCCCCCAGACTCTGCTCTTTGGGCAAATACAAACAAGCAATGGATGTCTTATTCCTCTTACCCTTTCACTATTACGTTTTCCCTGACTTGTAGGAAGTTCTCCCTGATTGGTAACTAGAGTTTCCTGCAATTAAGAAGTTCGGGGAAGACAGGAGATACACTTTGACACTTGCTTTTTTTTTTTTTTTTTTTTTTTTTAATTAGAAAGCCGGAAAGTTGTGGAGAAAACTTTCTGGAGGATTTGTGATTGGGCAGCCGTAACTCTTAAAAATAAATCCTCCTGGCCGGGCATGGTGGCTCACATCTGTAATCCCAGTACTTTGGGAGGCTGAGGCTGGTGGACCACTTGAGGCCAGGAGTTTGAGAGCAGCCTGGTCAACAATGCGAAACACTGTCTCTACAAAAAATACAAAAACTAGCCAGACATGGTGGCACCCACCTGTAGTCCCAGCTACTCGGAGGATGAGATGGGAGGATCACTTGAGCCCTGGAGGTGGAGGTTGCAGTGAGCTGTGATCAAACCACTGCATTCCAGCCTGGGTGACAGACCAAGAAAAGTGCCTTCACCTCACTCCTAAGACTTTCCATCACCAACTTCCTAGCTTTGTGTAAACAGTTAGGTTTCAATACCCTTAAGAGGGATCTCTTTGGCTGTGGCACAGCTTAGTTCTTCCCTAGATGCCTCAGTAGATGTTCTTCTAGATGAGTACTTTGTCTCAGGGTGTGTGTATATCTGTTTCAATACCATAAAAGGTTTTATTTACCTAAATATAATCTACTGAATAAGGGTGTCTACTGCAGAAAGTAGAAGAGGTTAGAACTCAGGGAGGACTTCCCAGTTAGCTCTGGGTGAGGGAACACAGAATCCCTCCTGTGAGGGTGAGAGGAAGAGCCACTCTAACTGGTACACAGGACAGTCTCCCAGGCTATACCGACAGTCACAGAGGCAGGGATTGGAGTGACTTCTAACCACTGGAGGGGCAATTCTGATTTCTCAACATGAGTACACGTTATTGACCCCAAGACTTAGGGAAAAAAGGGAGATGGGTCTGGATTCAATTATCATAGCTCAGGTTTTGACACAGTGTAGACTGGTTTTCATGGTTAAATACACAGCCAAAGGTATCCAAAGACATACAGGGGTTCTTAACTCCATTCTTCTCCCTTCTGATACAAATGGGGGGGGGGTGGGCAGGAAGTGGGTAGAAAATGGGTTCCTTGCCTTTTTTAAATGGGGTGGGGGTGGGGAACAGAGAGCATACTGGTTAGGGACACTGCCTTCAACGAAAATAACTGCCACTCACAGACCCGAGGTCACAGGGGCCAGACAGCGGGGTGCGTGTGTATTTTCTGTGATTCAGGGCGGATGCGCCACGGACAGGACCTGTGCACGCTCCTGCCACAGACAGGAAAGGGGAGGCTGGCTGGGGTTAGGGTCGGGGGACAGAAAGGGGTGGCGAATAGGCTAAACTGTTTCAGCAGAAATAACAAAGAAAATAAACCCTATATTCAGGAGGCCGGGTAGGGTGGGAGGCAGCAAGGGACACTCAGGACTTCTGGGGCGTCTTGGGAGGGGCTTATCATTGTTGTTAGGTATTTGCAAACAAAAAAACACTGAGTAAGCGGCCAGCTCAACTTCTAATTCTCACTCGGGTCTTCTCACTAAAGGGTGACCTTTCTCTGCAGATGAGATGGGGGTAGAGAGTCAGGAGACCACTGAACTTGCCTTTGGAACAAAACGAGGGTGGAGTAAGCTAGGCGAGCCCTTGTGGAGTGACAAAGTGGGGGGTATGAGAAAATGCAGAGTTAGAGGCAAGAAGCACCCACCTCCTTCTCAGAGATGTAGAGCTGGTCCCCTTTCAGCACCACATAGCGGTTTTTCCAAATCTCCCTGAAAATCCCTTTCCCGCAGAATTTCCGGACCCAGCCGACCTTCTCGGGCGGTGCAGGCTGCTGGTTTCCATCCTGAGGCCCCTGCCCCAGGACAAGATGAGAAGCGGGCGGTTAGGAGATTCCAGCCGCGGCTTCCTCTCCATCCGTCTCTCACGACCGCCTCAGCGGCCCCGTCTCCTCCGAAGGCTGCGGCCGGGGGTGGGGGAGGCGCCCCAGGTTCGCTCCCACTTCGGAAAGGTTTTCACTCCAAGGAACTCCCCCCGTTCCCCTCCCCTGCTCCCGAATAAACAACCGGGGCTGCGAGTGGCAGGGGCGCGGGCCGGGCGCGGAGGGGCTCCCGGGCTCCCTCCAGGCCCTGCGTCCCCGCCGCCCCGTGCTCGCCGCGCGGGGACTAACGGCGTTTCTTTGGTTTTCTCTCCCATTGTCTCCTCGCCACGGCGGAGCGCGAGGCAAACGCCCGCCCCGCGCCCAGGGGCGGGGGAGGTGCGGGTCAGGGGGAAACTCAGCCAAGTTGAATCCCCCTGAGGCGAGTAAACAAACAAAAGCCCCCGCCGGCGCCTCGCGGGGCCCAGAGCCCCGGCCCGGGGCCGAGGCCAAGGGGACCTGGCCGCCGGGGCGGGGGAGCGGCCGGGGCGGGTGTCTCTCAGGCTGCCGCGGCGCCGACGGGGCCGGGGTCGTCGGAGCGCGGAGGCGGCGGCGGCCGCAGGGCGGGCGGGCGCACTCACCCGCTTGGCGGAATTGTTCTTCTTCATCATTCCCAGCGGGCGCGAGCGCGGGGCTGCGGGCCGAGGGGCGGCCCCGCGTCGGGGCCTCGGCGGCTCCGCGGGGGCTCCTTCCCCGCGGGAGGGCGTCGGAGCTGCCCCGGCGCCGCCGCTGCTCCTCCCTCGCGCCCTCCCGCTCCCGGACTCTCCCCTTCTTTGTAGCTCCGGTTTCACTCAAGGCCGGCCTCCCTCGCGTTCGCACTCGCACACACACGCACGCCCGCTCCCCGCCCCTCGGCGCCCTCCATCCCGGCGCCCACGCGGCCCGGGTCCCCGAGCGCGCCCCCGCCAGCCGCCGGCCCGGCCCAGCGCGGCCGCTCCCCCGGCCCGGTGCGCTGTGGGCGGCCCAGCCCGCGCCCCGCAGCTCCATCCGCGGGCCGCTGACGTTGCGAGTTCAGAATAAAGGGCGAATCGCGGAGCCGCAGCTCGGGCGCTCCCCCCGCCCCCCCGCCTTTGTTTCTGACTCACGGAGGGGGAAGAAGGCGGCCTCCAAGCGGCCGGAGACCGCTTCCCAGGGGGCAGGGACCCTGGCTCCGCGGCGGCTCGGGCGACACGCGGAGCCCAAGAGACCTGGCCGCCGGCCGCCCCGGGGCCCAGTGGGCGGGCGCGGTGATAATGGAGAGACGTGCGGATTCGTGAAGACCGGAGATCGCCAGCCTCTAGAGCATCGCCTTTCTTGACCAAAAACAAAAACGAGAGCGGGAGCCCGGAGGGCGCGCCACCCAGAACTCTCATCAGGAATTCACGCTTCTAGGTGCTAGGGTGGCCTGGGCAGGTCAGATGCTGGGAAAAGTTTTATGCTCCGGAGGGGATCGACGTGTTGGGGGATGGGGTGGGACAGAAGTTTCTATTAATACACGTTTCTTCCAGTGTACAAAGCCTCAGGCCTTATTGTAGCCTCAGGAGAATAATCCTAAGGATGAGGCGGATTTTATGATCTCCATCTCACAGGGAGAAAACGGAGACTCAGAATAGCTGAGGGATTTGCAGACACAGTGTCAATGCTGGCAGGAATAGAATTGTCTCCAAACCATGATCCTTTATACCAAGTGGCTTTCAATGTAAGTTCCAGGTGAGGCTTAAACTTCCTGCCACCTGGGTATCTTTTCCCGCTGCACTAATAGGTAAAAATCCCATCCTCTCTACAGCGCTGGAGCCCAGTGGAGGGAAGGGCTGAACGCCCAGAGAATGCCCTGACTAGGGAAGCCTCTGCTGATCCCTCCTACAGCAGATCTGCCTCAGAGCTTCCAGGACACATCTTAGTAACTTCATGTCTTTTCAGTATATATATGTGTGATGGAAAAGGGGAGTGAGAAACCCCACTCTTAGGTATTGGTTTCATCACCACTCTGGGCTTTGGTCAAGTCACTGAATTTCTTTAGGCCTGCATCCCTCCAACATATTAAGTGGTGAGGGATGAACTGCCATTTTTATCAACAAGGAAAGTTAGGGGAAGATATGAGATGACCTCTGAGAGTCCTTTGAAGATATGTGTTGTCTTCTAGGGCTAATTTTGAAATAAAAGGCTAATAAACACATTGCCTGGCACATGGCAAGCATGCAATAACCACAAAATGAATAAAAATCCCTGGCACTGAGGAGCAGGGAAAAGGAAAAATCCTTTTTCCAGAGATGTCTCAAGATAAAAGTGTTGGCTAAATTTGTGGTTTGAGTAGTGGAGGCTGTTTTGGCTTTTTCTGGTATGTCAAATGAAGGAGGGGCTCCCTCCCCTTCCCAGTCCCACCTTTCCTCCTAATCCAATATTCCTCTCAACTTCTTTCCATTCACCATACCAATTAATTCCACGATTTTAGACTGACACAGAACCTTATCCTTTCAAAATGCTCTTATATGTCATTTCTTTACACCTTTAGTGCCACCTTGTAAGGTATATAGATTAAGTATTAATATTTTCATTTGGAAAATGAGGAAACAGGGCATGCCAGATCAACTGACTTGCCCAAGTTTATACATCAAGTTACTGGCTAAATGGATTAGAATCCAAGCTTCCTGACTGCAGTCTCCTCTTCAGATTTTGTAACCCCCTCCCATGGGCATGAGTGTGCATACACCACGTTCCCCAAACCATCTTGTCCCCTTCCCAATGTCTCTATTTTTTTTTTTTTTTTTGAGACGGAGTCTCGCTCTGTCGCCCAGGCTGGAGTGCAGTGGCCGGATCTCGGCTCACTGCAAGCTCCGCCTCCTGGGTTTACGCCATTCTCCTGCCTCAGCCTCCCGAGTAGCTGGGACTACAGGCGCCCGCCACCTCGCCCGGCTAGTTTTTTGTATTTTTTAATAGAGACGGGGTTTCACCATGTTAGCCAGGACGGTCTTGATTTCCTGACCTCGTGATCCGCCCGTCTCGGCCTCCCAAAGTGCTGGGATTACAGGCGTGAGCCACCGCGCCCGGCCCCAATGTCTCTATTTTCTAACCCCCCGTTTAAAGAGCGATGAAAAAATAATGAGCAAATCCAGGATGTCTTCGTATGTGAGGAAGCAATATGTCCAGATGTACTGGTAAGGAATAGCCCGCATGATTTTTTGAGGGTTTGCTGGACAAACACACATGAGTGGTTTAGATTTATCATTTAAATAGATTCTGATTTATGGGAAAAAAGTAATTCATCATTTGCCCCATCTTCCTCCTTTCCCAATAGTCAATAAATATTGGGCCGCGCGTGGTGGCTCACGGCTGTAATCCCAGCACTTTGGGAGGCCGAGGCGGGTGGATCATTTGAGGTCAGAAGTTCAAGACCAGCCTGACCAACATGATGAAACTCCATCTCTACTAAATACAAAAAAAAAAAAAAAAAAAAAGCCAGATGTGGTGGCACACGCCTGTAATCCCAGCTACTTGGGAGGCTGAGGCAGGAGAATCGCTGGAACCTGGGAGGCAGAGGTTGCAGTGAGCCGAGATCGCACCACTGCACTCCAGCCTGGGCAGCAGAGTGAAATTCCATCTCAAAAATAGATAGATAGATAGATAGATAGATAGATAGATAGATAGATAGATAGATATAGATAAAACAAATATTTGAGTGCCTCCTATATGCGAGGTCCAGGGTTCCTTTTGTGTTGCATCAGATAGGTGCCAGAGCATTGTGAAACATCAGGCAGAGGGGCTAATGAAAAAGAAAAACCCTCCAAAGTAATTTTCAGATTCCAGAGCAGATGCATGTGGGCTGCAGAACCTTCCCTGCCTGTCTGCTCTCTTAAGATGTTACATAAATCTCTGGCGTCCTTTCTTTCTCTGCCCTGCTCCATCCTGTGATCCTGCCCCTACTTTCGTTCACCTGTTCTCCCTTTGTCCTGTCACTCACCCCTTTCCACTTCCTCTGGCCTATTCTTGAAGCTGATTTGCCTCACCAGGTGAACTTCGTGGTACCTGAATTGGGATGTAGGTCGGACTGTTTTCCAAAGACCAATGCTTAAGTGAGAAATCTGAGAACGTATGGGTTCCTTTACACATTTTTATAGCGCTGTCTCCTCAGCGTTCCTCAGTGAGCTTGACACTACACACACATAAACCACAGAAATCACTCTCAGTCAGTTTCTGCCTGTGGTGGAGATAAGACACTAGGAGGACCTCATGATGGGGGTACCTTCCTAACAACATCTGAGGATAAGACGTGACTGCTAGTAGCTGTATTCTATAACAGAATATTTTATAACTTAAGGGAGAAAGGGAACTATTAGAGATAAAAACTTGTGAACTGCTTGCAAGTTTACTGGGCGGAAACTGTTATTCAAACACAGTTGTCTAAAAACAAATATCCTTGGCTTTTGTGGAGTAAATGGAACACAGAGGTTTTGACCAGGGCATTTCCACTTATGGGGGAGAGGATTATTAAAAGCATACAAGACCTTAATTAAAGTGATGTTTTTAAAGGGCACAAAAATAAAGGGCCAGTAATAATGGAATCAGCTCTGTAAATCTTACACAAAAATATGAGTCTTTGATTCTTAATAAAGAAATGCCAACTTCTGACATCAAACACCCTGATAGTAGGGCTCATTTCTTAGACTTCTTGATATTGTCAGTTGAGTAGGCACAATGGAAGCAGATGAATAATGAGGAAAATGATATAAGGAAGGTCTCTGTTTTTGCTTTTTTTATTCCACAGCGTTATCTTGGCGATAAGAAGAGAAGCGCAGATATTCCTGCTTGGAGGAGGGAGTTTTTCATATTTTAAAACACTATATAACTTGTAAAATGCTGCATTTAAAATACTCCATCCCCAAGTGCAGGCTGTCTCAAAGACTTATAAAAAATGAAGAAGAAAAAATTACCCAAAGGGACCCACAAAAGCCAAAAACAAAAACAAACACCTTGGATTTTACTTCATGAGTGTGTGTAAAGAAACAACAGCTGAGGCCGGGTGTGGTGGCTCACGCCTGTAATCCCAACACTTTGGGAAGCTGAGGTGGGCAGATCACGAGGTCAGGAGTTCAAGACCATCCTGACCAAGATAGTGAAACCCCATCTCTACTAAAAACAAACAAACAAACAAAAAAAAACAACCAAACAGCTGAGAGCTGGGAGGAGTGGAGAAAAGAGGGACAGAATGACCTTTCAGCTTTTCCCTCTATTTTTTGAACTGTTTATTAGTGCAATGATTAGATGTGCAATGATTAAAATGATTAGTCCAGTCATTTTACATGTGATTCTGTACAGAAATTAATCTTATTTACTATTAGCTACATTTTATTGATTACTGTACACCAGTGTTTTAAGCACTTTTCATGTATCATCTCATCTCATTTAATTCTTATAATCCTATGAGGAAGGTTCTGTTTTATAAATGAGAAAGCTGAGCCACAAAGAGGCTAAATAACATTCCCAAAGCCATATAAATATGACATAGATTTGGCCCTTGCTGTCTGATGCTAGAGAATATTTATCAACATACAAGTTCACACACACACACACACACGCACACACACACCAGGGAGGGATTGCGCTTTGGTATTTTTGCTATGATGATTTGAGGATACCTTAATTTCCTGGCAATAATGATACTATCGGTTTATCCTGTTTTCAAGAGAGGTGAAATTGACACCAGAATTTATTATTTGCCTTGACATACTTTAAATATCCTTCAGGTAGAGGTAATGCCTTCATTATATTTGGTGTGAAACCAGCTCATGTCCCACCTCATAAATTCCCATAAATTAGCCCCAAAGAAATAAAACTAAATCACTCATATCTTTTCACAAAATGGATTTTTATTGTGGTCATACATGGTTTCTCAGTGCCACAGAAAATTGCTATGTAGGGACAAAAAATTTTGGATGGCTCTATAAAGAAATATGGTAGGTTTTCAGAAATAAGTTGTGCAGGAATGTGGTTAATGAAAAGCAGAAAGGGCCGGGCGCGGTGGCTCACGCCTGTAATCCCAGCACTTTGGGAGGCCGAGGCGGGCGGATCACAAGGTCAGGAGATCGAGACCACGGTGAAACCCCGTCTCTACTAAAAATACAAAAAATTAGCCGGGCGCGGTGGCGGGCGCCTGTAGTCCCAGCTACTCAGGAGGCTGAGGCAGGAGAATGGCCTAAACCCAGGAGGCGGAGCTTGCAGTGAGCCGAGATCGCGCCACTGCACTCCAGCCTGGGCGACAGAGCGAGACTCCGTCTCAAAAAACAAAAACAAAAACAAAAACAAAAACAAAAAAAAAAGAAAAGCAGAAAGGGTCAAGGGAAGAGAAAGGAAGTCAAGGAATGTGGTATGTACATCAAATGATTACTTTTTAAGCCCCTCTAGGCTCTGATAACCCTTTCCCCACGTCAGATCCCAACAAAATTCATCAGTAACTGAAGTGATTGTGCTAACAGATACATAAAGACTACCAGAGAAAAGTGGGTTGAGATGGGCTCAGACTTATTGTTAGGTCAACTCTGGGAGTCGTGTGTCTGTGCCAACCACAAATCTGTGGGCTACCTGGAGATGAGTTCTAACAACCAGCACAGAACCCAAAGCTGCTCTCCAACACCTCTGATTAGTAGGAAAAGCCTGTAGTGGGGGTGAGAGAGGAAGCTGTGCCCTTCCCCCAACCACTGTTTCATCTTCTGCTCGCTGACCTTGATGTGACTTGAGAGCTCTCCTTGCTTCGGCTGTGCAGTCCAGAAGCCAGAACTTCCTCTAGGAAACTGATAAGTAGTTTGAGGTTACTTGAAAGAAAAAACAAAAGCATCTCCAAAAATAGAATGTCTTGCTCTGGACAGCTAACCAGATGAAAATATATCATGAATAGTAGCCAAGAGGTACTGGTCTGATATTTGGGTATAGAATGGAAGCATCAGTTGAGCACTGCAACATCCATACTGCAAGGACAGTCCTTCTGTGCTCTTCCCCAGGGTCTTCATTTTGTTTTTTTTTAGAATTAAATTTGTAAGGTCTATTAAGACTAACATTTCAAGTTTGAAGTTTCTATTTGGGAACCCAGAATTTTTAAGGGCAAGGCCACTATATTAACTCAATACCATGTTACATCAGCACCTGTTATCTATACTCTTGAAACTGTCTCAGAGCTTGTATGTTGTCTCTAGTTTCTTCCTTATCCAATCTACTCTCCAGAGTGGCACCAGAGTTACTTATCTAAAATACGGATTACAAGCCAGGTGCGGTGGCTCAGGTCTGTAATCCTAGCACTTTAGAAGGCTGAGGCGGGTAGATTGCTCGAGCCCAGAAGTTCGAGACCAGCCTGGGCAACAGAGCGAGACCCTGTCTCTAATTAAAAAAAAAATTAACAAATAAAACAAAATACAGATTTTATCCTGTTATATACTCTCCCCTCTTCTGCTTTAAAACCTTTCTTTTACTTATGGAAAATGTACAGTTCAAGGCCTTTCATAATGTGGCCTAATAATGAATACTTATATTCATTTTGTTCTGAGCACTTTTTAAAGCCGTATGTGTATATATATGCATATATGCCTGCAGCCCTGTCAAACAGATGCTACTATTATCCTCATTTTAAGAAAACGAAGAAGCAAACCTATAGAGGGGAGGTTAAGTGACTTGCCAAGGTCACAACAGACAGTAAGTGGCTCAGCTGGGACTCAAACCCAGGCTCTAGATTCTGTGCCTTTCAGCATCATACAATATTGCTTCCCACTCGTCTATTCCACCTCTCAGAGTGCAGCCTCTATGCCATCCATGCCCAACAACTCACTGTTCCTAAACATGTCATGAGCTTTCATACTTCAAGTAGTTATTCTTACTATGTCCTATGTTTGAAATGTAGGGCTATTCTTTCTCTGCTGAAATGGCGTGATCTCGACTCACTGCAACTTCTGCCTCCCAGGCTCAAACGATTCTCTTGCCTCAGCCTCCTGAGTAGGTGGGATTACAGGCATGCGCTACCATGCTGGCTAATTTTTGTAGTTTTAGTAGAGACAGGGGTTTCACCATGTTGGCCAGGCTGGTCTCAAACTCCTGGCCTCAAGTGATGATCTACCTGCTTCAGCCTCCCAAAGTGCTGGGATTACAAGTGTAAGCCACTGTGCCTGGCAGGAACCTTTTTCTTTAAGACTAAGGATTAAAAGTCACTTTTCTGGCCAGGCATGGTCTCATTCATACATACATATATAAATACATAAATGTCACTTTTTTGTAAAGCGCTTCCGACCCCTCCATGCTGAACTAATTACTATTATTACTTTATCCCACTCCTATCTCAGCACTGTATAATTGTTGCCAAGATAGACTGTGAGCTTCTTGGGAGGTAGGGGGAAGTCTTACTCACCTTAGATCTCCAGGGCTTAACACAGAGGTATCCAATAAAGTTATGCTGAGTAAATGAGTAAAATAGCTACCCACTGGCAAGAGAGCCCTCTTTATAATATAAAAGTGATTTGGATGGATGGGTGCGATGGCTTACGCTGTAATCCCAGCACTTTGGGAGGCTAAGGCGGGGGGATCGCTTGAGCCCAGGGATTCGAGACCAGGCTGGGCAACATAGTGAAACCACATCTCTATAAAAAATACAAAAATTAGACAGGCGCCTGTAGTCCCAGCTACTTGGGAGGCTAAGGCAGGAGAATCGCCTGAGCCCAGGAGGCAGAGGTTGCAGTGAGCCAAGATCGTGCCATTGCACTCCAGCCTGGGCGACAGGGGTGAAACCCTGTCACAACAACAACAATAACAACAACAACAACGACAACAACAAAAGTTATTTGGATGCTCAGGACTCTCTCTCAGAGCAGATATTTAAAAGACAGAGGACTGGAGGAATGACCAGGCATCTTATTACCATTGTTTTGCAGTTTTAGACTGAAAGATTCTGGGCTTGGAGAATTTAAATTCCAAACTCCTTTGCAAAAGAAAACATTGCAAAGTAGAGGGAAAGGAGTAGAAGTTAAGTCCATTTGTTTCTCTGCGGAAATACAGATATCTTTGGCCTGGCTTTTTGGCCAGTTGGACTGGAGACAATTGGAGGTCAGAAAACAAGTGTTAGGAAATGAAGTAGCACTGATTTTTTTTTTTTTTTTTTTTTAAAACAATAACACAACAAGTCTTGGTGACTTCTGGAAAGAATGAAATAAATGTGCTGGGAAACTCTACAGGAATTTATCAGGGGATATTTGGTTCATTTCCAACTCTGCTACAAAGGGAAGAAATAAAGATCCTCCTCTGTATATCAACAAGACCCCACATTCCTGACTATAATGAGAACACACTTACTATTTATATTTACCAAGCCTAATTTTGTTTCCTAGGGCCACTGTGACTTAAAAAAAATATATCTATTTGGGGACTCTGATGAGTCATTGCTCAGAATGCTTAAAAAATTATGGGGAATGAACATATTGGTAGCTGTACCCCAAATTTAGATTATGTTTAAAAACAAAACAAAATAATAATTTTTCTTTCTAAATTCGTTTTAAATCAATCTCATTAAAAGTGAACTCAAAAATCCCCTTCTCCTGTGGTGCCATAGTCCAGTTCAATTCAGTTCAATTCAATCCAATTCAACAAATGTTTAATGAGCATCCATTATGAATGAGGCATTGAACTAGGTGTACAAATGAACACCTTAGTTATGATTCCTACATTAAGGGACTCTCAGAGACAGATACACAATCACAATCCAATATGAGTATAAACAGAGGCAGTGCCAGAAACTAACAGAGTGGATTAATGCTACTGCTTTTTTGGTTTGTGCTGTCATCAAGGGTGTTTTCCTGACTCCATGTATAGAAGGAAGGTGGGTGGAAAAAAGCAGAACCCCAACCCTGATTTTATTTTATTTTATTTTTTATTTGAGATGGAGTCTTGCTTTGTCACCCAGGCTGGAGTGCAGTGGCCTGATCTCAGCTCACTGCAAGCTCCGCCTCTAGGGTTTACACCATTCTCCTGCCTCAGCCTCCCGAGTAGCTGGGACTACAGGCGCCCGCCACCTCGCCCGGCTAGTTTTTTCTATTTTTTAGTAGAGACGGGGTTTCACCATGTTAGCCGGGATGGTCTCGATCTCCTGACCTTGTGATCCACCCGTCTCGGCCTCCCAAAGTGCTGGGATTACAGGCTTGAGCCACCGCGCCCGGCCCAACCCTGATTTTAAAAAGTCAATCTTGAGAAGTCTTAAGTCACACACTGAAAAGCAAGCTTCTTCACTTAGATCGTTGGTAAGGGACTAGAGACCAACGTTTATAGGATTAAAAATATTAATTACTAAAATAATTCAGCTGAACAACTGTGTTTCTATTCCTAAACAAAGCTACCATACTGTAACAAAACTATGTGTGTGTATGTGTATATAATTTAAGGATATGTCTTCCTCCTTTTTCACTATACTCCACAGGTAAAAATTACATGTGAATTTCTTATACCAAAGACACCAAGGGGAATCTAGAACCTGAACAGTGGTATAATAATATATTAAAAAAATGTAACTTGTGGGGAGCAGAAAAATAGGAAAAGACTTTCAGGAAAATAATGAGAAAAACCCCAAGATATTTGCCGTAATGGAGTAATAAGCTTCTAATTACAGCCAAACACTTACTTGGAGATGTTAGGAGTATGGGAGTGGGTAAGGGAGAAGGATAAGATGAAAGTTTTAATAGCTCAAAACACTGAAAACGCTCCTCATCTCTCCTTTCAACTTCCACTGCTTGCAGTTTTGAGAGCCACTGCTGTGTTTCATACTTCTTTGCTTTTGCACCTACTATTCGAAGGCTGTCACATCTGTCTCATACTTTGTTTGGTGGAACTACGCACCTTTAAAAACCCAACTCTCACGTTATTACTCCTCTAGGAAGCTTTCCTCAACTGCATTGCCCTCCCCTTAGAGTTATTACTCGTTCTTCCATATCTTGTAAATATACTATGTTGTAATTTATTTGTCTATATGTCTATTTTCCATGCAAGCCTATGAAGCTTTTTGGGGCACAAGGATACATGAGTACATTCTCTTTGTAAAAGTTTTAAACAGTACACATATACCTCATCTTCCTTGACCCTTCTTATCCTCATCACTCCAGAAATAACATAATTTGATCAACAAATATTTACTGTCTACTATGTGCTAGGCACCGTTCTAGAAGCTGTGAATACAGCAATGAAGAAAGTAAAAAAAAACAAAAAACAAATAAATGAACAAAAAAACCCCTCTGCTCTCATGGAATTTATATTCCAATGGGAGATAAGGAGAATAAAATTAATTAGTCACTACTAATAATACAACAATGGTGTACACATATTACTATGTGCAAAGTACTGTTCTAATGGACAGAAACCATTCCACTTTAAATACACACGCACACACACACGAAACACAGAGAAGTCAAGATCTTACAGCTTAGAAGTGGAATTGGGATATAATCCCAGGCAATTTGGCTTCAGTTTGTTTTTTTAACTATAATGCTATACTGCCTCTTTGTAATACGTTAGATGAAGAAATACTATGGGAAAAGATAAAGCAGGCTTAAAAAAGGAGTATTGGAGATGATAGTGGTGTGAGATTTTAAAACTAGTGACTGGGCTGGGTGCGGTGGCTCACACCTGTAATCCCAGCACTGTGGGAGGCCAAGGTGGGAGGATCACTTGAGGTCACGAGTTTGAGACCAGCTTGACCAACATGGTGAAACCTGTCTCTACTAAAAATACGAAAATTAGCCAGGTGTAGTGGTGCATGCCTATAATCTCAGATACTTGGGAGGCTGAGGCACGAAAATCGCTTGAACCTGGGAGGCGGAGGTTGCAGTGAGCTGAGATTGTGCCACGGCACTCCAGCCTGGGTGCCAAAGCAAGACTCCATCTCAAAACAACAACAACAACAACAACAACAAAATAAAATAAAACTAGTGACTGGCTGCCCATGGTGGCTCATGCCTGTAATCCCAGAACTTCGGTAGGCTGAAGCAGGAGGATATTTTTAATCCTATTGCTTGAGTCCAGGAGTTCAACATCAGCCTGGGCAACATGGCAAGATCCTCTACAAAAAAATTAAAAAATTAGCTGAGCATGGTGGTGCACACCTGTAGTCCTAGCTCTTCAGGAAGCTGAGGTGGAAGGTTCACCTGAGCTTGAGCCCAGGATTTAGAGATTGCAGTGAGCTATGATCATGCCATTGCACCCCAGCCTGGGTGACAGAGTGAGACTCTGTCTCAAAAAAAGAGAGTTCATCAATGTTAGGTAATAGCTTTTCTTGAAGAGGAATAAAATACTACCATAAAAAAATCCCCCCAAAACAAAAACAAAAACTAGTACTCAAGGAAGACCTCCCTGAGAAAGTGACATTTAAGCCAAGACCTGAATGAGGCAACGGAGCATGTATCTGGGAAAGAGCAAGTGCAAAAGGATCAAGGCTCTGTATGTTTAGGGAAAAGAAAGAAGGTTAGTGTGGCTAGAGTGAAGTGAATAAGGTGTTGGATGGTAAGAGGTGAGATTGGAGAGGGAAGGAATGGGTAGAGTGGGCTATAAGGAGAGATCATGTAAGGCCTGGCATGTCATTGTAAGAATTGTGGTTTTTACTTTGGGTAAGATGAGAGACATCTGGAAGGTTCTGCAAAAAAATGTGACATACCCTGAATGACACATTTTCACAAGATCACCCTACTACTATATTGAGAAGGGGGTGCTGGGGGACAAGTGTAAAGCAGCTGCAGTAATCCCAGTAGGAAGTGATGGTGGCATGGAAGGGCATTAGATTCCGGGTGTATTTTGAAGGTAAAGCTCTCAGGACTTACTGATAAGTCAGGATGTAGGTGTGAGAGAAAGAGGAGATTCAAGAAAATGCCAAGTTTTTTTCTGCCTAAGCGACTAAAGGAATGGATGTGTCACTGAGGGGGGAAGTCGGAGCGAGGATTATGTGAGGAAGAAATATCAGAAGTTTGGTTTTGATCACGCTAAGTATGAATATTTATTAGACGTTCAAGTAGAGATGTCAAAAAGACAGTAGATATACAAGTCCAGAGTTTGGGGGAGAAGTTTGGTCAAGAAACACTGGTTCTCAATGGGGTGAGGAGGAGTGTGATTTTACTCTCAGGGGACATTTGGCAGAGTCTGGAGATGTTTTTCTCCTTGTCATAACTGGTGGAGTGCTGCTGGTTTCTCACGGGTATAGGCCAGGAATGTTGCTGAACATCTATAATGCAAAGGACAGTGCTCCACAGCAACAGATTATCTGCCTCCAAATAGCAATAGTGAAACTCAGGACTAGAAATATAAATCTGGGAGTTAGTAGTGGAGACAGAATTTAAAGCCATGAGACTGAATGAGATGGCCAAGGGAGTTGGTGGCCAAGTCCCAGGTATTCCAAAAACAGGAGAAACAGCAAACGAGACAGAGAAGGAATGGCCAGTGAGGTAGGAGGACCAAGACAGTATAGCTCCTGGAAGCTAAGTGATAACAATGACCAGTCTGCGCAACATAGTGATACTGCATCTCTATTTTTTTTAAAAACAGAAGTGAAGGAACTGTGTCAGATGCTGCTGATAGGTCAAGCAAAATGAGGACTGAAAGTTGACTCTATGTTTAGCTATGTGGAGGTCCCTAGGGACCCTGACAAGATTTTGGAGTGATGGAAGTGAAGGCCTGAATGCAGTAGTTGAGGAGAATATGTGGGCTTAAGAGAATATGTGAGGGAAGGAATTAGAGACAGTGAGTATAAACAACTCTTGGAGAATTTTCCTATGAAAGAGAACAGAGAAATGAGATGGAGCCTAGAAAGAGTAAGGGGATTAAGAGAGGGCTTTTAAAGATGCAGAACATAGCATGGTATTTCAAACTGATTTTTTTTTTTTTTTGGGAGACGGAGTCTCACTCTGTCGCCTAGGCTGGAGTGCAGTGGCACGATCTCGGCTCACTGCAACCTCCACCTTCCGGGTTCAAGCAATTCTCCTGCCTCAGCCTCCTGAGTAGCTGGGACTACAGGGATACGCTGCCACACCTGGCTAATTTTTTGTATTTTAGTAGAGACAGGGTTTCACTGTGTTGCCCAGGCTGGTCTCGAACTCCTGAGCTCAGGCAATCTGCCCACCTTGGCCTCCCAAAGTGCTAGGATTACAGGCGTGAGCCACCGTGCCTGGCATAACAGGATATTTCTATGCTTCTATGAATAATCCAATAGATAGGAAAAAAACGATTTGGGAAAGAAAGGGGAGCGAGTTTGGAGTGATATCCCAGTGTAGGTGAGGTGGATGGGCTCTGGTGCCCAAGTGGAAGAGCTAGCCCCAGCTAGGAGCATTCATCCCCTATGATAGGACAGAAGGCAGCGGGTTTTCTCCCTTTTAATTATCTTCTAATGGTTTGTCTTACTAGTCAGTGCACATCTTGAGTATTACCTTCTTCATTCTTAGTATAAAGTGGATGAATTGTTTGCCAAATGAACATGATTCAGATACAGATTTTTAACAGAAGACCCCAGCTTAAATATCACCTAGTATACTAAACTTTTTCTAAATATCCAACAGCAGTTTTATCAGGAGCAAGGGAATAGGTTGGCATTCAACATCTACGACTGAGGCTGGGCTCACACCTGTAATCCCAGCACTTTGGGAGGCCAAGGCAGGTGCATCACTTTGAGCTCAGGAGCTCGAGACCAGCCTGGGAAACATGGTGAATTCCTGTCTTTACAAAAAAAATACAAAAATTAGCTGGGTGTGGTGGTGTGCACCTGTGGTCCCAGCTATTCGGGAGGCTCAGGCTGGAGAATCGCTTAAACCTGGGAGGTGGAGGCTGCAGTGAGCCAAGATGGCATCACTGCACTCCAGCCTGGGTCATAGGCTGTCTCAAAACAAACAAATCTACATCTGGAAATACCAGGAATCTCACACAAAGAGATCATCCTGCCCCTCACGTTTAATGAATAATGAAGAACTTCTCATTATTTCTCAAATGTGGTATCCCCTTTTTTTTTTTTTAAATCTTGCTCCTGTCCTTAATCATGCTTTTCCTCAGCCTTGACTGCTTTTTCTTCCTATGGAAATCTTACTTATCCTTTATGGTCTAGTTCAAAAACCACCTCCTCTGTGAGGCATTTCCTAGTTACTCTGTCAGAATTATTTATTTATATTTAGGATACATTTTATTTAACTTCTGTACATGAACACTTTTCATTTTTTTTTTTTTTGAGGTTAAGTTTTGCTCTCATTGTTCAGGCTGGAGTGCAGTGGTGCGATCTTGGCTTGCTGCAACCTCCACCTCCTGAGTTCAAGCAATTCTCCTGCCTCAGCCTCCTGAATAGCTGGGATTACAGGAGTCCACCACCATGCCCACCACCATCACGCCTGTAATACCAGTACATTGGGAAACCGAGGTAGGCAGATCACCAGAGGTCAGGAGTTCAAAACCAGCCTGGTCAACATGGTGAAACCCCGTTTCTTTTTTTTTTTTTTTTTTCCCGTTTCTACTAAAAATACAACAATTAGCCGGATGGGATTTCACGTGCCTGTAGTCCCAGCTACCCAGGGGGGTGAGGCAGAATTGCTTGAACCTAGGAGACGGAGGTTGCAGTGAGCTGAGATCATACCACTGCACTCTAGCCTGGGCGACAGAGTGAGATTCAGTCTCAAACAAAAAAAACAAAAAGAAGCAAATGAATTTGTGAGTCCTAAGGGTGTAGTCCAGATTGGTATATCAGCTTACATCTTTGAGTTCCAGGATTTTGTTTTAAAAATGCATAATTAGACAGGCACAGTGGCTCATGCCTGTAATCCCAGCACTTTGGGAGGCCAACGAGGGTGGATCACCTGAGGTCAGGAGTTTGAGACCAGCCTGGCCAACATGGTGAAACCCCGTCTCTACTAAAAAAAATACAAAAATTAGCCAGGTATGGTGGTGGGCACCTGTAATCCCAGCTATTGGGGAGGCTAAGGCTGGACAATCACTTGAACCTGGGAGGCGGAGGTTGCAGTGAGCCAAGATTGCGCCATTGCACTCCAGCCTGGGTGACAGGAGCAAGACTCTGTCATAAAAAAAAAATAATAAAAATGCATAATTTTATATTATTTTTCATAAAAGGACCTTTAAAATTTTGACATAAACATACTTTAAGGTACTTATCAGTTAAATTTTTTAATTCTACCCCTGAACATCCCTCCAATTATAAGAAACTGGGCACTTCAAAAGATGTGTCATGTTTATTTTGTGCCATTAGTCTTTGAGACTAATCATATCCTAATATGAATAATACAGAATTTGTTTGACTCCTTCAATGAACCATAAGATTATTGAAAACAGGGACATTTTATTTATGTTTGCATTTAAGTTCCTGCCTTGAATAGTAAAGGCAGCCACTCAATAAATATACTCCTTAATGCTCTCAAACAATATAATCAAAATATTCTGTCAATATTCTTAGCTCACATTTTCTTATTTCTCCTTGAGAGGAGCAATAGTAATAATAAAAAATGTAACAAAAAACCTCATGTCTATGGACAGGTGAATGGAAAAGTAAACTGTGGTATATTCACATAATGGAATGTTACACAGCACTGAAAAATGATTGAGGTTACATGCAACAATATAGATGAATCTTAGAAGCAACGTTTAATGAAAAAAGTATGATACCATCTTTATAAAGCTCAAAAACAAGCAAAACTAAACAATGTGTTATTTAGAAATACATAGATAAGTGCTAAAAACACTATCTTCTTCCACCAAAGCAAGGGAATTAAATACAAAATGTAGGATAGCACTTACCTGTTGTAGGGAGATAAGGGATGTAATTGGAGAGGAGCACATGGATACATCTATGTTACTGGCAATTTTCTAGTCCTTGGGTTAGGTGAAAGGCTCAAGCGTATTTATTATATTATGCTTTCTAACTTACATGTGACATATATTTTATCAAATTATATTAAAATACAATTAAAAAACACAAAAGTGGAGTGGGTTCCTTTACCCTAGATTTTCTCAGAATCTTTAATATGCGAATGTGAGTTTTGACTTTTCAAGAGAAGGACAGAGTGTTTTCCAAACTTAGTTGGCTATAGAGCCCTTTTTAAAATGGAATACCTATCAATATCTCCTCAAATAAATTTTCTGTATAACAAGCCTTGGAATACACTGAATTAAAGTATAAGATATTTCCTTGATTCTAACTAATTCCACTGGAGTTACTTTACCCTATGACACTTTCTTACAAATGATGTAATTGCCTATTAAAAAATGTAGCTATTCCTTCCCAGTTCCCTCCTTAGCACTGGCCACCTGATTTATGAAACAAAACAAAACAAAACAAAACAAAGAAGCAAACAGGAGCTCTTGGCACTATTTCCTCTCTCATTGAGAAGAAACAGCAAAAAAGCAAACAATGAGATTCTGCATGGATCTAGCATTGTTTGTGTCATTCATTGGAATATCATGTGAAGAGAAAGAAAAAAATTACCCTCATCATCCACAGGGTAAAAAATGGACTCCTCAAGGACAGAACTCAGAGGTCTGAAAGGTTGTTATCATCTGAGAACACAGAGGTCTGAAAGGTAGTTATTGTCTGAGAATAAAAAGAGGTGTAGATGTGTGGGAACATTCAAGCCCACATCAATTTGTCAGAACAACCACAACTACAGGGGCAGCATGGTGAACGCTATTAAAAAATGCAAGAAACGAAGCCCCAAATAACCCAGCTGTAGCAATCATGAATGCTGAAGACTCTTCGCATGTCTTCTTTATTTTTTTGAGATGGAGTCTCGCTCTGTTGCCCAGGCTGGAGTGCAGCCCCAGTTCAAAAGATTCTCCTGCCTCAGCCTCCCGAACAGCTGGGATTACAGGTGCCCACCACCATGCCCAGCTAATTTTTGTATTTTTTTTTTAGTAGAGACGGGGTTTCACCATGTTGGCCAGGCTGGTCTTGAACTCCTGGAACTCCTGACCTCAGGTGATCCACACACCTTAGCCTCCAAAAGTGCTGGGATTACAGGCATGAGACACCATGCCTGGCCTGCGTCTTTTAATTTTAGAGGTACTGACACTGGGGGGCCCCAAAGGAGAAATTTTAAGTGAACACAAATGGAAATGGAACTACTAAAAATTTTTCTTCTCATACACTGCAAAGTCATCTGACATTGGACTATCTTCATAGCACATTTTATCACTGCCTCAGTATATTCCCACTTGGAATAACAGTATAATTCTACCCTTGAATTATATGGTAAAGTAAAGGTTTTTAAGATAACTTACTTGGAAGTAAGGGTGATGACAGAGATGGTGATGATGAATATCCTAAGTCTGTTTTACTTTATCTCCCCAAAATGTAGCAGTAATAACAGCAACAGCAGGTAACATCCATTGAGTGCTTACCCTCTGCCAGATCACCTCTAAGCATTTTACAAATATTAATCATCTAATCATCACAACAATGGTATGAAGGGGCTATTAATACCTCCATTTTACAGCTGAAAAATCTGAGGCAGAAAGAGGCTAAATGATTTGTCTCAGATCATACAAGTGAATATGTGCCAAAACCAGAATTTAAACAAGGTAGTCTGGCACTAAAGCCCATACTCTTGTTATGTTACACTGCTTCTTACAAGACCAAAGGGTACCAAAAGGTGATTTATATGTAACAGATTCCACTTAGGCTTAGAAGCTCTAATGATAATCCTAGTGAAATAACATATGTCCTGAAAGATGCATCATTCATTTGGGGAAAGTAATACTGTACAGTTTTGTCAGAGGAATGCAACTCAGGGCTGTGTTGAATATAATCAACTGGATACTTTATTATTTAAATAATTCCAGTGGCATCAAATTGATGACTCTTTAAAATCGGTAGAACATTTTAATATTTTTTGATCATAAAAACAGAAATATAGATAATACTGGAAATAATGAAGTAAATGGGTCACTTCTGTCTCACTATACAGAGTCAGGCATGTTTGAGCTTTTCCTTACATTTTAAACTTTTTAGTTTTACACAAGTCCTGAAACAAATATGCAAATCTATTGGATCTTCCGCATGACACAAAAAGGCATATCTTACAAACTTGTAAGAGAGAAGAACTTTCTCCCATAACTCAACATTCTGGCTGCAGGAAACAGACCCATTCAAAGTAGCTTATGCAAAAAAAAAAAAAAGATTATTGTATGGCATTGACAGGGCAGAGGTGTCTGCCACTGACTCAATGCAAGATCATTGCTTCATAAAACCCTGGAATCTGGAACTGGAAGGCTGCTTTGAAACTAGATAACATGTACCTTGCTGATCTTGCTTCCATTTCTCTCTCATTTATTTATTGGTCTCTTCTTTAAGCTTCACACTGTTAATCTGTTTCTTCCTTCTTTCTCTGCATCTGGGTTGAAGTACATCGCTTTTTAACCAACCTTCTCCATACACATCGATAATTTTTATTTATTTACTTATACTTATTGAGACATAGTCTTGCTCTGTCACACAGGCTGGAGTACAGTGGCATGCTCATAGCTCACTGTAACCTTTAACTCCTGGGCTCAAGTGATCTTCCTGCCTCAGTCTCCCAAGCCGCTGGGACTGCAGGTGCATGCCACCATGCGTGGCTAAAAAAACAATTTTTTTTTTTTGTAGAGACAAAAAAAGGGTCTGGGCTTTGTTGCCCAGATTGGTCTCGAATTCCTGGCCTCAAGCGATTCTCCTGTCTCGACCTCTGAAAGCGTCAGGATTATAGGCATGTGCCACTGTGCCTAGCTGATAATTTTTAAATTTTTAAATTTTTTATTTTTTTGAGATGGAGTTTTGCTCTTGTTGCCCAGGCTGGAGTGCAATGGCGCAGTCTTGGCTCACTGCAACCTCTGCCTCCCAGGTTCAAGCGATGATTCTCCTGCCTCAGCTTCCCGAGTAGCTGGATTACAAGTGCCCACCACCATGCCCAGCTAATTTTTGTATTTACAGCAGAGATGGGGTTTCACCATGTTGGCCAGGATGGTCTTGAACTCCTGACTTCAGACAATCCACCTGCCTCAGCTTCCCAAAGTTTTGGGAGCCACCGTGCCCAGCCTAAATTTTATTTTTAAGAATCAGCAGCAGCTAACCTCAGGGTTGGCAAGGGCATGATGTGAAGGTATAAACACACTGTTATGTGTATATACTATACAGGTATAATACAATTTTTCTGGCTGGCAGTTTAGTAATTTTGCATCTTAAAAATGTTTACACCTTCTGATGCCTCACCAACATTGCCAGCAGTGCATGGAATCCAGCACCACACAAATCTGAGCTTGAGTTCCAGCTCTGTATTTCCCTGCTATATGACTTAAGGCAAATTACTTAATTTCTCTATGTTCCTGTTTCTTCATTTAAATATTGGGACCATAATGATCTCACTTCTTGGATCATGAAGGTTAAATGAGATAATATATATAATGAAGTCAACCAACTGTCTGGCATATAGTATATATTCAATTATTATTATTCCAAGTCAACAATTAAATAAGTGTTTAAAGATGTATGTAAAATGATGTTTATTACAGTACTGTTTGTAAGAGTGAAAAACTGCAAACAATATCAAACATTTGTTTTGCTCACCACCACTATATTCCAGTCTCAAGATAGCCCCTGTAATATAGTAGGTGCTCAATAAGTATTTGTTGAATGAACAAAAAAATTGAGGATTGATTAAATTATGGTACACTTAAACAATAGAATATAATTCAGTTATTACAAATGATATAGATAAGCATTTTCATTGAAAGCATACATAGACTATGTTTCCTTTTGTTTAAAAATATATGTGGGCTGGGCCTGGTGTGGTGTTTATGCCTGTAATCTAAGCACTTCAGGAGGCTGAGGCAGGCAGATCACTTGAGCCCAGGAGTTTGAGACCAGCCTGGGCTGTAACATGGTGAAACCCTCTCTCTACAAAAAATATAAAAATTAGTTGGGCACGGTGATACATGTGTAGTCCTAGCTGCTCGGGAGGATGGCTTAAGCCCGGGAGGAGGAGGTTGTAGTGAGCCAAGATCGCGTCACTGCACTCCAGCCTGGCAGGAAAGCAAGACCTTGTCTCTCAAAAAAAAAAAAAAAAAAATGTGTGTGTGTATTAGATATAGCTATATATGTGTTCTGGGCACAGTGGCTCATGCCTCTAATCCCAGCACTTTGGGAGGCCAAGGCTGCAGGATCTCTTGAGGCCAGGAGTTCAATACCAGACTAGGCAACATATTTGAGACTCCATCTCAAATAAATAAATAGATAGATAGATTAGATAGACAGATAGCCAGGCTTGGTGGCCCATAGTCCTAGCTACTTGGGAGGCTGAGGTGGGAGGACTGCTTGAGCCCAAGAGTTTGAGGTTACAGTGAACTATGATCACACCTCTGCACTCCAGCCTGCGTGACAGAACAAGACCCCATCTTAAAAAAAAAAAATTGGCTAGGCATGGTGGCTCATACTTGTAATCCCAGCACTTTGGGAGGCTGAGGCAGGTGGATCACTTGAGGTCAGGAGTTCAAGACCAGCCTGGCCAACATGGTGAAATCTGTCTCTACTAAAACTACAAAAATTAGCTGGGCGTGGTGGTGCATGCCTGTAGTCCCAGCTACTTGGGAGGCTGAGGCAGGAGAATTGCTTGAACCCAGGAGGCGGGTGTTGCAGTGAGCTGAGATGGCGCCACTGCACTCCAGCCTGCGCGACAGAGCAAGACTCCATCTCAAATAAACAAACAAATAAATAAATAAATAAAATTTAAAAAATGTGTATACATTCATAGTGAAAGATCTAAAAGGCTGACAACATTCCCTATGGTGGCAGTATGGCTATTTTTTTTTTTTTTGCTTAGCTGTATTAAATTTTTTTTTCCTACAAGAATTACATATTGATTTTGTAATGAAAAGCTATTTTTCTTTTTAAAATTTCTTTTTCACACACAATTCAGAGGTAAAATGAAAAGCTATTTTTTAATTAAAAAATATATGTTACAGTGTACAAATAAATTAGAATCAGGGGACATGCCTAAATTTGAATCCTGGGTTAAATTCAGCTTTAAAAAAGGCATCTTATTAGAGTTGTTCATTTATGTTTATTTTCCCATTAGACATTGAGATTCTTAAAGATACAGAACAGGTTTTCATCTTTCTAGTACCATGCACAGAACATTACACATAATCAGCACTCAATAAATGATTGCCAGTGACAGGCGATACACTCCATCACAACTCTTTTTTTTTTTCCTGAGACAGAGTTATGTTCTTGTTGCCCAGGCTGGAGTGCAATGGCGCGATCTTGACTCACTGCAACCTCCACTTCCCGGGTTCAAGCGATTCTCCTGCCTCAGCCTCTTGAATAGCTGAGATTACAGGCATGCGCCACCATACCTGGCTAATTTTGTATTTTTAGTAGAGACGGGGTTTCTCCATGTTGGTCAGGCTAGTCTTGGACTCCCGACCTCAGGTGATCCGCCCTCCTCAGCCTCCCAAAGTGCTGGGATTACAGGTGTGAGCCACTGCGCCCGGCATTCCATCACAACTCTTGCAATGATGTCTAATCCTTTGGTCACTGGAGGAAAATAAGCTGCCAAAGAAAATCTCTTGGCCGGGCGCAGTGGCTCACGCCTGTAATCCCAGCACTTTGGGAGGCTGATGTGGGCAGATCACGAGGTCAGGAGATCGAGACCATCCTGGCTAACACGGTGAAACCCTGTCTCTACTAAAAATACAAAAAAATTAGCCGGGCGTGGTGGCACGCCCCTGTAGTCCTAGCTACTCGGGAGTCTGTGGCAGGAGAATCGCTTGAACCCGGGAGGCGGAGGTTGCAGTGAGCCAAGATCGCACCACTGCACTCCAGCCTGGGCAACAGAGTGAGACTCTGTCTCTCACACACACACACACACACAAACACACACACACATAAACACACACACAGACACACACACACACAAGAAAGAACATCTCTCTGGGACAGTTTCAAAATTTATCCTGAAATGTCCATAGTGAAAAAAAGTCCCCTCTGGGTTCCCTCCCCTTTGAAATGCAAATTCTGTCACAGTATCCTAATTTTTCTGTAAATAATTCAGAGATTGAACCTACTGGTGGTTACAGGAGAAGGTCCAAGTTTCTAGTGTTACTTGTTTAGGAGGAAATCTATAAAGTACCTGTTGATAACATGAATTGGCCCCCTACCAGCCTCAAACTTATGTATAGAAATTCAAGATGCCAACTATTTTCTAGGCCCGTAGCTGTATTCACTACAAAAAGTGTTAATTTCACTTACTCCATGTCAAAGTTAAATTATTATCAACACTTAGGCATCATTTCAGATAGTTATGAAACTAAAAGCCTCCACTAACTAATCAAGTTAATTTTTTTTTTTTTTTGAGGCAAGGGTCCCATTCTGTTACCCAGGTTGGAGTGCAGTGATGCGATATTGACTCACTGCAACCTTTGCCCCCTGGGCTCAAGCGATCCTCCCACCTCAGCCTCCCGAGTAGCTGGGACCACAAGCACCCACTACCATGCCCAGCTATTTTTTTGTATTTTTGGTAGAGACAGGGTCTCACCATGTTGCCCAGGTTGGTCTCGAACTCCTGATATCAAACAATCTGCCCGCCCTGGCCTCCCAAAGTGTGGGATTACAGGTGTGAGCCACTGTGCCTGGTCAAGTTAGTCTTTTTTTTTTTTTTTTTTTTTGAGACGGAGTCTCGCTCTGTCGCCCAGGCTGGAGTGCAGTGGCGCGATCTCGGCTCACTGCAAGCTCCGCCTCCCGGGTTCACACCATTCTCCTGCCTCAGCCTCCCGAGTAGCTGGGACTACAGGCGCCCACAACCGCGCCCGGCTAATTTTTTGTATTTTTAGTAGAGACGGGGTTTCACCGTGGTCTCTATCTCCTGACCTTGTGATCCGCCCGCCTCGGCCTCCCAAAGTGCTGGGATTACAGGCGTGAGCCACCGCGCCCGGCGTCATTTTTATTCAAAGAGCATTTTATTCTTAAATCTCATTTTAAATCATCACTGAATGATAAAATTCTTAAAACAAAAGTAAATGATTCCTCAGTTCTATATTATTTTTTCCCCAGCTTTGGTTTACAATATTTCTTAGTAGGCTGAAAGCTTCACATATTATCCATTTGATAGAAACATATTTTGCCTATCTTATAGGTGACATTATAAACAAAGGATTTAAAAAATCATAGCTAAATATTCCAAAATATTATTTCAACTGAGTGCTTAGATGCTCATAGTGGAAACAGACTGTGCCCAATTCCAGCTTTACCACTTATTAGCTTTATGACTTTGGGCAAAGTACTTAACTTCTGTCTACCTTGATTTCCTCATCTGAAAAAGGAAGTTGATGACAATTATAAAAATATCTACCTTGGCTGGGTGTGGTGGCTCACACCAGTAATCCCAGCAATTTGGGAGGCCAAGGTGGGAGGATTGTTTGAGCCCAGGAGTTTGAGACCAGTCTGGACAACATAGCAAGACCCTGTCTCTAGAAAAATATAAAAAAGTTAGCACCTGTAGTCCAAGCTACTTGTGAGGCTGAAGTGGTAGGATTGCTTGAACCCAGATCAATGTTGCAGTGAGCTGTTTGTGCCACTGCACTCCAGCCTGGGTAACAGAGCGAGACCCTGTTTCAAAAAAAAAAAAAAAAAGAAATCTGCTTCATTGAGTCATTATAAGAATTAACAAAATTAAATGGCTAAAGCAGTGCAAGCCACAAATGTTCTCGTGGCCACATTAAAAAAGTAAAATGAAACAGGTAAAATTAATTTTAGTAGTATATTTTATTTAACCCATATATCCAAAATATTATCTTTCAGCATGTAATCAACTTTTAAAAATTACTGAGATATTTTACATTTTGCTGTACTGTCTTTAAAATCTGGTGTTTTAAACTTGTAGCATACCTCAAATTAGACTAGCTACATTTCAAAGGCTCAATACCTACATGTGGCTACAGACTACCTTACTGGACAACACAGGTATAAAATATTCAAACAGTATCTAGCACATAGTATGTGCTAAATAAGTTTTAGTTCTTAGTATCATCATACCCCTTGCTTTAGGAATTGTAATAGACCACTGTTCCTTAAAGTATGTGACTCATAACATCAGTTGACATCAGGTGGTTCTGGGGCATGGCATTAAACAACACTGAATTATGCAGTGAGAAACTATTCCATTTTAAATTATCTTTTTTATCTTTCTGAACATTTGAAGGAGAAAATGTCAGTTTGGTACTACAGAGCTTTGTCCTACCTGTAGCTAGGACTACAGATGTGTACCACGATGCCTGGCTAATTTTAAAGTTTTTTGTAGAGATGGAGTCTCACTATGTTGCCCAGGCTGTTCTTGAACCCCTGGCCTCAAGTGATCCTCCCAATTTAGCCTCCCAAAGTGCTGGGATTACAGGCATGAGCTGCTCTGCTCAGCTACATTTAAAATTTTTTTATTGAGATATAACTCATAGACAACAAAATTCACTGATTATCAAGGATGTTGTTTGATGAGTTTGCCAAACATATCCTGTTGTATAACCAACTTCTCAATCAAGATACAGAACATTTCCATCACTTGAGCAAGAGCTTCTTAAAAATCAAAAAACAGGCTGGGTGCGGTGGCTCACGCCTGTAATCCCAGCACTTTGGGAGGCCAAGATGGGTGGATCACGAGGTCAGGAGATCAAGACCATCCTGGCTAACATGGTGAAACCCTGTTTCTACTAAAAATATAAAAAAAATTAGCCAGGCATGGTGGCGGATGCCTGTAGTCCCAGCTACTTGGGAGGCAGAGGCAGAAGAATGGCGTGAACCTGGGAGGCGGAGCTTGCAGTGAGCCAGGATGGCACCACTGCACTCCAGTCTGGGTGACAGAGCAAGACTCTGTCTCAAAAAACAAACAAACAAAAAAACAAAAAACAAAAAACCCAAAAACAAAAGCCATGAAATTAATCCCATACCTTAGAATATATAATGCTAAATTGCTTTCCAGGAAAGTTATACTAATTTATTTTTCTATTGGCAATATTTCAGACGGCCTCACTACACATTTATCTTAAACCTTTGTCCCCACTGAGATGGGGACAAAGTTTTATCAGTATATAAGATGTTTATTGAAGCATTATTTATATTAAAAACGTAAGCTTGGCTGGGGACAGTGGCTCATGCCTATAATCCCACCACTTTGGGAGTCCGAGGTGGGTGGATCACAAGGTCAGGAATTCAAGACCAGTCTGGCCAAGATGGTGAAACCTCATCTCTACTAAAAAATACAAAAATTAGCTGGGCGTGGTGGCAGGTGCCTGTAATCCCAGCTACTCGGGAGGCAGAGAATTTCTTGAATCTGGAAGGTGGAGGTTGCAGTGAGCTGAGATCGCATCACTGCACTCTAGCCTGGGCAACAGAGCGAGACTCCGTCTCAAAAAAAAATTAAATAAAAAATAAAAAAAAAATAAAAAAGTAAACTTGCAGCTAAATATGCTGGTGAAAAAAAAATGTAAACAACCTAAATGTCCAATGGTAATAGTTAAAGACCCATCCTTAAAAATAAAATTATATAGCCATTAAGATTGTTTTAAAGACTTTTTAGTAACATGGGAAAATGTTCTCAATATGATTAAAAGAAAAAAAAACTGTATAGATCTTATGTTAAAAACAAAACATAAACAAAATTCTAAAACCTGTAGGTTAAAAAAATATTAGAAGGGGCCAGGCACAGTGGCTCATGCTTATAATCGCAGCACTTTGGGAGGCCAAGACAGGCGGATTACTTGAGGTCAGGAGTTCAAGACCAGCCTGGCCAACGTGGTGAAACCTTTCTCTACTAAAAATACAACAAAACAAAACAAAACAAAACAAAAAAAAACTAGCCAGGCGTGATTGTGCAGGCTTGTAGTCCCAGCTACTTGGGAGGCTGAGGCATGATAATTGCTTAAACCCAGGAGTTGGAGGGGTTGGAGTGAGGTGGGATCGCGCCACTGCACTCCAGCCTGGGTGACAGGGCGAGACTCTTTCTCAAAAAAAAAAAAAAAAAAAAAAAAAAAAGCCAACATATTAACAGTGATTAGCTCTGAGTTGTGGTATATGAATGATTTTTACTTTTATAATTCTTTTTTTTTCCCAAGATGGAGTCTTGCTCTCTCACCCAGGCTGGAGTGCAGTGGTGTGATCTTGGCTTACTGCAACCTCCGCCTCCCAGGTTCAAGCAATTCTCCTGCCTCAGCCTCCTGAGTAGTTGGGACTACATGTGCGAGCCACCAGGCCTGGCTAATTTTTGTATTTTTAGTAGAGACGGGGTTTCACCATGTTGGTCAGGCTGGTCTCGAACTCCTGATCTTGTGATCCACCCACCTCGGCCTCCCAAAGTGCTGGGATTACAGGAGTGAGCCACCGTGCCCGGCCTTACTTTCTTTTAACAATGAGCATGAATTACTTGGTCAAGGGGAATGCCTATTTTCCTTTATCTGTTTGCCAGCACTATCTGTCTTTGCTGCTTATGGGGAAAATAATTGAAAATGGGATCATTAATTATTCTACAGGTTTATAGCTAATGATGGCTTAGTTGAATCTAGTAGTATGACAAAGAATGTACTATGTACAGTAATTATTATTGGCTTAAAAGGGAATCTGGCAGCAAGAGAATTGTTGCTCTTGTGCCATCTTCTAGCAGGATATGTCTTTTCTATTTGTCAAAAGTTTTAAGAAGTACTGGAGACTAAATAAAGTTCAGGTAGTGCTCAAGCAATGGCAGTGCTGTTGGCTAATGAATTAACCTAGCCACCCTTTTCCCCTCTGCTTCTATCCTGAATCCCATGAAGACAGGGATTTTGCCTATTACGATAACAATTTCATCTATATGGATTGGGTTCTTGACCTCTCAGCTCACACAGCTAACTTAAAGGTGTCAATTGCTGCTGGCAGGGACTAGAACTCTTTAATATTGATTGACTTGTGAAGTGATAAGGCAGGCCAGCTCAAAATCCAAACCAAGATGCTCATTTATTTGCAAGGTAGGATCATGTGCTTCAGAAAACCAACTACGATAATGGCTCAGTTTATTGCAGGTGAATAAAATAATGGGTATAGTTTGTTTAACTACATCTAGAAATTTGCATTTTTATAATAAGCAAATGTTCATTTTGGTGGATAATTCTCTTAATTCACATTAGCTTCGATAGATCCTCCTAAAACATAAGTCAGGTGTCATGGCTCTGTTTAAAACCCTATAACACACACAAAAACTTGTACATAAATGTTTACAGCAGCATTATTTATAATCGCCAAAAGATGGAAACCACCTAAATGTCCATCAATTGATGAATGGATAAATAAAACATGGTACATGCATACAGTGAAATATTACTCAGTCATAAAAAGGAATAAAGTACTGATGTATGTTACACATGGAGGAGCCTTGAAAACATTATGCTAAGTGAAAGAAGCCAGTCACAAAAGAATACATATTATTCCATTCATATACAATGCTCAGAATGGGGACATTTATAGAAAGAGAAGTTAGATTAGTGGTTTATTAGGGCTGGAGGGGGGAATTTTTTGATATGATGAAAATGCTCTTTTTTTTTTTTTTGAGGAGTTTCACTCTTGTTGTCCAGGCTGGAGTGCAATGGCATGATGCAACCTCTGCCTCCTGGGTTCAAGAAATTCCCCTGCCTCAGCCTCCCAAGTAGCTGGGATTACAGGTGCATGCCACCGTGCCAGTCTAATTTTTGTATTTTTAGTACAGATGGGGCTTCACCATGTTGGCCAGGTTGGTCTCGAACTCCAGACTTCAGTTGATCCACCCACCTCAGCCTCCCAAAGTGCTGGGATTACAGGTGTGAGCCACCACACCCAACCAATGAAAATGTTCTAAAATTGACTGTGGTAATAGTTGAATATATCTGTGAATATACTAAAAACCACTGAATTTTACACTTCAAAGGGTGACTTGTATGGTATGTAAATTATATCTCAATAAAAACATAAAAAAAAAAAAACCCAACCCAAAAGTGCTAACTCCTAGCGAAAAGCAGTCCTCACAGTCTATAAGGCACTCCAGGAACAGCCCCAGATATTGATGCCTGTCACACTGCATTTCTACTTCTCTTGCTCACTCCACCCAGACTCACCAGCCTCCTTGCAGCTCTTGCAATGCATTGCATGATTCTTAGGACACGGCTGTGGCTGTGCCTGGAATGCTTTTTCCTTCTACCTGTGTGGCTTACTCCCCAACCTCCTTTAAGTCTTTGTACACTCTTCTTTCTGTCACCCAGGCTGGAGTGTAGTGGTTCGATCTCAGCTCACTGCAACCTCTGCATCCTGGGTTCAAGTGATTCTCCTGCCTCAGCCTCCCATGTAGCTGGGATTACAGGAGTGCATCACCAGGCCCAGCTAATTTTTGTATTTTTAGTAGAGATGGGGTTTCACCATGTTGGCCAGGCTGGTCTTGAACTCTTGACCTCAGGTGATCTGGCCGCCTTGGTCTCCCAAAGTGCTGGGATTATAGGCACGAGCCATGGCACGTGGCCTACACACATCTCTTCTTAAGGAGGCCTTTCCTGATACCATACTGAGTAGTGTAACCTACAGCCACTGTCCCCAAGCACTTTCAATTTCCCTTTACACAGTTTCACATTCCCTACCCCCACCACTGCATTTATTACATACTGATTTACTATAAAATATACTTATTTGTTAAGTTTATTGTTTATTTCTGTCTCCCCCTGCATTAAAATGAAAGCTTCACAAGGGTTAGGATCTTTGTTTTATTCATGGAGGTATCCCAGTGCTCAGTAAATACCTGAGTGACCAAACTACTGGCTTTACATTGTTCTCACATGTTCAATAAATATTTATCTATTACAGAACTCATAACTAGAACTCCTGACTGTTCTATATAGATGTTGATGAAAATTTCTGTGATGTTATAGCAATGACTCATGCCATATATAATTGTTAGAAATTGAAATTTGACATTCCCCCTCCCCTACAAGTAAATATATATATGGCTAATACAACTGAGACAAATGAAGAGGAGGAGATAAGGTAATAAGAGGAAGGAAAGTAATTCCATAAGAAGGGCAAATACTGAGACAGGAGATAACAGTCTGTACACACAAACCTGCACAGACCCCACAGACACACTAGACTAACTGCTTAGGACAGCATGTGTTCAGGTCAGATTCTTTTTCAGGGCAGGTTCTTGGTCTTCAAAAAAGCACGAGTTATATCTTTAAATAAGTCTCTGTAATTGGTTACTACTTTTTATTTCTGTGTATTTCATTATATATGAAAGGAAAAAGGGAAGTAATACAAAATTCATATTAAACTTCATATGGCTATGGAAAGAGAAGAAATATTGACTGCCTCTCTTTATTTAGAAGGCAATTTTATTAAGAATGTTGCTAAGGAGGCCGGGCGCGGTGGCTCAAGCCTGTAATCCCAGCACTTTGGGAGGCCGAGACGGGTGGATCACGAGGTCAGGAGATCGAGACCATCCTGGCTAACACGGTGAAACCCCGTCTCTACTAAAAAAAAAAAAAAAAATACAAAAAACTAGCCGGGCGAGGTGGCGGGCGCCTGTAGTCCCAGCTACTCAGGAGGCTGAGGCAGGAGAATGGCGTGAACCCGGGAGGCGGAGATTGCAGTGAGCTGAGATCCGGCCACTGCACTCCAGCCTGGGCGACAGAGCGAGACTCCGTCTCAAAAAAAAAAAAAAAAGAATGTTGCTAAGGAGATAATTAGCTTCTGCAAAGTTCCTTGGTGTCTTAGCAGCAAATACATGCCTTCTATTTTAAATGGTGTTTAAATCTAAACAAAGATAATCACAATTACAGCTAATCAGAGTAGGCCCTATAGAAACAAATCACACAACTACAGAAGGCCTGCATATATAGAACTCCGCTTCGTTATAACCAGCGCCTGAATCACTAAAAAATATTATCGCAAAAGAACTGTTTTAAAGAAATAAAGTATGCAAGAAAGAGCCACTTTAAAATAATAACTTTGAATGACAACTTGAATTTCAGATTAAACTAATATGTATTTCCTATTAGGATCTAAGGGACCTATATATTCAGGTAACTTCTGTCTTAAGATGACGAGCTTACTTATACAAAGGCCCTATTCTCACACTAAAAATTATGTTCATTTTTGGAAATATACTAGGCAGGAAAGGAATAATTGCTTTCTATTCTTTATTTTTAAGTTTTGTTTACAACTAAGATTTTGTTTCAATTTACAGTAAAAGCGATCTTGACGTATGTTAGAAATAGAGAAACCAGGATCAAGGTTGTTAAAATTGCTACCTGAGGGGTAAGGGTACTTGTTATTTTTTGGGATGCAGGAGATCAATTTTGACCTATCTACCCATTACATTAAGTGATTACGTAATAAAAAAAACTAGTAGGTGGTAATTCTGAAATTTGAGTGCAGAATAAATCTGTAGTAATATCAGATTTTATTTATTTTTATTTATTTATTTATTTAATTTTTTTTTGAGACAGAGTCTCGCTCTGTCGCCCAGGCTGGAGTGCAGTGGCTGGATCTCAGCTCACTGCAAGCTCCGCCTCCCGGGTTTACGCCATTCTCCTGCCTCAGCCTCCCAAGTAGCTGGGACTACAGGCGCCCGCCACCTCGCCCGGCTAGTTTTTTGTATTTTTAGTAGAGACGGGGTTTCACCATGTTAGCCAGGATGGTCTCGATCTCCTGACCTTGTGATCCGCCCGTCTCGGCCTCCCAAAGTGCTGGGATTACAGGCTTGAGCCACCGCGCCCGGCCCAGATTTTATTTAAGAGTTGTAATAGGGAAACCAAGTGACCATAAATATCCCACAACAGACATTTCCTGTTCTGGAAGGATAGTAGCTTCTGTATTAGCACATCACACAGTGACAAGATATCATTTCTTTCCTGTTTATTGGAGTCCCCACTAATCCAAATCCATGGATTTGGATGTAAGATATGTAAGACATGGCCAACCATACCATGACTTACATGATTCTAAATATAAAAGGAGAGCATATATCATGGCAAATCTAAACGTATACCATTTTCTAATCTCCCTAGTCTCTCAAAAAGCTACTTCTGTGCTGCAGAGCTCTTGAGATCAAGGCTGTATTTTTGTCATCATTTATTCTTTTGGCCTGTTTCCTTAAGAAATAACCCATATATTACAGAGAAAATTATACACTAAAACTCCTACAAAATTAAACCCTAATAATTCACAGAAACAAATTATTTAATGTTTTCTCTTCCAAATCAAGGTCTTACTGCAGCCCTACTATATCCAGGAATAAAACTGATTTTTAAAAAATATTAGCCTTTCCATTACTGAGAGTCTAAGATTCCAATATGTATTAAGAGTTGTAAACTTACTAAATATGTTAGTAATATCCAAGGTATCCTACATTCATCATGAAAACTGAGCCTTTCTATTCAAAGCTGAAACTATTGCTTTCAATTACTTAAGCCTTTACAATTTTAACTGGCCTCTGAAATATAAATTCCATCATCTTACTGGTATGATAAATTTCACTGTTTACTTATTGGCTAGGGGCTATATATTTATAAAAGTAAACTATAAACACTTGATATTAAATCATTTATATACTACAAAAATCAACTAATATTTTTTCCCGTTTGGTGATTGTCATAGCAATTCCCTCTTCATAAAAGTTTCATTGGTCAGGAAGCCAGTGAACAATTCTGTCCAAAATTTTATTGAATCTTTATTGCTAAGATATTGGCTCAAATGTAATACAGTGTACTACTTAGCATGCTATTAGGTCACACAGAGATACAAATGCTGACAATAGCTGGAAGAATCTAGCATAAAGCCTTTGCAGGGCTGCCTTACCTTCTTAATTTTATATAAGGATAATTCGTTGAGGCCAGGTGCGGTGGCTCACTCCTGTAATCCCAGCACTTTGGGAGGCCAAGGCAGGTGGATCACTTGAGGTCCTGAGTTTGAGACTAGCCTGGCCAGCATGGTGAAACCCCGTCTCTACCAAAAATACAAAAATTAGCCGGGTGTGGTGGTGCATGCCTATAGTCCCAGCTACTCTGGAGGCTGAGGCAGGAGAATTGCTCGAATCTGGGAGGCTGAATTTGCAGTGAGCCGAGATCACGCCACTGCACGCCAGCCTGGGCGACAGAGCAAGACTCTGTCCCCAAAAAAACAAAAGGTCATTTGTCAGGAACTTGAATACTAATTTAAGGAAAACCTTAGATGTTTCATTGTTTTATTTTTTTCTTTGAACAGAAAATGAAGTTTTATTCACAGTACCTTTTTTTTTTTTGAGACAGGGTCTCGCCCTGTCGCCCAGGCTGGAGTGCAATGGTGCCATCTCGGCTCACTGCAACCTCTGTCTCCTGGGTTCAAGTGATTCTTGTGCCTCAGCCTCCCGAGTAGCTGGGATTACAGGCACACACCACCACACTCGACTAATTTTTGTATTTTTTAGTAGAGACAAGGTTTCACTATGTTGGCCAGGCTAGTCTCAAACTCCTGGCCTCAAGTGATATGCCTGCCTTGGGCTTCCGAAGTGCTCAAAGTGCTGAGATTACAGGCGTGAGCCACTATACCCAGCCCATAGCACTAGTAATTAGTCAAACACATCTAAAACATGTATTTTTGTATGTAATATGACTAAATTACAAAGACGTACATAAAAATCTTTACTAATCTTTCTATCTAAATCCAACTTATATTATTTATTTTGAGACAGGGTTTTGCTCTGTCACCCAGGCTGGAGTGCAGTGGTGTTATCTTGGCTTACTACAGCCTCTGCCTTCTGGACTCAAGCGATTCTCCCGCCTCAGCCCCCCAAGTACCTAAGACCACAGGTGGCACCACCATGCCTGGCTACTTTTTTGTATTTTTGGTAGAGATGGAGTTTTGCCACATTGCGCAGGCTGGTCTCAAACTCCTGAGTTCAAGCAATCTGCCCACTTCGGCCTCCCAAAATGCTGGGATTACAGGCCCGAGCCACCATGCCTGGCTCCCAACTTATTTTTAATTTTTTTATTTTTACTTACTTACTTACTTATTTATTTATTTTTGAGACAGAGTCTCACTCTTGCTGCCCAGGCTGGAGTGCAGTGGTGCGATCTTGGCTCACCGCAACCTCTGCCTCCCGGGTTCAAATGATTCTCCTGCCTCAGCCTCCCGAGTAGCTGGGACTACAGGCTCCTGTCACCACGCCCGGCTAATTTTTGTATTTTTAGTAGAGATGGGGTTTCCCCATGTTGGCCAGGCTGGTCTCAAACTCGTGACTTCAGGTGATCCACCCACGTCGGCCTCCCAAAGTGCTGGGATTACAGGCATGACCCACCACGCCCAGCCCCCCTACTTATTATTATTTATTTTTATTTTTATTTTTTGAGATGGAGTCTCCCTCTGTAGCCCAGGCTGGAGTGCAGTCGGGCGATCTCGGCTCACTGCAACCTCTGCTTCCCAGGTTCAAGTGATTCTCCTGCCTCAGCCTCCTGAGTAGCTGGGACTACAGGTGCACGCCACCACGCCCAGCTAATTTTTGTATTTTTAGTAGAGACGGGGTTTCACCGTGTTACCGGGGATGGTCTCAATCTCCTGACCTTGTGATCCGCCCACCTCGGCCTCCCAAAGTGCTAGGATGACAGACGTGAGCCACTGCAGCCAGCCTATTTTTTTAAATGGAGATATACACATTTAATTTTAACCTGCTGATATTTCAAATTAAAGGGATGATGCTAAAATTCTTAGTTACTGGCCATAAGGCTACAAATAGTGAGAAATATTAACTCTCAGAGGAACCACTTAAGGGCCAATTCATCTTTTTGAATTCTGATATGGAAGCCTATTTAAAAGCATATGATTAACTAAACATTCATGAAAGAACTCATTTGGATCAAGAAGACAAAATCCTATATGGCTACCATCAAGTAACAAATAAAACCTTTTGAACTCTAAATTATTAAATATTATTTAGAGAATAATGCAGTATTAGGCATTCAAGTAACAGGAAGGAAATGCATAGTGGTCAAAAGCATGGGTTCTGGCTTCCAATACTAGCTCCATCTCTTACTAGTCATGTTTACTTGAGTAAGTTAATCTCTCTGTGCCTCAGTTTCCATATGTAAAGATAATAATAGTAGAAACTTTATGTGAGGATTCAATGAGTTAATAGATTTAAAGTATGCAGTACAGTGCCTAGCACATAGTATCTACTCAGTAAGTATGAACTATTACTACTTTTATTAGCAGCAAAGGGAGAAACTTGAATAAAACAGCTCTAATAATATTATGTCACTTCTGTGCTCAAAAATATTCAAGAGGTGACCCTGAATTAGGTACAAAAGCCTCAGTTTGACATTTTAGGATGCACGGCTATTCTTCCAAATAATATTATGTACTAGTGTTCAAAATGGAGTTTCTATAATGTCACTACCATTTTATCTACTCCCAAGATCATAACCACACTGATACTTCCATTTCTGGAATTAAGGCAGATTATATAAGGTGAAAATTATCTTGTAATAAAACACGTACAAATGCAGGATAAAAAACAACAAACATCCTTTTAAATGAATATCTAAATTCTTTAGAAAGTAAGAGGAATTGCCAAGGGTCAGCACAAAAAGGGAATAAAAACTTAGCTTGATAAGTATAAACTGATGCTACCACTATCTAATAGGTGTGTGCCAGTGTTATTAAACAAGGGCACTGTGTTTTAGTAGTCACAGAGGGTCAGGAAAGAAGGTTTAGGCCTTGGTAGGAAAATAAATCAAAATTGAGATTTCCATGTAATATAGAAACTCTCACTGAAAAAGTGGACTAAAAAAATCTATCTGCGGCCGGGCGCGGTGGCTCAAGCCTGTAATCCCAGCACTTTGGGAGGCCGAGACGGGCGGATCACGAGGTCAGGAGATCAAGACCATCCTGGCTAACACAGTGAAACCCCGTCTCTACTAAAAAATACAAAAAACTAGCCGGGCGAGGTAGCGGGCGCCTGTAGTCCCAGCTACACGGGAGGCTGAGGCAGGAGAATGGCGTAAACCCGGGAGGCGGAGCTTGCAGTGAGCCAAGATCCAGCCACTGCACTCCAGCCTGGGCGACAGAGCAAGACTCCGTCTCAAAAAAAAAAAAAAAAAAAAAAAAAAAAAAAAAATCTATCTGCACAAGCAGATATGCTTTGCAAGGTTCAGGAACCGTTAAGTATAGAAACTAACATAAAAATGATTCCAGACTGACAATGCTCTTGGGCTACCTAGCAAAAATGAAAGAAAAAATATGCAAGAGAGATAGATCTTGAATGTCAGCTCCTCATGGGTGCTATAGATAAAACCCTTCTTAAGATAATTCATAAGTCAAAATTACAGAACACATGCAGAAATGCTTCATCATGAGCTAATGTTAGCAGATACAACAGCAGAATTAGACCTCCACGTAGTTCAGATTATAGAGTTAATGTGGTTTAGGAAAAATAAAGGATTTGAAAACATGAGAAAAAAAGAGGATAGTCACAAAAACATCAGGCAAATTTGAAAAAGAAGCAAATAGAACTCATAAGCATAAAAATGTAATCTTAGTGGACTTAGTAGACAAATTAAACATAGATCAGATATAGCTGAAGAAAGAATTACTAAACTGGAACACTGATCTGAAAAAATTATACAGAAGACAGCACAGAGAGATAGCAGATGGATAACAAAAATGAGAGATTAAGAGACCTGAAGAATAGATGAAGGTTTAACATATATCTCACAATAATTCCAGAAGGATAGACAACAGGAGATGAAAGAGAAGCAACATTCAAAGAAATAATGACTGTAAAATTTCCAGAAATTATGCCAAACATGAATTTTTCATACCAAGTAATACAGTATTCCATTGTTGTCTTACTTTTAAGTAAGTGAAAATTATCAACCTGAAATTCTAAACTTAGCTGAATGAAAACACTTTTAGACAAAGGCATCAAAATGAACAATAGCTGAAAAAATATTAAAGTTTTTTTTTTTTTTTTAGACAGGATTTCATTCAGATAGGCTAGGGGGCGGTGACACGACCATGGCTCACTGCAGCCTCAATGTCCCACACTTGTGATCTTCCCACCTCAGCCTCCCAAGTAGCTGGGACCACAGACACATGCTACCATGCCCAACAGATTTTTGTGTTTTTTTGTAGAGACAAAATTTTACCATGTTGCCCAGGCTGAACTCCTTGAACTCCTCTTGAATTCCTGGGCTCAAGCAATCTGCCTGCCTTGGCCTCCCAAGGTGCTGGGATTATAGGTGTGAGCCACTATGCCTAGTCCATGCCAAGCTAATTCTTACGTTTTTTTTTTTTTTGTAGAAACGGGGTCACTCTATATTGCTCAGGTTGGTCTTAAACTTCTGAGCTCAAGTGATCCTCCTGCCACGGCCTCCTAAACTACTGGCCAATATAGAATATATTATTCTATATATATATAGAATGGTGTCTTGCTCTGTTGCCCAGGCTGGAGTGCAGTGGCTCGATCTTGGCTCACTGCAGCCTCCACCTCCCCGGTTCAAGCGATTCTCCAGCCTCCTGAGCAGCTGGGATTACAGGCATGTGCCACCACGCCTGGCTAATTTTTGTATTTTTCAGGAGAGATGGGATTTCACCATGTTGGCCAGGCTGGTCTCAAATTCCTGACCTCAAGTGATCTGCCCACCTTGGCCTCCCAAAGTGCTGGGAGTACAGGCATGGGATTCAGGCAAGAATGTTCTTTAGTAAGAAAATTGAAGAAAGAGCCAGGAGGAAAGAAACAAAGTGGAGGGGGAAAAGGGGGCAAATATGTGGGTAAATATAAATAAACATTAACTACTGAAAATAATGATTGGGAATTTAAAAAGGTAAAACCAAAACACTGGACAATGATAGTATACAAATTGGGAGGAAGTTGATTACAGTTAAAACACTAAGATTCTTATATTATTTGTGAGAAAGGCAGAAATAGATTAAATCTAGTCTTTATTTCTTCTTCTTTTTTTTTTTTTCCTTTGAGACAGACTCTTGCTCTGTCACCCAGGCTGGAGTGCAGTGGCATGATCTCGGCTCACCTCTACCTCCCAGGTTAAAGCATTCTCCTGCCTCAGCCTCCTGAATAGCTGAAACTACAGGCGCCTGCCACCGCGCCTGGCTAATTTTTGTATTTTTAGTAGAGACGGGGTTTCAACATGTTGGCCAGGCTGGTCTCAAACTCCTGACCTCATATGATCTACCCACCTTGGCCTCCCAAAGTGCTGGGATTACGGGTATGAGCCACCATGCCCAGCCTATTTCTTCTTTTATTAAAAAAATATCTTTTAAGAACAGGTAAAACTAATCTACAGTGACAGAAGTCATAATAATGAATACTTTGCAGGGATCTGTGACAAGGAGGGAGCATGAGGAATAAGAAAGGCTGTGGGGGGTGCTGGTAGTGTGCTATTTCTTGATCATTACAATCAGTGGTCGTTTAATAGATATATTTACTTTGCAATGTTTTAATGAGCTGTTTTATCATTTATATACTTTTCTGTACATAATGAAATGCCTGTGTATAAGTGTATGTATGTAGTATCATAGAAAGATATTTAGTCTTTGTCCCCATTCTTGGCACAGAGCTCCTAATTCCCTAAGAATTTTCTGAGTACTGAGGGTGACAGGATTGTCTTTTGTTTCAATGAGATTACTCTTGGTGGGCCTCTAGGTAGCTTCATGATGAGGGCTAGTTGCCTGAAAGGCCAAGCCTTTAAAAGAAACTTTGATTTTTCAGCCTCACACCTGAACCTCCAGGGCCGGGGAAATAGCTGGAGCCTGAATCAATCACTAGGGGCTAATGATTTAATCAAGCATGCCCACATAACGAAACCTCCATAAAAACCCCTACCCAACAGTGTTCGAAGAGTTTGTGGGTTGGTGAACATATCAAGGTGCTGGGGTGGGGTGGGTGTTCCTGGAGCAGGCATGGAGACTCCACACCCCATCCCTATACCTTGCCCTATGCATCTCTTCCATTTGACTGTTCCTGAGTTGTATCCTTTATAATAACTGGCAAATGTAGTAAAGTGTTTTCCTGAGTTGTGTGAACTGTTGTGGTAAATTATCAAACCTGAGAAAGGGGTCATGGGAACCCCTGATTTACAACCAGTCACTCAGGTGGTCTGGGACTTGTGACTGGCATCTGAAGTAGGGGTGGTCTTGTGGGGTTAAGCCCTTTTAACTTCGAGATGAGATGCTAACTCTAGGTAGATCGTGTCAGAATTGAATTAAATTGTTAGATATCCAGTTAGTGTCTGGAAAATTGGAAAAATGGTGGTGGGAAAGACCTGGTGTATTTGGTGTCAAGAAGAAAAAAGCCCCTCACTGTAATATTTTTGTAGAAGTTATAAAAGGAAACCCTACAGCACTGTTTACACAAAACTAAAATTCTGATAGACTGTAAAGATATCATGTTAAATATGTATCCTAAAAATAATTTTTAAAATGCATGTTAGTATTTATATAATCTTGGGTAGGAAAGAACCTTCCAGGCATGACACCAAAGGCAGAAATCACAGGTAGCTGTGACAATATAAAATTAAAATAATAACAAAACTTTTATACAACAAAACACTGTGAATAATATAAAAAAATATATAGAGGAAAAAGATTTGCAAAATATATACTAGACAAATGGCCAATAACCTTAATTATATACATAGAATTTAAAAAATTATTATTTTTTTTTAATTATACTTTAAGTTCTAGGGTACATGTGCACAATGTGCAGGTTTGTTACATATGTATACATGTGCCATGTTGGTGTGCTGCACCCATTAACTCGTCATTTACATTAGGTATATCTCTTAATGCTATCCCTTCTGCCTCCCACCACCCTACGACAGGCTCCGGTGTGTGATGTTCCCTACCCTGTGTGCAAGTATTCTCATTGTTCAATTCCTACCTATGAGTGAGAACATGTGGTGTTTGGTTTTCTGTCCTTGCGATAGTTTGCTCAGAATGATGGTTTCCAGCTTCATCCATGTCCCTACAAAGGACATGAACCCATCCTTTTTTATGGCTGCATAGTATTCCATAGTATAGATGTGCCACATTAAAAAAAATTATTAAGAAAAAAAAAGGAATACTCCAATTGTGGAATGGGCACAGAATATGAACTAGCAATTCACAAAAGAAATATATAAATGGCCAGTGAGTTCTGGACACTAACAAAGAGGTTAGTAATTGGCCCAAGTTCACAAAAATAGTATGAGGGAAATCAGGATTCAAACCCAAGAAATCTTATCCAATAAATATTTGTTTAATGAATGAATGATTATATATTCAACACTAGAAGATGTTTATATCAGACTGCAAAATGAAAGTTAAAAGGCAGAATGTATGATGAAATCCCTTTCTGCCCACACAGTCACACAAACATCTATACAGGCTTAGAAAAAAGGCCTGAAAACACTAAAATGTAACAAGTGGTTAGATTATGGAAACTTTGTACTTTGTACTTTCTGAATTAAAAAAATTCAGAATATGCATATATTACTTCCATAATAAAAGAGAAAAGTTACATTAAAAACCAAATAATCCTACAAAATAAAAAAGTATATAAATACTTTTAATGACTCCAAATTATCTATGCATACATGGCTCAGCATAGATCGCTCAGGGTCACCAATCTTTAGATTCAACAATCATGTCATGGTTCTCCAGTCTTTTCCTCTTCTACCTTTAGCTGCCAAATTAATCTTCCTTAAACACTGTGGCTTTCTTGTAATCACTGCTTTCAATAATTCCCCATTTTCTATGTAAAAAAGTATAAATTCCCAAGCCTGGCACTCAAGGCCTTCCACAATGATGGCATTCAATCATCTTTTCACTTTATTACACACATTCCAGCTAGTTGACTATTTGCTGTTCTTTGTGTATGTATGTTGCCTACAGCTTTTTTTTTTTTTTTTTGAGACAGAGTCTCGCTCTGTCGCCCAGGCTGGAGTGCAGTGGCCGGATCTCAGCTCACTGCAAGCTCCGCCTCCTGGGTTCACGCCATTCTCCTGCCTCAGCCTCCCGAGTAGCTGGGACTACAGGCGCCTGCCACCTCGCCCGGCTAGTTTTTTGTATTTTTTTAGTAGAGACGGGGTTTCACCGTGTTAGCCAGGATGGTCTCGATCTCCTGACCTCGTGATCCGCCCGTCTCCGCCTCCCAAAGTGCTGGGATTACAGGCTTGAGCCATCTCGCCCGTTGCCTACAGCTTTTATAACTTGTTCATGTGGTTAACTGAACCTAGAATGTGCTCTCCCTCCATATGTCCTTTTCACCCAAGGCTCAGCTAATATACTATCTTCTATGTGAAACATGTGCTAATTTCCCTTAGTCACTCTGAGAATCCTTGGCCCTTTCATCTGCCTCTCTGGGCACGTTATTTTCTTATTTTTAAATCTTTCCTAATAGACAATAACTTGAGGTAGGATCTTTAGATTATTCATCTTTGCATTCTTACTGAATACTTGCTAAGTGAATAAAGTTAATCAACCAAATAGAAAAACTCCCAGACTTCAATACCATTAAGAAAGTCTAAGCTGTGGCTATTAGGTTTCTCCTTCTTTAAAAAAAAACAAAAAAAAACAATTTTTAATTTTTCCCCCTTCCTTATGAAGTAGGTCCAAGGGTTTCTCCTTTTTTGAACACACAGGAAATACAAATTGTTAACAGTGTAAGATGGTTCTTAATTTCTAGGTCTTTGACCAAATAAAGAGATTTATGAACTTAATGAACTTAACTACTATAGATCCTTTGTTTCACAAATTCTTAAATTATTCTGGAGCTGCAAACACCAGAGAATTTCAGTCTACAGCAGTTTGGTTAGTATTGACCAAATTTTTCCAACATAAAGGGAATTTAAGCTTTATCCTCTGGGAAGGAGGACACAGCTGTAGAATGAATGTTCTCCTTTACCTTTTCGTGTTGTGCACCGTGGTGCCTCCCAGGACAATCCTCACTCCAGGAGTGGTGCGGTTCAAGTTATAAACTGTTAGAGCCTCTTCATAGGTGGCTCCTCCAATTACAAACACAATGATATCCTGAGGTCTGCAATAATGAAGAATGAGATAATATCACAGGATAAGAAAAAAAAAAAAAAGGACTGTGACTTATATACACAGAGTTTTAATTTCTAAACCTTTTTTTTTTGGTGGAGGAAGCAGAATTAAAGCAGAATAGAATAAAAGGTTTAAAAAAAGTTTTAATTATCTGAAATTGGCAGGAAACAGAGCAGGAAATGCTGAATAGTGATTTGCTTTCTGTTTATGAGCGGATGTCTTATAATTTCTGTGCTGTGGATTTCAGAATAGCACAATAGTGTTTGCTGGAACCAAATGTAGAAATATTCTTTTATATTCAAGAGGGCGCAGAGTGCCTTACCGTCACATGATATCAATACAGCAGTATTTTATGTTTGTATGCTTGTATTAATACTACACATCTCCTTTCATGTATAAGCCTTTTGTCAAATACTTAGTACAGTGCTATTACAATGGCCTCTGTCCAAGGACCTCAAAACATTTTTGAAAGAACTGGCATATTCGCATGTCCCCAAAACATGGGAACTAGAAACATTTAGTATTTTGAGTATAAAAAAAAAGAATGGGACACATAAATTAATGGTGCTTCTAGGAACTCCATCTTTTCTTGAAATATTTTTTCTGAATCCTTTGATAAACCAAGAAAAAGAAATAAAAAAAAACCATGAGTGTAGCTGATACTGGACATGTGAACACAGCTCAGTCACTAGCTTTACTTGAGTAGCACTGTGTTGTTTTACTGTTTCCTGTTTCAATCCTTATCAAAATGGCTTCATAGCAAAATGAATGTTCCTCATATCAGCTCCTTCTGTAGATATCACCAAGAAGGAGATCAAATTATTTTCAAAATCACTAATGTTTGTCCTGTTTTTCTTTTCTCATGCTATCAAAAGAAGATAAAATTAATCCTACTAGGCAAATAATTTTGTTAAATCACTCATTGGACACTAAAACTACATCAAGCAGAAGCATCCATTTTGAATGTTATTGCACAAAACTAACCAGAAACATCTTTAATCAAGGAATATACATGCTTGTGTATAAATCTTGAAAAAAACCCTAACCCTACATTTCCTTCCTGCTTGTCTCTCTCTCTCTTTCTAAAATACCTTGAAGGAATTAACTAAGAGAGTATTTGTTCTTGTGGGACTTCACTGAAACAGAATCAGCTATTGTGGCTATTTTTAAATGTTCAGATAGTCTCTAAATTGCAGAGATTCCCCAGTAAAAGTTATACAAGCCCAGGCACGGTGGCTCATGCCTGTATGCATTTTGGGAGGCCAAGGTGGGTGGATCATTTGGCGTCAGGAGTTCGAGACCAGCCTGGCCAACATGGTGAAACCATCTCTATTAGAAATACAAAATTAGCCAGGTGTAGTGGCAGGTGCCTGTAATCCCAGCTACTCGGGAGGCTGAGGCAGGAGAACTGCTTGAATCTGGGAGGTGAAGGTTGTAGTGAGCCAAGATCGTGCCACCATACTCCAGCCTGGGCAACAGAGTGAGATTCCATATTCAAAAACAAACAAACAAACACACCCCAAAAAAACCTCCCTCCATAAAACAGTTATACAAGCTACCAATGATGAAGAGGTTGTTATGGTAAAGTGTCAATTATGATAAGGGTCCCCAAACCCAGGCTGAGGACCAATACCAGTCCGTGGTCTGTTAGGAACTTGTGGGGGCACAGCAGGAGGTGAGCAGCGGGTATTCAGGCCTGAGCTCTGCCTGCTCTTAGATCAGTGGAGGCATTAGATTCTCATAGGAGTGCAAATCCTACTGTGAACTACGCATGGGAGGGATCTAGGTTGCGAGCTCCTTATGAAACTATTGCCTGATGATAGGTGAGGTAGAACAGTTTTATATTACTTGACTTGTCAGCAACATATGACTGAGGTGATCACTTGCTCCTCCTGGATACACCTTCTTCAATTGGTTTCCAGAAAATTTCATACTTGATTTTTTCCCTTGCTACTTTTCAGTATCCTTTGATGGTCCCACTTCATCTCTGTGCCCTCTTAATGGTGGAATACTCAGAGCCCAGACATCGGTCCTCCTTTCTTCTTAACCTAAACTCATTCCCTCCATCTGCTCCATTTAGTATAGTGGCCACTTGTCACTTATGGCTATTTAAATTTAAATTAACCAAAATAAAAATTAAATATTTAATTCCCCAGTAGCACTAGACACATTTCAAGTGCTCAACAGCCACACTGACAAGTGGTTACATTACTAATTACCAGAGAAACAGCACATTTCCTTCCCTTGATAAGCACACCCAGTTTTTTGGTTGTAAATACATCTATCTGCTGATGGCTCCCAAATCTCCATCTCCAGCCCAGACCTTTCTTCTAAACTCCAGACTTAAATATCTGTCTACTTGGCATTTCCATTTGGATGTTTAATTATTTCTCAACTCAACATGTTTTAAATCCCCAATCTTCCCTAAGCCTGTTCTACCTATAGCTTTCCCTATCTTACTTGATGGTCACTTTAGCCTTCTAGTTGCTTGGGCCAAAAACTTTGGACTCATCCTAACTCTTCCTTTGGGGCAGAAGTGAAGTTGGGGACATAGTGAGAGAAAGAGGGAGAAGCATAAGCCAGCTCACAGAAGACCTCAAATCTTACAGGTCATGGGGGAATCACTGAAAGGTTTTCACAGGTTATCAGGATCAAATTTGCTTTTTGAGATGGAGTCTCTCTCTGCCACCCAGGCTGGAGTGCAGTGGTGCGATCTTAGTTCACTGCAACCCCCGCCTCCTGGGTTCAAGCGATTCTCCTGCCTCAGCCTCCCAAGTAGCTGGGAATACAGGCACGTGCCACCACGCCAGACTAATTTTTGTATTTTTTAGTAGAGACAGGATTACACCATGTTGGCCAGGCTGGGGATCTTGAACTCCTGACCTCAGGTGATCCGCCCACCTTGGCCTCCCAAAGTGCTAGGATTACAGGTGTGAGCCACCGTGCCCAGCCAAATTTGCTTTTTTGAAGGATAGTTTTGGCAGCCGTGCAAGAATGAATTGGGTGTAACTGTTGGGAAAAGGTGGAGAATAAAAGGTTAGTGTGAGACTTCTGGGAAGATATGATGAAACCTAGAACTAAAGACATCCTAGAAAGGGTAAAGAGGAGGTAGTGGATGTCCAGTCACAAAAAATACATATTCTTCAGTATTTGGTCAATGACTGAATGTGGAGGATAGGGGTAAAGGGGGAGTCCATAACTGTTTTCTGGTTTTGGTAACTAGGTGTAGTGGTTTAGATTTGAGAAAAAGGACATTTACTGAGCATAAGACACAAACACGTTGTGTTTTAGATACCTGTGGAATATTTTAATGGAGATGCCCACTAGACATCTGCATATTCAGGTCTAGTGCTTTCCCTGAATATGTGGTAGCTAAAGCCATGGGAATAGATGAGTTTTATCTAGGGAGATCATGTAGAATGAGAAGAGAACCAAAAGACAGATTTTTTTGGTGAGTCCCTAACAACCACAATACAAGTAAAAAGAGGAGCCAGCATTAGCAACTGAGAAGGACATTTTCAGAAAGGTAGGAGGAGAACCAGAAGGGAAAGGTTGAGGGCCAACTGAGTCTTAAGAAGAAAAGAATGGTTAATAGTGTGAAATGATGCAGTGGGGAAAGGAAGGTGAAAATTCAGAGTCCCCTGGATTTACTAATGTGATTTTGCAAGAAATGTTTTAGTGTGTTGTAGTGGAGTAAGAGTTGACAAACAGAAGACAGTAACTGTGGACTTCTTTATCCAAGAAACTTGGCTATGAAGGGAAGGACATAACTTACAGGAAAATCTAGGACTAAAGGCTTTAAATTTATTATTTAACAAAAGAAAATTAGTATGATTATAACCTGTGGAAAAGAAGTCGGCAGAGAAGAGGCTGAAAATAATGGGGTGATGGGGAGAAGAGAGCGAGAGCCAGAGCGAGAGAGCAAGAGAGAGAAAGAAAATAACAAAGGCTTCAGAAGAGCTGGTAGGAAGGTAAAACCAGAGTGGTGGCATCTGACTTTCTGACTGGTATAAGATATCTCAGTGTGGTTTTCATTTGCGTTTCTCTGATGATCAGTAATGCTGAGCATTTTTTCAAGTGTTTTTTGGCCACTTATAATTCTTTTGAGAAATGTCTTTCATGTCCTTTGCCCAGTTTTTAATGGGGTTGTTTTTTTTTAAAATTAAGTTCCTTGTAGGATGTGGATATTAGTCCTTTGTTGGAGGCATTATTTGTAGGTTGTCTGTTTATTCTGTTGGTTATTTCTTTTGCTGTGCAGAAGCCCTTTAGTTTAATTAAGTCCTATTTGTCTACTTTTGTTTTTGTTGCATGTGCTTTTGGGATCTTTTTCATAAATTCTTTGCCTAGGCCAATGTCCAGAGATTTTTTTTCCTAGATTTTCATCTAGGACTTTTATAGTTTCAGGTCTTATATTTAGGCCTTTAATCTATCTTGAGTTAATTTTTGTATATGGTTAAGAGATAGGGGTCCAATTTCATTTTTCTGCATATGGCTGGCTAATTTTCCCAGCACAATTTATCGAATGGGGTGTCCCTCCCCCATTGTTTATTTTTGTCGACTTTATTGAAGATCAGTTGGTTGTAGGTATGTGGCTTTATTTCTGGGTTCTCTATTCTGTTCCATTGATCTATGTGTCTGTTTTTGTACCAGTACCATGCTTTTTTAGTTACTGTAGCCTTATAGTATAATTTGAAGTCAGGCAATGTCACTCTGGATTTGTTTTTTGCTTAAAGCACCTTGGCTATTCAGGCTTTCTTCTGGTTCCATATCAACTTTAGGATTCTAATTCTGTGAAGAATGATGTTGGTAATTTGATAGGAATTGTGTTGAATCTGTAGATTGCACTGGGTAATATGATCATTTTAATATTGATTCTTCCAATCCATGAGCATGGGATGTTTTTCCATTTGTTTGTGTCATCTATGATTTCTTTCATCAATGTTAAGTACTCCTTGTAGAGGTCTTTCACCTCCTTGGTTAAATATATTCCTAAGTATTTTGTGTATGTGTCTATTGTAAATGGGACTGCGCTCTTACTTTGATTCTCGGCTTGAATGTTACTGGTGCATAAAAATGTTACTCATTTTTGTATGTTGATTTTGTATCCAGAGACTTTAATGAAGTCACTTATCAAGTCTAGGGATCTTCTAGAGGGATCTTTAGGGTTTTCTAAGTATATAATCGTACCAAATGTGAACAGGGATAATTTGACTTCCTCTTTTCCAATTTGGATGTCTTACCTTTCTATTGCCTGACTGCTCTAGGTAGGGCTTTTAGTATGTTGAATAGGACCAGTGAGAGTGGACATCCTCATCTTGTTCCAGTTCTTAGGGAAAATGCTTCCAACTTTTCCCCATTCAGTATGATGTTAGCTGTGGGTTTGTCATATATGGCTCTTACTATTTTGGTTTATTAAAAAGTCAAAAAACAACAGACGTTGGCATGGATGCGGAGAAAAGGGAATGCTCATATACTGTTGGTGGGAATATAAATTTATATTCAACCTCTGTGGAAAACATTATAGAGCTAGCTCAAAGAACTAAAAATAGAACTAGCAATCAAGCTACAGGGAGGGGAGCAAATGCACAGGGTACGTCCTTGCTCATGTCCCCTCTTCCTCCTTAAAAACAACAACAAAAAAAGGCTGGGCCTGGTGGCTTATGCTTGTAATCCCAGCACTGTGGGAGGCCAAGGCAGGTGGATCGCTTGAGCCAAGGAGCTCGAGATCCACTTGGGCAACATTGTGAGACCCCCAGCTCTGCAAAAAAAATTTTTAAAAATTAGTCCAGTTTGGTGGCATTCCCCTATAGTCTCAGCTACTTGGCGAGGCCAGGGGCAGGTAGATGGTGCTGAGATGTGAGGATCACTTGAGCCTGGGAAGTCGAGGTTGCAGTGAGCTGTGACTGTGCCACTGCACTCCATCCAGCCTAGGCAACAGAACGAGATGCTGTCTCAAGAAAGGAAAAACAAAAAACAAAAACAACTTACCATTTGACCCAGAAATCCCACTACTGGGTATCTACCCAAAGGAAAGGAAATCATTATATAAAAAAAGACACATGCACTCATGTTTATCCCAGCACTATATACAATAGCAAAGCTACGGAACCAACTTAAGTATCCACCAACAGTGGACTGGATAAAGAAAATGTGGTATATATACACCATGGAATACTAAGCAGGCATAAAAAAGAATGATATCATGTCCTTTGCAGGAACATGGATGGAGCAAGAGGCCATTATCCTAAGTGAAATAACTCTGAAGCAGAAAAATCAAATATAGCATGTTCTCACTTATAAATGGGAGTTAAACACGGCAGGTACACATGGACAAAAGGATGAAGAGAAGAGACTATGGAGGACTCCAAAAAAGGGGAGGGAGGAAAGAAGAAGACTGAAAAATTACCCAGATAGTTACAGACTATGTAAAAAGCAGGAAGATAAGAGGCAGTTAAAGTGTTCAGAAACAATAAAATACTCAAGGCTGAAAGGACATTATATTCACCAAAAAAATGAAAAATGTAGGAAAGTAATATATATATTTGCTCAATAAATTGCATAATGGATTACTCAAATAAATACATTTTATTTACTTAAGTAAATAAATGAATTGCACAGATTATTTTATTAAGAAGAAGGGAGGGAATCTTTCTCTTGCAGGGGTACAGTGACCATCTTGGTGACTAATGGGAAGAATCAGACAGTTAACACCTTTGTTTTGAGCTCCTGATCTGATAAGTCAATTTAAAAAGCGGTTGAGCAGACAAATGAGAGCATCGTGGAAAACGATGTTGCTTCTCCATAGCTATCCTCTGACCATCACCTGCCTGGAGAATGTATCTGTCTCTCATGGAAAAGAAAGGCAAAAACTGGGAAGGAACAAATTCAAGTGGGTTTTAGCATAGCAAGAGAACACTGTCCTTCAGTCTGATCATTTCAGGGTGGCAGGGTATTTTTGTACTACTGGAGAGGAAAGAAAATGTCATGGGTGGTAAACTGTGGGTGTAGGTTATATAAATGTAAGGACAAAACCTAGATACAGGGATAGGCTCTTAGAGCTTGGCTCAATTGTATACCTCACAAAGATGACTATGTCACATTAGGTTATGAAAACATTAATAAATGTTTTCCTGAGCCTCCTCCTACTACTTATTCAAGCTGACTTAAGGAAGAACATCTATGAAAAACAATGTTTAAATACCCCTGACATTTTTCCTTTTCATTCCTTTTCCCAGTGAATTTTAAAAGTAGATGTTCTGATGAAGCCAATGGTAAAACATACAGCAAATCTTTTCCATATGATGGTTGAAGCTAAGTAGAATACACAAGTTCAATTCTTTGTATGCATCTTCCTGTGCTCTGTAATTCACCATAGCAACCAAAGCATTAATTAATGCAGACAGCAAACATTAGAAAACAGCAGCTAGCTCATGCTGTATAGAGATATACAAGGATAATCAAGGGTAATATCTTATTTTGTTAAAAAATTAAAAAATTAACATATAGGATTTCTGGAAATCATTATTTCTTTCAAAAATTTTTATCTTAAGTTTGGGGGTACATGTGAAAGTTTGTTACATAAGCACATGTCATGGCGGTTTGTCATACATATTATTACATCACCCAGTTATTAAACTCAGGACCCAATAGTTATCTTTTCTGTTCCTCTCCCTCCTTTCACCTTTCCTGCTCAAGTAGACCCCAGTGTCTGCTGTTTCCTTCTTTGTGTTCCTTAGTTCTTATCATTTAGCTCCAACTTGTAAGTGAGAACATGCAGTATTTGGTTTTCTCTTCCTGCGTTAGTTTTCTAAGGGTGATAGCCTCCAGCTCCATCCATGTTCCCACAAAAGGCATAATCTCATTTTTTTAATGGCTGCCTAATATTCCATGGTGTATATGCACATTTTCTTTATCCAGTCTGTCATTGGTGGGCATTTAGGTTGATTCCATGTCTTAGCTATTGTGCACAGTGCTGCAATGAACATTCGTGTGCAGTGTCTTTTTTTTTTTTTTGAGACAGAGTTTCGCTCAATGCCCAGGCTGGAATACAATGGTACAATCTTGGCTCACTGCAACCTCTGTCTCCCAGGTTCAAGCAGTTCTCCTGCCTCAGCCTCCCAAGCAGCTGAGATTACAGGCCTGCACCACTATGCCCCCGCTAATTCTGTATTTTTAGTAGAGATGAGGTTTCATTACGTTGGTCAGGCTGGTCTTAAACTCCTGACCTCAGGTGATCCACCCACTTTGGCCTCCCAAAGTGCTGAGATTACAGGCATGAGCCACCCCACCTGGCCATGCATGTGTCTTTTTTTTTTTTTTTTTGAGAGGAAGTCTCACTCTGTCACCTAGGCTGGAGTGCAGTGGAGTGATCTTGGCTCATCACAATCTCCGCCTCCCGGGTTCAAGTAATTCTGCTGCCTCAGCCTCCCAAGTAGCTGGGATTACAGGCAGCTGCCATCATGCCTGGCTAATTGTTTTTATTTTTAGTAGAGACTAGGTTTCTTTTTTTTTTTTTTTTTTTTTTTTTTTTTTTTTTTTTTTTTTGAGACGGAGTCTCACGCTGTTGCCCAGGCTGGAGTGCAGTGGCGCGATCTCGGCTCACTGCAAGCTCCGCCTCCCGGGTTCCCGCCATTCTCCTGCCTCAGCCTCCTGAGTAGCTGGGACTACAGGCGCCCGCCACCGCGCCCGGCTAATTTTTTTGTATTTTTAGTAGAGACGGGGTTTCACTGTGGTCTCGATCTCCTGACCTTGTGATCCGCCCGCCTCGGCCTCCCAAAGTGCTGGGATTACAGGCTTGAGCCACCGCGCCCGGCCGAGACTAGGTTTCACCATGTTGGCCAGGCTGGTTTCGAACTACTGACCTCAGGTGATCCACCTGCCTCAGCCTCCCAAAGTGCTGGGATTACAGGCGTGAGTCACCGCATCCAGCTGCATGTGTCTTTATGGTAGAATTTGAGTTATATTCCTCTGGTATATACCCAGTAATGGGATTGCTGGGTCAAATGGTAGTTGTGTTTTTAAATCTTTGAGGAACTGCCATACTGCTTTCCACAATGGTTGAACTAATTTACACACCCACCAACAGGGTATAAGGGTTCTCTTTTCTCTGCAACCTCGCCAGGATCTGTTATTTTTGACTTTCTTTTTTTTTTTTCCCCGAGGTAGAGTCTTGCTCTGTCGCCCAGAGCTGGAGTGAAATGGTGTAATCTCGGCTCACTGCAACCTCCGCTTCCCAGGTTCAAGCCATTCTCCTGCCTCAGCCTCCCGAGTAGCTGGGATTATAGGCACACGCCACCAGGCCTGGCTAATTTTTGTATTTTTAGTAGAGAAGAGGTTTCACCATGTTGCCTGGGCTGGTCTCGAACTCCTGACCTTGTGATCCGCCCACCTTGGCCTCCCAAATTGCTGGGATTACAGGCATGCTCCACCACACCCAGCCTATTTTTTGACTTTTTAATGACAGCCATTCTGACTGGTGTGAGATGGTATCTCACCATGGTTTTGATTTGCATTTCTCTAATGATCAGTGATACTGAGCTTTTTTTCATAGGCTTGTTGGCTGCATGTATGTCTTCTTTTGAGAAGCAGCTGTTCATGTCCTTTGCCTACTTTTTTTTTTTTTTTTTCGTGACAGGGTTTCACTCTTGTTGCCCAGGCTGGAGTGCAATGGCACAAACTTGGCTCATAGCAACCTCCACCTCCCAGGTTCAAGCGACTCTCCTGCCTCAGCCTTCTGTGGCACGATTACAGGTGCCAGCCACCACTCCTGGCTAATTTTTTGTATTTTTAGCAGAGATGGGGTTTCACCATGTTGGCTAGGCTGGTCTTGAATTCCTGACCTCAGGTGATCCACCTGCCTTGGCCTCCCACATTTTAATGGGGTTGTTTTTCTCTTGTAAATTTGTTTAAATTCTTTATAGATGCTGGATATTAGACCTTTCTCAGATGCATAGTTTGCAAATATTTTCTCCCATTCTGTAGACTGTCTGTTTAGTCTGTTGATAGTTTCTTTAGCTGTGCAATAGCTCTTGTTTAATTAGATCCCATTTGTCAATTTTTGCTTTTGTTGTGATTGCTTTTGGCGTCTTTGACATGAAATCTTAGCCTGTTCCTAGGTCCAGAATGGTATTACCTAGTTTGTCTTCCAGGGTTTTTATAGTTTTGGGTTTTACATTTGTCTTTAATCCATCTTGAGTTGAAATTTTTGAATATGGTATAAGGAAGGGGTCCAGCTTCAGTCTTTTGCATATGGCTAGTCAGTTATCCCAGCACCATTTATTGAATGAGTCTTTTCCCCATTGCTTGTTTTTGTCAGCCTTGTCAAAGATCAGATGGTCGTAGATGTGACGCCTTACTTCTGGGCTCTCTATTTTGTTCCACTGGTCTATGTGCCTGTTTTTGTACCCATACCATGCTGTTTTGGTCACTGTAGCCTTGTAGTACAGTTGGAAGTTGGGTAATGTGATTCTTCCAGCTTTGTTCTTTTTGCTTAGGATTGCCTTGGCTATGTGGGCTCTTTTTTGGTTCCACATGAATTTTAAAATAATTTTTTCTAGTTCTGTGAAGAATGTTGGTAGTTAGATAGGAATAGCATTGAATCTGTAAACTGTTTTGGGCAGTATAGCCATTTTAATGATATTGATTCTTCCTATCCATGAGCATGGGATGTTTTTCCATTTGTTTGTGGCTTCTCTGATTTCTTTGAACAGTGTTTTATAATTCTCACTGTAGAGCTCTTTCACTTCCCTGTTTAGCTGTATTCCTAGGTATTTTATTTTTTTGGTGGCAGTTGTGAATGGGATTGCCTTTCTGATTTGGCTTTCAGCTTGGCTGTTGTTGCTGTATAGGAATGCTAGTGATTTTTGTACATTGACTTGTATCCTGCAACTTTGCAGAAGTTGTTTATCAGCTGAAGGAGCTTTGGAGTTGAGACTATGGGGTTTTCTAGATATAGAATCATGTCGTCTAAAAACAGATAGTTTGACTTCCTATCTTCCTACTTGGATGCACTTTATTTCTTTCTCTTGCCTGATTGCCCTCACTAGGACTTCCAATACTTTGTTGAATAGAAGTGGCGAGAGAGGGCATCCTTGTCTTGTGCCGGTTTTCAAGGGGAATGTTTCCAGCTTTTGCCCATTCAGTATGATGTTGGTTGTGGGTTTGTCATAGAAGGCTTTTTTTTTTTTTGAGATGGAGTCTTGCTCTGTCCCCCAGGCTGGAGTGCAGTGGCTCGATCTTGGGTCACTGCAAGCTTCGCCTACCAGGTTCATGCCATTCTCCTGTCTTGGCCTCCCCAGTAGCTGGGACTACAGCCACCCACCACACTACCTGGCTAATTTTTTGTATTTTTAGTAGAGACAGGGTTTCACCATGTTAGCCAGGATGGGCTTTATCTCCTGACCTCGTGATCCACTCGCCTCAGCCTCCCAGAGTGTTGGGAATAGATGGCTCTTATTATTTTGAGGTATGTTCCTTCAATACCAAGTTTGTCGAGAGTTTTTTTTTTTCTTTTTATGGAGTCTCACCCTGTTGCCCAGGCTGGAGTGCAGTGGCGCAGTCTTGGCTCACTACAACCTCTGCCTCTGGGGTTCAGGTGATTTTCCTGCCTCAGCCTCCCGAGTAGCTGGGACCACAGGCGCCTGCCACCGCACCTGCCACCACACCCGGCTAATTTTTGTATTTTTTTAGTAGAGACGCAGTTTTACTACATTGGCCTTGAACTCCTGACCTTGTGATCTGCCCACCTCAGCCTCCCAAAGTGCTGGGATTATAGGCATGAGCCACATTGCCCACCTTATTGAGAATTTTTAACATTATTTTTATATGTGGTTAAGTTAGGTGGAAACACAAACTTTCAAAAGGCAACATTTTATCTATTTTGTGGAGCATTACACTTACGGTTAAAATTGTAATTTTTGAACATATTTACAAATGATACGGTTCTTATGAGCATTTACTACAAAAAAAAGGTCAATGGAAAAGGACTGCTGCTTCACAGAAACAAAAAATAAGCTGTAGTGACAAGATTCTACTACATTTGTGTAAACATGAAAAGTACTTCCTTTTTGAATTGACTGATTCTGGAATGCATGATCATATAGCTCCATTTCCTCACCAAATGAAAAAGTTGCTTGCCTTTATCAGAGACAAGAGGCAATTCTAGAGTGAGAAAAAAAAATTAGCTTGAAAAACAGGGTATGCAAGAATCCCATCTGCAGAATGATCAAATCCAATTTATGGATATAGCTATACTGCCAAACAGCTTAAACACTAATTTAACAGCTAGGGCTAAAAAAATTTTCACCAGTGTTTTCGTTTTGCAAAGTTGTGTTCTTGCCACATTTCCTTTGATATTTTTTATTATTATAGCAACAATAAAACCTAGAGTTTCTATTATGATGAGACAAATAATAATAAATATCACTATAATCAAGGACTCTTTTCAATACAATACAGGGCCAAGAAAGTGGCTAGAGCTGATAGTGTGGCCAAGTGAATGCAGAGCCAGAAAGTTTTATAGGAGGATTGTTTATGAACTTCAAAAGTCTAAATTTTCTATAGCATCAATTAAATTTATTCTCTGGTTTAAATTTTCCAACTATAAATATTGGCATATCAACTAGAAGAGATGCCTATAGAATTTATTGAACATCTACTATTTGTAAATCACTGTGTTAAATGTTGTGAAAACCCCGAAGATGAACAAAACGTAGTATTTACTTCAAGATTACAATACCTAATACAATAACTAATGAGAAGGATAGATATGTAACTAACTAACTACTGTCTCAATATCCAGAGGTAACGACTATTAACAACTTCTTGATTATTGTTTCAGAAATAGTTACTGTAGGCAGGGCATGGTGGCTCATGCCAGTAATCCAAGCACTTTGGGAGGCTGAGGCAGGCAGATTGCTTGAGTTCAGGAGTTTGAGACAAGCCTAGGCAACGTGGCAAAACCTTGTCTCTATAAAAATGCAAAAATTAGCTAGGTACTGTGGCATGTGTCTGTAGTCCCAGCTACTTACGAGAACAAGGTGGGATGGCTTGAGCCCAAAAGGCGGAGTTTGCAGTAAGCTGAAATCATGCCACTGCTCTCCAGTCTGCACTACAGAGCCAGACCCTGTCTCAAAACAAACAAAAAAGAGAGTTACTGTATTTATACATATATGTGCTTGTAAAAATATATTATATATATAAAATATACATACATATGTATAGTCAAGCACATATTTATACACATGTACACTTTTTTTGTTTTGTTTTGAGACAGAGTCTTGCTCTATCACCCAGGCTGGTGTGTAATGGCACAATCTCGGCTCACTGCAATCTCCACCTCCCTGGTTCAAGTGATTCTCCTCACTCAGCCTCCCGAGTAGCTGGGACTACAGGTGCATGCCACCATGCCTGGCTAATTTTTGCATTTTTAGTAGAGATGGGGTTTCACCATGTTGGCCAGGCTGGTCTCGAACTCCTGACTTCAAATAATAGCCCACCTCGGCCTCCCAAAGTGCTGGGATTACAGGCATGAGCCACTGCACCCAGGATTCTACAGTTTTTTTACCCAAAAGAAATGTTATGGCTGGGCACAGTGGGTCACACCTGCAATCCCAGCACTTTGGGAGGTCGAGGTGGGTGGATCACAAGGTCAGGAGTTCGAGACCAGCCTGACCAACATGGTAAGACTCCATCTCTACTAAGCTACTCAGGAGGCTAAGGCAGGAGTATCTTGAACCCAGGAGGCTGGGATTGCAGTGAGCCAAGATGGTACCACTCCAGCCTGGGCGACAGAGCAAGACTCTGTCTCAAAAAAAAAGAAAAGAAATGTTATAACATTCTGCTTTTCTATCCAATATATCTTAGAAAGCTTTGCATATCACCCATGAAGAGTTATGTCATTAAAAAAAAAGAGGCTTGGCGCAGTGGCTCAAGCCTGTAATCCCAGCACTTTGGGAGGCTGAGACGGGAGGATCATGAGGTCAGGAGATCGAGACCACCCTGGCTAACAGAGTGAAACCTTGTCTCTACTAAAAAATACAAAAAACTAGCCGGGCGAGGTGGCGGGTGCCTGTAGTCCCAGCTACTCGGGAGGCTGAGGCAGGAGAATGGCGTAAACCCAGGAGGCGGAGCTTGCAGTGAGCTGAGATCCGGCCACTGCACTCCAGCCTGGGCGACAGAGCGAGACTCCGTCTATAAAAAAAAAAAAAAAAAAAAAAAAAAGAATACGTAGTATTGTACTGTAGTTTAGGTAATCAGCCCTCTATTAATAGATACTTAGCTTGTTCCTAGTTTTTTTTGCTATTACTTCAGTGAACATCCTTGCTTAAGTATCTTTGTGTACTTGCCAGGAATATCTATACAGTAAGCTTTTAGAAGTAGAATTGGCAAATAAGAGTATTTTCAAGTCCTTTGCAGTATTCCTTCTGTTAGGCATGGCCAGGAGGTGGTATAGGTATGTTCTGTGACACTCACTGTAGTTTTGTAACCATTTCTTTGCCTTCTTCCTTCAAAATTTCCACTATTTTAGAAGCTCATAATGTAGTTGCACCACTTTTTCCTGACTTCCTTTCCTGGTCACTTTTATTCCCTGAAGACGTTAGCTCTGGCTTACTTGTCCTCCTTTTTCTCCTTCTCTTTTCAAGATTTTCAGTGACTTTAACATCACTGTGGATTACTCATTTAACATCCTGGTCTCCTTAGCAATCCTGATCTTTTCTTCTACCCACTACAACCACCCACATCCATGCTTACAATCTAAACTTCATTACTTCTTCTGAACCCCCTATGAAATCTTGAATTCAAAATATCTTTATCCAATAACTACCTCTCAGCTTCCAATTTACCTATACTAATACTCTTCTGTAATAATTCTTTGGCCTCATCAAATCTCCAATTCATTCACCAATACCTTTCTCATGATCCAATACACTCTCCTGTTTCCATTTCCCCAAATCCTAGTTGGACCCAATTAGTTGTCTTTTCCACGTTTAATCTGAAGCGGTTCAAAATTTCCAGAGGAAAGACACACAATTAAGCTTACTGGCTATATTTTAAATCAATGACCACAAAACTCTCTAGGCATTCAACCTTGCCTAGAACTCCTACTTATATTTCCCTACTAAACTTGATTCCTAGCCTACAGGATGACTGTTCCACAATGTTTTTTCTTTATACCCCTTATGTTAGCTGGTAACCTGGCATATTTTACTGAGAAAAATCAGACATGATGACCCCAGGTTCTCACCATCAAAACTACAAACCTATTGTATCTATACATATTGCTTTCTCTCCTGTTAAAATGAAAGTACCTCTGCACCTATCACAGGCAATCCCTCTATTTGTTCTCTGGATTCCTTAAGGACTTCACTTCTGTAGCACTTTCTTTCTCTTTTGCATTACCTATTTGCTCTTCTTTACTGGATAATTCTCATTGGGTTACACATATGCTCCAGAACCTCTTTCTCTTGAGCCCACAATTTCTTCTAGATACCACTCCATTTCTCTTCCTCCTTTATGCAATTTTTTTTTTTTTTGGAGACGGAATGTCACTCTGTCACCAGGCTGGAGTGCAGTGGCGCAATCTCGGCTCACTGCAACCTCCACCTCCCAGGTTCAAGCGATTCTCCTGCCTCAGCCTCCCAAGTAGCTGGGATTACAGGCTCACACCACCACACCCAGCTAATTCTTGTATTTTTAATAGAGACAGGGTTTCACCATGTTGGCCAGGATGGTCTCGATCTTCTGACCTTGTGATCCGGCCACTTCGGCCTCCCAAAGTGCTGGGATTACAGGCGTGAGCCACCGCGCCTGGCCACAAAATTTCTTAAGTGTCTCCAATTTATCTTCTATCTTGTTAACTCCTCTAATTTGGCTTCCAACCTCACTGAAACCAGGGGAGAATATCATCAAAGACCTTCATGTTGCCATATCAGATGGATTCTTTACTTTCTTCACCTTCTTTACCTCTCAGAGTTTGGATGCAGTTTATTACTCACTTGCTCTTGATGGCACCACGCTTTGCTGGTTTTTCTCCTACCTTTCTGCTTCCTCCTCAGTCTCCATTGCTGGCTCCTTATTCTCTACTCAGTGCTTAGTTCCGGGCTCTCTTATTTTCTCTTTTCTATGCTTTTTCTCTAAGTGATCTTATCTAGTTCCATGGTTTTAATATTACTAATATTTTTGTTGACTCTCAATATGTGACATTTCTACTTGTTATCTAATAGGCATCGCCAACTGAACAACAAAACTCTGTTTCTCCTCAAAGCCTGAGAGTTATTCTTGACTTCTCTATTACCTTTGTTCCATAAATCTGTGTCATTAAATATGTCTGTTGATTCTGGCTTCTCTCTTGGCCTCCTACCCAAACCACTTCCATTTCTCACCTGGACTACTGCAGTTATCTCCTTAGTAGTCTCTCTGCTTCTATTTTTGCCTTCAATAATCCATTCTCACCACAAATGATCTTTTAAAACACAATTAAGTTCATGTTACTCATAAGCTTAACTCTTCAATGGCTTCCCATAACATTAAAAAAAAAACCTCTTTACTAGGGTCGTCGAGAACCGATGTGATCCAACCCTGCCTCTCTTTCAACCTCTTATTTCCTCCTTATTCACTATGCTCCAGCCAAGCAGGGCTCCCTTATGTTTCATTAACTTGCCAAATTCTCTCTTTCTTCAAGACCTTTGCTCTGGTGTTTCTCTCTGCTTTGGATGCTTTTTCTCCTAATCATCGTGTGATTGCTTTTTTTTTTTTTTTTTTTTTTTTGAGATGGGGTCTCACTCTGTCGCCCAGGCTGGAGGGCAATGGTGCAATCTCAGCTCACTGCAACCTCCACCTCCCAGGTTCAAGTGATTCTCCTACCTCAGCCTCATGAGCAGCTGGGATTATAGGCGCCTGCCACCCACGCCAGGCTAATTTTTGTGTTTTTAGTAAAGACGGGGTTTTGCCACATTGGCTAGCCTGGTCTCAAACTACTGACCTCAGGTGATCCTCCCGCCTTGGCCTCCCAAAGTGTTGAGATTATAGGCGTGAGCCACCATGCCTGGTCTGGTTCTTTCTTATGACTCAAAGCTCATCTTAAATATCACCTCTCAGATAGGTTCTCTCTCCATCTAAAGTAGTCCTCCCCACCCCTACAATTACTTTGAAGCTCATTACCCTATTTATTTCCTGGATAGCACTTAGTAAAATTATATTCTTCATTAGTTTACTTGTTTACTCATTGTCTCTATGTAAGTTCTTTGAGGGCGGGTACCTTGTCTTTCCTGTCACTTCTATATCGCCAGCATCTACAACAGCTCTTGACATACTGAAAGCATTCAATCAACATCTGTTGTATAAAAGGACAAAGCAACTGAATTATTAACTATATGCATACTTAGGTTATAGTGACAAATGGTAACAGATGTTGACAACTGATAAATGTGCATTTTGTTCAAGGAATATAATTTTGAGCTTTGTGTGGGAATGAATTATGTAAATTAGAAAGGTTTTCTGCTGTGTACTGATCACGCACAGTACATTCTTCTGGTGGCCTATGGTTTCCCTTTGGCAATAAATAGCTAATTTCTTGTTCAGTAATTCTTATATAAGTTCATAAGCAAATTAATGTTTTTATTTATCACATTAATGCGAAAGTTCAAGAATAGTTATGTTTTTTAAAAAGCCTCTCAGATAGGTGCATAACTTTGGGCTGGCGTTCATTCTTCCCACTTAGCTGACATTTCTGGATCTTGATCCAAGGTCCTTAAACATTTTATCTGAATGAGTGTCTCTGAATTTAACACCAAATGTTCTGCCTCTCAACCTTGGACTTTTAAAAGATGATTTTTTTTCCTGTTCTGTACCAAATTACAGAAAAAATTTTTTTAAAGGACAACGTGAAAAAATACACTTTGTCACATAAAAGAGTCATTTACGTATCTCAAAACATTTTTCCCATTCAGAATCTCATTATGTTTATAAAACACTATACTTCCAAGGCTCTTAGATGTTTATTAACTGAAATAATAGAACAATTATGTCAACAGTAAAATTTTCACATTTATCTATCCAATAGGATTCAAGTATATATGTTAGCCCCTTTAGATAACATGTGGTCCAACTAAGAAATATAACAATATAATTTTTAACTAGGTAGAATTTATGTATACAATATTTAAAATTTCGGGTTGGCCTAAATAAGTTGTTCTGGATAAGTTTTGTTTTTATTAAAAATTAACCACTGGATTAAGATGACAATTATTGCTTCCTTTAGTTAATACTCAGAAAGAAAGCCATCCTTTGCTCCTGTGTAACAAATGTACTTTATTAATTAGATCTCTCAGTTTGTGTGCTGGCAACATTTGGCAAAGTCCAGTCCTCAGTAAAAATAGTAACAACCTGCTCTGGAGGGCAATCAGGCAGCAAGTCTATTTTTGGCCTTAATGTTTGAAACACCAAATGCCAGATGCCATCGAACAGAACCTTAATTGGCATAAGTAAACTGGTTTGATACTGAAGTACAGAAGGATTTGAGGCACTCCAAAACACTTGTTTCTTTAGTACAAAAGAAATAAATGTTTCAGACTTAGCAGAGGAATTCATATCTAATACTGACATATGTAAAACCAAAAGAATCTTAACAGAAGAAAGGAGAAGAATGGTATAACCTCAGCTTTAGTGCTTAACATTACTCTAAATTTTCTATTTGTTCAGTGTTTCTGGCTTTTATTATTAATATCTCTGTTAGCTTACCTGTCTCTGAGTGTGCTGGGGCCTAGATAAGGATATAGGTTTTCCTTAAGCCTTCCTTTGATGAGATGATCCAGCGTTTCATGTAGGAAAGGTTGATGCTGTGTATATACATTTTCTACTCCCTAAAACAGGGGAAAATGGTTCTTATGTCATTTTTGGGAAACTAGCAATATAAGAATTAGTAATATTCATATCAGAAAAGGATATACACTCAATAGAGATTTCATGGGATAGATTTAAATAGGAACTGTGGTAAATTTCACAATTATTTTAATCAGTCAGAAATGTTCTAATCTCATAAAAATTACTCTGTAATTTAGTGCTAGTTATTGTAAAGGAATTTTTAAAAATGGGATTGCTTAAATCCTTTATCATGTCTTCACTGCCTCTTACCCTTCTGTGAAAATGTTAAATGATAGGTAGAGCAAATAAAAGGAAAGGATCATGTACAAAAAAGACTGGAAATACCCAGGAAAACAGAAAAACTTCAGGAAACATAAGAAAAGCTAGCAGATTAGAATTAATTTTTGAGTATTTTAAGAAAACAGTTAAGTATTTTTAAAATATCAAATGTTTGCTTCATCTTTAATTTCCTTAAGAAACTACCTAACAAATCTTTAATTATAAACAAATGGACTAAAATATCTGTGACTATCAGAACCATTTGTCTTTTTCTTCTTGAGTATTTCCCGGAAATATCTCCAGTTATTTCCCGCCCAGTTATTTGGTCCAATGCTGATACAGTTCTAATACAGAAAGCACTAAAAGAAAAAGCTTTCAAGAGGATGTCAGTTTTAATTTCATTTAATTGACATAGTACTAAATTAGCAGCAATCTTCAAGATACTTTGAAGATCATATTCATTCACTCTCAGCCTCAGGGGCTTCGACTGTTCTCACTTAGGAGAGCATAGAGGAGATGTCTATACCTTCAGTCCTTTGAGGAACTGTTTGGTGATAGCCACAGCATCTTTGGGGCTGAAGAGGTCACTTCCTCTGACTCGTTTACCACCATATTCAACAACTGCAGACACGAGCTATTAAGAGAAGCAAATTTTGATTGCTTAGGGATCAGGAAGCCCATTTCATAAGAAAATAATTTTATTAAGCAAACAAAAATGAAAATACAGATTTATACATTTCTGTAAATAAAAATAATATGATTTATCATTTGTTAGAGCTAAGAATATAATAACAGAGTTGGTTCCTGTTTGGTGGGCTAATATGGAAACTGGTTACCTTTCGATACTTCTCAGAAACACCTTTATTCCTGAGGTCCATCATTAGTCCTGGCAGGCTATTGCTGCTGTGTCGCTCATAATGTAAAGCATAAAGCATCACCAGGCGGGCAGCATCAAACTCTGTCACTTTGGGGTTCTGCAGAAGCCTTTTTACATTCTGAAGAAAGATAGAACTTATATTTATCCCCCTTTCACTTGAGTGATCTGTTGTACAATGCCTTAGATCTAATAATTATTGAATGGTAGTGATACATCACTACTATGACAATTATAAGTCATATATTTAGCAACTGTCTCAACTATAGAAAATTAAATGCCTTTTGTCCAAGGTAAGAATTAAATAAGGAAATATATTTCCATTGTAATTGCTTTGTGACAAAAATGAATTTAATAATGGGTAGTTCCACTTTTCTTTTCTTTTCTTTTTTTTCTTTTCCACTAGCTGAAGTTGTAATTTCCTTGCTGAAAGAAGGAACTATTTCCACCACTTGAATCAATACAGCACAACAAAACTGACTAGTTGATTTGCAAACCCTACTGCTTTCTCTTAGTAATAATGATTGACCAGTGAAATGGAGACAAAGTTGGTAGAATTTTACACAGACTGGGCTTAATCTCTAAGAAGCATCAGAACATGTCTCAACATGGTTGACAGAGGTGAGTATGTAATAGCACGTAATCTCTAAATTTAGTACTTAATGATTTTAAGAGGCAGGTACCGACAGAAAAGGGGGCCAGGAGAAGCCATGTTTACATTTTTTAATCTTCATATTCAGGACCTTCCATATAGTACAGATTTATATTTATTATACAGCAGAACAAATAATTTAAGTCAACAAATACTTTTTGAGTCCCCATAAGGCAGTATGTCATGCACTGTTGCAGGCACACAGATAAGTTAAAGACAATTCCTGTCCCCAGTGAGTTCACAGTCAATGGGGTGAACGATGATCAAAGTAATATAATTTATTCTGCTACATACATGTTTCTTTAATGTACTTTAGTTCTGTGAGATGAATAAATATGGAAATGGTGTCAGTTTAACACAGAAGGCATATTGTTTCATACGTAATTTTTCCAGAATGGATACGCTTTCTTACGATTAAAGGGGAAGCCTTACCAATACCTTAAGAAAAAAAGATGATAATCCTACAGACGTGTGTTCTGCAAGAAGTACTTGGTTTTGTAGCTTCAAGAACTGTTGCACTTTCCACTGTGTTATGCTAAACAGGGAAAGGGCAAGTGCAAATACAAAGGATGCAAATATATTGCACTGTGTTAAAAAGCAAAACAAAACAAAATAACAATCAAACACTGATTGATGAAGAAAGCTATCTCCATATGGTATTTTTAATTTTGACAAAGTAGTCTTTATGAGAAGTGAGTATTTTCAAGACCTTATAATTTGAAGAAAACATGAGACCCAGGAATAAGGCTGCAGAGGATGGACTGGCTCTATTTCTAGGTGCAAATGCCAGTGGAGATTTAACCATGCTAGTATTTTTATTATAATTGTTACTATTTTTATTAGGGCTCTGATTAAAAAATTATATGAATTTTTTATTTCTTTTCATAGTCATGTAGATTTTAAGTGGTCTGCTTATAACCCTATATTCTCATAACCCTTTTTTTAGTGCATGTTTTTATAGAATGTGAGGTTTTTCAGGAACAAATATGTGGTGTTATAACAGAAACATATGTATGTAAAAAAACAAAATAAAACAAAAAGCAAAAGCTGAAAATCAGTGCAAAAGAGGAAGGGGAGAGAAAGGGGAAGAGAAAATATACTGGGTTGTTGAGAAATTAGGAAAGACTTCATAAAGGAGGTGACAATTGCCAAAGGTCCTGAAGAATCAGTAAGTATTGGAACCAGTGTGAGAGACTAAAAACAGTGGCACTATCAAAATAAATATGGAAATCAGAGGAAGAAATGGCTTGGGTTGAAAGGCTGGCAAGAGCCTTAAAGGGCACTGAATTCTGAGGACATAATTATCAACTATATGATTACAACTTACAAAATGTTTTCACATACATTATCTCTTTTGTACCTGACAACAACCATGTCCAATGTCTAAGAGCTTTTCTGTTCACACTGACTAGGGACTATGATGATAATGGGGAACCTCCCATGTAGCTTTCAAGTACAGAGTTCTATGAGAGAGATTTCTATTGTTGATTTTTTTGGTTACTATTTCACTACCATCATCCTTAAGGGATCAAAAAGGGAGAAACTTCTGTAGATTTTGATCCCAAATTTGTAAGATTTTTCTTATTTTTTTCCCTTCATGGTATCTTCCCCCCTAGAGCAGCCATGGAATACAGCCCATTTAGGGTACCTGCTCAAATGTTCCACTATTTTCTACTATAATATGAAGAAATTTCAGATACAAATTATGTATGTATCTCAATCAACAGCATAAGTTTAAAACATTAAGAAATCTCGTTGGCGACCGGGCGTGGTGGCTCACGCCTGTAATCCCAACAGTTTGGGAGGCCGAGGTGGGTGGATCACTTGAGGTCAGGAGTTCGAGACCAGCCTGGACAACATGGTGAAACTCTGTCTCTACTAAAAATACAAAAAATTAGCAGGGTGTGGTGGCGGGCACCTGTAGTCTCAGCTACTCAAGAGGCTGAGGCAGGAGAATAGATTGAACCTGGGAGGCGGAGGTTGCAGTGAGCCAAGATTACGTGCCACTGTACTCCAGCCTGGGCGACAGAGTGAAACCGTCTCAAAAAAATAAATAAATAAAACATTTAAAAAAATTTTTAAAAAGAAAAGAAATCCCACTGGGGATTTCTGTTGTTACTTTTCTTATAGGCACAATGTCTCATTTCCTGCCCTTGCAGTCACTCTCCTACCACCTTTTCTGGCTGATCTGTCTCTGTACTTTTAAGCAAATCTGAGAAACCCAAGTAACTATAAATTCACAAAACTGGTATGATGACAGTCAAAGACTATTTGCAGTAATCAGTCTCTGTCCTTTTCTAGTTACCTTCACGTAGATCTTGACTCTTGGCTGTTTCTTATTAGAGATAAGTGTTGGTGATAACGTGGAGAAATAAGAACCCTTACACACAACTGGTGAATGTAAATTAGTACAGCCATTATGGAAAACAGTATGAAGGTTCCTTAAAAAATTAAAATTAGAACTACTATATGATTTAGCAATCCAACTACTTGGAATATATCCAAAGGACATGAAATCAGTATGTTGAAGAGTTATCTGCATTCCTATGTTTACTGCAGCACTATTCAAAATAGCCAAGATATGAAATCAACCTAAATGTCCATCAACAGATGAATGGATCAAGAAAATGCAGTATTTAGGTCAGGCATGGTGGCTCAGGTCTGTAATCCCAGCACTTTGGGAGGCCGACGCAGGCGGACTGCTTGAGCTCAGGAGCTGGGGACCAGCCTGGGCAACATGGTGAAATTCTGTCTCTACAAAAATACAAAAATTAGCTGGGCATGGTGGTGCATGCCTGTAGTCACAGCTACTGGGGAGGATGAGGTGGGAGAGTAGCTTGAGCCTGGGAGGCAGACGTTGCAGTAAGCCAAGATTGCACCACTGCACTCTAGCTTGGGTGATAGAGCCAGACCCTGTCTCAACAAAAAGAAAAAAAAGAGAAGAAGGAAAAGAAAACGCAGCATACATATATACATATATAATGAAATATTTACTACTCAGCCATGAAATAGAAAGAAATTCTGTCATTTGTGGCAAAACAGATTAACCTGGAGGACTTATATTCAGTGAAATAAGCCTGACACATAAGGACAAATAGTGCATGATCTTACTCACATGAGAGTAAAAAGTTGTTCTCATAGAACTCATAGAAGTAGAGAGCATAATAGCAGTTACCAGAGGATGGGATGGTGAAGGATGGGGGTGGTTAGAAATTGGTTAATAGGTACAAAGCTACAGTTAGAGAGCAGGAATATGTTCTGGTGTTCTACTGCATAGTAGGATGAATAGAGTTAAAAGTAATGTATTACATATGTCAAAATAGCTAGAAGAGAGGTTTTTAAATGTTCTTATCGCAAAGAAACGACCAATGTTTAAGGTGATGGATATGCTAATTACCCTGATTTGATCATTACACAATGTATACATGTATTGAAACATCACATTGTATTCCATAAATCTGTACAATCATTATGCATCAATCATAAACAAAATCCACTTCTATTCCTTGAGACTTGGTACTGGTATTCAGATTGCTTGGCTTAACTCTTAGTTCTCCATTGAGGACTTGGCCCAGATCTGACCAGACCTACTTTGAGTAACTATTTTGCCTACTTTTGAGCCCTTAGGACCCAACTCATGGCTCAGGTCCATGTTCTAGCTAGAGGTATCTATTCTCTCATGAAAAGAAACCTGTAGGTACAAGCTGAGTTCTTTCTTTTCTTTCAGCTGTATCAGTCCTTGGAGAAGCAGGACCTTTTTGTCTGCCTTGATCCCACTTTATCTTTTGGCTTCATTTTGAAGGATTTCCCTCATAGCTACTTATCAACTTGATTGATAGTGGCCTACGTTACACTGAGATTTCAGGGCACTAACCAGAGAAGAGGAGAAAAAAGAATCAGAGAGACTTATAATTACAAAGCAGGTATATGCTATACAGTAGTATTTATCTGTTGGAAATATAACTGAATTACATAATTTTTTGGTTTCTCTTATTAAATTTTCCATCAGCCTTGTGACTATTAGAAAACGACACTGTCATATTATAACAATGACTGAGTAAAGAGCAAAACAGAAAACTGTCATCTACTTAAGAAGACAGGATTCAAAAACCTTGCGCTGAACTCTAACATTTGTGTGGGCCTAATCAAGGAATAGGAAAAGAAAAGGAAAAGAAAAGCAAAAATAGTGTCTTTGGAGATCAAGTTTCCTAAAGGAACTAACATTCATTTATAAGATATCAGTGAGAAAACCATTCTTCTTTTCTGATATTTAGAGATTCTTCCATTGTTTCTGGCTGAACGCTTTTCTACTTTTCTGTTTTCTTCTATCGAAACTATGATGAAGCAGCAGAGCAAGAAGAAATCATTATGACATACACATATTTTAAACTATTATACAGATTACAGATGGTCTTGGTAATTAAAGATAGTCTCCATTTTTTTTTTGTTTTAGTTTAACCTAAAGAACAGGATCCCGTGCCGGGCGCGGTGGCTCACGCCTGTAATCCCAGCACTTTGGGAGGCCGAGGCGGGCGGATCACAAGGTCAGGAGATCGAGACCATCCTGGCTAACACGGTGAAACCCCCTCTCTATTAAAAATACAAAAAAATTAGCCGGGCGCGATGGCGGGCGCCTGTAGTCCCAGCTACTCAGGAGGCTGAGGCAGGAGAATGGCGGGATCCCGGGAGGCGGAGCTTGCAGTGAGCCGAGATCGCGCCATTGCACTCCAGCCTGGGGGACAGAGCGAGACTCCGTCTCAAAAAAAAAAAAAAAAAAAAAGAACAGGATCCCTTCTTTGTTATCTACTATAGTAATGTAGTAAAGTCAGAATATAACAAAATAAACCAACAGATTAGGACAGTAAGATGGAATTGGCAGAAGTCTACATGCTGATCTGATAAAAATGAGCCTAACAGTCTGAGAGAACAGTGTTGTGTGAATATAAAAAGCTTATCTGGGAAAAATGATAGAAAGCAGACAAGACCCAATTCTACCGACTGGTAAATACATCTGAGTCAGTATTCCTTTTCTTAATGACTAGTCAACATAAAATTTAGCTTTGCAGTAGATCTTCCACTGATCAACACTGTTTCTAAAATACTGGCTAAATGTTGTTTTAGAGTAAAAGGATCATTTTTACATTTAATTAATCAAAGTAAAACTGCCAGTCAGTTCAATGTGTCCCAACCACTTTTCTTATAATTTTAATGAGTGGCAAAAACAAAAACAAAAACAAAAACAAAAAAACACTTTTCGGAAATCAGAGAGATACGAGGCTATCAATGAACTAAAAAACAAGTCTTGGATGCCATTAAGAAAATTAAATGTATCATCAAATAATAACACTCGTAATGTTGGTAGTTAATGTTTCTTGAAAGCTGTAAGTACCAAGTACCATAAGCGTTTTACATTAGCTCATTGCACTCTCACAACAATTTTGAGGTAAGACTGAGGCTTAGAGTGGTTAGGAATTATTTTCAAACCCAAGCCACCAAAGGTCCAAGTTCTTAGCCACTACTCTATACTGCTTCAAATAGAGCTCTTACTCCTCATTTTTCTAATAAATATTGATTGAGTCCTTATTAAGTATCATTAACAGGATGATTTGAGATCTTTACGCAAGGTCAGGAAAAGATATAAAATAGACTGGTTCCTCTCTCCATATGAAAAGCTGTGATATGACAACACAGACTGGGCATTGGGGGCAGGGTATGGGGAAGATGGTGAGGGTGGAATTGCTCACTTTCTAAAGATGCCTTTTCTTCATGGTATGGCAAATCTTCATTACTAATCAAATAAATCTCTTCTAAGGATATGTATATGTTTAAGTGGTAGTAAATTTCACTTTCGTTCTAGTGAAATTCTTTCTAAATGAAATTTTCATTAGCCTACAAAATAATGGTTAGAATGGCAGCAATTTTTAAGTTAACTTTTAGCAACATGTGAACTTTTTTTTCTTGTCATGATACTTACTATTCAATAAAGCAAATCCCATCTCTACTCACAAACCTCATTTCACTGCTTCATGACGTATTACCATCTAAGGTCAAGCCAAGGAATGCTATAACCCCTCTAGAAGTCAGGCCCCTGACATCCACTTACTATCAAACAAAAGATTCCTTTATAGACTATTTAAGTTGTGTTGCCAAAGAAGTCCTTTATGATGGGGGGACTCCAAATCAACTACTCACTGTAAAATCCCAATACCCTAGACAAGAAAACCTTCAAAAGATAAGTTTTAAAAATAAAAAGTGGATCACAAATAGAATTTATATTTTTAAAGTGACTTTTTCTTTTGAAGTGAACATAAAAATAAAGTTTCAGACAAGTTATTACAATAACTTTTTCTAATTGCTTTCCATATGTAGAGAGATACAAATAAAGACAGTAAAACTGGTTAGTGATTAAGTCTGGTTCTACTGTTTCCAAGGGAAAAATCAAATGATAAACAAATATAAGAAATTAAAATGTAGTTATGGGACACAATTTTGTTTTTTATTTAATAAGAGGCAGAAAACTCATTTTTTTGTGATAAATATCAGGACATTTCTATTAGGCCCACAAAACAACTATAAAATATTATTAGTAGTGTTGTTTAAAGGCCATGTTAAATACATTAGGATACATCTTTACAAAGGATACTATTTAGTGATTAAAAAGAATGCAACTTTAGGTTCTGATCCAAAACCCAACAACAATAAATCCCAGTAAAGACCCTGGTATAACTAGAGCACCCACAGGTAGACTTTTTTCTTTTGGTTGCACTATGTGTAAAAAAAAAAAATCATGCTTAGAGGAAGGGAACCAATATTTACAAAACACCTATTAAATGTGAAGCATTTTACATATCTCATTGAATCATCATAACAGTCGGAAAGTTTGAAATCATTATCCCCAAGACTTGGGCAAATTAAGTAATTTTCCCAAAGAAACTTGGGTAAGGAGAGGTAGGATATAAGTCAGGCCAGTCTGGGTCCAAAACCTGAGTTGTTTCCAATATACCAGGTTGGCATTATCTCATAGAATAAAGTGGAACTGTAGCTGGGAAAGAAAGAAGCTAAGCTTTAGAATATAGGGTCCTATTAACAGGGAAATGTGCTTCTTGTAAGTGGCTTAGAAATGGCTATTTCCTAAAGGACTCGTATTCCTAAATTACTTGTCAGTGACATCATACTTTGTCATTTCTCAGGAATCATGGAATTACCTCTGATTTATTCTATCTTTATATCCAGCCTGTCATTTAATTTCTTCTCCCTTTGAAATGTTTTTCAGTTCTGCCCCTCGCTGTACATTTTTGCTACTATCACTGTAAGTCTACAAGTCTCTCTGACCTGTTTTTTCACCTCTAAAGCATCCTTACTAGGTTACATTTCCTAAAATACTGCCTTCACCACCTCAACTTTCTACATAAGATCCTAGACTGGATCTCTTTGCCTATCCCAGCAGGTATAAATTCTTACAAGCCTCTTCATAAAGCTTGTAAACTGTTTTTTGTTTACCAATTCAATTTTATCTAATTCTGTTTCATACTCACTCTCTACAGGTCAAACTGTTTATTACTTCCTGCGTACTTCTACATCTTTGCTTTTGCTGTTCCTGACTGAACTCCTCCCCCAAATTCTATTCATTCTTTGTGGTCCATCCTAATCTTGCCTTCTCTAAGAAACTGTTCCTAATAACCTCAAAACCTGTTACAGTCAGTATTACAATTATGACTTAATTATCATCTTGAAACATTATCGAATTTTTTCTTGTGCTTTAGTTTTGTGTCTTCAACTAGACTATACATTTCTTGAGGCCAGAGTCTGATTATATTGCTATTCTAAAATCCTCTGGGAGGCCCCATCATTTTAAGATTAAAGCCCAACTTTCTTCCAATGGCCATAACCTGGCTTCAGTCAGTCTTTCTAGTCTAAGACCACTCATCTTGTATCCTGTACTAGCCACACTGAACTATTCTCTGTTCCCATATATATATTTAAATATATGTATATTTCAAATATAAATATTTTATATATAGAAAGAAAAAATATATATATCAATATTTATTTCTTCACATCTTCATGCCTGCATTCTCTCTGCTGAGAATGTTTCTTCCTTTTCCCTGTTTGATGTTATTTTCCCTAAGAAGTGCTAAGAAGCCTCATCCTTCGGGAAAACAGTTGTCCTTCCTCTGTATTTCCATATTCCTTTGTAAATACCTCTAATATAGCACATAGTGCATGGTGTTACAATTGCTGGTTTAAATTTCTTTCTTCCCAACTATAATGTGGTATCTTATTCATCTTTGTACTCCTAGATCCTCACAGCAGTAGTATGTACATATAGCAGGCATCAACATGTTGGTGCGATGAAAAGCAGACTTCAATAATGAAAAAACTTAGATAATACATTTTAATACGCGTTTTATCTTTTAAAGTCTTCCTAACCACTCTGTGAGATGGGTATTAATATACCTATTTTACAAATAATGAAACTGGCTCAGAGATTAAGTCAACAACTCCACGTCACAAAGCCTGTAAGTGGTATACCAAACACTCCAATCCAGATCTTCTGATTCTAGTTTAGTGCTCTTTCTAGTAGACTAGGCTGCCCTCATACTAATTAACTGAACGCTTAGGAATTGCACATTACACTTCTCTTGTGTCTCTTTTTATAGATCTATCTTAAACAATATCAATTTGTGTTCTCATCTCAGCTCCTTGTCGGACTAAATTCCATGTTGGCGAAGAAGGATTACTTGCCTTTTTATCTCTTGCTCTGCCTGGCACAGTGCCTTACACATAGTAGGTGCTCATCAAATTGGACTGACCTGGAGAGCACTAGAATGGTCATTTTGACAGGCCAGTTCTTGCTCAACCTCTGAAACCTCCAGCAGATTCCGCTCACTGACCAATCGAGACAATTCTCCAACCACTGTCACATGCTTTGAAACAGTCCCAGACATTTTCTTGAACTGTGGATAATTCTCAACAAAGGCCTGCCATGGGAAAAACATCAATGAGAGGTTCTGTTATTTTTTGACCACGGATAAGCATGTATTGAATGGGGGGTAGGGAAAGCAGGGGATGTTTTTCAGCCCTGATTAAAGCATCTACAACTTTCAGCCACATGGCATTTTGCTATGCTTAAGAAGAGAAGAACTGGTATATGTTGGTAGACTGAGTCTTTGTTTTTTTTTTTTTTTTGAGACAGAGTTTCGCTCTTGTTGCCCAGGCTAGAGTGCACTGGCGTGATTTCGGCTCACTGCAACCTCCCAACCTCTGCCTCCCAGGTTCAAGCGATTCCCCTGCCTCAGCCTCCTGAGTAGATGGGATGACAGGCATGTGCCACCATACCCGGCTAATTTTGTATTTTTAGTAGAGATGGGGTTTCACCATGTTGGTCAGGCTGGTCTCGAACTCCCGACCTCGGGTGATCCGCCCACCTTGGCCTCCCAAAGTGCTGGGATTACAGGCGTGAGCCACTGCGCCTGGCAATAGATTGAGTCTTTAAATAGTCCAGATATTACTGAAGAATGGAAAGAAGCACATGGTTTATTATGAATTTTTCGCTATATTGTTTAAAGACATTACAGAAAATAAGCCTCAAACCAAATAAAATCAATCAAGGTAGAAATCAGACCCAGAAGATTCCAAAAGTGTTGCTTACATGAATAGTTCCAAACTCTCACGTTAGTCATTCATGTACATGCTCAATTTACCTTCATGTCTGCTATTGATTCTAGTTTTTGCTGTTCTTTTGGTTTCTTCTTTTGAAAATCTTCCATGAGATTCTTTATATTGCTACCAATCTCAGCAAAGTTCAGGTACATATTCTGTGAAAAAGAAAGGTGGAAGCACATCATCAACTAGTCTGACTTTCAGAAAATTTAAAAGAAGTGAAAAAGAATTCGGAACGCAGAATTGAAGGGCAGGGAAATTCCATTTTAATTACCAAATTTGGACATTAGCTGGGACACTGGTGATGAATAGCATTACTATTCTCACAAACAGCTACTGGAGGGGAGAGAAGTAAAAAACTACGTGATCTCTATGAAAAAAATACTGCTAAAGGGTCAGAATCCAAATCTTCTGCCTTCCCTTGAGAGGCAGTTTATGCACAGGATGCCTCTATCATCCTTTCACATGAAATCCCATGTCTGCCCCCATACTAACAAGCCAATATTGATCTTCTTACATAAAAACAACTAAAGACAATTAAAAAAAATTTAAACCACCTACATTAGCATAGAATTCATCATTTTCAGCAGATAGGACCACCTCTCTTAAGTCTTTACTGATCCCCGGCACTCTGGAAAGATCAATCCGATTGTTGTTTATGCCTAGTAGTTCATGGACCATGGCCTGATATGTCCACTAAATAAAGAATTATGAAAAAAAAAGGTAACTGACAAAATATGGAAATAGTAAACATTCAAGAAAACAAAAACTGATAACATTCTTTAACTAGTCTTCTTTACATGAAGATTCTCTAGTTAAATTTTACTAATACTTTGTGCTATCATAAGCATTAAGATTGTCATTTTAATTGATTAAACACTGAAAAAAAGTCAAAATACTTTTAGATTTCACATTTTTGGAAAAAGGGCAGCAAGATTAATATTCTTGATAGAAAGACAACAAATTAGATCTATCATTAGCTCCAATTTTTTGCCTGTGAATTAAGGGTATATTTTTGGCTTCACAGATAGAGCTATATTGGTACTGCAGTTACAAGCTGTACCATTTCCTGTATGCTTCTGTGGTTTTCTGCAGCATGAGAAGTGTGTTCTTGCAGATTTGAGTGGTACTATATTTATCCTGGGAACACTAATATTATCAGAAAAACCTTGTGAGTTGATCAAAACACTGGGAGATTCAGAAACTTACCTCTGAATCCATTTTATTTTATATTTTTACCTAATGGGAGTTGTGAGGAAGGACTGGTTTCCAGTCTCACAAAATGTGAATTTATTTGGTAAAACTGGAAATGAGAAATCTCCAAATTTTCCCTTTTCACCATTTATGGAGAATAGATTACTTTCAGTCATAGGTCTGTTAGACAAAATGAAGTATTTTCTAGCACGTTCCCTTCTGCATCTAGAATCTAAATGCTAGAAATGTTTATATACATATTTTATCTTAAGAAAATTAGATTTATTAACAAATAATTTAGAAGGTTATAAAAGAAGCTGCTTATTTCCTAAAAGATTTGCCAAAGGAATTCCTGAAAAAGCAAGTTCCATTAGAGCACTTAAAATAAATACAAGGCTGGGCATGGTGGCTCATGCCTGTAATGCCAGCATTTTGGGAGGCCGAGGTGGGTGGATCACTTGAGGTCAGGAGTTCGAGACCGGCCTGACCAACATGGTGAAATCCCATCTGTACTAAAAATACAAGATTAGCCGAGCATGGTGGCACATTCCTGTAATCCCATCTACTCGGGAGGCTGAGGCAGGGAATCGCTTGCACCCGGGAGGCAGAGGTTGTAGTGAGCCGAGATCACACCATTGCACTCCAGCCTGGGCAATAAGAGCAAAACTCTGTCTCAAAAAAAAAAAAAAAAAAAGTACAACAAAATGTTTTATGTTTTTACGGATAGCTTCCTGTGCATGCTTCTAGCATTTACTCTATAATTAAAATTATGTTTATTTCTCTCATCATTGCACCATGGGCTCTTTGAGGGCAGAAATTATAATTTTTAACCTTTTATCTCTAGTATTTAGTTTAGTACGTGGCACAAAACAAGTCCCCAGTGAAATCTGTGGGATAAATAGTTGCTTTTCTTTGCAAGACAGAATAATAGGCAATTAATTTTCTTTCCACTTTTTGATATTATCAAAAATTTCTTTGGTGAACATACATTACTCTGAATTTAGGAATATAAGGTTATTTTATACTACAGAGAAGTTTCACTCCACAGATTTCCCTTAGCATATAAGGTGGGAAGAAAATGAAACATAGATTGTGCCTTTCTCTATAAATACAAAGTCACAGCCAGGCGCGGTGGCTCACACCTGTCATCTTGGCACTTTGGGAGGCCGAGTCGGGCAGATCACTTGAAGCCAGGAATTTGAGACCAGCCTGGCCAATATGGCGAAACCCTGTCTGTACTAAAAATACTTAATACAAAAATTAGACAGGTATGATGGTGCACGCCTGCAATCCCAACTACTCAGGAGGCTGGGGCATGAGAATTGCTTGAACCTGGGAAGTGGAGGTTGCAGTGAGTTGAGATCACGCCAACCTGGGTGACAGAGAGAGACTCTGTCTCAATAAATAAATACATACATACATATAAAATCACTATTGATAGAGCACCTGCTATGTGCACTGTTCTTATGCTTGCAGGAGAAAAAATAAATACAGTCTGCCTTGAAGAAATATGTAACGTAGGAGACGGTGTAAACAACCAAAGCTACAACATGGCAAGTACAGCATGAGACATGAGAGAGACACAAAGGTCTACAGGTCTACAGGAATTTTCAGGAGGTAAGAACAATATCTGACTGAAAGAATACAGGCTTCAAGAAGATGTTGAAGAATGGCTAGATGTTGGAGATGGCTTTTGAGTGTTTTTTTTGAGACAAGAGTTTTGCTCTTGTTGCCCAGGCTGGAAGACAGTGGTGTGATCTCGGCTCACTGCAACCTCTGCCTCCCAGGTTCAAGTGATTCTCCTGCTTCAGCATCCCGAGTAGCTGGGATTACAGGCGCCTGCTACCACGTCCGGCTAATTTTTTTCTATTTTTAGTAGAGACAGGGTTTCATCATGTTGGACAGGCTGGTCTCGAACTCCTGACCTCAGGTGATCTACCCACCTCGGCCTCCCAAAGTGCTAGGACTACAGGTGTGAGTCACTGTGCCCGGTTCTTCTTCTTTTTTTTTATTCTTTGCTATTATTCATATAAATCATTTTATTATTTATTTATTTATTTTTGGAGATGGAGTCTCGCTCTGTTGCCCAGGCTGGAGTACAGTGGCATGATCTCAGCTTACTGCAACCTTCGCCTCCAGGGTTCAAACGATTCTCCTGCCTCAGCCTCCCAAGTAGCTGGGACTACAGGTGTGTGCAACCACACCCAGCTAATTTTTTTGTAGTTTTAGTAGAGACGGGGCTTCACCACGTTGGCCAGGCTGGTCTTGAACTCTTGACCTCAGGTGATCCAGCCACCTTAGCCTCCCAAAGTGCTGGAATTACAGGAATGATCCACCATGCCTGGCCAGATTGAGTGGTTTTTTTTTTTTTTTTTTTTTGAGACGGAGTCTTGCTCTGCTGCCCAGGCTGGAGTGCAGTGGCCGGATCTCAGCTCACTGCAAGCTCCGCCTCCCGGGTTCACGCCATTCTCCTGCCTCAGCCTCCCGAGTAGCTGGGACTACAGGCGCCCGCCACCTCGCCAGGCTAGTTTTTTGTATATTTTAGTAGAGACGGGGTTTCACCATGTTAGCCAGGATGGTCTCGATCTCCTGACCTCGTGATCCGCCCATCTCGGCCTCCCAAAGTGCTGGGATTACAGGCTTGAGCCACCGCGCCCGGCCAGATTGAGTGCTTTTAACAGCAGTATTTTGATAGGTGAAGATGGGAAGAGAAGGTACTCCAAACATTCTAGAGTTTAGAAAGCAGTCACAGTAAAAGCATGCTGGCAGGAAACCATGTGGCATTATCTACGTAAGTAGTGAGCTCTAGGTTTCGTAAGAGGGTTAGCCCACATTGTGAAGGCTCTTGGATGCCAAGTTCAGGAGTTTTTTAACCTAGTAGGCAAATGGGAACCAATGAAGGTTTTTAAGCCAAGAGTAGTAAGATAGAGCTGTGCTTTAGGAAAAGTTTTCATTGTATTTGTGGAACATTTAGAGTGAGAAGAAATAAAAAGTAGGGAATCAAGTAGATGACTATTTCAATATTCTTGCAAGAGATTAGGGTCTAGACCAAGGCAATAGCTGTAAGAATGGAAATGAGGAGACAGACGGAAACACTGGAAAATAGAATCTACAGAATTAAGAAGCTGTCTTGATTAGGCATGGAGGTACTGGCAGAAAGATATGGGAGGGATGAGGCAGAAGAGTTAATGATGACAGTGGATGGAAGAATCATGATACCAAAACACTGGGAAATGCAAAGCAAAACCAAGAATAGCTAAAAATAAGGAGGCAAATAAGTGGACCATGCTTTTATTTCCATATCTGTATTTTGATGAATATCACTTGAAATCATCCTCCTATTATGCCAAGAAAGGGTTTTGTACCTGGTTTAGCAATGGGGTGATGGCATCATCACAACGATCTAAAATAAGGAGCAATGGAGGAACCTCTGTCCGACGGAATTCAAACAGTTCATATTCTTTAGTTATCACTTGCTGTGGGTGAGAAAGAAAGATGGTTTGTGCAACCAACTAGTTACACACAGAGATGATATAAATAGGAAATTAAAAAACGCTACATTTAACAATAGTTCTTTGCATCCGCATAGATCTTCCATATGAAGGATTCAAAAGTTTCACAAAGTTTAGTAGCATACTATTTAAGAGGTTAGAATTTGAAACCCTATTTTATAAGTGGTTTAACTGGACCAAAAAAGAGTTAAATAGCCTGTGTATGTTTCTTGGGGTAAACCTAAGAATCTTAGCTCTAAATGTTGCTTTTTGTTTTAAATCACATATACCTACCTCTTTGCTTAGAAACCTAACATACAAGGCCGGGCGCAGTGGCTCAAGCCTGTAATCCCAGCACTTTGGGAGGCCGAGACGGGCGGATCACGAGGTCAGGAGATCGAGACCATCCTGGCTAACACGGTCAAACCCCGTCTCTACTAAAAAAAATACAGAAAACTAGCCAGGCGAGGTGGTGGGCGCCTGTAGTCCCAGCTACTCAGGAGGCTGAGGCAGGAGAATAGTGTAAACCTGGGAGGTGGAGCTTGCAGTGAGCTGAGATCCGGCCACTGCACTCCAGCCTGGGTGACAGAGCGAGACTCCGTCTCAAAAAAAAAAAAAAAAAAAAAAAAAAGAAAGAAACCTAACATACAATCATGTCCTTGGTTGTAAATAAAATATTGCTTTAGTTTTTGAAATATGATAGAGAAATGAATGGCCGTTATGTTTTGGAACCAGGAATAGGTAATGCCATACCTTAACACACTCTGCAAGTCTCTTTGCTGCCTCTGATGAGAGCTGATAACGAATCATGGGACATTTCTTCAGAGATAAAAGGAGAGCTGTAAGCCCTTGAGTTGTTCTAGATAGCTGGGCTGGATCCCAATTTCGACCCTTTTTGTTAAAAACATATATTCAGAGAAAATATTTGAAATTTCTCTTACAAGTCTAATTATTTGCTGAATTAACTCTCAACTGATAAATTAAACCTTTCCTTCCATACCTGACAGCAACCCAAAATATTGAGGGAAAACAAATGTGGGTTCACAGCAATGTAATCACCATAAAATTCCTGCAAATAAAGCACCAAGAATAGTCATTCCATAAACTTCAATTGTATCAAGCAGTAATATTGTCATATGTGATATATAATATGATATAACCAAACTTGGTGAAATACAGGTGTAAAGAGACACAAAATTGTTCAATTAATAATTGAGTAACAACAGTCAACGTGGGAGAATTAAAATAATTACAAAACAGTAGCAATAACAATAAATCTAAAAAATAAAAGTTGTAAAGGTATACACATTATATTTCTGGAGACCTCTATGCATACTTATCAATTAGTAAAAATAACATACTGCTAATAGGAGATATAATGTTCTACTCAGATAAAAAAGAACTTTGCTGTCCAATGTGTTGTCATGAGAGAGAATATAATTTAAAACAGGTCATTCTTTTTATTCATTTATCACCTATCACATCCTTCTGAAAAATTCAAAACTAGTTTATCTGCTGCCTCTGAAAACAATATTCCTCACTTATGTGATAAACATATTTAAGTGTTCATAAAAAAACTTCGAGACAGACCTTTCCTTATTTTTTATTTTTAGACTCAAATATTTAAAAAGGGCCAACATACGAGATGTGTTACAGGACCAATATGTTTACCTGAACCTCAGCCACAACTTCCTGTTCATCAGCTTCAGCCAATGACTTCACGTCACTCTTGCTGATCACATTACTGAAATCTGAAACATACGAGTTGGGGTTGACTCAAAGGATATAATTTCTGCTGCAAGTATATGTAAAAGGGCCTGATAGTTAAAGCCTAATGAATAAGTGACCTTCAAACTGGAATGGGTAGCACAAATATATTTAATCCACAAATTCATAATTTTATATATATATATATATATATATTAAAAGGACCGCCGGCGGGCACAGTGGCTCACGCCTGTAATCCCAGCACTTTGGAGGCTGAGGCAGGTGGATCATGAGGTCAGGAAATGGAGACCATCCTGGCTAACACGGTGAAACGCCGTCTCTACCAAAAATAAAAAAAAAAAAATTAGCCGGGTGTGGTGGTGGGCACCTGTAGCAGCCCCAGCTATTCAGGAGGCTGAGGCAGGAGAATGGTGTGAACCCAGGAGGCGGAGCTTGCAGTGAGCCCAGATCAGGCCACTGCACTACAGCCTGGGCGACAGAGCGAGACTCTGTCTCAAAAAAAAAAAAAAGAACCACCATCGGAGGGATTGGAGAATGAGAACACTAGGGAACCAAGTCATTTTATTGAAAATAGCGAATAAGGAGAGAGAAGTAAACTTTCATCCTGTGTTTTATATATAAACTGTACTACCAGGTAACCAAATAGATGAGGGAAAATTTTTCTTTGTGAAAATATTCCGGCTGAACAATAACTAACGAATGTTAATGACAGAATTAGAATATCATCATTTTTTCTAACCCCTAATGAATCAATTGAATGGACCCAGGCATTGAGCATCAGCAGCTGCTAATATCAAAAGAATAAATAGCCAAAGAAAGTACACAATACCACCTATAAAGTATTCTCGCCAAGAAGAAATCGAATCTTAACCTAATTAAGGCTCTGTATTCACCTATGAATTTACAGGAACCAGAAGATAGAGGAGTATTTTAAACTTCAAGGAACATGTTAAACTAACCCATGGGGATGCAATCTGCAAGATCAAGACTATGGAAAACTTAACAGTTTCTTCAATAAATAAATTGCATGGGGCAGCAGGCGCAGGGTGGGAAGACCTATACAGAAGATTAAGAAACTTAACATATCAACCAACAGCAATGTGTGAACCTTACTTTGATCCTGATTTTAAAAAACTGTAAAAAAAAAAAAAAAAAGAGACAATTTTAAATTTGAACGCTGAATGGTTATTTGAAAATAGTACTAAGAGTTCAAGACCAGCCTAGGTAACATCACTTGAACCTGGGAAGTTGAGTTTACAGTGAGTCGAGATCATGCCACTGCACTCTGTCTGGGTGACAGAGGGAGACTCTGTCTCAAAAAAAAAAAGAAAAAAAATAATTATTTTTCATTTTTAATCTACATGTAATAATGGAAATGTGCTTTTTAAAAAATGAGTCCTTATCTTTTAGAGATGCATACTGAAATACTTATGGATAAAATTATATAATGTCTTAGATTTGCTTTAAAATAATATTGGTGGGGGAGTAGGTGACAGTATAGCTAAAACAAGATTGGGTGAGGCTCAATAACTGTTGAAACCAGCTGACAGGTACATTGGGACTTATGATACTATTCTACTTTTGTATGTCTTTAAAAGTTCAGTGCGGTGGCTCACATGTGTAATCCCCTCACTTTGGGAGGCAACGGTGGGCAGATCGCACTTGAGGCCAGGAGTTTGAGATCAGCTTAGCCAACACAGTGAAATCACGACTCTCCTAAAAATACAAAAATTAGTTAGGCATGGTGCCATGGGCCTGTAATCCCAGCTACTTGGGAGGCTGAGGCAGGAGGATCGTTTGAACCCAGGAGGTGGAGGTTGCAGTGAGATGAGATTGTGCCACTGCACTCCAGCCTGGCGACAGAGTGAGACTCCATCTCAAATAAATGAATAAATGAATGAATGTTCCGTAACAAAAAGTTTTTTTAAATAAAGAGAGGGGCCTATTACACAAGAGATTTAGTAACATAAAAATATTTTTAAAAAGTATAAAAGAGAGATGAACAAGCTAGCTTAGTACTGATATAAATTGTGCTGCAAGTTAGTAATGAATAAAATCACTACATACAAATTCATTTTAGTTTACATCAATCAAATAAAATTCTGAAATTGATTATGCCATCCAAGAAATCTGAAGTCTACTTTTCATAGGCTGTGGTGCTAATATAATTTTTTTCTTCTGCTTCATAGATTTACAGTCCAAATCAAACAATTTTTAGAACCAGAAGAGTAAACACTAGATTAACCATTATTAATGTCAACTGCTACAAAGAACTGTTTAGAGGAAAAAGGAGTCTTTCACCTCATGACCAATTCAATTTTTAGCCAAGAGATTCAGCAAAAGAGTAATTCTGTTATTATATACGTCCACTTAAACTTGGCAGCACAGGGGATATACGTACATATATACCTACATATGTATATGTGATTTGTATATATTTATATATGTGTATGTGTATATATACACACAAATATATCAGAGATCTAGCTTGTGATCATACTAAAAATACCAGAATAACTACACACCTATGCAAATGGCTAAAATACAAAATAGAGACAACACCAAATGCTCCCAAGGATGCAAAGAAACTGGTTCACCCATGCATTGCTAGTGAAAATGTAATATGGTATAGACACTAAGGAAAACATTTGGCAGTTTCTTAATACAGAAAATATGCAATTACCATATGACTCAGCAGTTGCACTCCTGGGGGTTATTTATCCCAGAGAATGAAGGCTTAACTTTCACATAAAAATCTGTACACAGATATTTATAGCAGCTTTATTTGTAATAGTCAAAAGTAGAAACAAGTCATATGTCCTTCAATGGTGTATAGTTAAACAAACTGTGGTACATTTATACCATGGAATACTACTCAGCAATAAAAAGAAATGAACTATTTTCAAATTAAAAAAAAAATTTTTTTTTGCAACTCCAGCTCAAAGGAGGAATGAACTATTAATACACACAACAGGCGAGGTCTGGTGGCTCATGCCTGTAATCCCAGTACTTTGGGAGGCTGAAGCAGGTGGATCACCCAAGGTCAGGAGTTTCAGACCAGCCTGGCCAATGAACATGGTGAAACCCTGTCTCTACTAAAAAAAATACAAAAATTAGCTGAGCCTGGTGGTGTGCACCTGTAATCTTAGCTACTCGGGAGGCTCAGGTGGGAGAATCGCTTGAACCCGTGAGGTGGAGGTTGCAGTGAGTTGAGATGGCGACACTGCACTCCAGCCTGGGTGACAAAGCAAGACTCCTTCTCAGACAAAAAAACAAAAAAGCAAACACACACACACACACACACACACACACACACACGCGCGCACGCACACATACCAGCCTGGACGACTCTCCAGAGAATTATGCTGAGTAAAAAAAGTCATTCCCAAAAGGTTTTATACTGTATGATTTCATTTATAGAACATTCTTCGAATGATAAAATATAAAATGGAGAAAATATTAGTGGTTACCAGGGTTAATGAGGGGGTTGGCGTGGGAGAGAAGTCCATATAAGCTAATAAAAGGGCAATATAAGGGATCCTTATAGAGATGAAAATGTTCTGTATCCTGACTGTATCAGTGTTAACATCTTGGTTGTGATATTGTACTATCGTCATGTAAGATACTACATGGGGGAAGCTGGGTAAAGGGTATCTGCGATCATTTGTGGTTTTTTTTTTTTTTTTTTTTTTTTACAGCTGCACACAAATCTACAATTACTTCAGAATAGAAAGTTTAATTTTAAAAAGAAAACCTGTGACTATTAGCCAAAAACAAACAAAAATTAAGATGCCACAGATTAATAAAATTGCCTATTTTTACCTCTTGGGGCGTTGTGCACTGAAAACCCACTGGACGAGCTTTATATAACTTTTCAGTTCTACACAAAAGTGAATGAAATAAAATATGAGAGAGCTCTTATATATAGTCTTTTCACAAATGTTAATTTTTTGTATCATTATTCCATTTAAGTAGTATACGCTGAAGAAAGTACATATGTCTTAGACTGTAGTCTAAACCCTAAAACTCTAATACCTTTAAGTAAGCTTTAAAACTTCTCAAATGCCCTACTTACTGTTAAATCTAGTCCTTGGTTTTGGAAATATTACCAAACAGACTACACTAATACTATTAACATAAAGATCAATAATGACATCTAGAGGAGAATGGATGTAACTTCCACAGCCAAATGTATTGGATTAAAAAAATCCATGTAAATTGTATATTAAATACAAACCTAGTTTATTTCCAGACCTCCCCTATCTAACCCCCAACCCAAGAAAGTTGTGCACATAAGAGATCACTACCTGATGATTTATACTTTCAATGCATTAAATATAGTAACAAAGAGAAGTGAAAGGCTTTTATCTGGTATGTAAAGTAAATCTCTGCTTTTCCAACAAACTCAAGTATTACCTTCCCATTTCAAAAAATAAATCAGCTTCCATGCCTCAATTCCTAAGTGTAAAATGGGGATACGTATATACTTTTTTTTTTTGGCAGGGGTGAGATGTAAAATTTGTCTACTTACAACTTGTGACTTACAAAGCATCTTGAAAGGCAAAGTAAAATGTAAAATTTTTAACTTAAGTAATCAAGATGAATGGAAATCACATTTAGCCCTCTGAAACAGAATATTGGTCAAAAGTTTTGTTTTTTTTTTTTTTTTGAGACAGAGTTTCGCTCTTGTTGCCCAGGCTGGAGTGCAATGGCACAATCTTGGCTCACTGCAATCTCCGCCTCTCCAGTTCAAGCGATTCTCCTGCTTCAGCCTCCCAAGTAGCTGGGATTATAGGCATGCGCCACCATGCCCAGCTAATTTTGTGTTTTTAGTAGAGATGGGGTTTCACCATGTTGGTCAGGCTGGTCTCAAACTCCTGACCTCAGTGATCCGCCCACCTTGGCCTCCCAAAGTGCTGGGATTACAGGCTTGAGCCACCATGCCCGGCAGGTCAACAGATTTTTAATACTTTGGAAGGACGTTAAATAAACGAGATCTTTATAGTGACAGATTCAATGAACTTATTAGTGACATAAAGGGCTCAATGAAACACACTAACTGGGATGTTGTTACGAGTTTGAAAAAGTGAACTAACATACTTACAAATGAAATATATAGTGTATTTGGGTCTTCGGAGCTCCTGAATCATATAATCCACATTCTCCTAGAAAATGAAGAACAAGCGAACAAAATATGAGGATAGTTGCTTAAGGAAAAAAGTAATAAGCATTACCTATTGATTTGTTTATTTACTGCATCTACTGCATATTGAAGTCTAGGTTAAGTGTTGCATATGTTGGTGGATAAGGGCTGCAGACAGATAAATTTTGTGCACATGTTGGTGGGTAAGGGCTGGAGACAAAAGAGATGAATACAATGATCAGGAATCATATATTATTTAATAGTATGTGTATAATATTAAATATTAACCAACTGCATTTTGGCCAAATTAAGATAAAGAATATAAAGGACACAGATGTTGAAATACAACATAAAATTGATTATAATTCTGCAAACTCACATCGAGCTGTTTGTCTATAAATTGTATTCACTTGCTCAAAATTCTTTTTTTTTTTTTTTTTTTTTATTTGAGATGAGGTCTCACTCTGTCGCCCAGGCTGGAGGGCAATGGCACAGTCTCGGTTCACTGCAACCTCCATCTTCCAGGTTCAAGCAATTCTCCTGTCTCAGCCTCCCAAGTAGCTGGGATTACAGGTTTGTGCCACCACACCCAGCTAATTTTTTGTAATTTTAGTAGACACAGGGTTTCACCATGTTGGCCAGGCTGGTCTTGAACTCCTGACCTCAACTGATCTACTGGCTTGGCCTCCCAAGTGCTAGGATTACAGGTGTGAGCCACTGCGCCTGGCCTGATCAAAATTCTTACCTAGAACATCAAATGTGTCTATTCCTTTAAAAATTAACATTCAAGAGAAAATATAGTTAATTATATTCACTTTGGCTTTTAATTTATTGGGATGTAAGACTCTGCACAACTACAATGTTTGTGAAGTATTTGCAAGTAGTAGGCTAAGATCTTTCTATAATTACATTAATTTAAAATAAAGTATAAAAGTTTAAAACAAAAAAGTTGATTTTTATATGGTCAAAATATAAGAATTCCGATTACATAAGATTATAATGCAGGTTTTATTGATTTTTGATACTATAATACCTGGTTAAATTTCAATATAAATTGTTCCCTAAACATATTTAGTAATTTGTTTTAAAAATCACCTTTCTTTACAGAATTAAAAGAAAAATGTAAGCAATGTATACTGCTTATTAATGGGGAAAAGGTTTTAAAAATTGTCATTTAGATTTAAAAATGCATTCAAATTAACGTTATAATATAATCTTAAGAAAAAAATTTAAAATATCTTTTAAACCTCAATTACTTCCTCATAATATGCTAGGCAAAAATAACAAACTGAATTAAAAGATTCCTAAAAGTTCAGGCAATGTGGAAAAAGACAAAAGAGAATATACAAAATAATAAAAAGGAAAGATTATTATTATTATTATTATTTTTTGAGACGGAGTCTTGCTCTGCCGCCAGGCTGGACTACAGTGGCGTGATCTCAGCTCACTGAAACCTCCAACTCCCTGGTTCAAGCAATTCTCCTGCCTCAGCCTCCCTAGTAGCTGGGACTACAGGTGCCTGCCACCACACCTGGCTAATTGTTTTTGTGTGTGTGTGTATTTTCAGTAGAGACGGGGTTTCACCATGTTGGCCAGGATGGTCTCGATCTCCTGACCACGTGATCTGCCCGCCTGGGCCTCCCAAAGTGCTGGGATTACAGGTGTGAGCCACCGTGCCCGGCCAAAAGGAAAGATTCTTAAAAGAGTTTGAGAGACAGTACATAGCAGTCAAAGAGTTTCTCTAATAAAAAAATTAGGAAATAATGAACTAGATCATCTCTAAGGTACCTCTTGAAGCAAAATATCATGACTAAGAGCTACAAATATGAAACAATTGGAAACTATTATAACACAGCATGTGTTCATTAATTCAGCAACTATTTATTGAGTGTCCACTGTGTGACAGGCATTGGGAATATAGGGTGAGAAAAAACAGATATCATATCTGTTTTCATGGATTACTGCTGGTAATCACCCAAACCATACAAAAGTTCAAACCATGACACGCAATAGGGCGATAAAGATGGTTTTGTAAATGCACATAAGGGGCAGGTTTGACCTGGTCAGCAAAACCAGGGAAGGGTTACTTGAGGAAGTGAAGTTCCAGGCAGAAGAAGAAGCCTATGCAAAGGTCCTGTGGCATGACAGAACAAGGGGAATATAGTGGATTGAAAGATTAAGGTGATTAAGGTGCAGAGTGCAAAAGGGGAACGGTTGGAAATGAGGCTGGAGAAATGGTAGAAACCAGACCATGCTGCACCTTGAAGGCTACAATTAAGGACTTTTGCCCTTATCAGAAAAGCAATGAGAAGTCATTTAAGGATTTCAAGCAGGAGTGCCATGATCAAATTTGCATTCTGGAAAGTACATATGTACAAGCATGATAAAGTGCATTAGAGTTGAAGAATATGAATATGAATCAACAAAGTATAACAGCCAGGCGCGGTGGCTCATGCCTGTAATCCCAGCACTTTGGGAGGCCGAGGAGGGCGGATCATGAAGTCAGGAGATTGAGACTATCCTGGCTAACACAGTGAAACCCCATCTCTACTAAAAATACAAAAAAATTAGCCAGGCGTGGTGGCAGGCGCCCGTAGTCCCAGCTACTCGGGAGGCTGAGGCAGGAGAAGCGTGAACCCGGGAGGTGGAGCTTGCAGTGGGCCTGAGATTGCGCCACTGCACTCCAGCCTGGACAACACAGGGATACTCCAAAAAAAAAAAAAAAAAAAGAAAGTATTAAAATAGGAAAGGATTTTTAAAGGAGAGACTCAAGCTAGATTTAGAAGGTGATGGACAAAAAGTGACAAATGGCCAAATAACTTTTAATTAGTGGAAGAAAAAAAACCAGTGAACAGGAATGAGCATGTAAAATTGCTCATTCCAACAGTAGCCCAGCTGGCTACAGAGGAGCAGCAGACCTAGGACACAGGAAGGCTAGATACATATGGGCAAATCAAACCAACAAAGGAGGGCTTTAACTGCTGGGCTAAATATAGATTTAATCATGGAAATAACATCAAACCACCAGAGGTTTCTGAGCATAAATGTGAATAAAGTGGTAAAGATTCAAGACACTCATAGCTGTATACGAAATTAAGTGTTGATGGTGTTCAATGTGACAGATACGGAGGTTAATCCAGGAATAAAGTAATGTGGGTCTCTGTTAAGAGTAGTTCATTAGTGGCAATGGGAATAGCTGTGAACCTAAAAGGCATCTTGAAGGAAGAATTGGCTGTAAGGGGTCAATTGAAATATGGAAACAAAACAAGAAAAATGAAGGTTATAATACTGATGAACCAGGATAATTATGATGCCACAAATTATGAAAATACAAATTTATTTTGCCTTCTTAATGCTTTCAGATTAGAGTGTGCTGCATCTGCCTGGGCAGATGGAAACTCTGTTTATGCAGTACCTTTGTAGGTCGAAGAAAACAAATTGCCTTCAGGTGTTTCATGATCTCTCGATTTTGAGAATCAATGCGTTCAAAGAGGTACACTTCTTTCTGTAGAATCTCCGATTGTGTGTATACCATACTCACTATGCCAGTCTGTAAAAACAAAGGATTAACTAAAAGTATGCTAGTCTAGAATAATAAAAACAAGTAGCATATCTAAGCCTCTTTTTTCATTAATACTTAGCTGGATAACTTAAATAGTAATATACGTAATAACATTTACTGAACATCCAAACAGGTAGGTAACATACAAGAACGAAAAATACGCTCTCTCCTTTCAGCTGAAGTGTCAAGGTTAAAAACAAAAAACAAAGAAAAAACATGCTCTCTTTGAACTGGAACAATCCATACATTTCCAAAAATATTTTTTTCTATCACCTTAAAGAATTTTGTTTTCTGGTCTGTGGCCAACAAATAACCTGTCAGTTCAGCTTGAGCTCCAACAGCTTTACTTTTAAAACGCAATGTTGAGTGGAAACAGTAGGCCCATCCCAAAGTCTTCCAAGTGCTCTAACATATTAATGATTTATTGGCAGAGACATTTATTAAAAGATTTCTGATTCCAATAAATTGTTTCGGGTAGAAGCAGTCTCTGGGCAGTGGCTGGAGCCATTTAGACTGAAAAACCCACCGGGCAAGCTTTATACAACTTTTCAATTCCACACAAACTGACCCTTATTTTCATATCTTTAATTAAATGCTAAATCCTACTGTGGAATGGGACCAGCTATTGTAAGGTTGAGAGGGTTCCTTGACAAATGCTGAGCAAAAGCAAACTCACCGTCTCTTTATCCATGAGAAGTACTTTCATACCAGGCCCGCTGTCCTCTATCATTTTGGAAATGTACTGCTTCACAGCAAAAACCACGTTCATGGCGGCGAATTGACAAGTATCCCACAGCCCTTCCCGCCCCCTTTTCTGTCTAAATTAACCCCCGGTCTGTTGGCGGGGTCTCAGCTGCTTCCTCCCAGCCGGGCTTCGGCTTCCGGGAGTCCGGGCAACCACGGTGCTGGGAGTTGTAGTTCCGCTGGAGTGTACGGGGCACCAAGCCTATCTCGGGGATGGAAAAATCCGGCGGAGACGCCCTGGGCTGTTGCCACGCGCGGGCGCTATTCTCCTCCCACCTGCGGCCTGCATATGCCTGAGGCCCGGACTCTCAGACCTCTATTGCCCTTTGGTCCTGGAGGCCCAGCCGCAGCCTGAAGCCCAAGAGAGTGGAGCCTCGCGAAATGAGGAACCTGGCACAAGGTTTGCTTGGAAGCAGGAACGACGGAGCGTGGCCGTGGTCCCTATTTGCCATTAACGCTTTCTTGCATGGCAGTGAGAGATGAGGGCAAGGGAGGTGGCATAATGCTCCCGGCCACTTGGGACTCGGAGAGACGGCATTTAATAAATCACACGCGGTATCTGCGAAACAGTGGTCGAGATTCGTCTTCCCGGCTTCACTGGGTCAGTAATAGGCGGGAACAGTGCCCCTGTGTTGAGGCTGCAGAGGCCCGAATTGGTTTTCCCAAGACAGAGGGGCATATGAAATTGAACATGAATGAATGAACAAAGGGAACGCGTTTTAGGGATGTTTTTGAGGAGAGGCCTGAGGTTCTCCAGGAGGGTCTGCAGCGCGGGTCGGCCGTGGGGGCTCTCAGCCAGCGTGACCACCGGACCTGCAAGCGTACCCCTGCCCCACCCCCGGCTCGGCGCTCTGAGCAATCGGACTCTGCCAGCTCCAACTCCGGCGGGGCGCGGGCCACCCGCGACGCTGAAACTGCAGGCAAGAGCGGAGTTGACTGGGTCCTTTGAAATGGGTAGGGGACATGTATCCGGTAGAACTAAAACAAACTAGCGTGGGGATTTGAAGCCAAAACCTTCAAGTTTTTATTGAATCTTAAAACCATCAACTTCCAAATGTCTACATTTGTGTTTACACCACACAAGTCTCCCCTCTATCATGGCATTTGTCGAAAAGGAGGGTATATGTTTGTTTTTCGCACCTTTACTTTGGGGAATTGTAAAATCAGGAAGATAATAAGAAACAACTGTTAGAAATCAGTAACTAAAAATGCTTATGAATATTTTCACCAAAATAATGACCGGTGTTTGTGAGGTCAATAGATTCAGGATTACCAAATAAATTCTTTCATTATATTGTAAGAAGTACACAATTGAAATAGACCAGTAGCACTTTAACGTTAATCTTCTTAAGATTATGCAACATCATATACAATTTTCAAATCCCTTAAGGGAGATCAGAAACTACTGAAATATAAGAGATTTTTGTCACCTCTGAAATTGTGAAGAATATGTTTTTATTTTTTTCAGCTTTTCTACCAAGTAAATAAAGCTTCCATTTAGGCATTTTACTAATTTTTAGATGTGTTTTGAAAGAAAAGTCTTAAGTTATATATTAAAGTGAAAATGTGAATCTTTAAATGGATACAAGTAAGAAAAACTAATGTTATATGAACGTTCCATTCTTATCAATTTAAATGTTCATATCTTACAGAAAACGTGGAAACAATGCTAATGAAAATCCTGTAAATCCTGTAAATTACTGATATTTGAAAATTCACCTCCAATCTCCCATGTCACTTGGTTTTTATTTTTCCTACCTATAATGTAGACTGCAGTATAGAAGACTTTTTCCCCCATTTTCTGTGCTTTTTTAAGAAAGAAGGAGATAAAGACTTGTCTATGAAATTTGTGCCTTTTTATTTTTATTTTTTTATTTTTTATTTTTTTGAAATTTGTGCCTTTTTAAACAATAGTCAATTTGTAAGCAATATATGGAAAGAATCTGCATCCTTTTGATGATTTATACTTGGACACATAACTTTTTGAGGGAGGAGGAAAATACCTACTTGACAGCTTACTAATTCACTCCATTTTCCATAAAATGTAATTGATGTCAGTGGCAGTGATATTTTATACATTGAGTGATAAGATATGGAACATAAACATTTTGAACAAAATAATTATTACATATTTAAAGGGTGCTGTGATGGTCCTGAAGTTAGACAGCATGCTTCCTTCCTGAAGAAAACCACACAAGCCATTTTAAATGTCTCCAAATTAAGAACTTCTTTTGTATCCCCACACCTCTAAAATTAGGACTGAAACCAATGATAAAATCCAAACTCTCGCTTTGTAACTCATCCAGTATAAACCCAGAGTTACTTGTTTTGTTGTAGGCAAGTGACAGCAAATCCAGAATATGAAGTGCCTGCTTATTTTTAATTTAGGGTATAAATAAACTATAATAACAAGAAATATTTTCAATAGTAAAGACATTAAAAAATAAATCATGACATCCTTCAAATATGAATGATTACATTAACTTAAAATCTTCAACTTGAAAAATTTGTTTTCACTGGGTCCAAGAAATCAGTGCTTTAAGGATAGAAAACAGGAAGTCAAAAAATGCAGTATTGGTCAGGCAGGTGGCTCACTCCTGTAATCCCAGCACTTTGAAAGCCAAGGCGAGGCCAATCGCTTGAGTCCAGAAGTTCAAGACCAGCCTAGGCAATATGATGAAACCCTGTCTGTACAAAAAAATACAAAAAATTAGTTGGGCATGGTGGCCGGCGCCTGCAGTCCCAGCTACTTGGGACGATGAGATGGGAGGATCACCTGAACCCAGGAGGTTGAGGTTACAGTGTGCCACTGCACTGCAGCTTGGGTGACAGAGTGAGACCCTGTCTCCAAAAAAAAAAAAAGAAAAGAAAAAGCATTATTTACATTTGCACATTTTATTTCGGCTTGTAAATATGTAAGTTAAATAATCAGGAATGATTTAAATAATTACATGTACTTCAGCTTTCTCCAAAGTGTGTACTATTTAGAGGTTTAACTACCCATTTTGTGTTTAATCTACACTTGATCTTAGCCAAAAGGCGAGAAGCAATTTTGTGTTTAATCAAAATCATGATTTTCCCCCATCAGAACTCAAGGCTTCAACACAAAACAAAGAATATGTAAATAAGCTTCAGTATAATTATAATTATAATAACAATATGGCCAACTCTTAGTTATTTTAGATTATTAATTCTCTATTTACCATAATCCTTGTTGCTTCATGTTAACACTTCTCTCATAAGCCATGGATAGGAAGGAAGTAAAGATGAAATTCAATGAAACTGAAGTTAATTAGATTTCCTACTTGATAACAATTGAAAAAAATATTTGCATAAAGAATGGCAGTATTGGCCAGCCACAGTGGTTCATGCCTGTAATCCTAGCACTTTGGGAGACTAAGGCAGGAGGATTGCTTGAGCCCAGGAGTTCGAGATCAACCTGGGAAACATAGCTAAACCTTGTCTCTACACAAAATTTAAAAATTAGCTAGGCATAATGGGTGCATCTGTGGTCCTAGCTACTCGAGATGCGTGGTAGTAGGATTGCTTGAGCCCTGGAAGTCGAGGCTGCAGTGAGCCATGTTCATGCTACTGCACTCCAGCCTGGGCAACAGAGTGGGACCCTGAAAGAAAGAAAGAAAGAAAGAGAGAGAAAGAGAGAAAGAAAGAAAGAGAGAAAAGAAAGAAAGAAAGGATTGCTTGTATCATACAACCAGTATTTGTGCAGTGTTCTTAACCTCTCTAACCATTTCCTCATCAGATAAATGGTAATAACATAACCTACCTCGTGAATTTGTGACAATTAAATGAAATAATGTGCAAAAAAGTATTTTACACAGTGCATGGTGCATAGTAAATGTTCAATAAATATCAGCTTTGATTATTAGAAATCAAAAGATAAACATGTTTTAGTTTATTTTTCACTTACGGTTATATGTATTTCCCATTGACAAGAAAATGTAAACATAGATCAATTTCAGCAAATGTAATCTATGGTTTCTAAATATAATTTCCATTAAGACTTGATCTTGTATTACTATACAATAATAGAAATACTAATGGGAAGATTTGACCTACTCCATCATAATTTGTAAAACATGCAATTTTTATGAAGAAAAAACTTAAGAAAAATATGCTTCAAATGATTTCAGAGGCTTAGTGTCTATGCAGCCTCAAATCAAACAGAATTTGTTAAATTTTCATCACAGTTCACTAACTGTGATGTGTTGAGCTTTACGGTAGCAAAAACATGTAATAGCTTTAAATCATTAAGTAAAAATTAGCTGCATGAAGAGTTCTGTCTGCACATTCAGTAATTTCAGTGATTTCACCTTTCTGAGTAGGTAAATTGATAATAGCCACAGTGAGAATATTATAGCTGACTTGGCTCGTAGCATGACTACCAACCGGCTATCAAATCCTGTGCAGACTCCTTTAAAATAACGATCCTGAATTCACACTTTTGATTACAAATAAGTTCACCATTTGTAGCATTTTGAGATGACCAAAGAAGCTGGATTTCTGTATGACAACCACTCCACAGCAAGAAACATTTCTCGTTTTTTTCTTTGAGACCGGGTCTTGCTCTGTCACCCAGGCTGGAGTGCAGTGGTGCCATCTCGGCTCACTGCAACCTCTGCCTCGGTTCCAGTGATTATCATGCCTCAGCCTCCTGAGTAGCTGGCACTACAGGCGCCTGCCACCAAACCCGGCTAATTTTTGTATTTTTAGTACAGACAGCGTTTCACCATGTTGGCCAGGCTGGTCTTGAACTCCTGGCCTCAAGTGATCTGCTTGCCTTGGCCTCCCAAAGTGCTGGGATTATAGGCATGAGCCACCATGCCTGGCCTAGAACCATTTCTATCTGCAGAAACTACAGGTAATATTCTCAGAGACCTGAGTAACTGAAAATTTAGTTAAATAAGATCTTTGCATTCCCAAGGATGAAATGATCTAGTCTGAGTGAAATTTTTGGTGATTTGAGCTTGTTATAAATATAAGTCAGGGCCACCCTTGGTGGTCACGCCTGTAAGCCCAGCACTTTGGGAGGCTGAGATGGGTGTATCACTTGAGGTCAGGAGTTTGAGACCAGCCTGATCAACATGGTAAAACCCATCTCTACTAAAAATACACAATTAGCTGGGAGTGGTGGTGCACCCCTGTAATCCCAGCTACTTGGGAGGCTGAGGCAGGAGAATTGCTTGAACCCAGGAGGTGAAGGTTGCAGTGAGCTGAGATTGCGCCATTGCAGTCCAGCTCGGGCGACAAGAGTGGAACTCTGTCTTAGAAAAAAAAAAAAAGAAAAGAAAAGAAAAAAAGAAACAAAATGTATATCAGGTTTCTCCCTTCGCTTTTTAATCAGTTCTAGACCATTGTGTAGATTAGCAGCTTACAAAATGTAGACTGTGCACTATGGTAGTTTTGTAAGTTGCTCTGATATATAAAATAGAATGTGCTTTTGTTTAAGAGAGATTCCTAACTAACATGGGTAGAAAAGAACAGTTGCTCAGAGTAAGACATAACTTCTTGGGCAAAAGATTAGAAAAGGGAATTTGCTGAAAATGAAATAAATGATTAGTAAATGCGAAGAGATACTTAATGGTAATCTAAAAACTGCAAATTAAAGTTACAATGGAATTACCGTTTCATATCCAAAAATTAAAATGTCTGCTAATACCAAGTGTTGGTGAAAACGTAGAAAAACACTTCATATGTTGGTAGTAGAAGTGTAAAAATTGATATAACATTTTGGAGAGCAATGTGGACATTAAAAAGCTAAAGATGTACTATACATACTCTTGTGCTCAAAAATTCTTCCACTTGGTATATATCACTCTTGCTTCCATGGAAACTCCCAAAGAAGCTTCCTTTCTTTGATCTGTGAATGGGCCATATGTGCAAAGTGGCCCCCAAATGCTGAAGGAGCTGAGAAGGCAAAGAAGGAGGCAGACAGACCCAGTTTGTCAGCTTTGAGTGATTTATTAGGCGAATTTACAGACAGAAATATGGTCCTGGGCAGCTGCATGACAGGTAGATCTCTGCATCGAAACCTCCCAGACCCAGGGCTTATATCTTAGGGAAAGTATATGTGCTCTGGAAGGAGTATGTAGGTGGCTATGGGCATCACAGCCTATGATTTCTGCAACAGCATCAAGTGTGGTTTAGGTGGAAACTTACAGTGAATAGAGGTTCTTGCATAAAGACTAATACATCATTTAGACATTCTGGAGGCATTCCCAGACTTGGGGTTAGTCAGAAGTTACATGGCAGATTAGCATTTAAAATAAAGTCACTCTTGTCCCCACACTTGTTATTAGGCTAGGAGTAGCCAAGCAGGTCTTGGGGCAGCCAGAGCCCCGGGCAGGTCACTGCTGGCTATGAACAGCCCCCCTTTTCTTTTTTTACCTGTATGCTTTTCCAAGATTTCCTGTGTGCGGTCATGAAAGGAATTGGAAATCATTGCCCTAGAGAACTCTCACATATATGTGAGACACATATAAGAATGTTCTTAACAGTATTGCTGATAATAGCAAAAAAGTTGAAAACAACCTAAAAGATCATCAACAGAAGAATAAATAAATAAATCATGGTATGATTTTATAATAAAATACTGTATTCATATTTAGCAGTTAAGATGAATAAACCAGAGTTAAGGGCATCCATATGGTTGAATCTAAAAAAGATGGTAGGTGTATAGAAACAACATACACAGTCCTTGTCGAGTATGATATTATTTGTATAACGTCTGATAACATGCAAAAATAATATTATATTGCTTAGGGCTACAAACCTATAGATAGGTGTATGAAGAAATGCTACATGTGACTGGGCACAGTGGCTTACGCCTGTAATCCTAGCACTTTGCAAGCCAAGGCGAGAGGATTGCTGGAGGCTGGAAGTTTGAGACCAGCCAGGGCAACACAGGGAGACACCATCTCTACGAAAAAAAATTTTTTTTTTTTTTAAATCAGCCAGGTGCGATGAGCTTGAGGCTGCAGTGAGCCATGATCGTTCCACTGCACCCCAGCATGGGCGACAGCAAGACCCTGTCTGGAAAAAAAAAAAAAAGAAAAGAAAAGAAAAAGAAAAATCCAGAATGATAACCAAATTAAATTAGTGGTTATTTCTAGCATGGGAGCAAGAGGGATGCCACTGGGAACCAGAGCACAGGTACTTCTATAATGCTGATGCTTCATTTATTTTTGTTTGTTTGTTTTGTTTTTTTTTTTGAGATGGAGTCGCGCTCTGTTGCCCAGGCTGGAGTGCAGTGGAGCAATCTCGGCTCATTGCAAGCTCCGTCTCCCGGATTCATGCCATTCTCCTGCCTCAGCCTCCAGAGTAGCTGGGACTACAAGCGCCCGCCACCACGCCTGGCTAATTTTTTTTTTTTTTTTTTTTTTTTTAGTAGAGACGGGGTTTCACGGTGTTTGCCAGGATGGTCTCCATCTCCTGACCTCATGATCCGCCGGCCTCAGCCTCCCAAAGTGCTGTGATTACAGGCGTGAGCCCGTGCCCCGCCGCTTCATTTCTTAAGATGGGTGGAGGGTATGTGGATATTCCTCATATTTAATAATAGCTTTTTGCCTGTCTTACTGCAGAATAAATATTTAATCTGACTTTACTGGTGGAAAGTCAACCTTCAGCCTCAGCTTTGGGCAGAATTAATTGCTGGATAAACTGTAACCTTCATTCCTTCAGTAAATACCTATTACACATCTTCTATGTCAGATGCTATATTAGTTTGGTAGGGCTGCAATAATGAAGTACCCCCAGACTCAGTAGCTTAAACAATAGAAACCTATTTCCTCAATAGTTCTGGTGGCTAGACGTCTAAGGTCAAGTGTCAAAAGTTGGTTTCTTCTGAGGTCTCTCGTAGATGGCTGTCTTCTCCTGTGTCTTCACATGGTCTCTATGTGGTGTCTGTGTCCTAATCTCTTCTTATAAGGACACCAATCATATTAGAGTAGGGCCCACCCCAATGACCTCATTTAACCTTAATTACCTCTTTAAAGACCCTTTCTCCAAATGCAATCCCATACTGAGATACTGAAGGTCAGGACTTCAACACAGGAATTTTGGGGGGACACAGTTCATCACCTAACATACTGATTGGTGAATAAATCCTTCAGCCCTAGATGTCACCTAATAGCCTAAAAATATGTGAGATGAGGCGTTGAAATCTCATTGAAGGAGTCACACTGATGTTACTTGTATTTTCTCTTTTATATCCCAATATTAAGTAAGAACATATGGCCCTACTTCTACCCTTGATTTTTTTTCTCTTTTAAACTATCTTCTATTTCATGAAATGGTTGAAATGACTAAAAGTATACTAAATCGGCCGGGCGCGGTGGCTCAAGCCTGTAATCCCAGCACTTTGGGAGGCCGAGGCGGGTGGATCACGAGGTCAGGAGATCGAGACTATCCTGGCTAACATGGTGAAACCCCGTCTCTACTAAAAATACAAAAAAAAAAAAACTAGCCGGGCGTGGTGGCGGGCGCCTGTAGTCTCAGCTACTTGGGAGGCTGAGGCGGGAGAATGGCGTGAACCCGGGAGGCGGAGCTTGCAGTGAGCTGAGATCACGCCACTGCACTCCAGCCTGGGAGACACAGCGAGACTCCGTCTCAAAAAAAAAAAAAAAAAAAAAAAAAAAGTATACTAAATCAAAAGACTGCTGGGTTTTTTTGTTTGTTTTGCAATGGCAAACAGATGTAATGGATCGTGTAATTCATATTGGTCTGAACCCTTCCAACTTTTAGCTGAATATTTTGTATTTACATTGTTATTAAGGTTTATGTTTTTAAAAAATTTTTAAATATTTTTTCTTTTTTTTTCCCACTCTTTGCAGAGCAAGGCTACTCCATAGGCAGTGTGCCCAGAGTAGCTGAGTTTTATGTTTATTTTAATGAACATATTAGTAAATGTTTATCTTCCCTACTTAGACTGGGCATTAAAGAAAGAATATGATGGTGGCTCACGCCTGTAATCCCATCACTTTGAGAGGATGAGGCGGGCGGATCACTTGAGGTCGGGAGTTCAAGACCCAGCCTGACCAACATGGTAAAACCCCATCTCTACTAAAAATACAAAATTAGCCGGGTATGGTGGCGCATGCCTGGAATCCCAGCTACTTGGGAGGCTGAGGCAGGAGAATTCCTTGAATCTGGGAGAAAGAGGATGCAGTAAGCTGAGATCGTGCCATTGCACTCCAGCCTGGGCAACAGGAGTGAAATTCTGTCTCAAAGAAAAAAAAAAAAAAAAAGGAATATGAAAAGTGGCAGGGCATGGTGGCTCATGCCTGTAATCCCAGGACTTTGGGAGGCAGAGGTGGGTGGATCATGAGGTCAGGAGTTCAAGACCAGCCTGGCCAAGATGGTGAAACCCTGTCTCTACTAAAAACTACAAAAATTAGCCAGGCATAGTGGCAGGTGCCTGTAATCCCAGCTACTCAGGAGGCTGAGGCAGGAGAATCGCTTGAACCTGGGGGGCAGAGGTTGCAGTGAGCTGAGATCATACCACTGTACTCCAGCCTGGGCAACAGAGTAAGACTGTCTCAAAAAAAAAAAAAAAAAGGAAGAAAGTATGTATTTGCATTCAGTACTTAATATGTCAGTATTCTTAAAAAATGTCTAATACATATTTACTTTAAAAAACAGATTTGGTACATTTTGTAAGAAAATTATAAAATAAGAAAATTTATTGCAAAAGAAATATTTTTTCCTAACTAGACACTAACAGACAAACATAAAGAATACCTAAAATACCTTTTATACTGCATATTTTATTGTGCTTTTCTCTTCTAAAGTGAGATTGAAAGGCTGTCTAATGAAATACCAAGTTACTTAAACCACCAATTTGGAGATTAATGTGGTATGACATATCTTATTGTTTATTTCCTTAAAACTCAACGTGTTCGGGAAATGTTGATCAAACTTTAATGTGCATATACAAATCTCCTGGGGATTCATCACATGTGGATCTTGCTAAAATGCAGATTTTTTAGTCAATGGATCTGGGATGAGGTCTTATTATATCATGTATTTTTATTTATTTAATTTATTTACTTATTTTTATTTTTCGAGGCAGGTTCACCCAGTCTCAAAAAATAAACAACCTGTCACCCAGGCTGGAGTGCAGTGGCACAATCATGACTCAGCTTACTGCAACCTCAACCTCCTGGCCTCAGGTGACCCTCCTACCTCAACCTCCTGAGTAGCTATAACTACAGGGGTGTGCTACCATGCCCAGTTAATTTTTGTATTCTTTTGTAGAGACAGGATTTTGCCATGTTGCCCAGGCTGATCTCGAACTCCTGGACTCAAGTGATAGGCCCCGCCTTGGCCTCCCAAAGTGCTGGGATTAAAGGCACCAGCCTATATCCTGTGTTTTTAACTAGCTTAGGATGATGTTGGTGCTGGTGTTCCATGGACCACATTTTGAGTAGCAAAGCAGTAGAGGGTCAAGATTATTGGGAGCTGAGAGAATACAATGAGATTGAGTAGTTTTTGTTCTCTTCCCGTTGAGCTTTAATACTGTTCTTTACCCCTAAACCTTCTGTCCCACGATTCTTCATCCAATTCTATTAGTATTTGCCCCTTAAAATGGGCTCGTAATTATGCTCCAAGGGCATTTGGGCAGTGCTTTCACTTGTCATACTTTTCTGTTTTAGGCTTGATTCAGACCTTTTGAGTTAAGCTGTAATGTTAGCTATACATTTCTGTTTATTCATACTTATTGCCTTAACACAGTCATATATCTACCTTCTTAGAGTAAGGATTACTGAGTCTACATGTTTAAAACATTATGATAATGAAAAGGACTTTATTGGACAAATCCTAACAGAATGCTGTTTCACTGTATATAATGTCTTAGAGTATCAAGACGCAGAACTTCAGAATCATGGGCAATAATTTTACTTCATGATTAAAAACTAATCAACATGACGTCTAAGAGAAAAGACTGAATCCTTTCATTTTGAAATAGTTGTTCTTACTACTCATAAATACAAGATTATTGTGTATTGTCATCATCCAATCTCATTATAGAAGCAGGTAGCATCTGGAGAAGACAGTTGACCCATGGAGAACTATTCTTAGCTCCTCTGCCAGTGACACTAGTCAACTCATGGAGAACTTACCAATTTGGCCTCTCTGAGAATAAAGAGGAAGATAAATTAATAAGGTTTGAATTATAGATTTTAAGAAAATTGTTACTTTTTCAACTTCTTATTTTGAAATTTAAAACTTACAGAAAAGTTGCAAAAATAGAGTTCCCATATACTCTTTACCGAACTTCCTTCAATATTAACTTCTTATATAACCATAGTACAAAGACCAAAACCAGGAAATTATCATTGGTAAAATACTATTAACTAAATCACACTTTCTAAGCATACTGGTCAGTTGTTTCGTAGAATATCCCTCAGTATGGGTTTATCTAATATTTTCTCATTAATAGATTGAGGTTGTGCATTTTTGGCAGAAATATCAAAAAAGTGATGTAGCCTTCTCAATATCATGGCATACATAATGTCGATATATCTTATCATCGGTGATATTAACTTTGATCACTTGGTTTACATGGTGTCTGCGGGCTTTCTCCACCGTAAAATTACTATCTTTCTCCTTGTAATTAACATATGTCATGTGGAGAGATGTGTTGAAGCTATGAAAATATTCTGTTTCTCATCATATTTTGCCTCCTAATTTTAGCTGTAAGCCATTGATGGTTCTTGCCCTTGCCTGCAACAATTGGTGTTTAACTAACAGTGATTATTTTCTTCATTCCTTCAATATGTATTAATTGGAATTTTCTGTAAAGAAGACCTGTCCTATCTTCCCCTATTTATTTATTTATTCGTCATTTATTTGTGTCAGTTATAGACTCATGGATATTTAAGAAAATTGTCCTTTTTAGGTATCAGGAAAAGTATAATATAGAGGTTAAGAGTGCAGGCTCTAGAATCAATGAGCCTGGATTTGATTCTGTGTGTACTAGCTACATAACTTGGCAAGTTATGTAACTTCTCTGTGCCTCAGTTTCCTCATTTGTAAATGGAGAAAATAACGCCTACCTCAGATTGATGTGAGAATTGAGATAATACAAGTAGTCTTTAGCCTAGCTGTAATTAATTTTTCATAGCAAGTATTTTATACTGTGCTGTTTTACTCTTTATAAGTTTCCCCATCAACAAATGGAATATAAAAATATTTATCACATGCTTGCCTCTCCCCAGAATTATTACAATTCATGAGAGATGAATTTTAAAATAACTTATAATGTTAAGGACATACAGAATAAGTTTTATTCCTTAAAAAAGATCAAGCTAGATTAATTGCTAAGATCCCTTTTATTATCATTATTCTGTTTTTGGGCTGCTCTTGGTGTTAGATATGTAGATGACCATCAATGTGACTGAATTATTTTTAACATCTTAGATGATGTTTTAAGAGAACAGGCAAGCCATATGAAGTAAGTACTAGAAAATTCGTATTCCTGTAACTCCTTAAATTTCATTAGTGGTAAAGGAGTCATGAGTATAATAGTTTTTTCTTATTTATTTATTTATTTAAACTTTTATTTTAGGTTCAGGGGTGCATGTGCAGGTTTGTTACACAGGTAAACTCATGTCACAGGGGTTTGTTGTACACATTATTTAGCCACCTGGGTACTAAGCCTAGTACCCAAGAGTTATTTTTCCTGCTCCTCTCCCTTCTCCCACCCTCCACCCTCAGGTAGGCCCCAGTGTCTGTTGTTTCCTTCTTCGTGTTAATTAGTTCTCATCATTTAGCTTCTACTTATAAGTGAGAACATGCAGTATTTGGCTTTCTGTTCCTGCATTAGTTTGCTAAGGATAATAGCCTCCAGCTCCATCCATGTACCTGCAAAAGACATGATCCCATTCTTTTTTATGGCTGCATAGTATTCCATGGTGTATACATACATTTTCTTTATCCAGTCTGTCATTGATGGGCATTTAGGTTGATTCCATGTCTTTGCTATTGTGCACAGTGCTGCAATGAGCATTCGTGTGCATGTGTCTTTATGGTAGAATAATTTATATTCCTCTGGGTATATACCCAGTAATGGGATTGCTGGGTCGAATGGTAGTTCTGCTTTTAGCCCTGTGAGGAATTGCCATACTGCTTTCCACAATGGTTGAACTAATTTACACTCCACCGACAGTGCAGAAATATTCCCTTTTCTCTGCAACCTCATCAGCATCTGTTATTTTTTGACTTTTTTTTTTGTTATGAGTTTTTAAATTAAGTTCTTCTTAAGAAATTTAGAACATGAGGCTGGGCGCGGTGGCTCATGCCTGTAATCCTAGCACTTTGGGAGGCCAAGGCGGGCGGATCACGAGGTCGGGAGATGGAGACCATCCTGACTAACACGGTGAAACCCCGTCTCTACTAAAAAATACAAAAAATTAGCTGGTCGTGGCGGCGGGCACCTGTAGTCCCAGCTACTCGGGAGGCTAAGGCAGGAGAATGGCGTGAACCTGGGAACCGAGCTTGCAATGAGCTGAGATCGCGCCACTGCACTCCAGCCTGGACGACAGAGCAAGACTCCGTATCAAAAAAAAAAAAAAAAAAAAAAAAAAAAGATTTAGAACACCAATTTGTGAGGATAAATTCCATTTGTCGGGGCAAACACAAATCACAGGTAGCCCTGGAGCTGAGGAATAGCTTTGATTTTGATTAAAATCCGGGAGTCCACAGCTATTTGATCAATCTTGTGCTGCTCTGTAATCTTGTATTTCTCTTTTTCTGTGTGCAAGATCTCACCTGCCTGGTGTCTGGGCAATGTCTTTTTTTTTTAATTTTTTTATGAGACTGAGTTTCCCGCTTGTCACCCAGGCAGTGGCACGCTGTTGGCTCACAGCAACTTCCGCCTCCTGAGTTCAAGCGATTCTCCTGCCTCAGCCTACCAAGTAGCTGGGATTACAGGCCCATGCCACCACACCCGGCTAATTTTTGTATTTTTAGTAGAGACGGGATTTCACCATGTTGGCTAGGCTGTTCTTGAACTCCTGACCTCAAGTGATTTGCCCGCTTTGGCCTCCCAACATGCTGGGATTACAGGCATGAGTCACCATGCCCGGCCTGCATTTTCTTCTTGAAGTAAGTATCAGTAAGACGTTTTTGGATTTTTACATTGCTGATATCAATTTTGGTTCAGGTGGCAATGACAAATTTCTGGTGTGTTCTTCATAGAGGAACTTGATTGAGGACCAGAGGTCCAGTCACAAGTAACCAGCCACTAGCCAGCTGTTTCAGGAAAATCACCCTTTTGCCCCTGTAGCGTCCAGTGAGGATGATCAGAATGGTCTTGGGAGTGATGCTGGCTCACAGTTTTCTCACGTGCTGACTGAAGAGTTTTTTTTTCCTTGACTCAACAGCTTTGAAGGCACATCTTCAGTAAGATAATACGTGGGCATTTTGCAAAGTTTAACCACCTGAGTACCACTGTTCTTGCCACCACCAACTGGTTTTGTAAGAGTTGCAAGAAATTTCTCCTTTTGCTTTTCAACCTTGGATTTCACAGCTGAGTACTTCCTCTTGTACGTGGCCTTTCTGGAATACATAGCAGATGGAGAATATCTGCCAATCCCTCTGACAATGACAGGATTTTGACTGCAATGGGGCTTCCCATTCTTGGGCTTCTTAGCCTTGAGGTTACCCTTTTTCACCTTGCCACCAGCATCAGACTTCTTGGCTTTGGGTTTCTTCTCTTTAGTATCTGGCTTCTGAACTTGTTCACCCTCCATCTTGTAAGATGGGAAAGAGCTGACTTTTTAGTAATGGCCATTTTGACTGGTGTAAGATGGTATCTCATTGTGGTTTTGGTTTTCATTTCTCTAATGATCAGTGATATTGAGCTTTTTTTCATATGTCTGTTGGCTGCATATATGTCTTCTTTTGAAAAGTGTCTGTTCAGCCGGGCGTGGTGGCTCATGCCTGTAATCCTAGCACTTTGGGAGGCCGAGGCAGGCGAATCACCTGAGGTCGAGAGTTTGAGACCAGCCTGACCAACATGGAAAAACCTCGTCTCTACTAAAAATAAAAAATTAGCCGGGAGTGGTAGCACATGCCTGTAATCCCAGCTACTTGGGAGGCTCCAGCAGGAGAATCGATTGAACCCAGGAGGCAGAGGTTGCCCAGTGAGCCGAGAGTGTGCCACTGCACTCCAGCCTAGGTGACAAGAGGGAAACTCAGTCTCAAAAGAAAAAAAAAAAGAAGGGAAAAGAAAAAGAAAAGAAAAGTGTCTGTTCATTTCCTTTGCCCACTTTTTAATGGGGTAGTTTGTTTTCTCCTGTAAATTTGTTTAAGTTCCTTATAGATGCTGGGTATTAGACCTTTGTCAGATGCATAGTTTGCAAATATTTTCTCCCATTCTGTAGATTGTTTACTCTGTTGATAGTTTATTTTGCTGTGCAAAAGCTCTTAAGTTTAATTAGATCCCATTTGTCAATTTTTTGCGATTGCTTTTAGCGTCTTTGTCATGAAATATTTTCCTGTTCCTAAGTCCAGGATAATATTGCCTAGGTTGTCTTCCAGGGTTTTTGTAGTTTTGAGTTTTACATTGAAGTATTTAATCCATCTTTAGTTGATTTTTGTATATCATGTAAGGAAGGAGTCCAGTTTCAATCTTCTGCATATGGTTAGCCAATTATCCCAGCACCATGTATTGACTAGAGAGTCTTTTCTCTATTGCTTGTTTTTGTCAGCTTTGTTGAAGATCAGATGGTTGTAGGTGTGTGGCCTTATTTCTGGACTCTCTATTCTGTTCCATTGGTCTATGTGCCTGTTTTTGTAAGAGTACCATGCTTGTAGCCCGGTAGTATAGTTTGAAGTCAGGTAACCTGATGCCTCCAGCTTTGTTCTTTTTGCCTGGGCTATTTGGGCTCTTTTTTAGTTCCATATGAATTTTAGAATAGTTTTTTCTAATTCTGTGAAGAATGTTATTGGTAGTTTGATAGGAATAGCATTTAATCTGTAAATTGCTTTGGACAATATGACCATTTTAATATTGGTTCTTCCTATCCATGAGCATGGGATGCTTTTCCATTTGTTTGTGGCTTCTCTGATTTCTTTGAGCAGTATTTTGTAATTCTCATTGTAGAGATCTTTCACCTCCCTGGTTAGCTGTATTCCTAGGTATTTTATTTTTTTGGTGGTAATCGTGAATGAGAGTGCCTTTCTGATTTGGCTCTCAGCTTGACTATTGTTGGTGCATAGGGGTGCTAGTTTTTTGTACATTGATTTTGTATCCTGCAGCTTTGCTGAAGTTGTTTATCAGCTGAAGGAGCTTATGAGCCAAGACTCTGGGGTTTTCTACATATAGAATCATGTCATCTGCAAACAGAGGTAGTTTGACTTCCTCTCTTCCTATTCAGATGTGCTTTATTTCTTTCTCTTGCTTTATTGCTCTGGCCAGGACTTCCAATACTATGTTGAATAGGAGTAGTGAGAGAGGGCATCCTGTCTTGTGCCAATTTCCAAGGGGGATGCTTCCAGCTTTTGCCCATTCAGTATGATGTTGGCTGTGGGTCTGTCATAGATGGCTCTTATTATTTTGAGGTATGTTCCTTTAATGCGTAGTTTACTGAGAGTTTTTAACATGAAGAGAGCAGAATATTTTTCTATTGAAATAATTCTTTTAGAAATGGCTCATTCCTGATATGTCAAGCATTTAATCAAGATCACTGTTTTTCTTAACTAGAAAGAATGTTTAATATTGTAAAAGTAAAGCATAAACTTTTTTATTTACATGTCTTTCCATTTGAAGCAAATAAAATGTCTTTAATGTAGGACACTATTATTTAAGATTATTCTCTTAATAATAGTAGAAATAATAACAACTATCTTTCATTAAGCTTTTACTATGTGCTGAGACTTTTACAGATATCTGAATTAACCTTTGCGACTTTCCTTTAAGGTAGACATTATTTTTATATTCCAGATAAACTGAGGTTCAGAGAAGTTGAATAACTTCCTTAAGGTGGAAGCAGATGGAAAGAAACATACTTTTTAGTGAGGATTTCACCATATATTTTTGTACACATCCTTTTTATATGTCTTGTTTTAGAAACTAGATTGTTACTTCTTTAAGGATAGAGAATGGTTTTTTCCATCCTTTTCACCTAGTATTGTGTACCGCACACAGAAGATACCCAATAAATATTTAATGTTGGTGATACTTACTACGGAACAAACCGCTACAATGACATGTTAAATAAAGTACAGAGTTTTACATGGACAGAACAAAAAAAGAGAGCAATAAACTTATCTAGGTGATTCATGTCAATAATTTCATTGAATGATATGGAATAAATTTTGAGAAAAATATCATGGAATTTCCAAATTTCCAGATAAATTACAGAGATGTAGACATGACTTTCTTGTGCTCTTGTAACAAATGACATGACATTTGTTGTTGGTGGTGGTTTTTTTTTTCTTTTTTTTTTGAGACAAAGTCTAGCTTCTATTGCCCAGGCTGGAGTGCAATGGCGCAATCTCGGTTCACTGCAACCTCTGCTTCCTGGATTCAAGCAATTCTCTTGCCTCAGCCACCTGAGTAGCTGGGATTATAGGCTCCTGCCACCATGCCCAGCTAATTTTTGTGTTTTTAGTAGAGACAGGGTTTCACCATGTTACCTAGGCTGGTCTTGAATTCCTAACTTCAGTTGATCCACCCTCCTTAGCCTCCCAAAGTGCTGGAATTACAGGCATGAGCCACTGCACCTGGTTTTTTTTTGTTTTTTTTTTTTTTTTGTTTGTTTGTTTTAAGGACTATCTGCCAGCAGTGATTAAAGACAGGATCAATTTCATAGAACTGTTGATTAAGAATTTACTTGAGAAAGCATGTTTTTACAAAGTTTTAAATTTGGGTTTGTATTTTTTCAGCCGTCAGACAGAGGGCACCCTTGAATCACCAAGAACAGGCTTTGTAACATTGGGAGCTGGCACACTGAGTCATTGTTACATGAATGAGGGAAAATGCATTGTTTTGGCCAAAATAGATTGCAAAATGCTTGTTTAGTGTTGGATTTAGTCTGTTTATGGCTTTAAATTTATTAAGTCATTGCATGAGTTTACTATTACATTATTTTTTCATTTCTTAAGGACTAGATAAAAATAATTGCTCTAAGATTCAAATCAACAAGCATTCTGACTTGGAAGATTTGTTGAATTAATATGAAGTCACATCTAAAGTTTGCAAGGTGGGAATCTGATTATAATTTCCATTCATGTCTGACTGCAACTGACAGTAGTGTATCTGTCACTATGAATATATATATGTGTTAGGCCATGTGCTAAGTACTTTCTGTGCATTTTTCTCACAACTCAAAGACATAAGTAGTAGTGCTATCTTCTTTTAATTGTTTAAATTTTATTCATTTATTTCTTTTATTTTATTTATTTTTACTTGATTTCCTGGGATATGAGAGATAAATATTTATTTTTAATTGACAAAAATTGTAATATTTATCATGTGAAATGTGCTTTTTTTTGAGACAGGTCTCCCTGGATTGCCCAGGCTGGTGTACAGTGGCATAATCATGGCTCACTGCAGCCTTGACCTCCCTGGTTCAAGTGACCCTCCAGCCTCCTGAGTAGCTGGGACTACTGGCACGTAACACCATGCCTAGAGAATTTTTTTTTTTTTTTTTTTTTTTTTTTTTTTTTGAGACGGAGTCTTGCTCTGCCGCCCAGGCTGGAGTGCAGTGGCCGGATCTCAGCTCACTGCAAGCTCCGCCCCCCGGGTTCACGCCATTCTCCTGCCTCAGCCTCCTGAGTAGCTGGGACTACAGGCGCCCGCCACCTCGCCCGGCTAGTTTTTTGTATATTTTAGTAGAGACGGGGTTTCACCATGTTAGCCAGGATGGTCTCGATCTCCTGACCTCGTGATCCGCCCGTCTCGGCCTCCCAAAGTGCTGGGATTACAGGCTTGAGCCACCGCGCCCGGCAACCTAGAGAATTTTTTAAAATTTTTTGTACAGATGGGTGTGTCACTGTGCTGCCCAGGCTGGTCTCGAACTCCTGGACTCATGCTACCTTCCTGCCTCAGCCTCACGAAGTGCTGGGATGACAGGAATGAGCCACTACACCTGGCCTCATGTACAACATATTTTGAAACAATAACTTCTCTTTTTTAAAAATGAGAAAATAGGGCTGGGCACGGTGGCTCATTCCTGTCATTCCAGCACTCGGGAAGCAAAGGCGGGTGGATCACTTGAGCCCAGTAGTTTGAGACCAGCCTGAGCACATGGTAAAACCCCGTCTCTACAAAAAAAATACAGAAATTAGCTGCGTGGTGGTGTGCACCTGTGGTCCTAGCTACTTGGGAGGCTGAGGCAGGAGGATTGCTTGAGCCCAAGAGGTTAAGCCTGTAATCACCCTGTCTAAAAAAAAAAAAAAAAAAAAAAAAAAAAAAAAAAAAAAGAAAGAAAGAGAGAAAAAGAAAATAAAAGCTTAGAGACATTAAGATAATGTCCCCTAATAAGTGACAAAACTGAGATCTGTTCGTGGCACAAAATATACAAGTAATAGTGAATTGCAGTTTTTTCTGCTTCAATTTTCAGTTATTATTAAAAGTATGTAGCAACATCCTGACTAACCACAATTTAATTTAGGAATAATATTGGGAAGTTAGACTTTATTTTATTTCCTGGCGATACAGTAGTTTCAACTCAGATATATGGAATAATTTTATTCCTGGTCAAGAGAACATTCAAATTTAGAGAGTAGCATGAGAGAATGAAAAGAACATTGAATTGAGAACCAGGTAACCTGATTTATAGTGTGTTTTACTACTGCTATCTAGAAAAGCTTCAGAACTGATTTAAGTTTACTAGACCTCTGAATAGACTGGGCATGGTGGCTCACATCTGTAATCCCAGTACTTTGGGAGGCTGAGGCAGACAGATCACTTGAGGTTAGGAGTTCGAGACCAGTCTGGCTAACATGGTGAAACCCTGTCTCTACTGAAAAAAAAAAATACAAAAATTAGGCGGGTGTGGTGGCGGGTGCCTGTAATCCTAGTCACTCAGGAGGCGGAGGCAGGAGAATTGCTTGAACCAGTGAGGCAGAGGTTGCAGTGAGTTGAGATCATGCCACTGCACTCCAGCCTGGGAGAGTGAGACTGTCTCAAAAAATAATTTTTTAAAAATAAAACAAGAAAATAAACTAGGAAACTTCAGTTATTAATCTGTGAGTTTTATGTTTTGCACATGGAAATCATTCTCTTTGTTTACATCCACATACTGTGTATGTCTTGTTTAATTTCTGGAAGTAGTATGTTAATACAAATTTTTTTTAAGAGTCAAGGTCTTATGCTCTTCCCCAGGCTGGTGTGCAGTGGTACAATCATAGCTCACTGCAGCCTTGAACTCCTGAGCTCAAGCAATCTTTTCACTGTGCTGTTTATTTATTTGTTTTGTGTAGAGACGGGGTCTCACTATTTTGCCCAGGCTCGTCTTGAATTCCTGTCCTCAAGCAGGATATCCTCCTGCCTCAGCCTCCCAAAGTTCTGCGATTACAGGTATGAGCCACTACACCCAGCCTTATTAATATAAATGTAATAATATTATGTCTCCGTGTTAGCACTGGTATGAAACCCCCCAAATGGTGTTAGATCCAGAGTCATTTGTCTTTGACATTTCTTAGGAAATGTTTCTCCTTTCTGTCGATGAATGGGTTCCTACGGATAGCTTGTTCATTCTTTCTTTAATTTTGGTTAAAGCATTTCCGAAAGTGGGAGGATACATCTCCTTTCTTTAACTTCTGGTGGAAGGGTGTGGAATTTATAAAATTTTTGAGGGAAGAATGCATAAATGTAGGGGCAGAGTATTTATATTAACATTACCTTGTTTTCTTCTGTGGGATATTTAGAAACTATTTTTTTTTTTTTCTGGAAGTAGTGATAGCATCAAGGCTTAAGGTAGGAAAGAAGTAAAGAGAATGATTGTGTAGTTGTTATGTGAATGTTTACTTGAATGCTACTATTTTTAATTAAGATGTTTAAATTAAATGAAGTTATTTTTATTTTTTCCTTTTTTTTTGATACGTTATTTTTTTTTTCTGGAAGTAGTGATGGCATCAAGGCTTAAGGTAGGAAAGAAGTAAAGAGAATGATTGTGTAGTTGTTATGTGAATGTTTACTTGAATGCTGCTATTTTTAATTAAGATGTTTAAATTAAATGAAGTTATTTTTATTTTTTCCTTTTTTTTTTTTTTTGATACGTAGTCTCGCTGTGTCGCCAGGCTGGAGTGCAGTGGTGCGATCTAGGCTTACCACAACCTCCGCCTCCTGGGTTCAAGTGATTTTCCTGCTTCAGCCTCCCGAGTAGCTGGGACTACAGGAATGCTCCACCATGCCCAGCTAATTTTTGTATTTTTAGTAGAGATGGGGTTTCACCACGTTGGCCAGGATGGTCTTGATCTCTTGACCTTGTGATCCACCTGCCTCGGCCTCCCAAGGTGCTAGGATTACAGGCATGAGCCACCACGCCTGGCCTGAAGTTATTTTTCTATTCAGTTCTTAGAGGAAGTGTTTGGGTCACCTACATAGGCATGTAGTTCTCGACACTGGTTACTAGAGAATTTATAGAGGATGTTCATATATTCAACAAGTATTTGTTGAATACCTACTATGTGCTAGCCATGGAAATATAGGATTTAAAAAAACAGACAAAAATCCCTAATCTGTCTTATAATCTAGGGAGCACAATCAGACAGTAAACAAAATAAGCAAAATATATACTAATCATGTGGTGGTAAGTTCTATAGAGCAAGAACAAGTTTAAAGAAGGAGGTTGGGGGGGTCTTGAGATGCATAAGTTTTGCAGTTATAAATGAGGTGGTTAGGAGATCATTTGCTGAAAAATGAACACTGGGCAAAAACCTGAAGGATGTTAAAGGAATAAGATACACGGAATCTAGATGAAAATTTTTTAGATAAAGGAAAGAGCAATTGCTAAATCCCTGAGGTGAGAGTGGGCTGTTCATAAAACAGCAAAGCACTGGCCAGGGTAGCTGGAACTGAGTCATTGAGAGTGGAAGATGGAAAATGGGGAATAGTTGGTGTAGGACCCAGTTGTAAGGATATTGACTTTTTTTTTTTCCAAGACATAATCTTGCTCTGTCGCCCAGGCTAGAGTGCAGTGGCGTGATCTTGGCTCACTGCAACCTCTGCCTCCCGGGTTCAAGCAATTCTCCTGCCTCAGCCTCCCAAGTAGCTGGGACTACAGGCACCTGCCACTATGCCCAGTTAATTTTTGTATTTTTAGTAGAGATGGAGTTTTGCCATGTTAGCCAGGTTGGTCTTGAACTCCTGACCTCAAGTGATCCACCCATCTCAGCCTCCCAAAGTGCTGGGATTACAGGCGTAAGCCACCATGCCCAGCCTAGGATATTGACTTTTATTTTGAATAAGAATGCCACTGGAGGCCGGACATGGTGGCTCACACCTGTAATCCCAGCACTTTGGGAGGCTGAGGCGGGTGGATCACGAGGTCGGGAGATCGAGACCATCCTGGCCAACATGGTGAAACCCCGTCTCTACTAAAAAAAAAAAAAAAAAAAAAAAAAAAAAAAGGATGCCACTGGAGAGCTTTGAGGAAAGGATCAGTCTGGCTACTGAGTTGAGAATTAATCATAGAGGGCAAAGGCAAAAGAGGTGAGGTTAGTTAGGAGCCTTTACAACAACCCAGATGAGAGATGGGAGGTTTTAGCTAGGGAGATGGAGATGTTGAGGAAGTAGCTGGACTTGGGATTGTGACAATGGACTGCGGGAAAAGCAGGTTTTGTGGGGAAGATTGCATTTGTCCCTTCAACTTCAGTTATGTAGATTACCCATATGCCACACAACTGCAACTTTGTAACAGCCAATTTTTAGCTTCTTCCTTATCTAAGCCATCCTGTAGGCCATAGGAATTAAACCTAGGTTGGATCAAGGAAAAGTGAATGCAAGATCCATACAAAACTATTTGGATATTTGCCTTTGTATTTTATTGTTTTGAAATTATTTTTAATGCTTCAATAAACTCTTAATAGAACTACAAGCAATATAACTATTTCCTCTGCTTTGTTAGAAATGTTTTTGTAGGCCGGGCGCGGTGGCTCAAGCCTGTAATCCCAGCACTTTGGGAGGCCGAGACGGGTGGATCACAAGGTCAGGAGATCGAGACCATCCTGGCTAACACCGTGAAACCCCGTCTCTACTAAAAATACAAAAAACTAGCCGGGCGAGGTGGCGGGCGCCTGTAGTCCCAGCTACTCCGGAGGCTGAGGCAGGAGAATGGCGTAATCCCGGGAGGCGGAGCTTGCAGTGAGCTGAGATCCGGCCACTGCACTCCAGCCCGGGCTACAGAGCAAGACTCCGTCTCAAAAAAAAAAAAAAAAAAAAAAAAAAAAAGAAATGTTTTTGTAATCATGTTAATTATATTACTTTTAACTATATAAGGCTTGTGTCTCTTTTTTATAAATTGATGTTTATATCCTTTGTAAGATAAATATAAAGCCTTTTTGTTCATATGAGGATGTGCTGTAAGATTGCAGGGAGTATAAAAATTGGCAGTGGAGTAGATGACTTGTATTATTAGTCTGATCTTAATGTTGTAACATACTGATCATGCAAAATATATAATTTGTTTTTGCTATTTAATACGTGTTAGGACTATAACAGACTAGAGAAGATGACATAAGGTACAAGAAAGCAAGTAAATTACTATCTAATTAAAGTACTTAATTCTAATACTAGCAGAGTTCTGTCTAGAAAATAAATTAACTTTCTCTATGCTTTTTTTGTCTCAATTTTCCAATAATTTCCCTCAACTCTGATATGTGTCTGTTGAATAATATTTCTGATGTTAAGAATTAAAGGGGATGTAGCTCAGTGGTAGAGTGCATGCTTAGCATGCATGGGGCCCTGGGTTCAATCCCCAGCACCTCCACAAAGGTTTTCTTTCTGGACACGGTGGCTCACACCTGTAATCTCGGCATTTTGGGAAGCTGAGGTGGGCAGATCAGTAGAGGTCAGGAGTTTGAGACTAGCGTGGCCAACATGGTGAAACCCTGTTTCTACTAAAAATATAAAATAATTAGCTGGTCACAGTGGCACACACCTGTAATCTCAGCTACTCAGGAGGCTGAGGCACGACAATCGCTTGAACCAGGAAGGCGGGGGTTGCAGTGAGGTGAGATCATGCCACCGCACTCCAGCCTGGGTGACAGTGCAAGAAAAAAAAAAAATTAGTTTAAGAACAAATAATATTGTTTATTTTCATATGGGATTTGAAATCTGAATCTAATAATTCTTGGTATTGTTACTAATTCTCTTGCACCACTGAACAATTTTCTGTTTAGGGACATTGGCTATAACAAGTATATAGACATAATGATATATAATTTTTCTGTTTTAAAACTGAGTTTCTTTTTTTCCCTTGCCAATTTAAAGACACACAATTGGAGAGCTATTTTCACAGGTAACTATGAAATCTTATCTCTGCTTCATATTTTAAACTCTTATTTTTTACCCTTATGAAGTTGGAAGGAGTAGATGTGTTTATTTTATAGACAGACTGTACTATTGGGTTGTTGTAACTAATTTTCTTTGCTACATATCCTTGAACTTTATTTTTATTTATTATTATTATTATTTTGAGACGGAATCTTGCTCTGTTGCCCAGGCTGGAGTGCAGTGGTGTGATCTTGGCTCACTGCAACCTCTGCCTCCTGGGTTCAAGCAATTCTCCTTCCTCAGCCTCCCAAGTAGCTGGGACTACAGGCGTGCACCACCACCCCAGGTGATGGGCCCATGCCTGTAATGTAACAGGTGGCTCATGCCTGTAATCCCAGCACTTTGAGAGGTTGAGGCGGGTGGGTCACTTGAAGTCAGGAATTCGAGACCAGCCTGGCCAACATGGTGAAACCCCATCTCTACTAAAAATACAAAAATTAGGCATTGTGGAATGCACCTATAATCCCAGCTACTTGGGAAGTTGAGGCAGGAGAACCACTTGAGCCTGGGAGGCGAAGATTGCGGTGACCCAAGATCATGCCACCACACTCCAGCCTAGGCAACAGAGTGAGACTCTGTCTCAAAAAATAAAAAAATAAAATAAACCTTTAAAAACTCTTAAATTTGAAAACAAAAACATTGTGTGAGATTTTATTTACTCAGACCAGTTTTTATTTTAGTTTATTTTATTATGTTTTTGAGATAGAGTCTTGCCCAGGCTGGAGTGTAGTGACCCTATCATGGCTTACTGCAGCTTTGACCTCCTGGGTTCAAGAGGTCCTCCTACCTCAGCCTCCTGAGTAGCTGGGACTACAGGCAGGTGCCATCATACTTGAATAATTTTTTAAAATTTGTGGGGGAGGGGTCTCTCTCTGTTTCCCAGGCTGGTCTTGAACTCCTGGGCTGAAGTGATCTTGTAATCCTTTAGCCTCAACCTTCCAAAGTGCTGGGATTACATGTGTGAGCTATGGTGTCCAGCCTCAGGCCAGTTTTTATATACATTGTGTTAAATCACTAAATGTGTCTGCATCCTTGACTATGAGGAAATGGGCTTCCAGTATCATCTGAAAAATGTTATAATAATTATAACTCATATTGAACTCATGTTCCTAAAATTAGAGAATCTTAAGAATCCTGAGTTGGGAGGGAATGTAGCGATCAACTAAAGTTTGATGTAAAAGTCCCTCTTCAACATCTCTGGCATAAAGTCATTCATCATCTACTTGACTATGTCCAAATAAGGGTGAACTCACGAATTCACAATAAGTCTATTCCATTTTTGAAGAGCTCGAATTGTTGGAAATCTTTTCCTTACATTAAAGCCAAAATCTATCTCCTTCTAATTTCTACCCTTTGAACTTACCCTCCAAAAGCTGTATGGAATAAATCCAAAGTATTTTTTACATCAGTGGCATCTCTCATGTTCTGCCAACCAATTCTTTTTGTTTGTTTGTTTTTAGTACTAAATATCCTAGGTTCCTTTAAAATTCTTTATATGACACGGGTCCTAATGCCTTTCTACCTAGTTGACCTGCTCTGTACTTAACTGAAGCTTATCAGGGTATCATTTAGAGAAATAGTTGTCAAACTTCAGTGTGCTAGAATAAACTCATCTTGGGGGTGCTTGTTAAAAATGGAGATCCCTGAGCCCCCGCTCAGAGATTCTGACGTAATAGATCTGAGATGGGGCTCAGTATGTACACTTATAATAGTACCACTGGCGATTCTGGTGCAAAGGTCTCTGGACTTTGCTTTGAGAATCATTGTTTGAAATGTATCTCTGAATACATTTCCAAATGTATTTTATGTGAAGAATTTAGTTTAAGAACAAATAATGTTATCTATTTTAATATGAGATTTGAAATCTGAACCTGGAAATCCTAGATATTCTTACTAATTCCTTTGCACCATTGGACAATTTTGTTTAGGGACATTGGCTATAACTACTATATAGACATAGTGATATACATTTTTTCTGTTTTAAAACTGAGTTTCTTACATTTCTGAATGTGAATTATTCAGAGATACATTCTGAATTCCTTACCTTAGGGCCTTAATGAGTGGGAAAGATCTCTAAATTCTTTACCTTAGGGCCTCAGCTAAGTGGGAAAGACAAATGTGTAAAATGACTCTTACAAGAAGGAGCAGGGTGAAATGAGGGCATGCTGCTCATTAGCCCAGTGGATGGGGCCAGTCTTGGGAGTCTCAGCCCTGAAGTGGAGGACTAGTTCTCTGGATGGAAATGAGTGTAAAGGGAGGAGTAGGAGGAAAAAAATATGTATAATGCCAACAGGTAACTAAAAAGGTAACTATCCGCTTGTAAGGTAAAAAGAACTCTTGGGGTCGGGTGCGGTGGCTCAAACCTGTAATCCCAGCACTTTGGGAAGCTGATGGGGGGGCAGATCACCTTAGGTCAAGAGTTTGAGACCAGCCTGGCCAACATGGTGAAACCCCATGTCTACTAAAAATACAAAAACTAGCTGGGTGTGGTGGTGGGCGCCTGTAATCTCAGCTACTCAGGAGACTGAGGCACAAGAATTGCTTGAATCTGGGAGATGGAGGTTGCAGTGAGTCGAGTCCACGCCACTGCATTCCAGCCTGGGTAACAGAGTGAGACTCTGTCTGAAAGAAAGAAAAGGAAGGAAGGAAGGAAGGAAGGAAGGAAGGAAGGAAGGAAGGAAGGAAGGAAGGAAGGAAGGGAAAGAACTCTTGAGTTAAAGGGTAAATCACAATGGAAATTAAAGACAATACTGAAAACATTACAAAGCAAAACCTATAGTGTACAGAAAGTGACATTCAAAAGAAAATGTATAGCTTTAGAAATGCACTCAACATAAAAGATTGAAAATCAATGAACCAAACATTAAACTCAATAAGCTAGGCAAAGAACATCACAAACAACTCTTTTAAAAGTTGGGGGATGGAATTAAAAGACATAAAAGCAGAAATTAATGAAATAAAAAACAAACAATAAAAAGCACACTCATCTAAAATCTGATTTTTTGATAATCAATAAAATAGACCAATCTTTGGTAAGTCTGATTAAAAAAAGAAAGATGGAGAAGGAGAGAAAATATAAAAATAGCATCGGGGCCAGGTGCAGTGGCTCACTCCTGTTTTCCCAGCACTTTGGGAGGCGGAAGTGGATGGATCACTTGAGGCCAGGAGTTTGAGACCAGCCTAGCCAACACTGTGAAACCCCATCTCTACTAAAAATACAAAAAATTAGCTGGGTGTGGTGGCGTGTGCCTGTAATCCCAGCTACTCTGGAAGCTGAGGCATGAGAATCACTTGAACCTGGGAGGTGGAGGATGCAGTGAGCTGCGATGGCACCACTGCAGTCCAGCCTGAGCAACAGAGTGAGACTTTGTCTCAAAACAAACAAACAAAAACAACAACAACAAACCATTGGAATGAAAAGGAGATATAATCACAGAAATAGTGAAGATGTTAAAAGCATACTAATGTATTGCATATTACTTTATAGCAATGCATTTAAAATTTAGGTGAAATGTGTCTAAGTATATACAAACCAAAATTGACTCAAAAAGAAGTGGGGAATCTAAGATAATAAAAGAAAATATATTGAAGAAGAAATAGAGCACAATATAGTTAACATGACTGAACTGTACACTTAAAAATTGTTAAGATGGTAAATTGTATGTGTTTTTTTAACCACAATTAAACAAATTTTTTTAATTAAAAAAAGGAAAAAATCCCAGCACTTTGGGAGGCCGAGGCGGGCGGATCACAAGGTCAGGAGATTGAGACCACGGTGAAACCCCGTCTCTACTAAAAATACAAAAAATTAGCCGGGCGCGGTTGTGGGCGCCTGTAGTCCCAGCTACTCGGGAGGCTGAGGCAGGAGAACGGCGTGAACCCGGGAGGCGGAGCTTGCAGTGAGCCGAGATCGCGCCACTGCACTCCAGCCTGGGCGACAGAGCGAGACTCTGTCTCAAAAAAAAAAAAAAAAAAAAAAAAAAAAAAAAAAAAAAAAGGAAAAGAGGCCGGGAACTGTGGCTAACGCCTATAATCCCAGCACTTTGGGAGGCCAAGGAGGGCAGATCTCTTGAGGTCACAAATTTGAGACCAGCCTGGTCAACACGGTGAAACCCGGTCTCTACTAAAAATACAAAAATTATCTGGGCGTGGTGGCGGGTGCCTGTAATCCCAGCTATTTGGGAGGCTGAGGCAGGAGAATGGCTTAAACCCGGGAGGCAGAGGTTGCAGTGAGCAGTGACTGCACCATTGCACTCCAGCCTGGGTTACAGAGTGAGACTCCATCTCAAAAAAAAAAAAAAAAAAAAGGAAAAGAAAAGGTCTCAAATCTAGGTGATTTTATAGGCAAGTTATAGATAATCTCTAAAGAAGAGAGAAATTCATTTGCTACTTTCACATTTCCATAGCATAGAAAATAATGAGACATTTGCAATATATTTCTGTAAGGTAAACCTTAATAAGAGAAGCAAACAAGTATGGCACAAAATAAATACTTGTATCAATCTCATTTATAAATGTAAATATAAAAATATTAAATCAAAATTGCAATTTTAATTCAACAACAGGTTAAAAGAAATATAGATCATGGATATCTACTAGAATATAAGCTCCATGAGGGTAGGAATCATTGTGAGTTCCTTTAATAGAAGCTAAGTGGTCAGAAAGCTGCCTGGCATATATTAAGTACATGAATATTTGTTGAATTGAAGGAACTGAATTAACCAAGTAGGTTTGATCCAACTGTGGTTGACATTAAGAATATGTTCAGTATACTGAAAGAAAAATAATAAAAAAGATCATCTTTCTAAGATACTGAAAACCTTTTTGATAAAATTTAACTCCCATTCCTGATAAGAGCTATTGTAAACTAGGAAAAGGAAATTTCCTTAATTTGATGCAGGAGATCTGTTTAAAAACTTAAACATCACAGTTTATTATGAAACATTAGAAGCCTTTTCATAAATAACACAAAAAATGCCTGCTATAACTGCTGCTATTCAACAGTGTTCTAGAGGTCTTGGCCAATGGAAAAGAAAGACAGAAATGAGTTAAATACTGGAAAGGAAGAGACAAAAATCATTATACAGGCCAGGTGCGGTGGCTCATGCCTGTAATCCCAGCACTTTGGGAGGCCGAGGCGGGCGAATCACGAGGTCAGGAGATCAAGACCATCCTGGCTAACATGGTGAAACCCCGTCTCTACTAAAAATACAAAAAAAAAAAAAAAAAAAAAATTTGCCAGGCGTGGTGGCGGGTGCCTGTAGTCCCAGCTACACGGGAGGCTGAGGCAGGAGAATGGCGTGAACCCGGGAGGCAGAGCTTGCAGTGAGCCGAGATCACACCACTGTACTCCAGCCTGGGTGACAGAGCGAGACTCCGTCTCAAAAAAAAAAAAAAAAAAAAACAACAACAAAAAATCATTATACATATAGGCAATAGAGGTAATCTAAGACAACCAATGAAACACTCGTTAGAGTTAATGAGAGTGCAATAATTAGAATTAATGAGAGTAGCTCCATATAAGGAAAAGAAAATCAATATCTACCCTTATGCCGCAATAACTAATGAAAAAATGTAGAAGAAAAAAATTACATTTATAAGAATAACAAAAGCCTAAACTGGACAAGAAATGTGTAACACTTATATGAAGAAGAAAGTATAAATATTTTCTGAAAGACAGTTTAAAACATTTTGAATAGGCCAGGCTCTGTGGTTCACGCCTATAATCCCAGCACTTTGGGAGGCCAAGGTGGGCGGATCACGGGGACAGGAGATTGAGACCATCCCTGTCTCTACTAAAAGTACAAAAAATTAGCCAGGCATGGTGGCGGGCACCTGTAGTCCCAGCTACTTGGGAGGCTGAGGTGGGAGAATGACTTAAACCTGGGAGGCAGAGCTTACAGTAAGCCAAGATCACGCCACTGCACTCCAGCCTGGGTGACAGAGCAAGACTCCGTCTCAAAAGAAAAACAAAAATTTTTTTGAATAAATGAAGAGATAATATAATTTAGGATAATATTCAATCTTATAATTATGGTAATCTCTCAATTAATCATTAAATTCAATGTAATCTCAATAAAAACCTTGATAGGAATTGTTGGGAGGACAGGAACTTGACATATGAAGAGAGAATATAGACAAGAATAGACGATTGTAAAAGATTTTTCTTTTCTTTTAAAGAGCAATGGATAGCATATAGGGCTGGAAGAACTTGCTCTATTAGATGTTAGAAAGACAAGAGTAATTAAGATAGTTTAGTAATGGCAAAGGAAAGCTAAATAGATTGGAATGAAGTAGAATGTATCAAAATAGATCCATATATATGGAAATTTACTTAATATTAAAGATTACATTTCAAATCAGTGGAGAAGAAAAGTACAGTATAAGAGGTGTTGAGACCATTAGTTATTTATTTGGATACTAAATAAAGGTAGATTCCCTTCCTGAAACCCTACACAGAAAGAATTATAGATGAGTTAAGTATTAAAATGTACAGCTAAAAGTTATAAAAGTACTACAAGAAGATAAAAATAATTTTTATTCTTGAAACTGAGATTAGCTTTTCTAAGCAAAACATAAAACTCGAAAATCATGAAGTGCCTTAATTTTAGACTTCATAATTGAAGAATGCATAATAAAAATTAAGAATAACAATTTAGGCTGGGCGAGGTGGCTCATGCCTGTAATCCCAGCACTTTGGGAGGCTAAGTTGGGTGAATCATTTGAGCTCAGGAGTTCAAGACCAGCCTGGGCAACATGGCGAAATCCTGTCTCTACTGAAAATACAAAAATTAGCCAGGTGTGGTGGTGAGCACCTGTGGTCCCAGCTACTCAGGAGGCTGAGGTGGGAGAATCAACTTGAACCCGGGAGGCGGAGATTGCAGTGAGCTGAGATTGTGCCACAGCACTCCAGCCTGGGCAACACAGTGAGACCCTGCCTCAAAAAAGTAAAAATAAATAAACAATTTAAAGAATGAAAATAAAATGTAAAACTTGGATACTAAGTAGAAGAAAGAAAGAATAAAGAAAATGTAGTCAATCCAATAGAAAGCAGGAAGTGAAGAGAAAAGGGTATGGAAAAGAAATCTAAAAAGCAAAAAATAAAGTAGTAGAAAATAACTCATTTAAATGTATCAGTAATCCCAATAATTAGGATATATGGATTACAGCACCAGTTTAGCTGGGCCCAGGCGTGGTTCACACCTGCAATCCCAGCACTTTGGGAGTCTGAGGTGGGTGGACTGCTTGAGCCTAGGAGTTTGAGACCAGCTTGGGCAACATAGCAAGACCCTGTCACTACAAAACAAATACAAAAATTAGGGTGTGAAGGCGTGCCCATAGTCCCAGCTACTTGGGAGGCTGAGGTGGGAGGATCACCTGAGCCTGGGGAGGTGGAGGCTGCAGTGAGCTATGATTGCATCACTGCACTCCAGCCTGGGCAACAGAATGGTACTCCATCTAAAAAAACCAAAGCCACCAGTTTATAAATATATTCATTCGTTAGATTTAAAAAGAGATATAAAATAAATATTTTATTTAAAAGACAGCAGAATGATTGAAACTCCGTCTCTACTAAAAATACAAAAATTAGCTGGGCATGGTGGCATGCACCTGTAATCCCAGCTACGCGGGAGGCTGAGGCACCAGAATCACTTGAACCCAGGAGGTGGAGGTTGCAGTGAGCCGAGATCGCAGCACTGCACTCCATCCTGGGAGACAGACTAAGACTCGATCTAGAAAATAAAAAAAGAAAAGTGATACAAACTTAATTTGTAGTGAGAGAACAATACTGTTCAGATTATACCAGAGTCTTGAATTTTTCATAATTAGCAATTTTTAATAAAAAAGGAAAATACGGGCTGGGCGCGGTGGCTCACGCCTGTAATCCCAGCACTTTGGGAGGCCGAGGCGGGCGGATCACAAGGTCAGGAGATTGAGACCATCCTAGCTAACACAGGGAAAATCAAAAAATTAGCCGGGCATGGTGGCGGGCGCCTGTAGTCCAATCTACTCGGGAGGCTGAGGCAGGAGAATGGCGTGAACCCGGAGGCAGAGCTTGCAGTGAGCCGAGATTTTGCCACTGCACTCCAGTCTGGGCCACACAGCGAGACTCCGTCTCAAAAAAAAAAAAACAAAAAAAAGAAAATATATGAAGAGGCTTGAAATTTATATGATAAGGTGTCATCTGCTAAAATAGATACTTATTACTCAACTTTCAAATTGTTGTGTATCTTTTCTCCCATTGTCTTTGTTCTTGGAGCTATATGACTTTACTGCCATTTTAGTGGGGTTTATACAAGGCAAATGCTTGTATTTGATTCACTATAAATAGTCCTTTTCTTCAGACTAAAGAATGGACAATAAGATAAAAAGCTTTTACTTAGAAAAAAAAAAAAAAAAAAAAGAGGGTATTTTGTACTGTTTCTTGAACATTTTGTGATCTCTCCTATCAAGGACAGCCAGCATGCTTTCTTAGGAATTGATCTTCAGCATCACTTCCATTAGATAGAATGCTGAGTTGACCGGACTGTATCTGATCTAATTTTTGCTAGCTCTTATTTTCTCATATATGCTTGAAAATTGCCCTAAATAAAGGGCATGCCGTATTTAAAAATTAAAAATTGTAGTTTTTGTCTATAGGATGAATAGGAGCAGTAAAAGAGCAGTTTACCATTATTTTAAAAGGGCTAGACAGCTGAGTACTTATACATTGCTTCCATTTAGATCTTACCAGATGAATAATTCACTTCTACGAATGAGTTAATGACATACATGAGCTTACATTATTCAGTTTTGTGTGTGTGTGTGTGTGTGTGTGTGTGTGTGTGTGTGTGTTGTTATTAAGCTGTTGTGGAACAAAGATTTTTTTCATTAAGTAAGAAAAACTAATGATTTTAATCAATATGGAAATGATTTTAAAGTATATCTTAATTTTCATAATTTCATGATGTTTATTTCTAGATCCACTCCTTTGTGGATCATTCTATTAAAACAAATTTTCCATATTCACTGTAGCTTTATTTATGATCATAAAAATTTCAGCAATGGGAAAAGGATTGATCTCATAATAATGATAACTTCACTCCTTGGAATGTTGAACTTCAAAAAAGTTACAATGGGCCAAGTGTGGTGGCTCAACCTATAATCCCAGCAGTTTGGGAAGCTGAGGTGGGTGATCACTTGATGCCAGGGGTTTGAGACCAGACTGGCCAACATGACAAAACCCCATCTCTACCAAAAATACAAAAATTAGTTGAGTGTGGTGGCACGTGCCTGTAATCCCAGCTACTTGAGAGGCTGAGGCAGGAGGATCACTTGAGCAGGGAGGTGGAGGTTGCAGTCAGCCCAGCTCGTGCCACTGTACTCCAGCCTGGGCAACAGAGCAAGGCTCTGTTTCAAAAAAAAAAAAAAATTACAATGAGCTGGGCACGGTGGCTCTTGCCAGTAATCCCAGCACTTTGGGATGCCCAGGCAGGAGGATTGCTTCAGCCCAGGAGTTCAAGACCAGCCTGGCCAACATGGCAATACCCCATCTCTACAAAAAAAAAAAAAAAAACAAACATAAATTAACCAGGTGTGGTGGCACATGCCTGTGGTCCCAGTTACTTGGAAGGCTGAGGCAGGGAGATTGCTTAAGCCTGGGAAGGGGAGGTTGGGTGAGCCGAGTTTGCACCATTGCACTCCAGCCTGGATGGCAGAGAGAGAATGTCTCAAAAAAGAAAAGTTACAATGGTGAAGACCACCTAGTAACATGGTAAAGTCTCACCAAAGAGCAATGTATGCATAAGTAGCAGGCAAAGAGATTTTATGGGAGAGACAGTTGTGATGTCTTTAAAAGATGCTGACTTTGAATCCAAAGCAACCAGGGTCCCAATCTTAGCTTTACCCCCTCACCAGTTGTGTGGCTTGACTCTCTGGGCATCAGTGTCCTCATCTGTCCCATGAGGATATTGTTAGCTACTCTGCAGGTTTGGTGTGAAAATAAGGATTAACCCCCTGCCTAGCACTGTCCTTGGCACACAGTGCTAATATTAACTGAGTACCTACTATTATTGCAACTGTAAAAATGATGTAAGCCTAAGGAAGACAATAGAAACATACACGTATGGTAACCCTTGCATTAGGGTTGTGGTTGGCATATTGTTTTTCTCTTTCTAGAGACTGGAACCCAAATAGCCGATGGTTCTGTATTAGAGGACATTAGATGCTCTAAATAGCATTGTATTTTGTCAGTGAGGGCATCCATGCCACTCATACCTGAACCCGGTGTTCCCCTCTCTGTCTCTGAGGCTTCGGCTTCCTGGACTCAGGCTGCCTTTTTCTCCGCTGCTGTTATGCCCACTTGTTTCTTGGGCTCAATTTCTCCCAAGCCTAGCTCTGGACTGGATTACTATATTACCAATATATCAATCATTAGAAAATATTTAAGTATTGGGAAACTGTCAAGTGTTGGTCTTATGAAAAAAGCTGTTAAAATCAGTTATGCAGCGCACTGTATTAGTACTCTAAATCATACTGACTTTTTCTTTTTTTGAGATGGAGTTTCGCTCTTGTTGCTCAAGCTGTAGTGCAATGGTGCGATCTTGGCTCACTGCAACCTCTGCCTCCTGGGTTCAAGCTATTCTCCTGTCTTAGCCTCCTGAGTAGCTGGGATTACTGGTGCGCCCCATCATGCCTGGCTAATTTTTTTTATTTTTAGTAGAAACGGGGTTTCACCATGTTAGCCAGGCTGGTCTTGAACTCCTGACCTCAGGTGATCTGCCCGCCTCGGCCTCCCAAAGTTCTGGGATTATAGGTGTGAGCCACTGTGCCTGGCTCATAATGACATTTTTAAAGGCCCATAAGTAAACATAAAATAATAAAACTGCAATGTTCAAAATATGCTATTTTGAACAAGTCAAAACCTATGCATATATTTATATTTTTGGACAAATCTAATGGCATAACAACACCAAAAAAAAAAAATACTAAAAACGCAGGCATTTTAATTCTAGCATCAGAAAACAGATTTCTAGATTATTCTGACAGAGTCCTATTCTGCTAAATGCCAGAGAGTTGAGCTGCTTCAAATGTTTGCAGAAACGATTTCTTTTTTTAAAGTAGCTCTGTCAGCTGGGAGCAGAAACAGAGAAAGAACAAGCTTGCTGAACGAGGATGGGTTGGAGTTGGCCAGAACTCCTGTCATAATTCTGTCATTGGCATTCTTGCTGCAGCTAGCAGAAACTATGTGTGTGTGATATCTATAGGGCTGTCAACTACATCTAACTTAAAGTGCTTATGTGAGTAATTTTTGAGTTCTAACTGCAGGTATGGTGCTGGTTATGACCCTAATAGGCAGCAATGGACATGTGAGATTTTGTGTTTATTATTATATTGGAGCAGACTTTGCCTTAGTTCCCTAATCTAGAATTGATCCCAATACCTTTAATTATATCTCACAGACTTATTAGGGCCAAACTATGTATATGAAGGTCTTTTGAGAAATTAAAAGTACTAAATGAAACAGATTTATTAGTAATAACATGCTTAGAGACATTCTAATGTCATGGTTTTGGAGTTAAACTAGCTTGGGCTTGAATCCTAGCTTTGCCACTTATCATGTAACTTTAAACAAATCTCCTTAACCTGTGTGATCCTCAGTGTTGTCCATTATAATTCTTATAATAATATTATTAGGCCAGGCACGGTGGCTTACGCCTGTAATCCCAGCACTTTGGGAGGCTGAGGCGGGTGGATCACAAGGTCAAGAGATTGAGACCATCCTGGCCAACATGGTGAAACCCCATCTCTACTAAAAATACAAAAATTAGCTGGGCATGGTGGCTCACGCCTGTAGTTCCAGCTACTCGGGAGGCTAAGGCAGGAGAATCGCTTAAACCTGGGAGGTGGAGGTTGCAGTGAGCTGAGATCGCGCCACTACACTCCAGTCTGGTGACAGAGCAAGATTCCGTCTCAAAAAAAAAAAAAAATTGTTACTATGTATAATACATACTAATATTGATAATACGTCATAATATTAGTATGCATTATTGTGAGGATGAATGAAGGCAAAATGCTTGCTACAGTGCTTAAACATAGTAAAGTGAGCAGTAGATGATAACTACTGCTACTATTATTAACACTACATGGTAGAGATTACCAGAGACTAAAAATATCCCATATTTTAACTTCTCTTTTTTACTACTGGCAAGTTCTTTGCGACATAAAGACACTGGATAATATTGAAGTGTTGATGTTAAGGATAATATTGATGGCTATAGCTAGGATTCTTGCCTTCCTCCAACTATTTCACTTAGTTGTCTGGGCAGCAGGGAAAAGAATGAGTTTGGGAGGCTGGAGGGAAGACTATTTTGTCCTCAAAAGGCCATATTTAAAAGATGTATATTAGTTTATTATTAGATTTTTGGGGGTAAAAGTTTTAAAAGTGATAATACAGGTATAAGTAACTTCAGAAAAATGGGCTGGTGGAAATGTACAGCAGTACAAGTTTTTTATAAGGTAATTGAGCAATACATATTAAAGGTCCTAAACACATTCAAACTTTGACCCAGCATTTTTATTTTTAGGAAAAGAGATGTAGAAAATATGTATAACAAAGATTTATAGATGTTCTTCCCAGCATTATTTATTTATTTATTTATTTATTTATTTATTTATTTATTTTTTGAGACGGAGTCTCGCTCTGCCGCCCAGGCTGGAGTGCAGTGGCCGGATCTCAGCTCACTGCAAGCTCCGCCCCCCGGGTTCCCGCCATTCTCCTGCCTCAGCCTCCCCAGTAGCTGGGACTACAGGCGCCCGCCACCTCGCCCGGCTAGTTTTTTGTATTTTTTAGTATAGACGGGGTTTCACCATGTTAGCCAGGATGGTCTCGATCTCCCGACCTCGTGATCCGCCCGTCTCGGCCTCCCAAAGTGCTGGGATTACAGACTTGAGCCACCGCGCCCGGCCATTATTTATAATAGTCAAAAAAAGTTAAATGTCTAACAATGGAAACTGAGTAATTACAGAATGTCCTAGTCATGTAATAAAATAATATGCAGTTACTAAAAATTATGTTGGGGGTTAAAAAACTCAAATGCTGGCTGGGCGCGGTAGCTCAAGCCTGTAATCCCAGCACTTTGGGAGGCCGAGACTGGCGGATCAGGAGGTCAGGAGATCGAGACCATCCTGGCTAACCCGGTGAAACCCCGTCTCTATTAAAAAATACAAAAAACTAGCCGGGCGAGGTGGTGGGCGCCTGTAGTCCCAGCTACTCGGGAGGCTGAGGCAGGAGAATGGCATAAACTGGGGAGGCGGAGCTTGCAGTGAGCTGAGATCCGGCCACTGCACTCCAGCCTGGGCGACAGAGCCAGACTCCATCTCAGAAAAAAAAGAAAAAAAACAAACTCAAATGCCTTCAGTTGTTTAGCAAGTAAAGTATATGTGTAAAGACACTAGGAATTGCTGAGGATGGTGGTGAACTGGAGAGTTTATACTCCTCCTGGAGGCATTAATTTACATTATAAAAGAATACTGTTGGCGGGGCGCGGTGGCTCAAGCCTGTAATCCCAGCACTTTGGGAGGCCGAGACGGGCGGATCATGAGTTCAGGAGATCGAGACCATCCTGGCTAACACGGTGAATCCCCGTCTCTACTAAAATACAAAAAAAATTAGCCGGGCGAGGTGGCGGGCGCCTGTAGTCCCAGCTACTCGGGAGGCTGAGGCAGGAGAATGGCGTGAACCCGGGAGGCGGGGCTTGCAGTGAGCTGAGATCCGGCCACTGCACTCCAGCCTGGGCAACAGAGCTAGACTCCGTCTCAAAAAAAAAAAAAAAAAAAAAAAAAGAATACTGTTTTGGCCAATAAAAGACACAGGTTAAATTCTATCCACAGGTTTACCAGTTTGAAATATCTACTGTTGAAGAATTTTAAAATGTAGGAAGATACTCATGGTATACTTTCTTCTTCTTCTTCTTCTTCTTCTTCTTCTTCTTCTTCTTCTTCTTCTTCTTCTTCTTCTTCCTCCTCCTCCTCCTCCTCCTCCTCCTCCTCCTCCTCCTCCTTCTTCTTCTTCTTCTTCTTCTTCTTCTTCCTCTTCCTCTTCCTCTTCTTCTTCCTTCTTCTTCCTTCTTCTTCTTCTTCCTTCTTCTTCTTCTTCTTCTCCTTCTCTTTCTCTTTCTTCTTCCTCTTCCTCTTCTCTCTTCTTCTTCTTCCTCTTTTCTTCTTTTGACAGGAGTTTGCTCTGTCACCCAGGCTAGAGTATAGTGGCAAGATCATGGCTCACTGCAGCCTTAAACTCCTGGTCTCAATCAATCCTCCCACCTCAATTTACCAAGTAGCTGGGACTACAAGTACCACCATACCTGGCTACTTTTTTTTTTTTTTTTTCCGACTTTTGTAGACAGGTTCTTGCTATGTTGCCCAAGTTAGTCTCAGAACTCCTGGGCTGAAACAGACCTCCCACTTTAGCCTCCAAAAGTGCTGGGACTACAGGCATGAGCCACCATGCCTGGCCTCATGGTGTACTTTTTTCTTTCTTTCTTTTTTTTTTTTTTCTGAGACAGAATTTCACTCTTATTGCCCAGGCTGGAGTGCAATGGCGCGATTTCAGCTCACTGCAACCTCCACCTCCCGGATTCAAGCGATTCTCCTGCCTCAGCCTCTTTAGTAGCTGGGATTACAGGTGTGTGCCACCACACCTGGCTAATTTTTTTGTATTTTTAGTAGAGACGGGGTTTCACCATGTTGGCCAGGCTGGTCTCAAACTCCTGACCTCAAGTGATCCACCCACCTCAGCCTCCCAAAGTGCTGGGGTTACAGGCGTGAGCCATAGCGCCTGGCCTTATGTTGTGCTTTTAAGTGACAAAAGCAAATAAGAAAATACAGGTAAAGAATTATTCCAATGCTTTTTAAAGTACGCGTGTTTATAGTTGTATCTCTTCTCTATTGGTCTGTCTTATCTATCTGGAAGGATATTTGCCAAAACAATAATAGCAAATATTTAACATAGACCTTATTATGTGCCAGAGAGTGTTTTCAGCACTTCGCATATGTTAGCTCCTTTAATTCTCATAGCAGTAATAGGTACTGTCACTATCTCTGCTTTATAGATGATAAAGCTGAGACATAGACAGGTTAAGTAACTTGCCCAAGGTCAAAGAGCTGGAAGGTGGTAGATGTGGGATTCAAGCTTAGACAGCAGAGTCTGGGCTCTTAACTCCTATGCTATGTTAAAACCAAAATGTTATGACTTGTCTGATTTTTGTGTGTGTGTGCTTTTTATTTTCTATATTTTGGTGCTTAAATTTTGTTCTATAATAAAAAATGTATTTTATAATTAGAAAAAGCACAGTATTTTATTAAAAATGCACATTTATTGCCTAGGCATGTGCTCCTTTTGGCTTCTCCAATTACTGTTCTCTATTAATGAAAATTAGTTTGTCTGTCTTGCTGGCTGAAATCTTAGACCCTGAGGAAATAAAAAATAGGACAGGTAAATTTTATGGCAGTAGAAGGGAAAGTAACAGGCTCTGTGGGACAGCAGAAGAGTACTGAGCCAGAAACAGCAAGATGAGGTTAATGAGGAGTATAATGCAGGTGGTTGTCACCAGAGAAAGGTTTTGTTTAGGCCAAGCCTTGTGCCTCATCTAAAATATGGTGGCATCGTGCTCTTTCATGTTACTTAAATTTTTCTTTAATTTATTTAACAAATATTCGTTAGATTTCTTCTTGCTGGGCACAATCAAGAATACAATGAAAAATCAGATAAGGAGATAAAATAAAAATAAAAAATATAGGCCAGGTGCCATGGCTCACGCCTGTAATCTCAGCACTTTGAGAGGCCAAGGCAGGTGGATCACCTGAAGTCAGGAGTTGGAGGACCCAGCCCGGCCAACATGGTGAAACCCTGTCTCTTCTAAAAATACAAAATTAGCCAGTGTGGTGGCGGGCCTGGGCAACAAGAGCAAAACTCTGTCTCAAAAAACAAACACAAAAACAAAAAACTGCAGTAACTGCACAGACAAAAATTCAAAGCTATATTCAATGAAAAAACAATGCATAGGTAAACAGTAGTAATCATGAAAGGGTTACAAGTACAGCTGCTACAGACATTTGCCAGAACAGTTTCAGTGAACTGGTGGAAATGGAAGCCCAATTCAAATGGTTTGAAGAGCAAATGGGAGTTGAGGAAGTAGAGAGGAGAGATTTGGTGTACATTTCAAGAATCTCATTTGTGAGGAAGCTCAGTAGTTTAAAGGAGATACAGGTTGCAATGACTGTTTTATGAAGCTGGCTTTTGTTTTATTTGTTTTAAAATGAGGGTGCTGTGGGCTGCAGGAGGAATCCAGCAGAGAAAGAGAAATGGAAAATATAGAAGATAAATGAAACATTAATGGCACAAATTCCCTGAGGAAGCAGAAGGGGATGGAACTATGTACAATAACGGGGAAAGTTAACCTTGAATAGAAGGGGCATTTACTCTATGCTAGAGGGAAGAGCTTTTGTTCAGAAACTTGTGTGAGGTAAGGATAGATTCAGCTGTGCACAGGCTTATAAATGTAGGGCCTGGAGGGTAAGGAAATTCCTTCCCATCCATACCAAGGCCTCAATTTTCTAAGTGAACTGGGAGATTAGGTCATCTTTTGAGAAGGAGCAAGGTGACAGTCATAAAGGAAGATGGTGGTGAAAGTTTAGAATAGAGACTGAAGGAATGAGAGAAGCGTTTTCTAACTTAAATTTGATATTTAAAATTTTGTATTATTATCAGTCCACAGGTGTAATTTCCCCCGGCTGTACTTAGAATGTAGTAGCAGAGAAATCAGTTTCACTGATCCAACATTTAGGAGTTCATGAATTATTTATGTAAGGACTAGAGAGAACCAGTGCACGAACAGTTTGACTATGGGACCTGGGCTCCGCTAGATAGACTCAGAGAAAATGAAGACATCAAGAACTTGAGTTGGCTGTGGTGCTGAAAGAGGAGTGTGGGGAGTATGAGGGGTAAACAGATAGAGGGATAAGAGATTCATATAGGTTGTGGATTACTGGATTTTTAAGATTTCAGAGACGACAGCATCTTTGGAGAACCCATTGCAACTTCCCTGCTATATGACCTGGGGTGAGTTACTGAAATATTTTGGATCCTCTGTTTCTTATATGAAAAATGGGAAGCCAAGAGAATGCAACCACCAAATTGCTTGTCCTGGAGACTGTGGACCCTGAGAGAATGAACAACCTCTACTGGAGACAGTGGGAAATAAATGCTTTCCTAGAGCTTTCTTTGAGCTAAATTGTTGAAACTTCTCCTGGACCCTCCAGTAAGTTCATTCTTGAGCTATTGCTAGTACAAATCTAAAACATCCTTAAGCAATAGGGTCATAAATGCGGTTACTTACTATAGTTACTTATGTGCCAAAAATAAGTTTTCTAAGTATCAAGAATGGCCTTGCTTGAATCACAATTCAAATATAGATAGAACTGTTGATGTTCCATAGCCTGCTGATGTCAGAACCTTGGACAATGGGTTTAATCAAGCAACAGTTTGTGGATGGATGGGTCCTACTGTCAACATACCACAGTAGGGGTTGTTGTTTTATCACTGAAACTTTCCTATTAAACGTATAACAATTTTGACAAAAATTATTCATCTAATTAACTGTATGGATAAATATAGTCCCTCTGGTATATTTTTGAGATTTGGAAACAAAACTGAATTTCCTAACTCACGATCAATTCAACTATTTTTCTAGTGTATTTATTGAATATAGCTGATACTAGAGATTATTAATATATAATTATAATTCATAAAACAGTATAGTTCACCAAATGTCCATCAGCATATGAATTGATAAATAAAATATGTTATATATACACAATGGAATATTTTTCAGCCTTAGAAAGGAAGGAAATTCTGACATATGCTACAATATGGATGAACCTTGAGGACATTATGCTAGGTAAAATAAGCCAGTCACAAAAAAAGACAAATACTGTATGTATGATTTCAAAATACCTAGAGCAACCGGGCATGGTGGCTCATGCCTGTAATCCCAGCTACTTGGGAGGCTGAGGCAGGAGAATTGCTTGAACCTGGGAGGCAGAGGTTGCAGGGAGCTGAGACCGTGCCAGTGCACTCCAGCCTGGGCGACAAGAGCGAAACCCCATCTCAAAAAACACAAAGTACCTAGAGCAATCAAAAACATAGAGACAGAAAGTAGAATGGTGGTTGCCAAGGACTGGGGGAAGCAGGGAGAATGGAGACTTACTGTGTAATTAATATAGTGTTTCAGTTTTGCAAAGTGAAAAGAATTCTGGAGTTGGATGGTGGTGATGATTGCACAACAATATTGATATGCTTAATACCACTGAACTATATATGGTACTTAAAAATGACTAAGATACTGTAGTACATTTGTATTATGTGTATTTTACCATAATAAAAAAATGGAAAAAAACCCCACAGTGAAGTGTTTAATTTTTCTTTCACATTGCCTTTTCTCTTAATTTGGCTTTGCCCAGGTTCTCTTGAGAATCTCAAACCTTTTATTAGGCCTAATGATCTTGATTGGATTGAATCCAATGATCTCTTTAGCTTGAGCTGGGCTCTACAGAACTTGTTAATGCTTGCTTGGTTCTATGTGTTTGGTTTCATGGTATCTGTTGTATTAAGGATACTATTGACAACTGCATCCTAGAGCCTTGTCAAACCTATTTGATTTAAATAAATAACTATTTTGAGAAAAATATGTACAGATGATCTAGTGAAAACATGAGTGTTATTGAATACCACCTACTATCTAAAGAGTTGATTTTCCTATTTAAGGGAATTCAGCCTAAAATTATGGTTTTGTGATTAAGATAGTGATATATTATTTTGGATACTTCAGGAAGCTTTTTTATTGTATCTTTTCCTAGTCTTAAAAATGTCTGAGAAATTCATATGGTCTTGACTCATTAATCATCTCAATAATTTGAACTCACCAAATTAGTAGGATTTTTTTTTACTATTCTACTTAAAATCTCTCAGGATAAAATAGAATAGAATTTAATTATTTCATAGGGAAATAATAAAGAAAAGGAATATTTCCAATTTGGAATTTTAAGAAAATATACTTTTTTTGTAGCAGTTATCCTTTTAGCACTAAAGGATACTAGCAGATTAATTATTACGAGAAATCTTCTTTGACAGATGAAGTTAGAAATGTCAAGTTGATCACTTCTGCTTTTGTGCCGTTGCTTACCTTATTTATTTTATTTTTTTGAGACGGAGTCTCACTCTATTGCCCAGGTTGGAGTGCAGCGGCCTGATCTCAGCTCACTGTAGCCTCTGCCTCCCAGGTTCAACTGATTCTCCTGCCTCAGCCTTTCGAGTAGCTGGGACTACAGGCGTGCACTACCACACCCAGCTAATTTTTTGTAGTTTTAGTAGAGACGGGGTTTCACTATGTTGGCCAGGCTGGTCTCGTACTCCTAACCTCAGGTGATCCACCCACCTCAGCCTCCCAAAGTGCTGGGATAACAGACGTGAGCCACTGTGCTCGGCTTTACCTTTTATATTTCTGCATAGTATTATAATTACGTATTACCTCTCTGTGTCCCCTATAGAAGATGAGGACCTTGAAGATAGGGATAGTGCTATAATCTTATAACCCTAGAGCCTAGTTAACAAGTGCTAGGTTCGGTAGGTGATTGTTCAGGATCACCTAATACAATACAGCCCAATATAACACAACAGAACACAACACATTACAATACAATGTAATACCTTTGATTTATGTTATCTGAAGGCTGAAAGTTAGAGACTATTTAACAGGAACACATCACATGATTAATGGCTTCCACTGATTATGAATGTAGTATAACTTTAACTGTTTAGAAATTTAATTTCTAAGTATTTCTACAATTTATATAAATTTTAAATATAAATATACTTTTGATTGCAAATTACAGAATCCTGGATGGAATGGGCTTAAGCAATAATCGGAGATATATTGGTATATATGGCCAATCTGCAGAAAGGGTAAGGGTGGATTTGTTTTTATGGATGACTGGCACCAAGAGCTTGGATATTATCCAGAAACTTCTCGTTTCTCTCTCTTCACTTTTCACTTTTCTCTTTCTGTATTGGCTTTAGTCTTTTAAGTTGCTGTCACCATATCTCAACTATAGCCTTAAGTAGCCCTGGGCTTACATATTTATGACCTTGTAACCCAAGAAAAATTCAGTTAGAAAATCCCAGGAAAGGGCTCTGATAGGTCAAATTTGGACTATGTGTTACCTTTGCATAAATCACCGAGGACAAGGCAGATGCGGGTATTATGCTTGAAACAAGCTGGGTTGGGAACTTATCTTTACCATCAGGGAAGCGGGATACTGTTATAGGCAAGTCTCTTCAAAATCACATGGTTGCAGTAGGAGAGAACCATTCTCTCCAAAGAAGAAAAGTACTGTTACGATGAGACAAAGTAATAAATATTCATTGCATGGTCTGTGACATATGTTGCTGGTTTTCTTCTAATTTCCATCTGGCCTTCTTTCTTAGTAAAAGAATTTTTAATTTTAACTTGGCAAATGGCCACCTAGAATAAATAATACTTATATCAGCCTCCTTTGCAGCTGAGTGTGGTCATGTGACCAAATTCTGGCCAATGGATGTAAGCAAAATGTTGTATGCGCCTTCCAGGAAGTGTTCTTAAACTGAAGGGACATGCACTTTCTCAGTCCTTCCTGCTCCCTTTGGAAAACACTGGAAGGTCTATTTCTCCATAAAATTCTAGAAATCTCCAAGGAATGCTTGTATTTTCTAAAATCCATATTGGTAGTCACTTGTCCTGTTCTCCAAGTTGCCCTCACTCAAGGCCATTCATGCTCCAGAGCTCTGCAGATCCTTCTTGCAATCCGATAAACAGACTCACAGCAGTGTCTCCCCTGCTCTTTTGTCTCAAGTATGAACACAAGCACCTGACCACATCTACTTTTTCAGTTGTGTAGTTCATGTGGGGGCTTACTTCCCTGCCACAATAATTGGTCTAGGGCTAGAAAACCGACCCAAACTATTTCACTATCCCCTATATTAGACATAATGTATTTGTCTGAGGATGGTCACCTGACCCAATATGGTCTGATCAGAGACTTTCCTTCAGATTTTTGAATTCACACAGAGAAAGGTAGTCTTAGGTCCTCTCTGGTGGTGAGCACTGTGAGATGTGAGGCTCTGGAGTTGATATTCCCCTCTTGTGTGGAAGAAGTCAGTCTGTAGTGGGAGAGAATAATGCTCACATGCAGAAAGTAATTGTAATAGAGGCCACAGAGAATTCTGGAAACATTTTAGCCCTGTGTTTCAGTCTTTCCTGAGGTCTATCTTTTTTTTTTTAAATGGAGTTTTGCTCTTGTTGCCGAGGCTGGAGACCAATGGCGTGATCTTGGCTCACTGCAACCTCCGCCTCCTGGGTTCAAGTGATTCTCCTGCCTCAGCCTCCCAAGTAGCTGGGATTACAGGCATGTGCCGCCATGCCCAGTTGTATTTTTAGTAGAGACAGGGTTTCTTCATGTTGGTCAGGCTGGTCTTGAACTCCGACCTCAGGTGATCCACCTGCCTCAGTCTCCAAAAGTGCTGGGATTACAGGCATGAGCCACCGCGCCCAGTCCCTGGGGCCTATCTTATACTTTATTTTCTCTAACTCAGTTCAGATAAGGTTGTGGTGGGTTTTTTTGTTTGTTTTTTGTCCTTGAGACAGAGTCTCACTCTGATACCCTGGCTAGAGTGCAGTGGTATGATCTCAGCTCACTGCAACCTCCGCCTCCTGGGTTCAAGTGATTCTCCTTTCTCAGCCTCCTGAGTAGCTGGGACTACAGATGTGTGCCACCACACCCTGCTAATTTTTGTAGTTTTAGTTGAGATGGGGTTTCACCATGATGGCCAGGCTGGTCTCGAACTCCTGACCTTAAGTGATTCACCTGCCTTGGCCTCCCAAAGTGCTGGGATTACAGGCGTGAGGCACCACACCCAGCTAATTGCAGTGTTTTCTAAAACTTCACTGAAGAATTTTAAAGAAAGCGTTGTTGAGATAAATGAGTTAGAAACCATCAATTCTTTATCGTTCCATGTGCTATACATACACCACACTCTAAAATGGCAGCTGCTATTAGTTCTATTTATTGAGGCATTTGTTCTCCAATATCTGTATTTATATCTTTACAATTCATGTCGTATATCTTAGGCTTAACTCCTAAAATATTAATTCCTCCAGTTTTTGAGAAGGACACTAAAAATAGCATGCAGATCAATATCTTTAACCCTATTTAACATTCTTCATCAAGCCATCTGTTCCTTGGCTTTATCACCTTGTACTCAAATCCCTTATCCTCTTTATTGCTCTCTTCCTATTTAAGCTAATGTTGCCTCATAAGCCTGTGAGATCCTTCATTCCCGAGTGCAGAGGCAATAATCAGGAACAAGCTCCTGCCAGAAAAACTGTTACCTTGACATTATTATTTGCCCTGGTCTCATTCTTAACAAAAAATGAAAACAGCTTTATTTGAAAGGACTTAAGAGTTGGTGACCTAAAACAGATCACAGGCTCTTAGAAAAGCTAAGCAGGAACTAGATTTAACTTGTGGAATGGAATATTTATTCCACCTTGTGCAGATAAGTGCTCGGAAATTGTTTTTGTTGATACACTAAATAGTGGCACTCTATTGAGAAATAATTGTCTCTCATGTCCTTAGCACTGGCCACTATCTGATGTGTCAAAATGAGGAAGGAAATAGTTCTGCTGCCAATTAAAGTGCTCATTCAATGTGTCATCACTCATTAACACGTGTAAGAGGAAGCTGGAATACCTTTAAAAATTTTTAAATTGACAAATAATAATTATATATTTATGAGGGTAAAATGTGATGTTTTTATATATGTATACATGTAGAAAGATTAAATCAAGCTAACTAACATATCCATCACCTAACCTACTTTTTTTGTGTGGTGAGAACATTTGAAATCTACTCTTTTAGTAACTTTGAAATATATAAAACCTTATTATTAACTATGGTCACCATGCTGCACAACAGATCTCTAAAACTTGCTCTTTTTGTGTAACTGAAACTTTGTATCCTTTGACCAACATCTCTGCTTTCTCTATCCCTGCACCACAGCCTCTGGTAACCACCATTCTACTCTCTGTGTCTATGAATTCAACTTTTTTAGATTCCACATATAGGTGAGACTATACAGTATCTGTCTTTCTGTACCTGACTCACTTCACTTAGCCTATGTCCTTCAGGTTCATTCATGTTGTAATTAAGATTTCCTTCTTCTTCAACGCTCTCTGGTATTCCACTGAGTATATATACCACATTTTCTGTGTCTGTTTATATGCTGATGGACATTTAGGTTGCTTCTATATCTTGGCTATTGTGAATAATGCTGCAGTAAACATGGGAGTGTGTATATCTCTTTGATGCACTGATTTTGATTTCTTTGGATACGTACTCAGAAGTTGAATTGCTGGATTTTATGGTAATTCTATATTTAATTTTTGAGGAAACTCTACACTGTTTTTCAAAATGGTTGTACAAATTTACATTCCCACAAACAGTGGCCTGGGTTCCCTTTTCTCCATGTTCTTGGAAACACTTACCTTTCATGTTTTTGATAAAAGCCGTTCTGGATAGTCTAGTGACTAAGATTCACCTTTGTGCATCTGAAGTCAGTACTTCTTAATTCTGCTTTCACAACATATACCAGGTGAGAGGGATTTCTCTGTTTTTTCTAGTACCCAGTTCCCCACTGCCAACAATCATTTAATTGTGATAAATCTCTTGCCACAATGGTGGCAAACACTATGACCTTATTGGATGCTAACGCTGTTTGTTGCTGTGGTTGCTGTGGCTGCTGTTGAGTAAAGAGACTCCTTGGGGCCGGGCGCGGTGGCTCACGCCTGTAATCCCAGCACTTTGGGAGGCTGAGACGGGTGGATCACGAGGTCAGGAGATCGAGACCATCCTGGCTAACACCGTGAAACCCCGTCTCTACTAAAAATACAAAAAATTAGCTGGGTGTGGTGGCGGGCGCCTGTAGTCCCAGCTTCTCGGGAGGCTGAGGCAGGAGAATGGTGTGAAGCCGGGAGGCGGAGCTTGCAGTGAGCCGAGATTGCACCACTGTACTCCAGCCTGGGGCACAGAGCGAGACTCCGTCTCAAAAAAAAAAAAAAAGAGACTCCTTGGGCTCTTTAGTAAATAAGGCACTTTGAGATGTTTCTTTTTTCTCTTGGGTTCTTAAAAATACGTATCATTGGATATAAGATAAATCTGATGGGATAAGAGTTAAATAAAAGTGAGGGTAAATGGAGAGTGACTCTTAACTGATCGGCCCAGGTAGACTTCCATCTGTTGTAGCAGCTTGCAGAAGACTGTTTTAGAGACATAGTGATAAGATGTCATTAGATGGCCTGTGGTGTCTCTTGATGCTCATTAGTCTCTTGTCTGCATTTCCAATAAGCTCCTAGTTGAGGCACTACCGCTAGGCTGGGAAACACACCCTGAAGCCATGAAGTGTGTGCTCTGCACATGCGATCACGTGTGGTTGCGGCTCTTTTCAACAAACCCAGTTACCAAGGGCTGGAGTTGCTCTCTCAGCCAAATCAGCTGCCTCAGACCTTGAGCATGAGATTTTTTTTTTTTTGAGATAGAGTTTCGCTGTGTCGCCCAGGCTGGAGGGCAAGGGCGTGATCTTGGCTCAGCACAACCTCCGCTTCCTGGGTTCAAGTGATTCTCCTGCCTCAGGCTCCTGAGTAGCTGGGATTACAGGCATGTGCCATCATGCCTGGCTAATCTTTGTATTTTTAGTAGAGACGGAGTTTCACCATGTTGGCCAGGCTGGTCTTGAACTCCCGACCTCAGGTGATCCACCTGCCTCGGCCTCCCAAAGTGCTGGGATTACAGGTGTGAGCCACCGCGCCTGGCCCCGTGTGAGATTTTACAGTATTTGTCACAGCTAAAGACTGTGAAACTAGTCTTGACCTGACCCATTACTTACATTAAAAGTTCCAGGCTCAGGCTGGGAAGCAGAAATAATGATTAAGGAGAGAGAGAAAGACAGAGTTTAGATTATTCTTCATTTTGGAATAAGAAGCTGTGTTCTAAATGACTGGATTAGATGTTGTTTCGGTGGCAAGAGAAAGTCTGGAGTAACCACTGGATCTGTAATGTTAGTGAATTTTAAATGTTAACATTCACATCTTTTTTCTCCCTACTGCCTCTCTTTAGGAAAGCTGCTAAATTTGCTGGCGATATGTACATTTTAATGAATCTTATATATGCTTCATAAATCTTGTTGACTAATTAGTAAACCCATTTCATCATGCAAGAAGGATTCACTGAGCACTAGAACTTGGATTCCACTGGGCTGGTGCTGTTGTGTCTTCTCTCATTAAATCCAACCTGGACTTAGCTCAGGTTCACCCATCCAGTAACAGGGAGGTCTGGGGCTCCACCTGTTTCACTCTGTAGCACTGGTTCCTTTCACCTCATACCTGCTTTAACTACTAGACTTGGGTTTACTGAGTTCCTGATCTCTGACTTCATCTCCTATTATTGGCTCTGAATTTGACCCTTGAACTTGGTAAGATGACAAGATCTCGTTTTTCCAGATTAATATTAACCTTTGCCACACCTCCCCAAATATAGCTTTACATTCACCCTCTGGCTTTGTTCCCTCCCAGCTGCTGTGTGTGAAAACCTGACTCCAGTTCTCCCAGCCTCTAGGACCCTGCCCAGACCTGGCCTGCCTTCTTCCTCACCGCCACTGGAAAAAAACAGACATCAAAAGCCTTAACAAAATACTGTCTGATACAGCAAAATGGAACATGTTTCCCACTAGAAGTATATGACGAAGGGGGAAAAATCTGACTCATTTTAAAAACAAGTGTTAGGGGGGTGTGTGTCATATGTGCATGTTTTGAGAGAAAGAAATATAAAAGGGCCTATGTATTTGCTATTTAAAAAAAAAACCCTCAAAATAACAGAAAAAATTTAAAACTATGTACTCAAAAAATGAATTGCTTTTGTTTTATTAGAAGTCTAGCCAACAGAAGTAGGGGGATGGAGACTGAACCAACCAGAGGAGAAAAGGTGGAAGGCGCTGCCCCAGCAGAGACCAGAACAGGGCCAGATAAAGTTAGGGGCAAAGATCCACACCCTGTTTGGAAACTAAGCAATCAACAAGTGTCAATCGTTATTTAGGTGCACCAAACATTTTGGGGGGAAATGTGATTTTAGACACAGATAATTACATGATAGGCGCCTATTTGGCTTTCAGAGAAAAATTTCAAGATAAATCAGTAATTTTAAATAAAAATCTAAGTTTGTAATCAAAGTTTTCAGAAATAGTAGAGAAACATATTTTCCTTTAAGTAGTTCTCTGTTAATAGTCTCTAGTCTCAAGCAGTTTTAATTTAAAATAGGCCTACCCCTAACTTTGTGGGGCCTGGGGCAAGGGTACAAATAGAGGTCCATACGGCATTTGCCTAGATATTTAATTATTATTACTATTTTTTTGAGACAGAGTCTTGCTCTGTCACCCAGGCTGAAGTGCAGCAGCACGATCTTGGCTCACTGCAACCTCCACCTCCCTTGTTCAAGCGATTCTCCTGCCTCAGCCTCCTGAGTAGCTGGGACTACAGGTACGCGCCACCACGTCTGGCTAATTCTTTGTATTTTTAGTAGAGACAGGGTTTTGCCATGTTGTTCAGGCTGGTCTCGAAGTCCTGACCTCAAATGATCCACCCGCCTCAGCCTCCCAAAGTGCTGGGATTACAGGTGTGATCCACTGCACCTGGCCTGCCATTCCCTTCTTCTAATTCTATTAGGAGGCAGTGTGAAGAATTCTTTCCTTGCTGTAGGAATTACATCACTTACCTTAAAAGTAGGCAGCTACAGGCTGGGCGCGGTGGCTCAAGCCTGTAATCCCAGCACTTTGGGAGGCCGAGACGGGCGGATCACGAGGTCAGGAGATCGAGACCATCCTGGCTGACAGAGTGAAACCCCGTCTCTACTAAAAAAATACAAAAAAACTAGCCGGGCGAGGTGGCGGGCGCCTGTAGTCCCAGCTACTCGGGAGGCTGAGGCAGGAGAATGGCGTGAACCTGGGAGGCGGAGCTTGCAGTGAGCCAAGATCACGCCACTGCACTCCAGCCTGGGCGGCAGAGCGAGACTCTGTCTCAAAAAAAAAAAAAAAGTAGGCAGCTACAGTTGGGGTTGATTTTGTTGTTTTGTTTTTGAGACAGGATTTCACTCCGTCACCCAGGTTGGAATGTAGTGATGCGATCTCAGTTCATTGCAGCCTCAAACTTCCTGGCTCAAGTGATCCTCTCGCCTCAGCCTCCTGAGTAGCCAGGACTACAGGCACATACTTGGCTAATTTTAAAAATTTTGTAGAGACAGTGTCTCACTACATGGCCCAGGCTGGTCTTGAACTCCTAGGCTCAAGTGAACCTCCTGCCTTGACTTCCCAAAGTATTGGGATTACAGGCACGAGCCACTGCACCTGATCGGGTTCTAGATAACAAGTTTTTCTTTCTCAGTTACACAGTGATCCCAGCGCAGTCTATGAGCTCTCTGAAATCATTTAGTCCCCTAGGGATAGATTGTTCCAACCACGTGAATAATGATAACAAAGATAATAATAAGATAATAAATATTATTATAATATTTAAATATAATAATATTTATTATCTTATTATTTAGATAATAATATTAATATTTACTATTATTTTTATTATTGGGAGTAGATAAATTTCCCTTTAAGGACAATTGGGCCAGGACGCCAGTGGCTCATGCCTGTAATCCCAACACTTTGGGAGGCTGAGGTGGGTGGATTACCAAGGTCAGGAGTTCAAGGCCAACCTGGCCAGAATGGTGAAACCCCATTTCTACTAAAAATACAAAAATTAGCCAGGTATGGTGCCCATGCCTGTAATTCCAGTTACTCAAGAGGCTGAGGCAGGAGGATCGCTTGAACTTGGGAGGTGGAGGTTGCAGTGAGCCGAGATTGTGCCATTGACCTCCAGCCTGGGTAACAGAGCGAGACCCTGTCTCCAAACAAACCAACCAACCAACCAAAGACAATTGGGGGCTTTTGAGCTGGGAAATGATGTGACCAGATCTTAGTTTCAGGCAGGGTGTGAAGAGTAGTTAGGAGAAGAGAGACAGGAAAGGCAAGAGAGAGTTGTGGAGTTATTTTACAATAGTTTAGGTCAGAGGTAATGAGTTAGGGGATTGTAGCAATGAGAATTGAGAAAGGAATAGATACAATGATTCAAGGTAGAGGTATTGACAATGGATTCAAACCTTAAAACAAAAATGCTAACCTAGATTCTGAGCAGGGCCACTAGTAACAACTGTGTCCACAGTGTAACCTAATTATTGTAGATGTGTGTATGTCTAGCATTGGGGTATTCCATAGGAATAGGCCAGAGAAACCTCAACTCACTAGACAGTGCTTTAATTTTAGGAGTAGCCACAATACTCTCTTGCTGAGTGTTAGAAGCTGTTTGCTGCATAAAGGCCTGAAGATATCGTTCATATAGAGAAAGAGGGGAGGAGGAAACTAAAGAGCAAAAGGAAAGTCTTGTAGGAAGCAGGAAACCAAGAACAGAATATGCTGTGGGGGCCGTAAGACTCAGCCCTTTCAGCTCCTTTCAGGGATGAATGTTTGCAGTTACAGGCTACCTTGTCCTTTACACCTTTTGTCTTTTTTCCAGAATAAGATGAAAGATACGTGTCAAGCAAAGAAGGATTTGGACTTCTAACTGCTAGTCTTGTTCATGAAACTTCTTAAGGACAATGATTGCATCTTTGCATGCTTTACACATAGTGGGTGTTTACATACATCAATAGAATTCATGTAATTGTCATTAATTCCCATTTTACTGAGTGTTTTTTGCTCATGTAGAGAGTCTAGATAAGGAAGCAATCAGTATGACGCTAGATGCAGCATCATATACTGGCAAGTAAGAGGGGAGCTGCCATTTGTGTGTGATCTGCAGCCCGGAGAAGGAATGGAAGGGCACTGCCTGGGGGCAGCTAGTCTGCTTAAAAGGTGTTGCAGGTCCAGCATCCTTGATTAGCACTTGGGACCTCTTTCTGCCCATTTTCATTATTTGGTCCCTCAGTTTCCCTTCCTCTTTCCTACTATAGGCAGTGTTTGATTTTTAAATGTGGCTTAGTTCTTATGTTTTCCCCTTGGGTGCTTCTAGAGTACTTTACTCGTATCCATGGATCCCTTTGTAGTTTTTGGTCTTGTTACACTAATTTCTTTGGACCTCAGGATTTTATCTTTTTTTAAACTAGGAAGGTTACCTACGTAATGGTGACACTTTTCAATTCTAAATTTTTTTCCAACTGAAAAGAATGACTTCCATTGACATCTCTATGTGTTGTTGCTATGATCTGCAGGCTTATCCATAGACCATAAGCAACATGGGAATAGCCACAGTGCTGATCAGTACTGTCATATGGAAACGGAGGGCACATCAGTGAGAGATTCTAGTAGATGCCAATTAGATATAGTCACTCAACCCCAAAGCTCCCTGATGCGGGGGAAAAAACATGTCTTTATAATTTAGGAAACTTTCTTAGTATGTGGTACCTGTTGAGGTCAACCTGGGCCATTAGTCACAAAGAAAAAAGAGGAGTTAATGAGAGTATCAAGCAAATGCCCCAAAGCAATAACCAAAGCCTGATGTAGTGTCAATCTTCTATCCCCTGAATGCTCTGTCAGTTTCCAGTAGCCTGAGTTTGGCCTCCCTCCCAGTGCTGACCTAGTCTGGGGCAGAGTGACTTCGTCATTCCATTCCCAGGCCTCTCCTCATTGCCTGAGCTAAAGTGTTAGTAGTCTTAAGTACACGCTTCCTCCAAGCCTGGGGTGTGTCACCTGTGAGGTGGAGATGAAGCTGACCCACCTGACCTGCATTCCAATTAGGTAAGGTAGCACTTGCTCTCTTCACAGCCTAAGGAACTGGCTTCTTTTCTTTACCTATTTGTTGCTAGGCCTGTAATGGCCTTAGAAGCCCATTCTTACATCCTCAGGGGATTTGTCAGGACCAGACTAGAAACACACCCAATCTTGCCAAGGGCCCTTTTTTAATCTCTTAACCCAGCTCTCCTGGGAACTGTTACTTGCAATAATTGGGAGCTGATAAGTCTTATTTACAATAAAGTACCTCCAGTGATTTTAGGGCCTGGAGGCAGAGATTTTCTTCTTAGGAGTTCTCCTAATGCCTAATTCTAGGAACACTTTAGGGAGTGCAGGAAGGTAAGATGGTGTCACTAAACTCCTCTCTTTTGACATTTTTATTATTGCGAAGTGTTTTTGATTAATTGATTAAGTGGTTCACTTATGAGCAAATACTTGTGAAAATTAACAATTCAAGGCAATTGCTAAATTCTGGTTGATTGATAAAGACATAGTTTAGGATTTAACATGAAGTATTTAAAAGGAGGTGATACAGATTGGGTCTTGAACTCTATCTAGAGAGAAAACTTACAGACAGGGGAGACAGTTGGGTGGTAACACGGTGGTTTGCTGGAGTTAGCTCAAGCTGTCTCTTATTGACTTGCTAGAGCTGATTGCACATTTCCTAGCTCCTTGTTCAGCAACATCATATTGGTAGCATGAAATTATCAGTGGTAGAAATATTTGCACCATGAACATTAGTAACTGCTGGCTGGGCGCGGTGGCTCACTCCTGTAATCCCAGCACTTTGGGAGGCCAAGGCGGGCAGATCACCTGAGGTCACGAGTTCAAGACCAGCCTGGCCAACATGGTGAAACCCCGTCTCTACTAAAAATACAAAATTAGCTGGGTATGGTGGTGGGTGCCTGTAATCCCAGCTGCTCAGGAGGCTGAGGCAGGAGAAGCTTGAACCCAGAAAGCAGAGGTTGCAGTGAGCCAAGATTGCACCACTGCACTCCAGCCAGGGCGACAAGACGAGACTCTGTCTCAAAAAAAAAAAAAAAAAAAAAAAAAAAAAAAAAGAAAAGAAAAGAAAAAGAAAATTAGTAAATGCTACAAATCAGGGCTTTTTCACCCTGGAGAACTGGTTGTTAATATTTACTAGCACATCACTGGTGGTCAAGGAAGTAGAACACAAATGTAGAAATGGAAGTGTAGAAATGGAGTTAAGACCACGCTGGGCTCCCTCTTACAAAGGAGATTAAGGAATTTTCAGTTTATCCACAGACATTGAGGTATTGTTGATGACATTTTATTAGTTGAGATTATTTTGGTTATAAGTAATAGAAAAACTAAACTTGAAATGGCTCAAAAATTAAGAAAGATGCATTTATCTCATATAACAAGAATTTCAAGTTGGACCAGTCTGGGATTGGTTAATTCAGCAGGGTACCGAAGACCCAGATTCTTCTAATATTTTTGCTCTGTCATCCTTAGCATGTCAGTCTGGCCTCTGACCAGCACAACATTTCCAAATCCAACTTTCAGCAGCAGAGGAAAATAATTTATTCTTTCTTTTCATCTCTTTGTAAGAGCAAAGAAGTCTTTCCCAAAAAGCCTCCAGCAGATTTTCTCACATCTCGCATTGGTCAGAACTCTATCACATGCCTAGATCAAGCACTGGCAAGGGGAATGGAGCCCCATGATCCATTAGTGTTTCACCCGTGTTCCTCCCACTCAGCCCCCACCCCCTACACTGAGGCTAATCTCCCTTGAAGCTGTGTACAGCAGGCTGGTTACCTGAACCTAATCAAGGTTCTGTAGGCATGGAGGAAGAAGGAGGGTGGACATTGGTTAAGCAACCAACATGGTTGCTAGAGTTTTTGAAAAGAGAGAAAACATCCATGATATAATTTAGGAAGTGGCCGGGCATGGTGGCTCACGCTTGTAATCTGAGCACTTTGGGATGCCGAGGCAGGTGGATCACTTGAGGTCAGGAGTTCAAGACCAGCCTGGCTAACATCTCTACTAAAAATACAAAAATTACCTGTGCGTGGTGGCACATGCCTGTAATCCCAGGTACTCCGGAGGCTGAGGCACGAGAATTGCTTGAACCCGGGAGGCAGAGGTTGCAGTGAGCCGAGATTGCACCACTGCACTCCAGCCTGGTTGACAGAGCCAGACTCTATCTCAAAAAAAAAAAAAGAGAGAGAAAGAAAAGAATTAAGGAACCATAATCTTAGCAATGGTGTGCAAGCAGATAGAGGGCCTGGGATTAGGGAGGCTCAGCTATACTATTACAAGGTACTAAATATGAAATAACAATCTGCCAAAACAATGCTTTCAATTGTCAATTGGCTGCCAATTCATTCATTCATTCATTCATTCACTTAATAGATATTTAATAAATGACTGTCGTGGGTCAGATACTATGCTAGGTACTATATATAAAATGGTAAACTTAGCTAATGGAGCTTCAGAATCTAATGGGTGAAGCAAATATCAATCAAATAATCCACAAGTAAATGTAAATGTTTAACCTGGTTAAATGTTATCAAGAAACCCTAGATTTTTTTTTTTTAATTGAGGTAAAATTCACATATAGTAATCTTATACAATTTGATGTCTGTGTGTAACAGCCATCCTGATCAAGACACAGAACATTCTCATCACCTCAGAAAGTTCCCTCATGTCCCTTCCTATTTGATCTTCACCTCCCCCTAATAGGTAACCACAGTTCTGATTTTTATCTTCAGTATTATGTTTGCCTGTTCTTGAATTTCACGTAAGTCGCTTTTTTTTGCACCACAAATGAGTCCAAGATTCATTCATATTGTTGTGTTTAACGATCATTCATGTTTTAAAATTGTACTCCATTGTAAGAACAATATAAGCAACAAATTTTCTGTTGGTGAACAGTTGAAGTGTTTCTAGTTTGGAGCTATTATGAATAAACCTGTAATGAACATTCACATATAAGTTTTTTGTGTATACATATATTTCATTTCTATTGGGTAAATTCCTAGGGAGTGGAATTACTAGGTTATAGGGTAGGAATGTGTTTAACCTTATGAAACTTCTCCCTCACCTGGCTTTTATTTATTTATTTATTTTTTTTGAGACACATCTCGCTCTGTCACCCAGGCTGGAGTGGTGCAGTGGTGCAATCATGGTTCCCTGAGCCTCAGTCTCCCAGACTCAAGTGATCCTCCCACTTTAGCCTCCCTAGTAGCTGGGACCACAGGCATGCACCACCATACCTGACTAATTTTTTTATTTTTATAGAAATGGGATCTCCCTATATTGCCCAGGCTGGTCTCAAACTCCTGGGCTCAAGCCATTCTCCTGCCTTGGCCTCCCAAAGTGCTGGGATTTCAGGCAGGATCCACCATGCCTGGTTGAGCCCTAGATATATTTTTAAAAAAATTATAGATTCATGGTCTTCAGTTCCAAGAAAGAATTCTGAGTCAGTCTGAGGTTCCTAGGCATGTATAATATGTAGTTTTTAAAAACTCCCCAGAACCAATGGTCTAAATTATATTGGTGGCGGCGGAAAGGAAGTTATTTTAGTCTAGTTTTCTTTTCCACCACAAAAGCATATAAATGTAAATAATTTTTTTCCGTGCCCAGCTACAAGCTTTCTCTGAACATTTTCCCCAACTCTAGCCATTAGCCCCAGTATTGAAATAGTCTCTCTTTTTAGTTTCTCTGGCGAAATGCAAAGCTCTGGTTTTTCTGCTCTTGCTTAAAGTGATATAAAAGCTCAGGGAGCTCCTTGAAGCAGCCCTTAGAATTGCTAAGATGACTACAAAAGAAAACAAAAAAACCCCTGATCTCTAGGGTGGAAAATAACTTTGGACAGAATAACAGTTGAGGGTGTGTGGCCCTGTGTACACTGGTAGGATTTTCTCTGGTGCTTTTACCTTTTTTCCGCTTACTATTCTACCTAGCAGCAAAAAATAGTCAACTGTGTTCTGGCTGCTGCCAACGTCTATGTTAAACAACTGTTTCTGAGTATCCAACCTAGTACCAGCCTAAATGGCTGTATATCACTAGAGAAGAAGCCTCTAGTTTCTAGGCAGAGAAACCGACACATAGGAATGGGAAGGGAGTCACTTAATGGATTAGGGGCTGGTTGGGCTAGGACCAGAACCCAGGTGGCCTGGCTCCCAGCCCAGCTGACCACACTGCTATCCACACAGCTTGGGCTGACCAAAGACAAGCAGCCCATTGAGCAACTGCACAAACAACAATGAATGATGGATGGTCAGAGCAAGAAACAGGCACAAAGCAACTGCGACCCCATCACTTCCTGGCCCCTAAATTTCCAGGCAAGCCTATAAAGTGTGGTCACTTAAATGACTTTGACCAGCAACTTGGCCCAGATTTCAAATCTGGAGACTTTTTATGGTCACTGCCAAAAGAAAAAGTCTATCTTATATTGAGGGTAGAGTGCCTTTGAGCTCCATGTCTCGTTCTATTAAGTCTGTGGCAGTGGCATTAAGACTAGAAAGACATATTTATATGGGTATGACCTGGTTCTGGACAACTGTGGTGAAACAAGGCAACTTTCAGATTCTGAGGCTCCTCTTCTACAGATCTGTGCTCCCACGTCAGATTTAACTAGCGAAGGGTAGGTGTGGTCAGTGATTGTTGTCACAATCATTCCAGAATGCTTGTGTAGAGTTACTAGAATTTCAGTCATTTCGTTCTAAAGTATTTTCATCCCTCTCACCTTTCCAGAACAACAACCCTTTCAGCTCCTTTTCAACTGCTGTAGCCAACTGATTCTACCCCAGGGTCCCAAGCATCCACCCCATACCCCTCCAGTTCAGTTCAGTTAGAGTTCAGTTAGAGTCAATTTAGGTGACCAAATCTCATCCTGCTCTCCTCCTTAAATTTGCCACTAAACGGTAGCTAAAATTTGTGGTCCCTATATGCTTGAAGCCCAGGCCAAATGGCTTTACTTGTCACTCTGTATTGTACGTCTTGGATATGCCCCCATGCAAGGCACTCTGACTGGTCTGGCCTTAGTATGTATGGATGGCCTTGGGCCCAGCCCTAAATTTTCAATTCTAAACGCAGGTGTATCCCTAAGAGATATGCTGTCTAGGAAATTTCCCTGTTTCAGGTGTCAGTTTCCTATTCTGAGCTAGACAATTCTAAAATGTCTATGCCCTATGCCTCCCCTTTAGAAACTGAGGAAGAAGTGAGGGGAAAAAAAGCGTTGAACTGGACTATTTGTTTTTACATAGGCATAACGGGCACAATTAGACAATAAGCATTATTTTGAATATGCAGACCAGGTTCTACAATGTTAGGAATCTGAATTAAAATTTCAGATGTCTTTGGTTAGAGTATAGCCGGGGCTGGCATCGTTTTGTGTTTGTCATAAAGAGGTATTTATTAAATGGCCTTTCTTTCTTGAAACAGTCCACACAGGCCTAATACTTATTCATTCATTCAACAAATATGGAAGGTCTACTATGTGGCAGGGATGGCTTATTATGTTCTCATAGCCATAGCTCATTGTCACTCATGTAGGACATATACAAGTTCTGCTACATATAATATAGTTTTATGTATTTTACTAAATTGTAAAACCTTTGATGTCTGGGATTATATCTTGTTAAATTTTGTATCCCCCTGTATCACTGAGCACAGTGATACACATCACAGGGATACAATACATGTTTGAATTATGCCACGTTTTAAAAGACATAACAAACGCACTATTTAACTTTTTTTTACTGTTAGCAGTCTAAAGCAGATGTACCAACCAACAGGGTATCACTGTTATGCAAGTAAATAAATACTAAGTGTTTACAGAGAAGGGTATGTTCACTTCAAGAGTGAAGGAACAAGAGAAATCCATACTTGGGTGGAGACTGGTCTGGAAGCTAATTCTCCTCCGGTCAATCCAGAATAATTGTGTAGACTTACCAGAATTTCAGTCCTTTCATTCTGAAGTATTTACATCCCTCTCACCTTTCTACAACTACTCCACCCCTTTCAGCTCCTTCCTAACAGCTGTAGCCAACTGATTCTACCCCAGAGTCCTAAGAGTCCACTCTGTACTCCTCTAGCTCCGGTTCAAGAATGCTCCAGACCAGGACCTTTAGGGACGCGGGTCAGGAAAACACGGGGTCACGCGCGGGGCAAGCGCCAAACTGGCCGCAGCCTGGGGAGCGGCGCTAAAGGCGGGGCTGCGACGGGGCGGAGCGGGAGGAGGCCTGGGGGCGGCCTGGGTGTCACCACCAACCCGCTCCGGCCGGAAACTGGCGCCTGTTTCCGGCCGGACAGCCGAAAGCCACCGATCCTGAACCAGCCGCCGGAGTCGGAGTGGCGACCGGGGTGTGGAGCGGGCAAAAAGCCACTGGGGGAGGCCAGTCCCGATCAGTGCCTTCTGGCTCCAGCTCCAGATCCTGTGCGGAGCAACAGCTGCGGTCGCAGTCTCCACCACCGCCTCCGCCTCCATCGCCGTCGGGGGAGGGGCCGGCCGGACCCCGGGGTCACTGCCGAGGAATGAGGAGAGGCGGTCGGGCCCCGCGCTCCGCCCCGGCCTAGGGCCTTGCCCCGGGAGCCGCGAGGGTAACGGAGCCCCCAGCCCTGACACCGTTCCCCGTCTGCTCCCGCCCCTCCCGGCTTCTCAGACTCGCAAACTCTGCTCCTCAGATCGCCACTGTCCCCTTTCTCCTTTCTGATTCTGTTTCACCCGAAGCCATCTCCCCTCGGCACTCCTTTCTCGCCCTGACTGCTCCTTGCTTCGTCCCAACCTTTCCTCCTTCCTTTCACCTGCGTCCTGCGTTCCTACCCCGCGCTCTCCAGCTCCCGGCCTCCCTTCCTGAGCTGTGCTGGGCAGTTTGGACGGTCCCCCCTTGTCAGCTCGACTTTCGGGAGGGATGGTGGAGTTTTAAGGTGATTAAGATGCAGTCTATTACCCCCACAGTAGGATAAAGTTCATTTAAAGTCTCAATATGAAACTAAAATGAAAAGCAAACAAGCTAATTCTCCCTATTGATAGCCTCCCTAAGGTGCATACAGTAATGGAGGAAAGGCGAGAAAAAGGTGTGTGTGTATGTGTGAGAGAGAGACGGAGGTTGACGGATTCTAGGGCAATCTTAAGTAAGAACTTTAGGAAAAAGAAAAGTTGCTATGAGCCGATGGAAACTTTAGAAGCTGATGATGAGTAAGTAAGCCGGGGGCTGCGTGATCTCACTCTTCTCATAATTACTAGGTTAACGGTGTGGCTCCGGTCGGGATGGAATGGGATTTGTTTACTGGGCCGGCGTATTTTTAGCTTGTCGGCTCACAAGGTCCAGCGCTCAGAGTCTCTCTCTCCCTCCTCGTGGTAGTCTTTCTGTCTAACCTAGGTGGCTTCTCTGGGCACAATACAGCTGTAAAAATTTGAAAGTAGAAACTGACTGGTGGAATTTTATGGAAGAAGTTCCCCACAAACTTTTCAGGCAGCTTTTCATGAATGCAAAGCCAAGAATTAGCAGGACGTTGCCTTTTATTTTCCTTATCTTTTTATACGTACTACGTAACTCTTTACTTAGAAATTCACAGGCTGCTAATTTTTCAGTCTTTGGCCTCTAGTACTGTATATTTAGGAGATTTTTGAGGAGGCTGGATCCCTTTGTCTTTCAGAATCTATTTCAAAGGTGTAAAAGGACAGAGTAGAGAAAGAGGTGGCGGTAAGACTGGCTCCAAAGAGTTGCTAACCCCTAAATATTTAAAAAACAGTTTCTGCGCTATGTAACTTCTGAAAACATTTGGAAAATTTTCTTCCTCCTAAATGAGATTGCATTCCTGATGGGGAGAAGACTTCAGGGACAGAAGCTGGGTGGCTAGGGAGAATCGGAGGTAGTTAAGTATTTGCCGTGTATAACTTACAAATACATTATGCGCAAACAATGAATTAATTATACTCTTTGTCTTCATTGTTTTTCAAGTAGTTCTTTTAACGTTTAGTAACCAACTTGCTGTGCTAGTCTACTGGTATTTTGAAGGCTGAACAAAACTGTAAAATAAATGAACTTGATGTTGCTCCTCTGCAGGCTGAATACCGGACCGTTCTAATTTCCGCTATTGACCCAGCTTGCCTCAGAGCACCTCCTTGACAAAGTGGCCAGTTACTATGTACTTAGAGATTGCAAATGAATGCAAGTATTAGCTCACAATAGGCATAATTAAGAAGGTAAATATGCTGAAAACATATATTCCAAAACCAAAATAGATTTTTTCGATTTTACCCCCATTTTTGATTATCAGCACCTTTCTGCCAAGAATTATACGTTAACATGCATAATTTAGAATTGAACAGGTATCTGCTTTGGACATTACACTTTCAAGATAGAAGGAAAGATGGAAGGAAGATAGTTTCCAAACTAATTTTTTATTGTCGTTGCCTTATTTGACTTATTCCTTGCCTTTAATACCGAAGACTCCCTCAGAAAAAAAAATGTAAAACTTTGCCAAAGCAAGAGCTTGCTATCTACTGACTTGTATAAGGCAGGGTAACTGGTAATGAATGCTAATCCTTAGGTGGCCTTTAGTGGCCTTATGTTGCCAGCAACTTGGAAAATTTCCTAAAGCTTTGTTTAATCTTTCTTTTGAGACCCCTATTTAAAAAAAGATTTAATTTGGAGATGAAAATCTAATTTTTAAAAACCACATACACCTTTCCCAGAATCTGTTGATGATCAATAATTGTTTTGATCTGTGTGAGTTGATTGGTGCCAATATTAGTGATGGTATCTGGGTAAATTCTATTTATATCTGCATTTGGCAACTCTCCTAAGTTGAACTGCATACTTTATTCCAGGGCATGGGGATCAAAGGGGTTGAAGGAGCCTAGGAATGAGTGGAGAGCTGCCTGGTAGTCCACCACTATTTCTAGTTCTCAGAAGGCTTTATTTGCAATTTTGAGATTCAATGTATGTAACCAAAATAAGTATTCTGATTGTTATGAGGGCACTAAGTGCCACTTGTCAAAGTTTTGGAGCTCTTGAATATCTTAAGCATGCTAAAGACACTGGCCATTATAGTGCATGTGTGTGTGTGTGTGTGTGTGTGTGTGTATGTGTGTATGAGTAGCCCTCTCCTTACCCTAAACACTCATCCCACCAAAGGGAAAATCCTTAAACAGCGCTTTGAAATGTGACCTCAGCAGTGTCTTTCCTATGGAAACTTAGGAGCTGTGGAATAGCAGACTGTGGAATCTTTTTTGTAGCCTCTGATAAATTCAGGTAATTAAAAATTGTGTAACTGGAAGACAGATACAGGGCAGTTTTTCTCATGAATGCCTGAATTCAGTTGACTTCTTAATATAATAGAAGGGAGTTGTTTGTTTGTTTTTAAATAAGCCATCCTTGCTGAGTAACGATTGAACACTGCTGTGGATAAAGCAGTCTCCATGCTCCAGTGACAGGCTTTAGGGAGGTATAAAAGATGTAAAGACATGTGTCCTTGCTCTTGGGGTTGAGGGTGGATGGGAAAGGTGGTATATAAATGGGAAGGCAGACTATTATAAGCTTTAACATTTAGGAAACAACATACAGACAAAAGCAAATTTAACGTGCTGATAAGTATGTAAGGGCTGAGAAGACTTGAAGTAACAAAGAAAGAATCAGTGAAATAAATTAGGGGAGATTTCTGAGTCAATAAATTTTGAAATGGACTTGGGAGGCTATGGATGAGTCATAAAGAGGTATGGGCTATTGAGTTACATGGGTCTTCGTTCAGACCTTGGGTCTAGTTTTTACCATGTGACCTTGGACAAGTTAACTTCTCTTCCTTATCTGTAAAATGTGAGCATTCAAGTAAATGAAATAGTTATTGGGTTGGGAATAAAAGAAAAGAAAGGATCTTCCAAACAGAAAGTATAGAATGTACAGTGCGCAATGATGGTATGAATGACTAAGTTGTGAGTGGGGGGAATATATGAGAGTGACTGTAGAGAATGTGGGTTGGGCAAGTCATGGGTAGAGCAGGCAAGAGGGTGGAGGGGACTCAGAAGCCAGACTCTGTTGGGTGTTGATAGAAGGGTCAATAGAATCATTGTAGGTCCTTGAACAAAGGACGGATTTAATGAGAAATATTGAGCTCTTTGGTTTAGGGACTCAGGGACAAGGAGTCAGGCAGGCATCCATACATTGTGACTCTTATTTTCTTTACCATCCTGGCCTGAAGGGATACAGCCAGGAGGCCTAAGATTCCTTGTAGAAGTTGTTGTGTTTACACACCTTACTATGCTGAGCCTGCTTGTGCCTGTCTCATAGTGCACCATCCTGTGGGGAAGTCTCAAGACTATGGCCGGATTCTCCTCAAGAGCTTATAGTAAGGACAGCATTATGTTTCAAGTGCATTTAACTCTCAGTTATCTCTGCTAATGTAGGGAGCACTGTTGTAGGTAATTCAGAACTTAATAAAGACATTTCTTGGTTATTTTCAACTGTGTTTTTTTAGGATTATATCTTATCCCTTTATTTCCTCTAAGACATAGTTTTAGATAAGAAGAATTACTAAACTGTTATTTGTAGTGACCCACTATGAGTTTAATTCTTTGCTAGGTGCTATGGAGGACTAGGAAAAATGACAACTTTGTGCTCTTGAAAATACATTTTTTTTTTTGAGTCAGAGTCTCGCTCAGTTGCCCAGGCTGGAGTGCAGTGGCGCGATCTCAGCTCACTGCAAGCTCCACCTCCCGGGTTCACGCCATTTTCCTGCCTCAGCCTCCCAAGTAGCTGGGACTACAGGCGCCTGCCGCCACGCTCGGCTAATTTTTTTGCATTTTTAGTAGAGACGGGGTTTCACCATTTTAGCCAGGATGGTCTCGATCTCCTGACCTCGTGATCCACCTGCCTTGGCCTCCCAAAGTGCTGGGATTACAGGCGTGAGCCACCGCGCCCGGCCAATACATTATTTTTTAAACCAGATTTATTTTCATTTTTTGGGGATCATACTGATATTGAAATAAATTTGCATTTCTAAGCTTGTATTACCTGATGGCCAGGAGAGTACACTGATGATGATGAACAGTCAATCTTGTATTAAAGGTTTGGCCTTAGAACTCCATAAAATGAATAATCCATTTGTGGATAATTAAGACTAGACTATACTGAATATGTTGATAGACCAATTTCTTTTCAAAATCTGTATGGATTCAATGTGGCCTCCTAGGCCGTCTGTCTTATGTCTGAGAATGACTGGCAGGTGATGCTTGTGTTCCAGCCAGAACGAGCCTTCACTCACAGTATCTGGACGAATGCCACTGCATTATGTTGTGTTGTTGAAGATTAAACTGGCTTTCTCAAAGGACTTGTGCTTTGTAGAGGCTCTTCCAGATATCAGTTGAAAATCTGTCAGACTTTTCCTCCTGTAGGAAAGTTGTTTGAAAAATATGTCCAATTAAAAAAAAAAAAAAAAAAAGAATGGGCTGAAGTGTCCACATTTAAGAAGTAAACAAAATCACATGCCATTCTTTCATCCTTTTTTTTTCCTCCAGTTGACTTGCTTTCCTCTATCCCTGCCACCCTCCCCCACCTCTTTATAATCATTAGCAAACTGTGATGTCACTAGCACGGGATTATTATTTACTTCTTGAATCAGGAGATTGTAGTATTTCTGAGCTAGAAATCAGGTGGAAAAGTCAGGAATCTTATTTTATACAACTAGATAGGGATTATTTTCGACTGTTTTTTTTTTTTTTTAGGATTATACTTTATCCCTTTATTTCCTCTAAGAGACAGCTTTAGATAAGAAAACTACTAAACTGTTATTTGTAGTGACCCGCTACGTGTTTAATTCTTCGCTAGGTGCTACGGAGGATTAGGAAAAATGACAACTTTGTGTCCTTGAAGAGTTTACAGTCCAGCTGGGAGTAAGGAGAATAAGAAGGAATGAATACTTGCTGAGCCTCTTAATATGCCAGACAAAATTTTAAAATGTAAAACTATATTGTTAGTTGCATAGTACAGACCTAATACCATAGGTATTTGGGGAGAAGAATACTCAGGTAGTTATGTCACAAATGAATTATAACTCATTTCAGATCTTAATAAATAGGCCAGACATGGTGGCTCATGCCTGTAATCCTAGCTACTCAGGAGGCTGAGGCAGGAGAATCACTTGAATCCAGGAAGTGGAGGTTGCAATGAGCTGAGATGGCACCACTGCGCTCCAGCCTGGGTGACAGAGCAAGACTCTGTCTCGAAAATAAATAAACAAAAGATAAATAAAAGTGTATTAGGTACAAGGGATGAAGATGAAGAGGATAACAAAACATTTCATATTGGAGCTGAAAGGGATCAAGCAAAAGCCTGGAAACAGGACTATACCTGAGATGTTCTTGGGGCAGTGAGGAGACTAACTTGAGTGGCAGTGAGCAGTAGTGAAATGAAGGTGGGTAGGTTGGTTTGGAGCTATGTTTATAGAGGGTGTTAAAAAGCCAGGCATATATATATATATATAATTATTATTTTTTTGAGACAGGGTCTTGCTCTGTCGTCCAGCTCAGACTGGAGTGCAGTGACTCAGTCTTGGCTCACTGTAGTCTCCGCCTCCTGGGTTCAAGCGATTCTCGTGCCTCAGCTTCCCGAGTAGCTGGAATTACAGGCGTGCACCACCGTGCCCAGCTAATTTTTGTATTTTTAGTAGAGACAGGATTTCACCATGTTGGCCAGGCTGGTCTCAAACTCCTGACCTCAAGTGATCCACCCACCTCAGCCTCCCAAAGTGCTGGGATGACAGGCATGAGCCACCATGCCCTGTCAACTTTATATTTTAAATGATAGAAGATTTTTGAATAGAATAGTGGTATGATGATACTAATACACAGGCTGGCTTGGAGGGAATGGAGATTGACACTGGGGGTGTGTGAAATGATGAGGCCCGAGTTAGAGTTGTGGAGGGTAGGCTAAGGAGAGGAAAGAGTGAAAAAGAGACTGTGAAGGAAAAATGGAAATTAATGAGGACTGGATGTGGGAGATGAAGAAGGGTAATGAGTCAACTATGACTGTGACACATTATGGCTGGGTGTCTGAGACATTGACTGAAATAAAAAAGTTAGGAAGCTTTCCTCATTTTAGGGAAATATGATGAGTATAATTTGGGATGTGTTGGATTTAAAGTGGCAATGAAATGTCCAAGTGAAGGCCATCCTGGGTGTGAGCTGGGGTAGAGATGGGGGTAGGTTTGGGAATGCAGTTTTGCAATTCATGGCCTAGATGTGTTAGCTGTAGCCAAGATAATTAATAAGCTCTCTGAGGACTAGAGTTTAGGGAAAGAGCAGAAGGGCAAAGAAAATGGTACTGATAAACTTAAACACATCTAAACCTAAACACGTCTCCTATCTTGTAAACACTGTCCTAGGCACTGAGATGGAGGTAAGGCAGACAAGGAACCCACGAGGAGCGTATGGGTCTAGTGGGAGGAGACAGATATGTAAATATATAGATGGAATGAAGTGTGATAGATGCTGTGATAGAAGTATGTAGCAGGGAGAGTGGGAGCCCAAGGGTCAGTTCTCTCTTGGGCACACAGAGGTTGGAAAGAGCCTTACCGAGGAGTTAGCATTTGAGTTGAGCCTTGAAAGATTAATTAAGGATATACTCTACAGATGACAAGAATTACATTCCAGTCTCAGAAAATACCATGAACAAAAGCTTAAAGGAATGAAAGCCAGACTTTTTCAGGTAACTTTTACTTAATCATTATGACTGGAGGATGGGATGGAGGGCAGGCTGAAGAGGTAGGCAGTGCTGGATCATACAGAGCTTTATCTTACATTGCAGTATATGATGAACCATTTAATAAGTTTCACATCCTAGAAAGATCATGTCAGTGGTGTGTAGGGTGGATTGGAGATGGAGAAAGCAAAAGTCCTTTCAGTAACTTTATTATGCTGAACACATTTATTGAGAGTGATCATATTTACAGAATCCTGGAATCAGACAACTGGAGGGACTGCTATGCTTTCTTAGTTTTCCTCATTCACTTTCAAATAGAATACCTGAGGTTTACGCAGGATCACAGAAGTGGGTCTGTGATAGCTTGGTCTAGAATTCAGTCTTCAATATGTACTAGGTGATTAATAAAGGTGAGTTCACCTCTCTGTTCTCTCCCAAGTCCCATTTCAGTGTTTGTGTCATTCTGCCACATTGCATTGTACTAGAAGATAGAAGGACTCAATGTCATTCCATTCTACTGTCTTTTTTTAACCAGTCCAGACTGAATAGAGGTATTTTCTTAGGTCTGACTGAGAAAGATGTGCCCTGAGAGTACCATTGGGAAGAGGGGCAGTTCAGTGCCCTGGACTGGGCTGAATAAGGTGTTAGGATTTTTTTGCTGTAGTGATTCAGATGTAGGAGAATGTCAAGGTATTTGTTCTGTTGAGTGTCTTTATCTCTGCCACTAAGCTCCCTTTAAGTTGTTTTCTTTTAAACTTAGTTTTAATTTGTGCCACTGAAACTTGTTAAATAAGCTATGATAAATGGGCACTGATTAAAAGTATATTTATCTTAAAAAAAAGAATATTTATCTAAACAAAGTTGAGAAAAGTTCAGGGAAGAAACCCAAACAGACACAATTTTGAGCCTACAACCCAAATTTGATGGACATTAACATTTTGTCTTATTTGTTTTATATTTCTTTCTTTAAAATATTAAATACCCAGATTCTGCATCTTCCCTGTATTTTTATTTTCATTGGATTTTTATGGAGGGAAATTGTTTGGTTTTCAAGTGTGGTTTTAAAGTGCTAAGCAAGAGTTTGGATTTTGTGTTTTAGTCACTTTTGCTGGAGGAGAACAGAACAGGGTAGAGGGCATCATCTAAGTCCTTAGGTACCCCTGGGAGAAGTTGGCACTTAAGGACGTGTGGAAGGATGGATACCTTCCATTGATAGGCCTTCCTCAAAACTTGTCTGAGTTGTGATTTTTAAATTATTTTCTCTGGGCTCTGTCAGCATCTTCCCCAGGGAAGGGCCTTGGTTTGGAAGCTGTCCACTTTAGCAGAGCTGCCAAGTCTTAATTCTTTCTCAAGTGGGCAAGGGTACATTTTGTTTTTGTTTGTATTTGGGAGAGGGAAGGGGTGGATAGAGAGGAGGCACAGAATAGCTACTCACAGTGAGTACTTATCTGAATTCCTGTGTAACTGGAAGTTTCCTTGACTGTTTTAGGGGAGATAACTTGGTTACACTGGCATTTAAATTATGTGGGAAGGTGGTTTTTCACTCCCCTCCGCTATCTGATTTGAGATGGCAATAAACCTTCTTATCCATTGTTGTCAGTCCCCACTCTATCCTGTTCGAAGCTCCGCTTGTGCACGCTGTTTGAGGGATGTGAAGGCTCCTCTTCACTCTAAAACTGAACAAGTCAGATATCTCCTTATAGTTTTGGGAAGCCATTCTGCTCCTTACTGTTTTTGTGTTGACTCCTCTATTCTTCCAATCACCTGGCCCTTTATTAATTTTACAATTTTGCATAATGAGATATTTCAAACATTTAGAAAAGTTCAGGGGAAAAACTCAAACAATTTTGAGTCTGCAACCCAAATTTGATGGACATTAACATTTTGTCATAGTTGTTTTAGATGTCTTACTCTCTTTAAAATATTAAATGTTATAGATATAGCTGAAGTTCCACCCTGCATCCTTTCTTCCCTCCTCTTTCTCAGGAAATGACTACTGGCCTGAATTGATGTGTTCATTCCTTCATGTTTTATACTTTCCCCCCCACATCTTTATTTATTTATTTATTTTTGAGGTGGAATCTTGCTCTGTCACCCAGGTTGGAGTGCAGTGGCGCAATCTCTGCTCACTGCAACCTCTGCCTCCCGGGTTCAAGTGATTCTCTTGCCTCAGCCTCCCAAGCAGCTGGGATTACAGGTGCATGTCACAATGCCCAGGTAATTTTTGTATTTTTAGTAGAGATGGAGTGTCACCCTGTTGACCAGGCTGGTCTTGAACCCCTGACCTCAAGTCATCTGCCCACCTTGGCCTCCCAAAGTGCTGGGATTGCAGGCATGAGCCACCACGCCCGACCCCACATATGTATTCATAGGCAACATATAGTTTTGTTTTGAAATCTTACATAAATAGAATCATGTATGTATCCTTTTGCAACTTTTTTTTCTCAAGATTGCTTTTCAGATATGTCTACAGGTAGATCTAGTTCATTCAGTCACCTAAGTTTTAAACCTGTTTTCTCCATTGCCCTCCTCACTTGTCCTGTTTTTTTGTTTGTTTGTTTTTTGTTTTCTTTTTTTTAAGACAGGGTCTTGCTCCATCACCCAGGCTGGAGTGTGGTAGCGCCATCTTTGCCCACTGCAACATCCACCTCCCAGGTTCAAGTGATTGTCCTGCCTCAGCCTCCCGAGAAGCTGAGACTACAGATGCGCGCTACCACACCTGGCTACTTTTTGTATTTTTTCGTAGAGACAGGGTTTCCTAATGTTGGCCAGGCTGGTCTCAAACTCCTGACCTCAAGTGATCTGGCCGCCTCGGTCTCCCAAAGTGTTAGGATTACAGGTGTGAGCCACTGTGCCCAGTTCCCACTTGCCCTGTTTCTTTTTTTTTTTTTTAATTAAAAAAAACTTACCCATTCATAAAGTCCCAGTGTAAACTATCTCTTCCACAAAAACGTTCCTGATTTTCTTTTTTCTCCAGCAGGATATAATCTTTCCTACAACTGAATCTTCCTATCATTTTGTTGGTACTTGTCATGTGGTAGCTGTGTATTTTTGTATTTTGGTTTATTTGTGCCCTTGGCATGCCTCTTCTACTATACCATAAGCTCTTTGAGAGCAGATAAGTAGTCTCTTTTTCTTTGTATCCCTTATGAGGCATGCTGTAGAAACTTACACATAGTAGGCACTTAGACACTGTTCGTGACTAAATAGATTATGAACAACAACAAAAGGCCATCTTTTATGTTGGTGAACTATTAATTTGACTATTGGGGTGGACCCCATGAAAAATAAAGCTTATAAACAAACACTTGGCACTGAAAATTACATAAAAATGCCCATAAATGGTAAAAGTAGTCAAGACTAACTTCCTGCAGGGGTGAGAACAAACATTTCTTGGAAAATGAAATGGAAATTAATAGGTGATAGCATCCCAATTGGGAAACTCCTGGGAATTGATCCTGTTGGCTTTTGAGGCAGTGTATTCATGTGGCCAGACTCATTTCACTAGCTATCAGATTCTGCTTTTGTCATCAAGGTCTTGACACCTTCACAGGAGATGGAGATGGGCCTTAAGAAAAGGCAGCCTGTCTATTCACTTAATAAAGACTGCTGAGGACCAACATGTGTATCCAATTATTGGATACACCCATTCACACATATCTATGTACATGTACTTTTCACCGCACTCCTTTTTTTAATGATGAGGCCAGGTTGTGTATCAGCATATTTTGAAGCTTTTAATTCTGTAACATATAGTCCCAATATAACATTGTTTTGGCCTTATGGAAGCTCCTCCCACCCCCAAGTAGGAAATTAATATTAAGTTAAACTATGTGAAATTGCCATTTTGTAGGTTAAAAGCAGTCAACTCTTGACAATTTTGATTGGTTAAACCAACACGTTGTGATTTCCTTTTGGCATTCAGAAAGGCAATATAATGGACCTTTTTGAAGTAGATAATCCCAAATCCATTTTTTTTTTTTTTTTTTTTGAGCTAAGGTCTTGCTATGTCACCCAGTTTGGAATAGAGTGGCACGATTGCAGCTCACTGCAGCCTTGAGCTCCTTGGCTCAGGTGATTCTCTCACCTCAGCCTCTCAAGAAGCTGGGATCCACAGGTGTGTGACACCATACCTAGCTAATTGTTTACATTTTTTGTAGAGAGGGGTTTTGCTGTGTTGCCCAGGCTGATCTCGAATTCCTGGGTTCAAGCAGTCTTCCTGCTGCCTCCCAAAGTGTTGGGATTACAGGTGTGAGCCACTGTGCTGGGCCCATTTATACGTCTAAAATGCATTTCTGAACTTTAATTTGCAGGGGATTTTCTTTTGTAGTTATCTTTAGCTCAAATTTTTAATAAGTGCTTTTTATTTCTGAGCACACATTTAGTATATTTGAGAAGGTGGAGGGGGAACGTATGAGAGTTGTAGGCCACAACAGGCTCTAGGAAATAAGCCTGAGATGAACATTTTTGCTGTAAATATCTCCATGTTATTGAGTTGTCTTTAATGAGGTTATAGTTCCTATGAGTAAATGACTTATTCCCCCCCCTTACCTGCTACCCCCATGTCTCCTCTCTAGTCTTGGTAAGGAGATCTGGTTGGGGGCGAAAACCACAGAAAAAGATGATTGCCCATGTCTCTTTGATGTTATTTGGGGTCTTAAAAGGAAAGAGGGCAAGAGCCCTAGTTCCTAGCACCAGATTGTTGACCTTGTGGCTCCCAGAGCTGTTCTTAGGGTTGGGGGTGGGCGCGGGAGGAGAATGCATAAGACAGGGGAAAGAGCAAAGAAGCAGAGTAGGTAGGAGTTAGCAGATGTTATAAAATAGGATTGAGGAACAGGAGCAGAAAGAAGGGGATAGGTATAAACATTTAAAGGGCTTCTGTTTCCTCTCATTCTTCAAAATCTGGCTTAGAATTCTTTATAAGCCTTTTATCTTAACTATATCAAAGTTGCATTCAGGCTACACTCTACAGATACCTACTTAGAGAATATTATAGATAGAATGCAGCTTTGAAAATACCAGTGCTGTGTTCTAAAGTAGTTCTTTGAAAAGTCAGGGTCATTTTAAATGAGTTGGTCTACTAGTGACTTTTGAATCATTAATAGCTAACATCAAAAGAAAAGGAGCGAATTCCTCTGAGGCTTTAGTGTTAATAAATATTGATATTTATATAAAGGTAGTCGCATGTGAAGAATTAAGGCATGACAATGGGAAAATACAATGACACTAACTAACAAAAATGTAGTTTATTTATTTATTAGAGACAGGGTCTCACTATGTTGCCCAGGCTGGTCTTGACCTCCTGGGCTCAAGCCATCCTCCCACCTCAGCCTCCTGAGTAGCTGGGACTGTAGGTGTGTGCCACCATGCCTAGCTCCAACAAAAATATATTTTAGAAACTTACCTTCTCTTATGCGCTCCATTGTGAGCATCTGGTTTTGCCTCCCTTGAACTGGTAGCTCACCTGGCTAGGTATGAAACCATCCATTTCCTGCAAATGTCTATCAGTTCTAAGGGACAGGATTCTCTGACATGAACAATACTTGGTCCCTGTTGTTTACTGACCATGGATAGAGACTTTCCATACCCCTTCTTAGAACTCTGAAAATATAATTTGAGAGTTAGACTTAAGAGTTTCTGTGTCCTAGCTTCTTTGCTTGCCTGAAATAAATTCCTGGCTATTTGGCACCAGGTGTCTGGTCATTTTAACAACTTTAAGTTCCTTCTTTCTCACGTCTTTGTAATTTTGTATAATATACTAGTTCATTATGAAAACTGAGATTTAAATCATCTGTGCGAATTTCCCTTGATGTTTGCTGCCTGATTGAAACTACAAATTCCTTTCCACCGAACACTTGCTGTGCACTAGAATCTGGGCACGATGCACTAAGGAGATGCCAAGGAAGTGTCACCCAGTAAATAAATAAGCAGGAGGAGAACTGGCCCCTTGGGAATTTATATTCTGGGTTACATAGGACATGGTTACATGTAGATAAATGCATATAAAGAAAAAAATGTGAGAAACAAATATAGGCTATGTAGAAGTATATATAATATCATATAGCATTTTAGAACTGAAAAGAGATTTACATATTTTCATTTTCTAGGTGAGGAAAACGAGACCCAGAAAATTTAAATGACTTGTCTAAGGTAGTAGTTACTATCAACAGTGTATTGGATGTCTGTTCTCTGAAAAGTGAGGCCTCCAGTATATTATAGAAACAGTCAAAGTCATTAAGAACTCACTAATTATCTGTGAACACTGAACATTTGTATAAATAGATGAATAGTAATACAAAGTCCTAGGTACTAAGTACCAAGTGAGGAGTACAGTTACATAGCTTTATAGAAGTTTAAAGGGAATAGATAGGGAAAAATTTTACCTTTATGGTAATCTAGACCTTAGAGGAGAGAAAAATATAGTGGGGAAACATCCAAGGTGGAGGACCAGTGAGCCGAGCTCACCTTGTTTTGGGGGCAGGAAAAGCAGTTTGTAGCACAGTGTTTTACCTAGGAGGGCAATAAGATCAGTAAAGTTAGAGTTAGATAAATTGGAGCGAGACTTAAATCTCAGCCAAAGGAATTTGGTTTTTATACTTATAGTGAAAAATATCTGAGTAGGGAATTGTATTGTATGAATTAGTATTTTAGGACAACTGATTTAGCCTTGTGGTATAAAATAGAGGATACCAGTTAGAGGACTGTTATAATAGTCCAGGAAAAAGACTGTCTACAAGGGTAATGGTAATACAGAAAGAGGGAGAGATTTGAGTAATTTGAAGAGAGATAAATAGAATTTGGTAATTGATTATTGTGAAAAAGGTTATATAAGAATGATCACACATTTTCAGTCTGGGTAATAGCAATAGGGAGAACTGGGTTTGGTGGGTTTCTGATGCCTCTCCAAATGGGGTACCTTGGTAGACAGCTTTGAAAGGTACTGAGTCTGGCTCAGCATTCTCAGTGGATACTGAATTCAGGGTTTAAGTTACTGGTTTATGTTTGCATGCCTAGTAAGTAGTAGGACTTGGTGTGTATAGTTTGTTCTTTTGATGGTTGTTTAGTGCTCTTTCTAGTAGATCACATTGCTTGAGAGGAGATGGATCAAGTGGTTAAAAACACAGAACGATGCCTGGAAAATGAAATGGGAAGTTGAAGACCACATTATGGTGAGGTTTAACCACAAACTGTTTCAGTTCCTTGTGGGTTTTCCTTATATTTAGACACAAAATGTGTGTACTTATGTCTATCAGGCTCTTAATGCAACAGTGGCCTGGGTTTCTTAGAGCTATCTTCTGAGATTCAATTCTTCATATTCAAGGGGAAATATTTCTTCAGATTTTGGATTTAACTGCATATTCTCTCTGACTCCCAATTTGAAGATACAATTAGTGTCCCCCCGCCCACTGTCCCTGCAAGAAGGTAGGCTTGCTTGAGTTGAAAGCTGTGGGTGAAGTAGCCTCAAAGGCCCATTAGTCTTTTTTTTAGTAAAAGGAAGAGAGCTTTAGACTAAAATCTTTCAGGCTTATTTACCCTGTCAGCAGTTAAAAACAATTTACTGACATAGATCCTATTACCTGAAAGGGAGAGTAAATACTATTAATCAATTGAGTATTTTTGCTAATAGGAGATTTTTTTACGGGGTTGAATAGCCTTAGATCTTTTGTATTTGCTTTTAAAATACATAGTCAGGCATATTTAAGATGTGACTCGTTCCTACCCCTTTTCTTGTTTTCTTCTTTTGCCAGACTTTTGTTTATGTGATAACAGATACTTGAGGATTGAAAATACAATTTTCTGAATCAGCTAACACTTGTTATGCACCTACCATAAGGAACTGACACTGTTACTTAATTTCGTCTGCCAAGACTAAATATTCTCGGATTTTTTGACTAGGAACTCAGCTGCTTCCTGGAACTCAGCTCCTTGCTCTCACAGTCTTAAGCATTTTAAAATGTTTTCTACTAGGTAATGCTCACAAAAAATCCTTGTGCCTGTTCTTAAGCTGCTAACTCCAGAGTAAGCACCACTCATCCTAGGTATGGCCCATGGTGATAGTAGTAAACATCTAATGCTTGGCTTCTTCCACACTTATCCCATCTTATTCTTTGCCACAGCTCGTCTGTCATAACATTTGACCTGGCTGGAGAATAAAGGGAAGAAAACTTTATTATGTAGTAGTGAGATCCTAGCCTGAGTTATACTAAACACTTTATATAACACCTCATTTATTCTCATAACAATTCCATAAAATAAATACTTTTATGCCACCTTACAGATTAATTCATTCAAAGTATGTATTAGTGTGATTTAGGCACTGTTTAAGGTCCTGAGGATACTATAGTGAATGTCAGATGAAGTATCTGCTAAGCAATAGAGACGTTAAATAATTTACCCAAGGTCACAAGTCAAGAAAGTAACAGGTAGGATTTAGATACAGCTCTAACGGATTCCAAAAGGAATGTCTGCAACCATTGTTACGTCATGCCACTGTTTACATACGTTGGATGTTCTCTGTGAATATATAAAGGCATAAAAATAGGTGGAACCCCAGTTTTTTGTGTGTGTGTTTTTGTTAAAAATGTTCTTGATGAATCTGAGAAAGAAATGTGTCTTGGTGCTGAAAAGCATACCTGCACAATAATGCTTCTCCTCTCTTCCTCTCGCCTCTCCCTTCTCCCTCTCCACTCACTTGTACCTGGGTATAAACTGGACAGTGTGACCTGCTTTGGCATTTGAATGTGTTTGTGCTTTGAGAACTAGAAGAATGTTGTTTGCTTGTTTTTTTTGGCTTCCTGAAAGTTCGTGCCTACTTGCAGGTTCTTTCTTGTAGCACGGTGGTGAGTAATGTGTTGTTAACATTGTAATGTGGTCATGCGAGCTGGAATTTTTTTTGTTTTCCCTCAGTTCTCTCTGATGAGTATGCAGGTAGGGACTCTTGAGTCAAACTTGCCTGCTCAATTCATTCAAATAGAAAAAGCTTTCTGTATTCAGAGGACTAGAAAAGAGTTTCGAGGTTGGGAACAATACCAAGATCCAATGTCTTTTGCACAGCTGAAATTCAGTTTTGTTAGCGTTCTATGTTTATTCTTTAACTTGTGCTATCTAAGAGAGAACTTGTTTTAGATTATGGCCACTATTATCATGTGCCATACCTGGGATGAATGGTCTTTACTCTGAAGTTAGCATCTTCAGAACAGGTGCAAGGATTTATTTTGAGCATTACCTAGTAGAAAGCTTAAAAAAAAATGCTTAAGACTTAGAGCGAGTAGCTGAGCTCCAGTAGGAGTTGAGTTCCAGTTGAGTTCTAAGGATTAATTAGGTGGGATCAAGGTTGCCACTGTTTTTTCTTTCTTTCTTTCTTTTTTTCTTTTTCTTTTTTTTCTTTTTTTGAGGTGGAGGTTTGCTTTGTGACCCAGGCTGGAGTGCAGTGGCACGATCTTGGCTCACTGCAACTCCTGCCTCCCAGGTTCAAGTGATTCTCCTGCCTCAGCCTCCCAAGTAGTTGGGATTACAGGCACATACCACCATGCCCGGCTAATTTTTGTATTTTTAGTAGGGACAGGGTTTCACCACTTTGGCCAGGCTGGTCTCTAACTCCTGACCTCAATTGATCCACCTGCTTCAGCCTCCCAAAGTGCTGGGATTACAGGTATGAGCCACCGCGCCTGGCCAAGGTTGCCAGTATTAGAACTGTCTGGTATTGGAAAACTAATCACTTTAGTACTGGGGATCCAGGAGTATCTGGGCATGGTTCATGAGGTTAGCGAGATAATTTATGTGGATGTATCTAACCCACAAGTAATGCATGGTACTTTAATTAGGTGCACAATAAACGTTAAATCTTCAAAAGGTCCTTGAATGCTAAATATTGTCAGTTTTTCTAGAGCAGCTTCTTCATTATTAGTATTCCTTCTGTAGAAGAATATTTATTAAGTGTTTAAGTGTGGGTAAAGCATTTGGGAAAGAGATTGAGGTAAACAAAGATTTATAGTGTCAAATTCTTGCTGAGACTGTAATCTTAACATTTATACATTGAATCAGTTAGACCTAGCAATTAAGGGGATAATTTATGGGGAAATTTTTTCTGTGATTTTTGCATTGCTAGAGTCAGTCCAATGCTTTTTTGATAGAAATAACTTCTTGAATTGAAAATGCTTGCTCTGCAGTTCCAGTTAAATTGGGTTTGATTAGCCAGGCATGGTGGCATTCACCTGTAGTCCTAGCTACTCAGGAGGCTAAGGCAAGAGGATTGCCTGAGCCCAGTAGTTTGAGGTTACAGTGAGCTATGATCATGCCACTGTGCTCCAGCCTGGTTAATAGAGCAAGACTCTTGCTCTTAAAAAAAAAAAAAAAAAAAAAAAAAAAAATTTTTTTTGAGATGAAGTCTCGCTCTGTCGCCGGGCTGGAGTGCAGTGGCGTGATCTCAGCTCACTGCAACCTCCGCTTCCCGGGTTCAAGCGATTCTTCTGCCTCAGCCTCCCGATTAGCTGGGACCACAGGCGCATGCCACCACGCCCACCTACTTTTTGTATTTTTAGTAGAGATGGGGTTTCCACATGTTGTCCAGGATGGTCTTGATCTCTTGACCTCGTGATCCGCCCACCTCAGCCTCCTAAAGTGCTGGGATTACAGGCATGAGCCACCGTGCCCGGCTGGGTTTGGTTTTTGATGTTTGAGATAATTGCCTATGATATTTCCTTTTATCCCTTCTTCATTTTTTTCAGTAAATGAGATAATATATTTGAAAGTATTTTATGAACTGCAAAGTTAGCACTTGTTATCACCACTACCACTACCAATAATAGTGTTAAAAATAATAATGGGATAGGACTCACTCTTAGAAGGGTTGGTTTCTTGGATTAATTTCAAGAAGACTCAGAACACAGTGAGATGTTTACCCAATGGCTTGTGTACTAATTGATACCTTTTGTAGTTTTTGTGGAAAAGAGAAGGAAAAACAGAAACCTTCACTGAAAACTTGGCCTATGTAATTGTGGTCATTGTGAAGCGTTGCCTATACTACTTGTACCCACTCAGTATGGGGCAAAGAAGTTTAACGGGATTTACACGTTTGACTGTAGAGGCTTAGAGTACATTCTGTTGGAAGCATCTGTCTGCACAGGAAGCAACTCATCCCAGTTTTGGTAAGATCAACCACATTCCTATAATACAGATATTAGATATTTTTTTTTTTTTGGAGACGGAGTCTCGCTCTGTCGCCCAGGCTAGAGTGCAGTGGCCGGATCTCAGCTCACTGCAAGCTCCGCCTCCTGGGTCTACGCCATTCTCCTGTCTCAGCCTCCTGAGTAGTTGGGACTACAGGCGCCCGCCACCTCGCCTGGCTAGTTTTTTGTATTTTTTAGTAGAGACGGGGTTTCACTGTGTTAGCCAGGATGGTCTCGATCTCCTGACCTCGTGATCCGCCCGTCTCGGCCTCCCAAAGTGCTGGGATTACAGGCTTGAGCCACCGCGCCCGGCCGATATTAGATATTTTTAAATGTATCGATGTAGATCAGTATCTGCTAGTTTTCCCAGATTAGTAAGATAAAGGTAACAGTGTCTTTGACCAAAATATTTGGTTAGATATTATCATAAAAAAACCTTTACAGTCAATTTCTGATTATTACATTCTTGGAGAGAAACACATGACTTTAATAATCCAAAGGAGCAAATTGTTTAGTAAATTTGTTTAGTAAATTGAAAAAGCCTCTCACCTTTTAAAATTTCCTCTTCATCTTTTTCTGTCTCTTGGTCTGGCACTTAGTAAACCTTTCGTTAAATAAAGGCAGTTGGCTTATATCTATCTTGGGGTTTTCTCTGGAACCAGTCCATTAGATGAACTTTTGGAAAGCAGAGATGATGACTTACTGGCTGATGCATCCCCTTCACTTAGCAGCCTGCCTGGCATTAAGAGTGGGTCCTTATTAAGTGCTTTTTGAATGATTGAGTCAGGATGTTAAGGTTTTCATCAGGAGAGAATTGCAGTGACCTGGGCACTACTGTACTGATGGTGGGCCTTCCTCAGGGGAAGAGGAAATATTGTCTTCCTACAAATAAACTTGAATAAATGTGAATGTGAGGAAAGTTATTGCTTTGATGCTTTCAGGCTGTATACTTTTTTTTTTTTTTTTTTTTTTGAGACAGAGTCTTACTCTGTCGCCCAGGCTGGAGTACAGTGGTGTGATCTCAGCTCATTGCAACCTCCACCTCCCTAGTTCAAACGATTCTCCTGCCTCAGCCTCCCTTGTAGCTGGCATTACAGGCACGTGCCACCATACCTGGCCAAGTTTTGTATTTTTAGTAGAGATGGGGTTTCCCCATATTGGCTAGACTGGTCTTGAACCCCTGACCTCAGGTAATCCACCTGTCTCAGCCTCCAAAAAGTGTTGGGATTACAGGCATGAGCCACCATGCCTGGCCAACACTTTTGGCTAAGGAGAAGTAATACAGTATGTTAAAAGTTGGTAGTTTATTTCTCTCTTGGTTTTATGTTTTGTCCTGTTCAAAATTTAGCTATAGGCCAGCCCGGTGGCTCACGCCAGCGATGCCAGCACTTTGGGAGACCCAGGCGGGTGGATCACTTGAGGCCAGGAGTTTGAGACCAGCCTGGCCAACATGGCAAAACCCCGTCTCTATGATACAAAAATTAGCCAGGTGTGGTGGTGCATGCCTATAATCCCAGCTACTTAGGAGGCATGAGAATCGCTTGAACCTGGGAGGCAGAGGTTGCAGTGAGCCGGGATTGCACTACTGCACTCCAGCCTGGGTGACAGTGAGACTCTGTCAAAAAAAAAATAATAATAATAAAAATAAAAAAACCTCAAAAAACAATTTAGATATAGCTGTGATTTCTGGATGGTGTGTGATAAATAGCCTCAAACTATCAGTAGAAGAGAAAAACTATCCTGATGTCACACATAATTTTGTCCTACCCTCTTGCTACAAGATAGTTGTAACATTAGAAGAATACTTACAAATTCAGTTATATCTTTAGTAGTGATGAGCAAAACATAAATGATTATTTGGTTTTGGCATGCCTTCATGATTTTCTTTTTTTGCGATGGAGTCTTGCTCTGTCGCCAGGCTAGAGTACAGTGGCGCGATCTCGGCTCACTGCAACCTCCGCCTCCTAGGTTCAAGTATTTCTCTTGCCTCAGCCTCCCAAGTAGCTGGGACTATAGGTGCGCACCGCCACGCCCAGCTAATTTTGTATTTTTAGTAGAGATGGGGTTTCACCATGTTGGCCAGGATGGTCTTGATCTCTTGACCTCATGATCCGCCTGCCTTGGCCTCCCAAAGTGCTAAGATTACAGGCATGAGCCACCGTGCCCCACCCCATGATTTTCTTTATAGATGATTTCCTTTCCTAAATATGGCTTGCTTAAGTGATTAAATTTCCTAGGTATACATATTTTTCTTTGGTATGCATCTGCAGGAGTAAGAGATTTAGCTGGTGGCTGGGGAAAGGCAGTTTTTGTAAATAAATCCACAAAGTCGATCCCATGGAAAATTGAGGGCTAGCGGTACATGTGAAGTCAAGGAAAGATTACTGGAATGGGAGTAAGCAGATTTATATTCTGTACTCAGTTTTACTATAGTTAGCTCTTTGAATCTGGACAAGTCACTTAATCTCACTCTCCTGGTTCTCTGTGTTGTCATCTGTAACTTGAGGGTGTGGAATAAAAATAATCTCTGATATTCTAGTTCTAAAAGCTTATGATTCTAAAGTGTCAATCAGGAAAACAGACTGACTTTCTGTACCTCACCACCAGGTTTGTTCTACATAAGACCCAAATGTGAAATATTAATTATATAAATGAAGTATATTTTCTATGTTCTCAGGTAAACTAGAACTATCAGATTGTGTTATATGCTTGTAACTAATTTTATGTGCATAAATAAATGAGACTTGGTTTCTTCTAAAAGAAAAATTATTATTACAAAAGGTACAATCAGTAGAAATGAGAGACCCAAATAGTGCCCAGGATACACTGGGTTAGAGTTTCTGCTTTTTTTTTTTTTTTTTTTTTGAGACGGAGTCTCGCTCTGTAGCCCAGGCTGGAGTGCAGTGGCCGGATCTCAGCTCACTGCCTCCCGGGTTCACGCCATTCTCCGGCCTCAGCCTCCCGAGTAGCTGGGACTACAGGCGCTGCCTGGAAAATGTGTGTGTGTTTGTGGAGTTGGTGGGAGGTGGGGAGGATAGTAGTGGCTAGGAGACAATGTAGAGAATATGGATAGTATTTTAAAAAACAAAATAGTAAGAGTTATTTAGGTTGTGGAGTTTGCACGTCTAAACTGATCTGGTTTTGCTATAAATCCCTAGAAAACTGATATGAAGCCGGGCGCGGTGGCTCAAGCCTGTAATCCCAGCACTTTGGGAGGCCAAGACGGGCAAATCACGAGGTCAAAAGATCGAGACCATCCCGGCTAACATGGTGAAACCCCGTCTCTACTAAAAAATAGAAAAAACTAGCCGGGCGAGGTGGCGGGCGCCTGTAGTCCCAGCTACTCGGGAGGCTGAGGCAGGAGAATGGCGTAAACCCGGGAGGCGGAGCTTGCAGTGAGCTGAGATCGCGCCACTGCACTCCAGCCTGGGCGACAGAGCGAGACTCCGTCTCAAAGAAAAAAAAAAAAGAAAACTGATATGAGCCCTGCATTCTGAGTCCGAATACATAGGCCCAACCTCTGTGCTATCTGGATATTGTTTAAGCTTTGTAAACTTTTCTTTGCCTTTTTGTTTTGTTTTGTTTTGTTTTTGAAACGGAGTTTCGCTCTTGGGGCCCAGGCTGGAGTGCAATGGCACGATCTCAGCTCACTGCAACCTCCGCCTCCCAGGTACAAGCAATTCTCCTGTCTCAGCCTCCCAAGTGGCTCGGATTACAGACATGCGCCACAATGCCTGGCTACTTTTTTGTATTTCGTAGAGACAGGGTTTCATCATGTTAGGCTGGTCACAAACTCCTGACCTCAGGTGATCCCCTGCCTTGGCCTCCCAAAGTTCTGGGATTACAGGCATGTACCACTGTGCCCGGCCTAAGCTTTGTAAACTTTTCTATGTGTATGTGTTTTCCATCAGAATAGATGGGATTAAAAACCTCAAAAAGTATTTAATTAAAAAAATGTTTATTATGAGGTTATATTTATGAAAGTGCTTTAAAAACAAAAATTATAACAGAGAAGCTATTAGTGAACAGACAACTGTATAAATATAAGTTATATTTATTCATACAGACCTATTTATACATCTTGATGGGACAAATTTGAAACTAGTATGTAACGCACAAGCCTATTTTAGGTATAGATAACTCTCAATTATCCACATATACGGACTAGCATGAATAGTTTAGAACCACAAATATTTGCTAGGCCTCTACTATGTGCTAAGCAATGTGTTAGACCTGTTTAGAATGTTTTCAAGTATAAAAAAAAAAGGTGCAGGCTTCAAGAATCTTATTTCTGTCTTGAATGTATTCTTGTCCTCCATCCTGGTGAGCTTTTACACGTCCTTAAAGGCTTGGCTAAAAGTTTAGAAGCTTCTCTAACCCACCTGGGTAAACTGGTTGCTTCTATATCTCTTCCTACCCCAATGGGCTCTAATAACATATTTATATTTCTCTCATCAGATCAGAGTGCCCTGAAGGTAGGACTGGGATATCTCCAGGCCCCATGGCAATGCCTGGTAGATGGTAGACCAGCCTGGTAAATTTTGAATGAATGACTGATAGTCAGATTGGAGAGTTAAGATGTGAGTATCAGGAAGGTCAATTAGTATCACAAGACAGTAAATGATAACAGCAGATGCCAGGTGGATGTTTTGAATACTGGGCCTGTAGATCAAATGAGATTTAAGTATGGCCAGGAAAGATGGAACTATGGAACTTAAAGATGGAGAATTTTAAAAAATGACAATAGTAGTAAGAAGTATCCATCTTTTAACTGAGTTATATAATTTTATAAAAGACAAATTTCTCTCCCTCCCCCTACCCCGCCTTCTTTTTTTTTTTTTAACAGAGTGTCACCCTGTCACCCAGGCCGGAGTGCTGTGGCACTGTCATAGCTCGCTCTAGTTTTGAATGCCTGGCCTTGAGTGATCCTCTTGGCTCAGCCTCTTGAGTAACTGGGTCTACAGTGTGTGCCACCATGCCCAGCTAATTTTTGTGGGTTTTTTGTTTGTTTTGTTTTTTGTAGAGATGGGGTCTCACTGGGACTACAGGCGTGTGCCACTGCACCCGGCCCAAATTTCTAATTGTTCTGAGGCTTTTTTTTTGTTTTTTTTGGAGACAGAGTTTCACTCTGTCACCCAGGCTGGAGTTCAGTGGCACGATCTTGGCTCAGTGCAAACTCTGCCTCCCAGGTTCAAGTGATTCTCCTGCCTCAGCCTCCTGAGTAGCTGGGATTACAGGCGCCCCCCACCAAACCTGAGTAATTTTTGTATTTGTAGTGGAGACAGGGTTTCACTGTGTTGGCTACGCTGGTCTCAAACTCCTGACCTCAAGTGATCCACCCACCTCGGCCTCCCGAAGTGCTGAGATTACAAGTGTGAGCCACCTTGCCTGGCCTGTTTTGAGGCCTTATAAGAAATTTATTAGTACTTGTATACTGAGGGAAATTAATTTACCAGAAGAAATTTATGAAGTAGATTAATTTCCTATGGATAACCAAGAGTGGACAGTATAGTAATTTGAATTTTTTTCTTTCTTCTATTTCTCCCCTTGAATGGAAATTCTGTAATTTATAGTGAAATGACTAAAGAAATCAAGAAAGGGAGAGAAGATTGTCAGCTACTGAATGAATGTTTGAGAACTGATTCTAGAGAGATAGTATGTTTTGCTATTAGCCTAGTCTCTTGATTTATAGTGTTTTTTTTCTCTTGTGTCAAAAATTCAGTAATTAGAATCTTTAATAGGTCAAGTAGAACTTTTGTTTTTGCAGATTATTCTTTTAAAAGTTGAATTTGTTGAGAGCCCAAACCTTGGACTATCCTTGGCCTTAGTTGAAAGGAAGAAAAAACTCATTGTGTGTTGCAAATAGACATGCTGGTCTGGATCTAAAAAAATAAACACTGACATGATTCTTGTTTCTATTTAAGCTACTATTGTTGTGCCAATATTATAATAACAGACTTTCTGTATGACTCTCCCTACCCCCATTTTCCCAAAGATTACTTCCCTTCTGCAAGTCTTGCAAATTATTAAATTTCCCAAGTAACTGTAATTTAAGGAACCTTTATCAGTAGCACTAAAGAGACAAATGCCAATTTCCAAGTTCTCTGTTCACTAGTCCCTGATCTTTATATTACCCTTTGGTTGTTAATGGGATTTGTCTGTTGGAGTTTTGTATCAGGCCTGCTGTTTGTAGGCTTGATACAAAACTAGAAATTCTTGAAAAAATAGTTAAATTTTTTTCTGACACACATACATACTAGTGGTAGCCCACCAGGGCTAGTTCCTGAGACCTTAATGTTGTGTATCCACAATAGCATATGATAAACAAATAAATTGTTTTGGGAGTGGTTATATGACGAGTTGAGGTTTTTTTTTTTTAACTCCATGTTTGACTTAGGGGGAGAAAGTAGACATTCCCCAAGTATATCCTGCATTAGAGGTAGAAGTATGCAGGGTGAGTAGAAGGATATATAAACATTTCCTTCCAATAATAAAAAAATGGACAATATACATAAGATTAAGAGACTATTACAAAATCTTTGAACCTGGAATGAGTAGAAGTAGTAAGAGGTACAGGTGGGGAAGGTAGGATTGGTAGATGAAGACATTGGGATTCCAGTAAATATGTATGAAATTGCTGTTCCTGGCGATTTGGAATGAATGAGCTATGTAGCTGTGTCTGTACATCTAGGAAGGGGCAGATACTTTTCTTTTGCTGTTATTTTTGAGGGACCATCTGGTGGAAGGTACAACTAAGGGACCCCCTTTAGAATATTTTCTTGAAGGCTTGAGTTGAAAGACACTGGATTGGAAATGATAGGCTGAGCACTGTGTGTGTGTCAAGACTGTGTTTTGGAAATGGTTGTGGGACTGAAGGGTTTGTTTGGGAGGGGTAGAGGAAGCTTTTAAAGGAAAGATACAGGGAGGGGGCTGTGTTGGGCACCAGTGGAGTGAGAGAGTGTATGGGAAGGAATTGGGCAGAAAGAAGGCAACTGACAATTGTTGAGGATTTATTGTGTATCAGTAAGCTGCCCTAAGGCTTTCCGTATGTTATTTAATCCTAACAGGAGGGCTGAAATGCATACATTTCCCCGATTTTATACATGAAGAATCTGAGGCCCAAAATGGTTATATTACTTACCTGTGATTACACAGCCCTTAAATAGTAGCTCTGGGATTGGAACCAAGATCTGTCTGAATCCACAGCCAGTTCTTTCTTCTGATGTGGAGTTGAGAGGGGTTGAAGCAGTGAGGGTGGACTTCCACATGGTGGACTGCTCGTGTTTTCTTAGTCCTCCTCCCTGGACGAAATGTGGCATTGTGTGTGAGCATATGTTCTCTGGAGTCAGCTGGGCTGGATTGATAAAAATCCTGGGTCTGCCACTTTTACCTGTGTTGCCTTGGGTGTATTACCCAACCTCTGTGAGCTTTAGTATCTTCCTCTGTGATGTGGAGTAACAATACAAACTTCTTAAAGTTGTTTGGAAGTTTAAATGAAATAATATCTAAAGCTTTAAAGCATATTACTTTCTTTCTCTTTTTACTTTGAGACTCATCTTGTTACCTCTGGATTGTAACATTTAGTGTTACATAGATCCCTTTAGAGTAGGATTGGTCTGGATTCAGGACTAGATCCACAAATAAAAGAAAAATAGGGTAAAATTGGTCATATTTTCTAAGAAGGTTATATTTTGTTTCTTTGACTTAAAGGACCCATATTAACTAAAGACAGTCTGCCAAGACAATTATTCATCTCTCCCTCCCACCTAATCAAGAATTATGTGAAAGTTCTAAGTGCCTCTGTCCCTCCTCTTTCTCCCTGTCTGGATTCCTTGGGACTGACATCATAGACATGGAGGAGTCTCTGACTTTTTAAAGTTTTTGACAGTCTTGAATGTTGTGGTTTTCCAGTGAGTTTTGGGAAGAGTTGGAGAGGACTCAAATGCAGTTCTAATGCTTCAGTGGAATCAGGAGATGGGTAGAGAGTGAAAATGTGGAAGCTTTGGGGGATGTTGTAAATGAGAGAATGTAGGGTCAGTAGTTTCTCTGGCATTTTAATAGAGCTTTATTATCCATGATCTTTAATTTTGGGTCATTTTTCTCTGTCACTAAGTAAGTTGGACACTTGGAGTATGCAGACTGATTTTAATATTATTCTGAACTAAACAATGTTTAGGAAGAGAAATCTGTTGCAAATAAAGTTGTATAACAATCTTAAACAGATGTCTTTGAGATGAGTTACTGTTTTAGACTTGTCTGTGTACAACACTGATAGACTATCAACAGTACCGTGTGTGTGTGTGTGTGTGTGTGTGTGTGTGTGTGTGTGTGTGTGTGTGTTATGGGGTACCATACAAATATACTTCAGTTCATCTGAACAAAAATTGAGTGCCTGCTAGGTGCTTGGATGCTGGGGAATATTGGATGAACAAGCCAAGATTCCTGCCCTCAAATTGTTCCTGGTTTAGTGGGGAGACAAACATGTGAATAAACACAACTACCATGCAGGGTGATAAACATTATGATAGAAGTAGAGTACAGGGTGCAGTGGGGGCACCAAAAAAGAAGTAGGCAATTTAGGAATTCAGAGAACTTTTGCAAATGAGGTAGTATTTAAGTTAGTTTTAAAGAAGAGGTAGGAATTCACCTGCTATACCTCGGAGTTACTCTAGTTAGAGGGAACAATATATGCAAAGGGACTGAGATTTGAAGCACATAGTACACTTGGGGAACTCCTAGTACAAGCGAGGGAATGATGGGAGGTAGAAAAGACTGAAGAGTTAGGTAGAGCCAGATCACGAAGGGCCTTGTTCGTGCTGTATAGATTTTTTTTTTTTTTTTCATAAAGGGTCTCCTGTATCCATCAGGCTGAGTGCAGTGGTGCCATCATGGCTAACTGCAGCATCAACCTTCTGTGCTCAAGTGATCCTCCCACCTCAGCCTCCTGAGTAGCTGGGACTACAGGTGTGCGCCTCCACACCCGGCTAATTAAATTAATTAATTTTTTTTGTAGAGATGGGTTCTCGCTGCATTGCCCAGGCTGGTCTTAAACTCCAGGACTCAAGTGATCCTCCCTCCTTGGTGTCCCAAAGTGCTAAGATTATAGGCGCAAGCCATCATGAGCCACCATGCCCGGCCCTGTATAGGAATTTGTTTTTTTGTTTGCTTGTTTATTTTGAGATGGGGTCTCGCTCTGTCACCCAAGCTGGAGTGCAGTGGCGCAATCCTGGCTCACTGCAACCTCCGCCTCCCAGGTTCAAGTGATTCTCCTGCTTCAGCCTCCTGAGTAGCTGGGATAAAAGGCGCATGCCACCACGCCTGGCTAATTTTTCTATTTTCTGTAGAGATGGGGTTTCACCATGTTGGCTAGGCTGGTCTTGAACTTTTGACCTCAAGTGATCTGCCCACCTCGGCCTCCCAAAGTGCTGGGATTACAGGTGTGAGCCACCGTGCCTGGCCCCTGTATAGGAATTTGGATCTAGGCTTTAGCGATTGAAAATCCACTGAAGAATTTAGAACAGTAGGATATAATACTATGATACTGGCATTTTAAATTGCTATAGTGGTTGCCTGTGGAGGCCAATCAATTGATGCAGAGAGGTAGAGGGAGGAGTAAGGGAGCTATTTCCTGGGTCTAGGTTATGAAAACCTGAGAGAATAAAAGAGCTGAAGCCTATGGAAGGTTTTGCAGGGATTTGAGAGATATTTAAGGTAAAATTAGTAAAACTTAGTGAAAGATTATTTGTGTGGATACGGCAAGAGAGAAGTCCAGGGCAGCTCCCTGACTTGTGACTTAGATGATTGGGGACTATTTGCTACAATATGGAGTACTGGAAGAGGAATAGTTTCAAAGGATGGGAGCAGAGATGAGAGAATAAGCTCTTGTTTTTATGTTCTGAGTTTTAAGTGCCTGTATGATTCCCAGGTGAGGTGAAAAGAATTTGGGGGTGCAGATACGTTTGGAGTCATGAACATGTGGGTGCTTAGGGCTGTGAATGAAGTTTCAATGAGAAGATGGAAGGCCTAAGGCTAGAATGGTGGGTGCACTAAGTTTGGTTCAGGGACAGAAATGGGAGTCCACAAAGATGACCAAGACACAGGGCCAGAGAAGCAGGAAGAGTGGTCAGTAAGTATCAAATGCTACAAAGAGAGCAGAAGTAAGGATGATTGTGATGATCTTATATATAAGCCAGTGCCATTCTCTTTCTGCAGAAGCCTATTTTTGTAGGTTGAGGACAAGGATTTTTGCAGGGAAGAGGAGAGTAACCACCAACAAATAGGAGCAGGGGAGGAAATATAAAGGAACCCCTCTTGCTTTGCTTTGTAATTTTTTTTTTTTTTTTTTTCTGTGAAGTAGGAGGCAAGGTCATTTACCAGGAGTAAGGGGAGGTGATGTGGATTGGGTGGGAGGCTCAAGGAGCATGGTGAAGGTATGGGATAGTAGCTCAGAAGATTGATTGAGGTACTAAGGTTAAGCAAAAGATAGCAGTGTTTCAATAAAAGGAAAGTGACTGAATAACATGTTAGTAGTCATATTGCTCTGCAAGGTTAGCAGGGAAGTTAGAATGTGGGATCCATCCAAGTTGGACAGATGAAATGGATAAGGGAATTAAATTTTCACAGGAAAGTAAATTAGGTGATCAATTATTGGTTTTACTTTGTTAGGCAAGAAGAGATAAAGTGGAATCTATCCATTTTTCTCAACCTTCACTGCTTTTATCCTGGTTTAGCTCTATTTTGCAAGAATTTTCTAATCAATTCTTTCCATAAATCCGCTGTGCTTCTTCCAAACTCTTCTCATTGTAACCAGGGTGATCTTTTAACAATTCAAATCTGATTATGTTCTATCTCTGCATGCAACCCTTTGGTGGCTTCTCATTATGTTTAAGATAAGATCTCAAATCTTTAACAGGGTCCACTAGGCCCTCTCTTCATCCTTCGGTAGCACCATTCTCATCTTTATGCTCCTTCCTGCCACAGAACTTTAATATTTACTCTGCTTGGAGCATTCTTCCTTTCCCAATTTGTCTCTCCAATTGCTGCTTAATCTTAATTAATCTTAATTCATAGATGAAACATAATTTCCTTGGGGAAGCTTTTCCTGACTGTCTATAGGAGATAACACTCCCTTCTCTAACATTTCTTTATTATAATTATAATTGTTTTTGAAAATATTTGAGAAGATTATGAAAGGCAGAAATGTTAGATGAATTGTGCAGGTGGATGTTGAAATTGCTCAGGAAGATGGTAGGTTTTTGTGGGTTTTTTCCTCCATGCTGGAAGCTTTTGAGGATAGGGATTGTGTCTAGTTCACTGTTGCGTTTTTAGTCCTGAGCATAGTGCTTCACACAGAGGCACGCCAAATACTTTTGTTGAATTAATGAATAAGGTGGTTAAGAGACTGGATGTCTTAGTGAGCAGGCAGGTTTAAAAGTAGAGAGAAGGCTGGGCGCGGTGGCTCATGCCTGTAATCCCAGCACTTTGGGAGGCCAAGGTGGGTGGATCATGAGGTCAGGAGATCGAGACCATCTTGGCTAACACAGTGAAATCCCGTCTCTACTAAAAATACAAAAAAATTAGCCGGATGTGGTGGCGGGCGCCTGTAGTCCCAGCTTCCCAGCTACTCGGGAGGTTGAGGCAGGCGAATGGCGTGAACCCGGGAGGCGGAGCTTGCAGTGAGCCGAGATCGTGCCACTGCACTCCAGCCTGGGTGACAGAGCGAGACTCCGTCTCAAAAAAAAAAAAAATGTAGAGAGGAAAAACTGTAAGGAGATGAGGTTGTGGCCAGAGTAAAATGTTTGAGTTTAAGATTAAGAGGTGGAATGGTTTCAGGAAATGGCAGGGTCCAGGTTTGAGTTGTTGTTGCGGAGATGGTCTTAGTATTAGAAGAGATTATGAAATTCTAAGGCAGAAATGTTAGGTGAGTAATGCAGATGGATACTGAAATTGCTCAGGAAGATGGTAGGATTTAAAGTTATTAAAGTGCCTTTGGTCCCAGCTACTCAGGAGGCTGAGGTGGGAGGATTGCTTGAGCCTGGGGGCTGGAGGTTGCAGTGAGCCGAGATCAAACCCCTGCCCTCCAGCCTGGGTGACAGAGCTAGACCTTGTCTCTAAATAAATAAATAAAGTTATGTAAGGCAGGTGTTTAAGTCTTTGATAAATACGAGAGATAGGTACAACCTTTTCCTATGGTGAACAAATTAAATGGGTAAGAATCAGGGCAGTTCCAGGAATCAGTAATGCGTGCCCTAGTGTGGTACAGTGAAAGAGCATGGGTTCAGACTATCTAGGTTCAGACTTTGGGCCACCTACCTACCTGACTTTTGAAGTCTTTTTTGTTTCTCTATTTATAAATTGGGAATGAGACCTGCTGCAAGAGTTTTGTCATTAATTAGTAAGAGTGTTTTTTTTTTTTTTTTTTTAATTTACTTTTTTTTTTGAGATGGAGTCTTGCTCTGTCACCCAGGCTGGAGTGTAGTGGCCAGATCTCGGTTCACTGCAAGCTCCGCCTCCCGGGTTCCCGCCATTCTCCTGCCTCAGCCTCCCAAGTAACTGGGACCACAGGTGCCCGCCACCACACCTGACTAATTTTTGTATTTTTAGTAGAGACGGGGTTTCACTGTGTTAGCCAGGATGATCTCGATCTCCTGACCTCGCGATCCACCCGCCTTGGCCTCCCAAAGTGCTGGATTACAGTTGTGAGCCACCGTGCCCGGCCGAGTAAGAGTGTTTTTAGAAGTGCTTAACTAATATTAACTTGTTAGTTTTTAATCTTGACTGCTGTCATTACTTCAAGATGGTGTGGAAGTGGGAGTAGGGGTGAGAGGCAAAGACAGCAGAAGCGAATTTTGAACAAGATAATTTATTCAGCCTGTTAAGTTTATGTAATGAGGTCAGCACAAATATTTATGAATGAATATAGATACAAGCAAGTAACGATATAAGATAGGATTTTATAAATAAAGGCCACTGTTTGGCTCATAACAACATCATGATGTTGATCTACAACAAATGTTTATGTAAAGAATGCTTTGTCTAATAATTTTGCGTGAAAATTCCATCATCCTTGGGAAGTAGGTTTTATTGTCCTGGAGAACAGAATCAAGACCGGTATGTGAAAGTTATAGTTGGGGTGTGAGGCTGGTGATAGCTTTTGTTTTAGTTTAGAAAAGCATTTTCTAACAGTTAAAACTATCCACTAATAAAGTAGACATTATAGCAGAGTAATGAGGTCCCTGTCAGACCTTGTATTCAAGTGGAGACTATGTGATTTATGTCAGAGATGTAATAGAAGGATTCTTACATGGGGGCAGGTATTTGGATTAAGTAATTGCTAAAGGCCCTTTCAGTTGGAAGATGTTGATGCCAGGTGAGAGCTGTCTTTACACCATTCAGTTAACAAATAGTTGAAAACCTCCTCTGTTTTATTTGAAAGGTTGAAAGCCACTGGTTTTCTTCTTCTCCCCCTCCCCCTTCCCCTTCCCCCTTCTCCTCCTCCTCCCCTTCCCCTCCCCCTCCCCTTCCCCTTCCTCCTTCTCCTCCTCCTCGTCCTTCTCCTTGAGACTGAGCCAAAAACTGTGTTTGGTTTGGTTTGTTTGTTTGTTTGTTTTGAAACAGGGTCTCACTCTGTCACCCAGGCTGAAGAGTAGGGGCACAATTGTCACACACTATATAGCCTTGACCTCCCAGGCTCAAGCAATCCTCCCACCTCAGCCACTCGAGTAGTTGGGACTACAGGCACACACGACCATGCTTAGCTAGTTTAAAAAAGGTTTTTAGAGACAGGGTCCCACTATGTTGTCCAGGCTGGTCTCAAACTCCTGGGCTCAAGTGATCCTCCTGCCTCAGCCTCTCAAAGTGCTGGGATTATAGGCATGAGCCACTGTGCCCAGCCCGAAGTTTTTTTTTTTTTTTTTTTTTTTGAGACAAAGTCTTGCTCTGTTGCCCAGGCTGGAGTGCAGTGGTGCTATCTCAGCTCACTGCATCTCCACCTTCCTGGTTCAAGTGATCCTTCTGCCTCAGCCTCCCTAATAGCTGGGACTAGCCACCACGCCCAGCAAATTTTTGTATTTTTAGTAAAGATAGGGTTTCACCATGTTGGCCAGGCTAGTCTCAAACTCCTGATCTCAGATGATCCACCCTCCTCGGCCTCCCAAAGTGCTGGAATTACAGGCATGAGCCACCGTGCCTGGCCCAAACACTGTGTTTTAATCATTGGTTTGATATCTCCATTTGGAATTTGAAAAGCTTAAGCAAGGTATTAGTGGTGATGTAACAAAAGCTGTTGATCTCACCTGTTGGGTGGGTTTAGGTCAGGGTCCACAGCATGCACCTGGAGACATCAAATGTAAGAATGTGCTGTTAAGAAGTTTGGCTTAGTGCTTCAAATTTTTGCTAAAGAGCAAGGCATTCTAGATAATGTTGAGCCTCTAAATTACTTTGTTAAAATATGGTTTTTTAAAGAATAGCCTGTGTGCTATGTTGACATGTGAGGTCTATGATGCCATAACACTGGTTTTGATTCACTTCTCTCACTCAGAAGACTGGCTGTGAAATTGCCTACATGCCTATGGCTTAGTCAAGTCTTCCTTTTTGCTGAGCACCTGTTTGTGATTACTATTTTGTGTACTTATTGTATATTTCTCACATTCTTTCAGAAAGTTATTAAAATGGCTTTATAGTTGCATTGCTTTTTTTAAAGAGAGAAGATTGAAATTTATTTTGCAGCTATACACTTGGTTTTGGATTATTCATGTGTATAAATTATTTTTTTTTATTTTTTATTTTTTTTGGGGGGACGGAGTCTGGCTCTGTCACCCCGGCTGGAGTGCAGTGGCCGGATCTCAGCTCACTGCAAGCTCCGCCTCCTGGGTTTACGCCATTCTCCTGCCTCAGCCTCCCGAGTAGCTGGGACTACAGGCACCCGCCACCTCGCCCGGCTAGTTTTTTTGCATTTTTTAGTAGAGACGGGGTTTCACCGTGTTAGCCAGGATGGTCTCGATCTCCTGACCTCGTGATCCGCCTATTTCGGCCTCCCAAAGTGCTGGGATTACAGGCTTGAGCCACCGCGCCCGGCCGTGTATAAATTATTTGAGCTGGTACCACTTCCTGTGACCTAAGGCTGTGGCTAAAATGGGTTTGGAGAAGAAATTCTTGCCTATATTGGGGGATGGGAGGAGGATTTATTCATCTATTGATTCTGAATTTAATTCCTAATTCCTGAAGGTAGGGACTGATTTACTTTATAACTTGACATTTTGAATTTGAGGTATCTTAGACCAAAAGTTCTTTATGTATTAGTAATTCTTTCTGATAATTATGATATTGAAACTCAGGTAAATTTAAAATTGACAATATCTAGAATAATAGATAGTCAAAGATCATAGATCATGAGGCTGTAGTGAACTGAAGAAGTTTATTTTTTAAACCTTGAAAGTATCTTAGGAGTCATCTAATCCAAGTCTAGATTATAGAAGAGACAACTGAAACCCTGTAAGTAATCTGACCAAAGTCACCTAGTTAGTACATATAGGTGTATGTAGGTAAACTCATATAGTGTGAGGGTGGTAAGAGTAGTGACAGCATGGTTGATGTCCCTGTAGAAAGGAGAGTTTTTAAAACTTAGAAATAGAAGGGTGATAAGAAGTGCCCTAGAATTTCTGATCTGCTAAGCTTCAAATTGGTTGGTTTGTTGGTAGCTGATGTGGAAGTTGGCTTAGTCATTGAATCATTTATTCTTCAGACATTTGACTACCTACTATATTGTAGATGCTACACTAGATCTTGGAGTTACAAAAATGAAGAAATCGTGTCCCTGCACTCACGGATCTCTTGTACTACTAGAACAGGACAAGAGAGAATAATTTCTATTTTGCCATCTCTCTCTCTCAAAAAAAAAAAAAAAAAAAAATCCAGTGTTAGCAAGTTCGTGACCTACTGGTTTTATAACCCACAAATCTTGTTTGTTTATTTGCCTTGTCACTTATTGCCTTCAACAATTATACTTTGACCTTTCCCAAAAGGCAGGGGATTGGTGGGTATGGTAGGGAAAGTGTACCTGGTGACTTAATGAATGAGTCTTCTATAGAAAACTGTAAACTTGGCAGAATTTGGTCAGAGATTGTTCTTCACTCTTACTGCTTCCCTCTGACTTTTAACCTCAGAGGAATGTTGGATTGGTGCCAGCTGTCAGGTCAGGGACATAATTTCTGCCAAAGTCTGAAAGAAGATCGATCTTTTTCAGTTGAACTTATTTGGCAGTCATTTGTCCTGCGTGGAGAAAGACGTGTTTGGAGTAGATGTGTTTCCTGGGTTCATGAGGTTAATGGATAGAGATTGACTCTTGTTATGAACCTTTCAGGTCCCCACTCTGCTTTGTGGAGTAACTTATATTTAATTTAATTTAATTTTTTGAGATGGAGAGTCACTCTTTTGACCAGGCTGAAGTGGTGTGATCTCGGCTCAATGCAAAGTCCGCCCCACGCGGGTTCAAGTGATTCTGTTGCCTCAGCCTCCCGAGTAGCTGGGATTACAGGTGCCTGCCACCATACCTGGCTAATTTTTGTAATTTTAGTAGAGACGGGGTTTCCCCATGTTGGCCAGGCTGATCTCAACCTCCTGACCTCAGGTGATACACCTGCCTCAGCCTCCCAAAGTGCTGAGATTAAAGGCGTGAGCCACTGCACCTGGCCTAATATTGTATTTTGAGTAGTTTTAGCTATCAGTTTACTCCTCTGCTAGCATCAAAACACTAGTCAACTCTGAAATTATCCAGTGTATAGTAATTGTTCATTCACTCAACAAATATTTATTGAGGGCCAGTGTGCCTAGCACTGTGCCAAGTGATACATGCAGGGGATATATTAGTGAAGGAGACATACAAGTTTCCTGCTTTCAAGAAACTTTTATATTAGAGGAGATGGCTAGACAGCAACTAATTAAAATAATTTGAGAGTATTCAAGTGCCAGGAAGGAAATAAACAAAGCTACCATGTTAGAGACTATTGCAGGTGGGGAGTTCTTCAGGATAGTAGCCTGTTGCTTCCTTCTTTAGTTTGGATAAGCAAACTCATGGTAGAAAAGCAGTACTCAGGAAAAGTACAGGAAAAGCATTTTTCAGAGTGGTATTACAGGTTACTGGTTAATGTAGATGTTGAGATATTAATGAAGAGTTAGGAAATAAAATGTTACTCTTCATAATTTTAAAGTGCTGTATTTTAAAATTCAACTGAAATGAATGAGCTAGGATAGTTTCCCCATTTGGTTAGGAAGGTGCTGACATGGGGCTGTGATTATCCTGTTCCAGTGTAATTTGAGCCTTATGTATTTATTTATTCCTCAGGTGGATGCCTGAATTTTGATCTATGTTCTACCTACATCCAGCTGGCTGAAAGTACTTGATGATCACATGACCCTGGACATGGATGCTGTTCTGTCGGATTTTGTCCGTTCCACAGGAGCAGAGCCAGGGCTAGCGCGAGATCTCCTAGAAGGTGAGGAGTTGTAGGGGAGAATGAGAAAAAAGAAAGTAAAATGTAGTATTTATCATTAGGATGATTTGGAACATTTAAGGTGATCAGGAAGATACTTTGTGTATGGTAGGCCCTACAGTTAATTCTAATGATATACTTTGTGTGTAACCCATCATAATTTGAAATTTTAGGCCGGGCGCGGTGGCTCAAGCCTGTAATCCCAGCACTTTGGGAGGCCGAGACGGGCGGATCACGAGGTCAGGAGATCGAGACCATCCTGGCTAACACCGTGAAACCCCGTCTCTACTAAAAATACAAAAAACTAGCCGGGCGAGGTGGCGGGCGCCTGTAGTCCCAGCTACTCCGGAGGCTGAGGCAGGAGAATGGCGTAAACCCGGGAGGCGGAGCTTGCAGTGAGCTGAGATCCGGCCACTGCACTCCAGCCCGGGCTACAGAGCAAGACTCCATCTCAAAAAAAAAAAAAAAAAAAAAAAAAAAAAATTTTAAAATCCCTTTTTCACCTTGAACTTCCTGGGGTAGTTTTTTCCACTGTCAGTTTATGCTCAGGCAGTGCAAGTGAAATTTTATATTAGTTCATTACAAACATAATTTTATTTTATTTTCATTTATTTATTTATTTTTGAGACAGAGTCTCGCTCTATTGCCCAGGCTGGAGAGCACTGGCACAATCTTGGCTCACTGCAATCTGTGCCTCCCAGGTTCAATCAATTCTCCTGCCTCAGACTCCCGAGTAACTGGGATTACAGGTGCCTGCCACCACACGCAGCTAATTTTTGTATTTTTTAGTAGAGTTGAGGTTTCACCTGTTGGTCGGGCTGGTCTTGAACTCCTTACCTCAGGTAATCTGCCTGCCTTGGCCTCCCAAAGTGCTGGGATTACAGGCATGAGTCACTGTGCCCAGCCTAAAAACATAATTTTAGATCTTTAAGACTTCCTCTTTATATATAAGTGTCTTTAGGGTTTTCATGATGGGATCATCCATGGTTTTGTTCTTTCCTTACATAACATACATTACAGGTAATTCTATGTTGAGTAGATCAATTTAATGTTTTCATTTTGCTGCTTTTGTTTACTTATATCTTTATATACATAAGTTTGAATGTTCTAGATTTTTTTATTATTATTATTATTATTGAGACGGAGTTTCGCTGTTGTTGCCCGGGCTAGAGTGTGGTGGTGCAATCTTGGGTCACTGCAACCTCCTCCTTCCCAGGTTCATGCAATTCTCCTGTCTCAGCCTCTGGAGTAGCTGGGGTTACAGACATGTACCACCACACCCAGCTAATTTTGTATTTTTAGTAGAGATGGGTTTTCTCCATTTTGGTCGGGCTGGTCTCGAACTCCTGACCTCAGGTGATCCACCTGCCTCAGCCTCCCAAAGTGCTGGGATTTCAGGCATGAGCCACCGTGCCCAGCTGAATATTCTAGATTTTAAGGTCCTGAAGGGTTAGAATCATGTCCCTAGGATTCTTTGTTTACAGTCACAAATAATAGATGGCAATATGAAAATATGTAATGACACAAACAGGCAGGCCTATGGGGAAGGGGCAAGTTCTTAGCATACATAGGTAATATTTTAAATTGCCAGCCCTTAACAAGGTGTGACAATTAGACATTTGCTTGGCTACCTGTGAGGAGAGCATGAGTTTGGAAACAGAAGATCAGGGTTTAAATTGCAGTTTAGTAATTCAGTATAGCTTTGCCTTTAATTTGCATTTTCTTTTTTTTTTTTCTTTTTGAGACGGAGTCTTGCTCTGTCACCCAGGCTGGAGTGCAGTGGCGCGATGTCGGCTCACCACAACCTCCGCCTCCCAGATTCAAGCGTTTCTCCTGCCTCAGCCTCCCGAGTAGCTGGTGGGACTACAGGTGCCCAGCTAATTTGTTTATTTTTAGTAGAGATGGGGTTTCACCATGCTGGCCAGGCTGGTCTCAAACTTCTGACCTCGTGATCCGCCCACCTCAGCCTCCCAAAGTGCTAGGATTACAGGCATGAGCCACCGTGCCCAGCCTAATTTGCATATTTAGTTTCATCTCCTACTACTTTTCCCTATACTTCTATGCAGCCAGGCCTGACTTGTCATCTCTCGGTGATCATGTTAGGTTACTTCCTCAGTTTGCAGCATTTCTTTCCTCTATTATTCTTCTTGTCCTTCAAGATTCAGCTCAAATGTTTCCTCTTTCATAAAATCCTCAACGTTTCTGCATTCCTCTTATAACGTGTTGAACACTTATGAGTGTTCAATATGTGCAAAGTACTTGAGATACGTTATTTTATTCTCACAACCACTGTACAATAAAGTTTTATTATCCTGGAGTTATAATTTTAAAACCTGAGGCTCAGTGAAGTTAAGTAGGATTTGAACCTAGGCAATCTGGTTTCAGAGTGTGGCTGTAAACAATTATGTTATAAATCATTGCTAGCATGCTCACATGTGTGCGTGTGCGTGCGCGCACACACACGCACACACACGCACACACGCACACACAGGCTGTGAAAGAAATGTCGAGGGTTCTGTGAGAGTGAAGAAAGAACCCTAACTTAGATCTAGAGTGCAGGAAGGCCTTTTCTGAGGAGTGATTTTTAAGCTGAGCCCTGAAGGACAAGTAGGAGCAGCAAGACAAAGGGATATAGAAGAGAGTGTTTATGCAGAATAAACAGCTTGTGCAAGGGCCCGAAGGTGCAAGAGAGTTTGGCACATTGGAGAAACTATTAATAATGAGGTAGTAAGAATGGTGCAAGAGTGGTAGGAAGCTGGTGAGATAGGTAGGAAGCAGAAAATAGGGGCTCTAGCCAGGTACGGTGGCATTCACTATAATCCCAGCTACCTGGGAGGCTGAAGTGGGAGGATCGCTTAAGTCCAGGAGTTTGAGACCAGCCTGGGCAGCATAGCAAGACCTCATCTCTTTAAAAAAAAAAAAAGAAAGAAAAGAAAGGAAGAAAGAGGCTGGGCACAGTGGCTCATGCCTGTAATCTTAACACTTTGGGAGGCTGAGGCAGGCAGATCACCTGAGGTCAGGAGTTTGAGACCAGCCTGGCCAACATGGTGAAACCCCATCTCTACTAAAAATACAAAAATTAGCTGGGTGTGGTGGCGGGTGCCTGTAGTCCCAGCTGCTCGGGAGGCTGAGGCAGGAGAATCTCTTGAACCTGGGAGGCACAGGCTGCAGTGAGCCGAGATTCTGCCACTACGCTCCAGCCCGGGTGACAGAGTGAGACTCTGTCTCAACAACAACAACAAAAAGTTATTAAGAAAAAAAAAAGAAAGAAAAGAAAAAAAGAGAGTGCAGGGCCTTTGTAGGCTATGATGTGAGGAGTTGAAATTTTATTCTAAGTTTACTAGGAAACTGGTGAAGGATTTTAATCAGGGGAGTGACATGACTGGATTTGAGTTTTTAACAGTGTACTTGTAGAGAACACTCTGGCCAGAGAATAAATGATTAAAACAGTTAGGAATATTGCCTTAGTTCAGGTGACAGATGATGATGATGTAGACTAAGGTGGTAGCAATAGATAGAAGTGGGTGGAATTAAGATAATTTAGAAGGAAAAATACAAAAAACTTAGCTCAGCATGGTGGCACATGCCTGTAATCCCAGCTACTCAGGAGGCTGAAGTGTTAGAATTGCTTGAACACAGTAGGGCGGAGGTTGCAGTGAGCCGAGATTGCACCACTGCACTCCAGCCTGGGTGACAGAACGAGACTCTGGAGTTCCAGACCAGCCTGGCCAACATGGTGAAACCTTGTTGGCTAAAAAAATACAAAAATTAGCCGGGCATGGTGGTGCACACCTGTAATCCCAGCTACTTGGGAGGCTGAGGCAGAGAATGGCTTGAACCCAGGAGGTGGAGGTTGCAGTGAGCTGAGATCATGCCACTGCACTCCAGCCTGGGCGACAGAATGAGACTCCATCTCAAAAATGAAAAAGAAAAAAAAAAAAAAGAAAAAAGTTTAGAAGGGGCATAAAAGGACCACATCCTCATTTTCTTTCTGTTGCTTGTTTTTTCTTTTAAAACTGAGGCCGGGTGCAGTGGCTCATGCCTGTAATCCCAGCACTTTGGGAGGCGGAGGCAGGTGGATCACCTGAGGTCAGGAGTTTGAGACCATCCTGGCTAACACGGTGAAACCCCGTCTCTACTAAAAAATACAAAAAACTAGCTGGGCGAGGTGGCGGGCATCTGTAGTCCCAGCTACTCGGGAGGCTGAGGCAGGAGAATGGTGTAAACCCGGGAGGCAGAGCTTGCAATGAGCTGAGATCCGGCCACTGCACTCCAGCCTGGGCGACAGAGCAAGGCTCCATCTCAAAAAAAAAAAAAAAACACCAAAAATTAGCCGGGAGTGGTGGCACGCGCCTGTTATCGCAGTTACTTGAGAGGCTGAGGCAGAATTGCTTGAATCCAGGAGGAGGAGGTTCCAGTGAGCCGAGAGTGTGCCACTGCACCCCAGCCTGGGTATCAGAGCAAGACTCCATCTCAATAACAACAACAAGTTAACTGATTGTATTTCAATAGGACTGTTCAGTTTTTGTTTTGTTTTGTATGAGATGGGGTCTCATTCTGTCATCCGGGCAGAAGTGTAGTTGTGTGATCTTAGCTCACTGCAACCTCTGCCTCCTGGGCTCAAGTGAGCCTCCCATCTCAGCCTCCTGAGTAGCTAGGCCTACGAGCACACACCACCACACCTGGCTAATAGGACTGTTCAATACCGATAATAGAAAAGAAGAGAAAGAAATCAAAAGTAAACTATCATATTATAAAGAACAAATTAGAGAGGAAAGAGATTAGGAGGAGAGAGATCAGATAGAGAATTCCTTCCTAAAAGACCAAAGACCAAGTAAAGATTATGAGGACCTCAAATCGGGCAGTGGCAATAAAAATGGATAATAAGAAATGGATTTGAGAGATGTTTTAGGGGTACAAACAACTATGAAGATTGACTTGGTGGTGAGGGAAGAGGAAGAGTGTGATCTGAGGAAACTTGAGGAGCTGAAAATGACTGAAGTTTCAGGGCCTGGAGGGATTGTGATGCCATTACTGATTTAAGGAATGTAGGAAGAGGAGACGCAGCAAGTTTTAGGAAGGAAAATGATGGATACTCAATTTGGCCATGTGGATTGTTAGGAAGACCTGATTTTAATGAGATTTGCAGACAGTTGGAAGTATAGATCTGATGCTCAAGGCAGATGTCACTCATTCATGCATTGATTCAGGAGAAGAGTTCTCCATTAATTCAACAAATATTTATTGAGTAACTACTGTGTGCCAGGTACTGTTCTGGATGCTCTAACAAAACAAAACAAACAAAAATACCTGCCTTCATGTTCTAGCAGGAGAGAGGGTCAATAAACAACAAATGTGATAACTAAGTAAATTATAAAGTATATTATAAACTGTTAAGTGCTATGGAGAAGAGTAAAGGGAATGATGAAGTGGGTTTTGATTTTTAAGTCAGGGTAGGTCTTACTAACAATGTGATATTTAAGCAAATACCTAAAGCTAATGAGGAGTTGTCTGTGTGGATATATTGGGGAAAGAACCTTCTAGGTAGAGGGAATAGTCAGTGGAAAGGCCCTAGAGTGGGAGTGGACTTAGCATGTTCTAGGAACAGCAAGGTCAGTGATGACTGGAACAGAGTGAGCAAAGGGAGTCAGAACAATTGGCTAATATAATGATTTAGAAGTAAAATCATCAGTCATGATTTAGATGTAAAATTGTAAGTAAAACCAAGCACTATTCTAAGTGCTTTCAGCTCATTTAATCTTGATAACAACTCTATGAGGTTGGTTCTGTTACTGTCATCTGCATTTTCACGGATAAGTACATTGAAACACAGAGAAGAGGCCAGATAAGTAGGCCAGGACATATAAAGCCTTGAGTATCAGGTCAAAGAGCCTGAGTTTTATTCTGTAGGTAGTGGTAAACCATTAAAAATCTCGATTATGGAACTAAAATCATCACAACTGTGCTTTAGAAAGATTAATCTCATGGGATTCTTTGGAATGGATTGGAGGTAGGACAGTAGGTGATAGGAATTGAATGAAGGTGGTGGTAGATGGAATAGAAGAGAAAGAAGTGTGAGCAATTATACAATGCATATTTGTTGAATAATTTAGCTGGAGAAAGCATCAGAAAAATGCATTATGACAAATCTTATCTTTCAGGGTCTTTTTTTTTTTTTTTTTTTGAGACGGAGTCGCGCTCTGTCGCCCAGGCTGGAGTGCAGTGGCCGGATCTCAGCTCACTGCAAGCTCCGCCTCCCGGGTTTACGCCATTCTCCTGCCTCAGCCTCCCGAGTAGCTGGGACTACAGGTGCCCGCCACCTCACCCGGCTAGTTTTTTCTATTTTTTAGTAGAGACGGGGTTTCACCGTGTTAGCCAGGATGGTCTCGATCTCCTGACCTCGTGATCCGCCCGTCTTGGCCTCCCAAAGTGCTGGGATTACAGGCTTGAGCCACCGTGCCCGGCCTCAGGGTCATTTCTTTAGTAGAATGGTGATTCTTAAATTTGGGGGAAATACTGTTTCCTTTGATAAGCTGATGACAGCTATGAACTCTTTCACTAGAAAATGCACAAGCCCATGATCTTATATGCAGGTTTAGTGGTTTAGAGCACACTAGAGTACATGTAGACTAAGAACCTCTTTGGATCTCAGAATTAGGAGACCTGGGCTTGCGTCCTACTGGGTCTGGTGTGAACTAGCTGTGACTTTGGGCAAATAATTTACTTCTCTAGACTTTATCTGTAAAAGGAAGTTTTAATTTTAGGTTACTAGATCTTTAAGGGCTCTTTTAGTTCAGAGGGACAAAGTTTCTATTTTCATGGCACTTACTTAGGAAATAGACAACAAATAAGTAAGTAAAGACATTTGGTAAGTTAGATTGAAGTGTTATAAAGAAAATTAAAGCAGGGTAAGGAAAAAAAGAATGATTATGTGCATGCGTATTTGCATGCTGGTTTTGATAGGATAGTTAGTGTGATCTTTGTGTCTCTATACTATGGGTGCACAATTTGCTTTTTGCTTTGTCTCCTGACAGGAAAGAATTGGGACGTAAGTGCCGCCCTCAGTGATTTTGAACAGCTACGTCAAGTCCATGCTGGGAACCTACCCCCATCCTTTAGTGAGGGGATTGGTGGCTCCAGGACCCCTGAAAAAGGATTTTCTGACAGAGAGCCTTCTCGCCCTCCCCGACCCATCCTCCAACGGCAGGATGACATCGTTCAAGGTACTGGGGTGACTGGGGAATGTTTCCGTATATGGAGTAGGAAGGGAGGGGATTGTTAAATGGAGTCATAAAGTCTAGTGATTCATTGGAGGTGATTCCATTTCTTCCCCTTCTCCCAGCTGAACCCAGATTGAGGGGGCCTCAGTCTGCCCAGGTGCTGCAGTCCCTCACTGCATCTCTGCATCTTTAGTGTTATCTTGTATAAAAGCCTTCCTCAGATACTGTGAAAGAAATAGAGGAAGGAGAATAACAATCTCCTTGTTGATATAAAGTTCACATAAAGGTAGAATTGAAAGAACCACTACCTCTTTGGGGGGTAATTTGTTAATATTTGCCAATATCTATCAAAATTAAAATGCATACGTACTCTGACTTAGCAATTTGATATCTAGCAATTTATCATATATGTGTATGTGCACATATGTATCCTTTAAATAAATACATAAGGTCGGGTGTGGTGGCTCACGCCTGTAATCCCAGCACTTTGGGAGGCCGAGGTGGACGGATCAGGAGTTCAAGACCAGTCTGGCCAACATGGTAAAACCCCATCTCTATTAAAAATACAAACATTAGCTAGGCTTGGTGGTACATGTCTGTAATCCCAGCTAGTTGGGAGGTTGAGGCAGGAGAATTGCTTGAACTTGGGAAGCGGAGGTTGCAGTGAACTGAGATTACACCACTGCACTCCAGCCTGGGTGACAGAGCTAGACGGTCTCAAAAAAGTAAATAAATGAATAAAAATTTTAAAAAAGAAATATATAAATGCAGCATATAAGGTTACTCACAGCAGCATTATTTTACAATAATTACATCTTGAAACTTTTTTTTTTTTTCCTTGAGGCAATCCATCTGACTTGGCCCCCCAAAATGCTGGGATTATAGGTGTGAGCCACTGTGCCTATCCCTGAAAACATTTAATGTCCATTAGTAAAGGAGTGGTTAAGTAAATTGTAATCATCCATATTGTGGAATACTCTGCAGTCATTAGAAAGAATTAGGTAGAACTTGGTGTACTGTTTTGGAAAAATTTCTAAAATCTATTCAGAAAGGGGCTGGGCATGGTGGCTCACACCTGTAATCCCTGCACTTTGCGAGGCCAAAGCTGGTGGATCACCTGAGGTCAGGAGTTCGAGACCAGCCTGGCCTACATGGTGAAACCCTGTCTTTGCTAAAATTACAAAAATTAGCTGGTCATGGTGGTGCACACCTGTAATCCTAGCTACTCGGGAGGCTGAGGCAGGACACTTGCTTAAGCCCAGGAGGCAGAGGTTGCAGTAAACCTAGATTGCGCCACTGTACTCCAGCCTGGGTGATGGAGTGAGACTCCATATAAAAATATATATATAGTTTTTTTCAAAAAGATAAGATGCAATACAGTGTATGTAGTATACTCTCATTTGTGTTTTAAAAGACTATTTTAAAAGCTGTATATGCATTTTTAGTAGAGATAGGGTTTCACTGTGTTGGCCAGGATGGTGTCGATCTCCTGACCTCATGATCTGCCCGCCTTGGCCTCCTGAAGTGCTGGGATTACAGGCGTGAGACGCCACGCCCGACCAAAACCTGTATATGCTTCTGTATGCATAAAAATTTCTAGAAGGATACAAAAGTTTGCCTCTGAGGAAGGGATCAGGAATTTTGAATGAGAAGAAGACTTCCTTGTGAAATCATTTGATACTTTTTGATAGTATATTAATTTTTTACCATAGGCATGTGGTACTGTTTTTGAGGCAGGGTCTTGCTCTGTCTCCCAAGGCTGGAGTGAGGCTGGCGGAACACAGCTCACTACAGTCTAAACCTCCTGGGCTCAAGGGATCTTACCGCCTCAGCCTCCCAAGTAGCTGGAACCATGGGCACGCACCACCTCGCCTAGCTAAATTTTTGATTCTTTGTAGAAATGGGGTCTCACTCTGTTGCCCAGGCTGGTCTCAAATTCCTGGGCTCAAGTGATCCTTCTACCTTGGCTTCCCAAAGTTTTGGGATTACAGGTGTGAGCCACCATGCCCAGCCTACAAATACCTAAAAAATATTTTTAAGGTGGGCGTGGTGGCTCAAGCCTGTAATCCCAGCACTTTAGGAGGCCAAGGCTGGCAGATCACCTGAGGTCAGGAGTTTGAGGAGAACAGCCTGGCCAATGTGGAGAAACCCCATCTCTACTAAAAATACAAAAATAATTAGCTGGGTGTGGTGGCATGCGCCTGTAATCCTAGCTACTCAGAGGCTGAGGCAGGAGAATCTCTTGAACCTGGGAGGCAGAGGTTGCAGTGAGCTGAGATTGCAGCACTGCACTCCAACCTGAGTGACAGAGTGAGACTCTCTCAATTAAAGAACAAAAACAAAAAACAAAACTAAAACGTATTTTAAAAATAACATCACTATAAGATAACTTTAGACAACTCAGTTTATTTTGTGTATCATATATTGCAAATATTGTATTAAGAACGGCCCAACATGCTTTTGAAATTTTGCCTCCTTTGGATCGTCATTAAATTGTTACATAATTGAAGCCATACAAATGTACTGTAATACTGCACTGAGCAAATTATAATCACAATGGAATATCTGCTTGGGAATTACAAGTGTCATGTATTCAAAACAAATGAAATGATGTGGGGTGCTATCTATATTATTGCCCTCCTCTATAGACTGTTAAGAATTGACTGTCCCTATAAATTTCTGATAAATAATGTGTATTGAGAAAAGTTGTAGTAAGCAGTATAGATTAATGTTATTGATGTAGGAAGAAAGTTCCCAAATGTGTAAGATTTATTGTTGATTGTCTTTTTTTTTTTTTTTTTGAGATGGGGTCTTGCTCTGTTGCCCAGGCTGGAGTGCAGTGGCATGATCTCGGCTCACTGCAGCCTCCATCTCCTAGGTTCAAGCAATTTTCCCACCTCAGCCTCCTGAGTAGCTGGGATTACAGGGGCACACCACCATGCCCGGCTAATTTTTGTATTTTTAGTAGAGACAGGGTTTCACCATGTTGGCCAGGCTGGTCTCGAACTCCTGACCTAAAATGATCGACCTGCCTCGGCCTCCCAAAGGATTTTCTTTTCTATAATGGAAATCTTTTATAATCTTTCTAGAATGAAAATACCCTTTAGAAAAGGTATTTTCCAAGACCCTGAAATTACCAGAGAGATTATTTGACTAACTCTAGTCTAGTGAAACCTCACTTCCCTTATTCCCTCTCCTCCCACCAAACAATGACTAAATTGCTAAATGAATAGGTCCCTATCACATTGGGAAATAATGGCAGTGGAGGAAGACAGAGTCAGAGGGAGGGGAAGATCAGGCAAATTCCAAAGAAGGGTAGAAAGAGGAATGGATATTTGGTGCTAATGTGAGTGCCTGCAAAAATACTTTCTCTATTTCTCCAATTGTATTTGGCTTCAGAAAAAGGATTCTGAAATTCAGTAGTCAGTTAGACTTAGTTTTTCTCTGACTGTAAACCTTGTTGAGAGGTAACTATCACCACATCAGTGTAGAATTCTCCAAGTGGGCTGTGTGTGTTCTAAGGTGACTCCATTTCTCATTGCAGAAAAACGCCTGTCTAGGGGCATCTCCCACGCCAGCTCCAGCATTGTTTCCCTGGCCCGGTCCCATGTCTCCTCCAATGGTGGGGGTGGGGGGAGCAATGAGCACCCCCTGGAAATGCCCATCTGTGCCTTCCAGCTTCCAGATCTCACTGTGTATAATGAAGACTTCCGCAGCTTCATAGAGAGAGACCTCATTGAGCAGTCCATGCTGGTTGCCTTGGAACAGGCAGGTCAGTGAGTGCTTCCTCTCCCACGCTCTTCCCTCTACTCTCCACCTACAGGCAGCCTTGTGGAGGGGCTGTGCTTGATCGGTAGCTTCCAGTTTAAGTGTGTGATCTGATTGCAGTCAAAGTCAGGAGTCAGTGGGATAAACTTGTGCTGTCCTTAAAGAAAGGATACAGATTAGATACTTTACTCTGGGAATTTCCTGTTTGATGGAAGAGAAACCAGATATACATGTGAAAAGGCCTAGGAATCAATACCTAGAAATCAATACATGAAAAAAATACAACTAATTATAAATGGCCCTGGAACACCCTTGTGAACAAAAATGACCAATGCTGTAGATGATGCACAGTAGTGAACCTATCCCCCCAAATGTATTTACCTTTGTAATTGTGTTTATCTTAAATTATTGTTAAAATTAATTCTTACAGGGTAAGGCAGCTGCGAATTTTGGAAAATCTAATTAGGCATTAAAATGCTTGCGTGGGATAAGAACTGGAGTTAGATGAGGGCATGGAAAGGAAGCTTTTATTTTTCATTTCATAACCTTCTATACTAACCATATACATCTATTTGTAATGTTTTTTTAAGTTAGTAAATTATCTAACTTAATAATTTTAAGTCTGGGGAGTTTATAAGCCAGTTTTTCTTTCAGTAGTTCAAGAAACTATGCTCCGCAGTAGTTCAAGAAAACTTACGCATCACTCATAAAATATTTTCCTCATGTAAATAATGGGTTGGCAATTGTGGGATGACTGTATGGAATTAAAACTTATTTTCTTGGGTGTTTTGTGTACTTTATCTTACTGCTTATTCCTTTAAAGTCACACCCCACACATGCTGACATACTGTCATATATGCAGATGATACTCATAGGACACCTTAAATACATGCTTTGAGTTGTTTTTGTTTTGTTCATGATGGATTTTTGCTGAGCTTTGTTGCTGTGATACATACTCGTCTCCTGAGTGGAGGGAAGGAATCAGAGCCAGTTCAAGCAGTCAACGGTTTCAACTTATGTGCTTAGCCTCATCATTTAACCCAGGGTTTCTCAACCTTGGTACTATTGACATTTTGGTCTAGATAATTCTTTGTTTTGCAAGCTGCCTTGTGCATTATATCAGGTTAGCAGCATCCCTGACCTCTGCCCATTAGATACCAGTAGCATCCCGCTACCAGTTGTGACATGCAAACATATCTTCAGTCATTGCCAGTGTCCCTTTGGGACAAAATTGACACTACTCACTGATCTAACCAATTGTGCTCACAAGATTCTGACTGACTAGATATAAGTGAAGAAGATATAAAGAGTAATCGAGTGATGGTTTTATTCTGGGTAGGCATCCTAGAGGAGGCTGCTTTGGAGTCTGTTTTAGAAATAGGAAGGTGGGAAGAGCTTCATGGATAATCTCCTTTTCCTCCAATATCTTGTTTCTACAGGGCGTTTGAACTGGTGGGTGAGTGTGGATCCCACCTGTCAGAGGCTGCTTCCTTTGGCAACTACTGGAGATGGGAACTGTCTCCTGCATGCAGCCTCCCTTGGTGAGTCTTGAAAGCAGTCCTCCATTTGCCTGCAGAAAGGAAGCAGTTGAGTCAAATCTCATGTGTAGGACTTGATCCAGACAACCTTGATCTTAGGCAGAAATGATGGTTCAGAGCAAGATTGTGCATGCATATGTGCGTGTCTGTGTGTTTATGTTGGCACAACAGGAAATGGGAGTGAGCCCTGCCTTTGTGAGTGAGATAGTGAAGAGAGCACAGATATTAGCTTGGGCTGGCTTTGAAAGCTGACCCCAAGAGTAGTGAGTAGGAGTAAGCCAGCAATGTATAGCTAGATGTGTGTGTGTGTGTACAATTCTACTTGATATTTATTCTTTTGGTGTATGAAAAAGATACATTTTTAGCAGTCCTTTGTAACACACACTTACTTTATTTTATTTATTTAGTTTTTGAGGTGGAGTCTCAGTCTGTTGCCCAGGCTGGAGTACAGGGGCATGATCTTGGCTCACTGCAACCTCCACCCCTGGGTTCAAGCGATTCTCCTGCCTCAGCCTCCCAAGTAGCTGGGATTACAGGTGGGAGCCACCATGCCCCGCTGTAAATAGGCTTAACATTTAAAGTAAGGGCTGGGTGCAGTGGCTCACGCCTATAATTCCAACATTGTGGGAGGCCAAGGTGGGAAGATCACTTGAGGCCAGGAGTTTGAGACCAGCCTGGTCAACACGGTGAAACCTCGTCTCTATTAAAAATATAAAAATTAGCCCGGCATGGTGGCAGGTGCCTGTAATCTCAGCTACTAGGGAGGCTGAGGCAGGAGAATCATTGAATCCGGGGGACGGAGGTTGCAGTGAGTGAGCCGAGATCACACCACTGTACTGCAGCCTGAGCAACGGAGCAAGACTCTGTCTCAAAAAATAAATAAATAAATAAATAAAAAGCCAGGCGTGGTGGCTCACACCTGTAATCCCAGCACTTTGGGAGGCCAAGGTGGGCCGATCACCTGAGGTCGGAAGTTCAAGACCAGCCTGGCCAACATCGTGAAACCCTGTATCTACTAAAAATACAGAAATTAGCCGGATATGTTGGTGGGCACCTGTAATCCCAGCTACTTGGGAGGCTGAGGCAGGAGAATCTCTTGAACACGGGAGGCGGAGGTTGCGGTAAGCCAAGACCACACATGGCATTCCAGCCTGGGGGACAGAGCGAAACTCTGTCTCAAAAAAAACAACAACAAAAACAAAAACCCACAAAAAAACCAAATAAACAAAAAATTAAGTCAATTTACAACTTAATATATTATTTGCAGCCTGGTGCCATGGCTCACACCTATAATCCCAGCACTTTGGGAGGGTAAAAAGGCAGGGGGGGTCACTTGAGGCCAGGAGTTCGAGACCAGCCTGGCCAACATGGTGAAACCCTGTCTCTACTAAAAATACATCAGTCAGCAGAGTCAAGCTGAGGTATCTTACCATTATGCTTTTTTGCCACAGGGATGTGGGGTTTCCATGATCGGGACTTGATGCTGCGGAAAGCTTTGTATGCACTGATGGAGAAGGGAGTCGAGAAGGAAGCATTGAAAAGGCGCTGGAGGTGGCAGCAGACACAGCAGAATAAAGAGGTGGGAGAGTGTGGGTGGGAGCACCTTGTTTCCTAAAGTTACCTAGCTACCAGAGTCACCTGGTGCCTGCCAGTAGAAAATATTTCCAAGTGTTTAAGTCAGTGTGACTCCCCTTATGATCCTGAAAATTGGACAAAATGCAGTTAACGCCAGTGGGGTAAATGCCTTCTGATGTGGTCATGAGAAGTGGTGGTGGGCATGAGACCTACAGAGAGGTTATCTAACATTGTGCTTTTCCCCCAATAGGTGCTTTATAGCTTTTAGTGGCAGTATTTTGCAAAATGAGTTATGACAATTCCATAGGATTTTTGTATTGTTTTGGTTTTTTTTGCTTGTAATAAGGCTAGATCAATTTTTAAAGACTTACGTTTTCAGCCCCTATAGAAATGTGAATACTTAAAAATCTTTTTGTACATAAATACCATTTGTTTTTCATATACTCAGTTTTAGTTTATTTTAAATTTTAAAAAGCATAAGGAACCAGCATTCTAATCACACACACACAAAAAGCATACCTGTTTAATTGAGTTTGAACAGTACTTCTCAGGAGTTTGACAGATATTGAGGCTGCTCTTATATAAGGGAGTAACAACAGATTGTTTGTACTTGCCCTCTCCAAAATGGGTTGGGCAAACTATGGCTGTTTTGTAAAAAAAAAAAAAAAAAAACAAAAACCAAAAAAACCCCACTTTTATCAGAACACAGCCCTGCGCATTTCTTGCATGTTTACACGTGTAACTGCTTTCTTCCTCCAACAGCGGAGTAGTAACATATGGCCTGCAAAGTCCATACTTATTGACTACCTGGCCCTTTACAGAAAAAGTTTGCTGATTACTTCCCTTCAATAATGACATTATGCCTTTACATAAAAATAATGAGACTCCCTATTTCCTCTTCCTGTGATTCTGTCTCCTATGTTTATATCTCCTGCTTTTTATGTATATCTTTTTTTTTTTTTTTGCCATGTTATGGCTGGATCTTTCTGGCATTTAATATGGCAGTATCTCTTCAGAAGCTTTCCTTTTTCGTCCATCTTTCTTTTTTTCTCATTTTATGAGAAATGAGAAAAGTCGCACCACTGTAGTAGTCAGCTTATGACAGAGTAGTCAGCTCTGTCATAACTGACAATATAGAAGAGTTTTTTTTGTTTTAGTTATTTAGAATTTTATGTCCTGAAGATTTAATATGTAAGTAGAACATGCTATGTTTCTTCCTCAAAAACATATAATCCAGTTGTTAAAAGTAGGATGATATTAAGATCAGAATCCTGTCCTTGAGCAGCCAGTCTTCCCCAGAAGATTCCTGAGGGAAATAAACCCATAGGGGCAAGGCCACATAAATGACATTCTTTATTAGCACCAAAAGCTAGAGCTAGCCTAGAATTTAGAATCCAAAGCCAGTCAGCAGTCAGTTTTGTGGCAGTCAACTTTGTCCTCTTCACTGTTGAGTTCAGATAATACCGGAACCTTAACCACTGCAGAAGCAAGAAAAGGCCAAACCAGAACATGCCAGCTATTAAGTAGAAATGACAGCAACAGCCAGAAAATAAGTGTACCCAATTTCAGTTATTAAAGCAATGACAGCTGTTATTCTAAAGATGGGGTTAGATTATAATGGTATTTAACCAGGAAACCCAGAAATACCCAAGTTCTATCCTTGGCCAGCCAGCCTTTCCCTCTCAGTCAGCCTTTCCCTCTAAAAGTCCCCAACATGCATAGAAAATAGTGGCTAGTAATGGAGTGATCGTTTTACTCCTTTTGCTCAGGGCAGTGAACGTTCATACTGAAAATGTGGCCTTCATAATTGTCTTAGCTTAGACCATTCATAGCATTATACCTACCTTGGGAGTGGGAATGGTAGGAGGGGGATAATGAACTTGGGAAGCTTCCTTTAGCTCCCCAGTACCAAAACCACACTAAGTTAGTTTTGATTTCCTGGGCTTCCTTGTTTTATGTTGAAATTGGTGGTGAGGCTCAGGAATAGTTTCTTAAATGTTAAAGCTAGAAGTGTACACCATCTAGTGGCTGTGTATATTATAACAGGAAGCAGAAACAGGCGAGGAAGAGGGAGCCGGATCCCTCCCGATGCGTCTATTGGAGTGACTGCAGCACTCCATATAGAACCTGGGCATCGCTTTATTTATTTATTTATTTATTTATTTATTTATTTATTTATGAGACAGAGTCTTGCTCTGTCGCCCAGGCTGGAGTGCAGTGGCACCATCTCAGCTCACTGCAAACTCTGCCTCCCGGGTTCACACCATTCTCCTGCCTCAGCCTCTCAAGTAGCTGGGACTACAGGTGCCCGCCACTACGCCCGGCTAATTTTTTGTACTTTTTAGTAGAGACGGAGTTTCACCGTGTTAGCCAGGATGGTCTCAATCTCCTGACCTCGTGATCCACCTGCCTCCGCCTCCCAAAGTGCTGGGATTACAGGCGTGAGCCACCGTGCCCAGCCCGCTCTCTTTATTTTTAATTGAAGTAAAATTTGTGATAGCATTTTACAAATTGAAATGTGTCAAATAGCTGTATCATTAAAAAATTTCCAATTAAATTTGTTCCCAGTCCCCCTCATGTTTCCAGTGATTCCTTCTACTCTGTCAGTGTGCGGTTAAGCAGTGTAGACTCGTTTTAATACTAATGTCAGCCAAATAAAATGAATAAGGTAAACTTATTTCCCTTATCATTATATACATCCTAAAGCCAACGTGTTTTAAAATTGCTTGTACCATTGCCTGGTCTCCTTTGGTAAAAATTGTAGTTTCACTTAGCATATGTTTATTGATTACAGTCACAAAATAGACCTTGGGCGTATTGCATAAAACCTGATCCTAGAGTAGAGGAGAAGATGGACATGTAAATATATAATTGCAACAGGTTATAACATGTATGACTCTCATGATAGACATCTCTGTAGCAGTTAATGCCGGCCAGGTGCGCTTGCTCATGCCTGTAATCCCAGCACTTTGGGAGGCCAAGGCAGGTGGATCACCTGTTAGTAGTTCGAGACTAGCCTGGCCAACATGGTGAAACCCCATCTCTACTAAAAATACAAAACTAGCCAGGCATGGTGGCATGCATGTGTAGTCCCAGCTACTCAGGAGGCTGAGGCAGGAGAATTGCTTGAACCTGAGAGGTAGAGGTTGCAGTGAGCCAAGATCATGCCACTGCACTCCATCCTGGGTGACAGAGCAAGACTTTGTCTCAAAACAAACAAACAAAAACAACAACAACAAAAAACAACTCTATAGCAGTTAGGGAGAGAGGATACAAAGGAAGGAGTGGTTGACTACCAAGGGAGATATAGGAGACTATTTAGAGGAATGATACTTGGGTTCTGTCCTAAAAGTTGAGAAATTGTTCACAAGGTCAGTAGAAAGTGAACTATTCCAGGCAGAAGGAACAACTTAGACAAAAGCTCAGTGGTATAAAACAACACGGTACATTTCAGGAACTACAGCTAATTCAGTGAGATATATCTGACTAGAGAAGTGGGTAGGGGCCAGGAGGTAGGCTTTGTATGCAGCGTTTCCATTTGGGAGGCTGAGGCAAGAGAATCGCTTGAACCCAGGAGATGGAGGTTGCAGTGAGCCGAGATTGTTCCTCTGTACTACAGCCTGGGCGACAGAGCGAGACTCCATCTCAAAAAAACAAACAAACAAAAAAAAAAAACAAAAAAAACGAAGGTATCCAGGTGTGGGGTGGGTGAAAGAAAGAGAGGAATATTAAATAATTCCTTGGTTTTGAGCTTGGATGTTTGGGTGATAGTTGGTACTATTCACTAAGGTAGGAAAATAGAAAGAAGAGTGGGTTTGGGAAAAAACAGGAGTTCTATTTTGACTACAGAGTTGAGGTAGCCATGGGCAGGTGGCATTCTCCAGTAGGTAGCTGGATATATGAATATAGAAATTAAGAAGTCTAGACTGGGTGCAGTGGCTCATGCCTGTAATCCCAGCATTTTGGGTGGCTGAGGCGGGTGGATCACCAGGTCAGGAGTTTGAGACCAGCCTGGCCAACATGGTGAAAGCCTGTCTCTACTAAAAATACAAAAATTAGCTGGGTATGTTGGTAGGTGCTGTAATCCCAGCTACTAGGGAGGCTGAGGCAGGAGAATCATTTGAACCCGGGAGGTGAAGGTTGCAGTGAGCCAAGATTGTGCCATTGCACTCCAGCCTGGGTGACTCTGTCTGAAAAAAAAAAAAAAAAGAAATTAATAAATCTGGACTGGAGATAGATGGTATATACCATACAGATGGTAGTGGGTGAGATTATGGCAGTAGAAGAGATCACCCAGAGGGAACCAAGGCGAAAATCATTGACACACCACAACTGTTTTGGGGGCACACAGAGTTTAGAGAAATAGTAAGCAATCTTATGGAAGCTAATGGTGAAGAAAATTTAAAAAGGAAAATAACCCATGGGAAGGCTAAGATGAGAACCAGGGTCCACTGAATTTGGCAATTAGAAGGTCATTGTTCTTTACCAAAATCAGGTAGGTGAAATGGTATGTGGCAGGTGGGTGAGCAGGATGGAGGGCAGAAACGGGACAGATTGCAATCGGTTAAAAAAGAATGGATTATAAAGAAGTGTAATAGTCATAGATTATTCGTTCATGGATCTTGACTGTAAAAGAGGGAAGAGATTTGACTTTGTAGTATAATTTGTAAACCAAGTGCTAAGGGATTAGGGAGTGGAGTAACAGTGAGTAAGGTAGAATAGGTATTGCCTCTTAGAACCCAGCCTCTAATTGCCCGATGTTCCCTGCCTGTCCTTCACACAGTCAGGGCTGGTATACACAGAGGATGAATGGCAGAAGGAGTGGAATGAACTGATCAAGCTTGCCTCAAGTGAACCCCGAATGCATCTAGGTACCAATGGAGCCAACTGTGGTGGGTAAGTATGGCTAAGGTGGGGAGCGGGAAACCTTCATAGAGTCCTCACTGGGCTTCCACAGCCCACTGTCTAGAGAGCTCTGTGCTAAGAGGATATTAGAAGGAAAGAGAGGAGCTATGCTAACGGCACAAAAGTGTAACAACATGATGTTTAGGAACTACAGGTAGTTCAGTATTGAACTGGAATATAAAGTAGCTCATCTAGACTTTGGAAACTTCAGGACAAATGACCCAGTATCTTCAGTAAGTAAACTGCAAGGAAAATAAAAAGGGACAAGGAACTTGTAGGTTTAAATGCAGTAAAAAGACATATCAGGCTGGGTGCGGTGTCTCACGCCTGTAATCTCAGCACTTTGAAGGGCTGAGGCAGGAGGATCGCGTGAGCCCAGGAGTTCGAAACCAGCCTGGGTAACATAGTGAGACCCCATTTCTTTTTTTTTTCTTTTCTTTTTTATTTTTTTTTGAGACAGAATCTCACTCTGTTGCCCAGGCTGGAGTGCAGTGGTGTGATCTCTGCTCACTGCATCCTCTGCCTCCCGGGTTCCAGTGATTCTCTGTTTCAACCTCCCAAGTAGCTGGGACTACAGGTGTGTGCCAGCACGCCCAGCTCATTTTCATGTTTTTATTAGAGACAGGGTTTCACCATTTTGGCCAGGGTGATCTCAAACTCCTGGCCTCAAGTGATCCACCTACCTTGGCCTCCCAAAGTGCTGGGATTACAGGCGTGAGCCACCATGCCTGGCCAGTGAGACCACATCTTTCCAAAAAAAAAAAAAAAAGAAAATTAGCCAGGCATGGTGGTGCACAATTAAGGAAATGTGAACAATGTCTCTGTGTTTGATTACTGTTAAAATTATAAAGTGTGATATTAATGGTATAGTGGTTGTTTAAAAAGGTAGTCCTGGCCAGGCGCAGTGGCTCATGCCTATAATCCCAGCACTTTGGGAGGCCAAGGTGGTTGGGAATTCGAGACCAGCCTGGCCAACATGGTGAAACCCCGTCTCTACTAAAAATACAAAAAATTAGCTGGGCGTGGTGCTGGGCGGCTGTAATCCCAGCTACTTGAGAGGCTAAGGCAGGAGAATTGCTTGAACCCAGGAGGCAGAGATTGCAGTCAGCTGAGATCACGCCACTGTACTCCAGCCCTGGCGACAGAGTGAGACTCCATCTCAAAAAAAAAAAATAAATAAATAAAAAGGTAGTCCTTTATTTTTTTAGAGATAGAAACTGAAATAAAATAAAAACAGATGAAATTACATAACGTCCAGGATTTGCTTCAAAATAATCTGGTGGGAGCCCCGTGGTGGGGGAGGGAGGTAAATAGATTTGAGGCGTAGTGAAACAAGGTTGACCATGTGTTGAAGATGGCTGAATAGCAACAGCTCCAATCTACAGCTCCCAGCTTGAGTGACGCAGAAGAGGGATGATTTCTGCATTTCCAACTGAGGTACTGGGTTCATCTCACTGGGGCTTGTCGGACAGTGGGTGTAGCCCATGGAGTGTGAGCTGAAGCAGGGCAGGGCATCACCTCACCTGGGAAGTGCAAGGGGTTGGCGAATTCCCTTTCCTAGCCAAGGGAAGCTGTGACAGACGGTACCCGGAAAATTGGGACACTCCCACCCTAATAGTGTGCTTTTCCAACGGTCTTAGCAAATGGCACACCAGGAGATTATATCCCGCGCCTGGCTTGGAGGGTCCCACGCCCATGGAACCTTGCTTACTGCTAGCACAGCAGTCTGAGATTGAACTGCAAGGCGGCAGCGAGGTTGGGGGAGGGGCGTCCGCCATTACTGAGGTGTGAGCGGGTAAAAAAAGCGACTGGGAAGCTCGAACTGGGGGGAGCCCACCGCAGCTCAAGGAGGCCTGCCTGCCTCTGTAGACTCCACTTCTGTGGGCAGGGCATAGCTGAACAAAAGGCAGCAGAAACTTCTGCAGACTTAAACGTCCCTGTCTGACAGCTTTGAAGAGAGTAGTGGTTCTTCCAGCACGGAGTTCGAGATCTGAGAACGGACAGACTCCCTCCTCAAGTGGGTCCCTGACCCCCGAGTAGCCTAACTGGGAGACACCTCCCAGTAGGGGCCAACTAACATCTCATACAGCTGGGTGCCGCTGTGAGACGAAGCTTCCAGAGGAAGGATCAGGCAGGAACATTTACCGTTCTGCAATATTTGCTGTTCTGCAGCCTCCACTGGTGATACCCAGGCAAACAGGGTCTGGAGTGGACCTCCAGCAAACTCCAACAGACCTGCAGCTGAGGGTCCTGACTGTTAGAAGGAAAACTAACAAACAGAAAGGACATCCACACCAAAACCCCATCTGTACATCACCATCATCAAAGACCAAAGGTAGATAAAACCACAAAGATGGGGAGAAACCAGAGCAGAAAAGCTGAAAATTCTAAAAATCAGAGTGCCTCTTCTCCTCCAAAGTAACGCAGCTCCTCTCCAGCAACAGAAAAAAGCTGGACGGAGAATGACTTTGACAAGTTGAGAGAAGGCTTCAGACGATTGATAATAACAAACTCTGAGCTAAAGGAGGATGTTCGAACCCATCACAAAGAAGCTAAAAACCTTGAAAAAAGATTAGACGAATGACTAACTAGAATAAACAACGTAGAGAAGACTTTAAATGACCTGATGGAGCTGAAAACCATGGCACGAGAACTATGCGACGCATGCACAAGCTTTAGTAGCCAATTCGATCAAGTGGAAGAAAGGGTATCAGTGATTGAAGATCAAATGAATGAAATGAAGCGAGAAGTTCAGAGAAAAAAGAGTAAAAAGAAACGAATAAAGCCTCCAAGAAATATAGGACTATGTGAAAAGACCAAATCTATGTCTGATCGGTGTACCTGAAAATGACGAGGAGAATGGAACCAAGCTGGAAAACACTCTTCAGGATATTATTCAGGAGAACTTCCCCAACTTAGCAAGGCAGGCCAACGTTCAAATTCAGGAAATACAGAGAACGCCACAAAGATACTCCTTGAGAAGAGCAACTCCAAGATACATAATTGTCAGATTCACCAAAATAGAAATGAAGGAGAAAATGTTAAGGGCAGTCAGAGAGAAAGGTCGGGTTACCCACAAAGGGAAGCCCATCAGACTAACAGCAGATCTCTCAGCAGAAACGCTACAAGCCAGAAGAGAGTGGCAGCCAATATTCAACATTCTTAAAGAAAAGAATTTTCAACCCAGAATTTCATATCCAGCCAAATAAGCTTCATAAGTGAATGAGAAATAAAATCCTTTACAGACAAGCAAATGAGGAGAAATTTTGTCACCACCAGGCCTGCCTTACAAGAGCTCCTGAAGGAAGCACTAAACATGGAAAGGAACAACCGGTACCAGCCACTGCAAAAACATGCCAAAATGTAAAGACCATTGATGCTAGGAAGAAACTGCATCAACTAACAAGCAAAATAACCAGCTAACATCATAATGACAGGATCAAATTCACACATAACAGTATTAACCTTAAATGTAAAAGGGCGGCCGGGCGCGGTGGCTCAAGTCTGTAATCCCAGCACTTTGGGAGGCCGAGACGGGTGGATCATGAGGTCAGGAGATCGAGACCATCCTGGCTAACACGGTGAAACCCCGTCTCTACTAAAAAATACAAAAAACTACCTGGGCGAGGTGGTGGGCGCCTGTAGTCCCAGCTACTCGGGAGGCTGAGGCAGGAGAATGGCATGAACCCAGGGGGCGGAGCTTGCAGTGAGCCGAGATCTGGCTACTACACTCCAGCCTGGGTGACAGAGCAAGACTCTGTCTCAAAAAAAAAAAAAAAAAAAAAAAAAAAGTAAATGGGCTAAATGCTCCAAGTAAAAGACGCAGACTGGCAAATTGGATAAAGAGTCAAGACCCATCAGTGTGCTGTATTCAGGAGACCCATCTCAGGTGCAGAGACACACATAGGCTCAAAATAAAGGGATGGAGGAAGATCTACCAAGCAAATGGAAAACAAGAAAGCAGGGGTTACAATCCTAGTCTCTGATAAAACAGACTTTAAACCGACAAAGATCAAAAGAGACAAAGAAGGCCATTACAAAATGGTAAAGGGATCAATTCAACAGGAAGAGCTAACTATCTTAAATATATATGCACCCAATACAGGAGCACCCAGATTCATAAAACAAATCCTTAGAGACCTACAGGGAGACTTAGGCTCCCATACAATAGTAATGGGAGACTTTAATACCCCACTGTCAACATTAGACAGATCGAGACAGAAAATTAATAAGGATATCCAGGACTTAAACTCAGCTCTGCACCAAACAGACCTAATAGACATCTACAGAACTCTCCACCCCAAATCAACGGAATATAGATTCTTCTTAGCACCACATTGCAGTTATTCCGAAACTGACCACATAGTTGGAAGTAAAGCACTTCTCAGCAAATGTAAAAGAACAGAAATTATAACAAACTGTCTCTCAGACCACAGTGTAATCAAATTAGAACTCAGGATTAAGAAACTCACTCAGAACTGCTCAACTGCATGGAAACTGAACAACCTGCTCCTGAATGACTACTGCGTACATAACGAAATGAAGGCAGAAATAAAGATGTTCTTTGAAACCAATGAGGACAAAGACACAACATACCGGAATCTCTGGGACACAGTTAAAGCAGTGTGTAGAGGGAAATTTGTAGCACTAAATGCCCACAAGGGAAAGCAGGAAAGATCTAAAATTGACACCCTCACATCACAATTAAAAGAACTAGAGAAGCAAGAGCAAACACATTCAAAAGCTAGCAGAAGGCAAGAAATAACTAAGATCAGAGCAGAACTGAAGGAGATAGAGATACAAAAAACCCTTCAAAAAATCAATGAATCCAGGAGCTGTTTTTTTGAAAAGATCAACAAAATTGATAGACCACTAGCAAGACTAATAAAGAAGAGAGAAGAATCAAATAGATGCAATAAAAAATGATAAAGGGGATATCACCACCGATCCCACAGAAATACAAACTACCATCAGAGAATACTATAAACACCTCTAAGCAAATAAACTAGAAAATCTAGAAGAAATGGATACATTCCTGGACACATACACCCTCCCAAGACTAAACCAGGAAGAAGTTGAATCCCTGAATAGACCAATAGCAGGCTCGAAATTGAGGCAATAATTAATAGCCTACCAATCAAAAAAAGTCCAGGACGAGACGGATTCACAGCCGAATTCTACCAGAGGTACAAGGAGGAGTTGGTACCATTCCTTCTGAAACTATTCCAATCAATAGAAAAAGAGGGAATCCTCCCTAACTCATTTTATGAGGCCAGCATCATCCGGATAGCAAAGCCTGGCAGAGACACAACAGAAAAGAATTTTAGACCAATATCCCTGATGAACATTGATGCATAAATCCTCAATAGAATACTGGCAAACCGAATCCAGCAGCACATCAAAAATCTTATCCACCAAGATCAAGTTGGCTTCATCCCTGGGATGCAAGACTGGTTCAATATATGCAAATAAGTAAACATAGTCCATCGTATAAACAGAATCAAAGACAAAAACCACATGATTATCTCAGTAGATGCAGAAAAGACCTTCGACAAAATTCAACAGCTCTTCATGCTAAAAACTCTCAATAAACTATATATTGATGAGACATATCTCAAAATAATAAGAGCTATTCATGACAAACCCACAGCCAATGTCATACTGAATAGGCAAAAACTGGAAGCATTCCCTTTGAAAACTTCCAGGGCACAAGACAGGGATGCCCTTTCTCACCATTCCTATTCAACATAGTGTTAGACGTTCTGGCTAGGGCAATCAGGCAGGAGAAAGAAATAAAGGGTATCCAATCAGGAAAAGAGGAAGTCAAATTGTCCCTGTTTGCAGATGACATGATTGTATATTTAGAAAACCCCGTCGTCTCAGCCCAAAATCTCCTTAAGCTGATAAGCAACTTCAGCAAAGTCTCAGGATACAAAATCAATGTGCAAAAATCACAAGCATTCTTATACAGCAATAATAGACAGAGAGCCAAATCATGAGTGAACTCCCATTCACAATTGCTTCAAAGAGAATAAAATACCTAGGAATCCAACTTACGAGGGATATGAAGGACCTCTTCAAGAACTACAAACCACTGCTCAACGAAATAAAAGAGGACACAAACAAATGGAAGAACATTCCATACTCATGGATAGGAAGAATCAATATCGTGAAAATGGCCATACTGCCCAAGGTAATTTATAGATTCAATGCCATCCCCATCAAGCTACCAGTGACTTTCTTCACAGAATTGGAAAAAACTACTTTAAAGTCTGTATGGAACCGAAAAAGAGCCCTCATTGCCAAGACAATCCTAAGCCAAAAGAACAAAACTGGAGGCATCATGCTACCTGACTTCAAACTATACTACAAGCCTATAGTAACCAAAACAGCATGGTACTGGCACCAAAACAGAGATGTAGACGAATGGAACAGAACAGAGCCCTCAGAAATAATACCACACATGTACAACCATCTGATCTTTGACAAACCTGACAAAAACAAGAAATGGGGAAAGGATTCCCTATTTAATAAATGGTGCTGGGAACACTGGCTAGCTGTAAGTAGAAAGCTGAAACTGGATCCCTTCCTTACATCTTATACAAAAATTAATTCAAGATGGATTAAAGACTTAAATGTTAGACCTACAACCGTAAAAACCCTAGAACAAAACCTAGGCAATACCATTCAGGACACAGGCATGGGCACGGGCTTCATGTCTAAAACACCAAAAGCAATGGCAACAAAAGCCCAAATAGACAAATGGGATCTAATTAAACTAAAGAGCTTCTGCACAGCAAAAGGAACCACCATCAGAGTGAACAGGCAACCTACAGAATGGGAGAAAATTTTTACAACCTACCCATCTGGCAAAGGGCTACTATCCAGAATCTACAAAGAACTCAAACAAATTTACAAGAAAAAAACAACTCCATCAAAAAGTGGGCGAAGGATATGAACAGACACTTCTCAAAAGGAGACATTTATGCAGCCAACAGACGCATGAAAAAATGCTCATCATCACTGGCCATCAGAGAAATGCAAATCAAAACCACAATGAGATACCATCTCACACCAGTTAGAATGGCGATCATTAAAAAGTCAGGAAACAACAGGTGCTGGAGAGGATGTGGAGAAATAGGAACACTGTTGGTGGGACTGTGAACTAGTTCAACCATTGTGGAAGACAGTGTGGCGATTCCTCAAGGATCTAGAACTAGAAATACCATTTGACCCAGCCATCCCGTTACTGGGTATATACTCAAAGGATTATAAGTCATGCTGCTGTAAAGACACATGCACACGTATGTGTATTGTGGCACTATTCACAATAGTAAAGACCTGGAACCAACCCAAATGTCCATCAATGATAGACTGGATTAAGAAAATGTGGCACATACACACCATGGAATACTCTGCAGCCATAAAAAAGCATGAGTTCATGTCCTTTGCAGGGACATGGATGAAGCTGGAAGCCATCATTCTGAGCAAACTATCTCAAGGAGAGAAAACCAAACACTGCGTGTTCTCACTCATAGGTGGGAATTGAACAATGAGAACACTTGGACATAGGGTGGGGAACATCACACACCAGGGCCTGTTGTAGGGTGGGGGGCGGGGGGAGGGATAGCATTAGGAGATATACCTAATGTAAATGACAAGTTAATGGGTGCAGCACACCAACATGGCACATGTAGACATGTAAAACAAACCTGCACATTGTGCACATGTACCCTAGAACTTAAAATATAAAAAAAAAAAAATGTGCAGGAGCAGCAAGCAGTTCCCATGCTACCCTAGATCTGAGGAATAGCTTTGGGTGCATTCCTGAAAGTGCAGCCTAGAATCTGTTTATTGATCCATTTAGTACTGACACAAGCCTGTAATATGCTGTAATAAACTTTCTCTTTAAAGGAAAAAAAAAGGTTGACCATGTGTTTATAATTGTTAAAGCTGGGTGATGGATGCATGAGTGTTTAGTATACTATCATTTCTAGTATTGAATGTGTTTAAAATTTTGAAATTTTCCATAATGGTTAAAAATTATAACCTATCCAGATTTGGTTGTACATAAGAATAATCTGGGAGAGTTATTTAAAATGCTAATTTCTGGACCTCCACCCCAGAAAAGTCCAGTTGAGTTGGACAGAGGTAAGGCCCAGAAATCTTTGTTTGTAATAAGCATCCAGTATTGAATAAAATTGCTTTAGGGGGTGGAAGCCATTGAATATTGAGTATGTGAATGACAGGAGCAAATTTGTCCCTCCATATTTGAACACACTGACTCCACTGGTTAATGAAGTGGAAAGGAGTGAGATAAGAGGCAGTTGTAGTAATCCAGGAAAGGGCCATGGATGTGAACAGTGAGGTAGACTGAAGATAGGCCATGGGAGACAGATAAAAGAAACACACAGGAAATGGGATTGGTGAAACCACGTGATTACTGGAAGGTGAGAGATAAAAGCACAGTAAATATTCCACAAATTTCTGATTGGGCTACTGGATAGATGGTGAGGCTGTTCTTTAAGTGAAGGAACATAGGAAAGGAATTGTGTTTGGTCGTTTTTATAAGACATGAGTGTGACGTGTGGGTGGTTGTAGTATATGAAGTAAGTAGGATGAAGCTATGCAGTTGTGTATTGAGCTACTGGATAAAGAGAATGGAGAGAGGCTATTGAACAGGAGGAATATTAAGAGATAGGGATTACCTCCAAATTCCTAACACTGCTTTAACCCCAGAGACTTCAAATCTCTTTTCTTGGATTTCCCCATATGTGAAAAGGAAGTAGAAACAGCTATGGTAGCATAAAATAATCAGCTACATCGGTGGCAGCCTTAAGATTGGAAAACCAGGAAAGGGCATTCTTCTTTTCCCTTTGTGCAGAACTGGTCTTCAGGGTCTCCTGTTTCTACTCTCTCATTTTTACCGCACCCCTTCTACTCTCTTCCCCTCCCGCCGTTCCAGGGTGGAGAGTTCTGAGGAGCCTGTATATGAGAGCCTTGAAGAGTTTCACGTCTTTGTCCTTGCTCATGTGCTTAGGAGGCCCATAGTCGTCGTGGCAGACACCATGCTGAGGGACTCCGGAGGGGAAGGTGAGTCAGCCAGTCAGTCCTCACTCCATCCTGAGCACCCCCTTTTGCAGAGCCTTAGGCTAAGCATTGGAAGGAAGGCAGGAAAGGGGATATATAGACCCTTGGGGAAAAAGCAAGTTATCAATTAGAATAGTGCAAAATGCTCAAGAGATTCTGAGTAAAGCAGTTGGGATTAGTTGACAGAGCTTCTTAGGAAAGAATTATTAAACATGTTGGAATGAAAGCAGGGGCTCAGTTGGCAGAATGGGATGAAGGGATTGTCCACTAGGCAGAAACATAGCCTTCATAATAATCTTCATGGCTTCCTGCAGCATTTGCCCCTATTCCCTTTGGAGGAATCTATCTGCCTTTGGAGGTCCCAGCCAGCCAATGTCACCGCTCCCCTCTGGTGCTCGCATATGATCAGGCCCACTTTTCTGCACTCGTGTCCATGGAGCAGAAGGAGAATACCAAGGAACAAGGTGCTGAATGACATGTCTTTTGGTCTGCATTATTTTTACTTGAAAAACTTGAATGAGATCTAATGTAGGAGGAAAGAATTAAGTGACATGTAAGCCCAGACAGCACATGTTGATACTGTTTTATTAAGCTATAAGTTATGCCAGAGTTTTCAAATTAAAAAAAAAAAAAAAGTGGGGGTTTGGGAGTAAAGCAAGACCTATATTCCCACTTCTGGAGTAAAGGCTTATGATTAAGGTGGTAAGAGCTTCTAAATGATGCTTTTCTAATTTGTGTTAAATTATGACTGAATTATCTGAATATACATTAACTGGAAAGAACATCGTGAGAGTTAGTTAACTGACTGGTGGGGACTCAGGGAGATTTGTGGCCTAAAACATGTGCTGTGTGGTAGCGGGAAAACTAGCCAATTAGTTTTAATGCTGGGCTAATTCACATGTAAGAACTGAGAAGTGACTACAATTAAAGATCTTAGTATGATTTTAGTGAAGTAAGTCTGTGTTCAGTTGCCTTTCTCTCTCAAGGAAATTCCTTAATGATACGTTTCTTCCTCCCCAGCTGTGATCCCACTTACAGATTCAGAGTATAAGCTGCTGCCCTTGCACTTTGCTGTGGACCCTGGAAAAGGATGGGAGTGGGGCAAAGATGATAATGACAATGTCCGATTGGCCAGGTAAGCCAGGCCTAGTCTTTTCATCTACTTTGTAGGTGGGATTTCTTCCACATGCAGCATCCATCTCCCCGGGATTTTTCCTCAGCTCAGGCAAGACAGTCACAAGCTAAGGCGAGTTTTGTGAAGATGGGGAGGTAGAGGACAGGTTGGGCACCGGGACTCTTTCATGGTGTAGCTGCTTTTTCTCCCTCTGAAAGAGATGGGAATCCTAGCATCTCAACTTGTTCTTTTCTTACAATAGGAAAAGTGTTCATGTACTGATTCATTCCTAAAAGAGTAATCAGAAAATCAGGATAATAAGGCCGGGCGTGGTGGCTTATGCCTGTAATCCCAGCACTTTGGGAGGCCGAGGTGGGTGGATCACGAGGTCAGGAGTTCAAGACCAGCCTGGTCAATATGGTGAAACCTCGTTTCTACTAAAAATAAAAAAGTTAACTGGGTGTGGTAGCGTGCACCTGTAGTCCCGGCTACTTGGGAGGCTGAGGTAGCAGAATCACTTGAACTTGGGAGCTGGAGGTTGCAGTGAGCCGACATCGTGCCACTGCACTCCAGCCTGGGTGACAGAGTGAGACTGTGTCTCAAAAAACAGAAAGAAAGAAAGAAAGAAAATCAGGAGAATCAAATCACTTATCTTAGCCCAAGTGAGAGGAGTTTTAAAGAGTTGATCAAGGCTGGACGCGGTGGCTCATGCCTGTAATCCCAGCATGTTGGGAGGCTGAGGTGGGCGAATCACCTGAGGTCGGGAGTTTGAGACCAGCCTGGTCAACATGGAGAAACCTCGTCTCTACTAAAAATACAAAATTAGCGAGGCGTGGTGGCGCATGTCTATAATCCCAGCTACTCGGGAGGCTGACGCAGGAGAATCACTTGAACCCAGGAGGCAGAGGTTGCGGTGAGCTGAGATGGTGCCATTACACTCCAGTATGGGCAACAAGAGCGAAACTCCATCCAAAATAAATAAATAAATAAATAAGTGATCAAAATAGTTTGCTCTGAGTTTTTGCCCTTCTGGAATTTAAACTAATAGCAAGATAAATATGTTCCCTACCCTCTCAGCCCCCACTCTACCTCCCTATGGCTTGTTAAGCTTTCCTTCTGCCTCCTCCATCAACTTCCTGATGGAGAGTGTATGAATGCAAAAGCTCCTCCCTTAGTACTTACCCAGCGCTTTCCTCTCTGGGCTCCTGCCACTGGGTCCCAGCTAAGAGAGTTTGATTTTAAAATCCAGAGTTTATGACTTTTTAAAAATAACCTCTCACCTAATTATCAAAAGCTCCTTCTAAATAATATTTACAACAACAACAATAATAATGGCTACTGTCTAGTATTTTCCATTTTCCAGACACTGTGCTGGCTCTTTCCAAACACTATTTTAATCTTTACAACAACCCTGCAAGATAGATATTATCTATACCCATTCTTAGCTGCAACTGAGTTTCAGGGAGGTTGAAGTGACTTGCTTAAGGTCATAAAGCTTATTAATTAGTGGAGAAATAGTTCAAACCCAACCCTATTTGAGTCCTAAGCCATGTAGCCCTCTCCCACCCTTTCTCCCAACTATATCAAATTGCTTTGCTTTTGAAAGGTCACAGTGAATTTTTTTTTTCTCTTTTTCATAGTGTAATTCTGTCCCTAGAGGTCAAATTGCATCTGCTGCATAGCTACATGAATGTGAAGTGGATCCCACTGTCCTCTGATGCACAGGTGAAGACTTCTCCCATATCTACCCTGGTGTGTCTGCATTTCATTTTCAGTGACAGAACAAGGAGATCTGGGATGGTTTCCTTCTGAATCTATTCTGAGTGGTGGCTTACAATTCAAGGTTAGAAGTAACTAGAAGCTGTCAAATAAGTTCCAAACACACTTTTTCCTGTTTTTATTGTATTTTTTATTTATTTATATTTTTTGAGATGGAGTCTTGCTCTGTCGCCCAGGCTGGAGTGCAATGGCACAATCTTGGCTCATTGCAACCTCCGCCTCCTGGGTTCAAGCGATTCTCCTGCCTCAGCCTCCTGAGTAGCTGGGATTACAGGCATGCGCCACCAAGTCCAGCTAATTTGTGTATTTTTAGTAGAGGGCAGGTTTCACCATCTTGGCCAGGCTGGTCTTGAATGCCTGACCTCAGATGATCTGCCTGCCTTGGCCTCCCGCAGTGCTGGGATTACAGGCGTGAGCCACCGCGCCTGGCCTTTCCTGCCTTTTTTTTTTTTTTTTTAAGAGGAAGTCTTGCTCTGTCACCCAGGCTGAAGTGCAGTGGCACAATCTTGGCTCACAGCAACCTCCGCTTCGCGGGTTCAAGCGATTCTCCTGCCTCAGCCTCACGAGTAGCTGGGATTACAGATGTGTGCCACCACACCCAGCTGATATTTGTATTTTTAGTAGAGATGGGGTTTCACTATGTTGGCCAGGCTGGTCTCGAACTCCTGACCTCAGGTGATCCACCCACCTTGGCCTCCCAAAGTTCTGGGATTACAGGCATGAGCCACCGCACCCGGCCCTTTCCTGCTTTTTTAAAACCGTTAGTCTCCTGTTTTCCACATCTCCTCTCCAGCCAGGCTCTGTTATCTGATACTGAAACATATATATATTTTTTGAGATGGAGTCTTGCTCTTGTCGCCCAGGCTGGAGTGCAGTGACACGATCTCGGCTCACTGCAACCTCCACCTCCTGGGTTCAAGCGATTCTCCTGCCTCAGCCTCCCGAGTAGCTGAGATTACAGGTGCCCGCCATCATGCCCAGCTAATTTTTGTATTTTTTTCTTTGAGATGAAGTTTCGCTCTTGTTGCCCAGGCTGGAGTACAGTGGTGCGATCTCAGCTCACTGCAACTTCCGCCTCCTGGGTTCAAGCGATTCTCCAGTGTCAGCCTCCTGAGTAGCTGGGATTACAGACATGCACCACCATGTCCGGCTAATTTTGTATTTTTAGTGGAGACAGGGTTTCTCCATGTTGGCCAGGCTGGTCTGGAACTCCCGACCTTAGGTGATCCGCCCACCTCGGCCTCCGAAAGTGCTGGGATTACAGGCATGAGTCACCACGCCTGGCTTAACATATTCTTTAAGAAAGGTTTTCAGGACTCTTTGTTGAACTTGAGATGATCATTATTTTGTCCTAAGTCTTCTGTAGATAGACCTCTGTTTTGGGCACTAGGAGACGGAGTAGCTTAAAGAGCTCATAATTCAGTGGGCTCTGAGTTAGAACAGGAGCACAGGAGTAAGGGCAAATTGATGAACTCCAATGCGGAATGTATAAAAGTTGAGGGGATACAAAGTGGCTAGACTTGGTTAGTTTTGATTAGTCAAGACTTTCTTGAGATTAGTTTTGAGCAGAATTTGGCATAGAGAAATTTATAATGAAGAACATTCTAGTGCCTGGGCCTCTCACCCAGAAGCCACATATCATATGGTTGCTCGTTGTTCTAAATGAACAGAAAGGCTTCATTCTACTATCTCCTTATTACAGAAGGGAGTCAGATTGCAGTGGGGGAGAAAGCTGACTGACTGGAACCCAGGAAGGACAGTGTCATCCTAGGTGACCCTTCCCTCATCATGACAGCAGCCCTTCTCTGGAGCAAGGCAGTCACTAGGCAGTCACACAAAGGATGGAGTTCATAGGTGTCCACCCTTCTTCTACCTGGCTAATTTCTATAGCCATGACTGCAGGGAGCTCCCTTAGCCAGGTGGATGGGCTAGAGTCCCTGGGGGATTCCCCCATCCCAGGCTGCTGGGATAACTGTCAACAGTGTTCTTGTCTCTTCCAGGCTCCTCTGGCCCAGCCTGAGTCCCCCACTGCCTCAGCTGGAGATGAGCCCCGGTCCACTCCTGAGTCTGGAGACTCAGACAAGGAGTCAGTTGGCAGCAGTTCCACCAGCAACGAGGGCGGCCGGCGGAAGGAGAAGTCAAAGCGAGATCGGGAGAAGGAAAAGAAGAGAGCAGATTCTGTAGCTAACAAACTGGGCAGCTTTGGCAAAACCTTGGGCAGCAAGCTCAAGAAGAACATGGGGGGCCTGATGCACAGCAAGGGGTCGAAGCCTGGAGGGGTGGGGACAGGGTCGGGGGGAAGCAGCGGCACTGAGACACTGGAGAAGAAGAAGAAAAACGCACTGAAGAGCTGGAAGGGTGGCAAGGAGGAGGCAGCTGGGGATGGGCCTGTGTCTGAGAAGCCCCCAGCTGAGTCTATTGGTAACGGAGGGAGCAAGTATAGCCAGGAGGTGATGCAGAGCCTGAGCATTCTGAGGACTGCCATGCAAGGGGAGGGGAAGTTTATTTTTGTTGGAACCCTGAAGATGGGTCACCGTCACCAGTATCAGGAGGAGATGATCCAGCGCTACCTTTCTGATGCTGAGGAGAGATTCCTGGCAGAACAGAAGCAGAAGGAGGCAGAGAGGAAGATCATGAATGGAGGAATAGGGGGTGGCCCTCCTCCAGCCAAAAAGCCAGAGCCAGATGCTAGGGAAGAGCAGCCGACCGGTCCCCCAGCAGAGTCCAAGGCAATGGCATTTTCTACTGGCTACCCTGGGGGCTTTACTATCCCTCGGCCTTCTGGGGGTGGAGTCCACTGCCAGGAACCCCGGAGGCAATTGGCAGGAGGTCCATGTGTCGGGGGCCTACCACCATATGCCACCTTCCCCAGACAGTGCCCTCCTGGGCGACCCTACCCCCATCAGGACAGCATCCCTTCTCTGGAGCCAGGCAGCCACTCTAAGGATGGAGTTCACAGGGGTACATTGTTACCACCCCCCTACCGAGTGGCCAATTCCTATAGCAATGGCTACAGAGAGCCCCCTGAGCCAGATGGATGGGCTGGAGGTCTCCGGGGGCTTCCCCCAACCCAGACCAAATGCAAACAACCGAACTGCAGCTTCTATGGACACCCTGAGACAAACAACTTCTGTTCCTGTTGTTACAGGGAAGAACTGAGGAGGAGGGAGCGGGAACCGGATGGGGAGCTCCTGGTGCACAGGTTCTGAATGGGTGGAACATTGAAGGGCAAGGAGGCTAAACAAAGTTAAGCTCAACTAATTGGCTCATCAAGAACACAGTCCCCATGTTGATGGGGCAAATGCAGTAATGTTTGTGGGAGCCTGCCTGGAAACTTTTAAGTGTGTGCGCACAGGAGTGCTGCCAGGCTGGCAAGAGCAGGTCGGGGCTGGATGGCGCCCCAGGGGCTGTACTATTCCCCTGCAGAGCTTGACTTGATGAGACTGAGGTACAAGGGGGAAAGATGGCGATTCTGTCTTACAACCTCCTGGGTCCCATCCAAGGACCTAAGAGAAAGTAGCAGGGGAAGGTTTGGTGTGTGGGGGTGGGAGGTGGGCAGAAGTCTTGGGGAGGAATGGGCAAAGGAGGTTCTCAGTCAATAAAAGAAAACCAAAGTTCTTTAGGTTGGGAAAAAGCACATGGTGGTGGAGTGAGAGGTGTGGAGGGGAAGTGGGAAATTGGACATATTTGCTATTGATTTGAATTAAGATAGAAATTAAGGTTGGATAAATTCTTCTCCTTGAAGGATCTGGAAAGACAAGGCAGTAATGTGTCCTCATGGGTGCCTGTTAGGAGGTGGGGGTAGTTTAAATCCGTTTGTTTAGATGGGAAAGGGAGGAACTTAAAGGGAAATCGTTTTCCTCTTAAGCTTTATTTCCTTCCAAGCAGTCATCTGTCACCTGTTACAGTTTGAGAAGAGTTGAGAAGAGATTGCTGATTACCCCCTATCTTTTCCTCATCTAAGTCTTTAATTGTATTTGTTTAAGTTCCCAGTGGGAAAGGGAAGAGCGTGGTGAGAATAGCAGTCGTGCGTGTTGCATTTTCTCCAGGTGAATTGGGACAGAACTGATCTATTTTTTAACCACGGCAATAACCATACATTGGGGTTTGAGCGCACCTTGGGAGGGGTGGGAGGACAGACATTTTAGCCAGACTATTTCAAACAAAACCAAAAACCTAAGTAGAGCACTACAATCCTTTATGGCTGCTGCGTTTCTGTAGAAAGCAACTTATTTTATTGACTTTTTTTTAAGGAAAAGACCCCAGCAAGCAAAAACATTTAAGAAATGATTTTTTTTCTCCTACTTAAGTGGTTCTTTCTCCCTTTGCTCTACTTTTGGAGAATGAACTTAACATCCCGGCTTCTTTTGTTAAGCCATAGCTGACCTTAATCTGTGGTTAGTTTATTAAAATAATTAAAAATACTTTATAAGAAGAGATATTTTTGATATTAGGACTGATGTTGAAATATATAGGGGCAATTTATAAAAAGGTAGTTAGAGAAATATATTTTAGTGAACTATAACCACAGAGCACAGATGACTCCCAATGAGCTGATCTGTCTTTAGATTTCTCCCTTTCCCTGACCCATCCCTGTTCTCTAGGGGCTGGGAGTGGGGATGTGGACACAGGAGGGGGAGCTCCTTCACATTTTGCACAAAGCACAAGTCTAAACAGCCTATGCTCTGGCCAGAGCCATTTCTAAGAGCTTTAAACCAGAAGACCTATCCTGGGCCAATTTTCCTTTTTCTTTATATTATTTTCCGGGAAAAAAAAGTCAACTATGCAATTGTATACACTCCCGGGTGGATGTGAAGAAGGAGAATAAGTGTACTTATGTGTCCAGAGTATTAACTGGGGCTGTTTTTCTGTGTTTGGATTTCTCTTTTGAGGTATGTACTCATAACCTATCCCGTGGGACGTAATCCCCACATTTGATCTAAAGCAGTTGTGCATACATGCACGCACATGTGTGCGTACATATATGTGTGTGTGTTTTCCTCCTCGGTAGCCAGTCAAGATTGTCCTCATTGGAAATGCTCACGGTTTAGAGAGGTTATTTTCTCCTCAACAAACTCAGAAATCACCTATTTTCCAAATCTGATTTAATAATTTCCTATGGCTATTAATTCTTAGGGTTTTTTCTTTGAAAATAGATTTGTTTTAAGGAAGCAGTGAGATTCCAAAGGAAGGGATGTGTATATGTCTAAGCAGGTCTGGAACCTGGTATGAGATGAGCACTCCCCTAAGGTGCAAAATTTAAGGGTTACTATAAAACTAATTAATCAAGATACTTCTAAAAATGCAGTATTTAAAAAATTAGTGCAAAAAATTTATGTTGAGTAAAATAGTGAAATCTTACAGGATCTGACAGGACTGAGATTAGGAGGAGGGAAGTGGGACTGAATTGAGTAAGTATAGGGATGAATCATTTTAATTTAAATTTTAATACATTGTCCATCATAGATTTTTTTTACATTAATTGTGATTTTTAAAAAATGCTGCATTAAAATAGTATTTATCTTGGTTACTGGGTTTTTGGGCACTCGTTAAATTTTGTGTCCAAGGTGAGTGCTTTACTCACCTCACCCTAGCTACGTCCCTGTTTCTGTGATTTGAACAACACTAGTGAGAACACCACTGTGTGTGCCTCCACCCCCATCACACGCCAAACAACAACAGGTGGCTCAGACACCCTGAATTTGCACAGCTCACCTAGCTTTCCTAATTTAGGCCTTCATATCATAGGATGCTGGCCTGGACCAATAGGAATGAAAACAGACCAGGGGTTTTCCCAGAGAATAAAGCCGGAAAAGTTTGATTCTCCACTGGACTGCTGTGTTTGGATTTGATCTGTTGTTAGATTCTAGTTAATACTTTTGTTTTTAACAACTGAGGACAAATGAACAAAAAACCTTGTATCATGTTTGTTTTTATTTATAAGTTAGCCAATCCCAATTCCTTTTGCCTTATTTTCAAATAAAAAAAGATGGAAATTTTGAGGGGTGGTGTGGGGTGAATATGGTAAAATGGGGCTTTCGGCCTTATAGCTTTTTATTAAGAAATAAATTATTTTTTTTTATTTGGGAAGGTAACTATTTATTGAGGCATTGAAAAACCTCTCCATTCTAAGGATGAGAGACCCTGAGACAATGGATATTTTTTATAGGAGATAGTGAAGTTTGTTTTGCTTCATTCTTTTGGGGAGGGACTTGGTGGGATGGGGGGAGGTGAAGGAATAATGCCTGGGAAATTAATATAGATTCAGCTTGGTTTGTGGTATTTTGGGAGGATGAGGGAATAGAAGAGGCAAGCCCATGTCGTTACTGGGTTAGACAGAAGGAAAGAAGGGACATATGGCCTGCACTGGAAATGGGCAGAAAAATTGCTTAGTTAAGGAGGGGTGTGTGAGTGAAGGGGGAAGGTAGACCCTTTAACCCCAAGTGAGGGATGATATATCTCTCAGGCTTACATTTAAGTGCACTTAGTTCCTTTAATCCAGGGCAACTGGGGTACCTACTGAAGTTTTTAATGGAGAGGGGAGATTTTCAGGGTTCTTGTTTTTCCCTTTTTGATGTTAGACAGTGCTACTCCCTCCCTGCTATGCTCTCCGCCCCATCTCCAGTGGAGTAAGTATTACTGTAGGTTAGGCCTCTGCATCTTCCTTAACCTATGCTGCATTTATTGAAAGTTACAAGAGTTAACCAGAAGTCTTTCCTCCATACTGGTTTTTATCAACAAAATAAAAAGATTATATCCAAAGATTTTTTTAAAGATTCAGTCTTTTTAAGGAGTGGGGATGGTGTTAAACTCAGTGCTGTAGAGGGCCATGGAAGGGAAGTACCTTGCTTCTATTAGCTCAGCTTTGGTTTTGTTTTTTTTTTTTTTCTATCAAGCAAAACTGAGGCCCACAGACAAACAAGAATTAGCAGTGACTTCATGTTGTATATCTGCAGGGGGATACTGAGCCCAGAAGAAGGAGGCTGGTTTTGAATGTTTTCTGAGAACCTAGCTTTTGCCATTCTTACTCCTTTTAGCCACGTGTCCAAGGTTCCAGTCACTTTTTTTTTTTTCCTCAGTAAAGAGTATTTCAGAGATGATTGTCTCTGAATTACTCAGACACCTCTGGACTCTGAGTCTTCTTTCTTTTTTCTTTTCTTTTTTTTTTTTTTTTTTGAGACAGAGTCTCCCTCAGCCGCCTAGGCTGGAGTGCAGTGGTGCGATCTCGGCTCACTCCAACCACCGTCTCCTGGGTTCAAGCTATTCTCCCATCTCAGCCTCCCAAATAGCTGGGATTACAGGCACCCGCAATCATGCACAGCTAATTTTTGTATTTTAGTAGAGACGGGGTTTCACCATATTGACTAGGCTGGTCTTGAACTCCTGACTTCAGGTGATCCGCCAGCCTTGGCCTCCCAAAGTGCTGGGATTACAGGCATAAGCCACCGTCCCCGGCCTCTGTGTCTTCCTTCTCCAATGAGTCAGTGCCCCAGACATACAGCCACAGGTGAGAAGACAGAATTAGAAGCCCCTTCCCGGCCTGGAATCACCTGCACTCCAGATTTTTCTAATTTCCTTCTTTCCCTCCAGGCCTTTCAACTATAGATTTGGATGAGTCATGCAGGCATTCTGTCTTTTTTACTTTGCAGACACCCCGTCTGCAAATCACAGGGTATTTTGCCTCCATATGTTGGTTGGGTAACAAAATATTACGATGTCCCCATGTAGACTTTCTCCGTGCCACCTCCTGCATTGGCCAAGTGGGTAAGGGGCAGTAGAAAAGAGCAACGGAAGCTGGCTGGTAGCAGTTAAGAGGAATGGGGGTGGGAAGGACCTTGGCCTCTTTCTGTGCTTATAACTGGATCTGTGACTCATCTTGTGAGTCACTCAGCTCCACCTCCCTCCTCCGGCTGCCCCTCCCAGCAGCCTTTACTCCTGGCACAAACCTGCAGCCAGACTAGGATTCTGAAAATGGAAAAATCTGACATAGCCCCTTGCCTCTCCACCCTGGTCTTCATCTAGTGCTTCTGCTGGGGGTGTGTGGGATGGGGAGAGGCAGCCTTAACCCTCAGCTCCTGCCCACTCCATTCCTGGTTAAGTATTGATCCAAATCTCCCAATTTTTTTCTCCTAATTTCCCCCGACCCCCCACTTTTTTTTTTTTTTTTTGAGACGGAGTTTCGTTCTTGTCGCCCAGGATGGAGTGCAATGGCGCGATCCCGGCTCACTGCAACCTTTGTCTCCTGGGTTCAAGCGATTCTCCTGCCTCCTCAGCCTCCCAAGTAGCTGGGATTACAGGCACCCACCACCACGCCTGGCTAATGTTTTTTTTCTTTTTCTTTTTTCTTTTTTTTTGAGACGGAGTCTCACTCTGTCGCCCAGGCTGGAGTGCAGTGGCAAGATCTCAGCTCACTGCAAGCTCCGCCTCCCGGGTTCACGTCATTCTCCTGCCTCAGCCTCCCGAGTAGCTGGGACTACAGGCGCCCGCCACCTCGCCTGGCTAGTTTTTTGTATTTTATTAGTAGAGACGGGGTTTAGCCAGGATGGTCTCGATCACCTGACCTCGTGATCCGCCCGTCTCGGCCTCCCAAAGTGCTGGGATTACAGGCTTGAGCCACCGCGCCCGGCCTTTTTTTTTTTCTTTTTTTTTGTATTTTTAGTAGAGTCGGAATTCACCAGGTTGGCCAGGCTGGTCTCGAATTCCTGACCTCAGGTGATCCACCCACCTCAGCCTTCCAAAGTGCTAGGATTACAGGCATGAGCCACCGCCCCCACACTCCCTTGCCCGATATTTTTTCCTCCGTGTTCCTCCACTGTCTCCACACCTCAAAGTGCTAAATAATAGAATGAGGCTGTTGAATAAAGGATGGTGGTGAGAAGGAAAGTGGATAATGGGATTTAAAAGTTAGGTACACACCTCTTCTTATGCTTTTTTTTTGAGATGGAGTATTGCTGTGTTGCCCAGGCTGGAGTGTAGTCATGAGATCTTGGCTCATTGCAACCTCTGCTTCCTGGGTTCAAGCGATTCTCCTGCCTCAGCCTCCCAAGTAGCTGGGATTATAGGTGTGAGCCACTACACCTGGCTAATTTTTGTGTTTTGAGTAGAGATGGGGTTTCACCATGTTGGCCAGGTGGTCCTGAACTCCTGACCTCAAGTGATCCGCCTGCCTTGGCTTTCTAAAGTGCTTGGGATTACAGGTGTGAGCCACTGCGCCCAGCCCCTATTTTCTTTTTACAACAGACTTTGGGAAGTATTTTCTTCCCCCAAGAGGTTGAGGCCCATGGAATGCATTAGGGGGAGGTGGGGTGGTGATGCTCTGTAGCCTTTAGGACTTCTAGAATCAGGCTTCTGGGCCACCTTCCTAGCAGGTGTATACCTCTTTGTTGCAGACTGACTTCCTGTCTCACAATATCTTCACTATTTCCACAGTTGCAGCCAAGACAGGAAACTGAAAGCTGAGGCCAGAAGGGTGGTGTACTGGGGGGAGGGAAAAATTGAGTGTCACTTTGGAAAACTGGTGCCCCCACCTAAGGATTGCTGTCTCTGTAGATTGAAAAGCAATAAAACAGCAGCTCATTAACTCTTATTTTGTATTTTATTTTCTGTCTTTTTCATGTCTAAATAAAGATTTTTGCTTTGCTGTCCCCAAGTCCCCCTCCTTTAAAGGAGCTGCAGCTCCTTGACTTCTCTCCTTGTTCCCAGCTTTTCTTACCCAGCTTTGCTTCTTGGGTTGCAGATGGGAGGGACGGGGGATGGACTGTTGAGCTGAAGAGAGGTTTCCAGCCCTCACCTGTGAAAGCCCTGAACATGAATCATTCATTTGGAGATCTGGTGTCTGGGTTGGAGGGGTGGAGTCACATACGGGAATGGGCACCAATTGGTTGTGTATCTACGTGATGGGCAAGATTAACTGGTAAGATCTTTTTGTCCCACCTGCATCCACAAGACTTGCACACAAGCGTACTTGTACTTGTGCCTGCATCTTGGACACATTTCCATCTCTTTTTATACTTCTCCACTGCACTCTTCACATGATGTCTGTGTCATGCCCTCTAGAGAAAGACATGCAAAACCACTTTAACCAGTTTCCCTGCTTCCCCACCTAATTCCCCCCAGGTCTAATTTTCATTTTCTTCTGGAAGAGGGGACAAGGAGGCTTGAACCACTTTCACATTCCTACCCCTCTCCCTGCCCCAAACCCCTTTGAGAAGACAAAAGAACTGAGCTTCCAAGGGAAGTCATCACTGAGACACTCCAGAGAGGTAGCCCAAATGATTCCAGCTTCATAATCAATAGAGCTGCTCCCCTCAAACAGTCCCCAGTACTCATGAACAGGAAGAGAACAGGGTCTGGGATTGGGGTAAAGAAGAGAGTCGGTATTTTTCTCTCAGTCCCCATTTCTCCCCAACCCGTCCGTCTCAGATTCCACCGTTTCCTCTCCACTTTTCCAGAATTGTGTGTATTCTCCTTTAAGGGGCTGGGCATCTCTCCCGCCCTCTCCAGAGTCGACTGAAGTTTCCGAGGAGACTTCTCAGGCTGGGCTGGACACACCTTTCCAAGGACCCCCACACTCTGCTCTGTGCACCTCAAATGCGCCTTTCCCTTGTGTCCAACCCCCTACCCCTCTCCCTAACTGCCCTCTTCTCAACAAGACTCAGCCTCTCCCTGAGGTGGGTGAGCATCCTTGAGGTTTCCCACCCTTAACTGCTCCGTCCCCGGATGGAGCCAGAGAAATGTGGTGGGGGGGCCGGGGCCAGAGTTTCAACATTGCCCCCCAGAAGGAGGAGCCAGAGATGGGGGTAAGGAGAAGGAATTTGGGGGGGGTGTCGGCAAGAGGGTGAGAATGGGGATGAGGTGGAGATAAAAGGGGGAAGCAAAGGTTCTAGAGGAGGAGGAGGGTGTGTCTGTCCTATCAGCTTCTGCTGATGGAGCCTGGTCTGTCTTTTTCATAGTCTCAATTTCGTTGTCTCATTATCCATTAACCAGCCCCTCCCTTTACTGTCTGCCAGCCCTGGTAGGTCTGGAGCTCCCCACAGACACTGATCTCAGTTTCCCCCGAGAGTGTGAGTGTAGGCCTCTAAAGGCAGCTACCTTTGGGGAGTTGGGGAGCCTAGGGGTTAACTCTAGACCCCCCTCAACTCTCTGGACCAAAGTCTGTCCAGGAAAGCAGGATGCCGGAGCACAGGAGTCGTCAGCCTAGCAGTTGCCTGGCCTCCAGATGCCTCCCAGGTAATAATGCCCTAGCACTCTCCAAAGACTCTTCCAAATTTCATCCTATACCAATCTCGTTTCATGCTCTCACCAAAGATACCCCTGTGTTCCTCTCCTGGCTCAAAGTACTTCTGCCTGAGGCTCACTGTCCTCCCCAACGGCCTCTAGAGCTGGCTGAGAGCTGGACCTTGACATTCCTTCTGTTTCCTTGACCCTGTTACCCCTTTTCAAATTTACTTATTCAATACATAGTTAGTGCCTGCTATGTGCCAGGCCCTGTTCTAGGCTCAGTTCTAGTTACAGAAATTTAAATACACACACACACACACACACACACACACACACACACACACACACACACATCTTTCCTCCTCATAAGCTTACATTGTAGTGGGCTTTGGGGAGGATTTTAATCTTCCCTATTTAGATCTCCCTTTCTCAGAGGGGTAGGTGTATCCAAGTGTGGGCAACACTGGGAATAGTCATAACGGGGCTTCCCTTCTTCCCCTTTAGGGGAGCAGATCCTAGCATGGGCCCCAGGGCTGAGGAAGGGGCTGGAACCGGAATTGTCTGGAACCCTGATCTGTACCAACTTTAGGGTCACCTTCCAGCCCTGTGGATGGCAGCAGAATGAGGTGAGATGGTTGGGGCAACAAAAATGACAGCTAGTGGGAAATGGGTAGGGGAGTCTAGCAGGATTTAGACAAACATTATGGGTTAAGGGCTGTCTTTTGAATGTGTCATTGATAATCAGTGGGAACTCTCTCTAGGGTAGTTGCACCCTAGGGGTTGGGGCTGCCAGAGTAGGAAAATGAGGGCCATTTCAGATGTCTACCCAGTCACATGCTTCCTCTAGGACACTCCCTTAAGCAGTGAATATGATTTTGCCCTGGTCAACATTGGGCGATTAGAGGCTGGTAAGTTGGGGGGGTTTGATGAAGGGTTCACTGGGTGTGTTGGAACTCCCTCCTCCTCATCCTTCCTATATTCTCAGAAAACAGCAGGGATGGAGTGGGATGGGCTGGAAGAGTCCCTTCTGGAGGGACCCTGGTCCATGGTTACACTGCTCTGTACCTCTTCACTTCAGTGAGCGGCTTGTCCCGAGTCCAGCTCCTCCGTCCAGGGTCCCTGCTTAAATTTATCCCTGAGGAGATTATGATTCATGGCCGAGACTTCCGGCTACTCAGAGTTGGTTTTGAGGCTGGAGGCCTAGAGCCTCAGGCTTTTCAGGTAAGAGGCCCCTAACCTGAGGCTTCCTCCTCATCTCAGAACCTTGGGATCCTCTCACTGACAATTTCCGAGATTCCTCCAGTCCCTGGGATCCTCTCATCATTCCCCCTGCTTCTCTCAAGGAAAGGCTAAAAGGCTGGGATAAATGATTGTGTGATGAGAGTAAAGAGCCTGCGCTCCAGCCTTACTCTATTAATTACCAGCAGTGTGACTCTGGGTGAGTTTCCTCCTCTGAAAAACCAGGATTCCTCCCAGAATCATTATTCTAGGATTCTGTGGTTCCAGATTTGTTCTCCCGACCCCAGTCCCCATGACCTGAGGAAGCCCCCTTCTCTAGGGACTTTCTTCACTGTTCTTTATTATTGGCAAAGAGAGTGGAGCAACACATGTGCTCCATTTCCTTCTTTTCACTTACTCAGCCTAAGCCAAAGGATGGAATGTCCTCTCCTCCACAGGTGACCATGGCCATTGTCCAAGCCAGAGCTCAGAGCAATCCAGCCCAACCGTATTCGGGGATAACCCTGAGCAAGGCTGGTGAGTGAGAGTACTTTAGGGTAAGGAAGAATCTGAAAAAGCAGAGGATGGCTGACGACAAAGAGTCGAGAAGCTGTCTCCGATTTTCTCCTTCCTCCTCTATGTCTCACTCCTGTTCTAGGCCAGGCTTCTGGCTCCAGAAAACCACCAGTTCCTCTCATGGAGACAGCGGAAGACTGGGAGACTGAGCGGAAGAAGCAGGCAGCCAGAGGCTGGAGAGTCAGCACGGTCAACGAGAGGTTCGACGTAGCCACCAGGTGATGCCCCAGTGCACCCCAACCCTGCTGCTCTCTCAATCTTCCCTTAGTTCCTTGATCCTCTAAAGCTAGGACTTCCCACAAACTCCAGCCTCCTAGACACCCACAAAGCTATTTCTCTTACCTCCTAGATCCCTAAACCTGAAATCCCTTGGAATGGTCCCTCCGAAGCAGCTTCCTTGTAATAACAGCTTTACGTTGTAATGAAGTCACTGAGTCAAACTGTAATACCACTCTCATTTCACAGCCTCCCCCGTTACTTCTGGGTCCCTAACCGAATTCTGGACAGTGAGGTCAGGAGAGCATTTGGCCACTTTCATCAGGGCCGTGGACCGGTCAGTGTGAGGGTTAGGGTAATGGCTGTGGATTAGAGGGTCATGGGAGGCCAGGGACAATGTGGAGGGAGGAACCTCTGTGAGGTCTGTGTGGGGGCAAGGGTAGCGTGGAGCTAGGTGTTTCTCCCACAATGACCCTCTTCTGTCCCATGTGAAGCGCTTGTCCTGGCATCACCCTGGAGGCAGTGATCTTCTCCGCTGTGGAGGTTTCTATACAGCCAGCGACCCTAATAAGGAGGATATCAGGTGAGGGAGGCTTGATGAGAAGAATCAAGGGTTAGGTGCTCAGGGCAGACTCCTTCTCTTATTTCCTGACTCCCTCCCCTCCAGAGCAGTGGAGTCGATGCTCCAGGCTGGGCATTCAGATGTTGTCCTGGTAGACACTATGGATGAGCTGCCCAGCCTTGCAGATGTCCAACTTGCCCACCTGAGGCTGAGGGCCCTCTGCCTGCCTGGTGAGAATAACCTTTGACCCCTCACCCTCACCCCTAGGTCTGCTGAGCCTAACCTGGTTTACCCTTTGCTTGCTGTAGATGAATAGCTCTTTAGTCCAATAAGCCTGTTCTCTTTTCTTTTCTTTTTTTTTTTTTTTTCTTGAGACAGAGTCTCGGCTGGGCATGGTGGCTCGCGCTTGTAATCTCAGCACTATGGGAGGCCGAGGCAGGTGGATCACCTGAGGTCAGGAGTTTGAGACCAACCTGGCCAACGTGGTGAAACCCTGTTTCTACTAAAAATAAAAAAAAATAAAAAAAATAAAAATTGGCTGGGTGCGGTGGCAGACGCCTGTAATCTTGGCTACTTGGGAGGCTGAGGCACAGAGAATCGCTTGAACCCAGGAGGTGGGTGAACTGAGAATGTGCCATTGCATTCCAGCCTAGGCGACAAGAGTGAAACTTGTTTAAAAAAAAAAAATAAAAGGCCAGGTGCGGTGGCTCACGCCTGTAATCCCAGAACTTTGGGAGGCCGAGGTGGGCGGATCACAAGGTCAGGAGATCGAGACCATCCTGGCGAACACGGTGAAGCCCCGTCTCTACTAAAAATACAAAAAAATTAGCCGGGCGTGGTGGCGGGCACCTGTAGTCCCAGCTTCTAGGGAGGCTGAGGCAGGAGAATGGTGTGAACCTGGGAGGCAGCGGAGCTTGCAGTGAGCAGAGATCGCGCCACTGCACTCCAGCCTGGGCGACAGAGCGAGACTCCGTCTCAAAAAAAAAAAAAAAAAAAAAAAGGCAGATGAGACAGAGTCTCCCTCTGTCGCCCAGGCTGGAGTGCAGTGGCACGATCTTGGCTCACTGCAACCTCCAACTCCCACGTTCAAGCGGTTCTCCTGCCTCAGCCTCTCTAGTAACTGGGATTATAGGCGCCTGCCACCATGCCTGGCAATTTTTGTATTTTTAGTAGAGACGAGGTTTCACCATGTTCCCCGTGTTAGACTAGGCTGGTCTCGAACTCCTCAGGTGATCCACCCACCTTGTCCTCCTAAAGTGCTGGGATTATAGGCATGAGTCACAGTGCCTGGCCAGTGAGACTGTTTTCTACTCACCTCCCATCTCTCCCACCTCTCCCACAGACTCACTGATTTCCTGTCTTCTTGACCCCAATTTATTCTTTTTTAAACAGCTTTATTGAGACATAATGTACATACCATAAAATTTACCCTTTACTGAAGTATACAATTCAGTGAGTTTTATGGTATTTACAATGTTGTACAACCATCACCACAGTTTAATTTTAGAAAACCATCCTGGCCATTTACAATTACTTTTCATTCCTATTCTTAACCGAGCAGGCTATCATCCTGAATCCTGAATCCTGAGTTCTAATCTCTTTGCCCTTCTGATCTTTCTACTCTCTATCAGATTCATCTGTGGCTGAGGATAAATGGCTTTCAGCCCTGGAAGGAACACGATGGCTGGACTATATCAGGTACTCCTTCGCTTCTTCTAGCCATCATTTATAATTCAACCTTCTTCAACCTTCTGTTAACTTGGGCTCCTAAATGGCCTTTCTTTAGTTCTTCTCCTCAGCTTCCCAAGAAGACTGCCATTTTCTGCTTTTTAGAAGAAAGAGGGGTAGGATTTGGAGTCGGCCTTATTCCATCCCATGACCCATCACTCCATTCCCCTAGGCTTATCATTTTTCCTCCCTCTTCCTCATCTGCTCCTCCAGGGCTTGTCTTCGAAAGGCCAGTGACATTTCAGTATTAGTGACATCCAGGGTTCGTTCTGTAATACTTCAAGGTGAGTTCCTTGGGTAAGCCCATTCCATTCTTTGCCTCTTTTCTTTACCCACCTGACCAGATTGCATTCAGGGAGGGAGACCCATAAGGCTTCTTCCTCTCCTGTTCCTGGGAACTACCTGCGAGCTCTACTCTCATCCTTCAGTGCTCTCTCTGCCTCCCCATCACACCTTGTGGTCCCTGACACTAGGATGGTCTTAGCCCCTTTGTTCCTTTCCTTCCATCAGTGGATGGGGACTGGGGTTGGGGTGGGAAGGGCAGTGTGGAAGCTGGTTTGAGAATTATGATTCTGCCCCTTACATGTGAAACTGGGTATTTCTATCCGGGTGGAGTCTAGGACGTGAATCATTCAAGGTCTTTGTTTTTTCTTCACTTCTATGTGCTCTCTCAATCCTTCCTACCCCAAACCTTTCCCCTCTGTGCCTCTCACTTCTCATTGCCATACTTCTCTTCTCATTCTCTTCTGCCCTAGTTTCTTGGACCCCTCTTCTTTGTCCCTTCTTCCTCTTTATCACCCAGAGCGCGGTGATCGTGATCTCAATGGCCTCCTCTCTTCACTCGTCCAGCTGCTTTCAGCCCCCGAAGCCCGAACACTGTTTGGCTTCCAATCCCTAGTGCAGCGAGAGTGGGTGGCAGCTGGACATCCCTTCCTGACTCGGCTTGGGGGAACTGGGGCCAGTGAAGAGGTGAGAACAATTTGGGATGGCATCGGGGGGATATTACTAAAGAAGTAAGAGAATGAGAAAATTATTTTGTATAATTCACTGGAGGTGAATCCAGTCAGAAGGGCCCCAAGGTTAGGCTGAGATGAAGATCCTGATGAGTGAGGCCTCATAAGCCCCTGCTAACCTCAATTCAGATTTTCATTCCCCGACCTCTATAGTGCCCCCTATTCCCTTATCATCTCATCATCTCCCCTCTTCGGGTCCCAATAATCCCTTCCAACCTCTTAATTTCTCTCTTTTCAGGCTCCGGTGTTTCTCCTCTTCCTTGATTGTGTCTGGCAGCTCCTCCAGCAGTTTCCAGCTGATTTTGAATTCTCTGAGTTTTTCCTTCTTGCTCTTCATGACAGCGTCAGGGTTCCTGACACCCTTACCTTCCTGAGAAATACCCCCTGGGAGCGCGGAAAGCAGAGCGGACAGGTCAGTGACTTCTATTTTTGACTTGTGTTTTTTTTCCATTGAGATGTACTCTCTGAAGTTTGGTCTTGATTTGTTTTATGAGAAGTGAGGTCTGTGGGTGGGGAGGGAGAGATTTAGTCTCATTTTCAGGACAGGACTTTTGCCCTATATCTTTCCTAGAATAAGAGGTGAGAATCTCATGATTTGTCTCTAGATGTGGGAGGATTGTGTGTAACCATCCTTTTTCTTGCTTCCTCTGTCCAGTTAAACTCCTATACACAAGTCTACACCCCAGGATACTCCCAGCCCCCAGCTGGGAACTCTTTTAACCTGCAGCTGTCTGTCTGGGACTGGGATTTACGCTATAGCAATGCACAGATACTACAATTCCAGAATCCTGGCTATGACCCAGAACACTGTCCAGATTCCTGGCTCCCTAGACCGCAGGTGAAGTGTCTAAACTTCCTAAATTCCCTTGACGTTCCCACAGGCTCATGCTACTAGACAGTGAGAAGTGAAAGACACAATGTCTTGAGTTCCTTAGGGAAAGCTACTCCACTACTCTTCTGCAGCTGTCACTTATAGTCCCTGGGTGTCCCTAGGAAGACAGAAGTCCTAGAATAGCACAGAGGGCACCCTTTTTGTCCTTCCTCAAGTCTGTTTACTCATCTTCCTGTCTCATGCACACATAAGTTGCCCTAAAATCAACCTTAATCAGTCCTGAGGCTTAGTTGAAGCCTAATGAGGAGGGTAGAAGAATTCTCATGGGGAGGCTTGTAGTTCTAGTCACCAGTACAGTGAGTGGATGGCAGCAGGACACCCTATCCAGATCCAGATTGGGGAAACTAGGGTTATCTGGTCTCTCTGTTGCCAGCTGATTTCCTTTTCCCTTTAGCCAAGCTTCATGATTCCTGGACCCCCCAGTTCTGTGTGGCTCTTCTCTAGAGGAGCATTGACCCCCTTAAATCAGCTCTGTCCTTGGCGGGACAGTCCCTCCCTGCTGGCAGTCTCTTCTCGTTGGCTTCCTCGACCTGCTATCTCCTCTGAAAGCCTGGCTGACCAGGAATGGGGTCTCCCCTCACATTGGGGAGCTTGCCCTTTACCTCCAGGGCTGCTGCTGCCTGGATATCTGGGACCCCAGATCAGGTTCTGGAGACGCTGCTACCTGAGGGGAAGGCCTGAGGTCCAGGTAAGAAGGGAAAATAAGACTGGGAGTGGGAGAAGGGACTTGACTCTGCTGAACCAGATGAACAGGAGCTGGAAAGGCAAGGAGCTGAAGGCTGGGGGGACTGGGAAGTGAAGTTCTACTCCTCTTGGTATCAAACAGGGTTTGGGAGTGTAGGAGGTGCGGGAAAGTGCTTGTGGCTTAGATTAAGTGGAATTTAGGGCACAGCTGGAAAGGGAAACAGAATTAAAGACACCAGAAGTAGCAGAGAAGCAGGGGGCCAGAGCTACAACAGTATTCCTCTCTGTTCCTCTTTGCCTCCTCCCCAGATGGGCCTCTCAGCTCCTACAATCTCTGGCCTCCAGGATGAGCTATCCCATCTTCAGGAGCTATTACGGAAATGGACACCAAGAATATCTCCTGAAGTTCACTCCAAGAAAAGAGATCCACATACCATTCTCAATCCCACTGAAATTGTGGGCATTCTCAAAGGCAGGGCAGAGGGGGATCTGGGGTAGAGGACGGTTCTGTCTAATCCTTTTTTTTTTTTGTTTGTTTCTGGACTTGCAGCCTCAGCTTTCACACTCCAGCCCTTAAGTTCACTAAGAAGGTCTGAGTTTCTGCTGCAGATGGTGGTGTTAACTGCTCCAACTCTTGTCCTGTCTTGCTTAGTTCCTACGGATATTTTTGTTTCTTGTCATTTGAAGGATTAAGAAACAAAAACAATCCAGAAATTGATCGGTTTTTTTAGACCAATTCCATCCCTTCTGGATAACCAGATGTTAAATCGTGAGATCAGAGATGCTGTTCATCAGTCCCAACAAGATGGCCTAGAGATCGCATTCTCACCTCACCTTGCTGCTGCTTTAATTCCAACTTCTATTTCTTCCCTTATAGTTTTCTATGGGAATGAGGCAGATACAGGAAACACCCTGTCTCCACTGTATTTTTGTAGCGGAATTTTCTATTTAAGGGGCTCATTAAAGCATAGTATTTATACACATTACTGGCATTGTTTCTTGTGTTTGAATAAAGGATTCTCCTAGGTAGGAAAGTGGTGGGTAAAATGTGGGTATGATCCAAGAGAGGAAGGCATCTACCGTATTATTGCTAAGGAAATAGGGGAACTGGATTTGGTGAGACTCTGCAGAATTCAAGTGCAGTTTGGGGAAAGGATTCTGTGTGTGTCTCCCATTTAGAGGCAGATGGGGCCAGATTGTTCTAGAGATCCAGACTGAAGTCTCTGAGCTCCGATCCTATCCACCCCTCACCTGTGGTCACACACCACCTTGGAGCAGCCCTCACCCTCCCCATGCAATTACGACGAGATGAGCGCAGACGTCACTCCAGCTCAGACATTTCGCAGTCTCCTCCCCTGAGGGAAAACCAAATACCTCCAGCCCAAATCAGGGCTGTTGAGGCCAAATCTGCAAGAAGGTTGCAGGCGAGATGGAGGGTTCCCTCTGCGCCTGAAAGCAGCCAAGTCCTCGGGTTGGGGGGACTCTTCAGCACATCCTTCTCTGGACAACAAAACATCATCACTGGCCACAAAATACATGAAAACTGAAGTTTTTGTTCTTTTAGCTTTCGAATTTACATTTTTGGGAGCAGTGTGATTCTTTCAAGTCTAGCAGTGCATTAAGACGGTCTGAGCGTTTCCGTTCCGCCCTCCTCGCTAAGACCACTAGCAGCGGCACCTCTGCGCGTGTGCCGAGGACTCCACCGCCCAACCCGAGTTAAGTCTTGGAGGCTCCTAAAATGGCTGCAGCCGCTTCCAGGCCCCTCCTCTTCCGCGGCTCCGCCCACCTCTACGTCCTCCTTCGCCCCGGAAGTGGAAGTCGTGCTGAGGTCAGAAGGCGGAACCGCTGCTGGGAGACGGCGGGAGCTCTTTCGCCATGGCTGCCGGGCCGATCTCCGAGCGGAACCAGGGTAACTGGAGGGGGAAAGTCTGGAATGGGCTCAGCGTGGCTAGGAGGCCCCTACTACAGCCAGAAGTGCCTCTGCAGGGGTGGGAGACTGGACTCATCCATTCCCCAGAGGGCGCGAGACCGGCCCCGTGCCTCCTGGGGGCGGGGTGGCCAGGTGCTGGCTGAGGCCTGTGGGTGTGATACTTACGTCCAATCCCCTGCTGAGTTCTCACTCAAAAAAACAAAAAAATCCACTCAGAATACTAAATTAGACTTCAGAGGATTCCTGAAGTCCTGGAGAGAGAAGTTTAGGGTTTAACTTTTTTTTTTTGCTCCTGTCCCCTACCCGCGTCCCCAGTTCCCCCGGTTGGGTTCCATCTTCATGTTTCCATCACCTCCTTCTTTCATGTTATACTCTCACCCTTGCTCTAACTTTCTGCTCCCTCCCTTCAGATGCCACTGTGTACGTGGGGGGCCTGGATGAGAAGGTTAGTGAACCACTGCTGTGGGAACTGTTTCTCCAGGCTGGACCAGTAGTCAACACCCACATGCCAAAGGATAGAGTCACTGGCCAGCACCAAGGTGAGTACATGACAAGGGGCAATTTGCTTCCGGAGGGTCCCGGCAGTATTCACAACTGTTTTGGAATAACATGAGCAACCTAAAGTATTTCTTTCTTTTAAGCCTCTGTTCAGTTTATTTCTGGAACCATTCTTAAGTGAGATTGTTTCTTTCTTGTTCTTTGTGATTAGAGGGTAGATGAGTTTTACCCCATTTTCAATCTCTTATGTTGTTAACCTTCTCTTCTCCACTTCTCCAGGCTATGGCTTTGTGGAATTCTTGAGTGAGGAAGATGCTGACTATGCCATTAAGATCATGAACATGATCAAACTCTATGGGAAGCCAATACGGGTGAACAAGGCATCAGCCCACAACAAAAACCTGGATGTAGGGGCCAACATTTTCATTGGGAACCTGGACCCTGAGATTGATGAGAAGTTGCTTTATGATACTTTCAGCGCTTTTGGGGTCATCTTACAAACCCCCAAGATTATGCGGGACCCTGACACAGGCAACTCCAAAGGTTATGCCTTTATTAATTTTGCTTCATTTGATGCTTCGGATGCAGCAATTGAAGCCATGAATGGGCAGTACCTCTGTAACCGCCCTATCACCGTATCTTATGCCTTCAAGAAGGACTCCAAGGGTGAGCGCCATGGCTCAGCAGCCGAACGACTTCTGGCAGCTCAGAACCCGCTCTCCCAGGCTGACCGCCCTCATCAGCTGTTTGCAGATGCACCTCCTCCACCCTCTGCCCCCAATCCTGTGGTATCATCATTGGGGTCTGGGCTTCCTCCACCAGGTAAAGCTTTTGGTTAAAATTTGTTTGTCTTAAGGTTGGGGGAGAGAGTTAGGAGGAAGAAAAAAAGAGCCTGAAAGGGGGATGGGACATGGAGTCAGTGAGTGATGGGAAGAGGACTGAGGGGTGATGGTAGTGGTGGAGAAGAAAGTTGTTGGGTTTCTTTAGGAGGGTGAAGTTGGTTGACTTTTCTAACATTGCTTTTGATTTTAGAGCACTGGGAGGAGGGGGAAAGAGCTCACCCTGCCCAGAGAGGCCAGATCAGGACAGGCTCTTTAAAGACATTTTCTCCTCACTACCATTAACTTTTCCTTTTTCCATTTCCTCTATAGGCATGCCTCCTCCTGGCTCCTTCCCACCCCCAGTGCCACCTCCTGGAGCCCTCCCACCTGGGATACCCCCAGCCATGCCCCCACCACCTATGCCTCCTGGAGCTGCAGGACATGGCCCCCCATCGGCAGGAACCCCAGGGGCAGGACATCCTGGTCATGGACACTCACATCCTCACCCATTCCCACCAGGTGGGATGCCCCATCCAGGTAGGTGTGCTTTGTTGGGAGGGAAGAGCTTGGTAGAGCATCTCTGTTACCTCTCACCCTGCTGCCCTTTGTTCCTCAACAGTAACAGTTTCAGAGTTTCCTTTCCTTCAGACATTCTATTATAAAAACATACAAAATACTCTCTAACATCCACCTCCCTGTATCCATTTCTTAAGTTTTTCTGACAAGAAGACTATACTTGCTGGTTTTTATTTCTTTAACCTTTAGTTCCATTCTCTTCTCTGACTCCAGCTCAAAGTGGTGACCTAATTGTCAAATCTCAGGGACACTTCTGCTCCTTATCTAGTTTGACCTCTGATGTACTTGAAACTAGTCGTGTCCTCCTGTTTGAAATTCTCGTCTCTTTTTGCTTTTGCTTTTCTAGATCCTCCACCCCTCTGACTCCTTAATCTCAGCTACCATGATAGACTCTTGTCTACTTGTGCCTAGATTTTTGTGCTTGTTTCTCTTTTCTGCATATATCTATAGTTTTAATTGGGCATATACTGATGCCTCCTAGATCTGTATCTCTAGTCCATAGCTGTTGACATTCCGGATCCTTAATGCTTTAATGCTGCTGCTTAATAGATAGCGTCATTTTTCTGTTCCTCTCCTTCAAACCCATTCTTTCTCTAGCAGTCTTTTTTTTCAGGTGCTTAATTCATGAATCTGAGAGCGATGTTTGACTGCTCCCTATCACCCCACTCTTAATACCAAGTCTTATTTAATATCAGTGGCATCTCTCCCCATGGCCAGTGCCCTAGTTCAGTCTCTCATTTCCTCATTATTTAACACTTAATTTATTGTAGTAATCTCCTTCCACTTGGACTCCAGTTTTCCCTAACTTCGATCTACTTTCACAGAGTAGGTTTTTTAAAACACAGATGTGCACACACTTGCTCAAAATGACTCTGTTGCTCCCTTTTACCTACAGAGTAAAACTCAAACTCATTACCATAGCATTCACAGCTCTTTATGAGCTGGCCCCTGCCCCTCATTTCTGTAACTGCATTTTGCTCCTGATTACTGAGTTAACTGGCATTTCCTGGAATATATTGTGCTGTTTGACACACCTGTAATCTTTCTGCTTGGGATGCTTTCTTCCCATGATCTTACCCTCCTGAAGCATTCATCCTTTAGAATTAGATCTTGGCTTAGACAGTATGTTCTCTGCTACTTTCTCAAATCCTATCAACAGAGTCATTACTCCACTTGTTATATACTTCAGCATTACTATTACAGTACCTAAATCATGGGAGAAGCGAGCGTAAGGAGTTGATTGAGTAATTGGTTGGAATAGGGTCAAGGATAGGGAGCACTTTTTACCACCCTTCTTTTTTTGTTTGTTTGTTTGTTTGTTTGTTTGGTGATGGGGTCTCACTCTTTCACTCAGGCTGGAGTGCAGAGTGTAGTTTTGGCTTATTGTAGCCTTGATCCTCCCATCTCAGCCTCCTGAGTACCTGGGACTACAGGCACACACCACCATGCCTGGCTAATTAAAAGTATTTTTTGATAGAGATGGGTTCTCACTGTGTTGCCCAGGCTGGTCTTGAACTCCTGGGCTCAAGTGATCCACCTAGGCCTCCCGAAGTGCTGGGATTATTGGCATGAGCCACTGTGCCCAGCCAGCCTTATTTTCTGTACCCTTTTTTCTGTATAGTTCTCTTTCTGATGTCACTTTCTTTCTAATTTTGTTCTTTTCTCTATTTTCTTTGCCTTCTCTTTGTCTCTTTTCTTCTTGTGTCTGTTTTATTTTCATAGGGATGTCTCAGATGCAGCTGGCACACCATGGCCCTCATGGCTTAGGACATCCCCACGCTGGACCCCCAGGCTCTGGGGGGCAGCCACCACCCCGACCACCACCTGGAATGCCTCATCCTGGACCTCCTCCAATGGGTATGCCCCCCCGAGGGCCTCCATTCGGATCTCCCATGGGTAAGTCGTCTCTAGCCACCTCCCTCATCTGCACCTATCATGTTCTTACAGCTTCCTGTAGGCACATCCCTTGTCCCGTGCCCTTACTAACTTTTCTTTTACTCCTTGCAGGTCACCCAGGTCCTATGCCTCCGCATGGTATGCGTGGACCTCCTCCACTGATGCCCCCGCATGGATACACTGGCCCTCCACGACCCCCACCCTATGGCTACCAGCGGGGGCCTCTCCCTCCACCCAGACCCACTCCCCGGCCACCAGTTCCCCCTCGAGGTCCGCTTCGAGGCCCTCTCCCTCAGTAAATTCACATTTTTCCTTCCTCCTGTTACATCTTCCCAATATCTTTTCTATTCCTTGGACCAATCAGAGATGCTGTAGCTCCTTGGGGCTAAGGTACTAATCCCTTTCAGCACCCCCACCCCATTCCCCTTTTTAATGTAATTTTTTCCACAGGAGGTATTTCTTTTTTATGTTGGTCCTGAGTATTTTGCAAATGCACAGAGAAAATAAAACTAAACTGCTTGTTTATTTGTGGTGTTTTCCTTGACAACAGTAACTTTTTTTCTTTAAGAAGAGATGTCAGAGTATCATGAAAAGAATGGTAAGGTAGGAGTAGGAGCAAGGGTGCTCACTCCACATTTTAAAGGCTTGTTCTGTAATGTGCTGTTGCAGTTGCTGAGCTCTGCTGTGCACCAGAGTAATTGTTTCCTTACATAGAGCTTATCTTCTAGTTTGGAAGATAGGGGGACCCAATATCTATAGTGTAGGATCATCGTGTTTTTTTCTTTTTTCTTTTTTTTTTTTTGGAGACATGGTCTTGCTCTGTTGCCTAGGCTGGAGTGCGGTGGCATGATCACAGCTCACTGCACCCCCAACCTCCCAGGCTCAGGTGATTCTCCCACCAAAGCCTCCCAAGTAGCTGGGATCACAGGTGTATGCCATCACACCCAGCTAATTTTTGTATTTTTTGTAGAGGTGAGGTTTTGCCATGTTGCCCAGACTGGTTTTGAACTCCTGGGTTCAAGCGATCCCTCTGCCTCAGCCTCCCAAAGGGCTGGGATTACAGATGTGAGTCACCTCGCCCAGCCAGATTATTGTTTTAAAGTGAGAACAGATGTACCTGGAGATGTCTGGCAAAAATGGAGTAACATGCACTAAGCAATTTATTGCAGCACCGTTATAATGGCAGTAGATTGGAAACAACTCACATCTCCATCAGTAAAGGGACGGGTTGAATAAACTGATAAATTCATGCAACAGAGTACTGTGCAGCTGTAAAAAGGAATGGGGATGATCTCTACATACTGCTGTGGAGAGATCTCCAAGTGAAGAAAAATAATGTGTATAGTGTGCTACCTTCTCTAAGGGTGGCATATATATTTTCTATTTACTTAACGTTTTTAAAAATGGGTAAACCAGCTACTCAGGAGGCTGAGGCAGGAGAATCGCTTGAATCTGGGAGTTGGAGGCTGCAGTGAGCTGAGATCGCGCCATTGCATTCCAGCCTGGGCGACAGAGCGAGACTCCAACTCAAAAAAAAAAAAAAAGGGTAAACCAAATACTAATGGAAATTGATAACACTGGTGAGGGAGGGGATATTGAGGGAAGTTGGATTCTCTCAGTATACTGTGTTAATGTGTTTTTCATTTGGAACAATATAGATGTCTTACATAATACAAAACAAAGTTAAAATGAGTAAATGGAGACAGTAAATGTTCCATTTTGTTCTGTTCCTACAGATGTCTATAAACAGTCATCTCATAAGGAGTTTGTATTTCAATTTTTTTCTCATTCTCAGTCCTTCCAAACTTGATTTTCACATTTAATCTGAGTTTAAAGACTTTTCAGTAGACCAAATCCAATAGCCTTTTTTTCCCCCATGTTCTTTGCCACATTGATTGTGTTAAGTCACCCCTTTCTTGACGTGCCCTCTGGCTTATGTAACCATGAACTTTACTAAATTCTAGGCAAGAAGTGAGCCTGGCCCTCTTGTTCTCTTCCGTCATTCTCATTAACATTTTTATGGTACCTACAAAGGCTCTCTGTTGGTGGCAGCTAAGGATTCAAAGGTAAGCAAGGCAGTTCTGCCACAACTGACACACAAGAGACTGTTAATGAAACAAAATATTTTGAGAGCAGGAAGAAAGTTACCTATTCTGGCATGAAAGTCCAGGAAAATGACCAGGCGCAGTGGCCTGTAATCCCAGCACTTTGGGAGGCTGAGGCGGGCAGACCACCTGAAGTCAGGAGTTCGAGACCATCCTGGGCAACATGATGAAACTCCGTCTCTACTAAAAATACCAAAAATTAGCCAGGTGCAGTGGCGGGCGCCTGTAATCCCAGCTACTCAGGAGGCTGAGACAGGAGAATCGCTTGAATCCGGGAGGTGGAGGTTGCAGTGAGCTGAGATCAAGTCATTGCATTCCAGCCTGGGCAACGAGCGAAACTGTCTCCCACCTACCCTGTCAAAAAAATAAAAGTCCAGGAAAACTTCCTGGGAAAAAAAGTGATACCTGCATTTAATCTTAAAGGAAGGATAGACCTTTCCCAGGCAAGGAGAAATTCATTCCAGGTGGATGGGATGTTTCTGAGGAGAAACAGATTGATAAATAACATGGTGTATAACGCACTAGAGCTGTTTGGGATTGGAGGCAGGCTGAGGTCAGAGCCAGTTAGGGAGCTCCCAAAAACCATTTCTCAGCCCTTTTTCACATCATGGCAGGGAACCATTTGAAACAACATTGAGGTAAGGGGAGGCAGCTGCTTCAGCCTGGAGGCTGTTGGCTCGGAAATTCTAGCTGCCCCAGTTTGATGTGCTTATTAGATGTTCGTGTGGTGATAATTGAATGGAGATTTTGAGTCGGGGCTTGTTAGGAAGGTCTGGACTGCAGATATAAATGGGAATCATCCGCATATAGACAGTATTAAAGTCGGGACTGCCGGGGTCAGGCGCGGAGGCTCAAGCCTGTAATCCCAGCACTTTGGGAGGCTGAGACGGGTGGATCACGAGGTCAGGAGATCGAGACCATCCTGGCTAACACGGTGAAACCCTGTCTCTACTAAAAAAAAATAAAAAACTAGCGGGGTGAGGTGACGGGCGCCTGTAGTCCCAGCTACTCGGGAGGCTGAGGCAGGAGAATGGCGTGAACCTGGGAGGCGGAGCTTGCAGTGAGCTGAGATCTGGCCACTGCGCTCCAGCCTGGGCGACAGAGCGAGACTCGTCTCAAAAAAAAAAAAAAAGTGGGGACTGCCTGTGGTGAGCAAGAAGAGAGTAGAAGCCTTCCCGCCCCTGAGACTGAGCCCATAGGAACTCTAAAATTAAATGACCCCAGCAAAGGAGACCACAAAGAAGTGGTTGGTGGGATAGGGCACTGGCACCTGGGGGAAAATGATGAAGTCGTCCCTCAGAACTTGAAAATATATACAGTCATCTGCGTATTCTCAAGGGATTGGTTCCAGGACCCTCCACAGATAATCAAAATTCACAAATGCTCAAATCTCTTATATAAAATGGCACATTTGCATATAACCTAGGCACATCCTCCAGTGTGTTTTAAATCATATCTAGATTACTTGTGATACCTACTGCAGTGTAAATACTATGCAAGTAGTTATTATACTGTATTGTTTAGGAAATAAATGTCAAGAGGAGAATGTCTATACATGTTCAGTACAAATGCAACCATCATAGGCTTAACTACATTTTCCATCCACAGTTGGTTGAATCCATGGATGCCAAACCCATGGATACGGAGGGCTGATGGTATAAGCTTTCACTCTAAGAGTACAAGATTTCTATTTTAGCAAATAAGGTATCAATGGAGAGTAGGCAAAGTCACCTTAAAGGGAAGAAACGACTCCCTGCCAGCAGGACTTGGCTATAACCTAATTGAAAATGTTAACACATTTAAATAAAGAATGTTGTCAGCCTGGCTGTGTGTGGTGGCTAATGCCTGTAATCCCAGCACTTTGGGAGGCAGAGGTGAGTGGATCACTCGAAGTTGGGAGTTCGAGACCAGCCTGGCCAACATGGGGAAACCCTGTCTCCATTAAAAATACAAAAGTTAGCGGGGCGTGGTGGCTCACGCCTGTAATCCCAGCCCTTTGGGAGGCCGAGGTGGGCGGATCACAAGGTCAGGAGATCAAGACCATCCTGGGTAACACAGTGAAACCTGTCTCTACTAAAAATACAAAAAATTAGCCGGGCGTGGTGGTGGGCGCCTGTAGTCCCAGCTACTGGGTAGGCTGAGGCAGGAGAATGGTGTGAACCCGGGAGGTGGAGCTTGCAGTGAGCCGAGATCTCACCACTGCACTCTAGCCTGGGTGACGGAGCAAGACTGTCTCAAAAAAAAAAAAAAGAAAAAAAAGTTAGCTGGGTGTGGTGGCACGTGCTTGTAGACCTAGTTGCTTGGGAGGCTGAGGCAGGGGAATCACTTGAACCCGGGAGGCGGAGGTTACAGTGAGCTGAGATGGCGCCACTGCACTCCAGCCTGGGTGACAGAGTGAGGTTCCATCTCAAAAAAAAAAAAAAAAAAAGAATATGTGTTAACCTGAAGAGGGGTCAGCAATGAAAGCCTAGTAAAGGGAGAGTTCCTGAGGCCAGTCCAAGCACCATCCTGGAAAGCCATCAGATTCAGAGTAGTCCAGGAGTGCTGGCAAGGCTGCCCATAGCAAAGAGGTGGGGGTAGAAGATTATTGCCAAGAAGAGTTTTCTGGACCCATTGGCATGGCTCCTTATTGCAGATGGCCAGATGCCATTAAAGATACAAATCCTCCAGTAATGTCATTGTGCATTTATACGTTGACATTATGATTCTGATTTGGCTTCAGGGAGAGAATGTACTAGACATGTAGATAGGAGTTTTCAGTCTGAGTAACAGTTAAATATTTATGATAAATTAATATTTATGTATGATGGCTTTATATTTCAGAAGACTGTGAACTTTGTTGGCATGAATGATTGTTTCCAAGATCTAGCTTTGGAGTCTGCAAAGCCCAGGCCCATGTCCCTGTCAGATGTAAATTCAACCTGTCAAATGTTACCTGTGTGGTCTCTTTGGATATAGCCTGTCAGCTTTCTCCATGTATATATCTCAGCATTCTGAAGCCTCCACATTTAGTAAGGTAGAATCACATGCTATTAGATCTGAGAGGAGCCTGATGCAGCATCTAGTACAAGCCCCCCTTTTCCAGATGAGAAACCTGAAGTTCACAGATGTGGAGAACTTGACCAAGAATTGACAGCTTGTTAGCAATGAGAACCCAGGTCCAAACCCATGTCAGTGCTGTCCAGAAGGTCCTGATCTTATCTGACATAGGCACATTCAGGATGTATTTTCCCCACTCACCGCATTTCCTATCACTCCTTCGGCAGGGATGGTCATCAAGTGTCACCAAGTGGCATGTCTTGGATCTCTGAATCCAGATTACTGGTGCAGGAGCAAAGGAAAGATGAAAGGAAAAGCTGAAACCAATTTACTTCTTCCTGCCTGGGAAGGACAAGTGTGTGGAGGGGAGGGAGGTTGAGGAGAGTAAGAGAAAATGGAGAAGGGTATTGAGAGGGATCCTTTTTGAGTCATTGGAGCAAATTAATGGAAGGGGATCTGTCCAGTTGGTCAGGTCTGTAAAAATCCCTGAGCTTCCCCAATACTTCTGCTACCACCAACTGAATGGACAGGATGAGGAGGTCTGCACTGTAAGTAAGTAACCTGGACTGTTTTTCGAGGAAAGAGATGGAAGGAATCCAGGGGTCTCTGACTTTGGCAGTTCAGGATAGAAACCACACCTTGTTATCTCTGCTTTCTCTAAAATGTCCAGGTAAACTTGGAGTAGGAGCACTCTGGATTTGGGAGACTGTTGTGAAAAAGGAGTTTGAGAGCAGTGGAGAAGGCAAGGGAGGTGTTTTGAAGGCAGCAAAAGCCCCTGAAATTATTGAGTCCTGCCATACTGAGACTGGGGTGCTAAGGAAGGGGCTGCCACATTCCCCATCTCCCTATCTTCCCACTAGTCTTCCTAACATCACTGTTTTTTTCTTTAGTTCCTTTTATCTTTTACTAGGAAGGGCCTGGGAAGGGCTGTGTGCCATTTCCAGCTGTTCTTGTGACAACCCCCGGCCCTTTCATGATTTCTCCCCGTGCCCTGACTCCCTCCCCATCCTTTTTTCTCTCCCCCACCCCACCAATGGTCTCTCCCGATGCTCAGTGGCGCGGGGTGGGGGTGGGGGGGGGCGGCGGAGGCGGGGCTGGAGTGGGGGGGGTGCAGGTCTGCATTGCCGCTTCCCTGGTACCCGGAGCAGTCGCCGCTGCCGCCTCCGCCCGCGGCCGGGACCCCCGTCGTCGCCTGGGACTCCTTACCCGGGAAACCCAGTCCAGGTGAGACCCCTCTCTCAGTCGCTCACCTCCACCCCGCCTCTGGCAGAAGCATCTTTGCCTTGCCTTGCAGCCATTTTATCCTCCGATGCTTTGCTTATAGGGAGGGTGACGATCCCCTCTCTAGGGGTGAGGGGGGTTGGTTGGTTGGTGGTGGTTTGGGGATGTACATTTATTTCAGTTGTGCTCTTCAGGACACACACACACACGCATATGTTTAATATTGGTGAATGGGGAGGAGGGGTGTTTTTCTCTACCTTAACCAAGTCCCCACTATCCCCTTCGGAGATTAACGGGGTGGTGGGGTTGTGAGGTGGGTGGAGTTCCCTCAAACTCCTATCCCCTCCTCACCTTGACGTCCCCCCACCCCCAGGATGAATGATAAATGACCTTGGCTGGGGCTGGAGAATGGATGCTGCCTCAGTGTGCGCGCCTGGACTCGGGTGGGTGGGGTGGGGGGGGGGGCAGGGGAAGAAGGGCAGGTGAAGGATGGAGGGAAGGGGAGTGAAGAATGGACATACTGGGGAGACAGAAATGGAGAGCGGCCAGGTGTTGGGGGCATGGATGGCGGGGGCTGGCGGCAGTTGCTCCAGGGTTGGGGGAAGGGGTGTTGAGTGAAGGTGGGCACTTGTCTAGCAGCAGGACCAAGGGTGGAGGAGGTGCTCAGAGCAGGGATTTAGTCAGTTTTGGGGGCTTTTCCCTTATTCCGGAGCTGAGGCAAGATGGGGTGTGGGGGGGTCCCTGCAAATGCTGATAGGGGCGGTCTCTAAGTCTGTGCGTGCGGAGGTCTCTCCCTGCGTCCCCCTCTCTGCCTCTCCGTGTTCCTCAGTGTGCATTCTCAGCTGACACCCTCATTTTTATCCCTCAGAACTGTGGGTGCTCCCATCTTCCTAACCCTGGGTAGGATGTGGGGAGGGGAGGCACAGCCTTGATGGTCCTGGGTGGGGGCTGAGGTTCAATGACCCCGCTGTCATGGGGAAGGGGTGCTCCCGCACCTCCCACATTCTACCCCTGCCCCCGCGGACGTTTTGATAAGTGATTGCTTTTTAATGACCTTGTCACCTGAGCTAGGAAGGCCTGGGGATCTGGGTGGCCCCCAAAGTCAGGGGCTTTGACTGGGAGGAGGGTGGGGGGTTCTGGACCCTCCTCTGATCCAGGGCTGGATGAGCTGTTCTGAAAGGAAGCGTTTGCTCTGGAGTCCCCCGCCTGTCTCCACCCTCTGCAGAAAATCTCCTGGGCACATTTTTTCCTGTCAGGTGAAGTCAGCCAGCCTAGGACCTTGTAACCCTGAACCTTGTCTCCTTTAACCTCCACTTCTCCAAGTCTTGTCTCTCTCCCCCAGGCTTAGCCACCCTGTGCTGTTTTTGGGGCTAAAAATAGCACCACTTCCTCACCAGCTCAAAGAATTTGTCTTCTTTCTCTCTCTCCTGACCTCCTGGGCTTGCTGGCCCTGAGGGAGCTGACTGCTGAGCCCTCATATCCTGCTGCGGTTGTGGAAGGCTTCTCTGCCCTACATGCCCCTCTCAGGGGGAAATAGGGTCAACAAACAGAGAGTATGGCTCCTGGTGGGTCCTGCCTCCTTCAGGGCTGGAGGGGAGATCCTGGTTAGGAAAGAGAGGAAAGCTAGCAAATTGCCATGCGCTGAGGGGATTCCACAGTTCCAGCGCTTTCATGGGGGATGGTTGGGCCCTGAACAATGAAGAAAAGGTGACGGGGTCACTGCTTCTGGTCACCGTGGTCCACTGCTCACATCTGTCCTGAGGGGTAAGGCCCTGCTTGCTTCTCTCTGAACCACATAGCATTGCTTACCCTCTTCTACCAGGGTGTGTGTGTGTGTGTGTGTGTGTGTGTGTGTGTGTGTGTGTGAGAGACATTTAATGAAGGCTCTGGATGGGTGGGAGCACCGGAAATTTTTGGGGGAATGATTTCTGATCAGAATCTAGGCCTGCTTCCTCTCCTCCTATGAAGGAAGGGGGGCTATCCCATGCCTTCCTCTGGAGAACGTCTTTTTTTGGGGAACACCCAAACCCCCTTTATTCTACATCCACCTCCTACGCAATGCGGTGTTTGTGGACTCCTTCTTCCTTGACTCCTGGAGGAGGAGTGGAAAGGATTAAGGGGGATTAGGAAGGGAGGCCCTGGAGGGATGGGACGCAACTGTAGGCCTTAGAACCTCATGTTGGAAATGCATTTGACAGTCATTTCCATTCTCACCCCCATCCGTGGAAAGGGGACCCATCTATGACATTCTGAAGCAAGGTGGCAGTGGACAGTCATCACCTCTTTCTTAGCTTTCCATCTTTCCTCCACTTTACTTGGGTTCCAGGTCCCCCTTTTCTGGGTCTCCCCTTGTTTTTCCGGAGGTAGTTAATGTGGGCCCAGCTGCTGGAATTAGTTGAAACACAGACAGGGGGTCTTGGGACTCTGTTTGCAAGGATGCTGGGCAACAGCATCTAAATATGACCCCGCTGTTGTCCCTTGCTGCTTCTTGCTTCTTTCCCACTTTTCAACATCATAGGAAGGAAGAAAACTAACATAGAGCATGTACTGTGAGATTACATTCTCACATCAACTCCAAGAAACAGTCTCCCAATGTAATTATCCCCAATTAAAGTATATGGACTCTGAGGCTTAGGGAGGTTAACTAGCCTGACCGAGATCAGTTAGTAAGCGGCAGAGTTGGGATTTCAACTTAGGTCACCCCTAATGGTCATGTGCTTTGCCCTGAACCAGCATTCTCCTTGCCAGCGTCCCTTCCTGCTGCTCACCCTAAAGAGCATCCAAGACGGCTTTCGTTTGGGGACCTTATGAGGTAGTATAGGGCATTTCACTATATTACTGTCACCACAAAAATAATAGTTAATATTTATTCATCATTTTTAAGTGCTAGCTGACTTACGTTAAGGAGCACAGATATATCATTCAACCCTTACTTTCCCCTTTTAAAATAAGAAGAAACTGAGGCTTGGTCCCTTAGCTAGCAATTGCCAAAACAGGAAGTCAAACCCATGTCTTTGTGACTCTGGAAGCTGAGCTTTTACCCATTAGACTATGTTGAGAGAAAATCCCTCCTTGTTGAAGCCTGTAAACATGGGACCTGAAGGAAGGACAGTGGAAGCCCCTGCCTTCAGATGCCATCAGTGGAGGGAAGGCCACAGGTTGGAGGGCTTGTCCTCTTACACATCCTTCTCAACTCCATCCCCAGTAAGAAACCCAGGCAAGACTAAAGAAGGGAATTCTGGTTTCTCATATTTCCTGTTCAGTTCTTTGCAGATTGGTGATAAAGCAAGGGCTGGGCTGGGCTCGGGGGTTAGGAGAAGGGCTCAGAGTAGGTGACTGTGACTTTGGAGCAAATACCATAGGCCAGGCCTCCAAGGTCAAAGTAAGGGGACTTCTATGCGAGTGACCCGGTTAGCCCAGATAGCCATCCCTTTTTAGTGTGTGAATGGGAGCCTAAAGCGAGAAGACCATCTCTGCACCACATGGTCCAGATGGGGCTCTGGGTTGAGAAGCTTTATATTGGCCTTCTTCACCACCTTAGGACTCACAACTTCCTTTTGCTGTCTGTTATTTTTTCCAGGTCTCCAGAGGCTTGTGGAAGAGAAGTAGGCGACCCTTCCTGAGTTATCCTGGCTTAGCCTCCCAATCTGGCTCCCCTTCCCCTTCCCATTCCCCTGCTCCTCCTGTCCCTTCGCCATCCACCCAACTGAACTGGGTATAGGTCAAAGTTCCTCTCCTTCCTTTTCTCTCCTAGGCACTCATTGGCTAGGACCTGTTTGCTCTTTTTTTGTGTGCCCAAAGATACTGGAACACACTTCATCTAAGTAACTGTGGGGAGGGGTCTTTTTGACTCTACAAGTCCTTGAGCAAAAAGCTGAAAAAGAAGCAGGAAGTGGAGAAGACCCGGTGAAGTGCCTCAGGGCCCCATCATGGAAGAGGGCTTCCGAGATCGGGCAGCTTTCATCCGTGGGGCCAAAGACATTGCTAAGGAAGTCAAGAAGCATGCGGCCAAGAAGGTGGTGAAGGGCCTGGACAGAGTCCATGATGAATATTCCCGAAGATCCTACTCCCGCTTTGAGGAGGAGGATGATGATGATGACTTCCCTGCCCCCAGTGATAGCTATTACCGAGGAGAAGGGACCCAGGATGAGGAGGAAGGCGGTGCGTCCAGTGATGCTACTGAGGGCCATGACGAGGATGATGAGATCTACGAAGGGGAATATCAGGGCATCCCCCGGGCAGAGTCTGGGGGCAAAGGCGAGCGGATGGCAGATGGGGCACCCCTGGCTGGAGTAAGGGGGGGCTTGAGCGATGGGGAGGGTCCCCCTGGGGGCCGGGGGGAGGCACAACGACGGAAAGAACGAGAAGAACTGGCCCAACAGTATGAAGCTATCTTACGGGAGTGTGGCCACGGCCGCTTCCAGTGGACACTGTATTTTGTGCTTGGTCTGGCGCTGATGGCTGATGGTGTGGAGGTCTTTGTGGTGGGCTTCGTGCTGCCCAGCGCTGAGAAAGACATGTGCCTGTCCGACTCCAACAAAGGCATGCTAGGTAAGACATGGGGGGCTCCAGCCCTATCCCCTCAAACTCTGGAAACCTCCTTGCTCCTGGAAATTGCTCTTGTCCTTACCACTGGGTTCCCTAGGACCCTGCACCCAAGATGTTCCTGGAGGGCTCAGGGCTCCTCTGCACACTCTTCCCTCACACACTCCCTCTTCTTGGCCTTGGGTCAGAGTGAAGTTGAATGTGAAACAGGGACTTGCAAGAGGGCAGTTGGACTGGGGCTTGGGCCAGTGGTTGGGTGGTGGTCTGCTTTATTCTGCAGGAGGTGGCTGTGGTAGGATGGTCCTTACCATTTAATGTTTCTTCATAGCTTTCCCTCTGGTTATCTTATTCCATTTCACTGATTGGGAAACAAGAAGCCAGTATCCAAACTCCTTGGTATAAATGGGGAGAGTCAGTTTGGGGTGGTTGGGGGAGGGGGAGGGTCCTGGATCTTCTGCCAGAGAAGCTGTTTAGACTTTCTCTCACTCAGACGGGAGTTTCCAGGGGACAGAATGTACTGTTTGATGACCTTTCCTGACAGGGACTCTGAGGAGGAACCCCCTAGACTCACAGAGAAAGAATCGAGGCCTTACTCTGCCACCAAATTGCCATGGGGTCTTGGACAGGTCTCTTCTTCCTGGGGCTTGGTTTGGACATGAGAAAATATGAAGTTTGGAGTAGATGATTTTAAAGATTAATTCCAGCTTTGGTTTTATGAAGGAAGTGAAAAACAGGAGAGTTTTTGGACCAGAAATATTGAGACTGGGAGGAAGAAAGCATGGATTTTGTGTGGGGGATTTTCTGGGAAGATGAAAGGAATTAGAGCCCCTTTCCCCAGGAACAAATGAGAGCAGTCTTGCTGCTTCGAGGGATCAAAGCAGGGAGAATAGAGAGGACCCTGGGATGGTCTGGGATCCTAGGCACACCCATTCCTCCTTCAAAGTGAGCCAGGGGTAAGGGTGTCACTGTATGTGTGTGTGTGTGTGTGTGTTTGTGTGTGTGTGTGTGTGTGTGTGTGTGTCTCACAGTGAGAAATGAGACAGACCGAAGACAGTGGAGAGTTGTAGGTTCTCCCGTATCTTCATTCCTGCCTTTGAACGCCTGGCCTGCAGAGATGACCTTCTATCTTTGCTCACACCATTCATTTTCTCTCACTTGCTCTAATCTCTGGGTAGACTTAGCTTCTAGAAGTTCTTCAGATCCTTCAGCTCCCTCAGTGCTCATCTCCTGGGAGAATTGAGGTGTGTCTTCTCACACCCCCTCTGCCTCTGTTTTCCTCCTCCTTCCAGGCCTCATCGTCTACCTGGGCATGATGGTGGGAGCCTTCCTCTGGGGAGGTCTGGCTGACCGGCTGGGTCGGAGGCAATGTCTGCTCATCTCGCTCTCAGTCAACAGCGTCTTTGCCTTCTTCTCATCTTTTGTCCAGGGTTACGGCACTTTCCTCTTCTGCCGCCTCCTTTCTGGGGTTGGGTGAGTGTCCACTTCCTAAGCCCCTTGAGGGCAGTACTGTGCCTTGGTCACTGTTGCATCTTTAGGGCCCAGCACAGTGCCAGGCACACCAAATGCACCTTAAATCTGTGTGAGTTGAATGGATGAATGAGTTCCTTTCTCCCCCAACCATCTTCAGGCCAGCTCCTCCCTGCCCAGGACCTGTCTACTACAGTCCAGAGTGCTGTTCCACGTCGGCCCACTCCTGAGTCCTCCATCCCACTTCTAGTTCCATTTTTGAGCCTGCCTCCACGAAGAGGCCTACTGGGCCTCAGCCCCACCCCTGGACTCCTGTGGACCCAGAGTTACCCCCTACCAGAGTCTACACATTTCCTGCATTCCACAACAAACCTTGCTAACACCCACACCTGCCAGAACCCTGATGCGTTGCCCACACTGCCCCTTCACTTTTGCACGCATGGCAGGCACGCTTACTCTGCCTCAACTCCAAGCTCCTTTCTGGCCGTTCCCACAACATCTGCCCTTGGAGGCTTTTGGCTTGTCTTTTTTCTCTGGAGATTTATTCTCTTTTCTGCAATTACCTTCCCTCCCTTCCAACTCTGTAAGTCATTTTCAAGATTTAAGATTTGCTCTTTCCTTTTCCCTGAGGCTTGCTTGCCTGTTTCCCATGGTCCCAAGGATGGGTGCTTGATGGCTGGCCCCCAGGGGAGCTTGTAGGGCTTTTTGTGTGAGATGGAATCTCTTCAAAAGCCTGGAAGACAAAAGGGGCTCAGGGTCCAGAGCAGTGGGGCAGGGGATCAGGACTATGGCCATTTGCTAATGCTGAATTCTTGAAATGTGCTCCAGGATTGGAGGGTCCATCCCCATTGTCTTCTCCTATTTCTCTGAGTTTCTGGCCCAGGAGAAAAGAGGGGAGCATCTGAGCTGGCTCTGCATGTTTTGGATGATTGGTGGTGTGTACGCAGCTGCTATGGCCTGGGCCATCATCCCCCACTATGGTGAGCAGCCCCCCGGAATCCACCCCAGGTTATCTCCCTCCTCCCTCTTCTGTGCTCCCTGTGGTGGGTTCCCTTAGCCTCTGGCCTCTCTGCTGATGCTGTCACTCTCTCCCTGCCAGGGTGGAGTTTTCAGATGGGTTCTGCCTACCAGTTCCACAGCTGGAGGGTCTTCGTCCTCGTCTGCGCCTTTCCTTCTGTGTTTGCCATTGGGGCTCTGACCACGCAGCCTGAAAGTCCCCGTTTCTTCCTAGAGGTGATGGAGCTGAGCTGTGTGGGGTGGGGTGGGGTGCAGGCTGTGGAGTGTGGAGAGCAGCAGGGGCTCCTGTGTTCAAACACCCACTGGGGTTTGATTTGATCCTGTTCAGCTGCGGGCCTTCCTCACAGCGTCCATTCTCTGGGGGACTTTATCTTGCATCTTTTGCCTTGGAATGTATCCCTGAGGGGTTCTTGGGTGGAGAAACCAGGGGACCTCTTCACCCTTGGATGACTTAAGATTTTGCAGGGAAGGGCCTTGGCCCTGTCCTGCATTTACAGCTCAAGAGACATTCCCACCCCCTACACCTTCCCCTCCTAACCCCAGCAGGATTAGGTCTTTGACTACATGCTTGCCCATCATTTCCCTTACCTATGGTTGCCTGTGCTTGCCTTTTTCCCCTGGACAACACTCCCCACCCCCAACCTGCAGCTCTTGCCCAGGTCTGGTCGTCTTGCTATACCTCAGCTCGGAGCTCTTTCAGAGTGGGCAGTGCATGCTCATAGGTCAGGGCTTGGTGGTGGGATTGAGGGCCGGGAGCCATTTAGTGTCCTGTGACTACAGAAGCCAGGTGGGAGGGAGGAGATCTATAACTCTGGTCTGGGTCAGGTAGGGGCTGACTTGGATGTGGGGATTGTGTCTTTGGCTCTAGAATGGGAAGCATGATGAGGCCTGGATGGTGCTGAAGCAGGTCCATGATACCAACATGCGAGCCAAGGGACATCCTGAGCGCGTGTTCTCAGTAAGCCACAGCCCTCCCGACTCAGACCTCCGCGCCCTGCAGCCCCAGCCCCTACCTGGCCCCTCTCTGAGTACCCCTGACCTCAGACCACACTCTACCATAAGGAGATTTTCAGGGTATCATATCCACCCCCTGCTTCCCATTTTGCTAATGCAGGGGAAACTGAGGCACCTGGTGGAGGTTGGGAAACACAGGATGTGTGACTGCCCACCCCTTCTCTTGACCCCAGGTAACCCACATTAAGACGATCCATCAGGAGGATGAACTGATTGAGATCCAGTCGGACACAGGGACCTGGTACCAGCGCTGGGGTGTCCGGGCCTTGAGCCTAGGGGGGCAGGTAATGGCTGACGGGGTGGTAGAGAGAAGGGAGTGGGGGAAGTGGAGAAGAAGGCAGGACTGAAGTCCATGTGTGTGGGTGATGGGTGAGCTGAAGGGAGGTGGGAGGGCAGAAAAGTGGGGATCTATGGGTGCTAGAATTTAGTATAGCCAAGGTCTAACTTTGTCTGGTCCCCTGTAGGTTTGGGGGAATTTTCTCTCCTGTTTTGGTCCCGAATATCGGCGCATCACTCTGATGATGATGGGTGTATGGTTCACCATGTCATTCAGGTGAGAAGATGGGTGGGCTGGGTGGTATGTGGTGGTTGTGGTGGTGTGTGAGCTGGGAGAGAGGTGGGGAGAATGGAGATGCAGGGGACAAGTGATGAGGGAAGGTGCCATGCAGACCGCCTCTGCTCCTGCAGCCAGCTCCTCTACTTCACTAGTTCACTCAACAAACTTGTACTGTAGGCTGACCAGGATTCCGTTTCTGTTCTGTGCTGGGATGAAACAGACGTGGTCCCAGGTCCTCCTGGAGTTTATGTTTTGGTCAAGAAGCGGGACAAAACTTGCTAGGAAGCAGGGTGATGAGAGAAGGGTGGGGAAAGGGTGATGGGAGGACTTGGGCTGGGGTGGGGACCTAAGTCCTAAAGGGCGAATGGGAGTCAGACAGGGAGTGGGGGTGGCTGGGGTGGAGAAGAGTGTTTTTGGTAGAGGGAAAAGCAAATGCTCGGGAGGTAAGAAAAAATTTAGTGGCTGCTGTGTGAGACCCTGAAGTCCCCAGGAGCACAGCAACTGGTGAAGGGAGGAGCAGGGAGAAGTTGGTGAGGCTGGAGAGCAGCAAGGTCCTAACAGAGGTTGACTCCATTTCTCCCTCGTTCTGGAGAGGATACACATTTCCATTTTCTCCTCTGCCTCATTCTAATCTCTGAGCCCTGTCTGAAGCCTGTTGTCTGTTTCCATTGTCCTTGACTCTTCAGCTACTATGGCCTGACCGTCTGGTTTCCTGACATGATCCGCCACCTCCAGGCAGTGGACTATGCATCCCGCACCAAAGTGTTCCCCGGGGAGCGTGTAGAGCATGTGACTTTTAACTTCACCTTGGAGAATCAGATCCACCGAGGCGGGCAGTACTTCAATGACAAGTATGTGGGGACCTTTAAACTTCACTTCTTCCCTGTTCCTGCTACCTCTTGTCTTTTTTATGAGTCTAGGGGTTCAAGACAAGACATTTGGGGGAAACACTTGAGGTTTCTCCTCAATGCCCAGCTCCCCATTCATTCACTAAAGAGTGAGTCTTGGAGGGGGCATGAGGATGAGGGGGGAGTGTCTTTCATCATCCTGGCCTTACAGGTTCATTGGGCTGCGCCTGAAGTCAGTGTCCTTTGAGGATTCCCTGTTTGAAGAGTGTTATTTTGAGGATGTCACATCTAGCAACACGTTTTTCCGCAACTGCACATTCATCAACACTGTGTTCTATAACACTGGTAAGGCGGGGTGGCTGGTGGGTATCAGACCAAAGGGTTGGGTGGACCTCCATGAGAAGGAACCTTTTTCATTCACTATCTTGGTGTTCTCAGGCTGAGATCCCTGGACCCCTGTAGGAAGGTGGTAGAGGGGCTTGACAGCTACCACCAATAATTTTGAAAATCTAATGGATGTTGGACATTTTCCTGTAATAGAATATCTGACAAAAACATCAAGTTTATTTGCCTTTGGCTGAAACTGTATCTCAGTGAGGCAAAATTAATGCACCTTTGAAGAAGGTAAAATTATCCAAAATAGCATTCTTGGGAAAAACAAAAACAATAAAAGGGGTATTTGGTGGGGATCATTGCATGAATCCACTCTTTTTTAATAGTGATTCTCAAACTTCAGTATATGCACATGAAATGCTGGTTTTGTGAGCTAGACTGAAGTTTTCCACCTCATACTGGGTGAGCTTTTCCCATCTTGCAGGAAAACAACAATGGATAGGACTTTTTATTTTAAATGTTTTTCTCAGAAAAATTTCCTAAGTCCACAGCATTGCTACTGCTTATAGTCAGCTAGCACGGACAGAAAGAATGAATAAGCAGCTAAGACTATTAATGGGAGAACTTGGACAAAGTCACACTGTTGGACAGATGATGGTCATTTTCTGCTCTAAGGATCCCTAGTTCCCATAGTGATATTACTTGATGTTTTGCAATTAGCACTGTGAATAATTTTGAGAGCGCCTCCTACTAATTTCCATACATGCAGAGCCCCGAGCCATAAGCCGTAGCAGCCTCCCTCTCCCATCTGCTATGACTGTCTGCTTATCTTGGCCTTTGCCCACAGACCTGTTTGAGTACAAGTTTGTGAACAGCCGTCTGGTAAACAGCACATTCCTGCACAACAAGGAGGGCTGCCCGCTAGACGTGACAGGGACGGGCGAAGGTGCCTACATGGTATACTTTGTGAGCTTCCTGGGGACACTGGCAGTGCTTCCTGGGAATATCGTGTCGGCCCTGCTCATGGACAAGATCGGCAGGCTCAGAATGCTTGGTAAGGGGGAGAGGCTGAGTCAGATCTGATAGTAGGGGCCAGGGGCTGCGGGAGGCAGGCAACAGGCTTCTCACCTTGGGCTGTGGAAGAGATTGGTCAGAGAGTTCCTCTCTCTCATGTTTTCTGTTTAGGGGGTGCTGCAGCATGGGGTGGGGACTGGCACAGAAGTTTTTCTGGGGGTAAAGGAGGTAAGCAGAATTGCAAGTAGTTAGGGCACAGGCTTTGAGGTTATGAGTTTTGAATCTCAGCTCCACCACCCATCTCTGGCCTCTGGCAAGTTACCTCTGTAAGCCTGGTTGTTTCCTCTGCAAAATGGAGGTGATAATAGTACCTGTGTCGTAGGGTTGATGTGCTAGATCAATGCATGTAAAGCATCAATTGGCTTGGCCCATGGCTGGCATTGAATAAATGATGGTTATTGATATTATTAATTATAAGGGAGGTTGAGGAGGAGTGAAAAGCCTTCCTTTTGGATACCTTGGGAACAAGTCTCATCCTGGGCTATCTGAAAGCCACCTGATGGGACACGGCGGGCTGTGGGTAGGTTTCACTGTGGCCAGGCTCATGCTGTTCTCTCCTCTCCTGGCTCTATCCAGCTGGCTCCAGCGTGATGTCCTGTGTCTCTTGCTTCTTCCTGTCTTTTGGGAACAGCGAGTCAGCCATGATCGCTCTGCTCTGCCTTTTTGGTGGGGTCAGCATTGCATCCTGGAATGCGCTGGACGTGTTGACTGTTGAACTCTACCCCTCAGACAAGAGGTAGTTGGAATGCGGTGGGGGCAGGGCAGTGGATTCAGGGGAGGGGTGGGGTGAGGAAGGAGGGCTGAATGGGAAGAGCATCCTTAGGGGTGAAGGAAGATACATTTCCATTTTCTCCTCTAAAATCTGGTAGCTTTGGCCGGGCACAGTGACTCACGCCTGTCTGTAATCCCAGTGCTTTGGGATGCCGAGGCAGGCGGATCACCTGAGGTCAGGAGTTTGATACCAGCCTGGCCAACATGGTGAAACCCTGTCTGTACTAAAAATACAAAAAGTTAGCCGGGTACCTGTAATCCCAGCTACTCGGGAAGCTAAGGCAGGAGAATGGCGTGAACCCAGGAGGTGGAGCTCTCAGTGAGCCGAGATCACGCCACTGCACTCCAGCCTGGGCAACAGAGCTGGAGTGTCTCAAAAAAAAAAAAAAAAAAAAAAAAGAAAAGAAAAGAAAAAGAAAAAGAGAAAAGAAAAAATCTGGTAGCTTTTGTATCTACTCCTCCAAGTCTTAACTGTTAACCTCAATTTTTGGTCTCCTTTCCCCTTGTCTCTTAATTTATCTACATTCCTGGCGTACATCCTTTACCTCTCTGATCTCTCCAACCTTCTGTCTCCCTCTTGGACACTGCCTGCATCTTCCTGGCCTTCACTTCCCTGCCCTCCACTCTTCCTTTGCCTCCTTCCTGTACCTTGCGCCATGCTGCACTGGGGGACTCCTGAGCAGGACCACAGCTTTCGGCTTCCTGAATGCCCTGTGTAAGCTGGCAGCTGTGCTGGGGATCAGCATCTTCACATCCTTCGTGGGAATCACCAAGGCTGCCCCCATCCTCTTTGCCTCAGCTGCCCTTGCCCTTGGCAGCTCTCTGGCCCTGAAGCTGCCTGAGACCCGGGGGCAGGTGCTGCAGTGAAGGGATCTCTAGGGCTTTGGGATTGGCAGGCACACTGTGAGACCAACAACTCCTTCCTTCCCCTCCCTGCCCTGCCATCCTGACTTCCAGAGCCCTCACTCTCCCCTCCCTGTGTTTGGTGTCTTAGCTGTGTGTGTGTGTGAGTGTGCATGTGTGTGACCCCCGTGGGCAGGGACTACAGGGAAGGCTCCTTCATCCCAGTTTTGAGATGAAGCTGTACTCCCCACTTCCCACTACCTTGACTTTGCACAAGAGAAGGCTGAGCCCCATCCTTCTCTCCCTGTTAGAGAGGGGCCCTTGCTTCCCTGTTCCAGGGGTTCCAGAATAGGCTTCCTGCCTTCCCCATCATTCCCTCTGCCTAGGCCCTGGTGAAACCACAGGTATGCAATTATGATGGGGGCTGGGACTCTGGTGTAGACCATGGACCAAAAGAACTTCTGAGTCTGAAGGGTGGGCCTCGGGTGCCCTCTCACACCTCCTGTTGGATGCTGAGGGAGAAGCAATAAACCTCAGCCCTCTGGCCTCCACTTCCCTCTCAATTTGGGCTGCAAATATGAAGCCCGAATTGTATGAAATTAGCTTTCCGATTCTTATTTATTAATAGATTAAGTTCTGAGGCAGCTCTGCAGGACTGTGTGTGAATGTGTGTGTATACTTATATATGTGTGTGCATGTGCCATGGGGCGGGGGGTATCACTATACTGTCCTCAAATATAAGCCAAGGGTTAATTTCAGCGGACGCACACACAACCCTGCCTCCCATAGTCCCTCCCCTAATCTGGTTTCTGTGTTGAGCCTGGGATGGAGGAGCCCTAGGCCAGCCAGGGATAAGAGACCCACAGTCTCGGGAGATCTGAGGGCATCTGACAAGGCTCATCTGCTTCCCTCCTTAAGAAGCACAGGCCTCCTCTGGAGTGAGAGGCTCCACTCACTACAGCACAGGTGGGAACAGCACAGCTGCCCTCCCATACCCCCGACCTGTCCCCTCACAGGCAGGGGAGCAGGGGAGGGAAAGAAACCAGGCATCTGGTCAAACCAGCAGATCAAAAAGCACAAGGAGCTGGGGCAGAGGCAAGAAGCAGGGGCCCTCCTGGCAGCTCCTCTGAGTGGGGAGAGGTTGGGCAGTGAGGGAGGGACCCCTAACGCAGGGACTAGAAGCCTCAGTTTCCCCATTTTACCCTTCCACACAATAGCCTCTGTAGGTTAGGCTGCCCCGTCCCACCCTACTCTGTGTGGCTGCTTTCTTTGGTGCCCTCCCCTCACCCCACTGTAGCTGTGATGTGTTGTAGTTTTTAGATGTTTGTAAAATGTTTAAAAAAAGTTAAAAAGGAAAAAAGTGAAAATAACAAAAAAGAAAATCAAAATTCACCTTCGTCATGCTGCGTCCGGTACCCCAACCCTGTGGTCACTCCCCCCATTTTGTAACACTGTACCAGGTGGTGACTGTTTAACTCTTTGGTGTCTGTGCTCAAAAGACTGCCTTCTCCTCCAGTGCCCAGTGTATGAATGTGTGCCCTGTGCCCTTGTCCCTCACTCCTCACATGCTGGACGTAGCCCTCTTCCTTGCACCCCTGGGAGGGACCCATCCATCTCCCTTGCTCTCCTGGGGAACCCCAAACCCAACTCTGTTGATGTGAAAAATGCAATGAAAAATATTGATGAAAAATAAAACGGGAAACAAATCCTCAAAATACAAAATGGCTATACCTGCTTCTGTGACTCTCCACCTACATCCAATTCTCCTAACAGCCTTGGAGGGTAAAATGGTGAGATGGAAAAACAGCTTTCCAAACTGAAGGTCAGAATAACATGGTGTACCAGCTTTATTTCCTAAATTGGCCTCTCTACCTTGATCTTTCCCCTACAGATGGAAGGCCCTCTAAGTCTCCCAGATTTGAAAACTTTGGGAGTAACATTTCATAAGAATAGAACCAACTTTCCCCTAAATCTTCTGTTATGCTTTTTAAAAATACACACTCCAGACTCCACTCTTGACTTGTTGAATCAGAACCCTTTTTTTTTCTTGGTTTGGAAGGATGGGGACCTTGAATCTCCTTTTTTTGAGACAGAGTCTCGCTTTGTTGCTCAGGCTGGAGTGCAATGGTGTGATCTCAGCTCATTGCAACCTCTGCCTCTCGGGTTCAAGCGATTCTCCTGCCTCAGCTTCCTAAGTGTGGTTGGCGCCTGCCACCACACCTGGCTAATTTTTGTAGATATGGGGCCAGGATGGTCTCGAACTCCTGACCTCAGGTGATCCGCCCACCACGGCCTCCCAAAGTGCTGGGATTACAAGTGTGAGCCACCACGACCGGCCGGAAGCTACATTTTGAACAATCTCCCATGGGAGTTCTTACCTAAGAGAAAATCTGAAAACCACTGCCTTGGGGTTACCTTGACTCCCCTCTCACTCTAGTCCATTTCTGTTCTAATCAAACCATTTTCTGATTTTATGGTAGCTCTCAAATCAACTCCTTCCTTTCCATTCCCACAGATGACCTGTAAATCAGGGTTCTACCTTCACTCTGGATTGATCTCTTTTCCTCCAATCTCCCATGCCAACTCACTTACACATCACTGCCAGATCCATCTGACCCCAAATGCTCTCTGGCATGTCTGTACTCAAAATTCGTTAATAACTCCCTACTGCCCAACCACATGCACCTTAAATTCTTTAGCTAGAAATGATCAAGATATATGTTAACCGGGCCGGGCGTGGTGGCTCATGCCTGTAATCCCAGCACTTTGGGAGGTTGACGCAGGCGGATCGCTTGAGGTCAGGAGTTTGAGACCAGCCTGACCAATATGATGAAACCTTGTCTTCACTAAAAATACAAAAATTAGCCGGGCATGGTGGCAGGCACCTGTAATCCCAGCTAGTCAGGAGGCTGAGACAGGAGAATTGCTTGAACCTGGGAGACAGAGGTTGCAGTGAGCTGAGATCAGGCCATTGCACTCCAGCCTGGGCAACAAGAGCAAAACTCTGTCTAAAAAAAAAAAAAAAAAAAAAAAAGATATATGTTAACCAAGTTTTGTTCTCTAATAATTTCCACATTGAGATTATTAGAAAGTTGCTTCTATAGACATTACTTGAGCTCCCCTCAGAAATATGACAACATTTGTAATGCTCAAAAAGGGCTACATTGTGGGGCATGGTGGCTTACACCTGTAATCCTAGCACCTTGGGAGGCGGTGGGCAGAGTGCCTGAGCTCAGGAGTCTAAGACCAGCCTGGGCAACATGGTGAACCCTGTCTCTACTAAAATACAAAAAATTAGACGGGTGTGGTGGCACAAGCCTCTAGTCCCAGCTACTTGGGAGGCTGAGGCAGGAGAATTGCTTAAACCTGGGAGGTGGAGGTTGCAGTGAGTTGTGATCGTGCCACTGCACTCCAGCTTGGGCAACAGAGACTCCGTCTTAAAGAAACAAAAAAACACTAGGGGTGGTGGCTCACACCTGTAATCCCAACACCTTGGGAGGCTGAGGCAGGAGGATCACCTGAGGTCAGAAGTTTGAGACCATCCTGGTCAACATGGTGAAACCCCATCTCTACTAAAAATACAAAAAATTGCTGGACGTGGTGGTGCATGCCTGTCATCCCAGCTACTGGGGAGGCCGAGGTAGGAGAATCACTTGAACCCAGGAGGCAGAGGTTGCAGTGAGCCGAGATTGCGCCACTGCACTGCAGCCTGGGCGACAAGAGCGAAACTCCGTCTCAAAAAAAAAAAAAAAAAAAAGGGGGCTATATAAAGGTTTCTCCATCATCTCTAATAATTTTCTTAGTTCTTATTCTCTTTTCACTGCTTTAGTGGTTTTTAAAAACATTTTTCTTTTAAACAAATACAAGTACTACTTTTTGGAAATGGACAGGCTGTAAAAAAGGCAAACATTCCCCTGAGATGAAGTTCAAATGTGTCCCTGCCTATATCGCCTGTCTTGTCCATTAACTCACTGCTCAGTCCAGTGTCTATGCCTTTGCTCAGGTTCTTCTCTCTGCCTGCAGCACCTATCCTCTCCTTTCTGGTTAATTTTGTGCTTTCCTTTAAAGACCCAAGTAGATCACTTCCCTCATAAAGCCGTTCCCGACTAGTCTACAGGTATCTTTCTTCTCCCAAGAACACCTGTGGCACTGATTCAGCAGTCCATTAAGAACACAGCCTCATAGTGTAATTTCTTTTAATGTATAGGATTGTTTCCAACTCATCAGGTTTGGTGCAGTTCTGTCACGATTTAACATGGAACATCCGGGCTGCCCTTCCTGAATAGTCCAGGGCAAGAGCAGTAGTGAGTGATTCTTCTCTTTTCTTGGGTTCACTTTGACCTGAAACAAGTTGCTATCTTCGGAGAATATGTATGGACCCCAATAGAATAGAGCTCAGGGGTCTTCATCCCTTTCAAATCCTGGACTATATCGAAGGGAAGGCCTCAGTAGTTCGTGCTCACTCAGCCCATTCGGATCCTGGTCCTGCCCCTCTCTTGGGGCTCAAGGGGTTCCTAGAGCTTTCTTGTTCCCACCCAGGCATGGGGGGCTAGTGTCCAGCTGAGAGTTCTCTCTCCACTGGGCGGGGGTCCGTGCCTGGATGGCCAGTGCATGGACCGGCCCTGCCAGCTCCTCGGCCAGTGCTGCGTGGACCAGCCGGTGTCGTTGTAGGGGGCTTAGTCCCTCGAAACGAGAGCTCACCACAGCCACGCGGAAGTGCGTCTCACTGCCAGGCGGGACCGCGTGGCCACTGCTCTCGTTGCGAAGCTCCAGCACCTCGGGGCTCAGGGCCTGCTCCAGCTTCGTGCGAATGGCGGCCTCCACTGGACCGATGGCCCCGGATCCCGCGCTGCCCCGGGACAAACAGACCCGGCCAGCCATGGAGACCAGACCTGGGACCAGGCGACCACTCAGCATCGGCTACGCCAGAGACACGAGGAGTGAGGGTCGAGATGATCCGCCTGGTGAGAGCACAGTATCAACACCCGCCCCGCGACCCCCGCATCTGCTCTAACCCCACGCCCAGGTGTCCACACCAGCTCCTGTCGGGAGACCGCCTCAACGCCACACAGGGAGACTCGAGACACCGCCCCTTTTCTCTACGTGACACGGTGAATTCGACCTCCAGCTGTGGGAGTGGAGGGACAAGCGGAGATTAGAAAGGCCCGCAAGCGAGGCGCGTTCGTTCCTTACGGGATTTGCAAAGAATGGGCAAATGTAGGGCATGTGCAACTGCGTACTTGTGGTTGGGCCGAAGCTCCTGTGATCCCTGTAAAGCCCAGGAGAAGCCCCTTTTACCTGCCGCTCAGCCTCGGATATTGCGACTCCCGCTCAAGGCCAGGACTCTGGACGCTGCCGAGCAAAATGCAGTCCTGGCGCCCTTCCTGAGGCACGCTGGGAAATGGAGTCCTTGCTGTGCGTTAGTAGGACGGGCAGGCACCACGTGGTGCCCTAAGGGCTCGTGGGAACTGTAGTCTTGGATTCTCCCCACCGGTAAGGTCGTCGGAAACTCTCAACCCAGCAACGCGAAGAAAAAGGGATTTCACGCGCAGCTGGGGTTGGGATTATTAGATCTATTTTACTGCCAATAGATATTGTAGATCATCCAGCCCAATTCCTTTATTTTATATACAAGAAAATGGAAGTCTGATTGAATACATAATTACTGTGCCTCAGACTAGTGCTGGGGACTGGAGAGTCAAGTCAGACCCTGTATTCAAGGAGTTTACAGAGCACTGAAGACTAACAAGTGAGCGGACAATTGCAGTACTGGGTACTAAGTGCTACGATGAGATAAACACAGGATGCTACGGAGGCAAGTTACCCAGACTTGGCCGGGGTTGGAGAGGTGGAATGACGGGCGGGCAGAGAATATTTCCGAGATTTAGGGAAACAGTTTGGCGGAAACAACATGAAAATCCATTTCTCAGTCCCTCATAGTGAGGTTTTGGCTGTGGTAGCCACATGTGTAAAGGACAAGAGGAGAGAGAATTTTGAGGGAGTCTTTCTGGTGTAGTTAGGGTGTGGTTATGTGTGGTTGGAGCCTACGGGGCAGATGATGATGAGTAGGGTACCGGGAGGAGAGGAAGGGCCCAGACCTCCCCAGGCCTTGTAGCCCTTGTTAGGCAATTTTGTCTTTATCCTAGAAGTAGTGGGAAGCTACTGAGGTTTTAAACAGGGATGTAACAGGATGTAATTTTTCCAGGATGATTCTTAACTTTTACGCTTATATATATATTTTTGTCTTTGTTTTTACTTCCTTTTTGTGGAGAATGGGGTCTCGCTATATTGCCTAGGCAGGTCTTGAACTTCTGGGCTCAAACTATCCTCCTGACTCTGCCTCCTTGAGAGCTGGGATTACAGGCGTGAGCCACCACACTTGGCGATTCTTAACTTTTAAATTTATTTAAATTTTATTTTGTATCCTTAATATATTTACATATTTCTAAATGTTTTTCCCCAACTTCTCATTTTGAAAAACGTCAAAGCCATAGAAAAGTTGAATAGTTCAAAGCAACACCCTCTATCTTTCACTTGGCCCACCATTTTTACATTTATATTTATTTTATACTTGTACATATATACTCATATATTTAAGTACTTTACATATACTTTAAAATATATTTATGTACTTTTTTGGATGAACAATTTGAAAATAAGTTGCAGGTAGCATGACATTTCACTCCTAACTACTCCAACATGTATCTCCTAAGAACAAAGATATTCTACCACATAACCACAATATCCTTATCACACTCAAGAAATTTAACCTATGACATACACTGTTTTCCCTAGCCTTTAAAAAAAATTTAAAACTTCCAGAAAAGTTGCAAGATTAATAGAATGAGCAACCCATTTATCCACTATTCACCTAGATTCACTGATAACATTTTGCCAGACTTGTCTTTGTATCTCTCTTTTAATGTATGTGTGTATAATAATAACGAAATAATAATTATTATTTCTGCTGACTCACTTGAGTTAGGTGCAAAATTCTTTTTTTTTTTTTTTTTTTGAGACGGAGTTTTGCTTTTGTTGCCCAGGCTGGAGTGCAATGGCATGATCTCGGCTCACTGCAACCTCTGCCTCCTGGGTTCAAGCAAGTCTCCTGCCTCAGTGTCCTGAGTAACTGGGATTACAGACATGTGCCACCATGCCCAGCTAATTTTGTATTTTTAGTAGAGACGGGGTTTCTCCATGTTGATCAGGCTGGTCTGGAACTCCAACCTCAGGTGATCCGCCCTCCTCGGCCACCCAGGATTACCGGGATTACAGGCGTGAGCCACTGTGCCTGGCCCAAAATTCTTTTTTTTTTTTTTAATGGAATCTCACTCTGTCACCCAGACTGGAGTGCAGTGGCGCCATCTTGGCCTACTGCAACCTCCACTTTCTGGGTTCAAGTGATTCTCCTGCCTCAGCCTCCTGAGTAGCTGGGACTACAGGTGGGTGCCACCACACTCGGCTAAATTTTTTTGTATTTCTAGTAGAGATGGGGTTTCACTATGTTGGCCAGGCTGGTCTGGAACTCCTGACCTCAAGTGATCCGCCTGCCTCAGCCTCCCAAAGTGATGGGATCACAGGCGTGGGCCACGGCGCCTGGCTAATTTTTGTGTTTTTAGTGGAGAGGGGGTTTCACCATGTTGGCCAGGGTGGTCTCGAACTCCCGACCTCAGGTGATCTGCCCACCTCAGCCTCCTAAAGTGCTGGGATTACAAGCGTGAGCCACTACGCCTGGCCTGTGATGGTTAATGTGCCAACTTCTAGAGGATTGGTGCTCAGATATTTGGCAAAATTTGGGTGTTTCTGTGAGGGTATTTTGAATGAAATTAACATTTGAATTGGGAGACGGAGTAAATCGCCCTCCCTAATGTAGGTGGGTCCCATCCAACCAGTTGAAAACTTGACTAGAACAAAAAGACGGACCCTCTCCTGAGTAAGAGAGACTTCCTTCTGCCTGACTGCTTTGAGACCGGGACGTTGGCTTTTCCCAGCCTTCAGACTCAGAAGTAAACACTGGCTCCATCTGGGTCTTAGACTCGGCCTTTGGACTGGAACTACACCATTGGTTCTCAGGCCTTTGGATTTGGACTGGAACTATATCAGCACCTTTCTTGGGTCTCCAGCTTGCCAGCTTACCCTGAAGATCTCGGGGATCTTGGGATTTATTAGCTTCCATAATCAAAAAGCCAATTTTTTATAATAAAACTATCTGTCAATCTATCAATCTATCTACTATTGGTTCTGTTTCCCTGGAGAATCCTGACTAATGTATATTTACTTAAAAAAAAAAAGACATTTTCTCACATAACCAGAATATAACTGTCAGACTCTAGAAATTAACATAGATACAGTACTATTATCTAATCTACAGACCTTATTCAAAATTTGCCAATTGTTCACTTCTATCCTATATATAAAATGAAAAGAAATATTTTCTGGTCCAGGATCCAATCTAGGATCACATGTTGCATTCAGTTGTTATATCTCTTTGTTCTCCATTAACTTGGAATAGTTTCCTAGATTTTGTCTTTCATGACTTTGGCAGTTTTGAAGTTACAGACATTTATTTTGTAGAATGTCCCTCAATCTGGGTTTGTCTGATGTTTCTTTATGATTAAAATTTAGCACATGCATTTTTTGGCCAGAATACTGCAGAAGTAATGTTGAATTCTTCTCTGTGAAACTTACCAGGGCACGTGATCTTTATTTTTCTTATTACTAGTGATAATTCTGATCATTTGATTAAGATGGTATCTGTCAGGCTTTTCCACTATAAAATTCCTTTTCTGTCTGTAATTGTGGAAGATACTTTAAGTCTATCTACTTTCCTATTTCTCCATTATTTTTTTTCCCACTAATTTTAGCATCTGAGAAGTATGTTTGAGACATCTCTTAGGGGTTGTTGAAGATAAAATGAGATCATGGGGGTGGGGCTGAGGTGTGGTATGTGATCACCTGGGGAGAGAGTAGATGGTGAGAAAAGAATCAGAATGTTTATTAGAAAGGCCACTCTAGTGAGGAGTGGGAAGAGTAGAAGCAGGGAGAGGAGCAGAAAAGTCTTTGTTGGTAGTCTGGGTGAAAGATAACCTGAGTGAAGGCACAAGATGGGCTAGAGAAAAGTAAATTGATTAGAAAGCTGCTACAAAGATGGCATCTATAGGACTTACTTTGGTTAGGACCTTGCAGTTTGCAAATCCAGTGAAACCCCACTTCTACTAAAAATACAAAAATTAGCCAGGTATGGTGGCACATTCCTGTAATCCCAGCTACTTGGGAGACTGAGGCAGGAGAATCTCTTGAACCTGGGAGGCAGAGGCTGCAGTGGGCGGAGATCGTGTCATTGCTCTCCAGTCTAAGCGACAGAGCGAAACTCCATCTCAAAAAAAAAAAAAAAAAAAAAGCACAGTACCGAATGGTGAGTGCTGTCACCAGGATATGAACAAAGAGCTGTGGGGACAGCAAGGATATTTGTGTGGGAGTAGGGAAGTTCTCCTCTAATAATTCTTTCTTCCTTTTTTTGTACAGAGGAAGAAACAATGGCTGGATAAATTAAATGACTTCATTAAGCCCAACATCTAGACATCGTGAGGAGCATGTTCTTTGAGTCAGGCAGACCTAGACTCTAATCATGTGGCTGTGTGACCTTCAGCAATTTTTTTTTTTTTTTTTTTTGAGATAGAGTCTTGCTGTGTCGCCCAGGCTGGAGTGCAGTGGCGCTGTTTCGGCTCACTGCAACCTGTGCCTTCTGGGCTCAAGTAATCCTCCAACTTCAGCCTCCCAAGTAGCTGAGACCACAGGTCACAGGTGTGTGCCCCACCACACTCAGTTAATTTTTGTATTTTTTGTAGAGATAGGGTTTCGCCATGTTGCCCAGGCTGGTCTCAAACTCCTGGGTAAAAGCCATCTGCCTTGGTCTCCCAAAGTGCTGGGATTACAGGCGTGAGCCACCACACCCAGCCCAGCAATTGTTTTAATCCCTGTGAGCTTCAGTTTATTTGTGAAACACATAATTTTATCTACTTTGTAGGCAGTTGCTACTGTAGGGTTTATCATAGTAGGGTTTCAACATAATCTTTTTTTTTTCTTTCACCCTTCTTATGGCACAGAGCAGTGTGATATAAGTAAAAAAGAAATCAGAGGTCAAGTCCAGGCGCAGTGGCTCACACCTGTCATCCCAGCACTTTGGGAGTTCGAGGCCAGCCTGGACAACATGGCAAAACCCTGTTTCTACTGAAAATACAAAAATTAGCTGGATGTGCTGGCGCATGCCTGTAATCTCAGCTATTTGTCGGCTGAGGCATGAGAATCACTTAAACCCAAGAAGCAGAGGTTGCAGTGAGCTGAGATTCTGCCACTGCACTCCAGCCTGGGTGACAGAGTGAGACTCTGTCTGGAAAAAAAAAAAAAAAAAGAGGAGGTCAGAGAAAGAAAGGAAGGTCAGCATGCCCCTCAAGCAGGGCCTTATGGGGTGCCAGGATTATGGTAGGGTCCCCTATCATCTGGGTTTTTTTCTCTGCCCTTTAGGTCTGAAAAGTTGACACTATTAGAACTTCCAGGACTGACTGGCTTCTTGGGGAGGGACCCATGCTAACAAAGTACACATGAAATTTATGAATAGTCCAAAATGCAAATTCATTGAATTCTATGATGAACATCTTTCTATAACTGGCTCCCCCTACTTCAGTCTTATGTGTTTATCTTGGAATAGAACAATCAGAAAGTTGTTAATTGAGCACAGAATCTGAATGAAGGAACTTGGATAGTCTTCAGAAATATTTCACCCAGGCTGTGAGAAAAGGCCGATGCTTTCATAACCAAGGACCTTTTTCTAGTAGGCCAAACTTTGCCTCTGCCAGATATATTTTATTGTTGGTGAAAACATAACATATTTCTACTACAATTGCCACCTGTTTGGACTCTATGTAGACTGCACCTTTCTGTTAACATTCATCTTCTCAAATGATATAATCAATTGGATTAGAAGGATCTTAGGTTACACCCTGGTCACCTCTGTCTGAACTTTGGTGTTCCCCAAATCTATACCAGCATTCTTACCAGGAGTAATCTCTAGACGTAGCTGATTGTAACTAATTTAACTCTCAGAGTTCACCAGATTTCCTCCATTTTCTGGAGGCATTTCATCACAGACTTGTTTGTACTACTTTCAATTATCTATACACCCATTGCCCAACAGCACACATCCAATAAATGCCAGTTGAATAAACTGGTGAGAATAAAGGAGAAAACATCAGAAAAGGTGTCAAAGAATAAGATGGCCGGGTGCAGTGGCTCACGCCTGTAATCCCAGAACTTTGGGAGGTTGAGGTGGGCAGATCATGAGGTCGGAGTTTGAGACCAGCCTGGCCAACATTCGAGATTTGAGATCAGGAGTTCGAGATTAGCCTGGTCAACATTAGTAGAGATGAAACCCCATCTCTACTAAAAATACAAAAATTAGCCGGGCATGGTGGTGGGCGTCTGTCATCCCAGCTACTTGGGAGGCTGAGGTGGGAGGATCGCTTGAACCCGGGTGGGTGGGGGCGGGGTAGAGGAGGTGGTGGTGGAGGTTGCAGTGAGCTGAGAAGTGCTCCAGCCTGGGCGACAGAGCGAAACTCCGCCTCAAAAAACCAAAAAAAACCACAAGTCTATTTTTTCTCTCTATTATTCTACCTGACCTTAAGGGATACTAAGGAAAGGGTGAGAATGGTGTAGGAGATGTAGAACTCCCAGAGATGGGACGTTGAGGAGGAAGAAACACAAGAGCTTTCAGGTTCATCTGTTATATGGGATAAAAGAAAAAAAGAAGAGCTTTCAGGAAAGATTTCTAAGGCCGCTGGAGTCACACCAGCAATAAATGCCTGACAGCAAAGTTACCCTTTCCAGGCTGTTGCTGAAATCTAAGGGATGATGATGAGGTGGACAAGGGAGCATGGAGAAAAAGATTGAAGGGATATTAAGGAAGCAACTGACTGGACATGCTGAGACGAAGGGAAGAGTAGAGTAGATTTCGGCTTAGTTGTCTGTAAGTATGCTGGCGCATTTCAGGAAGAGGGCAAAGAGGGGAGGTTGTTTGCAGGAGTTCGCGTTCGAATAGGCTGAGGTTGAGTTTGAGTTTGAGGTGCTCGTTGGGACAAGTAGTAGGTTGAAGTATTCAGTAAGCAGTTAGGCACAAGGGTCTGAGCTTCTGAAACAAATTTGGATGTTAGTTGAAAGCATATAAATGGGTAAGACTCTTCGGGATAAGTGAAGAATTGGAGATAGAGAAGCAGAATCCAGCTGGACTCGCAGATTTAGAGATGGCATGGGGAAGCAGGATAAGAAAAGTCGGCGAGCTAAGAAGAAAAACGCAGGGCGACATTTTGAAAGCCAAGGGAGTAAGCTTCAAGGCCGCCTCCTGGAGGTCAAGAGGATGACAGATCTAGCCTCGGTCAAACTGAATTCCAAGGAGTGCAGGCGGGTGGGGGTGGGGCGGAGTCGCTGCGGGCGACTTAAGTTGAGGGGCGAGAAAGGAGGCAGCCTTAGTAGTACTTGTATTTTTAAAGGGAATTTGGCTGTGACCAGACAGAAAGGGCGGGACTTAGTAGTTTAGAGCTCAAGGGGATCATTGGCTTCAGAATCCCCTACTCTTGCGTGAGAGTAACTCTCAGTCTACGGATGTCTTCTGCAGTTTCTTAAGGTCCATGTTGGGATTTACCGGCTGTAAACTAAACAAAGCAAAGCAAAACCCCATAGTACAAGACATTTTGTTTGAAAGCCTACTTTCTTTAAAGATCCTGCCATGCAAATAAGGGGCTTTAATGTGGCTCTCAGCGATTGGTAGATACTTACGAAATCCGTCATTTCCTTTCAGGGCAGGATGCAAACCAAGAGGCGGCTTTCTGTTTTTCTATTGGCTGTTGGATACGGCTCCGCTTTTAGCCAATCAAACGACTTCCCTTCACCCCTCCCGGTAGCTCTTATAAATTACATCAAATTGGTTATTCTTTCCACATTCTTCTCCTTGTAAAAGAAGCTGTAACTGCAATTTTAGCCGTAATGTCAGGACGCGGAAAGCAGGGAGGCAAGGCCCGCGCTAAGGCCAAGTCGCGCTCGTCCCGCGCTGGCCTCCAGTTCCCGGTGGGGCGAGTGCACCGCTTGCTGCGCAAGGGCAACTACGCGGAACGGGTGGGGGCAGGCGCCCCGGTGTACCTGGCGGCGGTCCTCGAGTACCTGACCGCGGAAATTCTGGAGCTAGCAGGCAACGCGGCTCGGGACAACAAGAAGACGCGCATCATCCCTCGCCATCTGCAACTAGCCGTGAGGAATGACGAAGAGCTCAACAAGTTACTCGGGGGTGTCACCATTGCCCAGGGCGGCGTCTTACCCAATATCCAGGCTGTCCTGTTGCCCAAGAAAACGGAGAGTCACAAGCCTGGCAAGAACAAGTAATTAAGAGGCTTGACACCATACTCATTCACCCCAAAGGCTCTTTTAAGAGCCACCAAAGTGTCAAATGAAGGGCTGATCACGAAATAGCGCATTAGCTCTTTTTTTGAAAACTTGGGTGGCTCTAAAAAGAGCCTTTGGTCTTTGGTTTGTTTGTCTGCATTTATTTGCTTTTGGCTTTGTGGCTTTCAGTTTTCTTTGGTAACAGAACGGCCTGGATGTTAGGCAAAACGCCGCCCTGGGCGATGGTGACTTTGCCCAGCAGCTTGTTCAGTTCCTCGTCGTTGCGGATGGCCAGCTGGAGGTGACGAGGGATGATGCGCGTCTTCTTGTTGTCCCGAGCCGCGTTGCCCGCCAGCTCCAGGATCTCGGCGGTCAGGTACTCGAGGACCGCCGCCATGTAGACTGGCGCGCCAGCCCCCACCCGCTCCGCGTAGTTGCCTTTGCGCAGCAAGCGGTGCACTCGCCCTACCGGGAACTGGAGGCCAGCGCGGGACGAGCGCGACTTGGCCTTGGCGCGAGCCTTGCCTCCTTGTTTGCCACGACCAGACATGACTGAAACCAAGGTTAAACACAGACAATGCTCAGAACCTCGCTACAAAATAAGCTTGAAAGAGAACCAAGAGGAAAGCCTTTATAAGCTTTCCTAGGGGTGGGGTCTAGAACGAGTTTTTCATTGGTCCTAATATGGCTTCAGAACCGGCCAATCAAGTCAAGAGTCGGTGTTGTTGCGTACGCATTGCTGAAAACGCAAGGTCCGCACACGGACCAATGGAAATGAATGACTTTCGGAGCCCTAATTTGCATAAGGTGGTTATAAAAGAGTCAGGCCCGCCCATTCTCTTACTTCTTTTCTTGGCTAAGCCGCGTTTGTACTGTGTCTTACCATGCCTGAACCGGCAAAATCCGCTCCGGCTCCTAAAAAGGGCTCCAAGAAAGCCGTCACCAAAGCCCAGAAGAAAGACGGCAAGAAGCGCAAGCGCAGCCGCAAGGAGAGCTACTCCATCTACGTGTACAAGGTGCTGAAGCAGGTCCACCCCGACACCGGCATCTCGTCCAAGGCCATGGGCATCATGAACTCCTTCGTCAACGACATTTTCGAGCGCATCGCGGGAGAGGCGTCCCGCCTGGCGCACTACAACAAGCGCTCCACCATCACGTCCCGCGAGATCCAGACGGCCGTGCGCCTGCTGCTGCCCGGCGAGCTGGCCAAGCACGCCGTGTCCGAGGGCACCAAGGCAGTCACCAAGTACACCAGCTCCAAGTGAGTCCCTGCCGGGACCTGGCGCTCGCTCGCTCGAGTCGCCGGCTGCTTGACTCCAAAGGCTCTTTTCAGAGCCACCCACCTAATCACTAGAAAAGAGCTTGTTCACTTACTCCCTTAGTTTCTTCTCATAAAGTAATTTTAGCGTAAAGGTCATGGGAAGTGCCACACGTAGGTTTTTAACCATTTGGAACTTGAGGTCCCCGGTGCATGATTGGATTTGCTTTTGAATCTAGAGCGTGTCTTCACTCATTGTGCTGCTTAGCATTCCCAGGAGTCGGTTCTCAATTAGGATGTTGGGAATCCGCCTCTTTACCCGCCCCCACTCCCGCCCCACACTGGCGCCCTGGTGGCTTCTTGGGTCTGTTTCATTCTAAAACGAAGTGGCTGAGTTCGGCTGTTATTTAAGAGAACTCCAGGGCACGATTCAGCCCAGGTTCCGCAAACACTGCGTGACAGCTGTGTATGACTGACGCTTGGCAGCACCTTTTGTGTCCGGTCACCAGTTCTGCTGTGCGATGGGGTCTCCTGTGGATACCAGCCGTTCTGTGTATTTTGGACGAAGCCCGCGCAGCCGGGTCCCAGCCTTTTCCTGATTGGGCGACATGAATATTCAAAATTCTGCGCCTCTTTCTAATTTGTAGATTTCAGTTTCCGTCGTTCACTTTGAGACTTTGAAATTCCTATTTCTCGTTTTGTTGATAATTTTTGCATTTAATGGTCTCTGCTTTAAAGGGTAAGGCTGCGGCCCCAGGTCACTGCGAGGCACTTACCGTGTAGATACGGGCTCAAAAGTCACCTGTCAGAGATCTACGTCATCCACTAAGGAATTCGCGCCGCTCATACTTGCCTGTCTCATTTTATCTTCCTTCTAGCAGCTGTCTGAAATTGGTTCGTCTGTTTTCTTGTTTATGGTATTCTCAAGCCCTTGACCGGCTGGTGTGGTTTTCCCGTGCATCTTCAGCCTGGCACATTATGGACACTTACTTAAATACTACGTATTGATGTAATATTGTTGGGTTAGTTTTTCCATCCCATCGTTTTCTTAATCGCTTTCGTGGATGGATGATGGGTGCTGTTCATTTCCGTTAGATGTATGTGAAGGCACGGTGAAAATGGAAATGTTTTTGGAGCTACTTCCTCAAATGTGTCCTTAGTCACCTCAGTGCAACAGCTGGGAGGGGGGCCGTGTTAAGATTTTTTTTGCATCAAAGAGGAGGTGGCAATGGTAGATCCACCCTTACGCTTCCCAGTTTAGCATAACCTCTTTTGGATTTTCATCAAATTCAGCGTATTGGTCACTGGAAAGAGCCTTTTCCATCTTTTCTTACTCTCCCCTCTTGGTGTTCCCCTCTTAAAGGAGAGGAGCTTTTAATTGACAGTCATCACCTCATTCCAGGAGGCCATGCAAGATAGGCAGGACTACAGGGTTAATCTCCTTTTTACAAATGAGGCCAAGGGAAGCCTCATTGGTTCACAGTCATGCAGCTCATACTGTCCACCCTTGTATTCTCAGATGCAGGACAATTGCATTTTAGTTTTATTTTGTGGAGGTACAGAATATTTACTCTTTCTGTCCAACCCTTGATTCTGCCGAGGAAGACACTGATGGTTTGATGAGTGATTCAACTCTGTTTTTGGCTAAGGGTTTTTGGAGTTGATAGCAGGGGTCTGATGAATCCAAATGAGCTCTAGACATTATCACAGACTGAATAAATCTTAACTGTCTCCTACATGTGTGTTTTCAAATGTGTGTAGATGCTATTGTTATTAATAAAGTTACCAATTAAAGGCTTTGCTGGATTCTTTTATCTACAGTATATATTTCTCAATGAAGGAAATTAACAGATACAACTTACACAGGGTCTATAGAAAAGCATGGGTGCCTCTGATCTGGGGGATGACTATTTATAAGCCACCAGCCAAACTGCTGCCCCAAAGGTGCACTAGGGCTGAAATAGTCTCTTACAAGGCCACTGTTAATGCTTAGTAATTGAAAAATATATGATCACAAATAGAAAGCAGTACAAATAAGATGGAAGAACTAAAGTTCATAATGAAGTTAAGCTAACACCTACGGAGCACTTACTGTGTGCCAGGTAGTGTTCTAGGCCCTTTATACATATTGACTCATCTAATTCTCACCAGGACCTCAGGAAGTAGTACCATTATTATCACCCATTTTACAGATAAGGAAACTGAGGCAAAGAGAAGCCTTTCTTCAGAAACTCTCCAGAGGATAAGCTCCTAGGTTAGCAGTTAAGGGACTTGAGAAACAGGGTCATTCTGAAAACCTGGACCCTTCCCTGTGTTTTAGGGGGAAATATCTATGCTTTAGAACTGAAAAGAAATATCACTGGTTTTATTCTCTTCTGAGTGCACGCTGGATGTAAATCCTGGGTCGTGGTGGCTGAGTACATTGAGGGTGGGATTAGGTGGCTGTGAGCCTCCATCCCAGAAGCCATAGCTCAACTCAATTGAGTTTGTCCCCACAGTGGTGGGGCTCACCAGCTGGAATCCTTTCACTAACATGAGAGAACCTTAGTTGCTGGTTTTGGGCTCCTCCTGGGGATGATGTTCACTGGGAAGGATGTTACAGAGTGAGGAAGGGGGAGGAGGTGATAGATTTGATATTTTAACTCTGGAGGAGAAGTAATTGGTGAGATTAATCTTCAAGAACCTCTTTGATCATTTCTCCTGCTCAGACATCTTTAAACATTTGCTTTTGTTGGGGTTAATAACAATAATTGTTAATTACTGAGCACTTAACTGTTTACCTTAAACTTACTTAGCAGTAAGCTAAGAGTTTACCTTACACTTACTTAGCAGGATGGTCTCGATCTGACCTCGTGATCTGCCCGCCTCGGCCTCCCAAAGTTCTGGGATTACAAGCGTGAGCCACCGTGCCCAGCCTACAGCCACTTGTTAAGATAGGTTCTGTTGGCCGCACGCAGTGGCTCACACCTGTAATCCCAGGTGGGTGGATCATTTGAGGTCAGGAGTTCAAGACCAGCCTGGCTAACATGGTGAAACCCCACCTCTACTAAAAATACAAAAGTTGGCATGGTGGTGGGCGCCTATAGTCCCAGCTACTCAGGAGGCTGAGGCAGGAGAATCCCTTGAACCTGGGAGGTGGAGGCTGCTGCCACTGCACTGCAGCCTGGGTGACAGAGGAAAACACAATCTAAAAAAAAAGGACCAGAAGGACACTGTCATAGCTCGTAATATTGCTTATCAATAATTCTGTAGTAGGCCTGAAGGGCAGCTCTGTTTGGGTTTCAGAAATTGACCCTTAAGTGAGAGACTGTCTCTGTAACCTAGGGGACTAGGTTTAATAATTCATTTAATACGTGTGATTGAAAATCTGTATCTACTAATTTTATAAATATTATCTATGAACATTATTAAATTCTGTAAGAACAGCATTCTAGGACCATTTTCTTCTCTCTGACTCCTAAGCATTGTTAGGTGTGATATCATTTGTTCTTTCATTCAAGAATTTATTGAGTATCTGTGAAGATGGCAGGTAATCTGCTAGGTAGTGAGGACAGAAAATTGAACAGGAGTGGCTTCTGCCTTCCTGGACCTCCAGTGACTAGAAGAGAAGATATATTAATCCCATGACTATGAGAAAGTGTGACAAGTATTACAACTGTAGAGGTATAGATACAGAGAGTATAATGGAGGGAGTCCTGACTTCATGTTGGTGGGTGTAGGGAAGGACTCCCTGAGGAAAGGACCTTTAGGATGACACTTGACAAGGATAGGAAGGGTTTACCAGGCAGTGGATGGCATGGGCAAAGGCCTGGAGAGAGTGGAAAAGATCATGCTCAGGTAGATAGGAAGAACTGCAGGAAGTCTAGTACAGGTGGTGGTTACAGGGCAAGGAGGACAGAGCAGCATCAAGAGGTTACACGGTTAGACAGAGCCAGATCTTGCAGGACTAGGCTAGAATGTGTAAACTGACTTTAAAGAACCCAATGAGCTCCTAGGCTGACCTGACTATGGGAACAGAAAGGAGCTGTGTGGCACTAAAACCGGAAGAGTTAAAGTCTCAGAGGCCACATGGTTTATGCCAATGAAGCACTCTCTGGAGCAGATGGTACCCTGACCCTCAAAAGTGTGTGTTTGTTCCCTGCAACAGGGCTTCCCTTAAAGTGGAAATGGCTTTGTCAGGCCAACCAGGTTGACAACAACTGCCATGGTCACCTGCCTCTGTGTGCTGCAGGTGGCCTTCTCTTTATAGTTTGCCTTTCTTTACAACTGTGCTTCCATGGAACGATGGGTGGATCAGTGGAACCCAATATGTGCTCTTTAGAGAGTTGTCTCCAGGATGTAGGTTATCATGATCCTCTGTCCTCTATTTTCTGTAAATTGGTACTTAGAGGCTTGATTAGATTTAGGTTTACTGTTTCACCCCATGACATGACTACTTCATAGGTGGTACTATTTCTTTTCTATCAGGAGACATGTAATGTCTAGCTGCTGCTTTTTTTGTGTAACAGCAGTGATTGATTCTCAATGCTTATTAGATCAATTAATTCATTATCAATTGCAAAATAATGATATTCTGTCACTCTTCTTTCACATATTAGCTGGAATACTTCAGTAAAGAGGAATATTATTATTTTTTAGAGATAAGGTCTTGGTCTGTCACCTAGGCTGGAGTACAGTGGCTAGATCATAGCTCACTGGAACCTCAAACTCCTTGGCTCAAGTGATCCTCCCACCTCAGCCTTCCTAGTAGCTAGAACTACAGGTAGGCATCACCACGTTGAGTTAATTTTTAAGTTTTTTGTAGAGATGTAAACTCCTGGCCTCAAGTGATCTTCTCACTTCTTTTCAAATCCCTGGGAAAAATTATTATTTTTAATAGTAAATATCTGGAAACTACTTACGTATCTACTAGCATGTGGCAATAAAGTGTTAGGATCCTTTTTGGTGGAAATAAAAAAGGACGTGTGTATTGATATGTATGCACTGATATTATGTAAAACACTTTTCTGGGATTTCACATAACAAAACTAATAATAGTGGCTACTCTTTTTTTTTTTTTTTTTTTGAGATGGAGTCTTACTCTTGTTGCCCACGCTGGAGTGCCATGGCACGATCTCAGCTCACTGCAACCTCCACCTCTCAGGTTCAAGTGATTCTCCTGCCTCAGCTTCCCATGTAACTGGGATTACAGATGTGTGCCTCCACGCCTGGCCAATTTTTTGTATTTTTAGTAGAGATGAGGTTTCACCATGTTGACCAGGCTGGTCTCAAATTCCTGACCTCAGGTGATTTACCCGTCTTGGCCTCCCAAAGTGCTGCAGTTATAGGTGTGAACCACCGTGCCTGGCCGATAGTGGCTACTCTTTTCTTTTCTTTTCTTTTTTTTTTTTTTTGAGACAGAGTCTCGCCCTGTCACCCAGGCTGGAGTGCAGTGGCATGATCATGGCTCACTGCAATCTCCACCTCCCGGGTTCAAGCGATTCTTCCGTCTCAGCCTCCCAAGTAGCCGGAACTACAGGCGCGTGCCACCATGCCTGGCTAATTTTTGTAGTTTTTAGTAGAGACGGGGTTTCACCATGTTGGCCAGGCTGATCTTGAACTCCTGACCCCGTGATCCACCCACCTCGGCCTCCCAAAATACTGGGATTATAGGCATGAACCAATGCGCCTGGCCAATAGTGGCTACTCTTAAGGAGAAGAATTTCCTTGGGCCAGAGGGAAGATTTTGCTTTTTCCTTTATATCTTTCAGTACTGTTTAAATTTATGATCAATGTTCACTTAAAAACAATGTCAGCAGAGGTTATGTGAACAGTGGGATTATTGGCCTTAAAAAAAAAAAGCCTATAAGAATTTTTTTTGGTGAAAATAATGTATTTAAAAATACCTGTTCTACTGCCTGGCACTGAGTAGACTCTCAATACATTGTAGTTAATTCTGAAAAATAGTCTAAAAAAATCTTCATCAATGCAAACAACAATCAACTTAATAACAATAGCAGCAACAGCAACAACAACAAAAACTCCAGAAGTCCCTAGGGGTGGATGAGGTGGCATATAGGTTTGGGATTGAGTCTCCACTATTCCTAACCTATTTTTTAAAAATCCCTCAAGATTAATGAACACTTGCTTTGCAGGAGGCAGTCTCTGGAGTGATTTTCCTGACTAGTTAACTTCGCTAATGAGTTTTTCGGTCACAGGTCTGGTCATCAGACAGACCAGGAGAGCCAGTCAGCCTCTTTAAGGAGGACTGGGTCATCGAGAGCTGGGAAAGTAGCTAAAAATCAGAGTTGATGGAACCGGCCTGGGAGAGTTGGTATAGGTTCTTGAGCAAGTCAAGAATAATACTTTGGGAGGGTTATTATGACCTTTGTACCTTTATTCTGAAGAAATGTGCAGGATGCATAGAAGAAAGAGAATACAGGAAACCGGAAACCAGTGGGGAGGCTGCTGCAACCAGTAATGAGGTCTTAGACAAGCATAGAGACAGCAGGGAGAGAGAAGATAAACAAAAAACATGTTCCAAATGAAGGAGGCAAAAAATTGTTTTAGTTTTCTATTTATATGTAAAAAATTACCCCAAATTAAGTGACTTAGGACAATACTCATTTAGCCTCTCATAGTTTCTATAGGTCTGGGCATGGCATAGTGGGAGTCTTTGATTAGAATCTTACAGGGGTAAAATCGAAGTGTGAACTGGGCTGCATTTTCCAATGAAGGCTGGGGTCTTCCAAACTCATCCAGGTTGTTGGCAGAATTCAGTTTCTTGCAGGTGTAGAACTGAGGTCCTCAGAGGCTGCCTTTCTCCATAGGCAGGTCACAGCATGGATATTTGCTTCTAATGGCCAGCAGAAGAGTATCTCTGTTGCTCCCATTTTATCTAATTCAGGGAAGGCCTTGACTCTCTTTTAAAAAGCTCACTAGGCCGAGTGCAGTGACTCATGCCTGTAATCCCAGCACTTTGGGAGTTCATGGCGGGTAAATCACCTGAGGTTCAAGACCAGCCTGGCCAACATGGTGAAGCCCCAGCTCTACTAAAAATACAAAAATTACCCGGGCATGGTGGCAGGTGCCTGTAATCCCAGCTACTCAGGAGGTTGGGGCAGGAGGATCATTTGAACCCAGGAGGTATAGGTTACAGTGACCCTGGATCACACCACTGCACTCCAGCCTGGGCGACAGAGTAAGACTCTGTCTCAAAAAAAAAAAAAAAAAAGAGGCTTACTTAAGTCAGGGATTCCCTTTCTACTAACTCAAAGTCAACTGATGAAGGATCTTAACTACATCTGCAAAGTTTTCTCGATTAACAGCAAGTACAGGTTCTACCCATACTTAAAGGGAGGGGATTTAAACAACAGGTACCAGGGGCCAGGAATCACAGGAGCCATCACAGAATTTTGCCTACTACAGGAATATAAAGGAACTGTGTGTCTGAAGTCAGATACTTTTCTGTGATTTAAATTGATTTTAAAATAAAAGAGTAAAAAGTAAAAATTCCCAGTTACTGAAAGCCCACAGCATGCAAAATACTATAGACATACCATTTCAAATCCTCAGAACAAATCCTGAAAGGTAAATGTTATGGTTTTTATAGTGGAGGATACTGAGGTTCAGACATGTCAAAGAACTTGGACTTTTCCTTCTAGTACATCATGTTGTATCAAAACAACCCCCAAAAGGTAAATATTACCCCCATTTTACAAAGAAAGAAATGGATATTTATGCAGTTTAAATAACTTGGCATTCCCTGATACACCATGATGCTACTGAATTTTACTAAAATATTTGTCTAAAATTTGCAAATCGCAAATAATCTGAGGATCTAGCAACGTATTTTTCATGTCTGTTTAATAGAACCGTAGAATATTAGTGCTGGAAGGAACCCAGAAATCATCTGGTCCAATTTCCTCATATGATGTTTTCCCTGATTTTAGTAAAAAATTATTCTCTCACCTCCTATCCCCATCAGATCCCTAAGTGGAGTAGATGTTCTTTAGAGGCCCATCTTTGGGAACATCTCTTTTTTTTTTTGGAGACAGGGTCTCACTCCGTCACCCAGGCTTGATTGCAGTGGCATGATCTCGGCTCATGGCAACCTCTGCCTCCTGGGTTCAAGCCATCCCTGTGCTTTAGCTTCCCAAGTAGCTGGGACTACAGGTGTGCACCACCATGCCCAGCTAATTTTTGTATCTTTGGTAGAGATGGGGTTTCTCCATGGTCTCAAACTCCTGGACTTAAGTGACCTTCCCGCTTGGCCCTCCCAATGTGCTGGGATTATAGGTGTGAGCCACTGTGTCTGGCTGGGGCCACCTCTTCATAAGCTCTTCCCAGGGACTCCCAGGGCTTTCTCCAGCTCCTCTGGGCAGATGAGAGAAGCCAGCTGGGTCTCTAGATGTACCTCCAGATACACACTCCCAGCTGCCTGAAGTACGTGGCCACTTGCCATTGCCAGTTGACGGTTATGATCCAGTGTGGCCTAAAGTGAACTCTCTTCAGCAGCTCCTCTTCGCAGGCTGTCTATTCCTGTGAAGGTGGCATCATTCTCCTAGTCATTCAGGCAGGAAGGTGCAGAGTCATCTTGGATTACATTTTGCCCCAACAACTCCCTTTCTGCTTTTCCCCCTATCCAGGTTCAGGCAATCTTCTATGTGCAAAAAAGTCAACAGTTCCCCTCCTGTCCATTCCTGTGTGTAGTTCCCTTGTTCTCATCTTGGTCCTCTCATCTTCGTCCCCAAGACTTGGCCTCCTGCTTTGGGTATGGCTCCCTTCTGATACCTTTTGCACCCTCCATCCCAAATTAACCCACTTTATACACAGCTCATATCACGTTACTTAGAATCATGGCTGCACTGTGTCCCCTGACATTTCCTCCTTAAAATTTTGTTTTTAATGCAAACTTATTTGGAGATAACTCTTCCTTATTTAGTATTATCCCATTTTATGTGCATTCCTTACTCAGTCTGAGACAATTGTTCTTTTTGCTTTTATGTGTTATTGTGAAAAAGTATATTTCTATGCATGTAAAAATTATTCTTACATAGTACTTTTTTTTTTTTTTAAGACGGAGTTTTGCTCTTGTTGCCCAGGCTGGAGTGAAATGGCACGATCTCGGCTCAATGCAACCTCCACCTCCCGGGTTCGAATAATTCTCCTGTCTCAGCCTCCCGAATAACTGGGATTACAGGCTCCAGTCACAACGGCCAACTAATTTTTGTATTTTAGTTGAGATGGAGTTTCACCATATTGGCCAGGCTGGTCTCGAAATCCTGATCTTGTGATTTGCCCACCTGGGCCTCCCAAAGTGCTGGGATTGTAGGCGTGAGCCACCATGCCTGGCCTCCTCTTGGGTTTTTATGGAAGCTTCATGATGTCAGCATTCTTTCCCCCAGTGTATAGGGCGGCACCCTCTCTGGACAAAAACCAATATACATTATAACACCACATATATTTTCTCCTTCTTTTCTTTTCTTTTCTTTTTTTTTGAGTCTTGCTCTGTCATGCAGGCTGGAGTGCAATGGCACTATCTTGGCTCACTGCAACCTAAGCCTCCTGGGCTCAAGCGATTCTGCTGTCTCAGTCTCCTGAGTATCTGGGATTACAGGTGCACACTGTCATGCCTGACTAATTTTTTGGATTTTAGTAGAGACAAGGTTTCACTGTGTTCCCTGGCTGGTCTCGAACTCCTGAGCTCAGGCAATCCACCCACCTCGCCTCACAAAGTGCTAGGATTACAGGCGTGAGCCACCACGCCCGGCCTATATATGCATATTTTTTCTAACACTTACATACTTTTTTTTGGTGCCAACAATGTTTTAAATACTTTACATGTATTAACTCATTTTACCCTTACAAAACCCTATCAAGTAGGTAGTATAAGTATGTCCATTTACAGATTGGGACATGGAGGAATCACAGAGAGGTTAAGAAACTTTCTCATCGTCCCACAGTCTGTGCCAAACCAGGTTTCAACTCCAGAGTCTGCCTTTAGTCACTATTCAACACTACTAACATCAAAGAAGTAAGATGTTGATGCAGCATTTATAGTAATTTTTTTTCGTTTTTTTTGAGATGAAGTCTTGCTCTGTTGCCCAGGCTGGAATGCAATGGCATGATATCGGCTCACCACAACCTCCGCCTCCTGGGTTCAAGCGATTCTCCTGTCTCAGCCTCCCGAATAGCTGGGATAACAGGCATGCGCCACCACGTCCGGCTAATTTTGTATTTTTAGTAGAGACGAGGTTTCTCCATGTTGATCAGGCTGGTCTTGAACTCCTGATCTCAGGTTATCCACCTGCCTGGGCCTCCCAAAGTGCTGGGATTATAGGCGTGAGCCACCGCGCCCAGCCTATAGTAATTTAAAAGATTAGAAATAACCAACAGCCGGGGTGTAGTGGCCCATGCTTGTAATTCCAGCAGTTTGGGAGCCTGAGGCGGGCAAGTTTGTTGGGAGCTGGAGACCAGCCTGACGACATGGCAAAACCCTGTTTCTACAAAAAATATAAAAATTAGCTGGACGTGGTGGTGCGTGCACTTGTAGTCTGAGCTACTTGGGAGGCTGAGGTGGGAGGATTGCTGGAGCCTGGGAGATTGAGGCTGCAGGCTGCAGTGAGTTATGATCACACCACTGCACTCCAGCCTGGGCGACAGAGACCCAAAAACAAAACAAACAACCTCTGACAATGTAGGAATGCTGAAATGAATATTAATTCTAAGTAAAAACTCAACCTATCCCAATTAGCCCAAGACCACTACTTAGTCTACCTAAGCCAAGTTTGTTGACTTGTTACAATGAGGGAGAACACACAACAGAGAAACTGGTGGCAGGGTGATGGGAGGAGGGTGCTCACCAAACAAGAGGAAAGTTGGAGTTATCATTGATTTTGGGAGAAGAGTGGAGTGTAGTTTTCATAGGCTCAAAGCAAAGCAGGGCTGTGTGAAAGGGTAGGCATAGGATGGGACTTTGAAGTGGATCCAGGGTCTTGTTTCCTTGGAAACTACGAAGTTGAGATAGAGGTGGAATGCTGTGTTCAGAAATCCCTTACTTGAAGTTTTGCACCTGGGTTGAAAATTACTGTGTTTTTTTGTGTCAAGGTGGCTTAGGTCCTTCACTGGAGAAGGGGGATGCTTCATTGTTGCTTGATATGATTTCAAGCAGCCAAAGTTCTGATGGTCTGTGATTTTGAGCACAAGTTTCTCAGTGAATAAGAAAGGAGAGAGGGGACTTATGAGCCTTTATAGCTGTAGCATGCCCTTGGGAGAAGAATGTTTTCTGTTATTTCTAGGCCAGTTTTATCTCTGTTACTGCAGCCTAATGAATGGCAGAACAGGTTTTGATATTCTCAGTCCTAGTGAATTTCTGCTTCTCGAAGTGCATGTTAGTGGTAATGAGTTTTATATCTTACTTTCTTATTTTCCCTCCCTTTAATCTATATTTTATTTTATTTATTTTTTATTTTTTTGAGATGGAGTCTCACTCTGTCGCCCAGGCTGGAGTGCAGTGGCGGATCTTGACTCACTGCAAGCTCCGCCTCCCGGGTTCACGCCATTCTGCCTCAGCCTCCTGAGTAGCTGGGACTACAGGCGCCCGCCACCCATGCCCGGCTAATATTTTATTTTTGTTTTTATTTTTAATAGAGATGGGTTTTCACCATGTTAACCAGGATGGTCTTGATCTCCTGACCTTGTGATCCACCCGCCTTGGCCTCCCAGAATGCTGGGATGACAGGCGTGAGCCACAGTACCTGGCCAATGTAAATGTATTTCTTACTGTAGACTGAGGTCAGGAAAGTGGGCTGTAAAGTATACATATTGATATTATTTGTATCCATTCCATGTATCACTTTCTCCTGAAGCATAGAATCTAATACAAAAAAAAAAAAAAAAAAAGCAAAACACAAAACCTAGGCCCAAATTCCACCTTGGCCATGTTTTAGCCCAGTAACTCACATTCCCCAGTGTCTAATCTTTACCAGAAACTTCCTTATCTGTAAAATAGGGTAAAAGCCTTTTCTTCTTTCCAGGGTTGTTGTGGACTCAAACGAGAGGCTGTTAGTGAAAGATTTCTGTGAATTAAAAAGCTCCTAGGAACCCAATTATTCCTGCTGGCTTGGCCACATAGTCTAGAAGAATCTCTACATAATTAGCATCTAGAGATTAGATAATTTACCCATTATTTTCCACGTGCTTGTCTATTTCCCAGCATGATGGTAACATTTCCAAGGGAGAGATCTAGAATATATATCATATCAATTAATGTTTTTCATAAAAATAATGAAATTGCTAATAACTATTGATTTATTATCATGTTGAGACTCTGCTCTAAGTACTTTGTATGGACTGTATAGCAATTTATCCCTGCACTAATCCTATGAGGTATGTGTATTTATTGTTACTGTTTTACAGATATTGAAACTAAGACACTGAGCCTCTATTTTAGCCTCATGTCTTCTTTCTTTCCAACTTTCCCCAGGCAAGTAAATGCAGGCCACAGTCTGCCAGCCGCCCAACCATTCAGGCTTTTCATTATTATAGGAGGTATCTGGTCAAGGACCACCACCATCTTCCTGTCCTGCCCCGTGAGTTCCCCAAGTGGAGACACAGCCTGTTCCCCAACACCTACACTCATGAACACAGGAGGGTTGGTCAAAATTGCACAGCTTTCATGCTTAGTTTTATACTCAGGTGTCAGTGACTGATAGAAGGGCCTTTTGGAGGTAGAGAGTGCACAGGCTCTGAAGAGGCAAGACCAGGGGAAGTCTGGACCTGCTTCCAGAGTGTCCTCCCACAAGGCTTAGTGCTCAGGACCTGTAGTGGGTTGAATATGTTCCCTAAAGTTCATGTCTGTATTCTCCTTGAGAGCCTTTAGAGGGAGCATGGTACTTTATTTCAGACTTCCGGTCTCCAGAACTCTGGAAGAATACAGTTCTGTTGTTTTAAGCTACCAAGTTTGTGGTCATTTATTATGGCAGGCCTAGGAAACTAACACAGGTTGAGTATCCCTTATCTGAAATGCTTGGGACTGGGAGTGTTTCGGGTCTCAGATTTTGGAATATTTGCATATATATAATGAGATATATTGGGAATGGGACCCAAGACTGAACACGAAATCCATCTATGTTTCATAAATACCTTAATAACACTTACACTGTGCTCCATTTTCTCCAGCAACTTGACTTTCTGTACTATAGATAAACATAAACATTTTCTCTCCCCACCACTTTTTTTTTTTGAGACAGAGACTTGCTCTGTCGCCCAGGCTGGAGTGCAATGGCACAATCTCAGGTCACTACAACCTCTGCCTCCTGGATTCAAGTGATTCTTCTGCCTCAGCCTTCCGAGTTGCTGGACTACAGGCATGTGCCGCCACGCCTGGCTAAATTTTGAATTTTTAGTAGAGATGGGGTTTCACCATGTTGGTCAGGCTGGTCTCAAACTCCTGACCTCAGGTGATCCAGCCGCCTCGGCCTTGCAAAGTGCTGGGATCACAGGCATGAGTCACCGTGCCTGGCCTTGCTTCTCTTTTAAAATCACTGTTACTCATGGGGTATCTGCAGGCTTCTTTCATATTTTCAACAATATCTTTATACCACAGAGCAGAGAATAAACAAACAAAACCCCACAGTGAGTAAGGCACGTAGGTCTTGGCTCCTACGTGGGGCATTATGGGAAACGTGCTGTTGATGACACTGGCCTGCACACATGCCATTTTATGACCCTTTGTGAGTGTGTGCACGTTGGGGAAACCGGGCATGTGCAAAAAAGGTACATCTCAGTGGAAACGGGCTGGGAGGGCCTTTTTTTTTTTTTTCCTTGGGAACCCTGAATAAGCTATACATTGTATGACCCATTGTGTGAGATCAGGTGTGGCATTTTCCACTGAGGCACCACATTAGTGCACAAAATTGTTCAGATTTTGGAGCACAGGGTTTCGGATTTTCAGATTAGGGATGCTCAACATGTACAACATCCTTGCAACAATCTAGGTGTGAGCTTTCCTCAAGAGCAAGAAGAGCTTGCCACTTCCGCTATATGACCACGGTGAAGCCAGCCTGTCACCCTCCTGCCCTGGATGACCCCAGGGAGCTCTACAGAGGTCCATGGCTGTGGGAGGCCAGTAATTGTCTAGGAGAGCTCAGTGCCACTTGCAAAGACCACAGATCTCTCTAGAAATTCTGGGCTGAGCAGGTGAAGGCGGCTGGTCAGGCCCATGAAGGAGCCTAGTCAGCCTTAAGGAAAGGTTCACTGTGGGGCCCCTGACTTCCCATTCCTGATCTCCTTTTCACCTCTGCTGCCCACTTCCTTTTCTCTTTCCCTCCAAGTACACCTCATACTGTGCTCCTGATGACACTCAAATCTCACCCCTCCCCGCCCCCTCGTCAAATAAAAAGAGCCTAGCGGCTCTTGTAAGAACGGTGTATTCATTTCCTAGTGTTGCATTAATAAGTTATCATAGACTTAGTGGTTTAAAACAACACAAATTTGCCGGGCGTGGTGGCTCACGCCTGTAATCCCAGCACTTTGGGAGGCCGAGGCGAGTGGATCACCTGAGGTCAGGAGTTCGAGACCAGCCTGACCAACATGGTGAAAACCCGTCTCTCCTAAAAATACCGCCAAGGCGGGTGTCTCACTTGAGGTCAGGAGTTCGAGACCAGCACGTGCCTGTAATCTCAGCTACTCAGGAGGCTAAGGCAGGAGAATTGCTTGAACCTGGGAGGCGGAGGATGCAGTGAGCTGACATCACGCCATTGCACTCCAGATTAGGCAACCAGAGCGAAACTACGTCTCAAAAAAAAAAAAGAAAGAAAGAAAGAAACAAAACAACAACAACAAAAAAACCCATACAAATTTATTCTCTTATCATTCTGGAGGTCAGAAGCCCAACATAAGTTTCAAGGGGCTAAAACAAATGTCTGAAGGACTGGTTTATTCTGGAGGCTCCAGGTATATAATCCATTTTTTTAAATCTTCCAGCTTCTAGAAACTGGCATTTTTTAGCCCCTAGACAGATCACTCTAATGTCTGCTTCTGTCATCACACCCTCTTCTCCCTGATTGACCCTCTCGTCTCTCTAAGGACTCATGTGATTATATGAGGGGCTCATCTCAATAATCCAGGATAAGTTCTTTATCTCAAGGTCCTTAATTTATTCACATCTGCAGAGTTCCTCTGCTATATAAGGTAACATATTCACAGATTCCAAGGATTGGGATGCGGATATCTCTGTGGGGCTATTATTCAGTCTACCCCAAATGTGCACTCCTCCCCAAAGTATTTATCTTTGAGCACCAAGGGGAACTCTGCCTTCCGCTAAGGCTACACAACTAGCCTGATGGTGGACTGTAGCAACTTGTAGGCAAGGGGTACAGCTCAGGGCAGCTACCCCTCCCTCTTCTGGGGCCAGCCTGGAGGAAGTTCCTTCCAGAGTCCAGGTTATATTGCTTCTGGCCTGCAAATTCCTGAGAATTCTTTGAAACCTAGGAGGGGCCTGGGTATTATGCCCTTTTGAGTGAGAATTCAGAGGCCAGTGGAATCAGGGCAATCAGGCATTTCCTGATCATCTACTATGCTCCAGGATGCTGACTTGGAGAGATGAACAAGGCAAAATGCCCATTCTGACGGCACTCAGAATTTCGCAGGGAACTGGAAGGATAAATGAATCTGGGAGGAACTGCTAAACCAGAGGAGAGGGTAAGCTTGTTAGAACCTGAGAAGAATGCCGTCTGAAAAGGTAGAGAAGTCAGAAGAAGCAGTGAGGCCCTCAACCGTGTGTATCACAATGCCTCCTGTCACTTCCTTTCTGAGCTTCCATTACAAGCTTCTCCGTGGGTGTTTTCTGCCCGAGCACCTGAACTTTGGAGACCTCGCACTTTGGACAAAGTCCCTGGCCCTGACACTTAATAGTTTTGGGAACTTGGGCAAAATACTCAAAGCTTCCTAGTCTGTAAAATGAGAATGATAAAACATCTGCCTTCCTTGCAGGATCGTTGTGGTGATGTATAAGACGTAAAATATGAAGCACAGTCAGCAGTCACTGAGCTTAAGGAATGTTAAGTTATAATCATTATTTCTGAACTTTGGTGCACAATACGACCCTGTTGACACCTCCTTTGCCTCCTTGGGACATATTCTCTTCTGGTGGTCCTCATCCCTTTCCAGCTATCCTCTGTCTCTTGGTATTCTCCTAATCTACTAACTCCCATCAATGTTCCTGCTTGCCCAGGGTGCCTGTCTCAGCCTTCTTCTTTTCTCCCTAACCCCTGCGAAGATCTCATCAAATTCCCTGCCTTTCATTTTCCTTATCGATTTGCTGACGGCTTACTGACAAGTATCTCCAGCTGAGACCCTTTACTGATTAGAGTAATAACAACTGGTGGATGTGTTCTCCTAGACAGAGAACAAGAATCTCAATTTTCAATGTCGGGAGGGACTTTATGCATCTTTTTGCTTTCAAAAGCAATTTCTGTCTGGGTGTGGTGGTCCATGCCTGTAATTCCAGCACTTTGGGAGGCCAAGGCGTGTGTCTCACTTGAGGTCAGGAGTTCGAGACCAGCCCGGCCAAAACGGTGAAACCTCGTCTCTAGTAAAAATACAAAAAATTAGCTGGGCATGGTGTCAGGCACCTATAATCCCAGCTACTTGGGAGGCTGAGGCAGGAGAATCGCTTGAACCCGAGAGGGGGAGGTTGCAGTGAGCAGAGATCTTTCCACTGCACTCCAGCCTGGGCAACCGAGAGAGACTCTGTCTCAAAAAACCAAAAACAAAAAGAAAAGCAATTTCTTCTCTCTGCATTCTCCATGTTACTAAAATCTAACATCAACCCCATAGCTCCTCAGGCCAGAAGCTCCTTTGTTGCATGCATTCTCCAAATGCCTAAATCACCAATTTTTTTTTTTTTTTTTTCTGAGATGAAGTCTCACTCTGTCGCCCAGGCTAGAGTGCAGTGGCACGATCTTGGCTCACTGTAACCTCCACCACCCTGGTTCTAGCAATTCTCCTGCCTCAGCCTCCCGAGTAGCTGGGACTACAGGTGTGCACCACCACGCCTGGCTGATTTTTTTTTTTTTTTTTTGAGACGGAGTCTTGCTTTGTCGCCTAGGCTGGAGTGCAGTGGTGCCATCTGGGCTCGCTGCAGGCTCTGCCTCCCGGGCTCACGCCATTCTCCTGCCTCAGCCTCCCGAGTAGCTGGGACTACAAGCATCTGCCACCACACCCGGCTAATTTTTTGTATCTGTAGTAGAGACAGGGTTTCACCGTGTTAGCCAGGATGGTCTCCATCTCCTGACCTCATTATCCCCCCCGCCTCAGCCTCCCAAAGTGCTGGGATTACAGGCATGAGCCACCGTGCCTGGCCAACTTTTGTATTTTCAGTAGAGAGGAGGTTTCACCGTGTTGGCTAGGCTGGTCTTGAACTCCTGACCTCATGTGATCGGCCCACCTTGGCCTCACAAAGTGCTGGGATTACAGGCATGAGCCATCACGCCCTGCCCTAAAATGCCAAATCTTATTAAATCTACATTCTACAATTCTGTCACATCTATCACTTCATCTCTGTCCACTCCTAGCACTGACTTAGCTGAGGACATCTTCAACTCTGATCAAAGGACCCTAAGTCTAAGTAACAATACCAGTTTCACGGCAGGGCTTCCCTGGAACCAGGCTGGATGTAATGAGAATTTTCAAGAGAATGTGAATTGCTCTTTACTTGATTTTCTTCTCTTTCTTTCTTTCTTTTCTTTCTTTCTCTTTCTTTCTTTCTTTCTTTCTTTCTTTCTTTCTTTCTTTCTTTCTTTCTTTCTTTCTTTCTTTCTTTCTTTCTCTCTCTCTCTCTCTCTCTCTCTCTCTCTCTTTCTTTCTTTCTTTCTTTCTTTCTTTTTCTTTCTTTCTTTCTTTCTTCTCTTTCTCTCTTTCTCTCTTTTTTTCTCTCTTTCTCTTTGTTTCCTTTCTTTCTTCTTTTTGTTTTGAGATGGAGTATCGCTTTTGTCACCCAGTTTGGAGTGCAGTAGTGCGATCTCAGCTCACTGCAACGTCCGCCTCCCGGGTCCAAGCGATTCTCGTGCCTTATCCTCCTGAGTAGGTGGGATTACAGGGGCCCGCCAACAAGTCCGGTTAACTTTTTTTTGTTTGTTTTTTTGTATTTTTAGTAGAGATGGGGTTTCACCACGTTGGTCAGGCTGGTCTCGAACTCCTGATCTCAGGTGATCTGCCCACCTCGGCTTCCCAAAGTGCGTGAGCCACCGCGCCCGGCAATTTTCTTTTCTTTTCTTTTTTTTTTTTTTTTTTGAGACGGAGTCTCGCTCTGTCGCCCAGGTTGGAGTGCAGTGGCCGGATCTTGGCTCACTGCAAGTTCCGCCACCCGGGTTTACGCCATTCTCCTGCCTCAGCCTCCCGAGTAGCTGGGACTACAGGTGCCCAATACCTCGCCCGGCTAGTTTTTTTGTATTTTTTTAGTAGAGACGGGGTTTCACCGTGTTAGCCAGGATGGTCTCGATCTCCTGACCTCGTGATCTGCCTGTCTCGGCCTCCCAAAGTGCTGGGATTCCAGGCTTGAGCCACCGCGCCAGGCCGATTTTCTTTTAAGACCAATCTGAAAGTGCGGAACTCTGTGCACCTGAAATGATTACATTTTGATATTGACGTGAAAAAATTGGGTTCTACTTTGCCCCAGTTTCTCAACCCAAAGAAGACATTCCAAAAGTTTCCCATGGGGCCTAGGAAGTTTGGCCTTCACAGGATAGTGGCAGGAGTGTTAACTTTGTCCTATTACCAAAAGGTGTCAAAGCTGTTACTAAACTGTCTGTGACAGTATGGGAAACCCTGACAGCACTGGGGAATTCCTCATGGTCCTTCCAGACCATGGTCACAGTGAGAACCCGATTCTGTTGCCCTGGCCCTGTGGGGAAATCCCCAAGATAGCTGCTGATAGTTAAGGAAACAGTGTCCTGCCTAGGCTGGGTGAGAGAGATTGGGTCAGACAGGCTGCACTTCCTCAGTGAGTGTGCATATGCCCGTCCGCACTGCCTATCGTTTCCTCACCCAATGTGAGAGCAGGGGGCTGAGCTGAGCTGAGTGGAGAATTCATGGGACCTTTCGATGGTCAAGACCCAAAACTTCTATTGTATAGCATCCCTGGAACAGAGAACAGGAGGCAGTCAAGGCCCCAGCTTCAACCTTTTGACAGTAAACCAGAAAAGACCAAGTAGTGAGGCCTCCACTGTCTCACACAAGCCAAGACCAGGTCTTAGACTATCCAGTGTTCCTTTCTCTCTTTCACGGTACTGATAATTTGGGGAATGAGCACTCCATTGTCATAGGAGGGGCAGATGGGGGTGGAAGAGTGAGAAGGGTGAAGTTAGGACATAGACATTCCCACTAAGCCAGAGACCCCTGAACTGCCATAGCCATGACATGCACAGGTTGTCCTCAAATCCCAGGGCCATGGACAGGTCTTGGGTGTCTTTCGAATTTTAAGTTGGTTGGCATCTGTCTAGTTCAAAACCTGATTTAGGTTCAGTTCAACCAGGGAGTATGATTCTTTGGGGAGAGGGCCTTGACCTAGAAATCTACATGCTCAGCGGTCTGCCCAGCTGCTAATGGCTCTGACACACTGGAAAGGCACTCACCCTCTGAGGGTTTCAGACTATATCTTTGAAAATAAACTTCAGTGGATGAGGTACCGGGTGCAAAGGTATTGTCCTCAACAGCTCTAGTTGCTACTTCTAACTCACAGGGTACGTATCACGAAGGATCCCATCATCCATTGTCGGTCTGAGCAGGGAATGGGATTTTGGCAGACCATGAATCCTGTATTAGTTTCTAGAGGGACTATAACAAAACACCACAGACTTGGGTGTTTAAACCGAGATTGTACCACTGCACTCCAGCCTGGGTGACAGAGTAAGACTCTGAATCAAAAAAAAAAAAAAAAAAAAAAAAAAAGGTGTATACATAGGAGCACTCTGAGATGAGTAACTCAAAGGGGTGGTTAGAATTTGGGATCTACCTAACAGCAGGGGAAGAGGAGGAGGAATAAAGGACATATGGAAAACCAAATGACTTTTGAAAAGATAAATGGTCCCTTAGAATAGATGGAAGATTCGAGTCTTGTGACAATGTCTATTTGGGTGTGATGACTACTTCTCATCTCTGAGATTAGATTTGCTTCTAGTCCTGAAGAAGATTTATGACAACTGAGTTAAAAATTTGAGACTTGCGAGGAGGATCTGCTATTAAACAGGTAAGGGATTTTAGCTGTTTATTTCAGCTGAAAATAATTCTTAAGTCGAAACTGGCACATTTGGAGGTAGCATGTCCTGATCCCCTTAAAAAGGGAACTGAATAGACCCCGTATCTCTGATTCTGCCCCAGGGTCCTGTGCCCGCTGACACCAGAAATCACCACTTCTCTCAGCCTTGTTTTGTGGTGGTTTTATCAAGCTGCAATTTGGTTATGTCTTTTCTAACAGTGTTTAAAAGCAATCAGATGCAGGAACTTTTCCTTTTATTAACTATTATTGAGCTTATATTGGACACTGAACTAAGTGTCAGTTTACAAAAATGAATGAACAAAAATCACTGCCAGTAAGGAACACACAGCCAAGATGGGGGGAGTACTAAGATGTAAAGAGATGTAAAATAATGTGATAGATTTGGCGAGAGATACTAAAGAGTCAGAAAAGGGCAAGCATGTTTCTTCTCTGTCCTGAAGCAGCCAAGGGAGAGGAAGATATCTGATGCCAATGCTGGGGTGTTGGTTTAGGCATGTAGATGCTGTGATGGGTAGTGGAACCGTTCAATGAGCAGACAGGAGAACCAGCTTTATGCGGGGAGGGAGAGAAGTGCTCCCCTCATCCCCCGTGAGTCACACCCTGGAGATTATAAGTGTCAACATTTTGATTTCGGGAGATTTTGAGTTTTGAGCTTAAAATGACTGAAGAACCACGAGGTGGATCTACGTGTTTCGAGTCTAGAAGTCTGAATACAGATTTACGATTTATGAGCACACAGGAGGTGGATCCAAGGGAGAGATTAAACAGGGCACAGAAGAGTTTTTAAAAATAATATTTTTCCGGGGAAAAAACCCCAACAAAACACGATTCTTTCAGCAGAAACCAGAACATTTTCTCACAGACTCTCCTACAGAGAGCCCTGATAAAGTAATAAACATGCTAACAGTAAGAACCCCAACCAATTTCATAGGGCAGTTTGTGGTAATTACTCTCAGTATGGAGCAGATAGTCCTCTTGCAAAACCCGATGCAGCAAACTTTGCTAGCTCCATGTGGGGCCTCCAGAGGACACAGTTGGGCACTAAATCCTGGCTGAAAACAAAGGCCGATTTAGAGGATCCGTAGAAACGGATGCACAGAATATCCCTCAGTTTTCTCTGTGTAGCAGGCCCTCCATATACGCGGGTTCCCCAAGATCGAAATATCAAACAAATGAATTTAAAAAAAAATACAACAAAAGCTAGTAAAAATAAAAACAGTATAACAATTACTTACATAGCATTTACATTGGATTAGGTGTTACAAAGTAATTTAGAGACCATTTAAAGTACACGGGAGGATGTGCATAGCTATGTGCAAATACTACGCCATTTTCTATGAGAGACTTGAGCAACCAGGATTTTGGTATCGGCAGGAGCCCTGGACCAATCCCCCTCAGTTCTACCGAGGGAGAACTGTTTTGTTTCTTCCAGCACTGCTTTGACCGACAGTGTGTTGGGATTCGCTGACCTCCATGAGAAAGCTTGGCAGCATGCTGAGATCAATTTTCCCAGGGCCAGAATTCTCCTGCGTGAGCTAAAATAGAGTGGCTCGGTCCAACAAAACAGAGCCTAGAGTCAGGAATTATGGCGAACCTGCTCCCTCCCGTCCTCCCTTGGCGCACAGATCCCTGGCGCCGCCGCTCTTGAGGTCGCCTCTCGCGTGCTGGCCTCATCGTCGGAACGGCGCTTCCTGAGGCTTTATATAAGGACGGCTCTGAATCCGCTCGTCGGGATTAAATCCTGCGCTGGCGCGCTCCTGCCCGCCTCTGGCCTCCATTTGCTCTACCTGAGGCTCCCTCCAGAAGAACTTTCCCTTAGCCTCAGCGCAGTGCCTTTCGGGCGTCCTCAGACCAGACACAGGCCAAAGCCACCGCAGAATCCGGAAGCCCTGGGTTGGGATGTGAATTCTCCCGGGGACTATGGCGTAGCGGGGCGCGGCGGGCGGGGAAGAGGGTGGGAGGGACCTGAGCAGAGTGGAGGAGGAGGGAGAGGAGAACAGAAAAGAAATGACGAAATGTCGAGAGGGCGGGGACAATTGAGAAAGCTTCCCGCCGGCGCGCTTTCGGTTTTCAATCTGGTCCGATACTCTTGTATATCAGGGGAAGACCGTGCTTGCCCTGACAGAAGCTGTCTTTCGGGCTGTAGCAGTCATGTCTGGCAGGGGAAAGGGTGGAAAAGGCTTAGGCAAAGGGGGCGCTAAGCGCCACCGCAAGGTCCTGAGAGACAACATTCAGGGCATCACCAAGCCTGCCATTCGGCGTCTAGCTCGGCGTGGCGGCGTTAAGCGGATCTCTGGCCTCATTTACGAGGAGACCCGCGGTGTGCTGAAGGTGTTCCTGGAGAACGTGATTCGGGACGCAGTCACCTACACCGAGCACGCCAAGCGCAAGACCGTCACAGCCATGGATGTGGTGTACGCGCTCAAGCGCCAGGGGCGCACACTGTACGGCTTCGGAGGCTAGGCCGCCGCTCCAGCTTTGCACGTTTCGATCCCAAAGGCCCTTTTTAGGGCCGACCACTCGCTCATCTGAGGAGCTGGACACTTGACTGCATAAAGTGCAACAGTAACGATGTTGGAAGGTAACTTTGGCAGTGGGGCGACAGTCGGATCTGAAGTTAACGGAAAGCTACTGTGTGGCCCATGGCGCTCACAGCCGTAAAGACTTAAGTCGTTGACCGAAAGCGGCTTTTTCACTTACTTGGGCTTTTTTTTTTTTTTTTTGCCTTTATCGATATGAAAGGTTGAATGTGCTCTAGGTTTGACCACTACTTTCTCGGCTTGCTCTTCTGGAGCAGTATATAGGCACACCTAGAGGGGCACGTCTTTGCGATCACCAGATCTGGTTCTGAGAAATAGGCACTGGCAATTTACACGTGCCTTGCTATGTAATCTCCCTATATTTGCTCAGGCAAAGTGGGAGAAGCAGCCTTAGATCTTCATTCTATAGATGCCGGCTTTCCCACCTGATCGGCTTAGATTTCGCGATTGACTGTTCTGGGCTTCATTTTACCCTCTACATAACAAGCGGGTGGACTAGATCCCTTAGTAAGGGTCCATGTTATGTGGTATCTTCAGCCACGCACTCAGCTCAATCTTAGTACAGTTAAAAAAATGAATTTCTAGCAAGCTATCTGCCCAGTGCCTGAAAAGTATCATTTCTTGTGTTCAGTAAAAAGGCTCCTAATTTAATCAAGGACCTATGAGATAACTGTCTTTCAGTTGTGGCATTGCAAGGATACAAATGCAGAGACATTTTAATGTGATCCTTCTATAAGAGTGAACCAACGATATGATCTGAAAGCAACTTCACAACTAATTCAGGTATGTGACTTCTACTTCTTAGGGCCTGTTGTAGCTTAGAATGAGAGACGTGCAGAAACGTGCCCACCATCAATACAGAAAGCACAATTTAATTTTGACAAGGCAAAAGCCAATTCTGTATCAGCATGGCATCTGTTAAAGCAAGCTATTCTTTACACTACCACCTCTAAATTGCTCTCATTTGGATTAAAATGTGGGTTCACATTTCTAATCCTTACAGTTTTGCAGCCATTGCATATCCCATAAGTTTCTTTTTTTTTTTTTTTTTTTTTTTTTTTTTTAACATTCTAGGCTTATGATTTTACTGTGTATGTATTTGGAAGAAGAAATTCTGTCAGCTCCCAAAGGATAAACCAGCAGTTGCTTTATTGGTTTTCAGATGTGGCTGCTCTCATCAGCATCAAACACTTGAGACTGAACTAAGCTTAAAACACGGTACTTAGCAATCAGGTTGCCGGCAAAGCACTGGTGTGAGACTTGCCTTCCGGGAGCTTACCAATGGGGCTGCCAGCAAAGCGGTGGATGCAAGACTTGCCCTCCAGGAGCTTACCATCAGAACGGAGAAGACAATAAATGCATAATATATAGACGACATAAATCCATACCTGTACACATTTAAGAATAAACAGTCCAACAGTAAGAGGCAGTACATATTCAATATGCTGAGAAATGTAGACAATAACTACTATAGGAATCCTAATGTTACAGGAGTCACTGGCTGCTGGGAAACCAAGGAAAACTTGGCTATGGACGTTGGGGCTTGTGTCGGACTCTGAATAAAGGGCAGAATGATTGGCATCCTACTGAGATACAGAGTAAAAGGGTTGAGGGCAGGGAGGAAGTGGCAAGAATAACATTTGTGAAGATGTCCAGGTAAGAAATAGAGGTTGTAATGCTCAAGATGTTTCCTTTTCCCTTTTGAATCTGACCTGCGATTTTCAGCATTGCTATTTCAAGTATCACTGATTTTTTTTTAATTTTAAAGGCAATGCTGATGGATCTATCTGATCCTCACCAAGATCCACTAAAGAAGGAGATATCAAAAATTTGAAGATAAAGAAAGAAAGGGAGTGGGGGAGAAAACACGTCCATTGTCTGAATTAGTTGTTCTCAAAATGTAGCCTCTCATCTAGCAGCACTGATCACCCGGGATAAAGTCTTGGGCCCCACCCCAGACCTATTGAATGAGAAACTGAAGAAACTGAGGGGTGAGACATAGTAATCTGTGCTTTAAAAAAGCCCTCCCGGTGATTCTGATACACATTAAAGGTTGAAAGCCACTGACTTAGGTAACAGCATTTCTTTCTCTCTCTCTCTCTTTCTTTCTTTCTTCTTTTTTTTCTTTCTTTCTCTTTCTTTCTCTCTTTCTTTTTCTTTTCTTTCTTTTTCTTTCCTTCCTTCTTCCTTGCTTTCCTTTCTTTCTTTCCCTTCCTTCCTTCCTTCCTCTTTCTTTTTATGAGATGGAGTCTTGATCTGTCACGCAGGCTGGAATGCAGTGGCACGATCTTGGCTGACCGCAACCTCTACCTCCCGGGTTCAAGTGATTCTCCTGCCTCAGCCTCCCGAGTAGCTGGGACCACAGGTGCCCACCACCACGCCGGGCTAATTTTTGTATTTTTAGTAGAGATGGAGGTTTTGCCATGTTGGCCAGGCTGGTCTCGAACTCCTGACTTTAGGTGACCCGCCCTCCTCGGCCTCCCAAAATGCTGGGATTACAGGAGTGAGCCACCGCGCCTGTCCTCTTTTTTTTTTTAAACAGTTTTTGTTTTAATGCAAAAATATTTAAAACCTGAATATATGTTGCCCAGATGTTCACCCAAATGTTAAAATTTGCTTTAGTTTGAAGTCCAGCTAATTTGTGTATTTTTAGTAGAGACCGGGTTTCACCGTGTTGGCCAGGCTGGTCTTGAACTCCTGACCTCAGGGGATCCACCCCTCTCAGCCTCCCAAAGTGCTGGGATTACAGGTGTGAGCCACCATGCCCGGCCAATTACTGAGAATTCCTGCCTTTTTCACAGGATTATTTTAAGGATCAAATGAAAAGTTATACGTGAAAGAAGAATGACGCCATGAAGTGATACCGAAACCAAAGTTGATATATGTATTGCCTTTCCCACTCAATGTAGTTCGTTTTTTGTTTTGTTTTTTTGAGAGACGATTTAACTCTACTTATGGTGACCAGGCATTGCTTGGGTACGGCTACTACGGAAATAAACAAAGACAAATCCTCACCCTGAGAAATGTTGCCAGCCTAATGCTGAGAGGTTAAGGAAGGGAAGGGGTATTAAGATAGGAGAGGGCAGAGGCAAGGAGGAGGGCCCAAAGAGATGAGGGCAAAGAAGAGCAAGGGAGCCGGGCACTGTGGCTCATGCCTGTAATCCCAGCACTTTGGGAGGCCAAGACAGGCAGATGACGAGGTCAAGAGATTGAGACCATCCTGGCCAACATGGTGAAACCCCGTCTCTACTAAAAATATAAAAATCAGCTGAGCGTGGTGACACGCACCTGTAGTCCCAGCTACTCCAGAGGCCGAGGCAGGAGAATCGCATGAACCCGGGAGACGGTGGTTGGAGTGAGCCGAGATGGTGCCTCTGCACTCCAGCCAGGGCGACAGAGCGGGACTCCGTCTCAAAAAAAAAAAAAGAAAGAAAAAGATATCTCTCGTACAGAATGGAAGCTCAGTGTGGCAGGGCAGAAAGACTATCCTGACTATGTAATCTACTAGACCAGAGCTGGCGAGAGCTTCAGTTAAGGCATGGTCATGGGTGGACGGAGAAAAGGTGATACAATTGAAAGTCAGAAGGTAGATTTAGTAACATTTGGAACTCATGAGATTTGCACAGAGGGCAAGAGGAAGGGACACCTGACTCAGAACAGATGGGGGTAATGAAGGTGTCTTCCAGGAAGATGGGGAATGTGGAAAGAAACAAATCGGTTTGGAAAGCAAGATGATGCATGTGGTTTTGGAAATAAGCTGGGTTTGAAGTGCCTAGTATCCATCCAGAAGGACCTATCTACCAGGCAGTTAGAAACATTGGTGTAGCCAGGCACAGTGGCCCACGTCTATAATCCCAGCACTTTGGGAGTCCAAGGTGGGAGGATGGCTTGAGCCCAGGATTTCGAGACCAGCCTGGGCAATGCAGTGAGACCCTGACTCTACAAAAAATAAAAAAAATTAGCCGGGCCTGGTGGTGTGTGCCTGTAGTCCCAGTTACTCAGATGGCTGAGGTGGGAGGACCCCTGAACCCAGGAGTCCAAGGTTGCAGTGATCTTTGATTGTGCTACTGCACTCCAGCCTAGACGAGCGAGACCCTGTTTCACACACACACACACACACACACACACACACACACAAAATGTGTAGCGCTCAGGATAGGGTCTCAGCAGAAGATACCAATTTGGGAGCACTTAGCTAAGGGACAGAAATATGGAAAGCAGGGAGTCAATCTCACTTGAGTTGCACGGAGAAAAGAAGATGGCCAAGGCCAGCACGGGGGAAACCAGGAATATTGACGGGGAAGAGAAAGACATGAGAAGACTGAGATGCGGACCTAGAGAAGGATAAGGGTGACCAGGAGAGTGGACAAGTCCTCTTCTAAGGAAGAAAAAGCAGTGTAAACATGGCCATGTCTCTTACCATGTAGTTCCCCTCCAAACACACACACACACACACACACACACACACCTGTCCCCCACTAGCCTGCCTAAGGCAGAATTAAATGTGAACAAAGCACGTTTTTCACTTCATAAAAGCCACAGATTCAGAGTGGGCTTACTGGCAACCAAGGTAGCCACGTAGAAGCTAGTTATTAGAGGAAGAGGTGGGTTTGAGACAGGGTCTCACTATCTTGTCACCCACACTGGAGTGCAGTGGCACAATCTCAGCTCACAGCAGTCTCTGCCTCCCGGGCATAAGTGATTCTCCCACCTCAGCCACCCTAGTAGCTGGGACCACAGGCAAATGGCACCACTCCCGGCTAGGTATTTCTTTTTTCTTTTTCTTTTTTCTGTTGTTGTTGTAGAGACAGGGTCTTGCTATGTTTCCCAAGCTGGTCTGGAACTTTGACTTCAAGCAATCCGCCCGCCTCCGCCTCCCAAAGTGCCGGGATTAACAGCTGTGAGCCACAGTGCCCAGCCAGAGGAAGAGTATTTCTTTACCGTATCCTTAATTATCCTTTAACTGTCACCTGAGGGGAGACAATGATTTAAGTACAGGGAATGATTAAATGTTAAAACTTAGCATTTTAGAATGTTATCTTGTATTGATGAATTCAGCTTATGCTGGTCTCGCAAACAAATACGAAGACTGACAGATTCCTGTGAGTGCAGGCCTTCACAGTGCCAGGACCACAAGATGTAATGAATTCTACTCCTGACTGGATATAAAAAAAAAGCCACGAAATTTTCCTTTGAGATTCAGCCGGGGAGACCTCCTGGAGTTTAGAGGTGCCCAGACTGGTGAGTGAAAGGAGTGTGATCTGGGGTGCGGGGTGGGGGGGCAGTCAGAGGACCTAGATGTCTGACACCAACATCCGCAGCTTCCGGTCTCTGCTCAGTCACTACTGGACCCGAGAAGCTGGGTGCAGAGATGGTGGGTGACCTGCCCACCTCTGAAGGTCACTAGTTTTTGAAGTCAGAATACCGCCCATGCACTGTGGGCCTAAGCAGGTTATGAGGGTCTCCGCAGAGACCCAGAGGCATGCTCTAGAAATTGCTGTGACCCTGGAGCAGAAACATGTGGCAGTCCCCAGCAGGGCTCACCTACACTGCTCTCCTCACTTAACACGCCTCAGGAAAGGCAAAATGGCAGCTTTACAAAACGAAGTTTTATTCCATTTTCCCTTCTCCCCTCTTAATTCTCACAGATCTCTGCGGTGAATGCTTTTAACCTGTCAACTGTGATGAAACAAACAGAAAACCAAAGCCCTGGCTTCTTTGAGGTGCAACTAAATGACCGAGAAGGTGTTACCTAAGACCTCTACGGCCATTTGTATCTGGCCCTGTGTAGAGTGGGCTCTGCAAGACCCGGCCTCACTTTCCCACTAAGAGGCCTTGGACTTCCCAGCTCCCAGAGACTATAGAGATCGCCTCTGAGGCCTCCTGTCACGATTTCCTAAGGTGAGGAACTTCATTTGCCCAAACGGAGGCCCACGTTCTGCCTGTTTGATCTACTGTCTTCCCAAGGATCTGACCTCGGGGACCAGCGTCTGCCCACGTGTCCGACGAAAACAATGTAAAGGAACTACTGAGTCTGGACAGAAAATCCAGACACACCATGCAGCTTCTAAGAGGACCGAGTGCCCTCATTGGAATAGAGTGAGTCTCCTGTGGACATGGACAGGGAACAGCTCGATTAAGCCCAGATTCACAAAATTCCGCCCACACCCCGTGACCCCGGGAATTTTGGCTTAGGGGCAGGATGTGGGGGTTACCACTGTGCTGGTGGAGGTGGCGTGGGCCCGACCGGCAGCCCCAGCGCAGTTCTCCCCACGTTTGCCCGCAGAACCCCGGCGAGGCCGAGGTGGTCATTTCCCTCGCTAGCCGGAGGGCCGCGCCGGGTGAGGCCGGTTTGGGCGCGAAGCACGGGCGTGTGGCCCTCCACTTCCGCAAAGGCCAGGCGCTCTCAGGACCGCGAGCCCTGAGCGTCCGCCTGGTGACCCCTGGCCTCGGGACCGACGCCCCGTCCCTCCTGCCCTGCCTCCCCTCGCCACGCAGGGCCCCGGTCACGCGCAGGAAGAGCCGGACCGTCACAGCCCCCAAGCCGGCGCCAAGGAAAGCGGCCGCAGCCCGGCCAGTCCGGATAGGCCAACTGGCCGAAGTCGGCAGAGCTCAAGATGGCACCGCAGCAGGGGACCTGACTTGTCAACCGGCCCCGTGTTTTGTTGGGAGCCCAAGCGGAAGTGCCTTCCCCGCTCTAATGCCGGAGGGGGAGCACGGAGGGCAAGCGGTACAGCTTCTTCCAAGTGCTGATGTGGGTGGCTCTGAAAAGAGCCTTTTGGATACGATGGAACCTCCGACCGAACGCGCACTCCTTAAGCCCGCTCACCACGGATGCGGCGGGCCAGCTGGATGTCCTTGGGCATGATGGTCACGCGCTTGGCGTGGATGGCGCACAGGTTCGTGTCTTCGAACAGCCCCACCAGGTAGGCCTCGCTGGCCTCCTGCAGCGCCATCACGGCAGAACTCTGGAAGCGCAGGTCCGTCTTAAAGTCCTGCGCGATCTCGCGTACCAGCCGCTGGAAGGGCAGCTTGCGGATCAGCAGCTCCGTGGACTTCTGGTAGCGCCGGATCTCCCGCAGGGCCACGGTGCCGGGCCGGTAGCGGTGCGGCTTCTTCACCCCGCCCGTGGCCGGCGCGCTCTTGCGGGCCGCCTTGGTGGCCAGCTGCTTCCTCGGGGCCTTGCCGCCGGTCGACTTGCGGGCAGTCTGCTTAGTACGGGCCATAGCGAACCAAAACACAAGCTTACCAGCGCAGCGGCGGGGAGAGAAACGAGCTGCTGGCCCCGCGGCAGCCGTCTTTATAAGCACAGTCTTTTCCCGATTGGGCGGAACAAGAATTGAAAATCCCGCGCTGGCTGTCCATTGGCTGTGACGTCACCCGTCCTAAAGTCACCGGTTGGCTTGGGCAGAGTCCTCCCTAATCCCGCCCACCCGCCTCACTTTCTACTTTCCAGTTGGCCAAGTTTTGCAAGCTTGTTTTTCCCCCTTTCCTTCAGGGTGAAAGTCGTTTTCCGTTGCAGTTTTGTCAGATTGTTCCCTGTCCGCCCTTCGCTTCCTTTCTTGTTGCGCCCAGCGGCTCCGGCATGGAACCTCATTCTTCCATTTGCCCCCAGCCTCCAGTTGCTACTTGGCGGATCGTTTTTCGCCTGTCGGGTACCTTTTGGGTGGGAGAGGTGCCCGCCCCCAGATTCCGCCTCCGAGACCCTTACTCTCCGCCGCCAAGGCGCTTTGGGAAACAAAACAGAAACTAAGACTGAAGTCAGCTCCGTGAAGCCAAGACCCAGCTCCGCCACACTGGCGAGCACTACCCGCTCAGGGTCCTCCCCATCGGGGGTGGGGGCAAGGAGCACGTCCCGCTAGTGTTAGGCTAGGTCTAAGTGCCCGGCCATGGTCTGCGGAAACCACTGGGGAAGCGCGCGCTCCGGGCGCAACACTTTAAGCGCCTTGGGTACTGCCCGCGGCGCTGGTGTTTGTGACTGTGTGGAGTGGACCGTGGCGGCACCCAGGATGTTTGGTGCCTCCACCTGCGCTGGGAAGTCCTAGGAGTGGGGACCCACTCATCGATGACCCAAGGCAGTTACGTGCTCCAGATGCAAGACGGCACACACGCGCGCGCGCACACACACACACACACACACACACACCCGTTCCGTCCCGTCCGCTGCAGGTTCGCCGTTTACTACTGAGAAACGCTGGACTGAGAGGAGCCGGCATTAGCAACTCTTTTATTTGAAAACGTGGGTGGCTCTGAAAAGAGCCTTTTGAGTTCACAGGTGCCCCTTCGAGACGCGGGCCGGGCTGGGCCCACTTGGGCCGGACGTCAGCCTCACTTGCCCTTTGCCTTGTGGTGACTCTCCGTCTTCTTAGGGAGCAGCACGGCCTGGATGTTAGGCAGGACGCCGCCCTGGGCGATGGTGACTTTGCCCAGCAGCTTGTTCAGTTCCTCGTCGTTGCGGATGGCCAGCTGGAGGTGACGAGGGATGATGCGCGTCTTCTTGTTGTCCCGAGCCGCGTTGCCCGCCAGCTCCAGGATCTCGGCGGTCAGGTACTCGAGGACCGCCGCCATGTAGACTGGCGCGCCGGCCCCCACCCGCTCCGCGTAGTTGCCTTTGCGCAGCAAGCGGTGCACTCGCCCTACCGGGAACTGGAGGCCAGCGCGGGACGAGCGCGACTTGGCCTTGGCGCGGGCCTTGCCTCCTTGCTTGCCACGACCAGACATGACAGCGATAGTAGTCACCGAGTGAAACTCCTGCCTGGCGACCGGAAAAGTCACCGAAAACGCCGCCGCTTCACCCTTTTATAGACAGAACGGCGATTGTCCACGGAGCACTTTGATTGGCTCAAGCAAATTTTGTCCCGATAGCCAATAGGATAGCTCAGCCAGAATCCACTCATTTACATAATCTCGTCTCTCTCGCATTGGGCGCCGCGAAAAACTCGCGAACCGCAACGCAGCGTCATGCGCACGGCCTCTGTAAGTGCACAGTCGTTTCCGGTAGAGCCCGAGACCAAGGTTCTGCCTGCGTTCTCGGCGGGTGAGAGTCGGTCTTGGGTCTGGCCGTGCCTGAACCTGCAAAGTCCGCGCCGGCTCCCAAGAAGGGCGCCAAGAAAGCCGTCACCAAAGCCCAGAAGAAAGACGGCAAGAAGCGCAAGCGCAGTCGCAAGGAGAGCTACTCCATCTGCATGTACAAGGTGCAGAAGCAGGTCCACCCCGACACCGGCATCTCGTCCAAGGCCATGGGCATCATGAACTCCTTCGCCAACGACATCTTCGAGCGCATCGCGGGAGAGGCGTCCCGCCTGGCGCACTACAACAAGCGCTCCACCATCACGTCCCGCGAGAGCCAGACGGCCCTGCGCCTGCTGCTGCCCGGCGAGCTGGCCCAAGCACGCCTTGTCCCAGGGCACTTGCAAGGCTGTCACCAAGTACACCGGCTCCAAGCGAGTCCCGGCTGCTTGACTCCAAAGTCTCTTTTCTGGGCTGCTTAACCCCCTCAGTGAAAGAATCTTTCCTGTGTTGTCAGTCCCAGTTCATATTTTTGGTTTCTCGTCAGCTTTTCGGAGAGCACGCAACTCCACCAAGCACAGAGAACTATATTCTTTTCACATAGGCATTGTTGTAAGTAAGCTTACATAGATTGATAGTGGTATCTTACTATGGTCTAGATATGCTGGGGTTTGCCTTAGGGGCTGCTCTTGAAACTGTCTTTGTTCTGCCTACGTACCCGTGAATGTGTGCCCAGCAAATTGTGTCCTGGTTAGAAATGCAGTGTTAATTTTGGTAAGCTTATGTAAGATCAAATTGTCTGTGTGAACAAAGGTTGGGTCTGCTCTTCAGTGGTAAAATGAAGGTAGAGATTAAATACGTTGTATGCTCTCAGATGTGTACTTAGAAGGGAATAAATAGTTCAACTTTTATATATGGTATCGAGAAATTTCTTGAGGTTTTTATATCGTTGGTTCACAAACACGTGCCTACACCGTTCATGTGAAAATTTCTTAAGCAGGTAGATGGAAGTTTGATTTTGATAACCAGGAATTCACACCGTTAACACCATCTGTGCTTCCTACTTGAGATACCCTAAAATCTACCCAATACCATTAAATAGTGATTTTTTCCCTAAGAATTATCACTTGGAAAAGCTTGTCCAGTTTAATGATTAGTTCCATACAATGGCAAGAAAATATATATGATTTCTGAAGCCAGAGTTTGGGATGCCTGAAGAACAGAAGGACCACCAATTTGCAAGAGAAGTTGATTAGGTTCTCTGCTTTGGAAACACTGGATTTGGAATCACAGAGCCTCATTAACCTTAAAAGATTATACTGATGGCTTTGGGGAATCATAAATCCTAGGCTGGCCACAATAGAAGCAAGGAAAGCAATTAGGAGGCTCTTGCAGTTTTGTGGTCTGGAGCAGTGATTAAGTCTTAAAGTCTTTCCAGACCAGCAGCATCTGCATTAGTTGAAGTTATTAAAAATGAAAATTCCCAGGTTCCATTATTTGTGTTAACAAGCTTTCTGGGTGATGCTGATGCATGCTAAAGTGTGAAAAACACCAGATAAATAACATGTTGGAGTGCAGTGGTGGTAATGGAAACAGAAATGTTGGATTTTATCTTTGACGTAGAATAGATGTGGCTGAGGAACAGGATTTAGGTAACAGTGAAACCCCTAGATTTTTGGCTTGAGCAACTGTAGATCGTGGTACTATTAGGATAGAACACTGGGAGAAGATACTCATTGGGACACTGAAGGGAGATCCAGAGTTCCACTTGAAATTTGAGAAGCTCTTTGCTATTCAAGTGGATATGTGCAGCTGACAGTTGGAGAGATGGATCTAGAGTTCAGTAAAGACAACACAAGCCTGTCTTTAAGATCTACCTGTGAACTGTGAACACAGCAATGGGAATGATGGAGATCACCTTAAAGTATTTTTCTAGACTTTATTACTCATGTGTTTGTCATGAGGTATAACTGAGTAGTTCATAGTCCTATAATGTATGTTACTGACTAGGTAGTATTTGTTTTTATAATTCTGTTTCTGTTACAGTGCTGCCACATGTGTTTCCCAGAAACGCATTTTGCCCACAGTTCTTAGGGTTGGCCTGATTTGTTTGTTGTCTCAACCTGCTTCTTACTGTGATTAGTTCAGGAATCTAGATCAAACTAATTGGCATTTAACATTTCAGGAAGTGAACTGAGTTAACAACTAACTCAGCAGGGGAGTGTAGCATGCTATTATCTTTTGGGAAAGCAGCTTATTTACTTTCAAGAGGCAGCAGCAGGATGAACTGTCTTTAGGTATGAAGGCAAGAATGATTATAGAGAAAATGCAGAGGAGGGCACAGTGTGGGAGAATCAGAGAACTGAGCCACTCATGGAGTTCAGCCAACCTTGGATCCCTGCTGTACCTTTGGACTTACAGTTAAGCCAATTTGTCTGACGTATTTGTTTATACCAGTTTGAATCTTGAAATATTTCAGGAATAATAAATAATTTCCTAGATACAAGGAAAGATCTTTCGTGAAAGGTCTCAAAGAAGTCAAATGGGGTCTATTAGGACAGAGTTGCTCCTATTACATATTTGGAACAAATGTCCAAATGTTGAAAATCAATACTTGACTAAGGCTAAAGACTAGTATTACCATCACAGGAAGAATGTCCAGGGTTTTTTTTTTTTTAGATGTGAAATGTTATTTAAAATTTTTAAATTAAATCAAAAAATTTTAGTAGTTGTATTAATTTCCTGGGGCTGTCAAAGTACCATAAATTGTATGGCGTAAAACAACAGAAACTTATTCTTTCATGGTTTTAGAGGCCAGAAGTTTGAAATCAAAGTGTTGGTAGGGCCATGCTCTCTCCAAACCCACTAGGGGAAGACTCTTGTCTTTCAGTGTCTGGTAGCCCCATGTGTTTTTTGGTTTGTGGCAGCATAACTGTAATCTCTACCTCAGTCTTTTCATGTATGTCTCCATGTTTTCTTTCTTTCTTTTTTTAGATGGAGTTTCTCTCTTGTTGCCCAGGCTGGAGTGCAATGGCATGATCTTGGCTCACTGCAACCTCTGCCCCCCGGGGTTCAAGCAATTTCCCTGCCTCAGCCTCCTGAGTAGCTGGAATTACATGCGTGCATCAGCACGCCCGGCTAATTTGGTATTTTTGGTAGAGATGGAGTTTCATCATGTTGGTCAGGCTGGCCTTGGCCTCCCAAAGTGCTGAGATTACAGACGTGAGCCACCGCACCCAGCCGTCTCCATGTCTTCTTATAAGGGTATCAGTCATACTGGATTAGGGCCCACCCTAACGACCTCATTTTAACTTGGTTACATCTGCAAAGACCCTATTTCCAAAGAAGGCAAAATTCTAAGGAACTAGGGGTTAGACTTCAACATATCTTTCGGGGGGACACAACTCAACCCATAACATTAGTCAATGGCTGTGGCAGGCTAAATGTGGCTCCCAAATATGTCCATATCCTAATCCCTAGAGCCTGAGTATTACCTTATATAGCCAAGGAGATTTTGCAGATGTAATTCTGAGATTGAGAGATTATGCCAGATTATCCAGGTAGGCCCCAAATGTAATCACCACAGTCCGTATAGGAGAGGCAAGAAAGTCAAGTGTAGAAGCAGAGAGAGATTTGAAGATTAACAGGCTACTTGCTTTGAAGACAGAAGGGACCATAAACCAGAAATAAACCTCTAGAAGCTGGAAAAGGCATGGAAATAGACCCTCCCCCTTAAGGCCTCTGGAGGGAGTGCAGCCTTGATTTCTACTGAGTAAAATTGATTTTGTACTTCAGACCCCCAAAACTGTAAGAGAATAAATGACTGTTGTTTTAAAACCATTAAGTTTGTAGTAATTTGTTGCAGCAGCCACAGGAAACTAATACAACAGCTATACAGAGTTTTTTCAATAATTGGAGAAATCTGAATATGGATTGCATATTAATACTGAATCAGCATTAAATTTGTTAGGTATAATAATGTTATTGTAGCTATTTAGGAGAATATCCTATTTTTAAGAGACATGCCACCGTATTTACGGAGAAGTGCCAACATATTTGCAGTTTATTTTCCAGATGGGTCAGGGGCTGTGTGTACCTGAGAAGACAAAGATAAGGCAAATGCAGCGAAATCATAATAATTGGTGAATCCAGGTGAAGGGACTATGGTTGTTCTTTGTACTTTTTTTTCCAACTTTTCTGTAGGTTTAAAATTTTCAAAATAAAAAAATGGGAAATACTTTAAAAACTGTAATCAAAGACAGTACAGAAACTCATACATTAATGTATTTTATTTTTACAATAAAATTAATTTATGTAAATTGATATTTTACTAATTTCACCCCCAAGTTATATTAAAAGCTTTATTATATACGTTTGATAATAGCATATGTAAACTAGAACTCTGAATGATATCCATTGGTCATAATACATACTGTGTAGTGGTAATGGTGACTTTTGTGATTGCACAAGACCAGAGATGCCCCAAATGACATTGACATAGACATCTCGTTATTCTAAGGCTGAAACTGAAGTTGAATAGAAGGTTTCAGTCAAATACTGAGATGAAAGCTGAAGCAGTCCTGGGGGCAGGGGGGAAGTGTGTGTGTGTGTGTGTGTGTGTGTGTATACACACAGACGACATGATTTCTAAATATTTACAGAAAGGGTAGATTATCTACAAAAGAATAAGAATCAGACTGATATGAGATCTTACAAACCTAATCCCCTTCTTTCCTAAACTCCAGATTCTCATTTCTGACTTCCTGTGATATTTATACTTCGATACTTACCAGGAGGTCTTCAACATTTTGTTCAACAGTATTCTTGGTTTCCTTCCTCCAAGACTACTCCTCCCTCCTATCAGCAAATAGTAGCTCTTTTCAAGTGCTCAGTGTAAAAACCTACAATTAATCCTTGATTTCTCTTTTAGTCAGCCTATACTAAATCAATTTCATTTAAAATATCTCCGCAACTAACCTGCATCTCCACATCTCCATTGCTACCACCAGCCTCTCCAGTCAAATTCTCCAAGAGTACTCTATCTCATTTAAAAGACAAAATCTCTGCAATGGCCTGTGAAGCTCCTTAATGGCCTACATGATCTGGCCTTCAAGCACCTCTCTGATCTGTGCAAAACTTTCCCTTGGTCAGTGTGCTTCACCCACATTCACCAAGCTTGTTCCTGCCTTGGGGCCTTTGTACTTACCATGTTGTTCTGAGAATACTCTGCCTTAAGATATTCTATAACTATCTTACTGTATACAGCTCTGCTCAAGTATTAACTGATCAAACCTGTCATCCCTATTCCACTCCATGTTCTGCTTTACTTAACAGAATTGCACATATGGCCCCCTGAATAATATAAATTTATTTGTTCACTTATTTTTACTTATCCACTAATTAAAGTGTAGACTTTTTCTATTCTATTTACTGCTGTATTCCCAGCATGTTTTATCCGAATGTGCAGTGGTTTTTCTTCTCCCTTATTGTGGGAAGTCGTGTGCACAAATACACATAATGGAACCTGAATGTCATATTGCTTTCATACCTGTGTGAATTTTGGTAAGAAAGGAAAAGTAGCGATTGACAAGTAATATAATTACATTGAGTCACTCTCATAGTTAGCTTATTGCTTTCCTGTTCTTATTCTCAGTCCCCAGGACCAAATGTTGACCACTCCCTCCCCCACATATAACTGGTTATTTACTCGACGCCATGCAGGTGCCTGTTAAAATGAAGTCACATACCTGCCTTATTAACTCAACCTTTCCCTACTGTCTTTCTGACCCCCACCTCCATGCTTTAAATTAACTTTGCAGGCCTAGGCTTTATCTCTCAGTAGAGCCATGTAAGGTATGTGTAAAAGGAAGAAAATGTTTTCTGGGGATGAAGCTTTGAAAAGCTTGCTTTTTTTTTTTTCTTTTGGCAATAAAATAAGGTATATTTAGCACAATACCTAATAACTAAAAAATCTGTTTTTATTTGGGTGGGGTACACAGCAAGTGTGTCATCCTGGAAGATACTATTTGGAATTTTATGTAGGTACATAAAGAGAAAAAAGTGAAAAGGGGCTACTAGGACACTGCAGTATGCTTAATGTGTATTTTCTAGTAAGTTTGTATTATGCCATTATCTTGGTACTTTTATCTTCTGTTCTCACTTGATCTTTTTGAAATGTATTTTCAATCCTAATAAAAATATATAAAGTCCTGATTTAATAAAGGATTAAATGAAACTTTTGTATATCGCACTGCAATTCTCGGAAAAAAGGGGAGTGTGGGGAGGGGGAATTATCTGGCATAGTGACTGAAAATTGTGAACACGTTCTTACCAAGGAATTTGGCAACTGCATAACCAAATGTCAGTGGTTACCAAACTTATGAATCACCTGGTGTTGTGTCATAGATTGCTTGTCTCTCGCCCCCAGTGATTTGGATCAGTGGAAATATGTGGGGTTTAAGGAATATAAAATATATTTATGTATATATTTGTGTGTGTCGCAAAAGCTTCAGGGTATATATATTTGTGTGTCTCAAAAGCTTCAGGGTAAAATAAGTGTTAACTGTTTAGGAAACTATTGTTTAAGGTATCCAGTCTCAAAAATGAAGGCCTTAAAACTTAGACCTAATTTTTTCATTACATTTCTTGCGCAGAAAATGGTAAAATACCCAACGATAACAGTGGGGAATTGTCTACATATCAACACTTGACTAAAAAGCTTTACTATCCATGACAGCAGCCTTTCCATTACTCTATTCTGAGAGCATTTAACGTCTTGAAACCTAGGAATAAATACCTATAGATTCACAGTACCTGAAAGGAATATCAAATTGAGACAAAAGGACTATGTAAACGGAAAATTGCTTCAACCATAGAATGGAGGTCTACAGGTGCGGAAGGAAAGTTTACATGGTGAGGCGTGGTCGCAAAAGTTTAGGAATATTCTCAGGTTACTACACAATTTGACGAGCTCAATATGCATTTATATTTTTTCCTTCCACTCTCCTGAGCAGATTTACACTGACCGCCCCGGTAGCAAACCGACTATGGAAAAGGCAAATTATGTGCACATTACCATGTTATTACCAGGTAGTTCTCGACCAAGCTACAGATTCTGGCTTTATCTTATATTCCTCTCCCATCAGCTGCAGAAAAAGGGATAGGTGCTGTGAAAAACTCCCTAAGTAGAACTTACAGTAAGCAGTGTGAAAACAGCTTATTTCACTGAAGGGGTTAAGCAGCCCAGAAAAGAGACTTTGGAGTCAAGCAGCCGGGACTCGCTTGGAGCCGGTGTACTTGGTGACAGCCTTGCAAGTGCCCTGGGACAAGGCGTGCTTGGGCCAGCTCGCCGGGCAGCAGCAGGCGCAGGGCCGTCTGGCTCTCGCGGGACGTGATGGTGGAGCGCTTGTTGTAGTGCGCCAGGCGGGACGCCTCTCCCGCGATGCGCTCGAAGATGTCGTTGGCGAAGGAGTTCATGATGCCCATGGCCTTGGACGAGATGCCGGTGTCGGGGTGGACCTGCTTCTGCACCTTGTACATGCAGATGGAGTAGCTCTCCTTGCGACTGCGCTTGCGCTTCTTGCCGTCTTTCTTCTGGGCTTTGGTGACGGCTTTCTTGGCGCCCTTCTTGGGAGCCGGCGCGGACTTTGCAGGTTCAGGCACGGCCAGACCCAAGACCGACTCTCACCCGCCGAGAACGCAGGCAGAACCTTGGTCTCGGGCTCTACCGGAAACGACTGTGCACTTACAGAGGCCGTGCGCATGACGCTGCGTTGCGGTTCGCGAGTTTTTCGCGGCGCCCAATGCGAGAGAGACGAGATTATGTAAATGAGTGGATTCTGGCTGAGCTATCCTATTGGCTATCGGGACAAAATTTGCTTGAGCCAATCAAAGTGCTCCGTGGACAATCGCCGTTCTGTCTATAAAAGGGTGAAGCGGCGGCGTTTTCGGTGACTTTTCCGGTCGCCAGGCAGGAGTTTCACTCGGTGACTACTATCGCTGTCATGTCTGGTCGTGGCAAGCAAGGAGGCAAGGCCCGCGCCAAGGCCAAGTCGCGCTCGTCCCGCGCTGGCCTCCAGTTCCCGGTAGGGCGAGTGCACCGCTTGCTGCGCAAAGGCAACTACGCGGAGCGGGTGGGGGCCGGCGCGCCAGTCTACATGGCGGCGGTCCTCGAGTACCTGACCGCCGAGATCCTGGAGCTGGCGGGCAACGCGGCTCGGGACAACAAGAAGACGCGCATCATCCCTCGTCACCTCCAGCTGGCCATCCGCAACGACGAGGAACTGAACAAGCTGCTGGGCAAAGTCACCATCGCCCAGGGCGGCGTCCTGCCTAACATCCAGGCCGTGCTGCTCCCTAAGAAGACGGAGAGTCACCACAAGGCAAAGGGCAAGTGAGGCTGACGTCCGGCCCAAGTGGGCCCAGCCCGGCCCGCGTCTCGAAGGGGCACCTGTGAACTCAAAAGGCTCTTTTCAGAGCCACCCACGTTTTCAAATAAAAGAGTTGCTAATGCCGGCTCCTCTCAGTCCAGCGTTTCTCAGTAGTAAACGGCGAACCTGCAGCGGACGGGACGGAACGGGTGTGTGTGTGTGTGTGTGTGTGTGTGTGTGTGTGTGTGTGTGCGCGCGCGCGTGTGTGCCGTCTTGCATCTGGAGCACGTAACTGCCTTGGGTCATCGATGAGTGGGTCCCCACTCCTAGGACTTCCCAGCGCAGGTGGAGGCACCAAACATCCTGGGTGCCGCCACGGTCCACTCCACACAGTCACAAACACCAGCGCCGCGGGCAGTACCCAAGGCGCTTAAAGTGTTGCGCCCGGAGCGCGCGCTTCCCCAGTGGTTTCCGCAGACCATGGCCGGGCACTTAGACCTAGCCTAACACTAGCGGGACGTGCTCCTTGCCCCCACCCCCGATGGGGAGGACCCTGAGCGGGTAGTGCTCGCCAGTGTGGCGGAGCTGGGTCTTGGCTTCACGGAGCTGACTTCAGTCTTAGTTTCTGTTTTGTTTCCCAAAGCGCCTTGGCGGCGGAGAGTAAGGGTCTCGGAGGCGGAATCTGGGGGCGGGCACCTCTCCCACCCAAAAGGTACCCGACAGGCGAAAAACGATCCGCCAAGTAGCAACTGGAGGCTGGGGGCAAATGGAAGAATGAGGTTCCATGCCGGAGCCGCTGGGCGCAACAAGAAAGGAAGCGAAGGGCGGACAGGGAACAATCTGACAAAACTGCAACGGAAAACGACTTTCACCCTGAAGGAAAGGGGGAAAAACAAGCTTGCAAAACTTGGCCAACTGGAAAGTAGAAAGTGAGGCGGGTGGGCGGGATTAGGGAGGACTCTGCCCAAGCCAACCGGTGACTTTAGGACGGGTGACGTCACAGCCAATGGACAGCCAGCGCGGGATTTTCAATTCTTGTTCCGCCCAATCGGGAAAAGACTGTGCTTATAAAGACGGCTGCCGCGGGGCCAGCAGCTCGTTTCTCTCCCCGCCGCTGCGCTGGTAAGCTTGTGTTTTGGTTCGCTATGGCCCGTACTAAGCAGACTGCCCGCAAGTCGACCGGCGGCAAGGCCCCGAGGAAGCAGCTGGCCACCAAGGCGGCCCGCAAGAGCGCGCCGGCCACGGGCGGGGTGAAGAAGCCGCACCGCTACCGGCCCGGCACCGTGGCCCTGCGGGAGATCCGGCGCTACCAGAAGTCCACGGAGCTGCTGATCCGCAAGCTGCCCTTCCAGCGGCTGGTACGCGAGATCGCGCAGGACTTTAAGACGGACCTGCGCTTCCAGAGTTCTGCCGTGATGGCGCTGCAGGAGGCCAGCGAGGCCTACCTGGTGGGGCTGTTCGAAGACACGAACCTGTGCGCCATCCACGCCAAGCGCGTGACCATCATGCCCAAGGACATCCAGCTGGCCCGCCGCATCCGTGGTGAGCGGGCTTAAGGAGTGCGCGTTCGGTCGGAGGTTCCATCGTATCCAAAAGGCTCTTTTCAGAGCCACCCACATCAGCACTTGGAAGAAGCTGTACCGCTTGCCCTCCGTGCTCCCCCTCCGGCATTAGAGCGGGGAAGGCACTTCCGCTTGGGCTCCCAACAAAACACGGGGCCGGTTGACAAGTCAGGTCCCCTGCTGCGGTGCCATCTTGAGCTCTGCCGACTTCGGCCAGTTGGCCTATCCGGACTGGCCGGGCTGCGGCCGCTTTCCTTGGCGCCGGCTTGGGGGCTGTGACGGTCCGGCTCTTCCTGCGCGTGACCGGGGCCCTGCGTGGCGAGGGGAGGCAGGGCAGGAGGGACGGGGCGTCGGTCCCGAGGCCAGGGGTCACCAGGCGGACGCTCAGGGCTCGCGGTCCTGAGAGCGCCTGGCCTTTGCGGAAGTGGAGGGCCACACGCCCGTGCTTCGCGCCCAAACCGGCCTCACCCGGCGCGGCCCTCCGGCTAGCGAGGGAAATGACCACCTCGGCCTCGCCGGGGTTCTGCGGGCAAACGTGGGGAGAACTGCGCTGGGGCTGCCGGTCGGGCCCACGCCACCTCCACCAGCACAGTGGTAACCCCCACATCCTGCCCCTAAGCCAAAATTCCCGGGGTCACGGGGTGTGGGCGGAATTTTGTGAATCTGGGCTTAATCGAGCTGTTCCCTGTCCATGTCCACAGGAGACTCACTCTATTCCAATGAGGGCACTCGGTCCTCTTAGAAGCTGCATGGTGTGTCTGGATTTTCTGTCCAGACTCAGTAGTTCCTTTACATTGTTTTCGTCGGACACGTGGGCAGACGCTGGTCCCCGAGGTCAGATCCTTGGGAAGACAGTAGATCAAACAGGCAGAACGTGGGCCTCCGTTTGGGCAAATGAAGTTCCTCACCTTAGGAAATCGTGACAGGAGGCCTCAGAGGCGATCTCTATAGTCTCTGGGAGCTGGGAAGTCCAAGGCCTCTTAGTGGGAAAGTGAGGCCGGGTCTTGCAGAGCCCACTCTACACAGGGCCAGATACAAATGGCCGTAGAGGTCTTAGGTAACACCTTCTCGGTCATTTAGTTGCACCTCAAAGAAGCCAGGGCTTTGGTTTTCTGTTTGTTTCATCACAGTTGACAGGTTAAAAGCATTCACCGCAGAGATCTGTGAGAATTAAGAGGGGAGAAGGGAAAATGGAATAAAACTTCGTTTTGTAAAGCTGCCATTTTGCCTTTCCTGAGGCGTGTTAAGTGAGGAGAGCAGTGTAGGTGAGCCCTGCTGGGGACTGCCACATGTTTCTGCTCCAGGGTCACAGCAATTTCTAGAGCATGCCTCTGGGTCTCTGCGGAGACCCTCATAACCTGCTTAGGCCCACAGTGCATGGGCGGTATTCTGACTTCAAAAACTAGTGACCTTCAGAGGTGGGCAGGTCACCCACCATCTCTGCACCCAGCTTCTCGGGTCCAGTAGTGACTGAGCAGAGACCGGAAGCTGCGGATGTTGGTGTCAGACATCTAGGTCCTCTGACTGCCCCCCCACCCCGCACCCCAGATCACACTCCTTTCACTCACCAGTCTGGGCACCTCTAAACTCCAGGAGGTCTCCCCGGCTGAATCTCAAAGGAAAATTTCGTGGCTTTTTTTTTATATCCAGTCAGGAGTAGAATTCATTACATCTTGTGGTCCTGGCACTGTGAAGGCCTGCACTCACAGGAATCTGTCAGTCTTCGTATTTGTTTGCGAGACCAGCATAAGCTGAATTCATCAATACAAGATAACATTCTAAAATGCTAAGTTTTAACATTTAATCATTCCCTGTACTTAAATCATTGTCTCCCCTCAGGTGACAGTTAAAGGATAATTAAGGATACGGTAAAGAAATACTCTTCCTCTGGCTGGGCACTGTGGCTCACAGCTGTTAATCCCGGCACTTTGGGAGGCGGAGGCGGGCGGATTGCTTGAAGTCAAAGTTCCAGACCAGCTTGGGAAACATAGCAAGACCCTGTCTCTACAACAACAACAGAAAAAAGAAAAAGAAAAAAGAAATACCTAGCCGGGAGTGGTGCCATTTGCCTGTGGTCCCAGCTACTAGGGTGGCTGAGGTGGGAGAATCACTTATGCCCGGGAGGCAGAGACTGCTGTGAGCTGAGATTGTGCCACTGCACTCCAGTGTGGGTGACAAGATAGTGAGACCCTGTCTCAAACCCACCTCTTCCTCTAATAACTAGCTTCTACGTGGCTACCTTGGTTGCCAGTAAGCCCACTCTGAATCTGTGGCTTTTATGAAGTGAAAAACGTGCTTTGTTCACATTTAATTCTGCCTTAGGCAGGCTAGTGGGGGACAGGTGTGTGTGTGTGTGTGTGTGTGTTTGGAGGGGAACTACATGGTAAGAGACATGGCCATGTTTACACTGCTTTTTCTTCCTTAGAAGAGGACTTGTCCACTCTCCTGGTCACCCTTATCCTTCTCTAGGTCCGCATCTCAGTCTTCTCATGTCTTTCTCTTCCCCGTCAATATTCCTGGTTTCCCCCGTGCTGGCCTTGGCCATCTTCTTTTCTCCGTGCAACTCAAGTGAGATTGACTCCCTGCTTTCCATATTTCTGTCCCTTAGCTAAGTGCTCCCAAATTGGTATCTTCTGCTGAGACCCTATCCTGAGTGCTACACATTTTGTGTGTGTGTGTGTGTGCGTGTGTGAAACAGGGTCTCACTCGTCTAGGCTGGAGTGCAGTAGCACAATCAAAGATCACTGCAACCTTGGACTCCTGGGTTCAGGGGTCCTCCCACCTCAGCCATCTGAGTAACTGGGACTACAGGCACACACCACCAGGCCCGGCTAATTTTTTTTATTTTTTGTAGAGTCAGGGTCTCACTGCATTGCCCAGGCTGGTCTCGAAATCCTGGGCTCAAGCCATCCTCCCACCTTGGACTCCCAAAGTGCTGGGATTATAGACGTGGGCCACTGTGCCTGGCTACACCAATGTTTCTAACTGCCTGGTAGATAGGTCCTTCTGGATGGATACTAGGCACTTCAAACCCAGCTTATTTCCAAAACCACATGCATCATCTTGCTTTCCAAACCGATTTGTTTCTTTCCACATTCCCCATCTTCCTGGAAGACACCTTCATTACCCCCATCTGTTCTGAGTCAGGTGTCCCTTCCTCTTGCCCTCTGTGCAAATCTCATGAGTTCCAAATGTTACTAAATCTACCTTCTGACTTTCAATTGTATCACCTTTTCTCCGTCCACCCATGACCATGCCTTAACTGAAGCTCTCGCCAGCTCTGGTCTAGTAGATTACATAGTCAGGATAGTCTTTCTGCCCTGCCACACTGAGCTTCCATTCTGTACGAGAGATATCTTTTTCTTTCTTTTTTTTTTTTTGAGACGGAGTCCCGCTCTGTCGCCCTGGCTGGAGTGCAGAGGCACCATCTCGGCTCACTCCAACCACCGTCTCCCGGGTTCATGCGATTCTCCTGCCTCGGCCTCTGGAGTAGCTGGGACTACAGGTGCGTGTCACCACGCTCAGCTGATTTTTATATTTTTAGTAGAGACGGGGTTTCACCATGTTGGCCAGGATGGTCTCAATCTCTTGACCTCGTCATCTGCCTGTCTTGGCCTCCCAAAGTGCTGGGATTACAGGCATGAGCCACAGTGCCCGGCTCCCTTGCTCTTCTTTGCCCTCATCTCTTTGGGCCCTCCTCCTTGCCTCTGCCCTCTCCTATCTTAATACCCCTTCCCTTCCTTAACCTCTCAGCATTAGGCTGGCAACATTTCTCAGGGTGAGGATTTGTCTTTGTTTATTTCCGTAGTAGCCGTACCCAAGCAATGCCTGGTCACCATAAGTAGAGTTAAATCGTCTCTCAAAAAAACAAAACAAAAAACGAACTACATTGAGTGGGAAAGGCAATACATATATCAACTTTGGTTTCGGTATCACTTCATGGCGTCATTCTTCTTTCACGTATAACTTTTCATTTGATCCTTAAAATAATCCTGTGAAAAAGGCAGGAATTCTCAGTAATTGGCCGGGCATGGTGGCTCACACCTGTAATCCCAGCACTTTGGGAGGCTGAGAGGGGTGGATCCCCTGAGGTCAGGAGTTCAAGACCAGCCTGGCCAACACGGTGAAACCCGGTCTCTACTAAAAATACACAAATTAGCTGGACTTCAAACTAAAGCAAATTTTAACATTTGGGTGAACATCTGGGCAACATATATTCAGGTTTTAAATATTTTTGCATTAAAACAAAAACTGTTTAAAAAAAAAAAGAGGACAGGCGCGGTGGCTCACTCCTGTAATCCCAGCATTTTGGGAGGCCGAGGAGGGCGGGTCACCTAAAGTCAGGAGTTCGAGACCAGCCTGGCCAACATGGCAAAACCTCCATCTCTACTAAAAATACAAAAATTAGCCCGGCGTGGTGGTGGGCACCTGTGGTCCCAGCTACTCGGGAGGCTGAGGCAGGAGAATCACTTGAACCCGGGAGGTAGAGGTTGCGGTCAGCCAAGATCGTGCCACTGCATTCCAGCCTGCGTGACAGATCAAGACTCCATCTCATAAAAAGAAAGAGGAAGGAAGGAAGGAAGGGAAAGAAAGAAAGGAAAGCAAGGAAGAAGGAAGGAAAGAAAAAGAAAGAAAAGAAAAAGAAAGAGAGAAAGAAAGAGAAAGAAAGAAAAAAAAGAAGAAAGAAAGAAAGAGAGAGAGAGAGAAAGAAATGCTGTTACCTAAGTCAGTGGCTTTCAACCTTTAATGTGTATCAGAATCACCGGGAGGGCTTTTTTAAAGCACAGATTACTATGTCTCACCCCTCAGTTTCTTCAGTTTCTCATTCAATAGGTCTGGGGTGGGGCCCAAGACTTTATCCCGGGTGATCAGTGCTGCTAGATGAGAGGCTACATTTTGAGAACAACTAATTCAGACAATGGACGTGTTTTCTCCCCCACTCCCTTTCTTTCTTTATCTTCAAATTTTTGATATCTCCTTCTTTAGTGGATCTTGGTGAGGATCAGGTAGATTCATCAGCATTGCCTTTAAAATTAAAAAAAAATCAGTGATACTTGAAATAGCAATGCTGAAAATCACAGGTCAGATTCAAAAGGGAAAAGGAAACATCTTGAGCATTACAACCTCTATTTCTTACCTGGACATCTTCACAAATGTTATTCTTGCCACTTCCTCCCTGCCCTCAACCCTTTTACTCTGTATCTCAGTAGGATGCCAATCATTCTGCCCTTTATTCAGAGTCCGACACAAGCCCCAACGTCCATAGCCAAGTTTTCCTTGGTTTCCCAGCAGCCAGTGACTCCTGTAACATTAGGATTCCTATAGTAGTTATTGTCTACATTTCTCAGCATATTGAATATGTGCTGCCTCTTACTGTTGGACTGTTTATTCTTAAATGTGTACAGGTATGGATTTATGTCGTCTATATATTATGCATTTATTGTCTTCTCCGTTCTGATGGTAAGCTCCTGGAGGGCAAGTCTTGCATCCACCGCTTTGCTGGCAGCCCCATTGGTAAGCTCCCGGAAGGCAAGTCTCGCACCAGTGCTTTGCCGGCAACCTGATTGCTAAGTACCGTGTTTTAAGCTTAGTTCAGTCTCAAGTGTTTGATGCTGATGAGAGCAGCCACATCTGAAAACCAATAAAGCAACTGCTGGTTTATCCTTTGGGAGCTGACAGAATTTCTTCTTCCAAATACATACACAGTAAAATCATAAGCCTAGAATGTTAAAAAAAAAAAAAAGAAAAAGAAACTTATGGGATATGCAATGGCTGCAAAACTGTAAGGATTAGAAATGTGAACCCACATTTTAATCCAAATGAGAGCAATTTAGAGGTGGTAGTGTAAAGAATAGCTTGCTTTAACAGATGCCATGCTGATACAGAATTGGCTTTTGCCTTGTCAAAATTAAATTGTGCTTTCTGTATTGATGGTGGGCACGTTTCTGCACGTCTCTCATTCTAAGCTACAACAGGCCCTAAGAAGTAGAAGTCACATACCTGAATTAGTTGTGAAGTTGCTTTCAGATCATATCGTTGGTTCACTCTTATAGAAGGATCACATTAAAATGTCTCTGCATTTGTATCCTTGCAATGCCACAACTGAAAGACAGTTATCTCATAGGTCCTTGATTAAATTAGGAGCCTTTTTACTGAACACAAGAAATGATACTTTTCAGGCACTGGGCAGATAGCTTGCTAGAAATTCATTTTTTTAACTGTACTAAGATTGAGCTGAGTGCGTGGCTGAAGATACCACATAACATGGACCCTTACTAAGGGATCTAGTCCACCCGCTTGTTATGTAGAGGGTAAAATGAAGCCCAGAACAGTCAATCGCGAAATCTAAGCCGATCAGGTGGGAAAGCCGGCATCTATAGAATGAAGATCTAAGGCTGCTTCTCCCACTTTGCCTGAGCAAATATAGGGAGATTACATAGCAAGGCACGTGTAAATTGCCAGTGCCTATTTCTCAGAACCAGATCTGGTGATCGCAAAGACGTGCCCCTCTAGGTGTGCCTATATACTGCTCCAGAAGAGCAAGCCGAGAAAGTAGTGGTCAAACCTAGAGCACATTCAACCTTTCATATCGATAAAGGCAAAAAAAAAAAAAAAAAGCCCAAGTAAGTGAAAAAGCCGCTTTCGGTCAACGACTTAAGTCTTTACGGCTGTGAGCGCCATGGGCCACACAGTAGCTTTCCGTTAACTTCAGATCCGACTGTCGCCCCACTGCCAAAGTTACCTTCCAACATCGTTACTGTTGCACTTTATGCAGTCAAGTGTCCAGCTCCTCAGATGAGCGAGTGGTCGGCCCTAAAAAGGGCCTTTGGGATCGAAACGTGCAAAGCTGGAGCGGCGGCCTAGCCTCCGAAGCCGTACAGTGTGCGCCCCTGGCGCTTGAGCGCGTACACCACATCCATGGCTGTGACGGTCTTGCGCTTGGCGTGCTCGGTGTAGGTGACTGCGTCCCGAATCACGTTCTCTAGGAACACCTTCAGCACACCGCGGGTCTCCTCGTAAATGAGGCCAGAGATCCGCTTAACGCCGCCACGCCGAGCTAGACGCCGAATGGCAGGCTTGGTGATGCCCTGAATGTTGTCTCTCAGGACCTTGCGGTGGCGCTTAGCGCCCCCTTTGCCTAAGCCTTTTCCACCCTTTCCCCTGCCAGACATGACTGCTACAGCCCGAAAGACAGCTTCTGTCAGGGCAAGCACGGTCTTCCCCTGATATACAAGAGTATCGGACCAGATTGAAAACCGAAAGCGCGCCGGCGGGAAGCTTTCTCAATTGTCCCCGCCCTCTCGACATTTCGTCATTTCTTTTCTGTTCTCCTCTCCCTCCTCCTCCACTCTGCTCAGGTCCCTCCCACCCTCTTCCCCCCCCGCCGCGCCCCGCTACGCCATAGTCCCCGGGAGAATTCACATCCCAACCCAGGGCTTCCGGATTCTGCGGTGGCTTTGGCCTGTGTCTGGTCTGAGGACGCCCGAAAGGCACTGCACTGAGGCTAAGGGAAAGTTCTTCTGGAGGGAGCCTCAGGTAGAGCAAATGGAGGCCAGAGGCGGGCAGGAGCGCGCCAGCGCAGGATTTAATCCCGACGAGCGGATTCAGAGCCGTCCTTATATAAAGCCTCAGGAAGCGCCGTTCCGACGATGAGGCCAGCACGCGAGAGGCGACCTCAAGAGCGGCGGCGCCAGGGATCTGTGCGCCAAGGGAGGACGGGAGGGAGCAGGTTCGCCATAATTCCTGACTCTAGGCTCTGTTTTGTTGGACCGAGCCACTCTATTTTAGCTCACGCAGGAGAATTCTGGCCCTGGGAAAATTGATCTCAGCATGCTGCCAAGCTTTCTCATGGAGGTCAGCGAATCCCAACACACTGTCGGTCAAAGCAGTGCTGGAAGAAACAAAACAGTTCTCCCTCGGTAGAACTGAGGGGGATTGGTCCAGGGCTCCCGCCGATACCAAAATCCTGGTTGCTCAAGTCTCTCATAGAAAATGGCGTAGTATTTGCACATAACTATGCACATCCTCCCGTGTACTTTAAATGGTCTCTAAATTACTTTGTAACACCTAATCCAATGTAAATGCTATGTAAGTAATTGTTATACTGTTTTTATTTTTACTAGCTTTTGTTGTATTTTTTTTTAAATTCATTTGTTTGATATTTCGATCTTGGGGAACCCGCGTATATGGAGGGCCTGCTACACAGAGAAAACTGAGGGATATTCTGTGCATCCGTTTCTACGGATCCTCTAAATCGGCCTTTGTTTTCAGCCAGGATTTAGTGCCCAACTGTGTCCTCTGGAGGCCCCACATGGAGCTAGCAAAGTTTGCTGCATCGGGTTTTGCAAGAGGACTATCTGCTCCATACTGAGAGTAATTACCACAAACTGCCCTATGAAATTGGTTGGGGTTCTTACTGTTAGCATGTTTATTACTTTATCAGGGCTCTCTGTAGGAGAGTCTGTGAGAAAATGTTCTGGTTTCTGCTGAAAGAATCGTGTTTTGTTGGGGTTTTTTCCCCGGAAAAATATTATTTTTAAAAACTCTTCTGTGCCCTGTTTAATCTCTCCCTTGGATCCACCTCCTGTGTGCTCATAAATCGTAAATCTGTATTCAGACTTCTAGACTCGAAACACGTAGATCCACCTCGTGGTTCTTCAGTCATTTTAAGCTCAAAACTCAAAATCTCCCGAAATCAAAATGTTGACACTTATAATCTCCAGGGTGTGACTCACGGGGGATGAGGGGAGCACTTCTCTCCCTCCCCGCATAAAGCTGGTTCTCCTGTCTGCTCATTGAACGGTTCCACTACCCATCACAGCATCTACATGCCTAAACCAACACCCCAGCATTGGCATCAGATATCTTCCTCTCCCTTGGCTGCTTCAGGACAGAGAAGAAACATGCTTGCCCTTTTCTGACTCTCTAGTAACTCTCGCCAAATCTATCACATTATTTTACATCTCTTTACATCTTAGTACTCCCCCCATCTTGGCTGTGTGTTCCTTACTGGCAGTGATTTTTGTTTATTCATTTTTGTAAACTGACACTTAGTTCAGTGTCCAATATAAGCTCAATAATAGTTAATAAAAGGAAAAGTTCCTGCATCTGATTGCTTTTAAACACTGTTAGAAAAGACATAACCAAATTGCAGCTTGATAAAACCACCACAAAACGAGGCTGAGAGAAGTGGTGATTTCTGGTGTCAGCGGGCACAGGACCCTGGGCAGAATCAGAGATACGGGGTCTATTCAGTTCCCTTTTTAAGGGGATCAGGACATGCTACCTCCAAATGTGCCAGTTTCGACTTAAGAATTATTTTCAGCTGAAATAAACAGCTAAAATCCCTTACCTGTTTAACAGCAGATCCTCCTCGCAAGTCTCAAATTTTTAACTCAGTTGTCATAAATCTTCTTCAGGACTAGAAGCAAATCTAATCTCAGAGATGAGAAGTAGTCATCACACCCAAATAGACATTGTCACAAGACTCGAATCTTCCATCTATTCTAAGGGACCATTTATCTTTTCAAAAGTCATTTGGTTTTCCATATGTCCTTTATTCCTCCTCCTTTTCCCCTGCTGTTAGGTAGATCCCAAATTCTAACCACCCCTTTGAGTTACTCATCTCAGAGTGCTCCTATGTATACACTTTTTTTTTTTTTTTTTTTTTTTTTTTTTTTTTTGATTCAGAGTCTTACTCTGTCACCCAGGCTGGAGTGCAGTGGTACAATCTCGGTTTAAACACCCAAGTCTGTGGTGTTTTGTTATAGTCCCTCTAGAAACTAATACAGGATTCATGGTCTGCCAAAATCCCATTCCCTGCTCAGACCGACAATGGATGATGGGATCCTTCGTGATACGTACCCTGTGAGTTAGAAGTAGCAACTAGAGCTGTTGAGGACAATACCTTTGCACCCGGTACCTCATCCACTGAAGTTTATTTTCAAAGATATAGTCTGAAACCCTCAGAGGGTGAGTGCCTTTCCAGTGTGTCAGAGCCATTAGCAGCTGGGCAGACCGCTGAGCATGTAGATTTCTAGGTCAAGGCCCTCTCCCCAAAGAATCATACTCCCTGGTTGAACTGAACCTAAATCAGGTTTTGAACTAGACAGATGCCAACCAACTTAAAATTCGAAAGACACCCAAGACCTGTCCATGGCCCTGGGATTTGAGGACAACCTGTGCATGTCATGGCTATGGCAGTTCAGGGGTCTCTGGCTTAGTGGGAATGTCTATGTCCTAACTTCACCCTTCTCACTCTTCCACCCCCATCTGCCCCTCCTATGACAATGGAGTGCTCATTCCCCAAATTATCAGCACCGTGAAAGAGAGAAAGGAACACTGGATAGTCTAAGACCTGGTCTTGGCTTGTGTGAGACAGTGGAGGCCTCACTACTTGGTCTTTTCTGGTTTACTGTCAAAAGGTTGAAGCTGGGGCCTTGACTGCCTCCTGTTCTCTGTTCCAGGGATGCTATACAATAGAAGTTTTGGGTCTTGACCATCGAAAGGTCCCATGAATTCTCCACTCAGCTCAGCTCAGCCCCCTGCTCTCACATTGGGTGAGGAAACGATAGGCAGTGCGGACGGGCATATGCACACTCACTGAGGAAGTGCAGCCTGTCTGACCCAATCTCTCTCACCCAGCCTAGGCAGGACACTGTTTCCTTAACTATCAGCAGCTATCTTGGGGATTTCCCCACAGGGCCAGGGCAACAGAATCGGGTTCTCACTGTGACCATGGTCTGGAAGGACCATGAGGAATTCCCCAGTGCTGTCAGGGTTTCCCATACTGTCACAGACAGTTTAGTAACAGCTTTGACACCTTTTGGTAATAGGACAAAGTTAACACTCCTGCCACTATCCTGTGAAGGCCAAACTTCCTAGGCCCCATGGGAAACTTTTGGAATGTCTTCTTTGGGTTGAGAAACTGGGGCAAAGTAGAACCCAATTTTTTCACGTCAATATCAAAATGTAATCATTTCAGGTGCACAGAGTTCCGCACTTTCAGATTGGTCTTAAAAGAAAATCGGCCTGGCGCGGTGGCTCAAGCCTGGAATCCCAGCACTTTGGGAGGCCGAGACAGGCAGATCACGAGGTCAGGAGATCGAGACCATCCTGGCTAACACGGTGAAACCCCGTCTCTACTAAAAAAATACAAAAAAACTAGCCGGGCGAGGTATTGGGCACCTGTAGTCCCAGCTACTCGGGAGGCTGAGGCAGGAGAATGGCGTAAACCCGGGTGGCGGAACTTGCAGTGAGCCAAGATCCGGCCACTGCACTCCAACCTGGGCGACAGAGCGAGACTCCGTCTCAAAAAAAAAAAAAAAAAGAAAAGAAAAGAAAATTGCCGGGCGCGGTGGCTCACGCACTTTGGGAAGCCGAGGTGGGCAGATCACCTGAGATCAGGAGTTCGAGACCAGCCTGACCAACGTGGTGAAACCCCATCTCTACTAAAAATACAAAAAAACAAACAAAAAAAAGTTAACCGGACTTGTTGGCGGGCCCCTGTAATCCCACCTACTCAGGAGGATAAGGCACGAGAATCGCTTGGACCCGGGAGGCGGACGTTGCAGTGAGCTGAGATCGCACTACTGCACTCCAAACTGGGTGACAAAAGCGATACTCCATCTCAAAACAAAAAGAAGAAAGAAAGGAAACAAAGAGAAAGAGAGAAAAAAAGAGAGAAAGAGAGAAAGAGAAGAAAGAAAGAAAGAAAAAGAAAGAAAGAAAGAAAGAAAGAAAGAAAGAAAGAAAGAAAGAAAGAGAAAGAAAGAAAAGAAAGAAAGAAAGAGAAGAAAATCAAGTAAAGAGCAATTCACATTCTCTTGAAAATTCTCATTACATCCAGCCTGGTTCCAGGGAAGCCCTGCCGTGAAACTGTTATTGTTACTTAGACTTAGGGTCCTTTGATCAGAGTTGAAGATGTCCTCAGCTAAGTCAGTGCTAGGAGTGGACAGAGATGAAGTGATAGATGTGACAGAATTGTAGAATGTAGATTTAATAAGATTTGGTATTTCAGGGCAGGGCGTGATGGCTCATGCCTGTAATCCCAGCACTTTGTGAGGCCAAGGTGGGCCGATCACATGAGGTCAGGAGTTCAAGACCAGCCTAGCCAACACGGTGAAACCTCCTCTCTACTGAAAATACAAAAGTTGGCCAGGCACGGTGGCTCATGCCTGTAATCCCAGCACTTTGGGAGGCTGAGGCGGGGGGATAATGAGGTCAGGAGATGGAGACCATCCTGGCTAACACGGTGAAACCCTGTCTCTACTACAGATACAAAAAATTAGCCGGGTGTGGTGGCAGGTGCCTGTAGTCCCAGCTACTCAGGAGGCTGAGGCAGGAGAATGGCGTGAGCCCAGGAGGCAGAGCCTGCAGCGAGCTCAGATGGCACCACTGCACTCCAGCCTAGGCGACAAAGCAAGACTCCGTCTCAAAAAAAAAAAAAAAAAAAAAAAAAAAATCAGCCAGGTGTGGTGGTGCACACCTGTAGTCCCAGCTACTCGGGAGGCTGAGGCAGGAGAATTGCTAGAACCAGGGTGGTGGAGGTTACAGTGAGCCAAGATCGTGCCACTGCACTCTAGCCTGGGCGACAGAGTGAGACTTCATCTCAGAAAAAAAAAAAAAAAAATTGGTGATTTAGGCATTTGGAGAATGCATGCAACAAAGGAGCTTCTGGCCTGAGGAGCTATGGGGTTGATGTTAGATTTTAGTAACATGGAGAATGCAGAGAGAAGAAATTGCTTTTCTTTTTGTTTTTGGTTTTTTGAGACAGAGTCTCTCTCGGTTGCCCAGGCTGGAGTGCAGTGGAAAGATCTCTGCTCACTGCAACCTCCCCCTCTCGGGTTCAAGCGATTCTCCTGCCTCAGCCTCCCAAGTAGCTGGGATTATAGGTGCCTGACACCATGCCCAGCTAATTTTTTGTATTTTTACTAGAGACGAGGTTTCACCGTTTTGGCCGGGCTGGTCTCGAACTCCTGACCTCAAGTGAGACACACGCCTTGGCCTCCCAAAGTGCTGGAATTACAGGCATGGACCACCACACCCAGACAGAAATTGCTTTTGAAAGCAAAAAGATGCATAAAGTCCCTCCCGACATTGAAAATTGAGATTCTTGTTCTCTGTCTAGGAGAACACATCCACCAGTTGTTATTACTCTAATCAGTAAAGGGTCTCAGCTGGAGATACTTGTCAGTAAGCCGTCAGCAAATCGATAAGGAAAATGAAAGGCAGGGAATTTGATGAGATCTTCGCAGGGGTTAGGGAGAAAAGAAGAAGGCTGAGACAGGCACCCTGGGCAAGCAGGAACATTGATGGGAGTTAGTAGATTAGGAGAATACCAAGAGACAGAGGATAGCTGGAAAGGGATGAGGACCACCAGAAGAGAATATGTCCCAAGGAGGCAAAGGAGGTGTCAACAGGGTCGTATTGTGCACCAAAGTTCAGAAATAATGATTATAACTTAACATTCCTTAAGCTCAGTGACTGCTGACTGTGCTTCATATTTTACGTCTTATACATCACCACAACGATCCTGCAAGGAAGGCAGATGTTTTATCATTCTCAGTTTACAGACTAGGAAGCTTTGAGTATTTTGCCCAAGTTCCCAAAACTATTAAGTGTCAGGGCCAGGGACTTTGTCCAAAGTGCGAGGTCTCCAAAGTTCAGGTGCTCGGGCAGAAAACACCCACGGAGAAGCTTGTAATGGAAGCTCAGAAAGGAAGTGACAGGAGGCATTGTGATACACACGGTTGAGGGCCTCACTGCTTCTTCTGACTTCTCTACCTTTTCAGACGGCATTCTTCTCAGGTTCTAACAAGCTTACCCTCTCCTCTGGTTTAGCAGTTCCTCCCAGATTCATTTATCCTTCCAGTTCCCTGCGAAATTCTGAGTGCCGTCAGAATGGGCATTTTGCCTTGTTCATCTCTCCAAGTCAGCATCCTGGAGCATCGTAGATGATCAGGAAATGCCTGATTGCCCTGATTCCACTGGCCTCTGAATTCTCACTCAAAAGGGCATAATACCCAGGCCCCTCCTAGGTTTCAAAGAATTCTCAGGAATTTGCAGGCCAGAAGCAATATAACCTGGACTCTGGAAGGAACTTCCTCCAGGCTGGCCCCAGAAGAGGGAGGGGTAGCTGCCCTGAGCTGTACCCCTGGCCTACAAGTTGCTACAGTCCACCATCAGGCTAGTTGTGTAGCCTTAGCGGAAGGCAGAGTTCCCCTTGGTGCTCAAAGATAAATACTTTGGGGAGGAGTGCACATTTGGGGTAGACTGAATAATAGCCCCACAGAGATATCCGCATCCCAATCCTTGGAATCTGTGAATATGTTACCTTATATAGCAGAGGAACTCTGCAGATGTGAATAAATTAAGGACCTTGAGATAAAGAACTTATCCTGGATTATTGAGATGAGCCCCTCATATAATCACATGAGTCCTTAGAGAGACGAGAGGGTCAATCAGGGAGAAGAGGGTGTGATGACAGACGCAGACATTAGAGTGATCTGTCTAGGGGCTAAAAAATGCCAGTTTCTAGAAGCTGGAAGATTTAAAAAAATGGATTATATACCTGGAGCCTCCAGAATAAACCAGTCCTTCAGACATTTGTTTTAGCCCCTTGAAACTTATGTTGGGCTTCTGACCTCCAGAATGATAAGAGAATAAATTTGTATGGGTTTTTTTGTTGTTGTTGTTTTGTTTCTTTCTTTCTTTTTTTTTTTTTTTGAGACGTAGTTTCGCTCTGGTTGCCTAATCTGGAGTGCAATGGCGTGATGTCAGCTCACTGCATCCTCCGCCTCCCAGGTTCAAGCAATTCTCCTGCCTTAGCCTCCTGAGTAGCTGAGATTACAGGCACATGCCACCGTACCTGGCTACTTTTTGTATTTGTAGGAGAGACGGGTTTTCACCATGTTGGTCAGGCTGGTCTCGAACTCCTGACCTCAGGTGATCCACTCGCCTCAGCCTCCCAAAGTGCTGGGATTACAGGCGTGAGCCACCACGCCCGGCAAATTTGTGTTGTTTTAAACCACTAAGTCTATGATAAGTTATTAATGCAACACTAGGAAATGAATACACCGTTCTTACAAGAGCCGCTAGGCTCTTTTTATTTGACGGGGGGGCGGGGAGGGGTGAGATTTGAGTGTCATCAGGAGCAGAGTATGAGGTGTACTTGGAGGGAAAGAGAAAAGGAAGTGGGCAGCAGAGGTGAAAAGGAGATCAGGAATGGGAAGTCAGGGGCCCCACAGTGAACCTTTCCTTAAGGCTGACTAGGCTCCTTCATGGGCCTGACCAGCCGCCTTCACCTGCTCAGCCCAGAATTTCTAGAGAGATCTGTGGTCTTTGCAAGTGGCACTGAGCTCTCCTAGACAATTACTGGCCTCCCACAGCCATGGACCTCTGTAGAGCTCCCTGGGGTCATCCAGGGCAGGAGGGTGACAGGCTGGCTTCACCGTGGTCATATAGCGGAAGTGGCAAGCTCTTCTTGCTCTTGAGGAAAGCTCACACCTAGATTGTTGCAAGGATGTTGTACATGTTGAGCATCCCTAATCTGAAAATCCGAAACCCTGTGCTCCAAAATCTGAACAATTTTGTGCACTAATGTGGTGCCTCAGTGGAAAATGCCACACCTGATCTCACACAATGGGTCATACAATGTATAGCTTATTCAGGGTTCCCAAGGAAAAAAAAAGAAAAGGCCCTCCCAGCCCTTTTCCACTGAGATGTACCTTTTTTGCACATGCCCGGTTTCCCCAACGTGCACACACTCACAAAGGGTCATAAAATGGCATGTGTGCAGGCCAGTGTCATCAACAGCACGTTTCCCATAATGCCCCACGTAGGAGCCAAGACCTAAGTCCCTTACTCACTGTGGGGTTTTGTTTGTTTGTTTGTTTATTCTCTGCTCTGTGGTATAAAGATATTGTTGAAAATATGAAAGAGGCCTGCAGATACCCCATGAGTTACAGTGATTTTAAAAGAGAATAAGCAAGGCCAGGCACGGTGACTCATGCCTGTGATCCCAGCACTTTGCAAGGCCGAGGCGGCTGGATCACTTGAGGTGAGGAGTTCGAGACCAGCCTGACCAACTCGGTGAAACCCCATCTCTACTAAAAATACAAAATTTAGCCAGGCCTGGCGGCACATGCCTGTAATCCCAGCAACTCGGAAGGCTGAGGCAGAAGAATCACTTGAATCCAGGAGGTGGAGGTTGCAGTGACCTGAGATTGTGCCATTGCACTCCAGCCTGGGCGACAGAGCAAGTCTCTGTCTCAAAAAAAAAAAAGCGGAGGTGGGGAGAGAAAACATTTATGTTTATCTATAGTACAGAAAGTCAAGTTGTTGGAGAAAATGGAGCACAGTGTAAGTGTTATTAAGGTATTCGTGAAACATAGATGGATTTCGTGTTCAGTCTTGGGTCCCATCCCCAATACATCTCATTATATATATGCAAATATTCCAAAATCTGAGACCTGAAACACTCCCAGTCCCAAGTATTTCAGATAAGGGATACTCAACCTGTGTTAGTTTCCTAGGCCTGCCATAATAAATGACCACAAACTTGGTAGCTTATAACAACAGAACTGTATTCTTCCACAGTTCTGGAGACCAGAAGTCTGAAATAAAGTACCATGCTCCCTCTAAAGGCTCTCAAGGAGAATACAGACATGAACTTTAGGGAACATATTCAACCCACTACAGGTCCTGAGCACTAAGCCTTGTGGGAGGACACTCTGGAAGCAGGTCCAGACTTCCCCTGGTCTTGCCTCTTCAGAGCCTGTGCACTCTCTACCTCCAAAAGGCCCTTCTATCAGTCACTGACACCTGAGTATAAAACTAAGCATGAAAGCTGTGCAATTTTGACCAACCCTCCTGTGTTCATGAGTGTAGGTGTTGGGGAACAGGCTGTGTCTCCACTTGGGGAGCTCACGGGGCAGGACAGGAAGATGGTGGTGGTCCTTGACCAGATACCTCCTATAATAATGAAAAGCCTGAATGGTTGGGCGGCTGGAAGACTGTGGCCTGCATTTACTTGCCTGGGGAAAGCTGGAAGGAAAGAAGACATGAGGCTAAAATAGAGGCTCAGTGTCTTAGTTTCAATATCTGTAAAACAGTAACAATAAATACACATACCTCATAGGATTAGTGCAGGGATAAATTGCTATACAGTCCATACAAAGTACTTAGAGCAGAGTCTCAACATGACAATAAATCAATAGTTATTAGCAATTTCATTATTTTTATGATAAACATTAATTGATATGATATATATTCTAGATCTCTCCCTTGGAAATGTTACCATCATGCTGGGAAATAGACAAGCACGTGGAAAATAATGGGTAAATTATCTAATCTCTAGATGCTAATTATGTAGAGATTCTTCTAGACTATGTGGCCAAGCCAGCAGGAATAATTGGGTTCCTAGGAGCTTTTTAATTCACAGAAACCTTTCACTAACAGCCTCTCGTTTGAGTCCACAACAACCCTGGAATGAAGAAAAGGCTTTTACCCTATTTTACAGATAAGGAAGTTTCTGGTAAAGATTAGACACTGGGGAATGTGAGTTACTGGGCTAAAACATGGCCAAGGTGGAATTTGGGCCTAGGTTTTGTGTTTTGCTTTTTTTTTTGTATTAGATTAGATGCTTCAGGAGAGTGATACATGGAATAGACACAAATAATATCAATATGTGTACAGTACAGCCCACTCTCCTGACCTCAGTCTACAGTAAGAAATACATTTACATTGGCCAGGCGCTGTGGCTCATGCCCGTAATCCCAGCATTCTGGGAGGCTGAGGCAGGTGGATCACAGGCCAGGAGATCAAGACCATCCTGGTTAACATGGTGAAAACTCATCTCTACTAAAAAAAAAAAAAAAAAAAAAAATTTAGCCGGACATGGGTGGCGGGCACCTGTAGTCCCAGCTACTCGGGAGGCTGAGGCAGGAGAATGGCATGAACCTGGAAGGCGGAGCTTGCCGTGAGTCAAGATCCTCCACTGCACTCCAGCCTGGGCAACAGCCTTTCTCTGTCTCAGAAAAAAAAATAAAAAGAAAAAAAAGAAATACATTACATGGCCTCCCAGTCACATTTACAGGAAAATAAAAATTGCAACAAGTTTCACATAATGATAATTACTATTGGTGATATTTTCTCGTTTTATTATTCTTTTAAAAGGGCAAAATGAAAGGAAAAGATGATCTCTACCAAGTAAATTAATTGTACTATGGATTATAACTTATAGTTGTGGTTTTTTTGGGAGGTTCTTTTGTTTTTGTTTTTCTGGTTTTTGTTTGTTTGTTTGTTTTGTTTTGTTTTTGAGATGGAGTGTCGCTCTGTCGTCCTGGCTGGAGTGCAGTGGCATGATCTCGGCTCACTGCAACCTCCGCCTCATGGTTCAAGAGATTCTCCTGCCTCAGCCTCCTGAGTAGCTGGGATTACAGGCGCGCACCACCATGCCTGGCTAATTTTTGTAGTTTGAGTACAGATGGGATTTCACCATGTTAGGCTGGTCTCGAACTCCTGACCTCATGATCTGCCCGCCTCGGCCTTCCAAAGTGCTGTGATTACAAGCGTGAGCCACCATGCCCAGCCTGTTTTTTTTTCTTTTTGGTTGTTGTTGTTGTTTTGTATGTTTGTTTGTTTTTAATGTTTATTTAATGTTCAGGAGTACATGGAAAAGTTCAATTTTTTAAATATAAGTTAGGCCAGGCGTGGTGGCTTATGCCTGTAATCCCAGCACTTTGGAAGGTCGAGGCCGGTGGATCACGAGGTCAGGAGATCGAGACCAGCCTGGCCAACATAGTGAAACCTTGTCTCTCCTAAAAATACAAAAATTAGCCAGGTGTGGTGGCACGCGCCTATAGTCCCAGTTACTCAGGAGGCTGAGGCAGGAGAAAGAGGCAGGAGAATCGCTTGAACCCGGGAGGCAGAGGTTGCAGTGAGCTGAGATCGCACCACTGCACTCTACCCTGGGGACAGAGCGAGACTCTGTCTCAAAAAACTAAATAAAATAAAATATAGATTAAAGGGAGGGAAAATAAGATAGTAAGATATAAAACACATTACCACTAACATGCACTTCGAGAAGCAGAAATTCGCTAGGACTGAGAAAATCAAAACCTGTTCTGCCATTCATTGGGCTGCACTAACAGAGATAAAGCTGGCCTAGAAATAACAGAAAACATTCTTCTCCCAAGGGCATGCTACAGCTATAAAGGCTCTTAACTCCCCTCTTTGAGTGACCACTCCTTTCTTATTCACTGAGAAACTTGTGCTCAAAATCAAGACCATCAGAACTTTGGCTGCTTGAAATCATATCAAGCAACAATGAAGCATCCCCCTTCTCCAGTGAAGGACCTAAGCCACCTTGACACAAAAAAACACAGTAATTTTCAACCCAGGTGCAAAACTTCAAGTAAGGGATTTCTGAACACAGCATTCCACCTCTATCTCAACTTCGTAGTTTCCAAGGAAACAAGACCCTGGATCCACTTCAAAGTCCCATCCTATGCCTACCCTTTCACACAGCCCTGCTTTGCTTTGAGCCTATGAAAACTACACTCCACTCTTCTCCCAAAATCAATGATAACTCCAATTTTCCTCTTGTTTGGTGAGCACCCTCCTCCCATCACCCTGCCACCAGTTTCTCTGTTGTGTGTTCTCCCTCATTGTAACAAGTCAACAAACTTGGCTTAGGTGGACTAAGTAGTGGTCTTGGGCTAATTGGGATAGGTTGAGTTTTTACTTAGAATTAATATTCATTTCAGCATTCCTACATTGTCAGAGGTTGTTTTGTTTTGTTTTTGGGTCTCTGTCGCCCAGGCTGGAGTGCAGTGGTGTGATCATAACTCACTGCAGCCTGCAGCCTCAATCTCCCAGGCTCCAGCGATCCTCACACCTCAGCCTCCCAAGTAGCTCAGACTACAAGTGCACGCACCACCACGTCCAGCTAATTTTTATATTTTTTGTAGAAACAGAGTTTTGCCATGTCATCAGGCTGGTCTCCAGCTCCCAACAAACTTGCCCACCTCGGGCTCCCAAGCTGCTGGAATTACAAGCATGGGCCACTATACCCCGGCTGTTGGTTATTTCTAATCTTTTAAATTACTATAAATGCTGCATCAACATCTTACTTCTTTGATGTTAGTAGTGTTGAATAGTGACTAAAGGCAGACTCTGGAGTTGAAACCTGGTTTGGCACCGACTGTGTGACTATGAGAAAGTTTCTTAACCTCTCTGTGATTCCTCCATGTCCCAATCTGTAAATGGACATACTTATACTACCTACTTGATAGGGTTTTGTGAAGATAAAATGAGTTAATACATGTAAAGTGTTTAAAACATTGTTGGCACCAAGAAAAAGTATGTGTTAGAAAAAATATACATATATAGGCCGGGCGTGGTGGCTCACGCCTGTAATCCTAGCACTTTGTGAGGCGAGGCGGGTGGATTGCCTGAGCTCAGGAGTTTGAGACCAGCCTGGGTAACATCGTGAAACCTTGTGTCTACTAAAATACAAAAAATTAGCCGGGCATGGCAGTGTGCACCTGTAACACCCCAGCGTTGGCAACAGATATCTTCTTCCCCCTTGGCTGCTTCAGGGCAGAGAAGAAACACTCTTGCCCTTTTCTGACTCTCTAGTAACTCTCGCAGAATGTATCACATTATTTTACATCTTTTTTTTTTTTTTTTTTTTTTTGAGACGGAGTCTCGCTCTACCGCCCAGGCTGGAGTGCAGTGGCCGGATCTCAGCTCACTGCAAGCTCCGCCTCCCGGGTTTACGCCATTCTCCTGCCTCAGCCTCCCGAGCAGTTGGGACTACGGGCGCCTGCCACCGCGCCCGGCTAGTTTTTTGTATTTTTTTAGTAGAGACGGGGTTTCACCGTGTTAGCCAGGATGGTCTCGATCTCCTGACCTCGTGATCCGCCCGTCTCGGCCTCCCAAAGTGCTGGGACTACAGGCTTGAGCCACCGCGCCCGGCCTTTTTTTTTTTTTTTTGAGACGCAGTCTCATAGTGTCACCCAGGCTGGAGTGCAGTGGCGAGATCTCGGCTCACTTCAAGCTCCGCCTCCCGGGTTCACGCCATTCTCCTGCCTCAGCCTCCCAAGTAGCTGGGACTACAGGCACCTGCCACCACGCCCGGCTAGTTTCTTTTCTTTTATATTTTTAGTAGAGACGGGATTTCACCGTGTTAGCCAGGATGGTCTCGATTTCCTGACCTCGTAATCCGCTCGCCTCGGCCTCCCAAATTGCTGGGATTACGGGCGTGAGCCGCCGCACCCGGCCTGTTTTACATCTCTTTACATCTCAGTACTTCGTCTTGGCTGTTTGTTCCTTACTGGCAGTGATTTTTTGCGGGTGGCGGGGTGCGGGGGACGGATTCTCGGTCCAGGCTGGAGTGCAGTGGCGCGATGTCAGCTCACTGCAACCTCTGCCTCCTGGGTTCAAGTGATCTTGTCTCAGCCTCCGGAGTAGCTGGGATTAAAGGCGTGACCCACCACCCCACCGCTGTTTACCATATAATCAAGAAATAACCATAAAAATGGGCAACCAGCAGCCCTCAGGGTTGTTCTCTCTATGGAGTAGCATTCTTTTATTCCTTTACTTTCCTAATAAACTTGCTTTCACTTTATGGACTGGTCCTGAATTCCTTCTTGCCGGATATCAAATAACCCTCTCTAGGGGTCTGGATTGGGACCCCTTTCCTGTAACACATATTCCAGTGGAATATGTTAGATAATAAAGGCAGAAATTGTAAAAAATTTGAGTTGTAGAGTACAGGTAGTATTAGGGACCAGTAGAAAGGAGAAGGGTGCTGTGCCAAGTTTTATCAAATGAGCAGGATATTTAAGGAATGCGTTTAACTTATAATGGGGTAAGGAAAAAAGCTGACACTCTCAAGTCTTCCTCAACTTGGTCCAGGGCTGCAGACCATTCAAGAGAAAAATCAAATCAGGCACAGGGCCTCACCAACCCACAAACCAACAATTCAGCTGGTCTCAGCTTATGATACTTGTAACCCTGAGGGTACTTGAAGCCAAAAATGAAACATAAACTATCTTATTGGAACATCTATCTTAACTTAGTCCGTTACTTTTGTATTAAAAGTAAACACATGTACATACAAAATATTATGTACCTAATAATTCATTTATTAATATTTTCTTTTGCCTGTTTATTTCTTGTTAGGTAAATTTTAATCTTCTCTTGTCTATTCCCCCGTGCTACCTAATGAAATTCCAGTTCTCAGTATTCAAGCTGCACACCCTTATAATTTCTGCTGAAGGACAGTTCAAAAATTTTAGGAGGAATATTCCCTCTATGTTACAACTCCAGAAAAGCAGAGCTTCTTTTGCACCATAAAGCTGCTTCTGATATAGTGGTGGGTTGAGACCTTTCACAGAAATGTCACTCTGGTGTCCAATGTGGGGACTAGGTGAAATTGAACTAACAATTGATCTGAATTCTGTTCTTAAAGATGACTTCTAAGGCAACTATACATCTGATTGTTTTATTCTGAGAAATGATACCTATAGCCATTAGAAGTTTACTCTTCTGATTGAATGCCCTTTTCTTATTTAAATGAACACATCTATACATTATGGTCAAGAGTGCATACATCATAGAGAAAGTATATTGCAAAGAAATGGGATGCTTGGGTGGGCTGCTTTGGGCTATCATCCAGATTCCATGGGGTAGTGTTCCCTTCTGATGGGAAGAGTTGGGTGTAGATGTTTGAGAAATACTAGATGGTGTGATTGCATGGTGGGAAAACGCTTTTGTGCTTTAAAATGTACTGGCTGGGTACGTGGGGCTCACGCCTGTAACCCAAGCACTTTGGGAGGCTAAGGAGGGTGGATCACCTGAGGTCAGGAGTTTGAGACCAGCCTGACCAATATGGTGAAACCCTGTCTCTAGTAAAAATATAAATAAATAAATAAATAAGCTGGGGGTGTTGGCTTGCGCCTGTAGTCCCAGCTATTCAGGAGGCTGAGACAGGAGAATCGCTTGAACCCAGGAGGCAGAGGTTGCAGTGAGCAGAGATCCCACCACTGTACTCCAGCCTGGGTGACAGAGTGAGACTTTGTCTCAAAAGAAAAAAAAAAAAAAGGTATCCTCTAAGCCTAATGAAATAGAAAGTTTCATCATTACAGTTTCATTCTTTTGCTTTAGAATATTACACAGGCTTTGTTACTTACCCAGGACAAGCCATAATTTCTCTGAGACTCAGTTTTCTTATCTGTAAAGTGAGAAAAGTAACACCTATTTCACAGAATAGGGATTAAATGATAAAGTATATGCAGAAGAACTTTAAACACTGAGTAGTACCTGCTGTCTGTAAGGCATTATTACAAAACGACCACAGAGAGCAATAACATTTGTTCACATCAGTTACACTTTTGTACATTTTAGATCTCTCAAGAGGAAGATGCTTTTGCCCATGAAAGACTCTTGAAGATATTAATTAAGCTAACAGACTTCTACATTGTGTTTAGTGTTCAGGAAGTCCCCTTAAAATCACTTTAACTTTACTTTTACTTCACTTTTACTTCAGTAGGAAGATAGTTCATAATGACACCATCAAAGTAAGTTTTAAGCTTTTCGGGCCTGCTTTTCTCAGGTTTGAGTTTTTATAGCTTGTAATGATTTTTAAGTAAAATAAGCATATGATTAAAAGTTTTATATTAACTACTACAACTTTTAACTATCAGTTACTTCTATATAACCATTATGATATTTACTGTTCTGAACAATACATACTTCAAAGCACATGAAATTGAAAAAGCAAAGCATCTTTACTCTCTTCATAGAGAACAGAAAAAAATATTAAACTTTTAAGCATTATAAAACACTTTACTGAATAAAATGTTTGCAAGTCAGCAACTGATGAATAATTTGCTTTGAAACTTTAACTTTTAATCTGGCTAATAAGCACTTATTTACAAACTATTCTACATTGTAAAGGAGAAATGAATATTTCTGGTGTTGTCCTTCTTCGATTTAGAAGTTTATCATCTGCAAGACCTAACTGGTCATTGATGTGAGGATGAGGAAGAGGGAACCACATCGCAGGCAGAAAAGACTAAAGGAAGGCAGAGACTCTAATATCAGGTCAATATAGGTCAGCACACTACCCAGATGAAGTGGCTTTGGCTGGGTTGGGAGGTCAAATAAATAAGTTCAATCTTTTCATTCCTTCAGTTACATATTTTTTTTGCTAAGCTTTGGTCATCCATGGTACATAATGCATCTAACTTGCTGAGCAAAATGCCAGACATGAAATAAATGTTAGCTATGGTAGAAGAGCTACAGTAACAGGTAACCTGAAACATAGGCTAATAGCTCATAGAAGGCCATAGTTGAATTCTGAGAAAAAAAATCTGTTAAAATGGGATGCAAAACGCTTTACACATTGCTTTTACAAAAGTTACACCAATTTAACGGAAACGTTTCAAAAACAACCCGTGATAGATAAAATTACAGAAAAGAATGGGGAAAGGGGGAAATAATAAGGGAAGAAAGATTAGCAGAACAATCTTCCACCCCGGTAAATAGGATTGAATTTTAACCAATGAGATAACAAGTTTGAAAATTTCCTTTTCATGCCCAATCAAGACGAAGCTATGTCTATAAATAAGACTGCCTGGCCTCTCTCATAACAATGATACAGCATGGCCCGTACTAAGCAGACTGCCCGCAAGTCGACCGGCGGCAAGGCCCCGAGGAAGCAGCTGGCCACCAAAGCTGCCCGCAAGAGCGCGCCGGCCACGGGCGGGGTGAAGAAGCCGCACCGCTACCGGCCCGGCACCGTGGCCCTGCGGGAGATCCGGCGCTACCAGAAGTCCACGGAGCTGCTGATCCGCAAGCTGCCCTTCCAGCGGCTGGTACGCGAGATCGCGCAGGACTTTAAGACGGACCTGCGCTTCCAGAGTTCTGCCGTGATGGCGCTGCAGGAGGCCAGCGAGGCCTACCTGGTGGGGCTGTTCGAAGACACGAACCTGTGCGCCATCCATGCCAAGCGCGTGACCATCATGCCCAAGGACATCCAGCTGGCCCGCCGCATCCGCGGGGAGCGGGCCTAAGGCATATTTTTAAGTGGTCGATCTAAAGGCTCTTTTCAGAGCCACTGCCGTTTTCATCAAGAGCAGCTGTAGTGGCTCTCCATCTGGCGTGCGTCTGCCTTGCGCACCGGTCAGGGGCCAGGGGCACTCGTAGTGGTGGGTGACGTTACAGAACCCAAAGCCCAGCCGCGAGTTGGCTGGCGGTAGAAAAAGCCACAGAGGCATGGTCCTTGTGGTTCCGGCCGAGCCTGCCTTTTCACGCTGGTTTAAGGCCAGAGCTCTGGCTCCTAATTCTGTGGGTCAAGTTTTGCATGGCGGCAAGAGACAATGTGGGGAGTTTCGAGATGTGGAAGATTCTAAGTGTAAGGGTGGGGCGAGTCCCTTAAAAATTATAAACCCGTTTCCAGGTTTATTTAAGAAGTGTATAAGTTTAATTAAAGCTCAGTATCTTCCTCATTGCATACTACAGGCGGTGCCCAAGCCAGAATAGTAATTTAAGCGGGCGGGAGTAAATACCTGGCGATTTTTAAAAATATATGGGGTGAGGTATTATTTCAAGGAAGAGAACAAAATTTCCACAAAGTATAGAATAAAAATGCAAAAACAAGGGAAGAGTTGTCTAGCTGGCGTTAAGATTTCTTCCGTATGCAAGTCTGTGATGGAAAGTGAAAACCAAGAAAAAACCCCTAGCCGTTGAAACTATCGCTTCACCTAGCTTAAAACTGGCTAGTGTGAAATGGACCATTCTGATTGGATAACAAGACTTTTGTTCCAGTGACCACTAAGGAAGCACGACCAGAATCTATTATTTACATAGACTCCACCCCTCTGACGACACCATTGTAAGTTAACCAATAAAAACGCAGCACTTTGTGAGTCCTCATTTGCATACAAGCTCTATAAGTAGCGCGTAACCAGCCCGTTTTGTGGTAGTCGGGAATTACTTCTTTCAGTCTCTGTTGCATTTTTCGCGCAAAAATGCCGGATCCAGCAAAATCCGCTCCTGCTCCCAAGAAGGGCTCCAAAAAGGCTGTTACGAAAGTGCAGAAGAAGGACGGCAAGAAGCGCAAGCGCAGCCGCAAGGAGAGCTACTCCGTTTACGTGTACAAGGTGCTGAAGCAGGTCCACCCCGACACCGGCATTTCGTCCAAGGCCATGGGCATCATGAACTCCTTCGTCAACGACATCTTCGAGCGCATCGCAGGAGAGGCGTCCCGCCTGGCGCACTACAACAAGCGCTCCACCATCACGTCCCGCGAGATCCAGACGGCCGTGCGCCTGCTGCTGCCCGGCGAGCTGGCCAAGCACGCCGTGTCCGAGGGCACCAAGGCGGTCACCAAGTACACCAGCTCGAAGTAAGGGTGTGCAAGGGACGCAATAGATCAACCACCTTACCCCAAAGGCTCTTTTCAGAGCCACTTCAGTAATCGAGATAGCAGCTGTAAACACTTGTCAGAGCGTTGGGTAGCTTTTGGTCAGGTGGGGATTGTGACCATGGTCACGGATGCATTCGGGTTTAGGACTAAGGAGTTTCTTGTAATCCTGTAATGAGGTGGCCCTCCGTCATCCTCGCCCAGTCTTACACTGAGTTGCTAGTTACCTGTACTAAGAGATTAGAAAGGTTTGACTATCGTTCTGGGATGTTTTGGAGGGAGGGAGGGAGGGAGGGAGGGAGGCAGGCACGGGGGGTGGTTTCCCACCCCTTCAACCTTTAACCTGTATCTCGAAAGTCGTTTTCCTTTTCGTTTCTGAAAGTAATGAACGAGATGAGATTTCCTATACAGATGAGAAACCCTCAGTCCAACCTCTTTCTATTTCTTAGTGTTTTAATCTGTTTTCCTTAACCATATACCTAGAGGCGTCTGTCACAAACTTTGTTGAATATAGCCATGTGCTTTCGTCCCTTAGCCTTTTTGCAGGTCCTGACTTAGCCATCCTCCCCTAACTTCCATTCCAGTGACTTCAATCAGGGAGATATATTGCCACCGCCCCCACCCCCTGTGGAGTATTTGGCAATATCTACAGATGTTCTGGGTTGTCAGGTGGGGTGCTACAAGTATCCAATGGGCAGAGGCCGGGAGTGCTAAGCATAAGGCACAGGACAGTCTGGGGGGACAAAGCTACCTAGCCTATAATGTTGATCTTTGGTGATTGAGAGACCCCAGCGCCCAAAGACATCCCTAATCTTCAGGATTTAATCCTCATATCAATCAAACTTTTCCTTAACCCTACCAGTCCATGTTTTTGTTCTTGGTGAAAGCTGCGCACTTCATAGGCTGTTTACAGGTCCTTCTCCACAGGAAAATACCTCCTCCAGGGCAAGGACCGTGTCTTGGTTCTGTAACAAACTTTCCCAATTATAAGAATCACCTTTGCGCTTGTTAAACCCGCTTTCAGGTGTTTATCCTGAGGTTTCCTGATTCAGCTAGACTGGAGGTGGGACCTGAGGAGGTGGTTGGTTTTTAGTGTTCTCAGGAGTGTGGATGTTTTAATAGGTGTTGGGTACTCAGGTTAATCGACCTGTGGGTGTGTCACAGTCTTTGTGTCACAGATGTTCTGAGAAAGGAAACAATTTGAGGATGAGTGGAGGGGAATTTGTGGTGTAGAGAAGGCCACAGTTAATATGTGGGATGAATTTCTGAAGACCTCAGTTCAAAACTTGTATAACTCATCCTGACAAAAGCCAGTGGATGCTTCTTTTGCCGAATAAAATATGCCCTTGGTGCAACTGGAAAATCTTAGTTTATAATTAACTTGACAGCCTTTGAAATTAAGCCATTCTTGATAAATCTTGGGGGAATTAACAACTTTGTGCTTAAAATGAATTTTACTAATAATTTTTATGATGTTGGAGTTCAAATTTACACCCAATTAAAAGTTATATAAAATGTGGTATACATGATTTTTTTTCCACTAGAAAATTAAGATTCCCAGTTTAGTCATCTTTTTCTGATCACCAGACAAGAGGTCAGGGAAAGATAACTGAGAATCCAAAATTTCCATTGAAAGAAAATAAATAATATATAGCACATTTTCTGGTAGGAAAGGTTACTCAATAAGTGAGATGGCCGAAGTGGTCTATTTTCTATACAGTTGGGCCATAAGAGAGTCCATCCAATCTCCTCCTAGCTTAGGGTCCTGAAGTCAGGAGTTCATTTTTTCCTATGGATTAGGACCATGTCTTTCAGGGCCTTTTGAAGTTGTTAAAGCATTGTCAACTGGCTCAACTACACAAATACCATCATTTATTACCCATTGACCAAAAGATTAACTTCCAAATCCTCATCCTGAAACTAAAGGCCACCTATTATTTAACCAAAACTTACCTTCTTCACTTGTTCTCCCAAGTCTTCCAGCTTAGCCTAAATGTTCTACCGTCATGTAAAACATCCTAACTTTCTCTTCTGTGCTTTAATTACATTGTTCTGAGTTTTAGTACTCAGTCCTCTAGACTACTTGAAACTTATTATCAGTCTGTCAGTTCTTTAAACTCTTGTTCAAATCTCACTCTGAGAAACCTTTTCATCTCATTGTAGTTCACAGGGAAGTCTTTTCTTAAGGCCTCACTCCTTGCACAATGGACAATTGTGTAGCTTTGTAAACTGTAGCCTTATTCCTCAATTTCTTTTTCTTGTTTTTACATTTTCTTGTTTGTCTTCTGTTAGAGACATATGCTGCTTGGTAGTCCACAAAGGCTATCCCAATGCCTACTATAAAATAGCTTCTCAGTGAAAGTTTGTTGACTGGTTGCTCAGTCAACAGAACACTTAGAAAATTGATCTGAGAGTGGTGGGTTCAAATACTCCAGTAAATATTTTTCTCTACCTTTTTTCTAACTTTTTTCTTCTTTAGCATGGATACTTTTTTTTTTTTTTGAGATGGAGTCTTACTCTGTCGCCCCAGCTGGAGTGCAGCTCAGTGGATGATCTCAGCTCACTGCAAGCTCTGCCTCCTGGGTTCCCGCCATTCTCCCGCCTCAGCCTCCCGAGTATCTGGGACTACAGGTGCCCACCACCATGCCCGGCTAATTTTGTTTTTGTATTTTTAGTAGAGACGGGGTTTCACTATGTTAGCCAGGATGGTCTTGATCTCCTGACCACGGTCGTGATCTGCCTACCTCATCCTCCCAAAGTGCTGGGATTACAGGCATGAGCCACTGTGCCTGGCCAGCATGGATACTCTTGATTATTGCCCTTCATAATTATTTGCCCAGTTGACACAACTGTTACAGATTCAAAAATCCTCAGAATGGTAGAGTACTACACTTGGCATCTTCCCTTGAGCCAATGTATCTACGTAGCCAAAATGATGAGATTCGAGTGGAGCTTTCTCACCGTGGTTTGAGGTGCTGGAGAAATGGTCTGCTTTTCTAGTGCCTTGAAAAAGGATGAGAAGAGAGGCACATTCCAGAAGACAAAAAAGGTATGTAGTATCAGGATAAGGGGCTTTAAATATCAGATCCAGAGAACACTGCACATGTAGAAATGGGCTTGACCTGGGTCAGGGCATTGAGATTGGTTACATAATCTTTTCAAGGATTAGTGAATGAGTTGGAGTATGTGTAGAAACCTACAAAGATGACAGTTTAATCTTTTGTCATAATTTGTAGACAAATAACGTATTTTAAAACTAGGTACAGTTCCTAAAGCTGTTCTAAAAGTCAATGCAACTGAATTTGGAATTTAAGCATAGGACAACATATGGGAAATAAGTACATGACCTCTGTGGGATAAAGTTAGAGTTATCAAAGAATGTCAGTGTTCAACAAGGAAGGAACAAGCTTGTTTTGGAGAATTACTAGATATTATGGAAGTTTTTTGTTTTTTTTTTTTCTACATTTGGTTAACTCCAGCTGAACTGTAACAGATCATATGACTTGGCAAAAATAGAAAACTTGATAAAAATCTTCTAGGTCCCACAATGTCAACATGAACAAACTTTTGAAAAGTAAAAGTAGGCTGTGTTTTCTCAGTATGTATTGTCAAATATACGTTGAACATATAATTTTTGCCCCTCAGCCAGGTTGTAATATCTTCTTTTACTTTACCTCTTTAATAATTTTTTATTTGAATCCATTTTATTTTGAAAAAATAATGAGCTAGAGGATACAAAGATGTAAATGAATTTAAAAGAGAGAATTAAACTGGCATAAAGATAAATACAATTAAAGCAAGATGTGTTATTCCCAAAAGAGGAGTAAGAGGGAAATGTTATGTGAATTGAGAGTGAAAGGTTGCCTCTGGTTGGAGAGTTCAGGAAAATTCTGTGAGAACTTACATGGTACCAGTTATTGTGCTAAGTGATGGAGACACAAAGGTATCCATTCCTCAAGTCCATAAGATTCAACTGGAATTTTCTTTGTGACAAGTATATCACGTATCCTCTGGAATTTTTTTTTTTTTTTTTTTTTTTAAGATTTAGTTTTACCCAATTTTTACTGTAACCTCTTTCAACTTTTTAGTTGTCTGATTTGGGTAGATGGAATTCTCAATCATTCCATTTTTATTCTGTGATTAGAGGTTATTAATTCCTTACCCCTCATCCAGGTTGTAAAATTTCCATTTACTTTAATATATCTCTTAAGAAAACTTTTATTTTACTTCAATCGAGATTTTATTTTTTAATATTATATTGAACAGCTTTGGCTATCCCACCTTCCTACCTGCAGAGTGCAAAACAATTTATGCCCATCATACTCAGCTTACAGCATCACAAAACCCTTGGAGCATTGTTCACCATGGTCGTAGCTTGATTTTCTTGAGGCTGTCTTTTCTTGGGGTGTGATTATTATTTCTTTTCTCTCTCCCTCTTCCTTCTTTTTTTTGAGATGGAGTCTCACTCTGTCACCCAGGCTGGAGTACAGTGGCATAATCTTGGCTCACTGCATCCTTTGTCTCTCGGGTTCAAGTGATTCTCCTGCCTCAACCCCCCGAATAGCTGGGATTACACATGGCAGCCATCATGCCCAGCTAATATTTATATTTTTGTAGAAGTGGGGTTTCACATTTTGGCCAGGCTGGTCTCGAACTCCCAATCTCAGGTGATCTGCCTGCCTCTGCCTCCCAAAGTGCTGGGATTATAGGTGTGAACCACCATGCCCGCCCCTTTTTTTTTTCTTCCAGACAGGGTCTTGCTCTGTCACCCAGTCTGGAGTGCAGTGGCATGATTACAGTTCATTGCAGCCTTGACCTCCCAGGCTCAGGTGATCATTCCACCTCAGCTTCCTGAGTAGCTGGGACTACAGGTGCATGCCACCATGTCTGGCTAATTTTTAGAGTTTTTTGGTAGAGATGGGGTCTCATTATGTTGCCCAGGTTGGTCTTGAACTCATGGGCTCAAGTGATCCACCTGCCTTGGCTTCCCGAAGTGCTGGGATTATAGACTGGTGTGACTATTAGAGTGGTGAGTGAATAAGCTTTTTCTTATTTTCCATATGCAATTTATCAGAAAATCCTCTTGACTCAAAATATGTCCAGCATCTAACCACATCTCACCACCTTCACCACTGTTTCCCTGCTCCAAGCTTCCACATGTCGAATATTTGCAGTGGCTTTTTAAATAGCCTCCTTGATTCTGCTCTCTCCCTCCTGTATTTCCCACAAAGCAGCTAGAGTACACTTTTTGAAACATAAGTCAGATCATATCATTCCCTTACTCCTCCCCAACAGAAAACCCTCCGATGGCTTCAGCATCAAGGCCCACATTCACTTCTCTGACCTTCTCTCTTACTACTCCCTAGTTTGCTCCATTTCATCATAATTTTCTCCTTGTACTTCCTTGAATACATCAAGGCCCTTCTATCTCAGGATGTTTGCACTTGCTATTTCCTCTTCTCAAAAGGCTCTTCCCAGAAGTTACCTTACCAACTATCATTGAGGTCTTCCCTGAACATCTTAGGTAAGATAACAAGCCCCCTCCTCTTCTTTCCTCAGTTGTTGGTATTCCTTATCTCATAACTTTTTTTTTTTTTTTTTTCTGAGATGGAGTCTCACTCTTGCCCAGGCTGGAGTGCAGTGGTGCAATCTCAGCTCACTGCAACCTCTGCTCCTGAGTAGCTGGGACTACAGGTGTTTGCCACCAGACCCGGATAATTTTTTGTATTTTTAGTAGAGATGGGGTTTCACTGTGTTAGTCAGGATGGTCTCGATCTCCTGACCTTGTGATCCACCCCCCTTGACCTCCCAACGTGCTGGAATTATAGGTGTTAGCCACTGTGACCGGCCTCTCATAACTTTCTTAATTTTTCTCCATATGCCATCTGAATACTAATGTATTTATTTACTTGTTTATTTCTGAATGAGACTGATATCCATAAAAATGATCTTTCCTTGTATACTTTAACTCCCTGCTTTCTGGGCGCATGGCTTCTCAATTAAAGGCTAATTTACCAGCTTCTCTTGCATCTGGGTTTGTTCAAAGTTTGGGGGCAATGAGATGTGAATGGAAGTTGTATATATTACTTCTAGTTTGTGCCGTAAAAAAGAACATGTATATGTTGCCCTTGCCCTCTTACCCTCTGCACTGGCTGGGGTGCAGATGTGATGGCAGGAATTGGGGCAACTACTTTGGACCCAGAGGCAGAAGCCCTGCGATGAGGATGGCAGAACTGCTTTGTTAGCCCTGGACTGTTACATTAGAGATAAATAAACTTGTATCTTATTCAAGCCACTGTTTTAAAAGACTTATTTGTTATAATAACTTAGACTATATCTGAGTAATACATCATTTGTCTCCCCTCCTACCTCCTCAGAATAAGTCCTACGAAGGTAGGTACTTTGTTTCATACACTGCTCTATCCCTATTATGTAGAACTATATCTGAAATACATTAGGCACTAAATATCTGGGATGAATGATGGATTCGAGAAACAGAAGTAATTGAGTACGTGGGAAATGGGGTTGTATTTATGACAGGTGGAGCTCCAAGAGTTGAATTTAACAAGAAACAATTGAGTTTGAAATCTTTTGCCCTCTAAATTAGGGACAGCACAACACAGAATGAGGATTTGGGTGAAGTTGCAACCACCAAGGTCCACATACCAGGTTAGAAGCCTCAGAGTATAAGTCATTGGGTATTTAAGGACCTTACCTAAGCTAACTCAGAGGCAATATGAAGGGTAGTATTGACATTAACTGCCAGAAATCTCCTAAAAGAGTCAAGGGGTTATACCTGAGTCACAATTAGAAGGAACCTTGAAGATGGACAATTATAGTCCCTTCACTTTATGGAAGACTGAGACCCAAATAAGAGAGATCCCAGTGGTCCACTAACGTAGCTCTGGTAAGTTGCTGATAATTATTTAAATTATTTCGGGTTCAACATCACTGATTGCTATCACCATTTTCAAGGCTAATATAATCTAATCTGCCTTGGTTCTGCTAAGATCTCCCTGTTTTTTTGTCTTAGTTCTTTTCTGTTTTTTTTTTTTTTTTTTCTAGAGGAAAAAAACAATCTACCTATCTGGATGCAGAAGAGGTAGTAAAAATAATACATATAACATAGCTTTCACATGATCACATATCATGCTGAAGGCATCTCAGGCAGCTGAGGTTGGAGATCATTTTAGGGTCATAAGTTCAGAGCTGAATCTGCCACATCAACAACAGATATTCTGGCTCTTACCACCTTGCCCATTTCTCCTCTTAGCACTGTTAGAGTAGTTCTTGCTGAGAAGGCACTATGCTGTAGTGGTGATGAACATCAGCTTTGAGTATAGCTTCCCCACGTAAGGACTGTATGACCTTGGAAAAGTTTCTTTACTACTTGTGATAAATAAACTTCCTTACAGCAAATTGATCCTCAAGTTATTCCCCTGTAAAATGGGAAAAATAGTGGAAACTATCTTCTAGGCTTGATATGAAGATTAAATGAGGTAATGTACCCAAAGCACTTAGTACAGTGGCTGAAACATGGTACATATTTGATCAGTGTTGCTCTTATTATTGTTATGGTTAGGAAGGCGCTTGCAAGAGCACTGTTGTACTTCCAAAGCACATTCCATTTTCCAGCAAGTGGTGCTTTAGTAGATTTCTGGTGACTTGAGAGTGACTTCCCTAAGCATCTTGCATTAAGGAAATAAGGCCTTCTGTATTCTAGAAACACCATCCAGTAAGGCATTTTCACAATTTACTTGTAGGACCTTTGTTACGTAGAACCTTCTGTGTCTGCTACGTGGCCTATTAGGAAAAGAATAAATTAGGAAACAAAAGACTTTGAGTTACTAGTGTCTGTTACTAGTGCTCTATAAAGGCCGATATAATATTTGGCAAGTACCTTCTTTTTCTATCAGATGATGCTTTTAATACTTCACGTCAATACTTTCAGAAAAAAGTGAAATCATTTCATTAAACACTTCTTTCCTATTTCTGATTTTTGAGCGGAAAGCCCTTAATTTTGAGGATTTAACATAAGAACAAGTCAAGGGAATAGAAATTATCTGGAAAACTATTAGCTAGCATAGAGAAAATAATGTCTTACAGCCAAAAGAAGAATGTGCAAATAATTTGGGAAATGTTTAAACAGAAATTTAAAAATGGGGTTGGTGGAGTTCTGTCGATGATTTCTGAGTTAATCATTTCTGCTTGTTAAATTGTTTCCAGCATTTTCTAGCTGAAGTTACTGTTCTTGCCAACTACTCAGCATCCAACATTTTTGCAAGAAAACAAGGAAGATTTTTTCTCTTCAAATTACAATCCAAAGAGTGGCAAACAAGGAAGATGACAGAGTCTGAAGACCTTCAGATTTCTTTTCTTTGGTCAAGAACTCATTACACAATGGATGACACATTTTAGGTGGTCCTACTAAAAAGAGACACAAGAATCTAGAGAGTATCTCACTGTCAACCAGTCCAAGGAACTTTGCTTTAGATGGCCAAAGCCAAAAACAGCAAAGTAGAAGAACTACTAGAGCTTTAAGCAGTTCCTTAGTATTTTTCCTTGGCTTATCCAAGCCTGGATACTGGTCCACTTTCCCAAAGATGGTAAAGAGGTAATACAGCTTGGGATTGGTTGGATACTGAGAGACAGAGAGAGAGAGAGAGAGAGAGAGAGATCAATCTAGGTACTGGGCAGCACTCAGCACTCAGAAGAAGCAACACTTGGAGCAAAAAATGAAGGATACAGATTAGTGACGTGAAGTCAGGAGCAAATGATCTCAGTTGCTTTACATGATCAAAGGGCAATAACTGCAAATTACCAGAGGGTAGGTGGAGATCCATACCACTTTTTAATATTAGTGTTTTTAACACCTAGGAATAGAATATATCTAAAGATAAAGGCTTGATTTCCTCACACCTGCCTTCTCAATGATGTTTTGATTTTGCAAAAGTCTTGGTTTCTAGTTTGTGGGATTAACATTTTTCAGTGCATTGAAGGAAAATTCTTTAGGCCAGGAGGGAGTCTAAAACAGACTTCAGCCACAGCACAGATACAACCCTAGGCAAGGGTCATTCAGTGTTCTTAAGAAAATTCTAAATTCTAGGATGTGATGGTTAATATTAGGTATAAATTTGATAGGATTAAAGGATGCCTAGATAGCTAAGTATTGTTTCTGGGTGTGTCTGAGAGGGTGTTGCCAGAGGAGATTAACAATCGAGTCAGTGGACTGGGAGAAGAAGACTCACCCTCAATGTGGGTTGGGACCATCCAGTTGGCTGCCAGGGTGGCTAGAACAAAGCAGGAGAAAGAAGTGGGCTAAGCTGGCTTGCAGAGTCTTCTGGCTTTCATTTCTCTCCTGTGCTGGATGCCTCCATCCATTCCTCCTGCCTTTGGACATGAGACTCCAGGTTCTTTGGACTCTTGGACTTAACACCAGTGGCTGGCCTGAGGCTTTTGGGCTTTCAGCCACAGACTGAAGTCTGCACTGTGGGCTTCCCCACTCTTGAGGCTTTTGGACTCAGACTGAGCCACTGCTGGCTTCTTCCTCAGCTTGCAGACGGCCCACTGTGGGACTTTGCCTTGTAATCATGTGAGCCAATTCTCCTTAATAAACTCCCTTTAATATATCTATATCTAATCTATTATCATCTATAGATATAGGTGTATGTCTCCCCTATTAGTTTTATCCCTCTGGAGAACTCTGATTAATACGAAGGGTTAAGTCTTAAACTACTTATAATTTCTCTCTGGAACTATATTTCATCTAGTTTGGAATGTTTAGTTACTTAAGACCCATATTATATATGTAGAATAATGAGCAGGAGAAAGGTATGCTGATTAACTTACACGTATATATCAGCCATAGGATTAGTTCCAGCAAAGGAACATACTTGCTTTTTTTGGTTTCTTCAATCTTCTCCCTGTCACATTATGAAAATTTGATGATTTTGCTTATTTAAGTGTCTTTGTAGGAGATTTTTCCTGGATCTTTTTAAGTGTTTGACCTCTGATTTTCATAATTTTTTCACATTAGTATCAAGGAATTAGGTAATGGAAATTATTCTTAACTCCCACCTGCCCCCCTGAAAGAGCAAGCATCTATAGAGAAGAAGACAGCTTTCGGATTAGCTGGAGAGTTAACCAAGTAAAACTTGAATTCTGATCCTTAGCCTGGAGAAAAAAAGTAAGAAAATTTTTCATTTGTCTAAGAGAAGTTTATTTCATGGTGTTTATGATTGTGGAGATGTGTCTGTGGGGGAAAGTGGCATATTAGATAAATCTTTCTAGACTAGTATGTGCAAATCATTTATAGTGGGGAGGGGGGAATTTGAGTCACAAAGATAAAAGAGTAGCAAAACAGAACTGTGACTATTGTTCCTGGCATAAGGAAATATCATATGAATTACAAGCAGGCTTGGGTAATGTAGATTGAGTTGATGGGTAGAAATGTGGCCCCTTACAGCACAGAGATGACAAAGTAAATATATTTGACCCTCCTGGCAGGTTAGAAGTATAATGTGTTCCCAAAATCATCCGGATATGCCATCGTATAGTGTATTAGTAAAGAGTGCAGGCTCCTGAGACGGACCACGTGGTGTGTAACCTGGCTCTGCTCTTTAGGGTGTTTTTAATCTGTGTTTTCTCATCTTAAAACTGGGAATATAGTAATGCTTACTTCATAATGTTTTTATGAAGGATAATTGCTTAATGTTTCCTACTAATAACCAATTCAATAAATATTAGTTGATGGTCGTAGGGAAGTCCTGTCGAGGGCTCTGCAAGTTTCCGTCTCTAATGCACAGGTGAAAAATAGCTACGGATTCAAGATTGTGTACTGAAGATATGTTGCTTTCTTCTCATATTCTACCCCAAATTCCTAGAAATGATAAAAAATGGACAAAGATGGCAGATGGGGTAACAGTGAAGAGTGCCAAGGAGGACTTCTGCAGAAGACAGGAGTGGACCAAAAAATGATCCACGTTTTGGAACCAGGAGACAAAAGTTGGTCTTGGGGCAGCTGACAGGATGACAGTTCAGGTACTTCAGTAGGAGTATCTGCCCGTCTCCTACCTTGGTGACTGAAGTCTTTTTATTTGTTTTATAGAGACCGGGTTTTGTTCTATTGCCCATGCTGGAGTGCAGTGGCACGATCTCAGCTTACTGCAGCCCCAACCTCCTGGGCTCAAGCTCTCCTCCCACCTCAGCCTCCTGAGTAGTTGGGACCATAGGCATGCACCACCACAACCAGCTAATTTTTGTATTTTTTGTAGAGACAGGGTTTCACCATTTTGCCCAGGCTGGTCTCAAACTCCTGGGCTCAAGGGATCCACCCACCTTGGCCTCCCAAAGTGCTGGGATTACAGGTGTGAATCACCATGCCTGGCTGGTGACTGACATCTTTGACACCAGCAATGAGTGTGGTCATTTGATTCAAGGAGGCAGGAAAATGTACCAAGTAACTGGGCGTTCCCACGCCTTGGAAATTTAAAATTTTGTTATTTATGTAAAAATTCAACAAGGGATAAATCCAGAACAGGATAGATATAGCCAAGAGAACATAAATAAGCTGAAAGATTGTGCTATTATGAAATATATATTTGGTCTTCAACCCCATTTCCTGACATACAACTCCTAAAATCCTTAGAAACACTAAAGTGATGTCTTTTTGTTTATTAATGAGTTGACTGATGTCTGGTAGCCCCTGGGTAGCTTCAGGATGGGGGTTGGTGACCAGAAAGAACAAGGGAGGATTAGAGAGTTTGGACTTTCAGCCCACCTCCAACTTCCTGGGATGGGAGAGGGGCTGAAGGTTAAGCTGATCACCAATGGCCAATGGTTTAATCAGTGATGCCTATGTAACGGAGCCTCTGTAAAGACCCAAAGGGACAGGGCTTGGAGAGCTTCTGGATAGCTGAACATGTAGAGGTTCCTGAAGGGCGGCGCACCCAGTGGGGGTGCACGGAAGCTCCATGCTCCTTCCCCCATGTGGGTCACACATGTAATCCTGGCACTTTGGGAGGCTGAGCCCTTAGGCATCTTTTCATCTGTATTTTTTGTTATAAATCAGTAAACACAAGTGTTTCTCTGAATTTCAGGAGCTGCTCTAGCAAATTAATCCAATGCAAACGAGGAAGCCATGGGAATCCCAACCTGGAAATAGTTGGTCAGAAGTTCTGGAGGCCCAGACTTGCAACTGGCATTTAAAGTGGGGGCAGTCTGGTAGACTCAGCCCTCAACCTGTGGGATCTCCTGACAAATAGTGTAAAAATTGAATTGGAGTTATACTCAGCTGCTGTCCACTGCAGAACTGACTGCTTGCTTGCTGTGTGGAGACCCTTTCCTCACCCACCCCCCCCCATCACATTTGGTCAGTCTTCTGTGTTGAGTGTTGTGGTGTGAAAGCACAGGAAACACATAGTTTGAGTTTCTCCCCACTCACAATGATCAAGATAAGCCAGAAATTCCTCCACAAAGCCATATAAAAAGATGCATGCAGAAATGAAAGAAAAGTTAAATGATATGAAAAATAGATCCAGATGTTCTAAACTCATCTAGTAGGATGAGGAGTTAGAGAGGAGGGGAGAATTGAGAACATGTAAGAAATAAAATACAGATCTACCAAATAAGATTTGCTGATTGTGCACTGCACAATTTCAGGGGATGCCATTTGAATAATATTTGCCAATGTGTAGTGTACAACCTACTATTGTGTAGTATGCAACCACAGTCATGAGAAAAGGAGGATATTTCACAGGATCTAAATGCATACATACATCCTTCGACTGCAAGGTCCTATTAAATTCTGAGCATACAGGATGAGAAGGACTCTCACCTAGATTCACAGTGACAAAATCTGAGAACAAAGAAATTTCTAAACATATTCAGGGAAAATGCTTATGAAGAAATGGAAGTTAAATTTACATCCAACTTCTCATTTGGGCTCCACTGGATATAAGAAGACACGAAGCATTATTTTTTAAAATCGAGGGAAAACAATTTTGAATTCAATTAAACTATCACTTAAGTGTGGGTGACTTTTCAGAATTCTATTCCAGCAATAATTTAAAAAATCATAAGGGAAGATGTGAGATAACAGAAGCAACGGTGGTAATGTATTTGGTAAAAGATATTGCTAAACAAAGTGAATTTACGTTCTAGAAAGTTAAAAAGAAAACCTGGAATTCCAATTCCAGGTGATATAGGAGGGAGGTAGGGAGAGCAAGAGTGAAGAGAAGTAAAACAGGCTAAGTAAGATTTATGTTATAAATAAATAGGATACAGATACTATTACTGTAGAAGTTAGAAAAATATGGGCTTACATGGTGGGTCACACGTAATCCTGGCACTTTGGGAGGCTGAGGCAGGAGGATCATTTGAAGCCAAGAGTTCGAGATCAGCCTGGGCAACAAAACAAGACCCCTGTCTCTATAAAAAGTAAAAATATTAGCCAGGCATGGTTACATGCACCTGTAGTCCCAGCTACTTAGGAGGCTGAAGGAGGAGGATTGCTTGAGCCTAGGTGGTCGAGGCTGCAGTTAGCTATGATTGCACCTTTGCACTCTGGCCTGGGTGACAGAGCAAGTTCCTGTCTCAAAAAAAAAAAAAAAAAAAGGTTTAAAAATGCATTTATATATGGTACTAGAAGGGTATCTCATATTCATAAAGGTAGTGCTCCATTAAGGAATGACCATGAATTATTTGCATTTAACAAGGATACACACACATATGTGCATGTAAGTCAACAATCACAGTGATAAGTTTAATACACCTTTCTTAGGAATTGACAGATCCAGTTGATTGAAACTTATTGAGGATATGGAGAATTTGAAGAACATGGTTAATAAGATTAATCATAACTATAATTATGCCTATGCCATCTTATATTCAAAATAGGAAAGTTACCTTATTTTCAGATTCACATGGACTATTGACAAAAATTGACCATAAGTGAGATGGCAAATTAAGTCTCAAGTGTTGAAAAGCTGAAACCATATAGGACCAGGGCATAGTTAACTGATTATAAAACAATAAAATAATCAAACATGCCCTCCTTAAGATGTACTCTTAGGAAAAAGCACATGGGTTAAAAGGGATATCAGAATAAAAATTACACACTCTTTAGAAATAACAAGAGCACTATAATTCAACCATACCCTGAGACTTCACAAGCTTTGGTCCCAGTAAGCTAGAATTCAAATCTTAGCCCTATATTTAAATAACTCATTGAATTGCTATTTCTTATCCCAATTATCTGTCATTCCACTGTGGAATATATTTCATGGCAAATAATATTAAAACCTATGTGAAGCAGTCAGGAGAAAATTCGTAGCTTTAAAATGCATTTAAGAGAAAATAATTGGTGGCTAGATCGCCTTGGACTCCCAATTATTGCCTCAGGAGTTGGAGACCAGCCTGGACAACATGGCAGGACCCTGTGTCTCCAATAGATACAAAAATTAGCTGGATGTGCTGGTGCATGGCTATAGTCCCAGCTACTAGGGAGGCTGAGACAGGAGGATCGTTGAGCCTGGGAGGCGGAGGTTACAGTGAGTTGAGATCATGCCACTGCACTCCAGCCTGAGCAACAGAGAGAGCATTAAGTTTTTAACTCAAACACTAATAAAGGAACACAACAAAAACCTGTGTAAAGTAGAAGGAACAAACTAAGATGAAAGCATAGTCAATGAAACAGATCATACCTTCCTATTCCACCAAAATGGAATTTATAAAACCAAAGGCTGTTCTCTGAAAAGAAAATTAGAGTTAATCCGTCCATAAGCTTACTATTGAAAAAGCACATAAGTAATATTAGATATAGAAGATACTAAAGTGATGTGTATTTTTGATATAAATATATTTGCAATTGTAGACAAAATGGTGACTTTTCCATACACATTACCAAAGTTGAGCTAAGAAAAGTAAAATACCTGAATAAAGAATAACTATAAGATAAACAGAAAAAAAATCAGATATACATATCCTTAAAAATAGTACCAAGGCTGGGTGTGGCACCTCAACACCTGTAATCCCAGCACTTTGGGAGAGCGAGGTGGGTGGATCACTTGAGGTCAGGAGTTTGAGACCAGCCTAGCCAACATGGTGAAACCTCGTCTCTACTAAAAATACAAAAATTAGTCAGGTGTGGTGGCGTGTGCCTATAATCCTGGCTACTTGGCAGTCTGAGGCAGGAGAATCACTTGAACCCAGGAGGCAGAGATTGCAGTGAGCTGAGATTGCGCCACTGTACTCCAGCCTGGGTGACACAACAAGACTCTGTCTCAAAAAACAAACAAAAGCAAGCCCAGGCAGCATTACCAAACACTGAGGAGAGAACATTCATATCATACAAATTGATCAAAATAATAGAATAGTATTAAAAGCCACCTACTGAGTGTGAGGCAATGACAACAGATATTATGAAGGCTAAATGAAATAACCCATGAAAGGTAAATAAGCATTCGGTAAATTAAAATAATAAAGTTGACTATTATGTGCCATGATATAGATTTCATAGTAGAATGAAAGGATAAAATAATTGGGATAAGAAATTGCAATTCAAGGAGCTATAGAAGTGCAGGACCAAGATTTCAATTCAGTCATGTCCCGAAATTTTACAATCTTTCGTCACAATAAACTAGAATTCAAGGTAGAAAATGATTATTTTCTAAAATAAAGATGGTACTTATAAACCTACGTAAATGCCCATTTCTCCTCTTTGAGGTCTTTTTCTGACCTTCCAGAAGTGGGCCTTGAAGTCACAGCCAGGCTCCAGAGGACTGCTGTTTCACTGGATAGCATGCCATTTCTTCTTCAAAATTAAATTATCTTCTCAGAGAATACCACATTTGGGGAATTTAGTTTACTTCTCGAGAATCCCTAACCCAATTATTTCCAGTCTTCCTTAGAGATTTTCTTTCTCCATTAACTCCCATTTTATGTCTGGGAATCTTTTACTTTCACATATGCTCCCTCTCCGCAATTTATTCTTTTTTTATCTTCTCTAAGTGTTAAGGAGTAGTATGTACCTAGTGCGATAGGGAGATGAAGGGGAAAGGCAGAAAAATGAGCTTCTTACCCTTTGGAAGTTTTGACCCCACATTGAGAAACAAAACCAGAAGTGGAGAATAGAGGGAGAAGGACAGCAAACAATTTTATTGGTTCCCATTTTCCTGCCAATGTGCATTAACAAAGAAGTCTAAACCTAAAAGACCTTATGCAAGACCAGATTTTCACATTACTAGCTTTGTGTGTGTGTGACATCCTGCTTTCCATTGCCAAGCTTAAGATATATGTGTCTTAAGGTCTTTCAGTTTTTATATTTGGTCTTTCAGTTTTTAGATTTGCATCTAAAAAGCTGAGCATTGGACAAAGACAGAGCGGGGTTTTTAGAAGCGGCCTTACAGAAGCAAAACAAAAGCAGTTAATCATACAGTGACAGGTTATGTAATCTATAGCATAACATAACTTGGGACCTTGCATAGCTGGTGACCCTGTAGTTGCATTGAAAGAAAAACAAAAACTGGCTAAATACAGACATTTGTAAATAATAATGTTTAAGAAGCCTGGGGAAAGAGTAACAGTAAAAGAATCTGTCTTTCTCTTTTTTTTTCCTTCAACCTTGCTCTGGAAGGGAGAAGTGTCTGGAGCCTATTCCTTTGGCCTTGGCTATTCGGACAGCGTTATCTTATAATTGTCCTTGAAGTGAGCTTGCTAGGCAGAGGAAAACTTGTTCTCTTCTTTTAACCCTTGACTTGCCACATTCTGGGCCTTAGCTTTTACTTTTCTTGGAGTGAATAAATGCAGTACTTACTTATTTTTTTAAAAAAATTTCTACCTCAGCTATGAGACTGGTAATAATCAATTTTTATTATTATTATTATTATTTGAGACAGGATTTCCCTCTGCCACCCAGGCTGAAGTGCAGTGGTGCGATCTTGGCTTACTGCAGCCTCCACCTCCTGGGCTCAATTGATCCTCCTACCTCAGTCTCCCGAGTCGCTGGGACTACAGGCGTGTGCCACTGGCTAATTTTTGCATTTTTTGTAGAGATGGGGTTTGCCATGTTGCCCAGGCTGGTCTCCAACACCTGACTCAAGCGTCTGCCTGCCTCCGCCTCCCAAAGTGCTAGGATTACACGCATGTGGCCAATAATTACTTCTGAAGATTCTAACAATACCATTTACAATGACACAAAAATGAAGGACCTAAGAATACATCTAACACATCTAGAGAGAATATTATAATATTGTTGTGAGACAGTAACAGTGACATAAATAAATAAATGGAGAGTTCATGGATTGGAAAGTCAATGTTGGAATGATATCAATCCTCCCTAACCCTCTCCCTCCCGCCCCCAAAAGATCTACAGATTTAGTGCAGTCCCACTCCAAATCCAATCGTTTTCTCAGGAGAATTTGACATAGTTGATCTCTCTTTCTTGAGGCATTTTCTTCTCTGTTTTTCCTCCTACCTCACTGGCTACTCCTTATCAGTATCCTCTGCTGTCACCTCTTCTACGCAACCTCTAAAATGTGGCATGTTTCACGGTTCAGGCTTAGACCTTTTTCTATCTGTACTTCCCCCTCACATTGTCCTTTCTAGTCCTCTGACTCTAAATACCACATCTATATGATGATTGGCAAATTTGTATCTCTAGTCCAGGATTCTTCATATATCCCTTGCTTTTTCAATAGTTACACTTAAATGTCAAATAGGAATCTTAACATGTCCAATATGAAACTTTTGCTTCTTGCTACCCTGTTCCCCTCCTCCAACTTGCTTTCTCAATTCTGTCAATGGACTATTTATTGCTTTGGCCCAAAATCTAGGTGTTTTCCCTCCCATTCTTCTCTTTCTCACATTCCCTACATCTAATCAATAAGAAACTTTGTTGACTCTTCCTACAAAACATCTTCCAAATGTGACCACTCTCAATAGCTCCACTGTTACCATGTTAGTCCAGGCTGCCACTGCCTCTCACCTAGATTCCTAACTGGTCTCCTTGCTTCTGTTGTCTTCTCTACAGCTTGGGGGATCTGTCTCAACTAAGCCTGGTGGCAGTGAGGACCGTCAGCCCCCTCCCAGCCAGCTGTCAGCTATGCCTCCATTCTGTCTGGTTCTCAGGGCTGGAATCGCTGGGCAGGTCTAGCTAATCCTTGGCCCTCCTAGGAAAAGATTCCTAAATCCTGAAGGCATTTAGCTAGGAAAGATCCAGAATGGACCAAGCTATTCCTGTTTTACCCCAAACCGGGTTGGTCTGCTTTGGGGATTACTTCTCAGGTTAGGACCCTCTGAGTGTTCTGAAACGGCCCGGACTCTTACAGAAGCTCTTGTGGTCCTACAATGAATTTAGGGGTCTCCATACCGAGCCTGGAAGGTGAGGAACGACCGCTAACGACCCACCCTCCCAACCTAATGCCGGTTCTACTCCGCCTGTCCACTCTGGGGAGTTGTGCTTTGACTTGGAAGCCCTCGGATTGAAGGATGGGCCCAAGACCCTCACAGGTGAAGCCTCGGTAGGTCCCAGGGAGAAGAAAGACATTCTTCCACCCTGCGATCCCCCAAAAGTCCGACCCACCCTCCTCCCCACCAGATGCATCAGATCCCTCCAGGGCCTCATTGTCAGTCCTGTAATCTTTTCATCCGTGATAGGATGGGCCGTGGACCCTTGTGGGTGAAGCTCGGCGGTTTCCGAGTCCATGTGGGTTGGCCCCTGCGGAGCCTGGAGCCTTCTTGCCTGCGGGCTTGCTGATCCCGCGGAGCCAGCCAGCTCCCTTCCTGCTTCTGACGGCGAGGGAACCAGCTGGGAGGTCCTCCGAGCTGGACGGGGAGGCGGGCGGCCGTTCGCACTCCTCACCCGCTCTCTCCCTACCGCCGCCGCCTCTGGCCGCTCTAGCGCCAGTCCAAGAAGCTGGGACGGCTGCTGGGAACCCAGCGCCGTCCTCCCGCTTCCTGTGATCTATCAGTCCTACTCTTCGCGGAGGCTCGGCCTGGCGCACCTCAGGCCCGCAGCAGAACCAAGGCTTGGCGGCAGCTGCAACCTCCACAGACGGCAGCTGCAACCTCCATAGACGGCCGCCAGGTGGCGCCGTACCGGGGCCCGAGAGCAGGCAGGGCCCGGGGCGGGGTGGGAGCGACTCAAAGCTACGCTCCTGGGGAGGCCGCGGGCCCTCGCGGACTACGGAACTTGCATCCTGCCGCCGGATTTTCACATCTGCCGGCCCAGAAAAAACAATGACGTTGGGATTTTGGGGGACTGCCCCTTGACTCGGGCGAATCAGACACGAACGGTCGACCCCTTGCTCTCTTCCATCCGCCTGCCGCTGCTCCCACCCACCGACTCCTAGAGCTCATTTGTCGCTTCTGCAGCCTCCAGGAATGCAAATAATTTCTCACTGGGTTTTGGTGAGGGCGGAGCTGCGGAGAAGCGCGAGCCCAACAGCTTTCGCCGCAGCTGTGTTCCCGGGCGCCGGCGGCTGGGGCCCTCAGATGGGGGCGGAGGCTGCAATATGCACAGGCGGCCACAGTGTGGCGCAAGCGCCCTGCCGTGGGACACGCTCGGCGCGCGACGCTCCAACCCATCATTTACGGGTCAAATAATCTAGAATCAAGTTGCTACGTGTGTCATACTCCTCCTGTTTTTTCCCTAAACTTTTAGTAGAGTCATTTACATAGTTCAGTTTTTATCTCAGCTATGTTACAGAGTGGCAGGAAAATATTTTGTCCCCAAATTACAGCCCAAGTGTGAGCAGCGTATCCTGAAGCTAGTTAGTAATCAACCAGAAAATCAGGAAGGTAAAGCAAACCTCTGGAGGCAAGGTCTGGACTCTGTGATATCGCCGCTTCTACCTACTTGAAGTTTCTCCTTGCAGTGCCGCACTCGGAGATTTGGACTTAATTGTTAAACAAAAAGAACAGTTACATTCTGCCTTCCTACAGGACAAGGGCCTAGGACTGGCAGCATTTCTGTTGTCTCTAGAAATACAGGGGTTATGAGAAAGCCTCAAAAGAGAGGGCAAGAATAATATATCCATCTGTCATCATGAGTTACCCCCTTGTATGCCTAGAACATACATGGGGACATTCTCTTTTAGTAAAGTCAAAGAGAAAAGCCATGAACTAAGTGTCCTGAACACAGAGGCGTGAGCCCTCTCAGTCTCACAGTCCCTTAGGAGTCATTTGTAAGTTCTATCTCCTTCCTTATCGTCTATACTATTCCCTCTTGTCTCCCTGAAATCTGCCCACTCCTGGCTGTGTGTGTGTCTCTTTGTCTCCCTCTCTCTCATTTTGTCTCTTTCTCTATCTTAATCTTCTGTACATATGCACCCACTCACCTTTTTACCTTGTTCTGAGAAATGAAGTACTATTTTTCAAACTATGTAATAGGATTATTATCAGGCTAGGCTTGATTTGTAAGTTTTTCAAGATTTCTTTAGAGTAGGCCTCATTTAAAGTCATCTTTGATGACCAAATTTCCAAATGTATCCCAGTTGAAGTCAGTTCATTTATTTGCTTTATTTAAGAGTTATATGCCATGAGACACATAGTTCTGGTGTTGTTGAACTTTTGGATGTTTGTGTGCAGTGCTCACAGGGAGGAAGTGGGCAGGGGACGGTCCAGATCGATGGCCACCCACTGAGCTGCTGCTACTTGGCCTCCTCAGGCTCCTTCCGGTGCACCCCTTCCTGCAGCTGTTCTTATTCTTGTTTCTGACTCTTCAGCTCTTCTTCTAAATGTCTGTCTTCTTGAAGGCTGGAAGTTACCTTCTTCTCATGAGCAGAATCCAAAGAGATTTCTAAATTCCACTTTTTCTTTCTTTTCAGTTCTTTATGTATTGTCACCCAGAGAACAGTGTTCACTAAAAACATTATTCCCACTACCAGATAGAAAAGGACATGAAGCCAGACAGGAGTTGGTAACTGGAGGCCTGAAACAGAAAAAGACAAAGAGAAGAGATACTATTTAGAGACCAGAGGGGTCTGGCTGAATTATGTTTGGAGGGGAAGGTTGACTGAGACCTGATGTGCCTGTCCTCAAGGAGGCACTGATCATTTTAGGGAGCAGGAAGGAACTGGCAGTAGCTCTAACTGGCTATATGGTGTATAGATGGGGACAGGCTCCTTGGAAGAGCTTAATCGCTGGGCCCTGTCAGTGGACTTACTCCCTAGTTCCAGAAACAACTGGTATCTCTATGCCATTTAATACTTGAAATGAATTTGGGTTGAAGATTAACTTTTTTCACCCCCAAGAAGCCTTTGTTCTGGAGCTCACAATCCCTCTGCCTCAGTTACATAGAGACATTTGGGGAGGTGGTGATTTGCAGTTTACAAAATCAGTGTCTGATAAATCCACCTTGTGAGCTCCTTGAAGCAAAAACTATGCTCAAACATTTTTATATCTCCAGACCTACGAAAATAGATAGGAGGAACTTGATAAATTGTTGGTGAGATTGTTGGTGAGGGGGAGGGAGACAGGGAAGCAGGAAGAGAGAGTGAGAAGGGGGGTTATGGGGTGGCGGAAAGAGTGGGAGGGAGGGGAAAATAAAATAAAGAAGGAGAAGAAAAGAAGGACAGAGGAGAAAATGAAGGAAAGAAATGGAGGACGGAAAGGCAAAGGAAAAAGAAAAAGAAAGGAAAGGAAATTCAATAAACTTTGCGAGGAGAAGAGTGATGTTCTGAATCAAGGAAGGAAAGGTCTGCTTGTGGGCTTTTCCTGAAGAGACTTACCCCTCCTCTTTGGGCCATGAAACCCTTGAACAAACCTCAGTCCCATGGGAGATAAGGGAGTCCCTTCTCCTGCGCTAGTGGCCTCTCATCATTCTCACTCACCAAGCACTTGAAGCTCCAACTCAGGGCTGCGCTTAAGGACATTTCCGTCTTCTGTGGTGGCCTCGCACCAGTAAAACCCAGAGTCTTCTCTTCTAGCAGTTAGTATTTGGTATTCAGAGGACGTGTTCCTGCCTCGCAGGGTCTTGCTGCCCATGTAGAAGGAGAAGTAAAGCTGCAAACCAGGCCTCTGCAGAAGCAACTTTGTTTCACAGCTCAGGGTGACCAGATTCCCCTCCAGGAGCGGGGATGCCACGGATGCATTCAGCACTGGAGCTGGAAATAGCTCTAAGGAGAAAGTTGATGGGGGACAGGGTTACCTGTTTAGCATCCAGGTCCTTTTCACAAAAGACACATGCTTTACCCCCTTGGGAAACCTGGCCCTAGAAAATGCATCCATAAGGCATTAACCCTTCTTACTTCCAGCAGAAAGCCATTCTTGGGGTGTCCTAATAGACATAATTAGGGTTGCCAGCTTGCTCAGTCCTACCGAGGATACCTCTACACCAGTGGTCCCCAACCTTTTTGGCACTAGGGCTGGGTTTTGTGCAAGGCAATTTTTCCACAGCCGGGGGGTGGGGTGGGGATGGTTTTGGAAGGAAACTGTTCCACCTCAGATCATCAGGCATGCGCAGTTCACAATAGGGTTCATGTTTCTATGAGAATCTAATACCACCACTGATTGGACAGGAGGAGGAGCTCAGGCTGTACTGCTGGCTCATGAGGAAGCTCATCTCCTGCTGGGCGGCCCAGTTCCTAATAGGCCACGGACCAGTAAGGGTTGAGAACCCCTGCTCTACATGGTCCATCCTTCCCTGAATGGCTATGTCATCTGGTAGATAACCGTGCCCTTCTGGCAGTGGTCAACTAGGAGTGGACCCTGACTCACACATTTGCCATTTCAGTGACTCATTACTTGTGTTCCTGACTTAGAAGGATAATCTGGAACAATAATTTCTTTCCCACAGGAGTGAACTTCTTTTTTTTCAGACAGAGAAAATTGCTAGTGATTGTATTAGGAGGAAAGGCTGTGAAAGGGTCAGAGCAAGGCCATATGCAAACTGCTTAGCTTGCAGATGCTCAGGAAGAAGTGGTGCCACCGAGGCCGCTTTGTCCCTGAGAGGTAGATGGACAGTATAACCTGTTCCTCATGTTTTCCAGGTTTCTCTTTCTATGGAGCTTTCATGAGATTCCATGGCATTATTTTCTAACTCTCCTAGCTACCTAGAGTGAGTCTCTATTCCTTACAACTAAAATAAGATGGATGAAATGGACCACCATTATGCCCTGACACTGACATTAGCTCCTGTGATTATTGATGGGGGCTGCGGTACACCGGAAAGAGTAATGGACTGGGACCCAGAGACCTCAGTTCTGGTTCCAGCTACTGGTCATGGTGTGGCCTTTAGTAAGGCAGTTGACTTCTCTGGAGCCCCGTTTCTTCGCTTGTAGATTAAAGTGAGGAGTTTAGATTATTTATGATGGTCCCTCAGGGGGAGGGACTATCAGTTCTATGACTGTTCCTATACCATACCTTTCACAGTGACAGATACTCCTGCTGATGTGTAGCGATGCTTTCCCATGCCTGAGCAGTGGTAGGCGCCGTTGTGACTTATGTTGGTTTTCAGAATGGTGAGTTGAGAATTCCGGTAGAAAAACTTAAAGGCTTTGCCATTTTGATAGTAAAGCACATTGTACACCAGCTTATCCTTCCATGCATGACACCTCAAGGCCAGAGGTTCTCCTTCTGTGAAGACTCTGCTGGATACCTGCAGTAGTAGCCAGTCTGAAAAAAGTGAACCCAAAATGTATGTATACAGTGGAGGAGGTACAAGGAGGCCCAAGCTTGGCCCTGTGGGCTTTCTGTTTCTTCTCCTTGCAACATCCAGCCTCAGAGCTCTGCTAAATCTCAGGCCTATATCCAGTTCCTCAAATATCTTTAGCTTCGGTGGAAAGAAAAGCAATCTTTACTGGCAACTGTGCACACGGCCCTTTCTTATCTTCCCTTTCCAGATCTCAGAAGTTGATTGAAACAAAAACAGTTCATACAGCATGGTAGACAGAATTCTAAAATGATCCCAATGACCCACTCCCTTGTATAATCCCCTTGAGAATATGACAAGGGTGATGAAATGTCACTCTTGGGATTGCTACATTATGTAAGACTCTGTCTTAGCAGTCTGGATGGAGAAGGTCTCCTGCTGAACTTGAAGAAGTAAGCTGCCATGCCAGGAGAGGACCTATGAGAGCACCACAAGTCAAGGGCCTCTAGGAGCTGAGAGTGGCCCCCTACTGACGTGCAGCAAGAAAGTAGGAACCTCAGTCCTAGAACCACAAAGAACTGAATTCTGCCAGTGACCTTGTGAGCGTAGAAGAGCTGAAAAAAGAAACACAGCAAAGTCAACACCCTGACTGCAGCCTTGGAAGACCCTCAGCAGAGCACTCAGCTAAGCTGTGATGGGAGTCCTGACCCGTGGAAACAGGAAGATCATAAATGTATGTTGTTGCAAGCTGCTAAACTTGTTACACAGCAATATAAAACAAATACACTCCAACTCTTGACAAATTTGTTAACAGGACCACACATCCTAAGACAAACACACAGAAGGGCAAACATCCAGATATAAACATCCCACTACATTGATATGAATACTCACATATGTAAGATCAATGATACCACCAGCAAAACAAGCTCCAAGTCAATGAGTTCTTCCTTTTGACGTACACCTCTACACATAACCAAAAATGTTTCAACTACTTTTCTTTTCTCCAGAGGCAGTTGGCTTGGCTAAATAAAAATGGGGCTCTTAGGAGACCAAGAAGGAGAAGAGACAATAGTGCTTTTCCCCCCTCCAGAACTTATCTAAGACTGGAAGGCAAGTGTTTCTATGCCGTACGTAGCATGAATTTTACAGTCATGGATATGGATATAATGCTTCCGAATATAATTAATTATCTTCCCTCCCTTATTCCCACCCACAGCCAGGAGGCGCTGAAAGACTGCACTGCTCAAACACTGCCATCTTTGCTTCATATGTCCAAAAGAGTAGGAAATGGTATCACATCTCCATCAGAAACTGTCAAACACTAGTCATGGTAGAAAATATTTGAATGACACAATTAATAGGCTTGATTTTGTGGGATGCTCTCCTTTAGAAAGAAAATTCATATGCTTTCCAAACACACATGCAATGTTAGAAAAATTACATGTGAATTAGGCCACAAAGCAATTTTCAACAAATACTAATGAACTGATACCATATTTAACACAAATTCTAACCAAAGTGCCATAACATGAGAAATCAATAACAAAAAAAATAACAAAAAATAACAAAAAACCACTCTCCAAAAAACATCTAAATAACTCATGAATAAAATAATGTATAATGGAAATTTATAAATTTTTAACCTTAAATGGTAGTGGGAGTATTATATATCAAAATTCACGAGATGCAGCTTTTAGCAGACATTACTAATTTCCTACTCAGCAATCATTCCCCCATCTTCATGACTTTGGAGTCAGCCATATGATTAGGACCCGGGTCCACCAACCAGCTTCATTTTCTTGGTCTTAGCATATACTGATTAAATTGAAATGACTCAGAGTCAGTGTGCTGCAATTGAATTCCCCGTGGCTGACTGTGGCAAAACATTTTAAAATAGGGCATAGACAGCACCAACCAAAATTTTTGGTGTATTGTACTGTAGTAAAATTAACAAGTCTTGTTCATTGAAAACAAACAAAACTATAATATGATAGTGAAAAGAAAAGCCACAGAGTGGGAGAAGATATTTAAAACACTTGAAAAAGGACTTATATCCAGAATATATAAATAACTCCTATAAGTCAGTAAAAGACAGACAATAGAAAAATTGTCAAAAAGACCTTACAGAAAAGGATACCCAAATAGGTAATAAACATGTGAAAAATGGTCAATATCATAGTCATTAAGGAAATGCTTAATTTGCATTTGTGTATCCAAGAGTGGGAAATTGTAACATACCTCCATCAGAAACTGTCAAACACTAGTAATGGTAGAAAATATTTGAATCATGTTTAAAAAATGTCCACAGCATTACTATTTGTAAGAGGTCAAAACCAGAAACAGCCCGAGTCCCTCAGCAGAACGGGAAAATATGAAATATACAGTAATAAGAACAAATGAACTTCAATTTATACCGTATACAGTTCACAATCATAATGTTGAGAAAAATAAACCAGACACAAAAGAGTACATCCTGTCCCATACTGTAGCCCTTTATATGAAGTTCAAAAAGAGGCAAAAAAACTATGGTGCTGGAAGTCAGTGTCAGGGGATGGACTAGAAATGGGCAAGAAGGAGTTTCTGAGGTGCTGGAAATGTCTAAAATAGATCGGGATGTTGTTTACTTTGCAAAAATTTACTGTGGTGTACATTTATGGCTTGCTGTATATAAGTTACATTTCAATGAAAATTCACATGAAAATGTGATGTAAAAAAGATATGATTTTCAATAAGTCACTGATGTGGGTGTCCTAGAGTCTATTTAGAGGTGAAGAAAATTGCCTCTTCCCAGCCCTAGTCCTTTTGTTGTCACTTGAATCATGAGACACTTCTGCTTGAACTGTCCAAAGTGTCTTGTTGAAACAGCTCTGTCAGAGGTTGCAGTGAACCAAGATCGCACCACTGCATTCCAGCCTGGGCGACAGAGTGAGACTCTGTCTCAAAAAAAAAAAAAAACAAAAAACAAAAAACAAAAAACAGGAAACAGCTCTGTCAGCTTCCCTCACCTCTCCATCCTAAGAACTTATTTACAGAGACCTAAGGGACACACAAGAAATATCAAGCCTTCCCTCAGACATTCTCAACATTTCCTTGGCTAAAACACATTTCCTCTAACAGCAACCATGTCTGCATAAAGGTAATTTTGCCTCTAGTGTGGATTAACTTTTGCATGATCACTTTCAAAGAAGTTTAAACTCAGTACTTCTGAATAACTAAATAATACATTTGGTTATTTTGTCTTGCATATTGAATGAAGCATTTTTCCCTGAAGATTGCAGTCTCCATCTCTTGATGAATAGAAACTCCTTACGGGTTTCTTTGGGTGGTGGGCTTTTCTGCTTCCATTTATTAAAATATGACAATAAGTCCATGTCCAGATTATCTTACAGATATACTATGAAATGTGCCCCAGGAATGTATGTATAAAGATGATTATTGCAGCAGTGCTTACAAAATCAAAAGAGTGGAAACATCTTAAAAATTTGCTAATAGGCAGAATGGTTAAATTAATTCTGCTACAGCTGTGCAGCAGACATTTTCAAGTAGATTTCTGTTAAGTGATAAAAGTAAGATGTAGGACAATACTTAAAAAGTGTTCTTACCAACCACAGCTTTAAAACTATGTTTATGTGTGTGTATATATATGTAGTTTATATATCATAATGCTAATATATATGCATAATATGTATATATACACATAATATGTGTGTGTGTATATATATATATATGCAGTTTTGTTTCTGTGGAAGGTGACTGCAGACCTAGGGTACTGGGTGGGAGGAAGATATTTCATTGTTCATTATTGCCCATTTGTTTGAATTATTATCATGTACTATGTGCAGGCATACATTTGGAATAATGATACAATCTTAGGGCCTAAGTCTCACTCTAGACATCCTACTTACAGCTGGCCCAGCTGAGGTTCTGTTGGTACATAGTTTAAGGACCCTGCTGTGATGTTTTGAGTATATTGATTTAGTTTCACCTGGTAGGTACATAGTGCTGAGACCTGCATCAGATAAATTGACACACACACATCTGGTGTCCAGAAAGGAGAGAACGCAGAGGAAGACCTTGTGGTTTCTGGCCCTCCTGGTCCAAGTCATAATTACCTCTGTGGATTTCCAGCTGTATGGGGTCACTTCGCCCTGAGGGACCTCTCTGGCACCTGTATTCACCACTGTCCTTGACACTGGCAGAGGTGATTCTGTAGCTGGGAGTCGAGGTCTGAGTGGCTGTGCCATTGAGAAACCACTGTGTGGAGCTGCTCCCAGGCAGACGGGGCACCTCACACTGTAAGGTTACAGTTTCCTCTTGGAACACGCTGACCCATGGAGGCTGCAAAGTGATCACTGCCTTTGTGGTATCTACTTGGAGGTTACAAGAAGAAAAAGAAAAAGATCAAGTGGAGTAAAGGGGAGGGCTCTGAGTGACTGGTAAGGCTTTTGTGGATAGCACAAGGGAAAAATACATATTTAGATTTACTTGAAAAATAAGCAAGTGGACACCTACAAAAGCCAGCCTTTACGAGTGTCCAATTCCTGCTGCAGAGACCTCTGTTCATGTTATGAAATCCTCGTCTGGGTGTTGGGAATTTGGGGCTGCTGAGGATTAAATTACTGATGTAGGTTTTCCCGTTGGGAGCAATGAAGCAGGGTTTTAGACTTGGGCAAGCCGAGCGGAGCTGTGTTCCTTGTCCTCTGAGCTACAGTCTCTGAAGGTACAGAGCAGGGCTTCCGCAGCTTGTGCGTTGGAAACAGAGGTTCAAACTCCTCTCTTTGAAGCTTTCAGTATTTGCCTGGATCTTTCTGAGGAGAAAAAACCCACTCTGATTTCTTGCAAAGGGACTGGTTTAGGGGATGTTGGGAAACCCAGCAGACTTCTTCAGTGTTTGTGCAATTCTGGCCCTTTCCTGCTATTATAGACATATTTAGGCATTTCGTTCAGAGGGAAGAGCTCATTCAGGGAACTTTAGAAAGAAAGCTTACAAAACATGGTTTTTACGAAAATCATGCTCTGAATATGGGAGATTTTACATAATTTATGAATCTTTCTTCTTTCTCTGCTTTCCCTATATGCTCTTCTTCAGGTTAATAGGATCCAACCTTTGGAAGTAGGAAAGTGGCATAGGAGAAGAAGCTGAGTTAGAGGTCACTCACCCACTTGCCCATCAACTGGAACTGCAAGAGATCAGAGAATAGAGATATCAGTTGGTCCAGGGAAAATGATGAGGAAGAGAGAACTGGGGACACAGAATTAATGTAGACTCTGAGAGATCAACTCAGGTCTCTTGAGTTTCTATTTCTGTCTCTCAAAATCCAGTACTAACAGAACTGAACAAGCTACAGGTGGTTATCAATGAAACTTTACTGTGGTGTTTCCAGGCTTAATGCTACCTCAGGGTCCCCCTTCCCATCCTTTTGATAAAATAAACTCTAATAAACCATGGAAGCACAGATACAAGTTGTCTCCACACTCATGAGTTCTACCCAAAGTTACCACAGGAAGACAAAACTCTTGACTCCCCACAGCCACAGCCTGTACCCTTCTAACTACCCCTCTGAGTCCAACTTACCCCAAAGGAGCAGAGCTGTCAAGAACCACATGTTGTCTCCAAGCTGGTGGGAGCAGCGAAATCTGTAACATGCAAGATATTGAAGAGGTTCTGCTGGGGCTCCAGAGCCAAATTAGAAAAGAGGAAGGAAGTTGCCTTTTCTGACTGTTCCTTTTCTGGGAAATACATCTTGAATTCTGAAACATGCTTTCCCCATGCTCATACCTCTTAGCCCATCTCTCCCACTTTGAAGTTCTAATTTTTAGGTTATGAACTCTCAGAATCCAGGGAAAGGCTAAAGTTGTATTGATATTCCATTCTGATTAGTTTTTCCCTCTACTGTTTCTGTTTCTTAGGGTTAGAATATGGCAAAACCTCACTCTTATCATTGGTTCAATGCCTGGCTAATGCCTCCAAATGATCCTTTGGATCCAGAAGTTTCTATATCAGCCTCTATGAGGCCATGGGAAAAGTCACACATCTACAAGAGCTGCCCTCACGCAAACCAGCCTCTGCTCCTCTGGGGACACAGACAGGATCAATCTCCCATTGTGGTTAAAAAAAGTAAACACACTCTCTTCCTGAAAGACGTCATAAATTTGGAGTGTTTATTTTGGCTAAATCCAAGGTAATTAAATGTTTAATGTGGATGCCATGGAGACGAAAAATAACCCATGCCCATGGATAGGAATGTCTTCAAGAAAAGAGTTTCAGAGTCCCAGTGGTGAGCTCTGTGCCACCAAACTGAGGTGGCTCCTGAGACAGAGTTGTAACCCTACAAAAAGATTTTTAGGTATTGTGGTAAGAGAGAAAGAGAGCTAAACAGAAACTAGGATGAATTCAATGAGTGCAGAGAGACTGGCAATCTTACTGGCAGAGAATGAAAAATGACAAATCATGCTGTAGATTGACGTACTGGCCCCAGTTTCTCACCGCTCCCTGAATCTACACTCTCTCCACAGCCTCATGAGGGTACCTCTCTGACTCTTGACTGTGGCTCATGATGCAGCTTTCACTGGCCAGCGAAATGTGAATGGAAACGACATGGTGCTCATTTCAAACTTAGCACTTAGGAAGCTTCACACATTATCTCTCATCCTCTTGTTCTCCTGTGACTGCTGACACAAGAACATTTTTTAGCTAGTTGGCCACAGTGCAAAACAGAGCTGTCCTAGACATTGTGGTTTGAGGCGGAACTGCCTCACCTGCCCTGCAACAGTGAGAACGAAACGCTCACCATTATATGCCACTGAGATTTTAAGATTGCTATATGAGCAAGAGCTGACTGACACAAATGAAAAGCAAGGAAGAAAGGCCAGGAAGAACTCAGGGTGTTCTGAAGAGATGAGAGAAGTCTCAGTTTGTCAAAATTTATATTCAAAGCCTATATTTGTAACTATTTTACTATTTTGTCTCCAAAGTTTTCCACTGTATGCGTGTCCCATAATTTATTTCACCAACTTCTCTTCATGAACAGGTAGGTTATTTCTAATTTTTTGCTGTATGACTAGTAAAAAATATTGCTTACTACCATAAGTAGTCTTGTGCCTACCTTTAAACATTTGACTTATTGTTTCCTTAGGACACATTCCTAGAATCAGTAGCACTTACTCAAAGGAAATGCGCATTTTTTCCTTCGGATAAGATGCTGTCAGATTGTCTATGATCATTATCCTCATCACTGCATAAATTTTAGAGTGCTTATTACATGCCAGAAAAATATGCTTGATACATATTTTCTTATTTAAACCTCACAGTAATCTATGAGTAGATGTTAGTATCTCCATTTTATAATGGAGATTTATTATCTCCATTTATTATCACTAGATAATAAATCTAGTGAAAGAGGAGATCGGTAATTTGTCCAAGGTTGTAAAAAGTAGAAGCAGGATTCAAAATCAGACAGTTTGATTTCCCTTACATACTGACTGATGGAGTATAACAGTGGCCACCCCATGCCTTGCGATTTCTGCTTTGTAGTAAAATAGCTACTTCTTTGAAAAATAAGTGAAATCATTTCATTGATTAGGATAACATGAGGGAATTAGGATTGTTATATAAGAGGAATGTAAGATCTATAGCCAGGAAGGATAAAATACTTTCTTTCTAATAAGTATCTGTTGTTTCCAAATGTTGAGGAAATAGCCATTGATGTAGGTTTAAATTCATGTAAGAACAGCTAGAAAAATGGGGCAAACATAGTAACAAACGCAGACAGAGTAGTCTTCTAGCATTTGATAGACAATGAAAATTATGATGCTCTGTTCTTACTTATAAGTGGGAGCTGAACGATGAGAAGACACGGACACATGGTGGGGGAAAAACACACACTGCGGCCAGTCGGGTGGGGTTGGGGGAAGGAGAGTGTCAGGAAGAACAGCTAATAAATGCTGGGCTTAATACCTAGGTGACGGGTTGACCTGTGCAGCAAATCACTATGGCACACGTTTATCTATGTAACAAACCTGCACATCCTGCACATGTACCCCGGAACTTAAAATAAAAATTCGTGGAAAAAAATCATGATGCTCAGGAGAACCATTAGGAGAATTTACATCTATATATGACATTTGTATTTCCATATATTAATACTTTTTTTTGTTTTGAGGTGGAATCTTGCTCTGTCGCCCAGGCTGGAGTGCAGTGGCATGATCTTGGCTCACTGCAACCTCCACCCCCCAGGTTCAAGCGATTCTCCTGCCTCAGCCTCCCCAGTAGCTGGGACCACAGGTGCATGCCACCACGCCCAGCTAATTTTTATATTTTCAGTAGAGACGGGGTTTTACTATGTTGGCCAGGATGGTCTCAATCTCTTGACCTTGGGATCCCCCTGCCTCAGCCTCCCAAAGTGCTGGGATTACAGGCATGAGCCACTGTGCCTGGCCACTGATACTTTTATAATGCCATTATACTCATAGACTTCATTCTTTTAAAATCACTTTACAAATACGATTTTCTCAAAGGTAGATGCAAAATCTTATTTGCCAATTTTAAGAAAAATTGCTCTCTTCTCTACTACAGAAAATGATTTATGAACAATTATTTGATATATTTTTTAAAAGATAGGACAGACTGGATGCAGTGGCTCACGCCTGTAATCCCAACATTTTGGGAGGCCAAGGTGTGTGGATTGCTTGAGCCCAGGAATTTGAAACTGACCTAGGTAATATAGTGAGATCCCGTCTCTACTAAAAATAAAAAGCATATGCTGGGCATGGTAGTTCATGCCTGTGGTCCCAGCTACTTGGGAGGCTGAGGCAGGAGGATTGCTTGAGTCTGGGAGGTTAAGGCTGGAGTGCACTGTGATTGTGTCACTGCACTCTAGCCTGAGTGACAGTGCAAGACCGTCTCAAAAGCAAACAAATAAATGCTAAGATAATTTAAATCTCATAAATAATTGACCAATAATTTATTTTATTTTCATCTCTTTATGAGTAAAAAACAGTAATGCTTTATTTCCTGCTCAATTCCTTCTCTGAAGATCATGTGTTTTAGAAACTATTCAAGTGTATCTGCTAAATTTTAAGTAAAGAATTGAGTATAAGTAATTGTCTATAGCACAATTTTGCTTAATATGTTTTGTATACTGTTGTAACAGCTCTCAGACAGGTGAAATATATAACTTTTATGTAGTTGCTAATGCTTGAGGTGTTTTTCAAAGATTCACATAAAGTTTACCCAATGTTTTTGTTCAACTGCCATTCGTTATAAAAAGTCCCCCAGTGGTTCAATTTTAAGTTTCCATTAGGAACTCATTAATTTTTTATTCTTAGTTATTCTTACTACTCAATCTTTTATTTTCAAAAATTCTCATCTATGATTTTATAGGGACGTTTACAGTTAATTTCTGGAGATATTATAATTTATCTTTTATAAGTTGTTTCAATTTGGGATAACCTTGTCCATTTCCTCTTCCCCTGACTTCACCTTTTTGTGTTGTCATGAATATGTCTAACAAGTCCTTTGCCTATTTTCCTATGTGCCCTTGAGATTCTTTCCTAAGCTTTTAAGGGATCAACTCATTATAAATCTCAGTCTGTTTGCTTTTGCATATGCAGTTTTCATCTTTCCCCAGATAGCAAGGGCACTCCATTTTGATTTTGTTCCTTTATCACAGCAGCAAGTGGAGAAGGATGGGAAAAGGGTTAAAACATTTATGTAGCTTGTGTTCCTAAAAATAGCTATCATCCGAAATGGAAAAACTCTTCATGTGCGCTCCTTCCCCAGCTTTTAACTGCCTGATAATGTGAGTCAGGTGCAGACACTGCAGCACTATTCTGAAAGACCCTCATTTAGTACATAAGTGTCACAGACTATAGTGGCTTGTTAGATCATAAAGTATGAAAGCTCAGGATCTTCCCTGTCCCCTAACCCAGCACCACTTTTCCTTGACCATCTTGGTGTGTCCGAAAAGCACCTTCAGAGTCATGGTGACAAGGACGGGGGAAATTGGCTGAGATGGAGCGCTCTAGGTAGAAGAGATAGAAGGGTCAGAAAGGTACATGAGGTAAGAGGTTGGCCACGGACTCTTCCTACTTCTTTGCCCTTGTCCTGCCCCAAGGCTCTTCACTTTCTTTTAGAACTTGAAAAAGTCGACTAATATTTTACACAAATGAAAAAATGTGTAATATATATGTGTATATGGTTAATGATGCAAAATAAGAAAATGAACATTTATAAACCCACAACCCAAATTAACAACTAAAATATTATTAATCACATGCCAGATTTCCAGCCAACATGGAGTAGCAGAGACTGGATTTATCCTCTCACCTGAAACAAAATTAAACTAAACAAAAGAACAAAATACATGAAACAATGTTTTTTTGAAACTGTGGACATCAGGCAACAAAAGACAGTCATCTCTGAGAGAGAGGGAAGAAAAAAGATGAACCCTGCAATTGCCTCACCTACTGCATTGAGAGGGTCTCCAGGCTGTGGTACAGGGAGGGGAACTCGGCAGATCCCAGTGGAGTCCCAGAATTGAGGAGACAGAGCTGAGTCTGGAGAGATCAAGGTGGCTAGAGAGCTCGTGGACCAGAGAAATGGAAATGAAAAAGCTGCACACAGAGAGAATTCCAGAGATCTGCTGAGGTCCCCACCAAGTATTCAGCAGAGTAGTAATCAGTGTGTTGATCTAGAAGGAAGAGGCTGAAGCACAAGATATACTTTAAAGAGTTTACTTGAGCCAAAGTGAAGACAGTTGCCCAGAACACACTTCCAAGTTAACTCAGGGAGTGCTCAGTCAGCCTTTGTTACAAGCAGGTTTTTAAAGGCAAAGATAAGAAGGAGTGGGTGGATACAAAGTTCTTTGATAGAAATTTTCACTGGCTTACAGAGATGACATTGATTAGTTATTGGCTATACATTGTTGAACTGTAGGGTATGAGTTATGGTGTCCAGCATATGGCATTTTATGGCTGCTTGGCATCAGTTAGTCTGGAGTCCATATAGCAAGTGGCTTTGTGAGATAATTATTTAGCTCAAGGGGGAGTGATGTGACTGCAGTTTCATTCCAGTGCCTCTCTGAGCCTGATAATTTAAAGGGGCTCACATTCCTCAGATAAAAGTTTTCTTCTTCTTCTTTCTTTTTTTTTTTTTTATTTCACAGGTGCATGTATGTGAAAAAACTACCCCGGGAAAGAACCACTTGAAAGCATTAGCTAGAACAGTACCCTACACTCACACAGGGCTGCTGGAAATAGGGCCAGTTCCCAAAAAAGGAGAGCACAATTCACAAGACCTGTGATAGAGAACCCAGAAGGGACTTACCTCAGTAAAGACATGGAAAATAGAAAAAGACTAAAATCCAACTTCTAGAGATGAAAACCAGTATGCTGGATGGGATTAAGAGCACATTAGATCACAGAAAAGAAGATTAATGAATGCAAAGACAGAGCAATAAAAACAATCCAAAATGAAACACAGGGTTAAAAAGAAAATGAGAAGAGCATCAGTGAGGTGTGGGACAACTTCAAGTGGCCTAATACATGTGTAATTGTGAAAGGAGGGGCCAGCTGGGCTTCCTGGGTCAAATAGGGGCTCAGAAAGCTGTAAAACTCACCCATTTCCTGCATCAGAACTTACTTTGGTCCTGATGAATAATATTAAAGATATACGCTTGAAATATTCCTAACACCAGGATTTGTGCATGTGTTTTCTTCCCCAAAAAAGCTATAAACAGCAAAAATTTTGCTGTAAGCTTCCCCGTGTCCTCTCTGCCTCTCTCCCTTCCCCCTCCCCCAAAACTAAAAGGAATATTTAATGCCCATTTTTCTATGACCAGCGAACCCTATCTATGCTCCCAATTCCAATTCCTCATAAACATACTTTATAAAGTCCTGTAAGATCCTGTTTCCTTTGCCATGCCGCTGCAAGGTCATAAAATAAATAAAACCTAAGTTACAATTCTGGTTTTCCTCAAAATCTAAGACATGTCACAAAATAATTTACTGCCTTTGTTTCTTCTCGCTCTGGTAACATCTTCCCTCTACACGTATTTCCCGCCTTAAAGAGTTTAAAAAGCAACTGCGTAATCGAACTCTGACTACCTGCTCGAAATCCCTTCCACGCTGTAAAAGTTTTGTACTGTCACTCTGCTCAATAAAGCCTACAGCTTTTCTTCTCTTGGTCCGTGTCTCCATCGCCACGGGCAGCCGCCACACCAATTCTTTGGCGTGGCTAAGGCAAAAACCTTTAGCGTTACAATTGGAGTCCTTGAAAAAAGAGGAAGGTGGATATGTCAAAAGTGTTTGAACCAGAGCAACTCCACCTTGAATAGGGGCTGGGTGAAATAAGGCTGAGACCTACTGGGCCGCATTCCCAGGAGGTTAAGGCATTCTTAGTCACAGGATGAGATGGGAGGTCAGCACAAGGAACAGGTCACAAAGACCTTGCTGATAGAAGGATATGGTAAAGAAGTTGGCCAAAACCCATTAAAACCAAGATGGTGATGAAAGTGACCTTTGATCGTCCTTACTGCTTATTTTATGCTAATTAAACTATTAGCATGTTAAAAGACACTCCCACCAGCACCATGACAGTTTACAAGTTCCATGGCAACATCAGGAAATTACACTATATGGTCTAAAAAGGGGAGGAACTGTCAGTTCCTGGAATTGCCCTCCCTTTCCTGGAAAGGAATAATAATCCACCCCTTGTTTAGCATATAATCAAGAAATAACCACAAAAATAGCCAACCAGTAACCCCTGGGGCTGCTCTGCCTATGGAGTAGTCATTCTTTATTTCTTTACTTTCTTAAATAAACTTGCTTTCACTTTACTCTATGGACTCACTCCAAATTCTTCCTTGCATGAGATCCAAGAACCCTCTCATGGAGTCTGGATTGGGACCCCTTTCTGGTAACAGATAGAAAAAATATTTGAACAAAGAATGACCAAATAATTTTCAAACTTGATGAAAACTTATAGGAGACAGGAATGTGCCACCCTAAAATATGACTTTTTGGCATAAGGATTATTTTGAGCTGATTATTTTGAGAAACAGTAGACACAGGAGAATTCTAAAAACACAGAAGTTACCTTTCTGTAAGAGAAATTTACATTTTTAAAAGAAATCTCTATTTGTTAGGCTATCTCCCTCTCTGTGCTGGGAAAAGAAGGAGGACTAAATCACAAAAGGCTCTTATCCATGGAGAAGCACCAATTTAAATCTGCATAATAAACCTTACTCTTGTTTGATTTTCCTGAACACTTTCCCATAGCTTGCTTTCCCAACACCTTTCTTTGTTTTAGTTGAAGATGCTACATAAGCCACAATTCTAGGCCACTTCTTTGGGAGTTACTCATTTTTCCCTGATTATCTGTTTTTCTCTTGCTAATCTGTCTTTTATTATAAAAGTCCCAGCTGAGAACTCAGAAGGGTAGAAGAAAAATTATTTTTTCTCCTCTACATCATAAATTTATAAATCCAAGATTCTCAATGAACCCCAAGCACAAAAACAAATAAAAACACCCCCCAAACAACAAAAACCATGAAGAAAACAGCATAAGGATTTAATAATCAAATTACTGAAAATTAATGGTGAAGAGAAAATCTCAAAAGTGATCAGAGATGAAAAGACATGCTACACACAGAGGAACAAAGGAAACAGATTTCTTGTTGGAAATAATGCAAGTAAGAAGTCAATGTAGCAACAACATCTTTAAAAGGTACTGAAAGAAAAAGAAGGTGTTATAAATGTATAAATTTTTAATTTTATAAGATGATGCCATGCTAATTTCTATATGGTTATACTACTTTGCCCTGCCATTAATAGGATATAAGGATTTCCATGCCACTAAATCCCTTGTCAACACTTAGTATTTGTCAACAAAAAAGTCAAACTCTAAAATATTTGAAGAGATTTATCTTGAGCCAAATATGAGTGACCAATGGCCTGTGACACAGCCCTCAGGAGATCCTGAGTACATGTACTCAAGGTGGTCAGGATGCAGCTTGGTTTTATACATTTTACAGAGACATAAGGCATCAGTCAATACATGTAAAATGTACATTGGTTCAGTTTGGGAAGGCAGGACAACTGGAAGTAGCAGGCAGGGGTGGGGTGGCTTCCAAGTCACAGGCAGATTCAAAGATTTTCTGATTGGCAATTGGTTATTATCAATAGAAAGGAATGTCTGGCTTGTGATAAGGGGTTGTGGAGACCAATGTTTTATCATTCAGATGAAGCCTCCAGGTATCCAGGCAGCAGACTTCAGAGAGAACAGATTGTAATTTTTTTTTTTTTTTAATCAGATTTAAAGAATCTGTTCTATCAGTAATTCCAAAAGGGAGGAGGGTATGATGAGGCATGTTCAGCTCCCTCTTCCCATCATGGCCTGAACTAGCTTTTCAGGTTAACTTTGGAATGCCCTTGGCCAAGAGGAGGGGTCCATTCAGATGCTTGGGGGACCTTAAAATTTTATTTTTGGTTTATATGTTGTAAGAAGACGTCTTAGTCCCCATCTCCATTTTTCTAGTTATAAAATAGTACTCTATGGTAGTCTTAATTTAGATTTCCCTGATTACTAATGAGGTTGAGTCCTTTTTCATATGTTACCATTTATGTAGTTTCTTCCATGAAATATCTGTTTGTGGCTTTTATTTTGTTCATTGTGTGTACTTTTGTCTATTTCTTATTGGTTTATAAATGTTTAAAAATTTAGCCTGATACAAATCCTCATGGCTTACTTCTGTTGAAATTATTTTTTTCCTGATTGGCAGCTCATCTCCTGACTTTCTTTATCTTGTCTTTTCATGTACAAAAGTTCTTAATTTTGATGTGGTTTACTCTGTCAGTATTTTATTTTACTATTAATATTTTTGTCTTGCTTATGAAATCTTTGCCGATTCCAAAGTATTTTCTTCTAGAAGTATTAAAGTTTTGCCTTTTACATTTAAGCCTTAAATCCATGTCTGTAGGTGATGTGAGGCAAGTATCTAATTTCTTTTTTTTCCCCATATGTATAACCAGTTGTCTCAGTACCATTTAAAAAACCTAATCATCCTCTTTTTGATATGAACTGACAATTCTGTCACAAAGTTTCATATATATGTGTTTCTCTTTCTAGAGCTTAGGCTATTTCACCAGCAATTTGCTTATCTTAGTCTCAATACCACATTGTCTTAATACTATAGCTTTATAATACATCCTTATATATGGTAGGGCACATCTCCTTATTCATCTCAGGATTTTCATAGTTATTCTTGGATTTTTGCTCATTAATGTACACATTGAATCAAGTTGTCAGATTTCTTAGTATTTGTTGGGATTTAGATCAGATTTACATTGAATATGTTTATTTTTGACATAATGGAAATGCAGCTGATTTAGGGAGCATTGATTTTTATATCCAGATACTTAAGTAGCTATTTAGTAAGATAGCTATTTGCATGAAAATCTTACACTTTGGGGGATCAGGAGGAGCATGTGCAGTGGTTCTCTTCCTTGAAAAAAATTTTTTTTGAGATAGGGTCTTGCTTTGGCTCTCAGGCTGGAGTGCAGTGGCATGATCATGGCTCACTGCAGCCTTGACCTCCCATGCTCAAGTGATCGTCCCACCTTAGCTCCTGAGTGGCTGGAGCTACATGCATGCAAGACCACGCTTGGGTAATTTTTATATTTTTTGTAGAGTCAAGGTCTTCTTATATTGCCCAGGCTGACATTGAACCCTTGGGCTCAAATGATCCTCTTGCCTTGGCCTCCCAAAGTGCTGGGATTACAGGTATGAGCCACCAAGCCTGGCCTGAAAGGTTTTGCACAATGATTTTGTTTCTTAGGGTTTTATCCGGTCTGTAAGGGTAAGACTGATCCTTACTCATAGTCTTGTTCTTTGTTACCACAACTTAGTTTCTCTTCCTCCATTCACCTTTAGGCTGATTCTTAGCAGGAAGTGAAAACAAGACTTATTGGAAAGACAGAGTAACAAAGAGAAAGAGAGAAACAGAGAGAGAACGTGTGTGTGTGTGTGTGTGTGTGTGTGTGTGTGTGTGTTTTCCATCCATCTCAACAAGCCTGGAACACTCCAACATTTCAACATTTTATTTAGATGATAACATCTTACCGTTGTCTCAATTTTGTACATCAGATAAAGCTACAAGAGGTCAAGTTACTTCCTCAGGGTCAAAAAATTAGTAAATGGTACAGTGAGACACAAACTAGCTCCATGTCTAGTTCTGTGCAGTGGTGATATAAGAATTATAAGGTTTAACAGAAACAGAATTATTGCTAATTGTCGCTGAGTATGCTTCCCTCTACACTGTAACCTAGCAATCTTCTCTCAGGCAATTAGCAGCTTTATCATGTGAAAGAGGAAGAGGCTAAAATTCAGTCAAAATCAGGTCCTCTTTGCAGAAAAGTAGTCCTGTGCAGTAGGGATGTAGAAAGAGAGTCAAGAAATAAAGCACTGTTGACTGGGCGCAGTGGTTCACGCCTGTAATCCCAGCACTTTGGGAGGCCGAGGCGGGTGGATGTGGAGGTCAGAAGTTCAAGACCAGCCAATATGGAGAAACCCCGTCTCTACTAAAAAAAAATACAAAAATTAGCCAGGCGTGGTGGTGTGTGCCTGTAGTCCAACTACTCGGTAGGCTGAGGCAGGAGAATTGCTTGAACCCGGGAGGCAGCGGTTGCAGTGAGCTGAGATTGTGCCACTGCACTCTAGCCTGGGCAACAGAGCGAGACTCTGTCTCACATATGCACGAAAAGAAATAAAGCATTGCTGGGCCTGGTGGCTCATGCCTATGATCCCAGCTACTTGGGAGGCTGAGGCAGGAGGACCACTTGTGCCCAGGAGTTTGAGGCTATAGTGAGCCATGATTGCACCACTGCATTCCAGCCTGGGTGACAGAGTGAGACTCTGTCTCTAAATAAATAAGTAAATAAATAAATAAATAAAAATAAAGCATTATATCCTCACAGTGGCTTAGCATTTGGTAGGAGTAGCAGATGTTGTACATCTTCTGACTTTTCAGAGGGTGGGTACAGGCTTCTTGTAGTCAAAAGGGACAAGGGGAGACCATTCTCCTTACAACTATAATTTACAATACTAGGGTAGAACTCAATCAAGACCCTGTTCAAGATACTGTTAGCATTCCAGACTGGATCCTCTGGCCTCCCTTCTTCTCACCTGACTCTATGAAGATGTTGTAATATAGAGTTAATGCACAGTTTGTGTCAAGGTTTTCTTTTGAACATTATCCTAGAAAAAAGGGGGATAGCGATGTTTGTGCCCACTGCTGAGTCACAGAGGCTTGAATCGAATCCCTTAGCAGCAGCCTAAGTAAACGATGGCAAATGCTACCCCAGGAAGGATTGAGGTGCTTTCTAAGTTACAACTAGATTCTTTCCCATTCTACTACTCCTAGATCCAAGTCTTGGCTCTTTCACTTTAGAGACATCCTGTTTCCTACATGGCAGTCTTCAGTGCTGTCTCTGCAGTTTCACCTTTGATGCTGCTGGGGCTCAGAAAACAATATCCCAAAATATGGCACTTTGACATGCTGAACTAAAGAAGCAGCCTCAAAGTATCTCTCTCTGACCTCTCCCCACCCTTACCCACACCTCACCCCATCCTCTTACTTTCCTGAAGCACCAGCAGGGACTCTCTATGGAACTTCCTTACCTGACTAAGAAAGATTCTTTCCAAAAGAATTGCTGGGCACGGTGGCTAATGCCTGTAATCCTAGCACTTTGGGAGGCTGAGGCAGGAGGATTACTTGAGACCAGGAGTTCGAGACCAGGCTGGCCAACATGGTGCAATCCCATCTCTATTAGAAATACAAAAAATTAGCTGATTGTGGTGGCATGCATCTGTACTCCCAGCTACTTAGGAGGCTGAGGCAGGAGAATTGCTTAAACATGGGAGGTGGAGGTTGCAGTGAGCTGAGATTATGCCACTGCACTCCAGCCTGGGTGACAGAGCAAGACTCCATCTCAAAAAATAAAATAAAATAAAATAAAATAAAAATGAAATGAAATGAAATAAAATAAAATAAAAATGCAATTGTCTTAAAACTCTCTCCCTGGGAATCTCATCAAATAACCACAAAAGATTAACTACAAAAGAAGAAACTAGGAATCCTTACCTTGCCCTGACAGACTTTTCATGTATTACTCTGAGTGCAGCTCAGAGAGAGTATCCGAGAGGATTTATCTGCATAATAAAACAACCTTTGTTCACAGTAAAGTTCTGTCCTTCACCTTCTGGCCACTGACCCCAGAGCTCAGAGGAACTTTGTCCCAGACCACTATTCTTTGGGTTCATTCATTCCCCCTGAAAACTATTTACTGCTACACCTTTCATCTCCCCTTTCTCTGTAAGGAAGGGTATATAACCATTTAGACCTTGTTGGGTTGTTGGGTAATCATCCTCCTTTAATTCCCCTGAGCTATACATGTTAAATACATTTTGTATGGCTTTTTCTCCTATTAATTTGTCTATAGTCCATTTTCAAAAAACTTTCAGAGGGTAGAAGGGAAAGCTTTTTCTTGGTCCCTACAATGACAAATTAAACAGATGAGGCTAGAAGTCTGGGAGTGCAAGGACTTCCTGGGATCATATCATTGTTTTCCCTGCTTTGATTAGGAATACTGTCTTACTAGTGCAGATCGATGGCAGTTGGTTCAGTTCAGAAAACTCACATACGGAAAGGCAATTTCCTGTGTGTCAGATTTGTGGGACCTTCACTTCCCCAAACCAGGGAGTTTAAGGGTGATTTCTCTTTCATTCACATATATAAGTCATACTGTCTAAAACATCTCCTTTCTCATTTTAGTGATTTCCAGGCTATCTCTTTAGTCAAATGGACTTATTTCTGTTAAGTTACAAATAATTGCTGCTAGGATGAATCCTGACTGAAAGAGTAATCAGTAATTCTCTTCCTGTCCATCCTCCATCAGATGTAGATAAAAATTCAATGATGATTTTAAATCTCTGTGGGTTGTTTAGGAAAAGTGGGAGAAGATGACAGAGAGATGATGGAAAGGGAATTTAGGTAATGTTGCTGTATTTACTCATGTGTTTCCTTATTCCCTTAGTCAACTCAGTTTCATAAATTACTTCAGGATCTTGTTCAGGAAGACCTTTTGATTTGTTTTCAGCCTACTCTAATTACTCCTTGTCTATGTTACTGTTCCTATTTGTACAGGACTCAGACTACTTTATCACGTGTTCCTGCTTTTTCATTTCTTTCTTTGTGTTTTTTTTTTTTTTTTTTTTTTTTTTTTTTTTTTTTTTTGAGATAGAGTCTCACTCTGTCACCCAGGCTGGAGTGCAGTGGTGTGATCTCAGTTCGCGGCAACCTCCGCCGCGAGGATCCCCAGGTTCAGGGGATCCTCTGCCTCAGCCTCCCAACAAGCTGTGATTACAGGCCTGTACCACCACACTGGGCTAATTTTCATATTTTTAATAGAGATGGGGTTTCATCACATTGCCCAGGCTAGTCTCAAACTCCTGACCTCAAGTGATCCGTCTGCCTTGGCCTCTCAAAGTTCTGGATTACGGGTATGAGCCATCGAACCTGGCCCATGTGTTCTTTTTTATAGTCTATTCATTATATACATGACATATTTACTTCCCCAATTGTGGTGTAAGCATTTTTAGAGGATGTTTACACCACAATTGGAGAAGTAAATATATCACGTTCCTATTCTATTTGTATATTGCCTTACAAAGACATTCAGATAATACATGCTTGATAATGAATACATAAACACATAACTGATTAGCATCTTCTCTTCCGTCAGTCTTTGTGTATCCTGAAGACAGCTTATATGCAAAATTAGAAGTATGGAAGTTACTAGAGTCTTTCCTGGCAGTTTCTGGATCCGTGTGTCTTGTACACAAACATTTACTTAATGACTTTAATTTATGCTTGAAAATCTTACAACTAAGTGAAAATATGTGAAGTGAAGAAAAAGTTTTTGTTATTCTAAAGAGAAAAATTAACCCAAGATATCCAATAGATAGAAAACATATAGATTAAACAAACTAAATTTATGTAAATGATAAATAAAAATAAATACAGTTTTCACATATGAATTTTTACTGTATTCATCAAAGGAGGAAGAGAAGACTTGGTTGTAAGTGATGGTCAATGGAAGAGGACTGGGAAGGGATTATTCTTTCAGAGTCAGTGAAGATTCAGTGCCAGACCAGCATTCAGTATCAAATTTTATGTGATTAATAATTTCCTTTACCTTAAGGCTTTGACCAAATAAAAGTTAAACACCAAAAGGCTTTATAGAACATTGAAATGGTGAACATGTACAGCAGATTGAACAGTCATAGAAGATGCAACCCTCTCATTCACTTTGCTTGGCATGTATATGAAAAACAGTGTTTTGGGTTCATCTTAATATGTCATTGATTTGTTTTGGCTGTGTCCTCACCCAAATCTCATCTTGAATTATAGCTTCCATAATCCCCACGTGTCATGGGGAGGGACCCAGTGGGAGGCAGTTGAATCATGGGGCCAGTTACCTTCATACTGTTCTCATGACAGTGAGTTCTCACAAGATCTGATGGTATTATAAGGGACTTTCCCCCTACTTCACTCTGTACTTCTTCTTGCTGTTGCCATGTGAAGAAGGATGTGTTTGCTTCCCATTCCACCATGACTGTAGGTTTCCTGGGGCATCCCCACCTATGCAGAACTGTGAGTCAATTAAACCTTTTTCCTTTATAAATTACCCAGTCTCAGGTATGTCTTTATTAGCAGTGTGAGAATGGACTAATACAGTAAATTGGCACTGGGTAGTGGGGCACTGCTGTAAACATATCTGAAAATGTAGAAGCAACTTTGGAACTGGGTAACAGGCAGAGGTTGAAAGAGTTCAGAGGGGCTCAGAAAAAGACAGGAGGATGTGGGAACGTTTGGAACTTCCTAGAGACTTGTTGAATGGCTTTGACCAAAATGCTGATAGTGATATGGACAATAAAGTCCAGGCTGAGGTGGTCTCAGATGGAAATGGTAATTAGTTGGGAACTGGAGGAAAGGTCTCTTGTTATGCTTTAGCAAAGAGACTGGCAGCATTTTACCCCGCTCTAGAGATCTGTGGAATTCTGAACTTGAGAGAGATGATTTAGGGTATCTGGTAGAAGAAATTTCTAAGCAGCAAAGCATTCAAGAGGTGACAGAGCATAAAAGTTTGGAAAATTTGCAGCCTATGTGGTAGAAAAGAAAAACCCATTTTCTGGGGAGACATTCAAGCTGGCTGCAGAAATTTGCATAAGTAATGAGGAGCCAAATGTTAATCGCCAAGACAATGGGAAAAAGGTCTTCAAGGCATGTCAGAGACTTCCCTGCTGTGTGCAGCCTAGGAACTTGGTGCCCTGTGTCCCAGCTACTCCAACCATGGCTACAAGGGACCAAGGTACAGCTTGAGTCATGACTTCAGAAGGTGCAAGCCCCAAGCCTTGGCAGCTTTCACATGGTGTTGGTCCTGCAGGTGTGCAGAGGACAAGAACTGAGGTTTGGGAACCTCCACCTAGATTTCAGAGGATGTGCGGAAATGCCTGGATGTCCAGGCAGAGGTGTGCTGCAAGGACAGAGCCCTCATGAAGAACCTCTGCTAGGGCAGTGCAGAAGGGATATGTGAGGTTGGAGCCCCCACACAGAGTCCCCACTGGGATACTTCCTAGTAAAACTATAGAAGAGGGCCACCATCCTCTAGACCCCAAGATAGTAGAACCACTGACAGCTTGCACCATGCACCTGGAAAAGACTCAGACACTCATTGCCAGCTGTGAAAGCTACCAGGAAGGGGGCTGTACCTTGCAAAGTCACAGGGGCGGAGCTGCCCAACATCATGGGAGCCCACCTCTTGCATCAGTGTGATCTGGATTTGAGACATGGAGTCAAAAGATATTATTTTGGAGCTTAAAGATTTAATTACTGCCCTATTGCGTTTCGTACTTGCCTGGGGCCTGTAACTCCTTTGTTTTTGCTAATTTCTCCCATTTACAATGGCTTTATTTACCCAATGCCTGTACCTTCATTGTATCTAGGAAGTAACTAACTTGGGATTTTACAAGCTCATAGACAGAAGGGACTCGCCTTTGGATGAGGTTTTGGACTTGGACTTTTGAATTAATGATGGAATGAGTTAAAATTTGGGGGGACTGTTGGGAAGGTATGACTGTGTTTTGAAATGTGAGGACATGAGATTTGGGAGGGGCTGGGGCAGAATGATATGGTCTTGCTCTATCCCCACCCAAATCATGCTTTGAATTGTAGTTCCCATAAACCCCACATAATGGGAGGGACCCAGTGGGAGGTAATTGAATCTTGGGGGTGGTTCCCCCATGCTGTTCTCGTGATAGTGAGTTCTCATGAGATCTCATGGTTTTATAAGGGGCTTTTCCCCACTTTCACTCTGTACTTCTCCTTGCTGCTGCCATGTGAAGAGGGATGTGTTTGCATCTCCTTCTGTCATGATTGTAAGTTTCCTGAGGGCTCCCCAGCCATGCTGAACTGTGAGTTAATTAAGTCTCTTTTCTTTATAAATTACTTAGTCTCAGATATGTCTTTATTAGCAGTGTGAGAACAGACTAATACAGTCATACAATTCAAAGTTGTTTCACACAATATTCTCTGACTACATATGGTCATGTCAGGTAAATTGGTGAGTAGTACTGTGTGTCATTCAGGGTCTAAAAGGAAAATGGGCTGGGCATGGTGGCTCATGCCTGTAATCTCAACACTTTGAGATGCCAAAATGGGAGGATCACTTGAATCTAGTAATTTAAGATTAGCCTGGGAAAAACAGTGAAACACTGTGTCTAAAAAAAATAAAAATTAGCTGGGCATGGTGGCACACTTACTTGAGCCCAGGAGTTTAAGGCTTCAGTGAGCTATGATTGCACCACTGCACTTGAGTCTGGGTGACAGAACAAGACCCTGTCTCAAAAAAATAAAAATAAATAAATAAAAGAAAAGAAAATTAACAGTATACCAGAGAGAATTTAATACAAGGAATGAAACAGGTATTGGAGGTCTAAGAAGCCAAAATGGGGAACTGATGTGACACAGAGATAGTATGCGTAGAAAGCAAAGCAGTGATCAACCCTAGGGTTGTAGAAACAAAGGTAAAAGTGTTGGGATGTTAGAACTCAGTAAGTTGGATGAAGGGTCACACTTAACTGGGAGACTGGCTTCTGAGAAGGAGGTTGCTGGTGCCCCCAGAACTCAGAGGAAGTACCTAGTGTAGTGGGGACTCAGACCTCTGAATAAGAGGTATCCACTGGGTGATTGATGCTCATGCCTTTGAGAGGGGGCCACGAGACTGGCTCTGAGACTGTAAGAAAAGAAAAGAAATGAAACTGGAAACAACAACCACTTTCAGAGTAAAAAATTATGGCTGAGATGATGCTAATAGAAACAAGAAACAAAATAGGAAGCAGCAAGACCTATATCCCTCCTCCAGCCTTTCAGTCTCCTTTTAACACCCCTTATTGACAGAAACCAACAAATCCAGCAAGCCAAAAAAGATGTGGTTTGCAGAGTCCTCACCTTAGCATCAAAAAGCAGATTACAGAGGGTGGGCCCATCTTTGGCCACTTCCCTACACACTCATTCATACACATCCTTCTATATAATGTCTGCTTGAAACTATGACATCAAAATATAATTTCTTATAGCATGTTTATTTATTTTGGGGTGACAAATCATTACAATAAAAAAAGGAGTTGTCCAAAAAGTGACATAACTTTTTAATAGCCCTTATGGCAAAAAGTCATTAATTGAACAGTCATTACGTGAGGTTATCAGGAACTAAAAATCGACACTCATTATGGTCATAATGTAAAGAAACTTCACAGGAAATCATATCTGTCCACCATTCATGAATAGAGGAAGTCTGAGACCTAACAACAGGAACTAGTCCAAAGGGGTAATCTGGAGCTTTATCTTTTTAAAGACGAAACACCCTTCTCCAGGTTTAACAGAGCTTGAAGTGTGAGAACCAGGAAAAGAGGAGTCAATCTCTGGGACCTTAGCTAATATCTACTTTCATGGACACCCCTACAGTCTAACTTTCATTCATTCATTTAACTATTATATATTGAGTACATAAAATATTCTAGGCACTAGAGATACAGTGGTGAATGAGACTTAATCCGTGCTCTGATGGAACTGACTCTTTTTCTTTTTCCTTGCCCAGGTTGGAGTGCAGTGGTGCGATCTTGGCTTATTGCAACCTCTGCCTCCCGGGTTCAAGCAATTATTGTGTCTCAGTCTCCTCCGTAGCTGGGATCACAGGTGTGCATTACCATGCCCAGCTGATTTTTTTATTTCTAGTAGGGATGGGGTTTCACCATGTTGGCCAGGCTGGTCTCAAACTTCTGGCCTCAAGTGATCCATTCACCTGGGCCTTCCAAAGTGCTGGGATTATAGGTGTGAGCTACTGTGCCCAGACAGTATTAACTCTTTAGTGGGTGATTACAACAATTAACAGGTAAAAAGTAAATATATAAAGCTTAAATAAAGATATCAAGAAGTAATAGGTACTACAAAAGAAAATAAACAGAAAAATGAACAGAGAATAGAAATTTAAACTAACCAGTGATAAGGGAGATGCAAGTCAAGACAATTAAACATCTTTTTCACTTCCCAAATTGGGAAAAGTATAAATTATTGATAATAGCACCTTGTAAAGGATGAAATAAAATGGATATTTTCATACATTGTCAATAGGAGTAACCTGGCAAAGCATTTCAGGGGGATATTACTTAGTAGTATAGAAACAAATTTGAATTTTGCACATTAGGTTAATATATTAAGTTGAATCATATGAAATTGCCAATATTTGACAAATTTTGGCCTAAAAAATGAACTTGAAAATAGATCAAATTAAATTATCCACACTGAAACACTAAAAGAAAAAAGAGTAAAATGTTTTCAAAATTTCAAGAACAGGGAAGAGGGAACTGAACTAAACCACAGTTTATTTTACTTTCTGGTAGCTCCGAAATGAAAGCGGCTGTTATCTACTGGTTAGATAAAGTAAGAATTTCCCTTCTACATAGGCGATGAAGGGGTGGGTCAGATAATTTCAGTTGCTCCTTTTATCTGGTTTTCTATCTCCTGAGAGAGCATCCTTCCTTTTCTGATTCTCAATCCATGTACATAACTAATCTGAGGGATCTTTACAAGCTTGTAAGTCATAGACTTGACTGTGTCTTTTCAATGTTCAAGTATTTTATTTTGTGTGATGTCTCTGGAGTTTTTTGTTTTTTTGTTTTTTTTGAGACGGAGTCTCGCTGTGTCGCCCAGGCTGGAGTGCAGTGGCACAATCTCGGCTCACTGCAAGCTCCGCCTCCCAGGTTCACGCCATTCTCCTACCTCAGCCTCCGAGTAGCTGGGACTACAGGCGCCCGCCACCTCGCCTGGCTAGTCTTTTGTATTTTTAGTAGAGACGGGGTTTCACCATGCTAGCCAGGATGGTCTCGATCTCCTGACCTCGTGATCCACCCGCCTCGGCCTCCTAAAGTGCTGGGATTAAAGGCTTGAGCCACCGCGGCCGGCCAGATGTCTCTGGAGTTTACTTGCCACCTAAAAATTGAGAATGTGGTCCCAAGCCATCATTTCTGGATATCATTTGAAGCAGGAAATGTGACAACCATTCAAATAGGAAACAATGACAATGACCATTCCCAGAGTCAACATTAGATAATGCATGGACCTGTTATATGGGCTTTGTGACGGTCAGGGGTGACAGAAATCAGGCTTCTTGGGTCCCCTCAGTCTAAGATATCATTCCAGTTGGAAAGGATCCCCAAATCATTACACTGTAGAGTCACAACCACGAAGGCATCTCTCGGATAAAAAGTGGTGGAGAATTTCTCTACACTTCCTTAAAGTCCTGAGTAAGTCTCATCCTGTCCTTTTGAGTTTGAGTCACTTTGGCAGCAGAGTCACTTTCCTGTGCTCACTCAGATTCTTTTATTTAAATCCATTTCCTTTCACTTGAAGGTTCTTGATGGAAACTGAAGCCCTTTGTTTATTAATTCCATATGACCTGTTCTTTCATGGGTAGTTAAACATTTCAAGGACACTGAAAACTACCAGATACCAAAGAGTGTGCTGTCAGTTGTGGAGGAAAGTAGGCTATGCCATCTGATTCAGATAGTTAAAGTTGGCATTGACAGTTTTATGGTAACATTCTTGATTTCCATTTGTGAAAATTTTAGCCCACTTTCTGGCCAATATACACAAATGCATTTCTCTATTACACTATGAAGAAAAATAATAAATGTTTAATTTTATATGATGCGGCTTGATTCTCTTTTACAAAGTAAAATCTGAGCATGCATGAGATTACCAGCTGGGGGTTGTTAGATTTTGAGACTGGAGTTTTTGATCTTGTGGCCTAGAACCAATTGGTCACTGGATGACTTAAGACGGAAAAGAAAAATTCTGCATTGCTAATAAAATATGTATTTGTAGTGACCTGACAGTTTCACAGTGGGGGGACTGATTTGTGCTCCAGCTCATGGCCTCATCAACTTAGTGTCAGTCAGAGCCATAGCAGTAAAATATGACTTTATATTTTTTTAAGCATTTAGTATATTTTAAAAGTTGATCGACCGGGTGCGGTGGCTCATGCCTATAATCCCAGCACTTTGGGAGGCCGAGGCAGGCGGATCATGAGGTCAGGAGATCAAGATCATCCTGGCTAACATGGTGAAACCCCGCCTCTACTAAAAATACAAAAAAATTACCCGGGCGTGGTGGCGGGTGCCTGTAGTCCCAGCTACTCGGGAGGCTGAGGCAGGAGAATGGCGTGAACCCGGGAGGCGGAGCTTGCAGTGAGCCGAGATTGTGCCACTGCACTCCAGCCTGGGCGACAGAGCGAGACTCCATCTCAAAAAAAAAAAAAAAAAAAAAAAAAAAAAAAAAAGTTGATGATACATTTCTGGTAACAGTAACTAAGCTATTTAGATAAAATATAGAAAACAAATATTCTTAAAAGCATCAAGATGATGATTAACACTGAAGAATTACGAGGCCTGAAGTAAAGGAAAAACTGGAACCCAGAGCCATAAGCAAGCAGATAAATCATTTTTTAGCTAAGGGCATTTCTTGACCTGCATATTAGGTTTTGACAGCCTTCTGTGACTAATGGGACAGACCAGAGTCTTCCCAAGTTGGGGAGTTTACCAGGAGAATAATCCTACAGTAAGGTAGGACCTTAAATTTCTATAATCTTGGGATGAAAATGAGCTATAAAAGAAACATCCCTTATGTTACGCAGTTTAAGTTCAGAGCATCTTTCACATCTTTTACTTGGTTAAAGGTGGTTCTGGGCTGGAAGTGCCCCCAGGTACTGGGCAAGAAAGCTTTCGTCGTAGATCTCAAATTATTCCAAAAGTATTTTTCCAAACACAAGATATGGCACATACTCAAAAATAATAATGAACACAAAGAAACTAAACCAGGTGTGAAAACCAGCAGACACATCAGGCAGTTGAAATCAAGCCCCCAAATATTAGATATATTAGAAAGATTGCAAAACAATGATGCCTGCATTATTCATGAAACAAAAATTTGGAAGAATTCTGCCCACTCGGATGTTTTCTTAGTTTCAACTTAACATTCAGGCTCACAAGAATCTCAGAGGCCATACTTGGCACCAGTCTAATCAGAAAGACATAGGATAAGAACTATAGCTTGCTAGCAGGACTGCATCAGGCATGATATTTCTATAGGAGCAGTCCCTGCAGCACCAGTCCACACAGTAACTAGGAGATAGTCTCTTGGCTCTCCACCCCTCACTCTCTACTTGGGGACAGCCAAGGTGCATGTGGCACCATCCTGGAGCCATTATCTCTTGTAAGAATTTAATGGAGCAGTTTCCAATGCTCATGCCAGGTGTATGCAAGTTATAGGAGTCACTGCATTCAGAGAAGCTCGAAGCCTGGCTTCTTCCAGATACTTAGTTTTCCCAGTCCAAGCGTAGTCCATCATTTAGGAGTCTTTTTTATGATATGCAGCGTTTGCTTAGTAAAATAGTTGACATTTTGTCATTAGAAGGCTCTAGGTGGTCAGAGCTAGAAAGTTAATTAAAGGTCAAATTATCATGCAGAAGTAGAAAAGGGTTTGTTAACAATTTACACACCAATTGGAAACAACAAAAAAAATGACAGAATAGATTTAGAGAGAGGCAAATGAAATTCAGAAAAAAAAAATTAAGAGCTCAATGGAAGAGTTTAACAGGAGAGCAGTCACAGGTGAAAAGAGAACTAGTAAAGTGGGAGATGGGGAAGAAGAAAAAAATTCAGAATATATAACAAGGAGAAAAAATAATATTTAATACACAAACACAAAAATATAACAAATAGAGTGAGAAAGTATTTTATTTTTAGTTAGGGGCTCAAAAGTAGAAGAGAGAGAAAATAGAGGCAATAACTGAATAGATAATATTTGAGAGTTTTCCAGACAAAATGAAACTCAAAAGTCAACAGATTCTAGAAGGCCTAACAATCAAACAAGATAAATAAAGGGAACTCCATACCTAAAGACAGAATGGTAAAACTGCAGACAATAAAAAAAAAAAAAAAAGACAAAAATAGTAAAGACAAAAAACAGGAAAGAAAGGAAGATTACGTTCAAATAAGCAGCAGCTAGACAATTGGCTGCCTTCTGAAAAGCAATAATCAAATGCAAATATCTTCAATATGCTGAAAGAAAATAACTGCCTCCTGAATTACATACTTAGTAAAAATAATCTCCAATAATTAAAGCAAAACAAAGACATGTTCAAAGAAAAATAGCTGAAACAGTTTTTCACAAGCAGACCAACACAAAAGGAAATTCTAAATGACGTTTCTCAGGTAGAAGGACCATGATTACATATGGAAATTCAGAGACATGGCAGAAATAAAGAGCAAGATAGCAGCACATATGTTGCAAATCTAAATTAACATTAACTACATAAAATATGTCTAGTCTTCTGGGGTTTAAAAATATTAATACTTAGACCTAATAAATGAGAACAGCATACATATAGAGTGAGATTAAATGGAATAAAAGTATTCCAACATCCATATATTGTCCAGGATGAGGATAAGGATATCAACTATTACTATGCTTAATAAATTAAGGATTAGCTAGACATGGTGGCTCACACCTGTAATCCCAGCACTTTGGGAGGCCAAGCTGGGTGGATCATGAGGTCAAGAGATGGAGACCATCCTGGCCAACACAGTGAAACCCCATCTCTACTAAAAAAATACAAAAATTAGCTATGCCTGTAGTCCCAGCTACTCTGTAGGCTGAGGCAGGAGAATCGCTTGAACCGAAGAAGCAGAGGTTGCCGTGAGCCAAGATGGAGGTACTGCACTCCAGCCTGGAGACAGAGTAAAACTCTGTCTCCAAAAAAAAAAAAAAAAAATTAAGGATTAAGACTGTAATTTTTAAAGTAACTGCAAAAGAATAGAAGCAACTTAAATACAATTAAAAATATATAAGGAAAAAAGTAAAGCAAAGTATGTAAAAAAGTAAAAAGATATACTATTATAACAGTTAAAAATAACCAATCCAAAACAGACAAGAAAAGAAATAGAAACAGAATAAGGAGAATAGATAGAGAAAAAATAAAGATGGTAGATTTAAAATTAATATATGTCAACAATTACATTAAATGTAAGTGGACCAAATTATCCAGTAAAAAAAAATCCTAAAATATTGCTAGACTGGATTTTAAAATTAACTATGTGCTGTATTTAGGAGTTGTATCTAAACCAGAAAGTGAGAGAAACGTTGGAAATGGAAGGCGAGAAAAGGAGCTTGACTGAAAACATTAACAAAAAGCTGGCTACATTAATAGACTCTAAGGCAAAAAACATGACATCAGAATATACCTCTTAGAGAATATAGCCATTCCTTTCTAAATACTTTTTGTGCTGACTGGTTATTATAGGTAACAATATATGTTAATCTCTCTGCACCATTTTGTTTAGACAAAGAGCTTTGGTATTTTCTTCTTCACTCTCCAACTATAAAGCTATGATAAACTAATAAATCTTTAAATATTCCTTATCTTTAAAATTTTTGCATAAGTGATTATTGTCATGTTATTTAGTGCAGTGATTTATTTTCATCCTTACTTCCTAATCTCCAAGCATTGCCAGGTACTTGAGCTTTTCCAATGTACATACATCAAAGCCAGCACAAGTCCAGAATCCACTGCCCCTGAGAGCTGATCCATGGCAATTCTTTTCCTAACATCCCCTTGGTCTCTAGGACTCTAATGACCAAAGGAAAGGGGATTGCTGTTGCTTGGCTACTATGTTGGTAGATATGATTTAAGGCTACAGTTATGTCCAGATTTACACTGTGGAAAGGTGACTCAGGATACAGTGTGGCAAATGTGTCAGAATAGACAAGACTGGCTGTAGAGAGGCCAGTTTCTGATCTGCTTATGTTAATGGAGGTGATGGATGGACCAGCGTAGTAGCAAAGTGGGAATGAGTCTGTAGAGAGTCCAATAAATTTAAATACTGTTATTCTTTGGAAATAAATTGTTGTGTTGGGAGACTGGGAGTGTTTAAAGAAGATATCAACATCTGATTTGAGCAGCAGGATGCATAGCAGTGAGGGTAAGTGTCTAGGCAGGGGTAGAAGCAGGTTTTAGTGATCTGTTGAAACACCCAGGACAGTGCACTACTCTTTGGGAGATGCTGGCTTGGGGCTGACCACTGAGTTTTGAGATAGAGGGTGGTACATGATGCTGACAGGGAACTCACTGGTATATTGAGTTTTAGCATCTGTGACTCTGAGATGCATATGAGGTCTCTTGTAAATTTTAGAGTTGAGAGTAGAAAGTACAGGTTTGTATTTTAGAGAGAGATTTGAGAATAAATGTAGCTCTGGTTGACATAGACAATATGTGAAGGTTTGTTGGCAAGAGCTAGTATGTGTCTTGCGTGTTGGGCAGAGAACAGATAGAGCCAAAGCTCTGCAAGGTCAATGTGAAGGGTGATTTCCTTGTTGGGTTCAAGTTTATGATTCAACCTGGACCTAGCTTGGCTTCTCAACTAGAGAAGAAGCATGATTCCATGTCACACACAACTCCTGTCTTTGAAAAAGTCATAATGACTCCTAGACCCAACATGTGGGGCAAACTCTCCAGATTTTTCTCTTCTGTTTAATCTTTCTAGGGAAAATTGGGGAAAGAAATATCTCTACTATTTGAACTTCGTCAAAAGACCAATATGTTAATATTTCAGCCATTAATATGTCTTTAAACCAGCTATTACACGAAAGTGTATTAACTGAGGAAACTGAATTCTCCCAAACAATGAAACATTGACTGCAAGCATTATTAATCTTTTTATATCATATATTCCTTCAAATATTTTATACATTTTAGAAAGCAGACAAATAATAGTATTATAATGATTATAAGACTGATCATTACTCTTTTACAACTGTAAAGAACTAACTCCATTGGCATTACCTTGATTCTGGCCTTTTATTTCCTCTTTCTTAATCTTCTTTTTTTGCCTCTGATATTCTGGTATAACATATTTCCTCTTTCTTCTAATTCTAATTCTGATTCTGCTTCTTATTTCTTCCCTAGATTAAAATTTTACTTACCTATGCTACCAGTTAGTGCTCCCTTCTCAGAGTCACTGAAGCAACAGTTTGAGGTTGAGGTCCTAAATTGAAGATTTAGGATCAAAAACAAGGAACCTGGATGAATTTCTGATTCATTTTTATATAGGAGTCTGTTATGCAGTTGGAAAGAGCTTTTTTTGGAATTAGAGTTTGAGCAGACAAACTCTGTCTATTTTAATATTTATAATTTTGTCTGGTAAAAGTCTTCTATGAAAACCTTGGTTCTGGATGTCTTTGTTAGCTTTTAGTCAATATTGTAAAAAGCTTCTTTTGGAACAATTTCTGTCTTTTTCAGTACTGTATTTCAATTGTTCCTCCAGGACCACACATAGGAGCTGGATTGGTGGTCCAGTGGTAGACTTTTCACCTCCTGCATAGGAGACCCTGGTTCAATTCCTGGCAATGCAACAAGTTTTGTCCTTCACTTCTCTATATTCTTTATACTTCTGCCCTACACAGCTATCCCATGTTTAAGGGCCTTGGTTGTAGAGGCTTTTGACCGGTGACAATGGTAACCCAAGTGATGGCCAATGCCTGAAGCATAAGATGTTCAGGAAATGAACTATTGATCTAGTGACCTTGCAATTAGAGTCAAAAGCCATTCCTGTAATCCCAGCATTTTGGGAGGTCAAGGCAGGTGGATCACCTGAAGTCAGGAGTTCAAGACCAGCCTGGCCAACATGATGAAACCCAGTCTCTACTAAAAATACAAAAATTTACCAGGCATGGTGGTGCACGCCTGGAACTACTTAGCATAGTTTATCTTTGACAGTGGCAAGTGTTTCTGGTAGTTCGATGCAGTTTTGAATATTGGTATGTAAAACTTTTGTTACTTTCATCTATTCTCCAGGTAGATCCCTGGAATCCTGAAGAACCATCACATCCCTGATTCGCATGCTAGACCTTGGGCTGACCGCTGGGTCATGCCTCACTATGGAGCAAGGATCAAGAAGTGAAGTCCCGGAAGGAGAGAAGCTGTGGGGAGGAGCAGTCACCTTGGTGGTGTCAGGTGTCAGCAACCCAAGGAAAGGGGAGGCATGTGGGGAGGAATCCGTGTGGAGATGAGGGGAGTGGCGGAGTCGTGGCTTTGGGCAGAGGTGGCAAGTGGACCCTCAGGCCTGTACCCTGGACGCCATGAACAGAATTAGTTAACGTTGTCACCTACCATGGCCTCCGCGTGTTCCGTAAGCCCATTCCCAAAGGGATTTCTAGCAATGTGTGTCAACAGGTGTTGACCTTTTTTTTTTTTTTTTTTGAGTTGGAGCAGTGCAACAGTGGCTTGGTCTCAACTCACTTCAACTTCCACCTCTCAGGTTCAAATCCTTACTTGGCAATACTGTGTTGAAGCCATTGAAACTGTCCCTATAAACTTTATAAAATTAATCAGGGAAGAAGGGAAGTGGAGAAACAAAAATAAATAAGCTTGCTGCACATTTGCATTACTCTTGAGGGCAGCCTGCTCTTGGACCTGCTTCCTCACAGTTGTTTGGTGCTCGTGCTAGAATCAGGCAAGCCCTAGATTATAGTTCTCCTGAACTGTTCTATAGATAACAACCTGAACATTATGAAATGTTAAGTTTTCCGTTAGAGATATTCTTTCAGATCCTGTGTACCAGTGAAACTACTGATGTCAGCTGATCTGAAGGACCCCACTGAGGAACTGACTCAGAATGCAGTTTCCACATCCTAATGATTTCATCCCCCTTCCCCTGACCAATCAACAACCTTAATATTCCAACCCCTCACCCTCCACAATCCCCTTAAAAGCCCTAATGCAGAAGTTCTTGAGGAGATGGATTTGAGGTCTACTTGTATCTTTCCCCTTGGCTGCCCTGTGATCATTAAATTATTTGTTGCAAACTGTTCTCTCAGTGTATTGGTTTATTACCGCACAGTGGGCATATGAACCTACTGCTTCTATAACACCAGAGTTGTTTTCTACTTTGTTTTAACTATTTTGGGAATCTGTGTATTTGTTGAATAAAAATTGTAATGCGATATACAGTTTCTTGTTTTTGTTTTTTGTTTTCTGTTCTCTAAAGAGGAATCAGGCTTTCAGGCAAACGATCTAGGAGACTTGATTTACAAAAATGAAAATGACAGATTACTTACATGATGAAGCACATTGAAATGGCCCATCAAGTGGCAGCAAAAATTAAACCAGGATGATCAACTTCAAGACAATATCCTAGTAAAATTATTAGATTTTAAAGATAAAACATACTCAGGTCTCCAGGCATCACTGTGGAACAAATTACAAAAGCAACTGAATTAGATGGGCACTAACATACAAGGCAAGGTAACAGTGAAGCATCAATTTCAAAAAACATGTATATAGAAAGTGCAGTGTGGCTGGGCCGCCCCAGCCCCCAGCAATGGGGTAGGATGGCACTAAAGTGAATCCAAAATGAATTAACCAACTTGCAGAGGGATCCTCCTGCCCAGTGCTCCACGGGGCCTCTGGGTGATAATTAATGACAGTCCTTGCCAAGGAGGTGTTTTCTTCCTGACCATCCACTTTCCTATGGATTACCTGTTCAAGCCCCCAAAGGTTGCTTTCACAACCAAAATTTATCACCCCAATATCAATAGCAATGGCAGCATCTGCTTCGACATCCTATGGTCTCAGTGGTCTCTAGCATTGACTGTGTCAAAATTTCTCTTGTCCATCTGCTCACTGCCCAGCGTCCCCAACCTCAATGACCCTCTAGTTCTAGAGATAGCCCATACCTACAAGGCCAACAGAGAGAAGTACAACAGACTAGCAAGACAGTGGACAGAAAAATATGCTATGTAAGTGCCTAGGCGGTTTTATGGTAGACATCATCCAAGAGAAGCTAGCAGACAGGTCTTCCCTTGAAATTCTGGGCTGTAGGCTGGGCCATTCAAAATGTTATCTGTTCTTCAAACAAATTGATATAGGAGTTAAAAAGAAATTATTTAGGCACTAGGGTAAGGAAGTCCTCGGTAAGGTTTCCCTTTTAATGAAAAGCAGCCCCCAAATAATTTCTTTTCTAACAAAGAGCAGCCTCTAAAATCGAGCTGCAGACATAGATAAGCAAGCTGGAAGCTTGCACGGGTGAATACTGGCAGCTGTGCCAATAGGACAAGGCTACCTGGGGGCTAGGCATGTTCAACATGGTGGCTCCATCTTCCCTTTTCCTTTGTAACCACGTGTACAGTAAGGAGCAAACAACATGGCACAGGTCAAGTAGAAAACACATTTGCGTAATACGAAGATTAGGGCGGGGTGGCCAGCTTCTTCCAGCACTAAGTAAATGTCACATCTGGTCCAACCAATCTTTGGGTCCTGTGTAAATCAGACACTGCCTCCTCAAGCCAGCCTATAAAACCCTGTGCACTTCACCACAAAACCAGAAGTTCCAGTCTGGCAACCCTCTCTCTCAGGAGAGACAGCTATTTTCCTTTCTCTTTCTTTTGCCTATTAAACCTCCACTCCTAAACCCACTTCTTGTGTGTCCACGTCCTCAATTCCCTTGGTGTGAGGCAATGAACCTTGGATATTTACCCCAGACAACGATGCCACTTCAAAATGTTGGTCACCCACTCTCTGCAGCTGCAGCATGTTGGTGCCATTCTCAACAATTATGGCTTAGACTATGCCACATTTTTGATGCCAAATCAGCAGCCATAGTTGTTATGATCTGCAGCCTTCTTGGTTACACTGGAATCTCTCTCTCTGCCCCAGTTTATCTGCTGGTCTTTTGGGGAGCTAGGCCCTGCACCTCTCTTCAACCCAGCCTCAAATTGTGCCACTGCTCACAAAAGTACCACACCAGGTCTTCAGCCTGGCCCCTCACCACATACCCTTTGCCTTTTAGAATTCAGTGCCATCCTGGGTAACCAGGGCAAAGCAGGATTTCCTCACACCCTGTCTGCTGCACAACCACAGCCTGAGGAGGCTCAGCTCATGCTGGAGGGAGTTGGGAACAGTGTCACTGGAAGTAAAGGCCTTGCCCTGCAGCTTCCACCAGTCTTATTCTCCATTTGCCACATGCTGGCATTTCTCCCCTCAAACAAAGAAGCAGCAAGTGGAAAATGTTAAGATATAAAGCACATAACACCCCATAAGACATAACTATGTTTTTAGAAGCAAGAGGAAAATTATGAAACCTCTAGAGGTTTGGGTTACATTTTTCCATATGATGAGGATTTTCACCACCCTTGCTCCTCCCACTAGGAGCCTACACTAAGTTCAAGTCTGAACCATTCACAGACTAGAACACAAGGAGGGAGAGAGACTCCTTGGAGGGATCATGAGGTCAGGAGATCAAGACATCCTGGCTAACATGGTGAAACTCCATCTCTACTAAAAATACAAAAAATTAGCCAGGGGTGGTAGCGGGTACCTGTAGTCCCAGCTACTTGGGAGGCTGAAGTAGGAGAATGGCGTGGACCCGGGAGGCGGAGCTTGCAGTGAGCCGAGATCGTGCCACTGCACTCCAGCCTGGGCGACAGAGGGAGACTCCGTCTCAAAAAATGAAATAAAATAAAATAAAATAAAATGCAATTTACTCATTAAAAAGAAGAAAGTATAAATTAAGGATATTATATCCAATGAAGCTCTCTTCAAGGTTCAAGGTTCAAGGTACAAGGTACAAGGGAATAGCTTTGCTTAAACTTCTCATAGGCAAGGCTCAACCAAACTATGACTCAAACCTTGACCAAATGCCCTCCTGGGCCATGGTAAGATAGGTAGTCTTCGGAGGCGTTATCGTAAGACTCTTTCTTACTCATCTCTTGTGGGGGCCTCCTTGTCTTGCAACAGGCTACCAGCAGGCAGTTTCTCACCTGTTTCTGGTAAGCCATGGAAATTTCCATCTTGCTCCAATTCCCTCAGTGGTACAACTACAGACTATAACTGCCTAGCTGCAATATAAAATTGGCCCCTTCTTGACAGAGCAACCCACCACTTGGGTTGTCATCTAGTAACCCAGTTTGGTGTCATGCTCTGGAATGATGGATGTGGGGAGCTGACAACATACTAATCTTTCTTATGCATAGATATCCCCTATTACTTATGCTGTGTGCATAAGTCCAAGTGTGAGCCATTCACAGATTTGATGCCCAACATGGGACCAGTAAGGTCACAATGCCTTCTAGGAGAAAAAACAGAAAGAACTGCATGGGGCCAGGTTAGCAGGCTTGAGAAGGGCCTCCAGGATTTGGTAGCAGATGTTCTCTCTCAGGTAGTAGGTGTGAGAGGAGAGTAACAGTCCTCCTACTGTCCTATGTGTTAGTGAATATTTGGAGGCTGAGCATTGACAAGGAGGACTTGAAACCAGCCACCCAAATGGCATTTTTTGTTGTTTAAAATTCATTGAAACTGAATGGACAGGCTGGGCATGGTGGCTCATGTCTGTAATCCCAGCACTTTGGGAGGCCAAGGCAGGCGGATCACCTGAGGTCAGGAGTTCGAGACCAGCTTGGCCAACATGGTTAAACCTCGTCTCTACTAAAAATAGAAAACTTAGCCAGACATGGTGGCAGGAGCTTGTAATCTCAGTTACTTGGGAGGCTGAGGCAGGAGAATCGCTTGAACCCAGAAAGTGGAGGTTGTAGTGAGCTGAGATCACACTACTGCACTGCAGCCTGGGCAACTCCATCTCAGAAAAAAGAAAAAACAAACAAACAAACAAACAAAAACCCAAAAAACTGAATGGACAGCCTCTTAAAACCATAAGCAATTGCAGAGTTGTGCTTCCTGTTGTGTGCCTGCTCTCTTTGTGCTCCTAATTCTTCTCTTCCCCTCTACCTGACTCAGGTACTTTAAGGAAAGAAGTCTTTCCACTGCTTCTTGATGGCCGGTCACACCTCCCTGCACTCGTTGAACTCTCAGTCAAGGCGGTACGATGTTCTCCTGGCAGGTGCTGTTGTAACTAAAGTGCATGTGTTAAACCTCTTGGTATGTGTTCCTGCAGAGTGTGAGTTCAACTGACAGAGTTTGGGTAAAACTTTCAGTAAAGGGGGGAAAAAAAGTTAAAGTTATGAGTGAAGCCTCTGAGCCAATTCAATGAATAGTTGTGAAAATGTGTCCTTGAGATTGATGAGTTACATGCTTCTACAATGAATGGTCTTAAACTGTTAGAGGAGATTCTTCTGTTCAGAGTACCATCATGAGTAAAAAAAGGGCTAATGGGGCAAAAATCCCTTAATATTTGCCACCAATGAATGGGTCAGAATTTAGCCTGAGTGCCTGTAGCCTCTGATGTCTAAGTTTCACCGTATAAATAGTGTCCTGTTGGTTGGCAAGTCAAAATTTTAAAACTCAACTTCTCTGACTGCAGTGTTATCACATCTCTGCTGGTAGGAGTGACTGATAAACCCCACCAAAATCAATAGCTTGCTTGCCAAGTAAAGGTTCTTGGGACTATGCCAGTGAATTCACAATGTTCAGTTCCTCTGGCAGCCGAAAGGAAGACAAAAAACTAAAAGCTACTGCCTCTCACAAAGTAAAAGACTCGATTTCTGATATAGAAGCCACGATTGCATGTCAGATTTGTAACTCCTGCCAAAGTTTGGCCTGTTTGTTTTGGAGAAAGTATTATTGCTTCACTGCTTTCTGGCTTCCATACTTTTTGATAAGGTACCTATGTTATGGTTACAATTAGAAAATTACAGAAATAATACTCAACAATAACCTTCATTTCCTTTAACCTGAACTCTCCAAAATAAACGGTACTTATAATTTGTTGTATATAATTTCAAAAATGGTGGAATCAGAGTACTAACTGATAATGTCTGGCCAGAGGACCAAAAAATTGCCAAATCTCATTCTGCCAATAACCTAGATTCTCTGGTGGATGTGGGGACTACTATAAAAGATATATACATAGATAAAACTGACAAGGTATAGATAATCACAATTTACGGCAGGGCTTGTGCCACAGTGGAGGGAATTCCAGTAAACCCTATCAGAGGATAAGGCTCAGTTCAAGGCCTTAGGGCTTTTTCTTCTGTCTAAGCATAAAGCAACCTTTTATCAAACTTCTCCAAATGAATCTGATGACTGCAAGTTCTGAGAAGAGAGAACCAGAAAGAAGTCACATGGAGTGGGGATTCAAGGTTAGAAGCTCCCCTTAACACCAGCCAGGTTGCCAGTTTTGATGCTCTGGTAGAAAAGGGGCAGTAATAGCCACATCCCTTTGTACAATATACTAAGTCCCCAAATAGTAACAAACAAGCTCAGTACCTGTCCTGGTACGTGAAGAATAAGAAGAGAAAACCTAACCTGAGTCTAGGTTTCCTCCTTGTTATTAAGGATTGGGGGAGAAAGAGAGCAGAGAATTTGCCTTTTTTACACAATTATTTCATTCCAATTTTCTGATGTCACTCCAAGTAATGCTAAGGGAGAAGTTTATTAGGCAAGTCTTTCAAAAGTCTATTTTCTTCCCATTTTCACTCCTTTCATGTATCATGCTGGGCCAGGAAATGGACAAGTTAGTTGGCCAATGAAATGCCATTTTAATATTACAGCATAGATATCTGAAGTATGTGACACCACGCCATAAATTCAGTTATCCTAGTGCTACACTATCTGAGAGGTTACCAACACCTTCCCATTATCTTTAATTTACCTTTTGAAATCACATATGGTTATATACATATATACACACACACGTATACGTATACACATGTATACGTGTGTGTATGTATAGTAATATGTATTACTACATAGTTGAATGTAACTCTTCAGGAGTGTTATACAGTGGGCAACACATTGACAGCATAAGCCAACTAAATCAAATGTGAATAATGTAAGATGTGAAACATTATTTTATTATAATTTATTACTAAATTATTATTAAATTTTTCTGAGACAAAGATTTATAGGGAAATTGATGGTCCAATAAAGAGACTTTCCTCCACTAGTGTCTTTTTCAAAATAAAGTGGCCATCAAAATGAAAATTAAATTATGAAAATTTAAATCAAATTTAAATTTCATCAAAATAAAAATTAAATTATTAAATTATGAACACAAGCCCTCTCTGGTTTTGAAAACTCTGCTTTGGTTCCAACCAGCCTTAGGTCTTCAGGTGCCCTTGCCTTTATTACTGGTTTATTACTGGTTTATTACTTTATTACTTTATTATTTGCTCTGCCAGCACACCCAAAGATGGGTTTTGGGACCCTTCTGTGCACCAGGTGTCCCAAGGGCCTAAAGTCTCAAGCAAAACCATGAGACTATCCAAGGAACAGCACCACATTCACAAAATTTAGACCCAGGGAGAACACTGTGAGCAAAAAGTCCAGGCTTACATTTTTATTACATTTATTAAATTATTTTTCTATTATGACGAATCTTACCTGGAAGAAAAGGATAGATGCCAAAACAGGAGAGAACAGAGAGACTATTGAATTCAAGTTTACTGAAATTCTGGGAAGTTCTTCCAGCTTTGCCATCTCTTGCGGATTTATAGTTTAAGGGGAAACTATGAAGAAATCCTTTGATGATAAATATAGCTTAACATTATGTCTAAAGGATTAATACTTTCTAGCGTTGGTTTTAAATGCTGGGGAAAAGATACAGTGTCACACACCTTGGGGCATGTAATTGGTGCTTATACGTTGGTGGACTGTATAAATCGGAATCTTAAATTCACACTAAATTTCACCTAGCAGTTCCACTATTTGGAGTTTATCCTAGATAAATAGCTTAAATTTTAGGATCGAAATTAACTCCATTTCTCCAGCAGCCTTGGAATAGTTGAGCCACAGCGGTGGTAGATGGCAAACACAGGAAAGAACAATACCACACAGTGAGGCCAATACCTCGTCGTACCCTAATCTGGAATCAACTCGTCTAAGCGGTGAAAGCGCCCAACTTTAGCCAATAGACTACCAGGAAACCACAACGCACATTTTTTTTTTTTTCTTTTCTCCTTCAATTGTTCCAGCAGAAACTACGCTGACATTGACCTCTAGAAAGCTCCATCTACCCTTCCTGGCGCCACCTGCACATCCAAGGAATAGTCCCAAAAGGCCGTCCTCTCCCTGCTTTCTGCAAGTTGCGAGCCCACACGCGACGTGTCCAGCCAGTGGCGCTCTCCTTTCCGTCCAGCCAGTGGCGCTCCCGGAACACTTGCCAGGTCTGCAAGTCCCGGAGCGAGTTGCAGCGTCCCGGCCGCACCTCACCACCTACCTAGAGATGCACCTTTGCTAGGCCGCAGCGCGTGGAGAGACTGTCGCGGGTTGTCGGGGCCGGAGCGCACCAGGTTCCCGGGAGGAGGCTGGAGCTGGGAGGCGCCTGGGGTGAGACCGTGGCACCCTCAATATCATAAAGGACTCAGACTCCTGCATTCCCGACATCATAAACAACTCAGACGGATGCGGAAACCGAGACGGCCTGGATGGAAAACTCTTTCAAGGAAGACCCCAGAGCCCTGAACGGAATTCCGGATATTTTCTCTACAACTTACTACACCTGCCTTTTCCCACGTTAGTTAATGGCAACTCCACCCTCCACACTTTCAGGCCAAAAACTGGACGCAGGTCTTTCTCTCACGACCCACATCCGATTAGTTAGTAAATCATGTTTCTTTTTTTGGTTGATTTTTTCATCTTTCTTCCCTGCCTCCATTCTTTCCTCCCTTCCTTCCTTCTTTCCTTCCTTCTTCATTTTTTCCTAAACAAGCTAACACAGGATCATGTTTCTTTTCTGGTTAATTGCAGATTTTGATCCCCACAGCTATTGTCTTTCTTGGTCTCTGAATTTTGGCAAACGACAAGCAAGGCACAGAGATCGCTTCAACTCGCTACCAGACATTAGGGTTTTAAGCGGCCACTGGACTGTGGCCCTGCAGGTCAAAATCGGCCTCTCTAGGCCTGTCTTCTTGGGGACCAGTGGCAGGACCCGGTCCTCTCCGCGCGGCTTTTCTCCTCGGGTCCGCAACCCTGCACCTCTTTCCTGTAACCTGCAGCGAAGCTCGGCGGGGGACCGGGTGTTCAATTGGCGAGGAGTTCTCCAGGCGCAGGTGCGGGTGTGCGGGGACGCGCGTGGTGAGTCTGCAGTTCCTGCCGGCTCCAGCAACGTCCCGGGTCAGTTCGAACTCCGAAGGCGCCAAGGCAGGAGGGACCGGTAGGCGAAGGGCAGCCGCACTCTTGCGCCCTGTTTCAGCCCTCTAGTCGCTGTTGAATGGAGTTTCCGTCTCTAGTCTCAGCCAAAGCAGGCAAGGCGGACAATCTCGGCTTGGCAATCAGTGAGTATACAGTCCCTTCTCCGCCCCGTCGGGCGCTTGAACTTGTGCCGTTGGATTGTTTCTCCCCAAGCTTTCTATGAATTCCAAGCATGTAACTGATAACTATTTAAAAACTGCCCTTACCTGAAGAAAGAATACTTTAAAGTCTTAGCAAAGGAAATGTTCTAGATGGGTTTTAAGTCGAGGACTTTCAAGGGTGGGAAGAAAACGAAAATCACTACATCAGGGAACACAAATACTGTTGAGAATGTCTCACACACACACCAACTACACACTTCAAGCAGGTAGGTTGTACACTTAGGTTGGGCCCATCCTATTTTAAGTGTATTGTTGGTGGACTTTAACCTGAGTCTAGGATGAATATTTTAATTTTGTTTTTAATTTAAATACACATTCCAAAGAATATACAGAAAGCATATAAAGCCCACCTTATACCATTTTAACAAAAATGGCAAAAGAGATAATATGTGAATGACAGCCTCATAAAATGGTCTTTAAGTACTGGTTGTTTCCACTAAAGTTTTTCTTCCTACACAGAACAGAAATTGCAAACCAAATGTTGTACTTCATGCTACTAAGTAACAGGAAAAAAAAAATTCTGTGGCAAAAAAAAAAAAAAAAAAAAACCACATTGAAAATGAACTTTTTTCCAAGGAAAATCTAAATTCATTGCTGAATGTTGCAGGTATCTAGATCACCTCTAGATCAGCTCTTAAGGCAACTGGAGATTTATTTTCTCCAGAGAGTGCAACAGAGGATCTTTGGCTAAGGGGTCAACCATTGTTTATGAGAGATGTGTCCTCTAGGGAAATGAGGGAGATTAAGTGACAGCATGTCTTGATTTTCATGGTGGCACCACAGGATGTACACATTTCAGGTTTATTGAGTTGTCAAACCTGGAAGACTTACTATTAAGCTATTTATTACTATAAACAAAACAGTGTGAACATGGCAAAAGGATACACATATTGATAAATGAAACTGAAGTGAGACACCTAAAACAGATCCTTGTTATATGCCCAATTGATTTTTTTTTTTCAAAAAAGGCACCAAAGCAGTACAATGGGGAAGAAGAGTCATTTCAGCAAATAGTGCTGGACCAACTAGATATCTCCTAGTGAGGAAAGAAATCTCAATCCCTACCTCACAACATACACAAAAGCTAATTTGAGTTTTATCACAGAACAAACCATGTAATCTATAAAGTTTTAGAAGAAAATGCATGAAAATGTTGTTATGACTTGGCAGAAAGCAAGTATTTTCTAAATATTACACAGAGAAATAGGTAAAACAGAAAAATGATAAATTAGACTTTATCGATATGAAATGTCTTTTCATCCAAAGACACCATTAAGTAAATGAAAAAGCAAGCCATGGACTAGGAGAAAATATTCACAAAACGTATTTAACCAAGAACCTGTATCCAGAGTATATAATTAGCTCCTGCAATTCAGTATTAGAAATGGAAACACTCATCTTAAAAATGGGCAAAAGCTTAAACAGACATTTCAGACAGGAAAATATACTAGTGGCCAGTCAGTTCATAAAAGAGTACTCAATATCATTAGTTGTGAGAGAAATAAACTTAAACAAGATTGAGATACCACTCCACCATTTTAGCATGGCAAAATTATAAAGTCAGAAAACACCAAATCTTGGTGAAGATGTGGAAAACCTAGAACTCAGACATTTTTAGAGGGAATGTAACATGTTATAATCACTTTGGTTTGACAGTCTCCTATAAATTTAAACATAAACATCTTTTTTTTTCCTAGCAATTCTTCATCTAGATATTCTTCCAAGAGACTTTAAAACATGTACACACACACACACACACACAAATTATAACAGGAACGTTCATAGCAGCTTTATTCACAATACCCAAAACTACAAACAACCTAAGTGTCTATTATCAGGACACTGGTGAATAAAGTGTGGTATACTCATTCAATGGAATACTGCTCAGCAATAAAAAGGAATGAACATCTGATATACTCAACAATGTGAATAAAACTCAGAGACATTATGCAGAAAGAAAGAACTGGACATAACAGTGGGCATTCTCCATGAGTCCATCTACAGGAATTCTTAGAAGCAAAACTAATTTAAGATGCAAAACATCAGCACAGTGGCTTTCAAAAATAATGCAGAGGAAAATGACAATGAGGAAGATCATTCTGCTTGATTATTAATTAATCATCAACCATATCCAGACACAGCTAACAATGGCAAAATGAATTAGACTACTTTTTTCTTTTCTTTTCTTTCTTTCTTTCTTTCTTTCTTTCTTTCTTTCTTTCTTTCTTTCTTTCTTTCTTTCTTTCTTTCTTTCTTTCTTTCTTTCTTTTTTTGAGATGGAGTTTTGCTTTGTTGCCCAGGCTGGAGTGCAGTGGTGCAATCTCACCTCACTGCAACCTCCAACTCCTGGGTTCAAGCAGTTCTCCTGCCTCAGCTTCCTGAGTAGCTGAGATTACAGGTGCCTGCCACCATGCCCAGCTAATTTTGGTATTTTTAGTAGAGATGGGGTTTCACCATGTTGGCCAGGCTGATCTTGAACTCCTGACCTCAAGTGATCTGCCTGCCTTGGCCTCCCAAAGTGCTGGGATTATAGGCATGAGCCACCACACCTGGCCTAAGACTACTCTTACTAGCTCCATTTTATAGAAGAAAGAATGGAGGCACATAAAGTTTAAGTTATTTATCCAAGGCCACACAGGGGCAGAACTAGATTTACAAACCAGAATACAGGTGTGGTTTGAGCACAGATCAGACCCAGTCTTTCTTCTTCTTGTGCTCTAATATCTTGAGCGCAGATTAGACCAGGTCTTTCTTCTCCTCAGTTTTAGGTCTTTCTGGTTTTCTCACCTTGTAGGGGTGAGAAAAGGAGAGAGAAGAAGGGAGAAGGCAAGAGAGGGAGGGAGTGAGGGGTGGAAGCACAAGGATCTATAGCTGTCAAAGAGCACAGCAGGAAACTACTGTAAATGTTGTTACATCAAGGGTTATACAAGTTTCCGGGAGACTGAACTGTTGGTCTGCAAGTTGTGGATTTTATAGTGGTTAAGCATTGTGCTGAGATCAGAAAATGAAATTAAGAAGAATTATAGATTTAAAAATAAAAATAAAAACACACGTTTCTGGAAGAAAATGCAGGAAAATATATGCACAATTGTAGGGTAGGAAAGGTGTCTTAGAGGTCACAAAAAAATAAAATTGGATTTCATCAAAATTAAAAACTGCTACTCATCAAAAAATTACCACAAGAAAGAAGGCAAGCCTTCTTAAGACTGGGAGAAGATATTTGCAGTATGCTTATTTGAAAAATAACTCAGATATTGAATATTTAGAGAGAACTTTTAGACATTAATAATAAAAGCCAAGCTATTTAAAAATGAGCAAAATACATGAATAGGCTTTCTTCACACACACAAAATTTCTAAATGGCCAAAAGACATAAGAAAAAAATGTTCAAAATCATTACTTATTAGGGAAACACAAATTAAAACTTCAGTGATGAGCTACTTTTATGCAATGCTATGGTCTGAATGTTTGTGTGTCTGCATCCCCCCACCAAATTTATTTGTTGAACTCCTAATCCCCAAGTTGGTGGTAATAGGAAGTTTAGGCCCTTGGAAGCTGATCAGATCATGAGGACTCTGCCTTCATGCATAGGATTAGTATCTTTATAAAAGAGGCTGGAGGGAGCTTGTTTGCCCTTCCACCGTGTGAGGACACATGGAGAAGGCACAGCCTATAAACCAGAGAGTGAGCCCTCATCAGACACAAAATCTGCTGGCACCTTGAACTTGGACTTCTCAGCCTCCAGAACTGTGAGAAATAAATTTCTCTTGTTTGTAAGCTACTCGGTTTAAGGTATTTTAACAGCTTGAATGGAAGAATCTTGAAAGACAAGAAGTACTGACAAGAATGTGGAGTAACTATAACTCTCGTTGCTGGTGAGAAGGTAAAATAGCACAACCACTTTGGACAACTGTTTGGCAGTTTATAATAAAGTTAAATTTAGACCTACTCCATGACCTAGCCACTCCACTTCAAAGTATAAACAAACTCAAGAAAAATGAGTGCACATGTCTACAAAAAGAATCGTACTAGAATATAGCAGCTTTGCTCATGAGAGCCAGAATTGGAAATAACCCAGTCAACCACACAGAATTAATTGTCATTAATAACACCAAAATAATATACTCAAAACATGGATGCATATCAAAAACATTATGCTGCATGAAATTAGAAGTTAGACACAAAAATGTATATTCATTTATGTGAATTTCAGAAACAGTCAACATTCATCTGTGAAGATAGAAATCAGAATGGTTTGCCTAAGTGAAAGGAAGGTAGGTGGGAATCTACAGGAGGTTATTGACCTTTCTGGGCTGATGGAAATTTTCTATAACTTGATCTAGGTGATGGTTACATTTCTATGCCCTTAAGATTTGTGCATTTTACTGTTTGTGAATTATACTTCAGTAATGTAGTATAATTACATTAAACTACCAAAAAATCGGGTGGGGGAAGTGGAGGATGGCATCCAGTTTAGGTTCTATTACATTTATTGGGTTTTACATTATCAGATTTTATTGTAAAGTACCCTGTTGAATGAGAACTCATACCAAGCTCATTGTCATTGCATCTAAAAAGGCCTTACTGACCTTTGAAATATCTCAGCCAGAAAAATGGTTATTACCACACCATTACATCAGTTGAAGCTACAGACAAGGCTCCTGGAGAGTCAGGGCTCTTTACCTTTTGAGATGGTTCCTGCACATGCTCAGACACACGGCCCCTTCTAACCTTCCCCAAAGACTCTGCCCTAGGTCAGTGCACTGTGGGGGTTTCCTTCTCTTGTCCTGACTGTGCTGCAGGGAGACACAGCCCTACTCTCTGACCACAGCTACTGGGTGCAGTTGGTAAGGGGATTTAAAAAGTGAAACTGTAACACATACCAAATCTTGCCAAGAAGGAAGCCAGATGCTACTGCGGCTCCAATTCCAGCCAAGGTTGCTTCGGCCACAACGAAGAGTGCTAACTGTTATACTATCATGGTGCATCATAAACCTGGGGTTGCCAGTGGGCTGCTTTTAATATTTTTGATGCAAAAACATCCACAATATTTTCCTGTTTTGCTCTTGGATAGCTACAAGTTCTTGTGTTTTTTTTCTCTTTCATGTTCTTTTTCTATTTCTTCCCATTCAAATACATGACAAAAACAATTCTTATCTCTCAGGATCCAGGCTTTGCCTCTGCACAAGTCTCCTGGGAGGTCTCATTGTCCCTGCTGTTTCCCTCTTCATGTCTCCTTTGGTCCCTGCCCCTTTCCTGATCTTGCCCACTGACCCCACAGACCCCTTAGATCTCAGATCTGTTGAGAGCCAGGAGCTGCAGCAGCGCAGATGGTGCACTCTAGGCCCCTTTGTGGCCTACCCCATGGGACATTGCACACTTGGAAATCTGTTGACCAGCATAAAGCCTTTAAAAAAAGAACTCCCCACTTTGAAAAAAACCTTTCATTTATTTTCCACTCTCAGAATTTTCCAAAGGACTAAAAGCTTAAAGATGACAAAGTGTGAAAATGAAGGCCAATCAAATGAAAAAGCAATGGTTATTTATTCTGACACTAGGGCATCAGCCAGCGGCACTTGCATTTTGACGGAGCCTAGAAGGCAGGCAGAGGAGTGGGACAGCTTTAGAGCTGAGGAAAGGGAAGGCTTCAGGTGTGCCCTGATTGGAGGCTGTTGGTGTGGGGGAGGGAGGCTAACTAGAAGGGGGACATCCTGTGTGCTTGGTTATGGGTGCATATTTGGCTTTCCCTGGTTCGTCCTAAGTTGCAAGTGGGAAGATAAATTAGGGAAAGTGTCAGTTACTAACCAAGCTCTGGCCATTTGGAGCCGATTGTTATGGAAGTTATTGTTTGTTACTACAGATAACTGCTCCCCGTGAGTCTGACTTATATAATAGCAGGCTGGCTTCCCCGGTTGTTTGTAGATAAGGAAATTGATTTCCTGTACAGGTGGCCCCTGGTAGTGGATCAGAATTCTATTTTTACGTATAATCCGGCCACTGTCCGATTGTATATTCAGTCTCTCAAATGTATTATTAATTCAACTAGTCCTAATTGAGCGCCCTGGGCGTTTCAGCTTCCCTGGGGCCCAAGTCGCTCTAACAGGAGTCGCGGTCCCCGCGTCTCCGGAGGCGCTGGCTTCTGAGTTAGGTGAGGGGACAAGACGGAGCGCGGGGCGTTTCGGAATCACCCAACGCACAGGTTTCAAACTTGACAAACAAGTGGATTCGTCGCTCTGACTGCTCAGGCTTTCCGAGGCTTTGGAGATTACCCAGTCATTTTGCAAAAGGTGCATGGTGTTAGCTAGCGTTTAGTGACAGCTTACTCCCTTTTCGAATGAAAGCAAAAGCTTAGCTGTGTCTCTGTGGCGCAATCGGTTAGCGCGTTTGGCTGTTAACCAAAAGGTTGGTGGTTCGACCCCACCCAGAGGCGTCTGTACCCTTTTATAAGTCCCAAGGTGGTCTGCTCCCTTGAAGACTACATACCTCACTTCCCCTCCTGTCATCTAGTGGCTGCTTCTCATCCTCCAAGAAGGTCTCTGCCTGGGAAGAAATGTAGTTGGAGGGTACAGAAGTTCCTTGGACTAGGGAACAAGAGAAACTGTGTGTGATCTGTTCAGGGCTTCTGGGTGAAATCTTGTTTCTGTTTGTCTGTGCCCTTGGGCTGTTGACAAGCTATTTGTACCTCAATATTTTTTCAACTGTAATATGAGGATGGTAATAATACCTCATTTGCAGGATGTGCCTAGATTTAATAATTGCTCGATCAATAATGTTATCAGTAGAATCAAGATTATTATTGCCCTCTGCATTATTTTTGATGAAGGCATTTCTTCTTTTGTTTATTCCATCATCTAATCCTTTACATGTTGTTTTTGAAATTAAGTTGGTTCCATGATTTTCCTGTAATCTTATCTACTCAGGAGGCTGAGGCACAATAATCACTTGAACCTGGGAAGCAGGGTTGCAGTGAGCCAAGATCATGCCACTGTACTCCAGCCTGGGCCACAGAGCGAGACTCCATCTCATACGCACAAACATACAAAATAAAATAAAAAATAAAAGGAGTGTTGCCCTCCTGACTTAACTAAGGGGAGGTACAACAGGTGACATGAGGGACATTGAGCAGTAGGGTATCTCCCCATCTCTTCAGCTAAACCTTCAAGATATTTTGTATAGCTATAATTTGTTTCTGTGGTGAGTAGGTCTGGAGAAGACCAGGCTAGAGTCACCTCTTTTTTTTTTTTTTTTTTGAGACGGAGTCTCGCTCTGTTGCCCAGGCTGGAGGGCAGTGGCCGGATCTCAGCTCATTCCAAGCTCCGCCTCCTGGATTTATGCCATTCTCCCGCTTCAGCCTCCCGAGTAACTGGGACTACAGGCGCCCGCTACCTCGCCCTGCTAATTTTTTGTATTTTTTAGTAGAGACGGGGTTTCACCGGGTTAGCCAGGATGGTGTCGATTCCTGACCTCGTGATTCACCCGTCTCGGCCTCCCAAAGTGCTGGGATTACAGGCTTGAGCCACCGCGCCCGTAATAGCTTTGTGCCAAGCAGCTTTCACAAGGGAAGAAAAACGTTATTGGTGTCTGATATTTATTACTCCACTCTTTCCTCTGTAAATGGCAAGGGTGAATTAGTATGCTATCTATATTAGTCAAGGTTCTCCAGAGAAACAGAATCATCTATCTATTATCTATTTTTATTGATTTATTTTAAAGAATTCGCTCACATGATTGTGAAAGTTCGAGGCAGGGAGGCTGGAGACCCAGGGAAGAGTTGTTATGCAAGTCCTAAAATATTCTGTTGGTAGAATTTCCTCTTCTTCTAGGAAGGTCAATCTCATTCCATTCAGGCCTTCACCTGATTGGATGAGGTCCACCCACATGACATAGGACAACCTGCTCTACTCAAAGTCTACTAATGTAAATGTTACTCTCATCCAAAAGACCCTTTCTCAGAAACCTCTGAAATCATATTTGACCACATACCTGGGCACTGTGGTCTAGCCAAGTTAACACATAAAATTAACCATCACACTGTCTCTATATTATTCCTTGACAGTTTTTCTTTTTTCCTGCTATTTCCACAAAGATTTGCCCACGTGAGACATATCATCACAGCTAATAGAATCCTGCACCTTACGGGCATTCCATGTAGACCTGTAATCTCAGAGTTATTGGCATATGTTCCCTCAGTTCATCTGTTGAATCTCATGAGCAGAAATTGAGCTATTTGACTTTTAGACACTAAATGTAATTCTTAGACAAGTATTTTTTCTCTCTCCCATTTGTACATTGTTGACTATTTTTTCCCATCAGTGATCAATATGGAATTCTGTTTTTGATTTTATGAAATGAACATCTGGGGATAGTGGTTAACAGGAATACATTATCTGTTAGGTGGTAGCTGACAGCTTATCTAGTCTGTGAGTCTTTTTGGATTGGCTATTTGTTTGTCTTGAGGTTCTTAGTATTTCCTAGTATTTGAGTCTGCAGTGTTGGGAAGTGGTTCACATCTTATCTATCTAATACTAGATAAAATCCTGTGAGTCCAACAGGTGTCAATATCTGCAAAAGTGGAATATCTTTTGATCTACTATTGAGTCACATTTGATCCACAGGATGATCTCCATACACAATGATTTTCCCTAAGAACTCTGACTTCAATATATTGCTCTAGCTAAAGGGGATCTTGGAACAGAAAGAAAACTGAATTTCTGGCATCCAATATTCTACTTTCTTAGACTAAAGTTCCTAAACCCTATACCCATTAATTTCCCATTCTTCCCTCCCTATCCCCTGGCACAACCACCTTTCTATTTCCTGTCTCTAACGAATTTAACTACTCTAGGTACTTCATATAAGCAGAATTATGTAGTATTTTTCCCTTTGTGACTGGTTTATTTCACTTAGCATAATGTCTTCAGGTTCATCTCTGTTGTAGCATGTGTCCGAATTTCTTTTCTTTTTTAAGGCTGAATAATATTCCATTGCAGGTATTTGCCACATTTTGTTTATTCATTTACCTGTTGTTGGACACTGGGGTTGTTTCCATTCTTTAGCTATTGTAATACTGCTATTGATGTAGGTGAACAACTATCTCTTTGATTCCTTGCTTTCAGTTCTTTTGAGTATATATTCAGAAGTAAAATTGTTGGATCATGTGATATTATTTTTAATATTTTGAGTAACCACCATATGGTTTTCCACAGTAGCTGTACCATTTTATTAGGTTGGTGCAAAAGTAATTGCGATTTTTGCTATTAAAAGTAATGACAAAAACCACAGTTACTTTTGCACCAACCTAATACATTCCCAACAACAGTGCACAGGGGTTTCAATTTTTCCACATCATCACCAACACTGGTAATTTTCTTTCCCTCTTTTTAAAATAATAGCCATCTTGTAGGTCTTACTTTTAATTTCCATTTTCTCCTCGAAATCTTGCACACTGAGCAAGAAGGAGGGAATGTGCGTCTTAGTGAGATCTTCTTAGTTCCCACCAAGCCTAATGGCTCAGAGCAAGGGTCTGGATGAGTCCTGGCTCTCAATCTCATAGAGATGATGGGACCCTTGGAAAGGTAAGTTCAGTCTTTCAGTGCAATGTTCTCACCTGCAACAAGGGGTTATAATAATCGACACTATCGACTGGGCGCGGTGGCTCAGCCTGTAATCCCAGCACTTTGGGAGGCCAAGGTAGGCAGATCTCCTGAGATCAGGAGTTTGAGACCAGCCTGGCCAACATGGTCAAATCCCATCTCTACTAAAAATACAATAATTAGCTGGGCAGGATGGTGGGGGCCTGTCAGCCAGCTGTTCAGGAGGCTGAGGTAGGAGAATCGCTTGAACCCGGGAGGCAGAGGTTGCAGTGAGCCAAGATCACGCCACTACACTCCAGCCTGGGTGACAGAGAGAGACTCCATCTCAAACAACAGCAGCAACAACAACCACCACCAAACAAAAAAAATCAACACTATCTTGTAGGGTTGTTACTTGGACTAAACAAGTTACTAGACAGTAAAACACTTAGGAACCATGCCAGTCATATGATAATGCTCTTGAAACAGTTATTATTATTATTATTATTATGCCTTTGTTTTCATTTCTAACTGTGCCAGTGAGAACTTTCAACATTCCCTAAAATAAATTAGAAATGTTCAATGGTTTAGTTGACCTCTTCTCCCCACATTAATGGCCAGGTGTCTGAAAAACTGGTTACTTGAAGGATCTACTCAAAGTGCAGACATAGAATTCTATAGGAGGATTCTATCCCCTACAGGATCTCTGTTAGTGCACCAGGGGACCGGATCCAACCTTAGCAAATTCTTGGACCTTGGGCAGGCATGATTGTTTAGTTCATGGTAGACAATCTTTTGCACTTGATTCTAGCAAGAGCCTTTAATACCCATTCAGACTTACCTAAGTATTACAAGAAAAATGCAAGTATGTACCTACCAGTGGCCTCTTCTCTTTTTTTTTTTCTTCAGAAATCAAGGTAAGAAAATTTGATTTACCTGGAATTTGTAGATTTCCTCTTTCAGTTACAATAGAGTTTTGTAGCAAACCAGCACTCCCTTTGAAAAGAAGTAGATAAAATCTTGTTTAAAGGAATACTGTTTGAAGTCTTTGAAAAGCTAGGACCCACAGGGCCAGCTACAGAACGGGAGTGGAGAGAGAGGGAGAGAGAGAGAGAGAGAGAAAGAGAGAAGATCATTGGAATTAAACAATTTTTCCCCTCAGGGCATTTGCTAGTTCTTGGCAAGGGACAAGAGGCTGAGAAGCTGGGGAGAGGGCAGTGGTTAGGAATCAGAGAAAACAGCAGCACTTTAAGTAACCTCATGGGGTTGGGGAATGGGTAGACATGTGAAGCTGTCCTGGTATTCTGACTTGAAAAGCCAAGATTCTAGAGTGAATTGAGATGTGAACTGAACATTTGGTAAACGTTTTCCCCTCAAGGCATTTGTGAATTCAGCTCTGTGCTGGTGAGAGGCTAGCAGAGAGTGGCTGAAAGCAGTTTGCATTGGTAAGGATGCAAAGGAGACAGAAATTAAAATTCAGTACCTTCTAAAAAAATGGTGCCTCTCAGATTGGGAGCCCCAGAAGTCTATAGCCTAGGAATGTGGGCAAACCAGATATAGACTGAGTCTTCCCATCAGTGCAAGCAAAGGTGGGTGGGATGGGAGTTTGGAAGGTAAAAATTGACTTCATATTAAATGAAACCCCTACACATTGCTACTGCAAGGGAAAGGAAGCAAGTATCGCATTGAGATATATTATTTATTATGTATTAAAAGGTAATACAACATGATACTAAATTTATTAGTCATACTTAGATGATCATTCTCCAGTTGTAGGCACTATACTCTTGAAAGAATGTAGGAAGTGAAAACCTGGAGAGTTCCTAAAAAGGAACAGTAAGAATCAGTAGAAGTTAAAAAAAAAAATTAAGGAAAAGCCACAAGAATTGTTTTCATTGAAATTGTCTGCTGAGAAAACGTTTTGATGTTTTCAAGGAGAGGTATACTTAGGTTATTTTACTGTGGTTAGAAATTGGTTGACAATATAAGCAAAAGGGTACACAAACATTAGAGCTGGCTGTTGAGGGGTGGCCTCCACTGATATAGAGACCTCCAGGGTGAAACAGGCAGCCTTGCATTGATTGTGGCTATCAGAAAGCAGGGCTTCCTTGGGTTCTGTAGCTACTTCCACATTCTAATTCTGTGATTGTGACTCAAGAGCTGGCAACCTGAGTCTTCTCCATAGCACTATTGTTGATGTCCCAGTGACATGGGATTTGAGCTCTGGCATTTGAGCTCTGCCATGTTCCTGCCTTCATGACTCTCAAAACTTGTGGAAGCAAAATTGCTTCCTGACTTCTGAAGGAATATTCCCTGGGAACTTTATAAGAACCTTATCTCAACTATAAGAAACAAAAATACTTACCCCTTAGCTCAGTTTAAACCCCATTTGTTATCATTCATTTATTTCATCATTTGCCTGTTTTTTCTAAACACTTGTGGGACCTCCACATCCTCCTCATAACAACACCCCCCACCCCACTCCCCGCACTTGCTGCATCTTTCCTTTACCCAGTGGATTGTTGGGTCCTCATGGCTGAGGAAGTTGTATGCTTCACTCTTTACTTCCTGGTAGGCTCTGCTCTTGAGATTCTATCCTCCTACAGGATCTTCACTAATAATCTAATCTCTGTAAGCCGTAATTTTGTTTCAATTCTTTAGGTAGCTTTGGAGAAAAGCCTGGCCATTGTGGAGACGTAGACATCTTTCTTCTCTGTCCTTCCTTTCAAAGACAGCTGTAAGAGAACTCTTCATGAGAAAATGTCCCAGCTGAAGGCTGGGATGCATCAGCCCTCAGAGAAGAAGGGACCTGCTGAGAAGGAAGTGAGTGAGCAGAAGCCTCAGCCTGAGGAAGCAGAATTCTCCTCTGTATCCCGCAGTGGGTAAGAGATTTCCCACTATCAGCATTAAGTCATCGATCGTCAGAGTAGCTTTCAGGGCCTGCAGCCAGCCTCCATACCTTAATTGTAGGACTTTCTCTTAACACCTTCCTGGAAATTTCTTTAGAGAAAAATCTATTAAAGTTTTATTAGTAATGACTTTATATTATTCAGAGAAATTTGGTTTTATTCTAACTAACATTGCATGTATTCACCAAATATATGGTCTTCATGGTTACCTGAGCTGGAAATCTTCTAGTCACGTGAGTGGTCTCTCTTCTGGATCCCCAGGAGCATGTAGGAATCTCCTATTTCTTCATATGTTGCTCCGGTGAATGCTGAACCATCCCAGTTCCCGAGGAGGTAGATTTATACAGAGGCCCCTCCATTCTACTCCATCCCCTATGGAAACTCAGGTCCTGGCTTCTGGAATGGCAATTTTGATAAGCTCAATTTTAAAAATAAGCTTGCAGAATTGTCAAATAGAGGCCCATTGGCTAGATTTGTCAGTTAGTTTTTAATGGCCATTTTCCTATAGCTTTTTGGAAGCATTTAAATAATATGGGGTTAATCCATTATGCATTTGCCTGTGAGCACCAGTTACTGAAATACTAAGTTACTGAAATCACTAATTTGTCTAAGTGGTTGGTGCACAGCTTTGGAAGTGATTCAAATCCTGCTTCATGCTCCATTAGGTCACTGCCCAATATATTCCACTTAAATTTCACTGACCCAGAGAATAATGTTAGTTAGAGGTAAAATAACTCTAGGCCAGGTGCAGTGGCTCACGCCTGTAATCTCAGCGCTTTGGGAGGTTGAGGTGGGCGGATCACTTGAGGTCAGGAGTTGGAGACAGCCTGGCCAATATTGTGAAATCCCTTCTCTACTAAAAATACAAAAATTAGCTGGGCATGGTGGTGGGCTCCTGTAATCCCAGCTACTCAGAAGGCTGAGGCAGAAGAATTACTTGAACCCGGGAGGCGGAAATTGCAGTGAGCCAAGATCGCACCACTGCACTCCAGCCTGGATGACAGAGCGAGATTCCATCTCAAACAAAACAAAACACCCAAAAAACTCAAGAGTCAGTTAGTCTCATTTCATCATTTTAGAACGAGAACACTTAGGCCCTAAGAGACAGTCATTTGATCAAAGTTGCATAATAGCCTCTGGCAGAGATAACATTAGAATCCTGTGCTCTCGCAAAGCCTACACTACACCTACTTTATCAAATATATTTTTAAAAATTATACTCCTGTGATCATTCTTTTTTTAATAGACTTTTTAAGAGCAGTTTTAAGTTCACAGCAAAATTGAGTGGAAAGTAACAGAGTTCCCATATGCCCCTTACCCATGCACAGACATAGCCTCCCTCACTATCCACATCTTGCCCCCGAGTGATAACATTTGTTACAATTGATGAACCTACGTTAACTCATCATCACCCGAAGTCCACAGTTTACAGTGGGGTTCATTCTTGGTGGTGTATATCCTATAGGTTTTGACACAAGTATAAATGTATAATGACATGTATCCACTATTATAATGAATGACTACTCTCTGCCCTAAAAATCCTCTGTGCTCTGCTTATTCGTTCTCCTTTTCACCCTAACACCTGGCAACCACTGATCTTTTTACTGTCTCCACTGTTTTACCTATTCCATAGTGTCATATAGTCAGAGTCATACAGTATGTAGCTTTTTTAGATTGGCTTCTTTCACCTAGTAATACACACTTAAGTTTCTTTCATGTCATCATGGCTTCATAACTCATTTCTTTTTAGTACCAGATAATATTCCATTGACTGCATGTACCAAAATGAATCCATTCACCTACTGAAGGACATCTTGGTTGCTTCCAAGTTTTTGCAGTTATGAATAAAGCTGCTATAAACATCATGTGCAGGTTTTTGTGTGAAGTTAAGTTTTTACCTCATTTGGGTAAATACTAAGGAGCAGATTGCTAGGTCATTTGGTAACAGTATGTTTAGTTTCACAAGAAAATGCCAAACTGTCTTCCAAAGTGGCTGTACTATTTTGCATTCCCACCAGCAATGAATGAAGATACCTGTTGTTCCACATCCTTACCAGCATTTGGTGTTATCAGTGTACTGGATTTTGCCATTCTAATAGGTGTAGAGTGGTATCTCATTGTTTTAATTTGCATTTCCCTAATGACATGATGTTGAGCATCCTTTCATATTATTATTACCGTCATCTTTGGTGAGGTGTCTGTTCAGGGTTTTTTGCTCATTTTTTATGGTGTTGTTCATTTTCTTATTGTTGAGTTTAAGAGTTCTTTGTGTATTTGGCATAATAGTCCTTTACCAGATATGTCTTTTGCAATTATTTTCTCCCAGTGTGTTGTCTTCTCATTCTCTCGATGTGTCTTTTGCAGAGCAGAAGTTTTTAATTTTAATGAAGTCCAGATTATCAGTTATTTCTTTTATGGATCATGCCTTTTGTGTTATATCTGAAAAGTAATCATATAACTGGGCTCAGTGGCTCACACCTATAATCACAGGCTTTGGAAGGCTGAGGCAAGAGGATCACTTGAGCCCAAGGGTTTGGCTGCAGTAAGCCATAATCACACCATGATCACACCATGGTGTGATTATGCTGCAGTGAGCCATGATCATGCCCTCCAACAAATAAATAAAATAATTTATTTATTTAAAGACTGTCTCTAAATTAAAATTGGTATTGCATTGAATCTTTAGATCAATAAATAAAATAAATAAAAAGTCATCACCAAACACAAGGTCATCTAGATTTTCTGCTGTTGTTATCTTTTAGGGGTTTATAATCATTTTCTGTTTTACATTTAAGCCTATGATCCATTTTGAGTAAGTTTTCATGAAGAATGTGAAGTCTGTGTCTAGATTCACTTTTTTTGCATGTGGATGTCCAGTTGTTCCAGCACCATTTGTTGAAAATACCATCTTTTGTCCATTGCCCTTGTCCCTTTGTCAAAGATCAATCTGCTATATTTTGGAGTCTTCTGGAATCTCTATTCTGTTCCACTGACTTATTTGTCTATTCCTTCACAAATCTCATACTGTCCTGATTACTGTAGCTTTACAGTAAGTCTTGAAACCAGGTCAAATCAGCCCTCTGTTCCTTTTCAATATTGTGTTGGCCATTCTGGGTCTTTTGCCTCTCTATGTAAACCTTAGCATCTATTAGTTGATATTCACAAGATTTATTTGCTGAGATTTTGATTGGTATTGCATTGAATCTTCAGATCAAGTTGGGAAGAACTGACGTCTTGACAATATTTAGTCTTCCTGTTCATGAACACAGAATATCTCTCTGTGTATTTAGTGCTTCTGTGATCTCAACAGAGTTTTGTAGTTTTCCTCATACAGATCTTGTACATGTTTTGTTAGATTTTACCTTGACATAATCACTTACTAGTTTCAGGAGATTTTTGTTGACAATTCTTTCATATTTTCTTTCTTTTCTTTTTCTTTTTCTTTTCTTTCTTTTTTTTTTGAATCAGTGTCTCGCTTTGTCGCTCAGGGTGGAGTGCAGAGTGGCATGATCTCAGCTCACTGCAACCTCCGCTTCCTGGGTTCAAGCACTTCTCCTGCCTCAGCCTCCCAAGGATTACAAGTGCATGTCACCACCCCCGGCTAATTTTTGTATTTTCAGTAAAGATAGGTTTCACCATGTTGGAGATTTTGTATAATACATAGATAACTGCATCATGTGTGAACAAAGACAGTTTTAGTTCGTCTTTTCTAATCTGTATACCATTTATTTCCTTTGCTTATCTTACTGCATTAGCTAGGATTTCCAGTATGATGTTGAAAAGGAGTGGTAAGAGAGGAAATCCTTGCCTTATTGTTGATGTTAGTGAGAAAGCTTCTAGTTTCTAGTATGACGTTAGTGTAGAGTTTCTATAGATGTTCTTTATCAAGTTGAGGAAGTTCTCCTCTATTCCCACTTTGTTGAGAGTTTTTATGATGAATGAGTGTTGAATTTTGTCAAATGCTTTTTCTTCATCTATTAATATGATCATGTGATTTTTCTTCTTTAGCAAGTGGCAGGGAAAATGACAATCTCAGAAGGGATCTTTCACATAAAGATTGTTTTCATTTCCTTCATTCCTTTTACCATATTCAGGACACTAAACATATGCTAGAATTCAGTGTGTGGCCTCCTTTGGTGATACTCTCAAGTCCCTTCTCCTAAATTGCTATAACCTATCAGTTATTCCTATCCAACTTTACTTCTTTTTTTCTACTTTAGGAAGTATCATTCCTTGATTCAGGATCAGGCTCGAGAGTTAACCCATCTACGGCAGAAGATGAAGCTTGGCAGAGTGACCTCTGAGCTTCTCATTCAGCATGTCAAGAACACAGTAAAGGCCTTTGAGGAGCTACTCCACAGCAATAACATTGACCACTATATGGAGCAGCACTTCCGCGAGCAGCTGGCCAAAGGAAGCCAGCTGGCAGAGAGCCTTGCCAGAAAATTCAGCACGGGTAAGTTGGCTGCAGAGCTTAGGAAGATTTTCAGTCTTTCCCAAGGTCCTAAGTTCACAGGATCCCACCCCCATTCACAAGTCACTTTTCAACTGGTGTCCTGCTTTGTAATTACCACCTTAAGACCATGACAGAGTCAGGACTGGCTGGTGAGGAGCTCCAAGAAGAAGGGTTGAGGATGCCATGATGACCACCAGCACCTCCATCCCTCATGGAATATGACTGTGAGGGCAGGAGGCATCCCCGGGGATGATGGTATTTATTTGAAACTAATTGGCAGAAAGACAGAAGGATCAAGGGCAGCTGAACTGGGAAGGGCCCTGAACTGGGAATCCAAAGACCTTACCTCTAGCTTATATGTGTTCCTTACTAGCTCTGGACAGGTTAATATTTATTTTGATTTCTATTTCTCTACCTAAAAAATTAAGTCAAATAATACCAGTCCTTGAATGTTGCATTATTGTTCTAGGGATTAAATAAGTAACATTAATCAGCGCACTTCAAAAAAATGAAAAAGAATCATGTTGACTTTGGCATGGTTTAGGCGCTGTGTGTACTAGTACAAGGTGTTGAGATAATTAGCTGTTTCAGGAGCCTTTTACATGAAATTTCTCCCTGAGGACCCAAGGGCACATAGTAGCAGAGGGCGAGTTCACTGTGCTGTCTCCTCATGGCAGGTGGGACAGGGATGTCTATCATCTTGGAGAAGGGAGAAGGTTCTGCATGAAATCTATGGTGGAACACACAGCCAGGCGTTTGGGTGCTGGCCTTGTGCCAGGACTTGGAGGCTTTGACTGGAGTGGTCCAGAGGGCAGCTGGATACGTGTCCCATGATCTGTGGGAATAAAGACATTTTTAGCTTTTTGCTGTGACTCAGGGCAAAGCAAGTAGAGATGATGACCTTCATGGTGGGCTCAGGAAAGCCTGCCAGGCAAGCTCTCTAAAGACTCAACCCAAGATCTGGGAAAATTCAGAGTATCCTGGAATCAAGGCAAGCATCAGGTAGTTAGGTCTCTGGTCCCAGATAGAACTCCGTGTTTGTCTGCAGTCTGGGAAATGAGACCCACTTAAAGCATGACTGGTCCTTTTGAATTTTGTTCTCAGATGACTGTACAACTAAGAAGAATCAAGTAGGACAGGTGCCTTCGACTCTCAGGTAACTCCAAATTTTCAGGGACTATCGAAGATGTAATCTGGTGAAGGATCCAGAAGCAAGAGCCAGAAGCTCAAAGAAATAGTAGCATACATGGCCAGTAAAAAAACAAATAGCTTATTTATTCATTAAACCATTATGTATCCTTAGTGATAAGGCAGTCTCACTTTTAAAAATTTTTAAAAAATGTATTATTCTTTTATTTTCACCAATTAATTCACCAGTGTAGTAATATAGAGCTGCTCTAACCTATCTGGGTCTTAGGAGTCTTCTGAACCTCCAGGGATTTCCCTTATTTAAAGACCAGAGTAAGATTATATCTGATTTCTTCAAGGGTGACCCAAGGAGTGCTGGAAGATGTTAAACAGCTACAAATTTTCCTTGCAAACAAAAGTTTATACTGTGTCTCTATACTTAGGGAAGGAGATCTAGAAACTGCAAGACACCAGTGAGGCTACATTGCCCGGGGAATCTGTTTTAAACGGCCTACGGCAAATACTATTTAAAAAACTATGTTCACAGAGTGAGTTGAACTTTTTTTTTCTTTTTACATTTTTTAAAATTTATTTTTGAGATGAGGTCTTGCTCTGTTGCTCAGGCTGGAATGCAGTGGCACGATCACTGCTCACTGCATCCTTGACCTCCTGGGCTCAAGTGATCCTCCTCAGCCTCCTGAGTAGCTGGGACTACAGGTGCACACCACTACACCCAGCTCATTTTTTATTTTTATTTTTTGTAGACAGAGGGTCTCTACTATGTTTCTCAATTTGGTCTTGAATTCCTGGGCTCAAGCAATTCTCCTGCCTTGGCCTCCCAGATTGCTGGGATTACAGGCATGCGCCACCATGCCCATACCTGGAGTTGAACTCTTATGGGTCTCTGGGTGTCTTGTGAAGGAAGCATGAGTGTTATTTAAAGGGCCCGTTAAGGCTTCTCTTTTCCTCAGGATGTTTGTAGCCAATGCACCAGACAACTGCTGCTCTCCCTGCCCCCTGCCTTCCCTCCATACTCTATCCCTAAACAGAGATGAATTGTTTGGCTTCTCCTCTGAAGGAATGATCCTCTTGACCTCCCCTTTACTTCTCCTGTGAGCCTCCAGATTAGTACAGCTGTGGCATTAGGTGGCCTTTATTTTTTCTTCCTTCTTACCCCACTAGTATCTTGAGGAAGATGCATAATATGAGTAAAGTGACAGAAGTCCTAGAGACCAAGCGGGATGCCCAGTCCCAGACTCAGCCCCAGATCTGGTGCAACAACCACACCCGGTCTGCCCCACATCACTCCCTGAGCAGCACGTCTCCACAGCTTGACAAGCAGGAAGTGCGTCCTTCAGTGACTGTAGTCAGTGAGTACCCACATGGTTCCAGTTTTTCGGTGCTCACACATTATCTAGGCCAAGAGGTGGCATCTTTGCAGCTGGGCCCTATAGATCCACCGTGATGCACCTAGTCGGACATAGCTATGGGACTCAGTGCTCAGCATAAGCCCCAAAGGTTTCTGGTAGCTTTTCTCCATTCCCAGTCTCACATGTCATCAGTCACTAGATCCTCTCTGACACATACATGGTGTTGGACTTGGGGGGCATGAGTTGGGAAGGGGAGAAAGGGGGCAAATAGTTCCTCTTCACTGCACACAATTATGTCATCTTTCAAACTAGGGACATGAGTGTTGCTAACATTGTGCACCTGATCCTGGAATCCCTGGGGTAAACAGCCACAGTTCCTACTTTTTGTTCACCACTAAAATCACCTTTATCATTTGTGAATTTACAGACCCCATCCATCATCCTAATAAGTTTGCTATAACACCCTCTAAACCATCAGTAAATGGGGACATTCTGTGAGGTTCAAGCTGAGTATATCACCAACCAGCATAGCATGTCCCTCCTGAGAATTTCCCTGAGAGGGTCCTTGGGGTAGCCTTGGTAGAGATGGGAAGAAGAGATTGAGTTTTTTTCTCCTGCTCAGTTTTCTCTTTAATTTTCCTCCTGAGAAAAGTGTTTGAAGTTTTAGGCCAGTATGAATCAAATCCTAATGTGGACAATACCAGGAAATTATTTTTAGTCCCTGGCTGTAGCTGATGTTTTTTTCTAAAGTGGCTATTTTAGGTAATGAATGAGCCATAATGGTTTTTTGTTGTTGTTGTTGTTGTTTTTGAGATGGAGTTTTGCTGTTGTCGCCCAGGCTGGAGTGCAGTGGTGCGATCTCAGCTCACTGCAACCTCTGCCTCCTGCGTTCAAGTGATTCTCCAGCCTCAGCCTCCCAAGTAGCTGGGATTACAGGTGCTTGATACCACGCTCGGTTAATTTTTATATTTTTAGTAGAGACAGGGTTTGACCATGTTGGCCAGGCTGGTCTCGAACTCCTGACCTCAGGTGATCCAACTGCCTCAGCCTCCCAAAGTGCTGGGCTTACAGGCATGAGCCACCATGCCCAGCCCGTAATGGGTTTTGATCTGGTACTACTCCCGTTTCTCATTTCACAATGAGGAGCAAAGCAGCAAAATGTTTCCTCTAAGATTATAGCAGCCAAAGAAAGACAAGAACTTCTCATTGATTGAGCACCTATTATGCTCACAGTATTGACCACTATACATATGTTGCCTCATTTAATTGACACAGTGATCCCCTCAAGTAGATAGTGGTGTTCTGCTTTTCTAGTGGAGGACACTGAGGCTCAGCAAAGTTGAGGAACTTACTGAAGACAAAGCAGCTTTGAGTCTACCTGACTCAAAGCTCAGGTTCTGAGTATTTCACTCTGCAGCCTGAGAAGTCAAGGGCTGCATACGGAGGGTGCTCACTCCTCAGCACCTCTTTTGCTAGGCTTCTGGAGCCAGTGTTTTTCTCATTTCACTTTTTCTGCTCTGTGCACCCAGCACAGAGTTCTGGCCTCTGAAGATGGGACAAGACCTTATACATATTACACTTCTATCTAACCATTTGTAAATAGATGAGCTGCCCCTGATGTGTACATCACCTATTTCAAGGGGCCAATGAGACTTTTACGTGCATCCTTGATTCAGTTGCCCAGAGGCACTTGTTTCAACCTCAGCACTGCCCCGAGAGATGGCAGAAGGGCAAGCCCATGTTTCCCTTACCTGCAATCCCTGCCACTGCCTGCAGTGAGGTGTGGCCTCTGGAGTGATGCATCTGGAGAGCACTAGCCTTACTTTTTGCTGCGAATATCTTTCCTGAGGGAGATTGAAGCCCTTCTCTTTCCCATTGGAAGTCACTGTCCTTTCAGAGGGGCAACTGTTTATCACCACTTCCTCTTTGCTTTTTCAATCAGAATTTCTAGAACAGTTAACCTGTAGTGCACTGGCATGACAACTACACTGTGAGGCTAAATTTCCCTCACAAAAGTCTAGTCTCTGTTGCTTTCCATCTGCAGTGTAGGGCATGTTCCCCATGTGGTATGGCCAGGGAATGTTAAAACACTGATCACTGTTACTGATAAAACTTAGAACTTCCTATGGCCATGGTTGAGAGTAAACTGATTTTCTGAGATAAAGGAGGTTTGAAAGGGGGTGGGAATCACATTTTGATTGAGTTCCTACTTTAAGTCAGGCATTGTGTTAAAGACTTAACATAGTTGTCCTACTCCTTATTTCAGAGTGATTCTAATTAGTATCTGATATTTTATCAACTGGAGAAGGAGAGACCTACTGGATACTGATTTAAATATACAGTTCCTAAAAGAACATGATGTTTTGAGGGCAAACAGAAACCTCACTCCCACCTGCTCAGAGGAGAAACTTGTCTATTCTTTAGCCCTTGATAATAATCCTTGAAAGGGGAAAGACTCAAACTTTTCTCTGAATTATGGCCCTGCCACCCCAGCTGGGTTTTTTCTCTTAAAGGGAGACAGTAATGAAGGGCCCAGAGGATCTGGCCATGTTGTCATGGCATCACTGAGCTGTAAGATGCCACGTGTTTTCTGCTTCTACAATCCCCTATGCAACAGTACACTAGCTGTCCTTTGGATAGGAGCCAGACAATGTGAGCTGTACATAAGAATTATTTTTGCAGTGTCAAAAGCCATTCTAGGTAGAATCCAAATCACCACTTGCCTTAGACACCCGCTCAGCTTCACTGCAGGTCCAGAGTCAGCCGAGGCCAGAACGAGAACCACTAGGAGTGGAAGCAACACTGTCTCGGTTCTCTGCACATTGTCCAGAAGTGGAGGCCATTTTCCCCTCCTCCTCCAATAGCCTCAATGTAAAACAATCCCAGGAAGGAGTAGCTGGTGTGTTTCTGGCAAGGGCATAGAATGTTGAATAAATAGTCACCTGTTTACAGACCAACAAAATGCTTTATCCCTCACTGTCTGAACTCCTAGGACTGGGTGTGAGTCCTGCTATTAGAAGAAACATTTCTGAAGTACCTCCCCAGGATCTTTCCAGCATTGGGAATCATAAAAGGAGCTAGGAGAGGGGCCCCATATTTTTCCTGTGTGTGCTGTGATGCTCAGATATCATATCTAACCACTACTGCTTATGTCATAGGATGAGAAATACCAGTGACTTTAGAGTGAAATGGGGAGTCCTTGGAAAATGAATCTGATGACATCTGCCTTAGCCTTCATTCCATGGATTGCTTTATTAGTTTTCGAGGGCTTCCAACACAAAGAAACACAAACTGGGCGTTTTAAAACAGAAATGTATTCTTTCACAGTTCTGGAAGTGAAAACGTCTGAAATCAGGAAGTCAGCAGGGTCATGCTCCCTCTGAAGGCTCCAGGGAAGGATCCTTCCTTGCCTCTTCCTAGCTTCTGGTGGTTTCTGGGGGTGTTCCCCTGGCTTGTAGACACATCACCCCAATCTCTACCTCTGTTGTTACATGGTCTTCTTCTCTATGTGTCTCTTTATCTGTGTCTCCTCTCTTCTCATAAGGACATCAGTCATGTTGGATTTAAGACATACCCCCAATTGAGTGTCATCTCATCTTAGCTTATTACATCTGCAAAAACCCCATTTACAAATAAGATCACATTCTGAAGTTCCAAGTGAACTGAATGAATTCATTCACTGAATGAATTTTTGGAGGACACTATTCAACTCACTATAATTACCTTTAAAACACTCATTTATGACTTCCCTGTTGGTTTCTCACTCACATTCCTTTCTGGACAGATGCCAGCGCTGCCACTTCTGCGGATTCAGCTGCTTTGCCCAGCAACCAAGGAGCCAGGTCTGCTCAGCCCTTCCATCCTTCAAGCGGCACTGGCCAGCTAAGCAGGACACTAGAACACCGTAGCAGTGGCCCATGGGAAGAGATGAGGCCTCAAAAAATGAATGCATCTGGAGACCTAGCCTCCTTCTCCTGTTTGTACCAGCCCAACTCCGAAACCTCTGGTAAAACACAAAGGTGCACTTGGTGAAATCGAGCCCATTGATAGGAATGACACATTCCTTTCCTGGCCAGAGGATTTTTTGATTCCTCTGTTAGAACTTGGCTCATAAAAAATGATGGGACAATATGTGGATAAGCCAGACAGTGAGAACCAGCTCAGTGCTGGTTCTTTGTAAGTGCCTTCTCCTAGTCATCCTACCTAGGAACTCACTCTGGGCAGGAGAGTAGGAGAAGTCAGGGACATTCTGAGGTGCTCTACAAGGAGGATAAGTTACCTCACATTTAAATGCTGGCTTCTCTCTGTACTACAACCTTCTTAAGCCTAGATTAAGACTGCCCTGGAATGCTAAGCTCAGATTCCATGGGGAAGGTCTTCCTTAGGTCAAGAGCTACTGTAGGATGGAAAACTATTTCTACAGAGTCACCCACCCCTACACACTCTTTCCACTCTTTGACACACACCATGCATACAACCACGAGCCAATCCTGCCCCCATAAACATTGCTTTTGGATTTGGAGCCAAGCATCCTGGCACCCAGCAGCTAGGAGTGCAGCTATTTAGAGGAATGGCTTGAAGTAGCTCCATTTCTGTGTCCCGGGTAATATAACAATATGACATTTTAAATTCTCAGAGAAAAACCTGACCCTACGCAAAATCTCCCAGTGGGTAAAGCCTATTCTCAGCCTCCTCCCTCTGTGCATCTTTTTCCTTCCTTGGAGATTGTTCCCTTCTCTCCTGTTCCCACTTCAGATCCTGACACCTCCCCAGGCTCTTTCATGTTCCTTTTTTGCCAAAGCTGGTTAAAGGAGAACATTCACTATTACTCATTATTCACAGCCTGGTTTAATTTCATATGCACTTACCTTGGTCTTTCTCTCTGTAAGTGAGTGAATCTCAAAGGCTGTTGAGTTGGGATCATCATGGGAGAGAGGGATGAGATGGAGAGAGAGATTCTCTGGATTGCTATCCATGCCCAGGAGGTAGACAGCCTTTCCCATTACTAGGCCAGTTCTGCCTAGAGGCCTTTAGTAGTTTCTCACCCCGTGTCCATCTCCCTTAGATGTACTTGGTGATCTCTGTCTGGGAGGAGGCCTGTGGTGTTTCCTCACAGGGGCCACCTTGTGGTTGAAAGCCCAGGAGCTTTAACTAAAGTTGCCTGGTGCTTCCTCAATGCCAAGGAGAGAGGAATGCCAAGGAGAGAGGAAGAAGCTGACGGAAGGATAGAGATAGGTAGAGATCTTGCAGACAGATGCCAGGCAGGCCCCACAGCTGCCCAGGGATGATCAGGCTTCCCCACCTCCTACCTCTCCTATGTCTTGGTGGTTTGCAGTACCGGCTGACCTGCTGGAAAAGAATCTTGCTGAGATCCAGAAACTGCGCCAGCGCCTGGAGGAGTCTGTCAGCCTCAATGACCGCCTGAGGGAGAGGCTGGAGCATGTGCTCAGCAATGGTGACCAAGGAAAAGGTAGAAAGGCAGAAAGTTTATGTTTCTGTCCACATCTAGGGAGTCTCAAAAGGGCATATCGCTTCTTGGGGCAGAGTGTTACAGGTGTAAAGCACATTGGTGTGCATGATTTCATTTGTTCCTTACAATCAGCCCAGATAGGGAAGCAGGAAGGGTACTATTGCTCCCAGCGAGTGGTTTGCCCCAAACAGGGCTAGGTCTCATTCTCAGGACTATCTGAAGTGATGCCATTCTTATATGTCCTTATACTGCCTGGTGCTGTTCTTGGGCTTGTGGCCTGACTGGCGACTGGTAGCACCAAGGTTTCCATGGTGCCCACTTCAGCAGAATGAGAGCAACATTCCACCTTTATGCCATTACTATATGCCTTGGATATCACCTGCCTCTTCTCTTGTGCTAACGACCTTTATTCCCACACTCTTCACCCTGGATGCTCTCACTTGGAGACCAATTATTCTACACCCCTTCTTCTCTCATATTAAGGCCAGAAGAATGATGACCTACAACATCATAACCAAAGCCAGTTAGGGGGAAAGACCCTGGTCCATACCTGAAGCCATTGCATGTGAGAGTGTGTGGCCTACTGTGGTGTGCCCAGCAAAACCTGAGCCTGAGCCATACTGCACTGTTATCCCAGTGCATGAGGACACCAGGTTTTCTGACTGGCTGAGACTAAAATTTTAATGGGTGCAGGAAAGTACATTTTTGAAAGTATCTGTTACCTAAAGATGCGACTTGTCTGGGTTGTTTTTATTCCCTGTGAAGTATCTACCTCCATCTTCCATAGGTAGGACCTGTAGTCCACACCGTAGTTCTGCAACAGAAAAAGGGCTCAGGGAAGAAAACTGGAGTTTTCTGGCTTCCAGAAGGAAAAAAATCAAAGATGAAGTCACTTCCATATTTCTTCCTTTCTGCAGCAATGCCCAGTCATAGAAGCAAAGAGAAGTAGGCAGCACAAAAATTGACCAGATCCACACAGCCTAAAACTATCATAGCTTATTCCCAATCTAGATAAGGCTGCTTCTTACAAGATCCCACCTACGTGTTCACAGACTCCTAGCTCCAGGAGTAAATAGTTCTGGAAAATCTACATGTCATGTTTAAGTTCCTTTCCCAATCTTTGCAGATAATCAGAGAGTCACTAGCTGTCGACTAGAAAGCAGCTTGGGGTCTCTCTTCCTGTCTTTCCCACTTTCACCTGGGTATGGAATAGGAGAGAAGAAATATAAGTTTTTGTTTGGTACAATCAGTGAATTCCCTAATCCCTCCAGACTTCATGCAGCCCTGTCTCTCCCTCCCTAGGTACTGCACAGTCCACTGTAGCCCCTCGTTCATATACTCAGAGTCACTCTTCCAGCTATGGCGAGGACATCCTGTGACATGATGCCTAGAGGGTCTAGAAGAATGTTCTCCAGAACTTTTCCAGCCCTGTGCAACAGAATTCTTGGGTGGGAACTTGGAGGCATTGGATATTATCTTTAAATGAAGAGATCAAATTAATAAATTATTTTTAAAATTAGTGTTTATATTTTATTTATTGAACACCTATAAAGAGTAAACTTTGTGTAGAAAAGAATAAAACCAGAATGGTCTGAAATTCATGGAAAAGGTTAAAGAAGAAATGAGTTTTCTTTATTAGCTATCTCTGTTTCAGAAGACTAGAATGAGAATTTCACTGCTGTGGGAAGGTAAGAAATATTAATAGATCGTGAGGATGTAGAATTCCTTGACTTCCATTACATGCTTAGAAAGAACAGAAAAACTGTCACATGTGAAAAGATTGTAGGATAAAATCTGAATGTTTTAAAATGAGGATAACTTACCATATCAGGTGAGCTTCATTCAAGAGAATGACAGAACCTACTTCTCAATGTGAATAAACATTGAGAAGTCGTGAAGAGCACAGTTGCCTTATGGCTGGAATATAGCCATTCTGACTACTGTGAGATGATATCTCACTGTAGTTTTAATTTGCATTTCTCTGATGATTAGTGATGTTGTGCATTTTTTCATATATTTGTTGACTGCTTGTATGTCTTTCTTTCATAAGTGTCTACCCATGTCCTTTGCCCATTTTTAAAATAGGGTTATTTGGTTTTCTCTTGTTGATTTAAGTTTCTTATAGAGTCTGGATATTAGTCCTTTGTCAGATGCATAGTTTTCAAATATTTTCTCCCATTCTGTAGGTTGACTGTATACTCTGTTGATTATTTCTTTTGCAGTGCAGAAGCTTTTTACATTTAAGTCCCATTTGTCAATTTTCGTTTTTGTTGCATTTGCTTTTGAGGTCTTAGTCATAGGCCAATGTCGAGAAGAGATTTTCCTAGGTTTTCTTCCAGCATTTTTATAGTTTGACATCCTATATTTAAGTCTGTAAACCATCTCGAATTAATTTTTGTATATGGTGGGAGGTGAGGGTCCAGTTTTATTCTTGTGCATTTGGCTAGCCAGTTTTCCCAGCACCATTTATTGAATAGGGTATCATTTTCCCCATTGTTTATTTTTGTCAACTTAGTTAAAGATCAGTTGGCTGTAGGTGTGTGACTTTATTTCTAGGTTCTCTATTCTTATCCACTGATTTATGTGTCTATTTTTGTACCAGTACCATGCTGTTTTTGTTGCTATAGCCTTGTAGTATAGTTTGTAGTTAGGTAATGTGATGCCTCTGGATTTGTTCTTTTTGCTTTGGATTCCTTAATCATTCGGGCTCTTTTTTGGTTCCATGGGGATTTTTTTTTTTTTTTTTTAAGACAGGGTCTCACTCTGTCACCCAGGCTAGAGTGTAGTGGCATAAGCTCGGCTCACTACAACCTCTGCCTCTGGGTTCAAGTGATTCTCCCACCTCAGTCTCTTGAAGTAGCTGGGACTATAGGTGTGTGCCACCACGCCTACTAATTTTTGTGTGTTTTGATAGAGACGAGGTTTCACCATACTGGCCAGGCTGCCCTCGAACTCCTGACCTCAAGTGATCCTCCTGCCTCAGCCTCCCAAAGTGCTGGGATTACAGGTGTGACCCACCATGTCCAGCCCCATAAGAATTTTATAATGTTTTTCCTAATTCTGTAAAAAATGACATTGGTAACTTGATAGGAATTGCGTTGAATCTTTAGATTGCTTTGCACAGAATGCTCATTTTAACAATATTGATTCTTCCAGTCCACAAGCATGGAATGTTTTCCCATTTGTTTGTGTTGTCTATTATTTCTTTCATCAGTGTTTTGTAGTTCTCCCAGTACAGATCTTTGACCTCCTTGGTTAAATATATTCCTAGGTATTTTGTTTATTTTATCTGTGTGTGTGTGTGTGGCTATTGTAAATGGGATTAAGTTCTTGATTTGGGTCTCAGCTCGAGCATTTTTAGTGTATAGAAATGCTACTGATTTTTTGTATGCTGATGTTGTAACCTGAAACTTTACTGAACTTGTTTATCAAGTCTAGGGGTATCTTGGAGGAATCTTTAGAGGTTTCTAGATACAGGATCATGTCTTTGGTGAACAGAGATAATTTGACTTCCCCTTTTCCTATTTGGATGATTGCTTTTTTATTTTTATTTTTATTTCTCCTGACTGATTGCTCTGGCCAGGATTTCCAGTACTGTGTTGAATAGGAGTGGTGAGAGTGGACGTCCTTGTCTTATTCCAGTTATGAGGGGCAATGCTTCCAACTTTTGCCTATTCAGCATGATGTTGGCTATGGGTTTGTCATAGATGGCTCTTATTATTTTGAGTTATGTTCCTTTGATGGCTCGTTTGTTGAAGGTGTGTATCATGCAAGGGATGTAAGATTTTATTGAATACTTTTTATGCATCTATTGAGATAATCATATGGTTTTTAAAAATTCTGTTTATGCAGTGAATAGCATCTTTTTTTTGCATCTGTTGAATCATCTTTGCATCCTAGGCATAAAGCCCACTTGATCATGATGAATTATCTTTTTGATGTGCTGCTGGATTCAGTTTGCTAGTATTTTGTTGAGAATTTTTGCATCTATGTTTATCAGGGATATTGGCCTGTAGTTTTCTTTTTTTATTGTGTCCCTGCCAGATTTTTGTATCAGGATGATACTGGTTTCATAGAATGAGTTAGGAATCCCTCATCCTCAATTTTTTGGAATAGTTTTAGTAAGATTGGTACCAGCTCTTCTTTGCATATCTGGTAGAATTCAGTTGTAAAATTCTGTCTGGTCCAGGGCTCTTTCAGATTAGTAGAATTTTTATTACTGATTCAATTACATAACTCATTATTGATCTGTTCAGGATTTCAGTTTCTCCTGGTTCAATCTTAAGAAGTTGTGTGCTTCCAGGAATTTAACTATTTCCTCTAGGTTTTGTAGTTTGTGCATATAGAGATGCTCATAGTAGTCGCTGAGGATCTTTTGTATTTCTGTGGTATGAGTTGTAATGTCACCTTTGTAATTTCTGATTGTGTTTATTTGGATCTTTTTTTTTCTGGTTAATCTAGCTAGTGGTCTATCAATCATTCAAATAACCAACTCTTCATTTCATTGATCCTTTGTGTGTGTGTTTTTTTTTTTTTTTTTTTTGGTCTCTGTTTCATTTCGTTCTGCTCTGATCTTAGTTATTTCTTTCCTTCTCCTAGCTTTGGGTTTTGTTTCTTCTTCTTTTTCTAGTTCTGTAGGTGTGGTATTATGTTGTTAATTTGAGATCTTTCTATCTTTTCAAGGTAGATATTGAGTGCTATAAACTTTCCTCTTAACACTGCTTTTGCTGTATTCCAGAGTTTTTGACACATTGTGTCTCTACTTTCATTTGTTTCAATTTTTTTATTTCTGCCTTAATTTTATTGTTTACCCAAAAATGATTCTGTTGTTTAGTTTCCATGTATTTGTGTGGTTTTGAGAGTTCCTCTTGGCATTGATTTCTGCTTTTATTTGCTGTTGTCTGAGAAGATACTTGATATAATTTCATTTAAAAAAATTTATTGAGACTTGCTTTATGACTGAGTATGTGGTCAATCTTAGAGAATGTTCTGTGTACAGAAGAGAAGAACGTATATTCTGTGGTTGTTGGATAGAGTATTCTATAGACATCTATTAGATGCATTTGGTCAAGAGTCCAATTTAAGTCCAAAGTTTCTTTATTAGGTTTCTGCCTCAGTGATCTGTCTAGTGCTGGCAGTGGGATGTTGAAGTCCTCCACTGTTATAGTATGGCTATTTCTTTGCTTAGGTCTAGTAGTATTTGTTTTATAAATTTCGGTGCTTCAGTGTTAGGTGCATATATATTTAGGATAGTTAAATCTTTTTGTTGAATTGAATGCTTTCTGATTACATAATGCCCTTCCTTGTCTTTTTTTTTTTTTTTAGCCGTTGTTGGTTTAGTCTGTTTTACTTGATACAAGAATAGCAACTCCTGATCTTTTTTGTTTTCCATTTGCATAACAGATCTCTCTCTATCCCTTTACTTTGAGCCTCTGGGCGCTATAACATGTAAGATAGATCTCTCTTAAAGGCCACAGAAAGTTTGATTTTTTTTTTTCCCAATTTGCCACCTTATGCCTTTTTTTTTTTTTTTTTTAATGGAGTCTCACTCTGTCACCCAGGCTGAGTTTAGTGGTGCGATCTTGGCTCACTGCAGCCTCTGCTTCCTGGGTTCAAGTGGTTCTCCTGCCTCAGCTTCCCAAGTAGCTGGCGTTACAGGCACCCACCACCACGCCCAGCTAATTTTTGTATTTTAGTGGAGATGAAGTTTCACCATGTTGGCCAGGCTCGTTTCGAACTCCTGACCTCAAGTGATCTGCCTGCCTTGACCTCCCAAAGTGCTGAGATTACAGGTATGAGCCATCATGCCTGGACTACTCTATGCCTGTTAAGTGGAGCTTTTAGGCCATTTACATTCAAGGTTAATATTCATGTGTGAGGTGTTATTTTTGTCATAGTGTTAAGCTAGTTGCTTTGTAGACCCAATTATGTACTGCTTTATAGGGTCTATGAGCTTTGTAATTACATGTGCTTTTATGGTAGCAAGTACCATCCATGTTTAGAATGCCTTTGGACATTTATTTAGAGCCTGTCTGGTGTTAATGAATTCCCTTAGCATTTCTCTGTCTGGGAAAAACTATTTCTCCTTCATTTATGAAGCTTAGTTTGGCAGAGTATGAAACTTTGACAAGCACTTTTTTTTTTTTTTTCTTTTAGGTGGCTAAAAATAGGCCCCAGTCTCTTCTGACTTGTAAGATTTTGGTTGAGAAGTTTGCTGTTAGTCTGATGGGATTTCCTTTAGAGATAATTTGGTCCTTTTCTTCAGCTGCCTTTAAGATTTTTTCTTTCACATTGATCTTGGAAAGTCTGATGACTGTATGCTTTGCAATGATTATCTTGTGTAGTATCTTGCAGAAGTTGTCTGAATTTCTTGTATCTCAATATCAATCTCTCTAGTAAGACTAGGAAAATTCTTTCCTGAATTATTCCTTCAAATATGTTTTCCAGGTTGCTTACTTTTTTTTCTTCTCTCTCCGGAATGCCAATAAGTCATAGGCTTGATCGCTTTACATAACCTCATAATTCTCAAAAGCTTTGTTCATTTTTAAAAATTATTTTTTCTTTATTTTTGTCTGACTAGGTGAATTTGAAAGACCAACCTTCAAGCTCTGAAATTCATTCTTCTGCTTGTGTAGTCTATTGTTAAAGCTTTCAATGTGTTTTGAAATTCCTTTAGTGAATTTTTCAATTATAGACGTTGTATTTGTTTTTTCTTAATATAGTTTTCTTGTCTTTCATATTCTGTATTGTTTTTCTGGTTTCTTTGCATTGGACTTCAATTTTTTCTTGGATCTCATTGAGTTTCCTTGCAATACGTATTTGGAATTCTTGTCTGTCATTTCTGACATTTCAGTCTGGCTAGGATCCATTGCTAGGAACTAGTACAATCCTTTGGAAGTGTGTAAATACTCCGAGTACACTGGAGTTCTTGCACTGATTCCTTCTCATCTGAGGAAGCTGTTGCTTCTTATTTTTGAATTTGGTATTGTTTGGATGAGGATTTTTAATTTTTTTATTCTTTTTTTTTCTTGATGGTATGACTGTGATATGTGTTGTGTATGATTGTTTGGCTTCATTTCTGGGTGCTTTTGGGGGGCCCTATCTCTGTATGTGTTTCTTGGTTGTAGGTAGCTTCTAAGCAGTAGCTTTCTCAGATGCTGCTTGTTGTGGTGATGTACTGGAAGTAAAAGCTAACACACTGACCCCTGTTGGGGGCTGAGGGTAGGGAATTCTCAGGAAGCTTATCTCATGGACTAGCACTAAGCCCTTCGGGTAGCAGGGTTTTTTTATTCAGTGGTCCAGTTTAGGATGCAGTCTAGTAGATGCTGCTTAAGAGTAAGGGTGGGTAGGTAGGCTGGTGTCCAGTGGAAAAACTTGCTCTGACAGGATGGTGGCAAGAGATCATGTTGGGGTGTGCTGAGGCCTCAGGGGAAGGGGCAGAGGTGCACTAGCTCCTCCTGAGTAGGCAAGAATGTGATCTGCTTCCCTATCATGCCCCTGTCACAGAGCTCATAACCTTCATTTTATAAAGACTTTGTCCTTTGGTTCCTGGCTGTGGTGCAGCTGAAGTCTATGGATATGCCACTCTGACAGCTACCACTAAAATGGGGGTTAGGGCAGAGCCTCTTCCCCGAGTCCAGGGCAGGCAACTCCATGATCTATCCTCCATTGCCAGGGCACTGCAGCTTTGTATAGGGAGGGAGAATTGGGCCCGTCCTTCCTGAAAGCTGAAGCAGCACAGGCTCACTTTCAGCCTGGGTGGTGCCACCATGAATAATATAAATAGTGTTCTGTCCTAGTGCACACTCACTGGGTCCTAGAGAAAAGAACCACTGCTACGTCTGCAGCCATACAGGGGATAGGGGAGAGATGATCCCTGCTTTTCCACGCCCGTTCCTGGATGTCAATGCTGCCCCCTTCTGCGATTGGTGCCATGCCAGTGTTTTCTTTGTCCCTTGGAGGGCTTTGGGACAGTGAGCAAACAACTGTTCTGATAAACGCAATTTAAACCGCGACCCTTGGCTCGCTCAGGTCGTGGGGTTGGGCCGCCTTTGCGCTTTTCCTTTGAATCTGCCCTTCTTCTGGGTTTGTTCTCTCGAGTCAGGGGAAGAACTGGGTCCCCTCTGTTTGGCTCCTCTTGCCTTATCAGAAACCTCACACTCCGTCCTTTTCCAGAGAAGCTTCAGAGAGTGCTTTGCTGGGTTTGCTGGCGTCCGGCAGGGTGCAAGTATGTGGGGATGCGCGCTGTGAGTCTGTGTTTCCTCCGCTGTGACGGCTCTTCCCTCTCCTGTAGGAAAAGGCAATGCCCCTTTTGTCTTGTCCATGTGGGACTCCAAAGAGTCCAGACGCGACAGAAAGGCGGCGAATCCTCTCAGAGTGGGCAGGGGAGGAGATAGAATATGGGAATGGGGCGGTAGAGGGGTGGGATTTCATGAAATTTCCTGATTTAAGGCTATCATGAAGTAGGCCTCTTTGGGAGCTCGGCTCTCCAGTCGCTGGTAAGGGTAACATCCCATCAGCCTCTGGTGAGGTTCAGTCGCGTCCCCCGACTGCATTTGGAGCCAAAGGCAGAACGAGGCCGGCACTGCGGCCTGGCGTCCAGTGACCTAGCGATCTGCATATTCCTCAGGGTGGAAGCACCTGGACTTCAGATGTGAAGGCAATGCGGTCATTACTGCAGTAAGAAAAGCAACTAGGGGAAATGGCACCTTCTTCTCCAACCTTTTTTTGAGACACTCTCGCTCTGTCGTCCAGGCTGGAGTGCAGTGGCGCGATCTTGGATTTGTAAACTATAGTAGAAATGGCTGATCTAAGATTTTCATGATTATATTTTGCCTCTTTCGGCAAGTGTGTGGTTTCCGTAGTGTAGTGGTTATCACGTTCGCCTCACACGCGAAAGGTCCCCGGTTCGAAACCGGGCGGAAACAGGTCTCCTTTTACCTTTAAATTTAGTGAGTTTACTCAAGGTTGAAAAACAGAAAAGTTGTTGAACCTGTGACCTACATTTTACACCTCATCAATCTAGACATATTGTCGACCAGGCTACAATTTCCACTGGTCTGCCAGTAAGAGTACGTCACAGCAGGCCTGCTTAATGTTAGCTTTGGTTCCAGAAATTCCTTAGGGTTCTTTTCATTCTCTTCTATCGCCTGAATTTTCACAGGCTGACACTGAAAGTGGATGACATCTTAGCGCATTTCCTAAGGGTCCCGCTTGGCTTCGCTTTACTCTGATCCAGTTGCAGATCTGGCTGATTTGAGAGACAACAAAACAAAACATTTTTTAAAAAGGTTCTAAATCTGCATCTGGAACTCATAGAGTCAATATTCCAAAATCACACGAATTATGTATATACATTTGCATGCGTACCCCTTCCCCAAATAATCCTCAGCAAACCGGTAAGTGTCCAAACTACTCTCCGGAGGCTTAGGTAATCAACAATTTAGTAAATATAATTCCTAATGTGTAGTGTACACATCCTGTATTGCCCACCCTTCTCTATTGCTTTGTCCCCAAGCGCCCTCAATTTTGCCTAAATGGGTTCCAGGTCATAGCCACCGACTCTCGCTTTGCCTTCTGGCCTCAAGGTAGTGCGCTTCAGCACCATTGCGCCAGGTGAGGCTGCTGAGAACAGCTAAGTGGCCAGCACTAGTGCAGCTGGAGGCCAAGGCCCAGAATCTTCAGGAGTCTGCCCTTTACTCAGGCGAATAGCCCAAGGGCTCTCCTCACAGCTTCCCAACATCCCTCTACAGATTTTTTAAAATATTAGATTTATTAACCTGTAGAGGTGGAGAGAATCAAAGAAATCACAAGATATCTCCGAGGGAAAAAGGAGAGCACCAGGAGTACATCACTTAAGAGTATTGAATCAGCAAGCCAAGGATAGGAAAATGGAATGGATAGGATGACTGCAGGGAATTGTACTGAGGTGGATGCTAACCACTATTTACTGTTAATAGGTTGAGCCAAGCACACTAATGGGGACATAACCGAAATACTTAATAGGGCACTCTTTTGCCCACCATGTGTTTTATAGCATAATTGCTAAATGATGTATTACCCTACTGGTTCTATGAAGCTTCCGGAGCCAAGGAGCCAGAGCATGGGAGCATAAAAATCCTGTCAATTGAAGCCTTGGGCTCTGCACTGCTAAGGCTGGCCCAGAGGCTGGATTGCAAATGCAGGTGCTAGTGTAATGGAATGGATGTTTGTGTTCCCTTCAAATTATATATTGAAGCCTTAACTCCCAACGTGAAAGTATTTTGGAGGTAGGGCCTTTGGGAAGTAATCAGGCTTAGATGAGGTCATGACCATAGGATCTCCATGATGAGATCAGTGTCATTATAAGAAACAGAAGAAAGATCAAAGTGCTCTCTCTCTCTCCACCATGCAAGGACAGAAGGAGAAGGTAGCAGTCTGCAAGCCAGGGAGAGAGCCCTCACCAGGGAACCAAATCAGCTGGCAGTTTGATCTTGGACTTCTCACCCTCTCAAACTGTGAGAAAGAAATTCCTCATGTTTAAGCCATCCAGTCTGTGGTATTTTGTTATGGAAGCCTAAGTTAAGATAGCTGGTTCACCAGGGAATCCACTGGCATGAACCTGTGAAAAGTTTATGACACGTCAAGTAGTTTGCTGCTCCTGGATTTGAGTATTGGCAAGAACTATTAGAGTGATGAGCACAGAGGGAAGAAGGGTACAGAGAATAAGGTATTCATCATTGTATCGTTGTACTGAAGAAATAAAGGGACATTACATGGTTTTAGGCTGAAGTTATGTGCAGATTTCAGCTGTGGAAGGGTTACTTAGCATACAGTGTGGCAAGTGAGTGGTGCGTACTACACTGGCTGTAGGGAGTCCAGTTTTGTTTGTTTGTTTTTGTTTTTGTTTTTTGAGATGGAGTCTTGCTCTTTCACTCAGGCTGGAGTGCAATGGTGTGATCTCGGTTCACTGCAACCTTCGCCTCCCGGGTTCAGGTAATTCTCCTGCCTCAGCCTCCCAAATAGCTGGGAATACAGGCGGGTGCCCCCACGCCCAGCTAATTTTTTTTTTTTTTTTGTAGTTTTAGTAGAGACGGGGTTTCACCGTGTTAGTCAGAATGGTCTCAATCTTCTGACCTCATGATCTGCCTGCCTTGGCCTCCCAAAGTTCTGGGGTTACAGGCATGAGCCACTGCACCTGGCCAGGAGTCCAGTTTTTTTTTGTCTGCTTATGTTAATGGACGCAAGAGCTGATAGATGGAAAAGTGTGGTAATAAAGTGGCAGTAAGCTTGTGGAGTATCCAATAAACCTAAACACTATTTTTTTGAATTGAACTGAAATTGTTGTGTTGTGAAAACGAGAGTTTATCCAAAGAAAGATCTGGCTTGGCAAATAGGATGGATGGTGGTGAGGATAAGTGTGCTAGGCAGGGCTAGAAACAGGTTTTAGTGATCACTGAAACACCCAGGACAGTGCACTACTCTTTGGGAGATGCTGTACTTGGGTCTGATCACTGGGTTTTGAGATAGACGATGGTACATGATGCTGACAGGGAACTCACTGGTGTGTTGAGTTTTAGCATCTGTGACTCTGAGATGCATATGAGGCCTTTGCAAATTTAGAATTTGAGAGTAGAAAGTACAGGTTTGTATTTTAGAAGGTGATTTGGGAATAAATGTAGCTCTGGTTGATACAGATAATATGTGAAGGTTTGTTGGCCAGAGCTGATGTGTGTCTTGGGTGTTGGGCAAAGAACAGAGAACGGTCAAAGCTCTTCCAGGTCAATGTGAAGGGTGATTTCCTTGTTGGGCTCAAGTTTACGACTCAGCCTAGACCTAGCTTGGCCTCTCAGCTAGAGAAGAAGCATGATTCCATGTCACACACACAGCTTCTGTCTTTGAAAAAGTCATAATGACTCCCAGACCCAACATGTGGGGCAAACTCTGGATTTTTCTCTTCAGTTTACTCTCTCCAGGGAAAATTGAGGAAAGAAATCTCTCTACTATTTGAACTTCATCAAAAGACTAATATGTTAATATTTTGACTATCAATATTTCCTTAAACTAGTCTACTCCTTACATAGCTAATACATCAAAGCATGTTAACTTAGGAAATTGGATTCTCCATAACAATGAAATATTGACTGCAAGCATTATTAATCTCTTTATATCACATTTCCTTCAAGTGCTTTATACATCTTCAAGCAGACAAATAACAGTATTATAATGATCACAAGACCGATCATTACTCTTCTGCCAAAAAAACAGCGACAAAAGACTAACTCAGTATACCAACTTTTGTTTCTTCATTATCTCTACCTTGATTCTGTCCTTTTATTTCCTCTTTCCTCTAATTCTAATTTTGCTTCTGCTTCTTATTTCCTCCCTGAATTAGAACTTTACTTACCTAAACTCCCAGTTAGGTTACCTTCTCAGAACCACTAAGGCAGCAGTTTGAGGTTGACAGTTGAAGATTTAGGATTAGAGAAAAGAAACATGAATGAATTTCTGATGTTTTATTATAGGGGTTTGTAATGCAGGTAGAAAGACCTTTTTCAGAGTTAAGAGTTTGATCCGACAAATGAGCTATTTTGATATTTATAACTTTGTCTAGTAAAAGTTTCCTGTAAAAACATTTGCTTTGGATGTCTTTGTTAGCTTTTAGTCGACACTTGAAAAAGCCGCTTGCAAGTTTCTAAGTCTTCCTGGATACTCTTTTCAGCTATCTTCCAGGAAGCTGGTACAGGGAGGCATTGGTGATTCAGTGGTAGAATTCTCACCTCCCACAGGAAGCTGGTACAGGAAGGCATTGGTGGTTCAGTGGTAGAATTCTCGCCTCCCACGCGGGAGACCCGGGTTCGATTCCCGGCCAATGCAAGAGGTTTTTGTTCTTCTCCACAGTTCTTTACCCTGAAGCTCCCAGAAGGAGAGGAGCTGCAGGCGGGGTAGTCACGTCAGAGGTACAAGAGGCCTCCGTGGCCCAAAGAAAGGGGAGGTGTGTGGGGAGGAATCTGCGTAGAGATGAAGGGAGCAGCGGAGACTGCTCCTTGCGCGGGGGTGGCCAGTGGACCCTCCGGGCTGTACCCCAGACACTGTGAACCGAATTTGCTAAAATCGTCAGCCACCTTGGCCCCGGCGTGTTTTGTGGGCCTATCGGTGTTCCGCGAGGGATTCCGTGTGTCTGGCAATGTGCGTCAACAGGTGTTGGCCTGAAATTTGGCCGGATACGGTGGCTCACACCTGTAATCCCAGAACTTTGTGAGGCCGAGGCGGATGGATAGCTTCAGGACAAGAGTTCAAGACCAGCCTGGCTAACATGGTGAAATCCCGTCTCTACTAAAAATACAAAAATTAGCCGATTGTGGTGGCATGCACCTGCTATTCCAGCTACTTGGGAGGCTGACGCAGAAGAATCGCTTGAACCCAGGAGGCGGAGGTTGCAGTGAGCCACTGCACTCCAGCGAGTCCGTCAAAAAAAAAAAAAAAAAAAAAAAGGAGTGAAAGAAGGCAGAAGTGTTGATGGGACAAGGAGATTTCCCAGGAGGCTTGGTGTAGAGGCAGGGGCCGGATCCTGAGAGATGAGATTTTTTTTTTTAAATTATGTAGCAGAATGGGGAGAGAGAAACAGAGAAGCGCATGAAAGAGAGAAAAGCACGAAAATCTCCAGATGTTCAAGAATAAAGCAGAGAAAGTAGTATGAGTGTTTTTACATAAAAAGGATAAGAAGTACAATGGTTGTCAGCAGGCCTTGTGGTCGTGTAGTGGTTAATACTTGTAGTTGTGGTTCCCACAACCTGGGTTCAAATCTGAGTCACAGCAATGTTTTCTATCTTGCGATTGTAGCTAATAGACCTGTCATTTGCTTTGCCTTTAATCCTAGCAGCCTCCAGAGAGCAGAGTAAACTACTGGCCTGGAAGGGCTCCAGCTTCTGGAGTTTAGCCCACTGTGCATAAACTACGGGGGGCGGCCTGACCACAAGGAAAACTTGGACATGCCCTTTGTCTCACAATTGAGCAGAAAAAATTCCCATAGGTGAAGATGCCACCTCTCAAGAGCCCTTTGTCTGTAGCTTCCACTGATGAAATAATGTGGTTATAGTATTTTCTGGTAGAGAAAACAGCTGTATCAGTGGGATTTTTAAAAACACAAAACGAGAACGAGCTTTTAATGAGTTTACAATAAAATCTAAACTACTTGTCATAATCTACACCGGCTTGCCTCCATTCCGCATCCACTAATTTTTATGAGAACAGTAAATTACTACTATTATTATTATTTTTGAGACGTAGTCTTGTTCTGTCACCCGGGCTGGAGTGCCACGGCTCAATCTCAGCTCACTGCAACCTCCGTCTCCCGGGTTCAAGCAATGCGAACAGTAAATAAACTACAGTTCACATAAAGTGCACAAATTTTTAGTGCAATTTGTTTAATTTTGATAAATGTAATCACCCAGCTCAAGTTTTAGAAAATTGCCATCATCTGAGAAATGCCTGTTAGAACCCCTTTCCAGGCAATTCCCACCCTGTGTCCTCTTAGTTAATCGCCATTCTGATGTCTATTCCCATAGGTTACAATTGCCTGTTCTTAAAGTTCTCATGAGTAAATGGACATATCTTTTGTGTCTGGCCTTTTTTCTGCAGTTATGTTCATTATACTCATGAGATACATCCACGTAGTTTCATGGATGACTTCTCAATTGTGGTGTTACTGAATTCTTGTGATGAATATTCTTGTAACAGTCTTTTTGTGCACTTGAGATTCATGGAAGTACTTCAGTTGCTGGGTCATGACCTGAGTATAAGTTTAACATTAGTACAAATTGCCAGTCTTCTAGAATGTTTTTTCACCAGCAGTGACAGTTGAAGTGGCACCAAATTCTTGTCAGCATTTGATGTGCTAACTTTGTTAAATGTAGCTGTGCTCTCAGACCAGTCTGACCAACATGGTGACACCCCGTCTCTACTAAAAGTACAAAAATTAGCTGGGCATGGTGGCATGCACCTGTAGTCCCAGCTACTCAGGAGGGGGAGGTTGCAGAGAGCCAAGATCGCACCGTTGCACTCCAGCTTGGGTGACAGACTGAGACCCTGTCTCAGAAAAAAAAAAATAATAATAAAATAAAGTACCCATACACTGGTAAGTGGTTAGTGGTGTCTCCGTGTGGAATTAATTTGTACTTGCCTAATGAACAATACTATGAAGCATATTTTCTTATGGCTTCCAGCATATAAGAAATTTTCCTTTGCAAAGGCCTATTCGAATATTTTGCCTGATTTTATTTGGCTTAGCTCTATATTACTGATTTATGAAATTTCTCTTATATATTCAGGAATTCAGTCATTTTTCAAATAAATATATTGCAAAGGACTTTTCCCAGTCAGTGACTTGACTGACAACTGAAAGCTGTCAAGTGAAAAATCACACAATTTATAAATTTAGAAAGGAGATTTTATTTTTTATAAAGGGTTACAGCCTGCAAGGCGGCCATTCTGACAGACTGGGAGGCATACCCTCCTGCTGAAACCTGAAAAATAGGTTTCCAGGGAGGGGAGGGGAGAATAGGGATTTATGTTGATCTGGTTGGCCACATATATTCAACAGGGAATAGGAGGAGCTCTGAATATTCATGAAGGGATCCTGCTGCATGCATGCTGAGTAAACATGCCTGTCACATGCAACCCATGTTCACTTTGGGGTGGAGACAACATTTAAATACATTATAGTTAGGCCTTATGCTTCAAAAGGTGAAGCAGAGACACAAAGGCAATCAAGTGCACAGCCTCTGTAAACTGTCCAGAACTAGTCCACAGCCAGTGGTCTCTTATCAGGAGAAAGTTACTGAAATCAGTCTCTTGTCCAATCAAAGCTGTAGTTATGGCTTGTGTAGGGAGGGCTCAGTCAGTTTATGGTAATGGGTGAGCCGCAAGTGCTTCAGCATTGCTTATCTCAAGGCCAGTGCTTGCTTAGCTACAGAAAAAAAGAAAGAAGAAAAAAAAACCTGGCAGTTAGAACATAGTTTATTTTTTAAGTTGAGGGGTGCATGACTTAACCTTGCCTGGCATAGCCTTAGGTCTTGTTTATAATATAGTATCTTACTATGGTAAGGAGTCTGTTCTGTCAGTCTTATGATCTCTATTTTAACAATAATGCTGATCAGTTACGTCTAAACCACAAAAGGGAGAGAGGTGGTCAGACGGGTGTCTGATCTTCCAAATACTGGTCAGGAACTCAGTATTTAAGACTTCTCTGGGATCTCCTTGGCCAAGATGAGGTCTGTCCAGTTGGTTGGATGGCTTTGGATTTAATTTTAGTTCTCAAAGCATTTAATTTGATGAGATTTTTTCTTTATTTTTAAAGCCTGTTATGTTCTATAAGAAATCTTTCTACTCAGGATAGTGAATGTATTCTTTTAATTTTATCTCTCTATAAGTTCCACAGTTTTACTTTTAATTTTTAAAATGATGACATCTAAAATTCTACTCCTAACCAAGACATTCTTGGGGGTTACCAAGGACAACTCCAAAAATCTTCCATAAGTGGTCAAAGAACTTACTGGGATCCTGGGCTGCAGGGCACAGTGGCTTTAGTGCACCTCTGCTTTTAAGACTATTCAGAAATTGCGTTTGTGAACCCATCAGGCTGTTTAAACATCAGCAACTTAGGGCTTGCACACGACATGCAGTTATGCAGCAGCTGTTTTCTGGATCTCGTGAATGCCTACATGCATACGTTCCCGGGAATTTTCTAAATTTGATCTCTTATGGTATTTCAAGTGGCTTAGTTGTCTCTTTCTTTTGCCTGCTGCCACACACATACCACCAAATCCTGCACTCCAAGCTTTTCCTTCTGCACCCTGGACTCCCAACCTCCAGTTAGACAATCCACATCTTCCCACAACTGCCTCAGGATCCTCCAGGTCACTGTGCCTCCTGCAGCAACCAGGCCAGGGGATATCTGGATTCCTATTACACTTCTGAGGAAGGTGGTTAGGGGGCGTGGAGGATGTGTGTGGGAGGGGTTGAGGTTGAGGGCAGGAGTATACTGTGGTCTTCTGTCTTCTACCTCATTGGCCCAGGTGCTGCTCTCCCTCCGGTTGTCTGCTTTCAGCCCTGTGTGGGAAATCAAGTCTGTGCCCTGATCTTCCTGACTCTCATTTTGTGAGTAACCTGAACGGATGAGCCATCGCTCTTGTCCCACACATTCTGTTCAAAAGGTGCCCTCCTCTCTACTTGCTCGGGGGCCTACCCACTGAGCTGTGGCACTCAGGCTGGGATGCCACCCAGTACAGAGGCTCTGCAGCCGTGCAGGGGTCTGACTGTTCCACACCAGCAGGATACAGGCCACAGGGCATGCTGTGGTGGAAAAGCATTCAGAGGTGTGGGCTGAAGGCCTCTCTTTCCACAGTCCCTTTGAAGACCCCATGGAAGTAGGCACCCCTTTGAGGAACAAGGTGGCCCAAGACCAAGCTTCACATGAAGGCGCTCGGGTCCCAGTAGGTCCTGTCTGTGCCTTGTATAGCCGACTGCTTCATGCATCTTACCCGGTTTCCCCTCTTCCACTACCCAAGCTCCTCCTCGACCCCCTTGCTCAGCTATCCTTAGGACAGCAAGATCCCCAGCACTTGGAAAAGCCCCAACTCCAGTGCTTGGGGAGGGAGTTGGGTTCAGGTCGTCTAACCACAGAAGAATACAGAACCTGAGGCAGGAGGGAATCCCTTCCCTTGCTGGGTCTCTTGGCACAGCCCATCCAGGGGTCTGGGTCAGGGTCCAGGTATCCTCTACCCTCCTTGAGGACCTGAGTTTTCAGGCCCCCCGGGTTGGTCAGCGTGGAGTCTTTCCCACTGTTCATCTGGGAACTGTAGGAATATCCCATGGGGCCCTCTCTTACTTATTAGAGACACCCGGGAAATACTCCAGCAGAAACTGGGTGCAGTGTACCAGATCACAGTAATAATAATTACAGGATTAGGCTAATCTTTGCCTACCAACAAGTCAAAAAGTATCCTTGAAAATCTTTGCCTACCAACAAGTCACAAAGTATCCTTGAAATGCTTTATATCTTTAACTTTTAAGTTTTGGTCTATAATGCGTCTCAAGTTACTTTTGTGTGTAGAGTGAGGGAGAATAACATCATTGGCTTCCCCTACCTCCATATGAAAATCCATTAATTGAAACGGTTTGTTTTCTTCTATTGAACTGCTTTCATTGAAAACCCATTTATTGACTGTATAGCTATGGATAAGTTTCAGGTCTCTTAACTCAGTCCATTTATCTACTTGTCACTCCTGATGCCTTGTCTATAATAGCTTATGGTCAGCCTTAAAGTCAGATAGTACAAGTCTTTGTTCTTTTTCACACATTGCAATCAATTTTGAAATAGGTAATAACTCATAAAACCATCACACACATCAGGACATGCTGTCACTTCATCCCTTTCTGATATGGTTTGGCTGTGCCCTCACCCAAATCTCAACTTGAATTGTATCTCCCAGAATCCCCATGTGTTGTGGGAGGGACCTAGGAGGAGGTAATTGAATCATGGGGGTGAGTCTTTCCCATGCTATTCTCCTCATAGTGAATAAGTCTCACTATCTGATGGGTTTATCAGGAGTTTCTGCTTTTGCTTCTCCCTCATCTTCTCTTGCTGCTGCCATGTAAGAAGTGCCTTTTGCCTCCCACTATGATTCTGAGGCATCCCCAGCCATGTGGAAATGTAAGTCCAATTAAACCTCTTTTTCTTCCCAGACTCTGGCATGTTTTTGTCAGCAGCGTGAAAACCGACAATACACTCTCATTTCAGAGTCAGACACATGCTCTCACTCACTAGACTGGTTGCTGACTTGTGACCGAAGATTCTGTATTGTACCCTCTGGGGACAATACATCTCCATTTGTCTGCGGGGAGGATGAACATGCAAAAAATCCACAACACTCAGCACAGAGTCTGGATTTAGTCCCATTAGTCTGAATGGGACTAATGCCCTTATAAAAGGGACCCCGGGGAGCTCTCTCGCCCTCCTTCTGCCCCCTGAGGATACAATGAGAAGGTGGCAGTGTACAGCCAGAAAAAAGAAAGTCCCTCACCATAACCCTACCATGTTGGCACCTTGATCTCGGACTTCCAACCTCCAGAACTGTGAGAAATAAATTTCTGTTGTGAATTAGCCACCCAGTTTATGGTACGTTATAGAAACCCGAACTAAGACAGAGATGGAATCCCATGGAGGGTCTCTAATTTGCTAAGCTGGTCGTCAGGTGGGATGTTGTAAGTTAGAAACAGGAAGAGCTGACATTTTGTGCATATGAAAGAAGACAGTGGACAGGCCCATTGTCTTCGGCTTTGTCCGCCTCGGCAAACTGGAGACGGAAACTCGATTCACCTTCTCCAGCCACGGGAGGACCGGGAGGACCTCCAGAGGAGGTTAGGTCGACTTCATGGTAACTTTAGATCCTGAAACCTCACAGGATTTTTCTTGTCTTCCCTTTGATCTCTTTTCCGCCTACCCAACAGGACAGGACTTGCAGCCTTTCTTTCGCGTCAGCAAGGGATCCCTTCCGGACAGGACCGAAGTGAGCAGCTGGTTTCCCCTACGCTTCCTTCCGGGCCTGGGCGTCACAAGAGCTCAGGCTGACCTGAGACCTAACTCCCGGCGAGTGGGACCAGCAGGAGCCTGGAAGAATGCTCGCACCGGGGTGGAGATTGGGCGCTGGGGTTTGCGAACCGCAGTCAAACCCTCTTCCCTGAGCACCGCGCACCTGCCCCCGGGGGTGCTGAAGGAAGTGGCCCATAAAGCTTCTCTGCAACCGAAAGAAGCCTGAAGCTCCAGGAGGGGCGAGAGGAGACTCGTTGAGCGAACCCAGCCCTCTGCCTGGCTGGTCCTGGTCAACAGGCTCGGAAGAGGCCGATTTGGAGGACCTAAAGGTTTAGAATCTCATGATGTCAAGATGTTAAAGCCTAAATCCTAAGTTCTGACTGTGAGGGGGAGCGAGGGTGTCTTGAGCTGGATCGACCCTTGAGTCTTCACCTGGAGGGTCCTCTGCACAAGTTCAGAGAGCAGGACAACGCACAGCAATGGTTCCCCACAGGGGGCAACTACACTCTCACACGCCTGTCCCATCCCCGCTGGGACACTAGGCCACGACTGGGGGAAGCGGGAGGGAGAATGTTAACCCCCTGGCATGTATCTAGTCAGCGGAGGCGACGGATGTTGCTAAACACCTTACAATCCACCGCGGGAGGGCCCCTCCCCCACCCCGAAGTAGCAATTCTGCGGAGGTGGAGAAACTCGGTTGTAGATCAATGCCCACGCACTTGCCCGATGGTAAATCACGAGTTGGTGACCAATTGGATTTTGGATCTGAGGAAAAAACTCCAGCGTCAGAGGGAACTCTGGAAGTTTTGCCCGGAGCAAACGGAAGGGTGGCGTTGCCATCGCCTAAAATGGGAAAATGGCAGGTGTCACAGGTTGCAGGGGAAGGTGGGAGACCAGGTGAGGGCCCCGGAGAGTTCCCGGAAAGAGTTTCCCATGCAGGCCGTCTCGGTTTCCGCATCCGTCTGATTCCTTATGATGTTGAGGGTGCCGGGGTCTGGGTCCTTTATGATGCAGAGGGTATCCCCGTGTCACCCCGGGCCCCTCCCCGCTCCCGCCTCCTCCTGGCAACCTGGTGCGCGGCTCCGGCCCTGGCGACCCGCGACCGTCTTGTCATTCGCTGCCGCCTCGCAAAGGCGCATCTCTAGGCCAGTGGTGAGCTGCCGCCGGGTTGCTGCAACTCGCTCCAGGACTCGGGACTCGTGGCCTTGGTGTCCCTCGCGGAGCCCTCGGTGTGTCGCCTGCGGGCTCTTTGTTTTGAAGAAAGTAGGGAGGGAAAGGCCTTGTGAGAAGACTCCAGGAGCAAAGAGCGACCCTTACAAGGCCCACGTCCTCCCAGAGCACAGGGGAACTGTCGCCTCAGACGGAAGAAGGAAGAGAAAGCAGCCTGGTGTGTCTCCCTGGTGGTCTAGTGGCTAGGATTCGGCGCTTTCACCGCCGCGGCCCGGGTTCGATTCCCGGTCAGGGAATTGTTTTGTTTGCATTGGTCGCACTCCCACAGGAATCTTTCTTTACTACGCTGTCAGCCAGCCTGCTCCAAGGGCCAGATGCAGAACAGTCTCCGCAGCGAGGGGCAAACCCCAGCGAAGAAGGGCGAGTCCTGGTGGACCAGCTCTCACGTTTATCTCCGTGTCTGTCATCCGCTGAAGAGGTTTTAGAGAGCGCCTGAGCGTCTCGCTCAGGTGTACACAGCCGTGCAGAGGTGCCAGCCCCCGTGAAGTTGTACCCAATAAGGCCATCCTCTTTGCCGTCGCCGCCCCTGAGGCACCTATGGGGCTGAGCTGTGAATAACTGAGAGGCCAAACCAAGTCGTGTTGTTTGTGCGTGCCCTGGACATGGGCACGGGCCAGTCAGCTGAGCCACCTCACCTCCCTTCGCAGCTAACGTGCTCGTTAGGCCGTCGGAAGAGGTGACTGGAGGCGATGCCCGCGAAGTTGGGAGTTGGGTGAGCGGCAGGTGAGGTCCTGGAGGGCGGTGCCGTTTGCCGATTGAGCGGCAGAGGGAGGCGATGTTCCCTGAGCCAACAAAGACAGCAGGTGGAGTAGGCACAAATGGAAAACTGTTACGGGTGCCCTAAGCGGAAGGCAGGTGTAAAAATCAGCACTAGGACGTGGAAGCGATGGTACCACAGTCAAATCCCACGGTGTCTACACTCTACCAAGCACTTGCGCACGCTCACCCTTTTCCATTCAGTACTCCCAAGAGGGGTTTGGAAAAACCCCGCGTCCACTGTAAGCTCAGGGGAGAGCGGGAGCCAGGGAGGTGAAGTGCACAAACTGGGCAGAGGCGGCAGGCAGAACCTTGGGGGTGACAGGGCGCGGTGGCTGTGGGGCGGGAGCCGCTGCTGAAAGGCGGCCTGGGTTGTGGTGTGGGGTGACTGTCGGTGGAATCTTTGGCGGAGAGTGGTTTGGAAGAATGGCGAGGGGAGGCAGTGGGGAGGGTAACCCTGAGCGTTCGGCCAGGGCGAGGAGGCTGTGCTGTCCCTGCAGGGCATGCGCTCAATCCCACTTACCTGGCAGAGTAGAGACCGTGGTGACGAAGGGGGTTCTCCCAGAGTGAAGGTTCTTCATCGCACTCTAGAGTTGCTCATCCCTGTGATTTCCTCAATGTGGGAAACGGTGTTTGTGCTAGAAGAGGGTTGCCCTCTTTACCTAACATAACGGGGTTCAAGACTGACATCGCCTCACGCCTACCCAAAAACGTTTACGTGGCTTCCTCGTCTCTTTTTTTTCTGTCCTAAAGTCGCCTCATCCTCACATTCCCTCATTTTTTTCTTCCACACTCGAGAGAGTCTCTCTCTCTCATTAAAAGCTCCACCAAATATTTGAAATATCTCAACCAGAAAGACTCCAATAAATACCTTATTTCATTCGTGGAAGCTACAGACCAGCTAGGTTGAGAGTTGCTTGATATTTTCTGCTAAACGGTGAGGCATAGAGCACTTCGAAGGTTTCTCTTTGGGCCTTTGTTTGTATGCTGTTGGGTTTCCTTCTTTTCCCCAGACAGTATGGCGCTGTGGGGCCAGCGGTAAACCCTACTTTCTGGCTTTCTGGCAGCAGATAAAGGCCGCAACTGGTGCAGGAATGAAAAGCAAACCAAAAGACACACGGGTTCGCCCCAGTGGGCCCAAGATAAAGTCTGACTGTACCAGGATTCGGATTAGAACAGACGTTGCTGCAGGCACAAGGCAGGGTACTAACCACTATAGAATCCCAACTGCCCATCGTTTTGCTTCCCCACCCCTCTTATTTATTTATGCATTTTCTTGAGAGACAGAATTTTGCTTCGTCGCCCAGGCTGGAGGGCACTGGCGCGATCTCGGCTCACTGCTACCTCCGCCTCTCAGGTTCAAGCGATTCTCCTGCCTCAGCCTCCCGAGTAGCTGGGACTACAAACCTGCGCCACCACACTCGGCTAATATTTGTATTTTTAGTAGAGACGGGCTTTCACCATGTTGGCTGGTCTCGAACTCCTTACTTCAAGTGAGTGATCCACCCACCTCCTCCTCCCAAAGTGTTGGGATTACAGGCGTGAGCCACGGCGCCCGGTCCCCCGAAAAATTTTTTTTTTTCATGTAAAAACATTTATGCGATTTTTACTTCTTTATTACTGGGCAGCTACAGGTTCTTGTGATTTTCTCTCTCGTATTCTCCTCTCCATTCTGATACATCTCCCATCTTCTCTGCATCCAGTCGGTGCCCTCTGGCGAGCATCCTGGGCTGTCCCTTTGTCTCGTCCTGGTCTCCTCTGTTCACCTTTTCCCTTTTGACTCCCCTGCCTCTTTCCCGCTCCCGCCCCACCGACTCCATCTACTGAAGCCGAGTTGAGTGAGAGGAGAGCAAGCGGAGCAGATGATTGCCTGAAGGCGGCGCAAAAAAACAGAAAGAGCTACCAGGAGAGCCGTCGGGGCGTTCAGCTTCCCTTGGGCCTTACTAGGCTCGGGGGGGGGGGGGGGGTCGCAGATCCAGGCATTTCCAGATGCACTGGCTTCTGAAGCAGGCGAGGGTCAACGCAGGGTGAAGGCCATTCGGCCGCTCTTCTGGTTTCAGAGTCACGCAATGCAAGCGTTTCTAACGTGCAACAACACGATTAGTCGACTCAGCCTCTCCGGTTTTCTGAAACTTTGTAGTCTGCACACTTGTCCTGCAGAAAGCGAATGGCAACCCCTAGAGGTTAGTGATTGCTTAATCTATGTTGACATAAAAACGAACAATCGAGGTTGTCTCTGTGGCGCAATCGGTTAGCGCGTTCGGCTGTTAACCGGAAAGTTGGTGGTTCGAGCCCACCCAGGGACGTACTTTTAAATGTTGGTAGTTGCGGTCAGGTGCGGTGGCTCACGCTGATTAATCCCAACAGTTTGAGAGGCCGACATAGCGGAAGCCTCGCCTGAGCTCAGAAGTTCAAGACCAGGGAGAATTCCATCTCATTAAAAAAAAAAAAAAAAAAAAAAAAAAAAATTGCAGTTATTTCTCCTCAGGCCTATGACTGTATTTAAAAGCGAGAGGCTGTTCCCTTGTGTCTTCTGCATCCCATAAGGACACAAAGCAGAAGGTCCCTCTCCGAGCCTCCTAGAAAATAAGATCCCTCCAGAACAAACTAGGTTGTATGTATGGGAACCTGAAAGTATACGAAGAAAGAAACTTCAAAAATTCTGTCTTGCTTTCCACAAAAATTAACCCATCACAGTCTGCCTTCAAGTGGTGTCATACCTCTTCACATTACTCCTCTCTGCCTTTATGCTATTGTCATGCATTTTACTTTACACGTGTTATAAACCTTACAATCCATCTTTATTACTTTTATTTAAAGAGTCAGATGTGTTTTGGGGTTTTTTTTTGATGTTTTTAAGACTAGTCTCGCTCTATTGGACAGGCTGGAGTGCAGTGGCACAATCTTGGCTCACTGCAACCTCTGCTTCCCGGGTTCAAGCGATTCTCCTGACTCAGACTCCTGAGTAGCAGAGATTACAGGCATGAGCCACCACACCCGACTAATTTTTGTAATTTTAGTAGAGAGGGGGGTTCACCATATTGGCCAAGCTGGTCTCAAACTCCTGACCTCAAGTGATCCGCCTGCCTCCGCCTCCCGAAGTGCTGGGATTACAGGCATGAGCCACCATGCCTGGCTAAAGAGTCAGATGTTAAAATTATAGATTTGCCTATGTAGATGTCATTTCTAGTGGTTTTTCTTTTCTTTTCTTTCTTTTTTTTTTTGTACATCCAGATTTTCATCCGGTGTCAGTTTCGTTCTACCTGGAGGACTCTTTTAATTTTTTTTTTTTTTTTTTGTGGTGTAGGCTGGTGGTAGTGAATTTTCAGCTTTCGTAGAATTTGACATTGACATTTTCCCCTCAGTGCTTTTAAGATGTTGCTCCACTGCCTTCTCACTTGAATGACTTTCAATGGTATAATCTTTCTGGTTTTTGTAAGTACTACGACTTTTTCTTCTGATTTTGAGATTTTTTTCAATAAATTTGAGCAATTCATTTATGAAGTGCCTACTAAATATGGTTTTCTTCAGGTTTCTTGTGCTTGGGGTTTATTCACCTCCTTGGATAAGTAGGTTAACAATTTTCACTATGATTGAAAAATGTCATTGTTTCTTAAATACATTTTTCTTCTTCCCCAGTCTTTTTGGGAACTACAATTACTTGTCTATTAGGTGTCTTAAACTTGCACTATCATTCACTGATGCTCTGTTCATTAAAAAAACAAAAAATTGTTACCATGAGTTGTATTTTAGATATTTCAATCATTCGAGAATTTGTGTTTCTTTTTTTTTTCTTTTTTTATTTTTTTGAGACAGAGTCTCACTCTGTCGCCCAGGCTGGAGTGCAGTGGCATGATCTTGGCTCACTGCAAGCTCCACCTCCCGGGTCCACGCCATTCTCCTGTCTCAGCCTCCTGAGTAGCTGGGACTACAGGTGCCCGCCATGAGGCCTGGCTAATTTTTTCTATTTTTTTGTAGAGACGGGGTTTCACTGTGTTAGCCACAGTTCGATCTCCTGAACTTGTGATCCACCTACCTCGGCCTCCCAAAGTGCTGGGATTACAGGCATGAGCCACTGCACCTGGAGGCTTTGTGTTTCTTAATCTTTTTTTCTGCAGTGTCTAATCTGCTGTTAATTGCTTCCAGTTAATTTATTATCTCAAATGTTGTAGTTTTTAATCTCCAAAGTTAGATTCTGACCATTTTTATATGTTCGATGCCTCTGCTTAATTCTTTGGACCCATAGAATATTGTCATAATTATCATAATAACTGTTTTAAAGTCCTCTGTGTTTTTTTTTTTTTTTTGAGATGGAGTCTCTTGTTGCCTAGGCTGGAGTGTAATGGCACGATCTCAGCTCACCGCAACATCTGCCTCCTGGGTTCAAGCAATTCTCCTGCCTCAGCCTCCCGAGTAGCTAGGATTATAGGCATGCACCGCCATGCCCAGCTAATTTTTGTATTTTTACTGGAGAAGGGCTTTCACCATGTTGACCAGGCTGGTCTCGAACTCCTCACTTCAGGTGATCCACCTACCTCAGCCTCCTAGAGTGCTGGGATTACAGGCATGAGCCACTGCGCCTGGCTGTCCTCTCTGTTAATTCTAACATCATGTTAGGTCTGGTTCAATTTTGATTAACTGATTATTTCTCCTCTTTATGGGTCATCATTTCCTGGCTCTTTGCCTATTTGGTATTCTTTAATTGGACGCAGGACATTGTGAAGTTTACCTTTTTGCATGCTAGCTATTTTTAAATTCCCTTTTTTCCTTTGCCAGCAGGAAGTTATATTTTATAATTCCTATAAATCGTCTTGAATTTTTTCTGGGGTGCACTTAAGTGACCTGTAAACAGTTGGATCCTTTTGGATCTTGCTTTTATGAACTTTTACGTGGTTCAGGAGTAGTGCTCAGTCCAGGGCTGATTATATCCCGTTACGAAAGCATTATGAATTATGAATAATTCCAGTCTGACTGGTGCGAACAGATACTGTGTTCTGCACTGTGTGAGTACCAGACGCCATTCCATGATTTTCTTGGATGTTTCTTTCCCTGGTACTAGTCAGCTACTCTTTTCACAATCATGCACTGACTAGTGCTCTGCTGAATACTGGTGGCAGAACCTGTAGATATGCCCAGATTCTCTCTCTGCTTAGTTATCTTCTCACTGGATCTTTGTCCTATGAACTCTGTCTTGCTCTCCCCAGACCCTTAGCTTCACTTCCTCAATTCAGGGAGTCTGCCACCGATCCTTTCCTTTGTGCCTAGCCTGGAAACAATTCTGCACCAGGCTGGCATTCCCTTCCATCCCACATGGAACTGGGGGTTCAGTGTAACTGAAAACATTTGGGCCATTACATTCAGTTTGAACCAGTTGATTTGCATGTCTGTAAAGGAGTTTGGAAAATGAACCCTAGGGCTAATGTGAATGGTGGACAAAATCAGATCTAGAAGTACTGAATGTATCATAAGCTAAGCAGAATTTTTTAAACTAACAGCATTAGTGATTCAGGTGGAATTTCTTCCTCTTCCCTAGGTTCAGTTTCTGGCGAAAGCATGTAGTTTGTTTTGTTTTGTTTTGTTTTCTCACTGTCAACATAACCTCATTTGTTGCATCTGTTGGAATGTTTATTACTCACTTGGTGAGTCTGGTCTACATAGAGATTCAGCATCCAGGAGCAGGGCCACTGTGAGCCTGTCAGTCAAGGAAATGTGGGAAAGAAAAATCCCATTGGGGTTTATTTATTTGTTTGTTTGTTTATTTATTTATTTATTTGTAGAGGAGTCTCACTCTGTCGCTCAGGCTGGAGTGCAGTGGTGTGATCTCTGCTCACTGCAACCTTGGCTAATTGCAATCCCGGCTCACTGCAACCCCCGCCTCCCAGGCTCAAGCGATTCTCCTGCCTCAGCCTCCCCAGTAGCTGGGATTACAGGCACCCGCCACCACGCCCAGCTAATTTTTGTATTTTTAATAGAGATGGGCTTTCACCATGTTGGCCTGGCTGGTGTCAAACTCTTGACCTCAGATGATCCACCCACCTCCATCTCCCAAAATGCTGGGATTACAGGCGTGAGCTGCAGAGCCTGGCCTAAAAATATTACTTTTGCAAGGCACAGTACAGGTCCCGGAAGGCTCTCACCTACTTTCCCACCCTTTCCCAACCTTGTCTCCTGCTTTTGCCTTCTATTCTCCTTGACAGGTCTGGGGTCACTGCATCCAGGGCTTGCTTTGCCTTCTATTCTCTGGAGGAAGCGCTTAGGCATTTGAGTGCCAGACTGCTGCTTGGAACCACTGAGTGGCCAGCACTGGTGTAGCTGCAGACCAAGGCGTCTGAATCCTCAGGGATCTGCCCTTTACCCAGGTCAAAGGTCCAAGGGCTCTCCTCACAGCTTTCTGCCAGCCCGCTCCAGATATACACATCTTCCTGGATGTTCAGTTTCTGCCCAAGACCCAGCACAAATGTCATGGATCAACCGTGACTTTATGATTTTTTGTCCGGACTTCATGGATCCAGCAGGAGTATAGACGAATGTGAAAAGGTTACTAGTTCTAAAGGTTATAAACCCATAGAAACACACCAGAACTTACCTCCCACTCTGGAAGGTGAATGGCGTGGGCTGGAGGGGTTGTTGCTGCCCTTCAGGCCAAGCACTAATTCCTCCAGTATCACAACCCTGCCCTCAAGGCAGATACGTTGATGAGGAGACAATGTATTACCATTACGCTTGTAATCCCAGTGCTCTGTGAGGCTGAAGTGGGTGGATCACCTGAGGTACGGAGTTCGAGACCAGCCTGATCAACATGGGGAAACTCCCGTCTCTCCTAAAAATACAAAAGTTAGCCGAGCATGTTGTGCACACCTGTAATCCCAGCTGCTCGGGAGGCTGAGGCAGGAGAATCACTTCAACCTGGGAGATGGAGGTTGCAGTGAGCCGACATGGCACCACTGCACTTCCGCCTGGGCAACAGCGAGATTCCATCTCAAACAACAACAACGAGAACAACAAAAAACAACAAGACAAAAGAAAAAACATATCTATCTATCTATCTATCTATCTATCTGTCTGTCTGTCTGTCTGTCTGTCTATCTATCTATCTATCTATCTATCTATCTATCTATCTATCTATATCTGTTCTTATTTGGTGTGAATATGGAATATTGACTCCATATCCTTGGCTTGAGATCCAGATGCAGCTTCTGATTGGTTTTCTCAGGCAAATCAACCTGTTCCACATCTGTGCTCCGAGACGGAGGGCAGCCAAGCAGGACCCCCAGGAAATAACTCCTGAGTTTTCAGAGATGTAATCACATTGTCAGCCCATGGAGAAATTCCGGCATTGGAAGAGAATGAAGAGAACTTTGTGAGATTTCCTGATCTAAAACTTCACATTGTTGTGTCGCCCTCAACCTCCCTTGCTGAAATGACTGCCGGGTGACAAATGTGCCCTTCCCTCCTCACCACTCTGACTAGCAGGACAAGGAATGAGGTTCGCTGTGAGCAGGTTTGTTGATTAGCAATGGCATTCCTTTCATGTTTCTTTAGAATCACCTACGTATTTCCAACATTCAGGAAAGCAAGGGTGTTGTCGCCCGATTTCAAACCGGGGACCTTTCACATGTGAGGCGAACATGTCATCACTCCACTACACAAACCCCTCCCAGCTCCTGGCACAAGACACATTCCTGAAAATGTTAGCGTCTACTGTTTTTAACTATTAGAGTTTCCAATATAAGAAATTCGACTGCTTTTCAAAATTTGAGTGAAAAGATGCCAGGAATCACAATCCCTCAGGCAGACAGGCTGAACCCTCATTTATAGTTCCACGCCTAGCCCCGAAGCCAAGACCCTAGGGACCCCCAATCTGGCTTCGGCATGTCGCATCTCATGCAGGGTTTCCAGGAACTGAGTGCCCGTGTTTGGCAGATTTCCCGGCTGACTCTCTCTGGCTCCCAGAAGCTTCAGGAGCTGGTGGGTTTTGAGCGTTGGAGCCCTGAGTGCTCCATGCCACACAGGAGTGTGGACCCGCCCCTGCAGGGCTGCTGACTGCGCCTCGGGGGCCTTTTCCCTGGTGCTGGCCATCAGGGCTCTTGGCTCAGGAGATTATGCTTCAGGTCCTGCCAGGAACCATAGGACCCTCCCTGCCTGCCCTTCTCTCAGGCCGAGGGGTCTGACCCACAGGCTTTTCCTTGCCAGCCCTTTGGCCTCAGCACTTCGAAGTCTTCCAAAGGGGATCCTTCACTGCCACTCTCGCTTAGTCTGTTCGACTGAGTTTAGGCTGTATTTATTCGCACATTGAAGTTTTAGCAGGTACTGTAGCAAAGCCTGTGTCTCAAGGCATTTGACTGTTTGAAAATATAGAACATCCAGCCCAGGCCAAACTGTGCTTCTTGGCCTGCATTGAATTGGTTGGAAGAGCAGGCCACGAGTTTTATAAAACACAAGGGTTTCAGAGCCATCACCAGTGAAGGACACAGGAGCAGCCTATTCAGATTTCATGATCACAGGATCTCCACCTCCATCCTGAGATTTTTTTTTTAAGGGCAGTTTTATTGCATTCTTTCATAATCCTTGAAACTTTTTATTTGCCTTTTTGATGTTCCTGCTCAACAGGTCTTGAAGTGAATTGTAACAAAGAGGTAAGGGAAGTTTTCAGAGAAACGCAGTGTCTGTGAAGTTTTCAAGTTTGTCTCACAGCAAAAGGTCAGCAGGCAGAATTTCCTTTTGCTGAAAGATGTTAATGTTGTTCCTAAGGTGTTCTTTAGACATGAGTGTAGAAACAAATTTGGGGAAGAAAGTGCCATTTTCTCCAGCAGTTGCTTTTCTTACTGCAGCGGTTACCATGTTTCCTTCACATCCGAAGTTCGAATGCTCCCATGCTGGGGAAAGTGACTGAATGTTCGCTGGATGCCAGGCTGCAGTGTCCAGCTTTGTTCTGCTTTGGCTCAGCCTGGAGACTGAGACTGGACTGGACTGTGTCTCCCTCACTAGAGACTGGGAGCCCAGTTCCAGATGAGGCAGGCATCATGGGAACTTTTGATTAGGCAATTTTGTGGCATCTTTTTCTGCTTTCTTCCCTCTGAAATCTCTTTCTCTCCCTCTCCACTGACCCGGAAGAGAGGATTCACTGTCTTTCTGACTCAGAACATTTTGGGGTCCTTCCTGGACAGAAAAAAAAAGACAATTGCCCTTTACCCTACAGGAGCAGAAAGGGCTGCAGGTATCTGGAGACCCACAAACTCACTTCGTGGGCCACTGAGTATCTGTGCCCTGTGGGATCCTGTCATACCCAAAAGCGTGCGGCTTGAAGCTTCTCTGCGGACTGAACAGGAAGTGTGGGGTTCCTGACTCTTCCAGAGGAGCCACACAGAGAGGTCTTAGCATGTCTCTGGACCTTGAGCAGAGGCCAGAAAGAGGCTTGAAGGTGAGGGCAGAGCCAAGAAAGGGTGGAAAGACAGGCCAACCCACTCTCCCAAGGGTACCTTCTTCAGGACAGTCATTCAGTGATCAGGAAAGGAGAGGATTGTGTAGAGCAACATCTTTACTTCAAAACACGAATTCCCGCCTAGATGTGGAATCCGAGTAAAATATTGGCATTAAAAAGAACTCTGGTTGGCTGGACAAGGTGGCTCATGCCTGTAGTCCCCCTACTTTGGGAAGCCTAGGCAGGCTGATCCCTTGAGCTCAGGACTTTGAGACCATTGTCGGTAAAATGGCAATACCCTGTCTCCGTGGTGGTGCCCCTGTGGTCCTAGCCACTCCAGAGGCTGAGGTGGGAGAATCACTTGAGCCCAGGGGTTCTGAGACAGCACTGAGCCATGATCACGCTACTGCACTCCAGCCTGGGTGACAGAGCAAGACCTTACCTTAAAACATACAAAAACCTGCGATTTGTTTTCTCTGTGTATTGCAAGGATGAGAACAAAAGAGTTCCAACTAAGATGGAAACAGTGCAGATGTGAAAGGTTTTAGGGGAAACCTGTGGTGTTCTGTCAGGGACCACGGGCCTTGCTTAAAAGAAATTTCATCCAGGCTGTCTGGTTTCCTGCATGTCTCTCAGGCCTGCTGTTGGTGGTCCCAGGGGCTGAGCGCTTAGCCCCTTCCCAGCTTGGGTGCTTCCCCTTTTGCCTTCTCCCAGCATCCTGGTCCACTCCCATGGCTCCTGTGGCCATCTCTCCAGAGCCATGCTGTCACCTCGAAATGGGGCATCTCTAGATTGGTTTTTTTCATTAAACTGGGATATGAATACATTTATTAGGATGCTCACAAAATAAATGACACTTGAATTAGCACTCCCCTCATGTGATAAAGGATACACATGACCCACACTGTGGCAGGAAACAGGGTTAAGGGCTATCAGAGCTGGGACTAAGTGTCCACTGAAGAAATCTCGATTCATCAGAAAGAGGTTGTTTCCTCGGATTCCATCATTTCTGCTGTCGCTAACAGCCAGGTCTCCACAATCTTTCAGAATCCTTCATTCCAGCACCAGTTCATGTTCTTTGCCCTTGCCACTCCCGACTCTTTCAAGACCTGAGTCCACTGACCCATGTCTCACTCACCCGCCTCTGAAATCTTGCATCACATCTGTTTGGTATGTTGCTGCCCGGCCGCCATCAGCGGCACAATTGTCAGGTGGAGGAAGAACATACAACATCTTACAAAAGCAAACAACAGGGCTACATTAGTAAATGACACTTGGACATAAACGAAACAACCTCACAGAAGACATGCTTCCTCCCAATATGATCCATAGTCCCCTAGAAGCAAAGGAAACCCCTCGATCATTTTAACATGTATGAATGATTCTGTATGCCAGGCACAGGGGTATATAGTGGGTGGTGTTTACTTCCATTGTACCCTGCACACAGTCGAAAGTTAGTGACTGGAAGCTAGAACCAGGTCCGTATCCCTGCTCCCATCAGGTTCTCCCGGCCCTTCTTGCCTTTGATGGTGCCACCACTGTACTTCTTCTGTTCTGAACATTTCTTCATTTTTCAATGGAGAGGATAAGAGGAGAAGGATGGCAGAGAGAGGGTGGGCAGGGAGAAGTGGGAAAACAACCCTGTAAAACAGAACAAAAACTGTACAAAACCCCAGAAACCAGACTTAGTACTATAATATTTTATAACAATAGAAAGCAGCTGAATATAACCTCAGGGGGAGGAGTCAGCAGAGATTGTGCAGCAGAGGCCACAGGTTTAGACGCCACAGGTTTAGACTAGGAGCCTTTCAATGGAGTGCTGAATGGACTGAATCAGCCTTCTTTGATGGTGACAGAACAGGTGATGACAGGCCTGGAGACCCCACAGGCCCGCCCCAGGGCCTGCCTGGAGTGCACAAACATTCCAGGCAGACCCAGCACATTCTCGTCTTCACACAGTAGTGGGAGGTGCAGAATGTTCCCTAGCAGCGTGGTGTCTGCAGCCACCACAGTGAACTCACAGATGCCTCTGTTGAGGGTTTTGATGGCCTCATTGGCTCCTGTCTGAAGCTGCTTTCGATTCCAGTGGCTCCGCACTCCTCAGGGAGCACAGCGGACTTCAGAGCGTCTAGATCAGTTTTGACTTGTGCATTTGGCAGCCTTCGTGAGCACTGCGGGTAGGTTCACCTTTTGGAGAAACCTTCGGAAGGCAACAGGAATGAAAAACGCTTGCTGGCACTTCCCTGGTGGCCTAGTGGCTAGGATTCGGTTCAGTGCCGCGACCCGGGTTCGATTCCCGGTCATGGAATATGTGTTTTGTAAGGTCTCCAAAAAGCAGGCGGTCTTCCCCCGTTTTGCTGGAACTTGCGATGTGCCCCGAGGCTCAGATGCAGGAGAGGTTCTGTAGTCTTGGGTTACAGAAAACCCTGGTGAAGAAGGGGAGTTAATGGCGACCCTCGGCCTGTTTCTCATGCTCCCGACCGAAAACCTTGTTACCTACTCTTTTCTCCCTTGGGCACCCTAGCACTCCAGTTCTTTTCATATCTCCATTGCTCACACATCAGTATTGACTTCAGAGGTCGACTAAGCAGCTTGTTCAAGGTTATACAGCCATGCATTGATCCACAGCTGGGTGGGGCTCCTGCCTTATTTGCTGGGCTGTCATTACTGACAGAATGAGTTCTGCGTCTGGCAATGGCTGCTTGCTGCTTTCAGAGTAACTCTCCCACAGATAACGACTATAAATTAGAAACATATATTTTATATATATATATATATATATATATATATATATATATATATATATATTTGAAGGTGCTGGAAGACTGAACAAAAGCAGGCAGACATGTGGAAGAACGGCATGTAGTGAGTTTCCCATTTTGCAAACTTTCGGCAGAGAGCTGTTAACCGAAAAACCACACAATTTGTGAGGTTACAGAGGAGAATTTATTTCTTATAAAGAGTTACAGCGTGTAAGGTGGTCCTCCTGACAGGCTGGGCAACGCAGGAAGCCCAGAAGCAGGCACTTTGAGGGAGGGAGGGGCAAGACAGGAATTTAAGTTGAATGGGTTGGCCTAACATACATATTCAACAAGTTATAGGAAGATTCATGAATATTTATGAAGGGGATCCTGATGCATGCTTATTGAACAAACATTCACATAATATACAACCTTGTTCACCTTGTTATGGATACTTAGCATTTAAATGCATTACAATTAGTCCCTATACACAAAGGTCTTTTCAGGACACAAAGGCACTCAAATGCACAGATACTGTAAAACTGACAGAACCAGTCCATGGTCGCTGGTCTTCTCATCAGAAGAAAGTTACTGAAATCAGTCTCTTGTCAGTCAAGGCTGTAGTTATGGCTTGTGGAACAGCGGGGTTCAGTATCTGGTGAGGGGTGAGCAGCAAGTGCTTCAACACTCCCTATTCTCAAGGCCAGTGCTTGTTTAGCTGCTAGAAAAAAAACCTTGTGGCAGTTAGAACATAGTTTATTCTTTGCATGTAGGGGGTGCATGAGTTAACCTTGCCTGGCATGGTGTCTTATTTATCATTTGGTGTCTTATTGCCATAAAGAGTCCGTTCTGTCAGCGTTAGGATCTCTGTGATAACATTAATATCGGTCAGTTTTGTCTAAACTGCAAAAGGCTGGGAATATAATAAGGCTTTTCTGGCCTCCTGTTCCTTCTTGGCCTGGGAGTCAGTTTTGAAGGTTTGCCTAGGGTCCCGTTGGCCAACAGGGGTCCATTTAGTCAGTTAGGGGACTTAGGATTTTATTTTTAGTTTATAAAACAAACTTTGCTCCACCTTACTTGGGTTAGCTAAATTACAATACAAAATCAAACTGTCTTCCTAGGTTAAAGAAATAGAGGACAAAGTTTAGACAACCACAGCAGTTGGAACATCAAGGGGTTAGGTAGAGTCTCAGAAAAGAAACAGCACAGTAGGATGACTACAGTTAATAGCAGTATATTGTACATTTCAAAGGAGCTAAGAAGAGAGAATGTGAAATGATCCCAACACAAAGAAATGATAAAATGTTTGAGATGATGGATATCCTAAACATCCTGATTTGATCATTACACATTGTAGGCATGTATCAAAATATTATATATACTCCCCTAAACATGTATAATTGTTTTGTATCAATTAGAATATAAAACTTAAAATAATAATAATAATAATCAAAGAGGGCGGGAGAGAACTTTTGGAGGTGGCAAATAGTTTGGTTTTTTTTTTGAGATGGAGTCTCCCTTTGTTGCCCAGCTTGGAATGCAGTGGTGCGATCTCAGCTCACTGCAGCCTCTATCTCCTAGGTTCAAGTGATTCTCATGTCTCAGCCTCCCGAGTAGTTGAAATTACAGGTGTGTGCCACCGTGCTGACCAATTTTTGTATTTTTGGTAGAGATGGTATTTCACCATGTTGGGAAGGCTGGTATCAAACTCCTGACCTCAAGTGATCCACCAGCCTGGGCCTCCCAAAGTGCTGGGATTACAGGTGTGAGCAACCGCACCCAGCTCAATAGTTTTATTGTGTACATTGTGGTGATGATTTAATGGGTCTATACTTATTTCCAAACTCAGCAAGTTGTGTTCATTACATATGTACAGCTTTTAGTATACCAAGCATACATCAATAAATTGTTTTAAGAAAAAAGTAAAGGGCTGGGCACGGTGGCTCACACCTGTAATTCCAGCACTTTGGGAGGCCGAAGTGGGCGGATCACAAGGTCAGGAGATCGAGACCATCCTGGCTAACACGGTGAAACCCAGTCTCTACTAAAAATACAACAAATTAGCCAGGCGTGGTGGCAGGTGCCTGTAGTCCCAGCTACTGGGGAAGGTGAGGCAGGAGAATCACTTGAACTGGGAGGCAGAAGTTGCAGTGAGCCAAGATCGTGCCACTGCACTCCAGCCTGGGTGAGAGAGCGAGACTCCCATCTCAAAAAAAGAAAGAAAAGAAAAGAAAAGAAAAGAAAAGAAAAGAAAAGAAAGAAAGAAAGAAAGAAAGAAAGAAAGAAAGAAAGAAAGAAAGAAAGAAAGAAAATAAGAAAATACAGTTATTGTAATTGTCCTGTGATGAATAGATGCCAAATAAAGACAAATACAAAATCTAAGAAAACACAGAGTATTTGTTGATAAATAGATTTCTACAAGAATATTCATGCACAGCAGTCTTCATAATAGTCCAAACTAGAAATAACCAAATTGTCCACCAACATATTCCAATATGTGGTGTATTCACATATTGGAATAACACTCACCAGTAACATCCAAATAAGCCAGATACATATAATAATATGAATACACTTCAAAGACATGAAAAAAATGCATAACACAAAAAATGAATTTATGTGAATTTGAAGAAGAGAGCAACATAATCTATGATGATACACATCAGAATAGTGATTAACTAAGGGGAGAAGGGTGGGATTGCCTGGAAAGGGATTCTACAGACCTTTTTAATTTTTTTTTATTTTTTAAATATGAAAAAATAATATTTATAGAGATGGGGATCTTGCCATGTTGCCCAGTCTGGTCTCAAATTCCTGGGCTCAGTCAATCTTTCCACCTCAGCCTCCCAAGTGCTGGGATTACAAGCATAAGCTACCGTGCCTGGCATCTACAGACCTTTTTGGGATGGTGGAAATTATCTATAATTTAAACATGTCAAGAAAGATGAATGAGGAACTTCTAGAGTACAGCCGAGATCATCTCATGCTGTACTCTTAACATCTATTGGATATTACGGTGAAGGGCTTGAGGATAACACCATTTTCATATTATACTGGGATTATGGGGGATATTATGAACAGTGAGAAAAGTTATGATTCATTGCCCACTTTTACTGCTGCTGACTCTCTAAGGCTTCTTGGCATTGGAAGAAACCAAGATTATTACTAATCTTTGGTCCTTGCTTGTACCTTGTAAAGTTTGTGTCTTCTAGATTACAATAATTCCATGTAAAGATGATGCTGGCACAAGGCTTTCAACCCATCCCCTCTTCTGACCCAGAAAATAAAGACATCCTGCCTTTGGGCCTTTTAGAACAGGTATCCAGAGAGTTTACTTCTCCAATGCTAGGCACGGTCTGTGCCCATAACATCAGCAGGAAGCAGTTACAGAAGATGAACCTCCACCCTTCTGCAAGCCCTTTAAGATTAAGGAGGAGTATAGAATCTCTGATGGGGAAATGAGGTAGGAGACCAGTAGGTGTTGTTTTCCAGTCACAACCCCATTGAACAGAGCAGGATCTGGTCAAAACAGGGCACAGTGAAGAAGCCTGCTGGAACCAGCAGATGATGACGAAAGTGACCTCTAGTTGCCCTCACTGCTTATGAGCATAAAGACACTACCACTTGGACATGGCCAGTTTACAAATGTCATGGCAACAAACCTTGGCAATGACCTGAAAGTTACTTTATATGGTTCTGGAAACTCCCTGCCCCTTTTCTAGAAAGTTCTGAATAGCCTGCCTCTTAATAGGCATGTAATTAAAAGTGGGTCTAAATACAACTAGCTAGCAGCCCACAGGCACCAACTCTGGGCACACTGCCTATGGATTAGCCCTGCTCTGCAAGAAGCAGCACCAGTTCAATAAAAGTTGCTTTCTCTCGCCAGCGACTTGCCCTTGAATTCTTTCCTTGGCTACAACAGTCTGGGAGAAATTTCCCAGGCTACAAACCAGTTTTGGGGCTCGCCTGCCCTGCGTCACTGTCATTGTTTCCTTGGGTTTCCCAGGAATGTACATGTGTGACACTGCTGCCCTGCTTATAGATCTGTTTCCTTGCAAGGAAACAGGAATATCTTGCCTGCGGCTTCCAGAGTTGGAGATACATGTAGTTTCACTACTGAGTGCTAACATTTAATTTTGGAATCAAGTGATGCATTCAGACTGGTTGCTATCATTTTGTGGTATACATGTAGTGAATACATTCGTGATTGAGTTTCCTGCTTTTAGCTGGAGCAAGAAAGTTTTATAATTGTGATTTGTACAAAGAAATCATAGGCAAGAGAATGTGTGTAAAATAAACTTTATTGTCAGAGGTTTCTAAACGCTCATCCTTCAAGGAAAACGGACATACGCTGAAGAGCTGATAAACAGTCTACAGCAGTGTTATTCTAACTTAATCTTGATTCCAAGTGCTTGCCATTTTCCTCCAGCTGCTGTTGACTCCAGTTATATATAGGTTGGGGGAAAGGGGATTATCTATGAATCTAGGTATCACTGTTTCTTGGGCAGTTATCATATTTGCAGGCTGAAGGGATGTGATTTCTACAATCAAACTATCCATTTGGAGTACAAATCTGGAGTGGCTGTAAAATTTGCTTCTCAGGGATGGAGCTTTCAGATTTGGACTTTCAATCGTTCTGTTGTTTCAGTTTTTCTCATCAACTGGGGAGCTGTTTGTGACTAAGCTTTGTTAAAAGTAGAGAAGAGCTTTTGATAGTTCCAACATTAGTTGTTACCTGAAACACACACACACACACACACACACACACACACACACAGCGAAACAATAACCTTTGGTGAGGTCTTGCTGATACTTAACTGAGGCTGGACTGAGAGCTAAGTGGTGATACAGGCCAGGTGCAAACTGAGTGCAGTTAAGTGGATAATCTCTGGTAGTGAAGATAATCTCTGCCCTAGAAAAAGATAGTAATAATAGATTGAAAAGAAAGTTTCCTGAAATGAACTAGCTGGCCTGTGGTGTAGGACACAGGACCTCAGCCACCTTATGATTCTAAAAGCCTTGCTCAAAGCCACTGCAGATGAGTTAGCTAAGTCTCTACCACCTCCTCAGCATCAACTGACTCTCCATAATACTCCTGTGAAGAGAAATAAAGGTCTTTCCCACCTCCAGGAAGGGATTTGCTTAGCCTCAAATGTGCACATTCAGAAATAGCTTGTAAGAAAGAGAGGACAGTTTGCAGAGAAATAACCCTCCTAAGTCCACATCCTATTCCTTTTAATTAAGAGAGTGGTGCCAAGGGAAGATGCCCTAGAACATCAAAGCCAACAGGGTGCTCAGATATCACCCAAGTACAGTTCCATCTTTGGCCATAAGGAGACAATGGTGTCAAGAGGCTAAGACCATGTGATCTGTAGGTGAAAAACCTGGGATGAGAATCGAGGCCTCAAACCTTTTCCACGACATCACAGAGTTCAGGAGCAGTTAGAGGGAAGGATTCAATCTGGAGAACACTAACAGGCTCTAGAGATTATTGGGTCATGGTGGCTGGGACAGAAATAAGGATTCACAGAAAGATGTTTATAGTAAATGTTCTTTTACAGTAAATGTTCTTTTGTGATTTTGCTTGATAAAAAAGCTGAGCAAAAGTGAAAATTTTTTCTTTCTTTCTTTTCTTTTTCTTTTCTCTTTTTATTTTATTTTTTTATTTTTGAGACAGTTTCACTCTTGTTGTCCAGGCTGGAGTGCAATGGTGCAATCTCAGCTCACCACAACCTCCGCCCCTGGGGTTCAAGCAATTCTCCTGCTTCAGCCTCCCAAGTAGCTGTGATTTACAGGCATGCACCACCACGCCCAGCCAATTTTTTTTTTTTTTTTTTTTTTTTTTGCATTTTTAGTAGAGACGGGGTTCCTCCATGTTGGTCAGGCTGTTCTCAAACTCCCGACCTCAGGTGATCCTCCCAAAGTGCTGGGATTACAGGCGCGAGCCACCACACCTGGCCAAAAGTAAAAATTTTCTAATTGCAATTCTTAACCACTTATGGGTTGTGAAATCAATATAGTGGACTGCGTACTACTACAGGCTTTATTTAAATACTAGGTAGGGTGGATTACACATAGTAAAAGGTTTTTTAAAAAATGATCACAAAGAATGAGATATTTCTCACTGCATCTTGTGGTCAGAAAAGTTTGAGAAACTGCTCTATGTAGGCAAATTATAGGTTCAATCTATCCATCGACCTCTTTTTCTCTTCTCTTTTTTCCATGCTATACAAACAAGACCATGGAGAGAGGAAGGCAAATTCCATCAATAGGTGGTGTTAAGCCTTTTCTATGAGATAGCTGCACATTTGGGACACCTCTATGCTGGTGACTTGAGATTCTAGTGGATAGATGGTCCTTTTCATCTTTAGCCACATGTAAAAATTACTTGGGAGCTTTTTAAGACTACTAGTGGCTTCCATCCACCTGGAAGCATTTAAGTCAGAATCTCTGTGTGTACAGTCCAGGCACTTGTGTTAGTTAAAAACTTCACCAGTCTTTATAATGTGACAGAATGGTTTAAAGCTACTGAGTAGACCCACCCTATTTCCCACCATTGTCTTTGTTTCTCTTTCACCATAGGCTTCTTTCCCATGTGAAAGTGAAGATGTCAGTCTCTCTTTTCACAGTCTCAAGTAAATCACTATCTTTCTCAATTGGACTGCCAAGGCAAAGATTTCTTTCCATTTATCTATCTGGATTTTTACAAAGCTGGCCTCTGGATTCCCTTTTCTCAAAGCTAATTCACCACAAAGGCACTGCTCAAGTCAAGGAGCTGGACCTTCATACACCTGCACCTGACAATCATGGGTAAATACTTTGCAGGAGGGGTTGCTGGGTGCTGTGGGATTGACATAAACTCCCAGGTATTGCCAGCTCTGAGCCTCAGGCAAGCTTGTGACTAAGAGACTCCAGTAGTCTGAGGACAGTCCTAACTCAGAAGGGTCTTTGGAAGCAAAAACAAACACAGGCATGAGAGGGGGAAAAAAAAAATCCCATGTGATCTTGGTTTATACCTAACAGAACTTGTGCAAGAATGGATATTTAAGGTGGGTATTGTACACAGCAGAGCTTAGTAAATACCAAGTCTGGAGTTTAAGGGATAGGCTGAAGAGATTTTGCAGGTTTGTAAACATTTGTGCCAATCTGAACATTGGTTTTTCTCCTCAGTGGTAAGAGCTAGGCACAATAAGGTAGCTAGGATATTATAATTTGAATCAATACATTATACATTTTTATTTTGCCAAGGACCAAGATGAACTATGACGATTTCAATTTTTTAGTACTTTATTTTCATCAGTTTGAAAATTAAGACTTTTGCTCCTTTATTGGCTTATGGCACCTTTTTGGTTTTCACACTTTCTCAAAGACTGGTAACTTATAATCTAAATTATGATTGCTTATTCTTTCAGTACTCTAGGGGAAAGTTGATTTAATCTTGACAAAATGTATTCAATTAAAATAATTGTTCTCTTAAATATTTTCTTTCCTTTCTTTCCTTCTTTCTCTCTCTTTCTCTCTCCTTCCTTCCCTCCCTCCCTCCCTTCCTCCTTCCTTCCTTTCTTTCTTTTCTTTCTTTCTTTCTTTCTTTCTCTTTCTTCTTTCTTTCTCTTTCTCTCTCCTTCCTTCCCTCCCTCCCTCCCTCCTTCCTTCCTTCCCTTCCTCCCTCCCTCCCTCCCTCCCTTCTTTCTTTCTTTTCTTTCTTTCTTTCTTTCTTTCTTTCTTTCTTTCTTTCTTTCTTTCTTTCTTTCTTTCTTTCTTTCTTTCTGTCTCTCTCTCTTTCTTTCTTTCTTTTTCTTTCTTTCTTTCTTTCTTTTTCTCTCTCTTTCTTTCTTTCTTTCTTTCTTTCTTTCTTTCTTTCTTTCTTTCTTTCTTTCTTTCTTTCTTTCTTTCTTTCTTTCTTTCTTTCTTTCTTTCTTTCTTTCTCTTTCTTTCGTCTTACTCTGTCACCCAGGTTACAGTGCAGTGGTGCAATCTTGGCTCACTGCAACCTCCACCTCCTGGGTTTACATGATTCTCCTGCCTCAGCCTCCCGAGTAGTTGGGACTACAGGCACGTGCCACCACGCCCTGCTAATATTTGTATTTTTAGTAGAGACGGGGTTTCACAATGTTGTTCTCTTAAATCTTTTCACCTTTTAAGCTTGTCCTTTTCTTCTCCAATTTGCAATAGTGGAGTGTGAGTGCACTGAAATACTATATTTCTTAGAGCTACTTAATCCTGGAGGCTGGCAGTCTGGGGGCTTGGAGGGGGTGCATCTAGAAAGCAGCCGTCTCTAAGTTGAGAATAACTATGAGAATTGTGGGTTATAAGTCTTTGAGCAGCTCTGGCCTCCCTGTCCTCTTTTGTTTCTACAGTGGGGTGTGACAAGAGAAGGGACCCATCTGGGAGTGAGTTCATATTGTGACCTTTCACCACTTACCTCTGGAAATTTGATTCAGGCAAGCCGGGGGAGTCTCCGGTATTCTTCTCTGAGAACTCTGTTTTCATTATACAGCTGGACAACGGAATCTATGATCTGCCTGTAGAGGTTAGAGGTGCATCCTGTTCCAGGTAATAATTACAATTTAGGCAAGTCATACACGTTTGCTTAAGAGAATGCTTTCTGCACATTCCATGTTCTTCCTCTTTATCTTAGCCTAGGGAGAAAACCATGGGAACTCAAGGCTGGAACTTTAGTGTGATGGGACAGAAGCTTAATCATGATTCTCAACCAATGCCAGCACGTCACATGTATTATCATGTCCAATGGCTGCAATATGAAGGAGGCTTTCCTGAAATAGTTGCTGCTTTGGTATGGGAAGGGACCTGGTTACTGTTCTTCTGGCCCAGCATGATGTTGTGAAATGATGGCCTCTGTGTGAGAGCAATCGAAGAGGAGGGGGTTGGAGAGAACCACCTTGGGGTGGTAGAATGAAGAGTAATCAAGACATAAGGGAAGCTGATGAGGATGGCAGCAGAGGACACTCTCATTCTGCTACATGAGGTGCTCAGAAACCTGGGTTCTAGTGAATGCCAATCACGTAAGAAGCAGAGAGACAGCAGGCGGTGTACAGCAGCAGAAAGAAGACGGCAGACAGCCTGGGAATCACAAGAATGATTTTAGAGGTAGACACCTCTAAGATGGAGGCAAATCTTTAAGCCTATATATTCATTATAAATAGGAATGATAGTAGCTGCCCTAACTCTCTAGCTGGGACATTTGTAATGAATAAGTGAAGTAAAGTATGTCAAAGTGCTTGAAATCTATAAAACTCTGCCCCAGTCACAGGCCTTTAGAACAATACATATTGCCAGAAGCAGACCGACTTGGGCTTCTCCTACCATTTTCTTCATCAAAGCTGCTGAGATGACGTTCCAGCTTTTCTCGCAGGCAGTTGTTGATGAAAAGGGTTTCCTTCAGGTGCTGCCGCTGGCTCTGGATCTCATCTTCTGCAGCCGTTCCACCAGGACATGGAATGAGATGGGAAATGAAGAATGCCGATCACTAAAGGGGTAGTCAGGGGCCTCTCATCAAGATCCCTGGCCTTCACCATGCTTTTGCCAACTTCATCTTCTCATCAGGGAACATAAGGCAACTTTCTTTAAGAGCTTTTAAGGTTTCAAACAAAGCATGGCCAAGTGCTAAGCAAACTCCACAGGGATGCCTCCCACATGGAGATATGGGAAGTATAAGGCAGGTTGACAGGAGGTGGGAAAACACTGAAGGTCCCTGAGTAGGGCTTTTCTAGCACTAGGAAAGGTGTGACCACCTCCTTGAGATGACTTATAGGTACTAGGGAATATCTTGCTCTCTACAAAATATCTCTCCTGAACATCTTTGTTGTTGTTGTTGTTGTTGTTGTTGTTGTTTGACAGAGTCTCTTTCTGTCGCCCAACCTGGAGTGCAGAGGCACCATCTTAGCTCACTGCATCTCCATCTCCCAGGTCCAAAGGATTCTCATGCCACAGCCTCCCAAGTGGCTGAGACTACAGGCGTGCACCACAATGCTTGGCTAATTTTTGCATTTTTAGTAGAGACGGTGTTTCAGCATGTTGGCCTGCCTGGTCTCGAATCCTGACCTCAAGTGATCCACCCACCTAGGCCTCCCAAAGTGCTGGGATTATAGGTGTCAGCCACCGTGCCCAGCCCTGAACATCTTTAACAGATGGTAAAGACCTTCTTCTGCACCTTGTTGTGAAATTGGAAAGAGAAATAAGGATGCCTTTGTCAGAGGATGGTATGAGTAATAAAAGCCACTTATACCCATCCCTGGCAAAATGACAAACCTAATATGGTTTATATTACTATGAAAGCTCAATGAGTCTCTTTCTATTGCATAGAAGAGTATATAAAGCATATAGTCCCCTAACAATCCAAACTTTTGCCCCAAAGTCAAGTCAAACATTCAAGTAAGGGAGAGGAGACATAGGTCAAAGTTTTAATCTATACACACACCAGTGAGGCTACCAACTCAAAGGGCTCTTACATACCTAGAGAAGCTCCAATGGCTAGCATGGAGTCATTCTGGGAAGAGGGCATGCTGGTGGCATTGCTGTTAGATTCAGTCTTTTCTCCAGCAGATAGCCTCGTTGTTTATTTAGATTGAATTACAACATTGAGACTAAACTAACAGAGATCGTAAAAATACCTTGGTGCTGCACAAAGATTGAGAATCCTGGCTATTCACCAAAGGGTTGCCAAGACCAAAGTCTTTTCTTTATGGAAATCCCCTGATATTCTAGTAGTCAGATGGAACCTTAGGGGAAAGCAAGCATCTGAGGGGAGATGGAGACTGGAGCTTGAAACCCAGGAAGCATTATAATTGCACCTCCAAACATATGGGCAAGCCTGCCAACATTCTTGGGATGGCTAGAACAGCTTGGGAAAACTGTTCAGGAACTATAATCATCAAGAATATTTCAGGAAGGCTGGGCGCGGTGGCTCACGTCTATAATCCCAGCACTTTAGGTGGCAGGGGTCGGCGAATTGCTTGACCTCAGGAGTTTGAGGCCAGGCTGGGCAACAAGGCAAGACCCTGTCTCTACCAAAAAGGCAAAAATATAGTTGGGAGTAGTGGCATCATCTGTGGTCTCAGCTACTCAGAAGGCTGAGGTGAGAGGGTCATTTGATCTAGGTTGTAGGTTGTCGTGAGCTGAGATCATGCCACTGCACTCTAGCCTGGATGACAGAACAAGAAACCCTATCTCTCTCTCTCTCTCTCTCTCTATATATATATATATATTTATATATATATAATTTATATATATTATATATATAATATATATTTATATATATAAAATTTATATATATATATAAATTTTTTTTTTCTTCAGGAAAGATAAGATATCCCATTTTAAAGAAGGAGATCTGTTAAACGGATTTGTACATGTGCTGCAGTAGTGGCAGAGAGTCTGCCATAATCTCTTCACTCTCTCCATTCTGGCCTGCTTTGAGTATACCAGCTTGCAGATGCCATTTGGGGTCAGAGGAACTGAGGTGAGGACAGGAGCAGAGCAAATTACTTGACCCAACAGGTAACTGTACTTGAGACTTGATCCCAGAGCTATGTTCAGCCTAATCACTTTTTTAAAGTGAATATTTAGGACCTGCATGCAGAGAATAACATCTCTCAGTTTAGACAGAGGTGTTGAGCATGTAGAATGCAGGAGATACTGAGAGATTGATGGAGCTTTATTTTTCTTATCAAAGGAGCACTCACTGTATATCCAGAGCAGAGGAGTCTTCCTGTGCATCAAAGAGGAAGGCATTGCTGCTGGGAAGTTGGTGGGAGACATGGCAGCTGGAATGAGTCAAATGCTGTTCATCTAGTGAGTCCTCCAGGACTTCATCCATTTCTTCCTCCTAGACCTTCCTCCTGAGCCTGGTGGAGTAGGCAAGACAAGGGATTAAACCAAGGCAGCCTGGAACCACAGCTTCATAGCTAGTTCTGATCTGAAGCTCATGGAAGAGGCACCAAAACCAAATGGACCATCATATCAAAGAGGAAGTATACAATCCACTTTTGACTGGGAGTATAGTGGGCCAAGAGTTAGTATAGAAGTGAAAACAGCAAGTGATCAGTGCTTTGACCTCATAACACACAGATAAGAAGGCAGACTCAACAACTACTCTAGAATACACTCAGGGCACACAGGACACACAGAGATTCATACTATTGGCTTCAAAATGCTGTGTTCAAATTTTATTTAATATGATGTGGAGTGGTCCATTGAATACCAGCTCTTGAGACAACGTAACATCCCAGGGCTTTTGCAGATTTTAGACCCCTAGCTCTAAATACTTGCTATGGTTTCAGTTTATTTTCAAGGTAATTTTCTGGCTATAAAACGTCTGCCAACATAATTCAGGAAAACTGTGCAGAAACCAGATAGGCATCTCACTTTGGTTTGCAACCATATAGATTTTAAAGATACAGAAACCAGGGATCCCTGGTTAGTTTACTTTTCAGTAAGACTGACTAGTTAACTAAGTGTGAGAAATTACTAGGAAATAAGAACCAATACAAGAATTGCAAAGAGAACAGAGAACCATTTTTTAAAGGGTACATTGTATAATCAGTCAACAAAAAGAGGTACACTCAGCAGTTTCTGCTTTTTCTAGATCTGGGACCTTTAACCTCTTGAACCCTTGTTTCTGGAATTCTCTTTAGATTTGGTCAGTCCATTATCAGCCCCTTCATCATTCAGAGTTACCTGGGAGCCAGTAGCTTTTGCCTGTCTTCATTTTTCTTACCATTGTGATTTTCTGCAAATCAAAATTAGAAAGAGCTGGTCAGAAATTAAGCAGGTCCCATTTCACACATTGCACACATGGGGCCTATATGATCAGGGACATAACACTTGACATGTGTGTTCAGAATACTCTGTGAGAATTTTTGCAGGAGGCCTCAGGTTGTGTCTTTAGAGAAGTGGCCTGGTGGGCTTCCCTGAGCCCACTGGACAGGGTGTTCCTGATGTGGTGAATCATCACCATGCCATCAGCTGTCTGAAGCAGAGCAAAAAGTTTAAAATGTCTTTTGTTCCCCAGCTCAAAGAATACTTGCCTGGCTGCCCTTTGGACTTCTCCAGTTGTAACTTTCCTTCCTGCCACAGGCTGGTTGCCAGACCATGACTGTTTGTCCCCTTGCTACTCACACACAGAACCTGCTCCAGTCTCTGAGAGGACAAATAGCCCTGTTCTACCCCTACTCCAAAACCAGAGGACTGCCCAGGTGCCTTCAAGTCTGTCCCGGTTGTGCTTCCTCCAATGTTCTTGGGGGTAATTCTTTTTCTCTTCTTCTCAGTTTGTTAGTGAAAATTGGGGGTGATTCTGTGAAAAATATTCCAGTATAAATCAACTTTTCTAACATCAGTTTCTACTATATCTTGTCCCTAAACTAACTCCAAAAGATTTGGACAGTTTATCGGGACCTGAAAATAAATAAATAAATAACCCTGAAAGAGAAATACACTCATGAACATTAAGATATTACTTCAACCGATCTGTACAGCAGCTGTGGAATTATGATTTGACCCACTTTACAAATGAGGAAACAGAAATTCAAGAAGGATCAATCACTTGCACAAAGTTAGTAAATACAGCGCTGAGGCTAGAGCCTAGGTAATTCTGATTCTTAGTCCAGGGGTCTTCCCATTCTAACAGGCTGCCTTCTGTCATACTGTTCTTTCTGACCACAAAGATTGAACGGAGACTTCAGCTTCTGGCCAAGTTGGAGTAATAGGGACCAGATTTGTCCTCCACCTTAAGCAACTAAGAAACTGTAAAAAGTATTTTAAACTCTAGCTTCAACATTGGATATAGTGCAGTACAGTACAGTGATCCCTGAGAGAGAGAAAATAAAAGAGATGAGTCCTGTGACTGCTCCAGTTTACTTCCTGAGATTGTCAACTGCAAAGCAGGGAGGGAGGACCCAGGCAGAGCCTGGTAGTAAGTTTGAAGAAGTCAGGGTGGGTAGACATCACAGGACAGACTAGAGACTAGATTGCTGCACAGACAGAATGCTTTGGATATCTGTCTTCAATCTTCAGCTAAGTACTGATTAGTACATGAATTTGAGGAAATTATGCAAAGCAGGGAAAAGAACTTCCCAAAAGGAATAATCTCTGTAGTTCACACAGAGTTTGCAACATTTGGTGTTTCCATTAGCTAGAGTGAAAATCCCTTTTAATAGAGGGAGCATTGCTTAGAACAGGAGTCGCCAACCCCCAGCATTGGTCCATGCCCTGTTAGGAACGGGGCCGCACAGCAGGAGGTGAGCTGCCAGCCAGAAAGCATTATGGCCTGAGTTCTACCTCCTGTCAGATCAGCGCTGGCATTAGATTAGCATTGGAGCACAAGCCCTATTGTGAACTGTACATGCCACGGGTCTAGGTTGCACGCTCCTTATGAGACTCTAACTAGTGCCTGATGATCTGAGGTGGAACAGTTTCCTACTGAAACCACCCAACTCCCAACCCCTACCATCCCACCCCCACCTTGTCTGTGGAAAAATTGTCTTTCATGCAACCAGTCCCTGGTGCCAAATCTGTGGGAGATCACTAGCTTAGAACCTTCAAAAGAGTGTTGCCCCCAGTGTAAACTATGGACTTTACACTGTGTGATAATGACATGTCAATGTAAGTTCATCAACTGTAACAAATGTACCATTCTGGGGAGAGATGCTGATAGCCTAGGAGGCTATGCATGTGTGCAGGCAGGGTGTATATGGGAACTTTTTGTACTCCCTGCTCAATTTTGGTGTGAATCTGAAACTACTCTAAAAAATAAGATCTATTTTCTTAAAAGTCATATTGCCTCCATAGTGGGAAAAAAAAATAGCGGTTGACTACTAGCTGCTCTTATCCTGCCTAAAAAATTTAAAAAGCCAGCTTTAAAAGATGCAAATTGATTTTAAGTAACTTTATTGTATACCAAAACAAAGCTAAAATAGTTTTAACACAAAATGCAAAAAAATCCAGCACTCAATAAGTTACAATTCGCAATGTCTAACACCAAATCAAATAATGTTAGGAATGCAGAGAGACAGAAAACTGTAATCCATGATAAGAAGGGGGAAAAAAAATCAATCTGCTTAAACTGACTTAGAAAGGACACATCAAGTGAGAATTAAAAAATCAATAGAAAGGACACAGATGACAGAATCTGTAGACAAGGACATTGAAACAAATATAACTATATTTCTTGTATTAAAGAAGCTAGGCCAGGTGTGGCAGCTCATGCTTGTAATCCTGGCACTTTGCGAGGCCAAGGTGGGTGGGTCATCTGCGGTCAGGAGTTGGTGACCAGCCTGGCCAATGTGGTGAAACACCATCTCTCTGAAAAATATGAAAATTAGCTGGGTGTGGAGGCACGTCCCAGCTACTCAGGAGGCTGCAGGCACAAGAATCCCAGCTACTCAGGAGGCTGAGGCACAAGAATCACTTGAACCCAGGAGGCGAAGTTTGCAGTGAGCTGAAATCTCACCATTGTACTTCAGCCTGGGCAACAGAACGAGACTCTGTCTCAAAAAATAGAATAAAATAAAATAAACAAGCTAGGGGAAAATATGAAATGATGAAGAGTTACATAGAAGGCCTTAAAAAAGATATAAATTAAATTTACATGAAAAATAAAGTCTGAGATGAAAATGCACTGGATAGGATTAACAGCAGATGCTGCTGAAGAAAGATTAATCAATTTCAAGACATGGAAATAGAAACAAAGAGAGAAAAAAAAGATACAACAAAAATGAACAGCCCATTAGTCAGCTGTGGTAAAATTTCAAAGCAGCTAATACAAATATAACTGGAGTCTTTGAATGAGAGGCTAGAGAGAAAGAAGAGAATATATATTATATAGATTTGATATACATGTGCCATATATAATATATTGTATATGCCATGTATAAGACATATATGTCATTATTATTCAAATTTGATCAGAACTATAAACATGCAGATGCAAGAAACTAGATAAAGTAAAACAATATGTAAAAGATAAAACTATACAAGGTCTTATCTTAACTAAACTGCTTCAAACCAGTGATAAATAGAAAATCTCAAAAGTGGCCAGAGGAAAAACGACATATTATGTACGGAGGAACAAAAATAAGAATTATGGCAGACTTCTTGTTGGAAACAATGTAATCCAGAATACAGTGTAATATCACTTTTCAAACACTTTAAAAACTGTCAACTAGAATCCTACGCCCAGTGAAAATATCTTCCAGAAGTGAAGCTGAGTTCTTATGCTCATCAAGATGAAGTAATCCACTATACTCTATCTCTCTTACTGATTGAAACTAAGAACTCTCAGGCCAGGCACAGTGGCTCACACCTGTAATCCCAGCACTTTGGGAGGCCAAAGCAGGTGGATCACGTGAGCTCAGTAGTTCAACACCAGCCTGGGCAACATGGAGAAACCCTGTCTCTACAAAAAATACAAAAGTCATCCAGGCGTGGTGGCACACACCTGTAGTACCAGCTACTTGGGAGGCTGAGGTTGGAGGAATGCTTGAGCCCGGGAGGTACAGATCACAGTCAGCCAAGATTGTGTCACTGCACTCCAGCTTGGGTAAGAGAGCAAGACTCTGTCTCAAAATAAAAAACAAAACTCAGAACTCTTGAAAGAATATGCAAAGTGATTACCTGAGTGCTCTAAAGAGAAAACAATAGAATGCAGATTAAGGACCATAGTCAAAACTAAGATAAAATTTACAATGGAGATAACTCTGCATTTTTTCTCCCCACTTTGGGGCACTTGGGAGGAGCTAAGGGTCTTCAGAGCCTGTAGCCAACTTACCTGTGGCCAGTTTTCTGACAAGGATCTCTGTCAGCTGGCTTCCTTGTACCATTTGCTCACAGAATCTCTGTCTCTGGTAGTAGGCAATGCCAGTGTTCCTAAGAAGGCCCCCAAAAGACTTGACTGTGTTCTTCACATGCTGGGTGAAAAGGTAGCAGACACCTCTCCCTTCCTGTATCTTCTGAAGAAAGTGGGTCAGTTCTTCAGCCTGAGCCTGAATTAAGGGATCATGTATCTTAAGGTGGGAAAGAGGAGTAAGAGGGAATGTAGTGAATAATAGATTATAGAAGTTTCAGAGGAGAGATCTCTTAGAATCCCTGTGAGGAACTCCCAAGTTGAATTCTTTTTTTTTTCTTTTTTTTTTCTTTCTTTTTCTTTTCTTTTCTTTTTTTTTTTTTTTTTGAGACAGAGTCTCACTCTGTTGCCCAGACTGGAATGCAGTGATGTGATCTCAGCTCACTGCAACCTCTGCCTCTGCCTCCGCCTCCCAGGTTCAAGCAATTCTCTTGCCTCAGACTTCCAAGTAGCTGGGACTACAGGTGCCCACAACCATGCCAGGATAATTTATATATTTTTTGTAGAGATGGGGTTTTGCCATGTTGGTCATGCTAGTCTCGAACTCCTGACCTCAAATGATTCATGCACCTCACTGTACCAAAGTGCTGGGATTACAGGCATGAGCCACCTCACCAGGCCCAAGATTAATTCTTGTACAAGTTGTGTGACTTGCCTGTGGCAGAAGGAATGAAGAAACAGCCTTGGGGTTGTCTGTTATTTTACTAACTTTGCTTTAAAAAGATGCCCCTTTGGTTCCCCACTTTAGCCCAAGTACATTTTCGTACAATATACATTAAGCATTATATAGTAACTGGCAAAAAAAAAAAAGAAAGAAAGAAAGAAAAAAAGCCAGGTTCAAAAATGTTGGCCAGGTATCTCTGGTGTTATTGAAAGTTAAAAAGAAAAATCAGTGAAAAGGTCAAGAAGGGCAATATTCTTTTGAATGACATGAAGATAGACCATAATCAGTAAGAAGGCAATTAAAACTAAAGTTCTGGCCGGGTGCAGTGGCTCACACCTGTAATCCCAGCACTTTGGGAGGCCGAGGCAGGCAGATTACCTTAGGTCAGAAATTTTGAGACCAGCCTGGCCAACATGGCGACACCCCATCTCTACTAAAAATACAAAAATTAGCTGGCATGGTGGTGTGTGCCTGTACTCTCAGTTCCTTGGGAGGCTGACCTAGGAGGATCGCTTGAACCTGGGAGGTGGAGGCTGCAGTGAGCTGAGATCACACAACTGCACTGTAGCCTGGGCAACAGGGTAAGACTCCATCTCAAAAAAAAAAAAAGTAAAGTTCTGAGTAGTAATTTCATTACTCTATGTGGGATTTCATTGTTTTCTAATTATTGTATAAGCATTTCTCATGGTGATATGGTTTGGCTCTGTGTCCCCACCCAAATCTCATGTTGGATTGTAATCCCCAGTGTTGGGGGAGGGAACAGCTGGAAGGTGACTGGATCATGGGGGCGGGTTTCCCCCTTGCTGTTCTCGTGATAGTGAATGAGTTCTCCTGAGGTCTGGTTTTTGAAAGTGCAGCACCTCGCTCTTTGCTCTCTCTCTCTCCTCTTCTGGCCATGTGAAGACCATGCCTGCTTCTCCTTCGACTTCCACAATGATTGTAAGTTTCCCGAGGCCAGCCCAGAAGCAGAAGCCTGTACAGTCCACAGAACCATGAGCCGATTAAACCTCTTTTCTTTATAAATCACCCAGTCTCAGATGCGTGTTTATAGCAGTGTGAGAATGGACTAATACACGTGGGTTCAAATGTGGAGTGTGAGCTCTGTGAGTCTAAGGACAGTGCCACCTATGACCCAACTTACCGCACCCGGTAGTATGTACACATACAAGTAGTTATTCAGTTAATGTTTAGAACCATGTAATCCCAGAGCTGGACTGAACATTTACAGTCATCTACTCCATCTCATGCTTGAGTTTTCTCCCTGATATTCTTCTAAGTAGTTATCCTCAGGTCCTCTTTCAAACTCTATTCCTTAGAGTTACTAGAAAGTGTCAGCGGAAGTAAAGACACATACTGGGGAGAAGCAGGGGCTCCAGACCTATCCCCTCTTCAATCAAATCTCTCTGCTTTGGTGAGTTTTACACATTTGAGCTTCTATGATTTCATTTCAACAAAGCATTAAAAGAAAGATTAAAAGAAGTTTTGAATGCTACAATCTACTTTACGTCTGAAACCCTCTAAGGATAGTCAATGCTGGTCCTGAGCAAATTAATAATTCATTTTCCACACAATAGCTGCTCAATCATCTATCTATCCAATAGCCCTAGCAGTTAATACTCCACCTAGTGTAACATTTTTAAAAAAAGTTTGGAGGAGAAACATTCTTATCATGAAAGGCACTTTGGAAAGTTTGAAAATATCTCTTACAGAAAATGATAATGACAGTCACCATATCTATAAATGGGAACAAATATAATAATTATAGAAAATAGTTGTTCAGAGTTTTATATGTGTTAGAGATGATTCTAACTACTTGCAATTGTGCATTTAATCTTCATAACCCTCTAAGGTAGATACTGTCAGTATTTCCATTTTATAAATGAGGTAGCCTAGGTTGATGACATGCAGAAAAGTGAAGTAAATTTGACCAAGGACACACAGATAGAAGCCACATTGCTATTATGCCAACACAGGCAGCTGTCTCCATTTTACTAATGTGCTATTTAATGGAAAACCCTAGACACCTAACTAGACCATAGCCTCATTGTGTCTTAGTCTAGTTCTGTGTCTGCCTCATACATTTCTGCCCTTCTCCTTGCACAAATTTTCTCTTTGTTCTACCAGCCTAGGCTGCCCCACTTCAAACGGTATTTATACACTTCCCACAGAGGTACCTCCTTACTGGAGCCTTGCAGCTGGCCTCGGCAATTCAGCCAGCTCCCTCTCCTGAAACTGCAGCTCCTCCTCCAGCACAGATTCTATAAGGTCTTTGCACTCTTCACACTCTGAGAAAAGGCAGATATGCCTGCATCATGGAAGGCTGGACGTGCTGCTGTGGTCACTGCCTGCAGGACAGGAAGCAGGGTCTATCTCAAGGATAAAAGTATCCCCAGTACCAGGCTTTACACTAGGATTTCCATATCTTTATTCCTCAGTCTCTCAACTACTCCCCGTTTTAGAGATGAGGAAAGAAGAACCCATAGGCTGATAAAACAACTTGACAAGATGATTCAACTGGAATGAGACAGTCAGAATTCACATCCCCTGAGGTCTGACTCCACATCTTTTTTTCTTTTTTCTTTTTTTTTTGAGATGGAATCTCACTTTGTTGCCCAGATTGGAGTGCAGTGGCATGATCTCGGTTCACATCAACCTCTGACTCCCGAGTTATTCTCCTGCCTCAGCCTCCCAAATAGCTAAGATTACAAGTGTGCACCACCACACCCTGCTAGTTTTTGTATTTTCAGTAGAGACAAGGCTTCACGATGTTGGCCAGGCTGGTCTCGAACTCCTGACCTCAAATGATCTACCCACCTTGATTTTCCAAAGTGCTGGGATTACAGTAAGTGTGCCAATGTGTCTGGCCATGACTTCAAATCTTAAGGCCAATTTACCAAACCTTACAGCCTCTTAAATAAAACATGAACATAAGGCCAAGAAATAATGGCTTCCTGTGTCACTTCCTGTGTTTGGGAAGATACTAAGAACTGTAGGACTGATGGTTCTCCTGCTTCAAGAGTTTCAATAATCCCAAAATATTTCAAAGATTTAAACATTTATCTGTATACAACTGTGTAAAGCTGTATATGGAGGAGAAAGATCCAAATGATATATGCCCAAAAGCTAATAGGTGGTATTTTGAAGGGAGAACCAACACGTAGTGTTTGTCATGGTACTGTTGCAGTAGGTTTTTAAGAATTATCATCATATGATCATCACCACTATCCAAACAGGTAGTTACTACTCTATTACCATTACAGATGAGGAAACTGAGGCACAGTGACGACGAGTAAGATTTGAACCCAGGAAATTTGGCCCTAGGGTATATGCTCTTTAATCACTGCACAATAATACCTTTATACTAAGGTCTTAGGTAATATGATTCTTCTTCTCTAGCTTGAGAATTTTTTTTTCCTACAATTATAATGAATGAAGTTTTTTTTAAACTAGTTTTTCCACACACCAAAGCTCATCTTTTCACTTCTTTAGTAAGTGGGCTTTTGGCTTTACTTTTCTATCACAGTAAGTTAGACAGCAACTTTTAGTTACCTCCCACACAATGATTTATTTTAAAATAATTGCAGAAATCTGAAAGCAAATTCAATTTCAATGTTAACCAGAATCCTCTTCTAATTAATATCCCTGTTCCTCTCATGCCCTTGTTCCCATGTTTCCCTGTCATTACAGCTTCTCCCTTCCCCGACTATTAGTAACAGGTTTTGGATTTTACAGTGAATTTAAAAATGTGAGAGCCAACTGTGGAGAGGAAAGGACTAGCTCTTAAACTGGCCTGGCCTTCTACTGAGAACGGCGGTCTGCTCCACTTGGCCTTGTTCTCATTTTGGCCATATGTCTCATAGCTCTGATCCTGGACGTCCACCTGCAGTTGTTTGCTGTCCGTAAAGTTGATACTCAGAGAGAGACAGAAAGGGTGTTACAAAGTCTCTGATTTTTCTGGAAATACCCTCAGTCTAACCACAGCATGAGGAATGGCTTATTTGAACTTTTGTGGGAAGAGAATATTGATCCAGGTATAATAAAGACTTTTCTCCATGTTTGCTATTGAAGTTCGCATCTCCACATATCTGTGACTCAGTTGAGAATAAGTAGTTTTAAGTTCCTTCAAGGCAGATAGGGTATACTATTTCTTCTTTCACCCCTGGTGCTGTTGGCACAGTGCTGTGCAAATGGGTGTTCTTTAAAAAGTTTAAATTGAATCCTGAGCTGTTTTAGCCAACAGTGATATTACATGTTTGTAGAAGCTGATACTCATTGCTGAGAAGGGAAAGACAGTTTCATGCCTAAACCAAGGTTTTGGTCTCTATTCCTCACTACACTCGCCCTGCAAACTTTACACCTTTGTGCCTCAGTTTTTCTGTCCTTGGCAAATTGAGAGTAAAATGCCCACTTCTACCTTTTTGGGAGGGTAGTCAGGATAAAATTAATTGTGATAGAGAATAAAGTCTGCAGTGTTTCATTTCACAGAGGAAAATGTACAATCATTTATCACTTTGGTGACCATGCCCCTATGGGACCTACTGTATTTCTGCAGGTGATTGGCCAGGGAGTAGGCAGTAGCTTTGGATGTCAGGAATTTCTCTGTGAGGTCTCGGAAGTTCTGTTTGCATTTTTCCAGTTCAGAGCGCAAGTACTGATTGGTTTCCAGGATGCTCGTTTCTGCCCTTGGACCAGAACAAGTGGTGGGAGATACGGCCATGCTGAAGCTTGTGGAGGAAGTGGAATCAGAGCCTAGGGAGAATAAACCCAAACAAATAATACATTAAAAACAAATGCATGGATTATGGTAATGGTTGCCCTACTTGGGTAAATTACTGAAAATTATTGAACTGTACAATTATAATGGGTAAATTTTATAGTATGTAAATTATACCTCAATAAAGTTTCTTTACATTAAACAAAGATTTAAATGAGTCAAAAGAAAGCAGATCTGATTCATTACTTACTTTTGGGATAAACTTTGTCAGCATCCCACAACTCTGAGAATCCTCAGCCACAAAAACAAGGCACAAAGTGCCTGAGCTTAGAATCTAAGGTACTGTCTGTGGTGCAGGCTCTGATAGGAATGCCAGAGGTAAGACCCAGTGCCAGGTAACAGTCTGGAGTCATGATAACAGAATTAGAAGGTGGGGGTGTCATGGAATGTTAGGATCTCTGCCTTCCAGGTGTCTAGGCCATGTGGAAACACAAGGTCTCTTCTGAAGGTCACCACCAATGGAGACCACTCCCTCAGCAGTCATTCTCAGTACTTGTATACTCTTGTGACAATACCACAGGCCTATCTCTTTCTAAAATTTAACCATATTTTCATTGTTTATTATGGCAAATGCATAGACAACATCAAGGAATACATATTTCCTCAAGTTCTATCGTTGTCTTAAGGACTGTCATGAAGTCATTTTCTTCTTAATGAAAAATTTAACACTTTTTGATAGTCTTGATGTTCTTCTTTGGTCCTCCAGTTTTCCACATCATTTATATTATAAGAAAAAAAATCCTGAATATTCTGCTCAGAGTGTGAATAATTGATTTATATGGATTTAGAGGCCAGGTGCAGTGGTTCACACCTGTAATCCCACCACTTTGGGAGACCAAGGTGGTCGGATCACTTGAGCTCAGGAGTTTGAGACCAACCTGGGCAGCAGGGCAAAACCCTGCCTCTACAAACAATTTTTAAAAATTAGCCGGGCATAGGGCTGGGCATGGTGGCTCATGTCTGTAATCCCAGCACTTTGGGAGGCCGAGGCGGGTGGATTATGAGGTCAGGAGATGGAGACCATCCTGCCTGACACAGTGAAACCTCGTCTCTACTAAAAATACAAAAAATTAGCCGGGTGTGATGGCGGGTGCCTGTAGTCCCAGCTACTTGGGAGGCTGAGGCAGGAGAATGGCGTGAACCCGGGAGGCAGAGCTTGCAGTAAATGGGGATAGCGCTACTACACTCCATCCTGGGCAACAGAGTGAGACTCCACCTCAAAAAAACAGAAAAAAAAAAATTAGCCGGGCATAGTGTGGCGTGTCTGTAGTCCCAGCTATTTAGGAGACTGATGTAGGAGGATCGCTTGAGTTCAAGTGTTTTTTGCTGCAGTGAACCAAGATCATGCCACTGCACTCCATTCTGGATGACAAAGTGAGACCCTGTCTCAAAAAATAAAAGCAAAATAAGTAATACAAGGATTTTGGTCAGTGTCTTAATATACTTCTTGCTGCAAACCAATGTTATAGTGGCATCTTTTCCCCCACTGGGAACCCATGTTAGGTTTTTTTTTTTTTCTTTTTTTTTAGACAGGGTCTAGCTTTGCTGCTCAACCTGGAGTGCAATGGCATGATCACAGCTCACTGCAACCTCAAACTCCCAGGCTCAAGGGATCCTCCTGCTTCAGCCTCCTGAACAGCTCAGACTACAGGTACATGTCACCACCCTCAGCTATTTTGTGTGTGTTTGTGTATGGGGTCTCACTATGTTGCCCAGGCTGGTCTCAAACTCCTGGGCCCAAGTTATTCTCACACCTTGGCCTCCCAAAGTATTGGAATTATGGGCGTGAGCCACCACACCTGGCCCATGTTGGCTTTTCACTTAACTTGAGGACAAGTTTGATATTCATAACTCCTAACTCCAATTTCCTCTTCTATGTGTGGGTTGCTTTGTGTTATAATCTCTATATACATATTTTTTGCTTGTCACTTATGATTTTCATTCTAACTCCACAGGCTTTCTTTCCAATTTATCACAATCACTGAAATAATGTATGTATATCTCTTTAAATACATGTAGTGGCCACCTAATTTGGAATGATTTATAAACTGTAACTATATGTTTGAAGCAGTTTTTATGGAACACTAATGATTTGCATTGAGCCAAAGCCATTGGCCTGAGGATATATTCTCAGACAGATCATGGTAAAAATCAAAGTCATGAGTCTGTGGTGGTTGGTGGTGATCAACAGCATTCCTGTGCAATGGGGTTTAGTGGGAGAGAAACTGAGGTTTTAAAGACAGGCATAGATAGACAGAAGAGAAGTGATCCTCTGATATACCTCTTCGCTTCCTATGTATCAATTCCTCCCTGGTTTTGTGAGACTGAGATAGGGAGACTCTTACGGAATATCTGTCCTTTCCCTTCAGCTGCCTGACTTTCCTGGGCTACTGGCCTACACATGTGTAACCATGGTCACCTCCACATTCATGACAAACGGAAGGAAGCAGGACCAACAAACTGCATACCCTACATGCTAACCTGAAACTATAGCGTTTAATAGTATTAGTTTATGAGATATATCAGAAGCTATATGATTTTAGTCCTTTTAAATTTATTAAGATTTATGTTAAGGGCTAGCATATGGTCTATTCATTAGAACGTCCCATGTGTGCTTGAGAGGAAGTGTATTCTGTTTCTGTTGAGTGGAGTATTCTATAGATGTCTGGTAGGTTATGTTATTTAAATCTTTTATTTCTTTATTGGTCTTCTGCGTAGTTGCTCTATCCATTATTGAAAGTTGTGGTATTAAAGTCTCCATCTACTATTGTTAAATTGTCTATTTCTCTCTTCAATACTGTCAGTTTTTGCTTCCTGCATTTTGAGGCTCTGTTAGATTCATGTGTATTTATAATTGTACTCTCTTCCTGATGGATTAACCCTTTTATCATTACAAAATATTCCTCATTGTCTTTGGTAACTTTTTTGTCTTAAAGTCTCTTGTTTATTTTGTCTGGTATTAGGATAATTGTTACTGAAACACCAGAGGTTTGACTTAATACTTGCTGCTCACTGCACAGAAAGCCAATCACTGAACCAACTAGTATTGCCAGGGAAAAAGGCTTTCATCAGGTACCGCAACTTAGGAGATGGGAGATCAGTCTCAAATCCATCTTCTTGATCAACGAAAATTCAGAGTTTAGATAGCAGGGAAGAAATGGAACTACATGCAGGAAAACAGGAATTACAGAGAGGTAAGAAAGAGGAACTGGTCAACAGGAAGCATGTGGTCACTTAGGCAATTATGATGGAATAAGGGGTCTGACATCTCATTGTCCAGATGTGGTATGCTGGTAAATTTCAGTTCTTTGATACTATCTGGAAGGCCGGATGGTTGCTTTCCTGAGAAAGGAACTCAGATAATACAAATGTAACTTTCTCAAATTTCAAGACTGAAAGGGTCAATTTATATGTTTATTCAAAAGAAACCGTAAACATCAGTTCTAGGGGACAATTGGGTTGGTTTAAAACTCACTTCAGCTTTCTTATGGTTGCTGATTACATAATTATGTTACATTGCATGGCAAACGGATTTTGCAGATACAATTAAATTAACCTTAAAATGGGGAGATTATAAAGGTTGACTAATGTAATAACACGGGCCTTTAAAGTCTGGGTCTAGAGGTCAGAGGTCAGTGAACTAGGAAGTCAGAGAGATCCAAAATATGTTAGTGATTCAATGAGGAAGAAACCCTTCATTGCTGACTTTGAAGATGGTGAGAGTCACAAATAAAGTCCTCAGTCCAACAACTTCATAGTTAGTGCTACCTGCAAATATGAGCTAAGAATATTTTTAAATGCATTTACAATATGCGGTGAACAGATTCACATTGTCTCTGCCTACTCTTCTCTTTCGCTTTGTCCCTGCATGCTACTATGTCTGTCTAGATGGGGGGACACAAAAACCAGGCCTTTGTGCAGCTTTCTCTCCTCTCCTGGAATGCTATTGCTCACTAGAGCCAGATAGCACTGCTGAAGGTGGCTGAGTACAGGCAACTGATGGTGTTGGAAGCCATAGGTCCTTGATTAATTCAGCCAAGATTGCACCACTGCACTCCAGCCTGGGTGATCGAGTGAGACCCCGTCTTAATAAACAAACAAACAAACAAACAAAACCTGCCCATGAAAGGGGAAAGGATCAATAAATGGGTATTCCAAAAAATCAAAAGCCACACAAATATCAAGCCAAAATAAACTGATTCCCTGACTGGAAATTGAACCCAGGCTATGGCAGCAAAAGCACAGAACTTTAAGTACTGAACTGCAAGATAGAGCATTTTAAGGGTAGCTATGACACTAGCATGTGCCTTTCTTTTAACTTGATCTTCCATCAACTTTTTAAAATAAGAGATCTCTAATTTTTTTTAAATTCAAGTGTCTAATTTAAGGGATCCATCTTCAGTCCACTGGCAACTAGAATTTCCAATGGTGTAATTATTCCAATAGCAATGCAACCAAATAGCCTCTTTGTGGAAAGCCCAGGATGTCATTTTCCAGGTTAACTTCCTGGGAAGGTCATAGAAGAGGCAATCCCAAAGATTGCCCTCCAAGAGAAAATTTCAATGTAAGGAGTAGGCCACAGATGGTTAAGGATGATACTTGTCTCCAGCAACCCACATATTTGTGGGGGCTTCCAGTCACAGACTTGTGAGTCTGTGATACCATGTAGGCCCTCTTGGGATTGAGCTTTCTTAGGACTAATCAGGCAATAAGAGTTAAGATGACAAAAGCCTCGAAGGGATGAGATTTCTTAAGACAAACCCCAAGAACTTGACATAGTCAGAACAAAAAGTGTGCTCGGGTTCCCAGCCATTTTCAGACAGGCCACCTACTATAACCTGAAAGTTACCACCTCTTACCAGATAGGGGAAAACAAGAGAAAATGCTCCCACTTGGTCACAAATCAAGCTCTCAAGGGCATCAAATAAGATGAGAAGGAACCTCAACCAGTACCCCCTTTTATGACAGAATAACAGATAGAGACAAAGACAAAGGAACAGACAATTTCTGGGAAGAAAGGGATTAAACAATTTGAATTGGTACCACAAAGTACCAAAAAGCACACCAGAGTCACTACACCCAAGACTAGTCACACAAATCCTCTTCTCCCATTAATCAAGATTTTGGAGAGGGAAAAGAAACAGTGATTTTTCCTGTCCACTTGATCAGATTCCACATAGAGAAGGAGGCCAGGAGCCTGGCTGGTAAAAATTTATTACCCTATGACAACTGCTCAGATCCTGGGTTCTTCACTGCAGCTTCCAGAAGAGCAGAGCTTTGCTATCCTGCTTACAGCTCCAAAACTGTAGGGGTCAGTGGAATCCCTCCCTCTTAACCCTCTGAAGTTTCACTCAAAAATCAAGTCACAAAAGGCAGATTAGTTGGAGAAAAGGCATAAAATGTACTGACATGTACATGGGGAGGGCCACAGAGTGATTACCCTACCCTACCCATAATGGGATGCAGAAGCTTATATACCATCTCAAGGTAACAGAATGAATGAGGGCTCAAAGCATGGCCAAAACCAGGTTCCATCAGAGTCAGTGGTGTATCCATTTATTGTGGGCAAGACAGGTTATGGGAGGCAGAGAAGAGGAGGCTTGGCTAGCAAAGTTGGTCTGAATATGTAAATGAAACCTTACAGGTAGCAGCGCTCAGAGAGAATAAACCCTAAAAGTTTCCTTCAGACCTTTACAGGTGTCAGACTCTCAGTTCATCTTTCCTAGATCTGGGCAAGGAAAGACTTGGCTGCATCAGTGCAGACTCCCTACATATGCAAATCTCCCCAACAAAAGATAACGTTGCAGGGCTACGTCTGCAGCTGGCTTTCTAAACAGACATCTCAAAATATGTCAAAGCAATGTATTTGGAGGTAAATTATTTTTAATTCCTTGATGTCTACATCCTGATGCACCTACCGTTTCAATGCACCATTGTTGGTGGCAACTCCATTCTTCCCTACACTCAAGCCAAAAAAACAGATTCTCCTTGAGGCTAGTCTTTTTCTCATAGCACACATACTGTTTTTCAGAAGAATTATGTTTCCTCTTTGGGTTAATTACAGACTTTGATCTGCCCAATCTTTCTCTTTCTTGGTCTCTGAATTTTGGCAAAGGAGTCTCCTGATACAGGCGGGATCGATTCTAATGATGATTCTCAAAACTGTCAGACTTATTTAAGAGCCTTAATCTCCGGGTCAGGGTTTGGGCCGCCCTTGAACCTTTTCTTTGGGCCTACTCGTCAAAATCAGCCTGGTCAGGCCTGTCTTCAAGGCCCAGGGTCAGGGCCAGGTCCTCCCGATGCTTCTTGAAGCTTCTCCCGCTGGGTCAGCAGCCACCCTCCCCTTCCCTATGACCTGCAGAGAAGCTCCAGGGGGCATTTATTCAATTTGCTAGGAACCCAGGAGGCGCAGGTGCGAGGTGACTCTGGGGTTCCCACGGCACCCGCCGCCCTCCTTGGTCCTCTCGCTGTCTCAGGCAAGCAACAAAGTTCCAGGTGAGCTTGGGCGCCAAAGACACCCAACCAGAGAGGGACCAGTAGGGAAGGGCACCGGCCCTTAGTTCCTTCTCAGTAGGAATCCGAAAAAACTCTTGAAGAAATAGAACGGGAGAGTTGGAAGTAGATCAAAGGGAAAGAAAGAAATCCTAGGAGATTTCCCATCTGAAGGCACCACGAAGAGAAAGTCCACCTCCTCTGGGCCGGATCCTCACCTCACTGGTGAACAGAGTTCCAGTCTCCGTTGGAGACCAAATCAGTTGATTTTGGCTTGACTCCTAGTGAAGAAGCCATGCTTTGTCCTCCCCTGTTTAGCTCTTGATCCTGAAGCACTTGATTGTCTCTCTCAGGCTTTCCATGGATTCCAGGGATGCAACTGAGAAGGTTGTTTTTAATGCACTTACTTGAAGTAAGAATAGTTTAAAGTATTTTTGCAAAGAAAAAGGTTTCCTTTTGCACTGAAGACATTCAGATGTGAGGAAAATCACTAGGCTGGGGAAAGCAAATGCTGTTGAGAATGTCTCACAAACACAAATTACACGTCAGCAGGTAGGTTTGACTCTCAGGTTGGGCACATTTTAAGCACACTGTTGGTGGAACTTAAGATGAATCTAGGACATTCATGATTAATATTTTTAGTTTTTTAGTAAAATTTAATATTTTAAATTTAAATACACAATCCGAAAATTATATAACCAGCACGAGAAACTGGCTTTATGCCATTTTTACAAACACAGGAAAGAAAGATGATATTATAATGACAATGCTTCATAAATGGCAACATTTTTTAAGTACCTAGAGAAAAAAAAGTAACCTAGAATTCTATGCAAAAATAAAATTTCAAAACTGTGAGTGAAATAAGGATACTGAAAAACATACAAAAGCTAAAGGAATTCACCAACCCATGCTACAAGAAATCTTAAGAGTCTTCCAAGCAGAAGCAAAAGGATACCAGATAAAAATGTGGGCCCATACAAAGAAACCAATATTGGAAATGGCATTTAGAAAGCATGTACTATATGTTTTCTTATAATTTAAATATTTTAAAAAATATTTGACATAATAAATAAAAGTAATAATAATCACAAAGCTTATAATAAATAAAGTAAAATTACATAACACTAGGATAAAGGCCAGAAAGGGAGGTATAATGACAATTGAAAGCAGACTGTAATAAATTAAAGATGTATCCCAGAAACCCTAATGCAGCCACTGAAATAAGAAAAGGGTTATAGCTAATAAAGCAACAAAGGAAAGAAAATGGAATGAAATAAAAGCTGTGTAAACACTATGCTGGAACAACTGCTCTCCAGGCCTCCACCCTATAGAAATATACCAGTGGGCAATGAGAAGTGTACAAGAATGATGACTGCAGCATTATTTGTAATCATAAAATAATAGAACCAAAGTAATTTTAAAGAGATATGAAAAGGGTTTTATTTATTTATTTAACAGACAATTGAACAAACAAACAATGGAAGCAAGTCCTTTGCAAAAAGGAACACAGAGGGTCATGATGATGCTACTCCTCCATGGATTTCAGGGTTCCCAGACGCCTAGGTTTCTGTCTAGTTCTGGAAGATGTTATTCTATGGGAGCAACAGGTCCTCGAGTTTGGGGCTCTTTCAGGTTCTCTCTCCATTTCCCCATTCTGCTACAATAAATAAACAAACAAAAAGAATTCTCACTTCCAGAAGATCCCACCTGTGCCTCTGCACGAGCCTTTCAGGAGGTCTGGAGGTCTGGTCCGCCGCTCCCCGGCTTCTTTCCCAGCTTTTGCTTTTCCCTTCCGCTGCTCCCGCCCTGCGGTCCCACGACCCGACCACCGCCCAGCTGAGCCCCCGCGGCTCCACCGCGCAGAAGGTGCACCGGAGGCCCTGCCAGTTGCCCGCCCCGCGGGGGTGTGGAGAAATCAACGCTTTGTAAACAGAACTCCCCCATTGAAAAAACCTCTTGATTTCCACTCTTAGGGCTCTTCAAAGGACTGAAAGCTAAAGGCGACGATGGATTCATTCGGCAAGTCCTAGTCGTCCGCCCTGGTGAGTGCCAGACCCTGCTCCCCGCAAGGGGACCCACGAACGACCCTCGCCACCATCCCTGCCCTGGTGGAGCCCCCGTGCGGAACACAGGATCCGAAGACTGCAGCGAAAGCTCCGCAGCGGCCCGGAAAGCAACTGGGCAGGGTGGGCACAGGCTCCCTCACTTGGTGAAGGCGGCACAAAGAACGGGAAGAACCATCCCGGGAGCCCGCCGGGTGTTCAGCTTCTCTTGGGACCCCAGGCTGCTCGGGCTGGGTCGCCGACCGGGGAGTTTCTGGGGGCTTCTGAAGCAGGAGAGGGGCAGGGCAGGCGAAGGCCATTCGGCTCTCCGTCTGGCTCCAAAATCTCCTAACGCGCAGGTGTCCAACGTGACCAGCGCAACTCACCGCTCTAATCTCTCTGGTTTTCCAAGGCCTTGCTCAGTCGTCCTGCCGGGCGGGCCCTGAGAATAAACGGGACAGAGGAAGTTTAGTGAGTGCGCCCTTCATATATCGCGTAGTAGAACTAGCAGTCCTTGTCTCTGTGGCGCAATCGGTTAGCGCGTTCGGCTGTTAACCGAAAGGTTGGTGGTTCGAGCCCACCCAGGGACGCTTATTGCAACTTTTAAAGCATTCACGCATTGACAATCACTAGACAAATGGGGGAAATGTTATCTTCCCTTAGTATCAAGCCACTAATTTATGACTGATCCATGTCGCGGGCCAGTCCCAAGCCACTAATTTATGACTGTTCCATGTCAAGGGCCAGCCCACCTTCCCGACCAGATTCTAAACCGGGTATCTCCTGAAATGGCGGGGTTACACCTGTGTAACACAGGAAAGCTGAAACAGAGACCTAGGAACCCACTTCTGGTGTGATAAAATTCTAATTCAGTCCGTTATACGCTTAGATGAGTAATTTACATGCCTCCATTTTTTCATATTTTAGTAATAGGAGTCCAGTAGTATCTCCAGAATGTTACTGGATTTACTGATTGTTCTATCAATAATGTGACCAGTGGAATCAGTCATCATCATAGTGATCCTCTCCATCATTTTTGAAAACAGTATTTTTCCCCAGTTTGTGCATGATTTATTTAACCCTTTTCAAAATGTTTTTGTTAGCCAGGTGTGGTGGCATGTGCCTGTAATCCCAGCTACTCGGGAGGTTGAGGCAGGAGAATCGTTTGAACTTGGGAGGTGGAGGCTGCAGGGAGCTCAGATCGGTATACACTCCAGCCTGGGCAACAGAGTGTGACTCTATCTCAAAAGAAAAAAAATGTTTTTGGGATGAGGTTGGTTTCATGGTTTTAGGATTACAAAGAATGCTGCAGTCACTATTCTGGTACACATATCTTTGGTCATTGTGGAAATGTCTACACCGCAGATATTTCTATAGTGTAGAGAACTGAATGCACCATTGCTACATTATAGTGTTTATATAATGCTTCTAATTTGAGTACATTCTGCAAATGTATCTTTCACTGGAGCAATACCTAATAATATTCCAATATGAATATTTATAAGAGGAAACGTGCAGATGTGCAATTGAGTTTCGTGCCTCTCCATGGGGACCCTGTTCATAAAATGGTGGCATTAGCTATCTGAGAGTGGAGTTTGCAGCCCTCTGACATCAAAAGCTGAAGCAGAGGACATGAAAACCCTCACTGCACATCCTCTGTAGTCTGGCCAGAATCATTCCTAGGTCGGTGGTCTCTTACCAGGAGGAAATGCTGCTTGGCTGCTTTGTCAAAACCACAAAAGGCAGGGAAAGTATCAGGCTGCTGGTTGATAACAGTAGTGAAGGAAGTCTTTCCAAAGAGTTGGTTTGTTAACCCTTAGGGAAAAAAGTCCTAATTCTTACCAGATGGTGCCGTGCAGTTTCAGGCTCTTGGTGTCCCAAACAAAGAATTGTACATGACACATACAAAGCAGCAAAGCAAAACAAAAGTTTATTAAGTACAGTAACACTCTCGGAGTGGGGAGAGTGGGCTGACCTCTGGGAGATGAGATCAGTATTAGTTTGATGTACTTTGGGTCTTTTTATGTGTGATTTTTTTTTTCTTCTCTTCACAAGGATGCCTAATCTTTAGCCATTGTTCGCCTTTAGATTGATAGGTGGGTTGCTTAGTTACTTTGGCGCTTGTGTGCTTGCATGTTGCCTCCATCCCATAATTTTAAGTACATGCATGGTATGCAGTCCATATGCCTGAGTTTTAATGAGCTGATTATCATATAGAGTCATGTTAAGGATACTTTTTTTCTCGAATGCACATGTCTATCTCTGAGGAGCTGCCCCTTTACTGGTTTGGATCTTGCCAGCAATGGGGTCCTTGCTTCCTTTTTTTGTTTGTTTGTTTGTTTTAGACAGAGTCGCCTCTGTTGCCCAGTCTGGAGTGTAGTGGCGCAATCTCAGCTCACTGCAACCTCTGCCTCCCAGGTTCTAGCAATGCTCCTGTCTCAGCCTCCTGAGTAGTCTGGAGTACAGGAGTGCACCACCACGCCCAGCTAACTTTTTGTATTTTTAGTGGAGCTGGCGTTTCGCCATGTAGGCCAGGCTGATCTCAAACTCCTGACCTCAGGCGATCTACCTGCCTTGGCCTCCCAAAATGTTGGGACTACAGGCGTGAGCCAGTGCGCCTGGCCTTGCTTGCTTTTTTTAATCTTACTTTTTGTTTTGGCTGCTCAACTTCTGCCTTTTATCTTGCTTCTTGCTCTCCTGCCACATCTCCTTGCTTCTGTTTCTGCCTTTACTCATTCTGCCTTTATCCAACTTCCAATTCCCTCTGCTGCTCTCCTGCCTCATCTCATAATGGCAGTTAGTGAGGGAGGGGTTTTAAGGGGGCATGTCCGACCTCCTATCCTGTCACAGCCAGAAACAGCTTTCAAGGTTTCTCTGCGGTCCTGTCAGCCAAGAGGGGGTCGGTTCAGTTGGTTGTAGGGCCTAGGGCTTATTTTTATTTCTCAATCCTGACAAGGGAAGGCTGGATTAATGCAGATTCTCTCCAGGTGAAAATTTCCCCTACAAAAGATAGTTTTGCAGAGTTACTTCTGTTTGCTGGCTGACAGCCATCTTAAAATATGCCAAAGAAATATATTCTGGGGTAAAATATTTTTATTTTCTTCATCTATCCACAGCTTCACCATGCTGACAGCCTCCAGTCCAAGCATACCTGAAGCTTTTCTTTTTAAAAAGCTTTCCCACCCTTCTGACTGCCTTCAAGTCTCTGCCAAAACACAAGTAACAGTGACTGACTCCCTCCTATAGCAAACTCAGAATAAATAGCCTTTGCTTTTTTTCATTTGATTGGTCTTTATTTGCAGAAGCTTCAATGTAGAGTTGACAAGGACTCCATCTTTGAACAAACCTTAGTAGATTCCTCTGAGCCCTTTTCTCTATTAGTTCTTTGCTTGCCAAGTCCAGTTTTAGAAAAGAGTACTGTTGAGTCTAGTTTAGCAAGAGTCCTCCCAACCACCTTTGATAGCTAATCAAGTTCCTCTTTGTAATTTTCCATCCACTAACTTTCTTATCTTGCCAATTGGCTATAATCTTCAACTCTTCCTGCTGTATTTGAGGTTGAGCTCAGTTCTCTGCTGGTCTCTCTTGCCTACTGTAGTACATACAATAAAATGTGTCGCCTACTGTAGTACATACAATAAAATCTGTCTGATGTTTTTAACAACTGTCCAGTGTAGTCCCTCAGAAACTGCCTTTGCAAAATTCTGACAATAAGAGAAAGCTGACATGGCTGACTCCATCTTGGTTCTAGCCTCACAGGCTGGCTGTCTTTGCTCATTCCTGTGCAATTTCTCCCAAGCTCTCTTTGGGAAAAATTGTGTTTATAGTTTAAATCAGGGGTCTGCAACCCCCAGGGCCACAAGACAGGTACTGGTCCATGGCCTGTTAGGAACTCAGCCGAGCAGCAGGAAGTGAGCTGCAGGCTTTGGAGCATTACCCCCTGAGCTCCACCTCTTGTCAGATCAGCATTGGCATTAGATTCTCATCGGAGCTCGGACCCTATTGGGAACTGCACATGTGAGGGATTCCAGATTGCACACTCCTTACGAGACTGTAACTAATGCCTGATGACCTGAGGTGCAACAGTTTCATCGGGAAACCATCCACCATCCCCTTCCATGAAAAAATTGTCTTCCATGAAACCAGTCCCTGGTGCCAAAAAGGTTGGGGACAGCCAAAAAGGTTGGTTTAAATGATAACCTTCCCCAAAACTAAATTACCCCTGTAAAACTAATGAAAGGCCACCAAGTTAGAAGGATGAAAGGGGCCTGAATTCTACTAAGATGTATGCCTTGTTAAATAATTATCAGCCATTATTCCAGAGGTCGCAAGATTTGCAGCTTCCCCAATTACTGCTGTGAAGAGCATCACTATTGTAGAAGCTAAGATTGGCCTCTTGAGATATATTTTCAGGCTTTTGCATTTCTGGCTACTGGATGGCACCATTTGGCCCGAAAATCAACCAGTCCCTTAGCCCCCACCCAGAAGCTGACTCAATGCGGGAGGGCCATTTTCCACACCCCTGTGATTTCATCTCCAACAATCAGCACTGCCCAAACCCTAGCCCCCACCCTACCAAACTATCTTTGAAAAACCCTTTACCTCCAAGCCTTCAGTGAGATCGATTTGAGTAGTAACTCTGTCTCCCACAGGTTGTGGCTGGCCTGTGTCAATGAAACTCTTTACTGCAATGCCATGGTCTCCACGAATTGATTTTGTGTGTACAGTGGGCAGGAAGAACCCATCAGGCGGTTACATCTGCAGGATGGTGCCAGTTCTTTCCACAAAGGCTGGTCAGATACCCAGAAAGTATTTCTCCACTACTACCTGGACAATGTGTCTCCCTGTCAGTCTCCAGGGAATGGGGCCTGGCTTTAGTATTTAGTATTCAGCAGTTACTATACTGTCACCTAATCCCTCATTTTCAATATTTTTCCATGACTTCCAGTGGCCTGACTGGCCACCATGCCACAGAATCTTTACTTTATGGTCTCCAAGGAGAACTCTCCACTCGATATTTTGTGATTTGAGCGATGGAATAGAATGTGATACTGGTGGGCTAGGGGAGGTCCCCGGACACTGGTGGGATCTCGACCCCAGCTGTGGTGTCCAGGCTCTTGACACCATCTCAAGAATGAAGTCAAGGATGAGTCCGCAAACAGTGAAAGAAGAGATTTATTGCAAAGCAAAAAGTACACACTCAGGAAAGGGGATTTTGGGCATACCCGAGAGAGAACAATGGGTTCTGGGGTTTCATCTTGATGGATTACTTTAACCAAGGAGTGGAATATTCATGACAATTCCTGGATAAAGGTGGAGATGTCTCGGAACTGTGGTGCCATCCATTTTTACATCAAACATTGGTCTCAGAACTGTTATGGCACTGGTGGGTGTGTGATTTACTCTGTTAATGAGCATAAAATGAGGGCCTAGGTAAAACCTACGTCAAATCCAGCACCACATTGTGTCCAGTCAGTCTTAGATAGCTTGGTCCACACTGGTTTTTCAGCGTCTTATGAGCCCATAGCCTTCAGTCAGGTAAATCTGCTGCCTAGAATTTGTTATCCTGTGACCACCCTGTATTATTTCTGTCTCAAATCTACTTGGAAATATTAAAATGGTCTTTGACTTGGGCATGCCAACTTTGCTTACTTCACAGTGTTTCTTGCGCCATAATCCAATATAAGAAAAGATGATCCAGACATTTGTTAAACATCTCAAATAAGATGTATCCCAGGTATTTGTGTCAAATTTGGATTATTTTAATTTTTGTCTTTGCAGAATATAAAATACTAACATGAAGTAAGCACTAAGGTCTGGAGATGGCTGTGCAAGAGATGACAAAGTCCAACACCACGTTTGAGAGTATCCAATAATCTCTTCTGGGGCAGCGTATTTTTCTACAATACTGAATTTGGAAAAAAACAAAAAAAAAAACAAAAAAATAACTACAAGATTCATGAAACTGGACAACTGTCTTTATAACATTACCAGTGATAAAATCAGTAAGGAAGGCTGGTTTGCAGTCATCTGAGCAGTCTCTTTACTTTCATAAATATGGTTTCTCTCTGATATTAAACTGCTTCCAATTTCAAGCGAATGCTACATCCCAAGGATAAGGATGTGAAGAGAACCGGTTTCTTTTGTAATCCTAAACGTTCTAGTCTGCGAATTAAAAGCCATTATTTGAAGAAGGGTTCCCAACCTCCATCTGGCCGCCGAAAGGTTGCTTCACAACACAGGCTAACGACCAGCTTTTTTGAGAGAGAGCAGATGCGGGGGCGGAGGGAAAAAGCAGAGACAGACGTCACTTCCTTTTGCTGGCTTCGCAGCGGGTTGGTCTGCTGAGCGGCAGAAAGGCAGGGACTGGGAAAGGCACTGTCGGTGACATCACAGATAGGGCGACTTCTATGTAGATGAGGCAGCGCAGGGGCTGCTGCTTCCCACGAAGGAGTTCCCGTGCTGTGGGAGTGGGTTCAGGACCGCTGGTCGGACCTGAGAGTCCCAGCTGTGTGCCAGGGCTAGAAGGGCTCGGGAGTGCACGGGGCAAGTGACCTTGTGTGTAAAGGGTGAGACGTATGAGGCTGTGGCTGGGCAGAGGTGCCGGAGCTCATACTTACCTGGCAGGGGAGATACCATGATCACGAAGGTGGTTTTCCCAGGGCGAGGCTTATCCATTGCACTCCGGATGTGCTGACCCCTGCGATTTCCCCAAATGTGGGAAACTGGACTGCATAATTTGTGGTAGTGGGGGACTGCGTTCGCGCTTTCCCCTGAGTTTTTTAGTTAAAAGAATAGGTTGTGTACTAGGTTTGTGTTGTGTGGCGTGTAAATGTTACTCTTATTGTGGAAGGCTGGAGAATGGTAAGTAACATATCGATTCTCTGTCAGAGGAGAAATAAGAACTTTCAGCCCTTGCAACCATAAGGTAACTACCGAGAAGGCTGCACAGCTCTTCCCTTTCTATGCGGGGCTGCCTTCTGCAGAGATTGGTCCACGGTCTCCAGTGTCTTGGGTTCTCACGATCTGTAAAAATCTTCGTGTTGTTCCCTAGCCCCCAGTCACCTTTTATACAGCTTCTGCTTAACTGCAGCCCCCACAGTAGTTTGTAGGATTTCTGTGCTAGGGGGGAATGCGTTCTCACTTCATAGAGCCAGGTACAAACTACGCAGACGGGCGCTGTTCTTTGGGAAGAAAACAGGGCCTTTGGGGCTCTTAGTGTCACCGCTGGATTGTATACATAACACGCTTACTTTGTGTAGGGGAACGGCTCTCCCAGCGCCCAGGTCCCTAGTGCATATTCATTGAGGCCCGCAGGTCAGAACCGCAGTCTCACTTGTCTTGGCGGAAATGCGCTGCGATCCTCCCTGAAATATAAGGCGGGAAGTTTTATGAGGAGCCGGGTCCAGTTTCCCTGCTGTCTCCTGCCGTTTACATATCTAGTCTTTCTTCAGACTTTATTCAAGTGACAGCTTCTTGTTTGATGTCTCGCTTCCACATCCTATATCCATTGCCAGGCAGCTTTCTAGATAGCACTCCCACCCATCCTTCCCGCCCCCAAGCAGCCCTTTCCCATTTCTGGCGCCAGCGTCCTCCCCCTTCCCTCTTTCTTCAGGCGCTCGCTTATCACCTTCATGGACAGAAAATACTTAGCTCTCTCTCAACCTGCGGTTTACACCTGACACGCGTCAGTACCCTGGCAAATTCCTTAAAACCTCTTCTCAAATGGCACTGTAAATTCATCTCTTTTTAACTCCCAGAAGTATCTAATTGGTTTTGTCCTTGTACTACGTGAATACTAGTATCCACTACAGGAGAAAACCCCAGGCCTAGCGATGGCGGTTCTGGGCATTGTGCCAGCCTCTCCCAGGGTATGTTTTCTGACCTCACCTACTTCTGATCAACTGAGGTCGGGAGTTCGAGACCAGACTGACCAACATGGCGAAACTCCGTCTCTACTAAACAAACAAACAAACAAAAGCCGGGCGTGGTGGTGTGTGTGAACCCGAGAGGCAGAGGTTGCAATGAGCCGAGATCGCTCCATTACATCCCAGCCTGGGCGACAGAGCGAGACTCTGTCTCAAAAAAAAAAAAAAAAAAAAAAAAAAAAAAAAAAAATTAGCCCGTCTGAGACATATTATTGGAGACAGTAGAATCCTGCATCCAACAGGCACTTGGTGCAGATCTGAACCCACTGAGCTATTGGCTCATGTTCCCTATGTTCTATTAAGTATCATGAGCAGAAATTGAACTCTTTAGCTTTTACCCACTAAGTATGGCTATAGGACAGGTCTCTCTCTCTCTCTCTCTCTCTCATTTTTGCATCTTTTTTTTTTTTTTTTTTTTTTTTGCCATCAGTGTGGGTTTTTTGTTTTGATGTTATGAAGTGAATTTCTGGGGACAATCTCTGTTGCGTCGTGTTGACAAGGATCCAGTCCCTGTTTGGACAGCTAATGTGGTCTATGAGTCTTTTTTGTTGTCTATTTATTGTCCTGAGAATAATGGTATTTCCTGATATTTGAGATGCAGCAATGATAAGTTGTTCATATCTTGTCTTTCCAATGTTTGGTAACAATTTTATGGGCCCAGTAATTGTCAATATCTGCAAGAGGGCATCTCTATTACAATGTCCTTACTACTACTTGTCCTTACTACTTACTACTACTTACTACTCAATGTCCCCCCCTTACTACTCAATCTCCAGCCCCCTCACCACCAAACTTCATTCCGTAGGAGCTCTTGGCTTTAACAAATTTGCTATATCTAAAAGACATCTTAGTCCAGGAAAAAAACTAAATCTGTAGCATATAAGGAGCAGTTTTCTTTGATTGGTATATTCAGGTTTCTAACCAGCTGAAAAATTCAAATACATGTCCTTTAAATATTAAGTTTAAACCACACTACAGAAAGGAGAGAAAAGATTTATATGATCACATATAAGCAATAGAATCAGCAATATGAGCACTTTTCACAATGATACAAATCAAATGTAATAATCTCCAGAACATTAAGGAAGTTCATTCCTTAATGAAAATAAATGAAAAGAAGTTATTCACCCACTGTTCTATGCCCTGGAAAGAGAATGTCCTGCCGGATTCAAAAAGGTATCACAAAATCACTCAGATTTTCAGCAATGAAGGCCCTCCAAGGATCTAATGATGCTAATATTTTCAGTTTATTTCCTTCACTAATAAACATTGTTAATAGATACCATTGCCTCTATTTTCACCTTAAGTGATGATACTTAGCGCAGTTCGTTTCTTTATAATGCTCCCTAGTTTGGTGGAAGGAATTCTCCTGCTTTATAAATATAGGATATTTTCTCATGAAACAAACTGTCATACTCTTTCAGTGAAGTGAATAGACAAATTAGGTCTCTAAAATATTAAAGGAGTCACTGCCCCAATTATCTTAGGAACAATGATAATCACTTATATAAAATTAAAATAAGAAAATTAAGCCAGGTATGGTGACTCATATCTGCAATCCCAGCACTTTAGAAGGCTGAGGAGGGAGGATCAGTTGAGGTTAGGAGTTGGAGACCAGCCTGGGCAACATAGTGAAACCCCTGTCTCTACAAATTTTTAAGTATTAGCTAATTTTTAAAAGTTGGCCAGGCATGATAATGCATGACTGTAATCTCAGCTACTAGGGAGACTGAGGCAGGCTGCAGTGAACTATGATTGCACCACTGCCCTCCAGCCTGGGTGACAGAGTAAGACTCTCAACTCAAAAAAAAAGAAAAAATAAAAAGAAAAAGAAAGAAAATTAAGAATTTGTTGAAAGCTGTTTTACTACAATGCTAGGCTGCATGTCTTGTGCCTGTACTCCCAGAAACTCAACAGGCTGAGGTGGAAGGATTGCTTTAGGCCAGAAGTTGGAGACCAGCCTGGGCAACAGGGCAAGACCTCATCTCTAAAAAAATACAAGGCAAGCTGAGCCAGGAGGATTGCCTCAGCACAGAAGTTCCAAGTTGGTCTCCTATGATTGCCCTTCTGCATTCTAGCCTGGATAACAGAGGAAGACACTGTGCCTTATTTTTTATTTTATTTTGTTTTTTACTACTTATGCTTATTTATTTATTTACTTTTGAGACAGAGTCTTGCTCTGTGGCCCAGGCTGGAGTGCAGTGGTGTGATCTCAGATCACTGCAAGCTCCGCCTCCCAGGTTGAAGCTATTTCCCTTCCTCAGCCTCCAGAGTAACTGGGATTACAGGTGCACGCCATCATGCCCAGCTAATTTTTATAGTTTTAGTAGAGATGGGGTTTCACCATGTTTGCCAGGCTGGTCTCAAACTCCTGACCTCAAGTTATGCACCTGTCTCGGCCTCCCAAAGTGCTGGGATTACAGGTGTGAGCCACCTCGCCCAGCCTACTTATACTTGAAATATGAAGTTTCATTAGGGAAAAATTTTCTTGTTGAATTTTTAACATGAAAAAATAATAGATTTTGCTGCAGATTAAATTAATGGTCTTGATAGTTTGGTACAATAAAATAAATGAAATGAAGTTGATAGCAGAGAAGAATCTTTGATGCTTTTGAACAATTTAAATAATGTAAATATTTAATATATAAAGACATGAAAAAGTTCATTACGTTATTTTTTTTTAATTTATTTTATTTTATTTTTTGAGATGGAGTCTTACTCTGTCGCCTAGGCTGAAGTGCTGTGGTGCAATCTCAGCTCACTGCAACCTCCGCCTCCTAGGTTCAAGCTATTCCCCTGCCTCACCCTCCTGAGGGACAACAGGCGCACACCACCACACCCGGCTAATTTTTGTATTTTAGTAGAGAGGGAGGTTTCACCTTGTTGGCCAGGATGGTCTCGATGAGCTGACCTTGTGATCCACCCGCCTCGGCCTCCCAAAGTGCTGGATTACAGGTGTGAGCCACCACGCCCAGCTGCCTGCTCTAGCTTTTAAAGTGTTCATGCATTATTGATCACTAGATAAATGGGAGAATATATCTTCCCAGAGTCCTAAGCCACTAAGGTTGTGTCTCTGTGGAATAATCAGTTGTCGCATCCCAAAGGCCTAGCTAACTTTTGTATTTTTTGTGGAGAAGGGGTTTCATTATGTTGCCCAGGCTGGTCCCCAAATTCCTGGGCTCAGGCACCTCTGAGGTCTCCCAAAGTGCTAGGATTGCAGGCATGAGCCACTGCACCGTGACTTATATAATGCTTCTAATTTCAGCACATTAGCAAACTTATCTTCTGTGGGAAAGGTACCAAATCATATTCTAATTTATTTCTCAACTCTAATAATGTCCTTTTCTTCATTTACTTGCCGACACAACAGATTTTCTCCCCCCTCCCTTTTTGTTTTGAGACTATGTGTTACTCTGTTACCCAGGATGGAGTGCAGTGGTGTGATCTTAGCTCACTGCAAACTCACTGCCTGCCCCTGCCACCCTGGCTCTAGTGATCCTCCAGAATAGCTGGAACTACTGGAACTACAGGTGTGCACCATCAAATCCATCTTTTTTTTTTTTTTTTTTTTTTTTTTAGAGAGAGGGTCTTGCAATGTTGCCTAAGTTGGCCCCAGGAGCTCCAACTTCTGGGCTCAGGAGATTCACCTGCCTCAGCCTCCCAAAGTGCTGGGATTCCAGGTGTGAACCACCGCACCTGGCCTAACAAACTTTCTATACATGTGCCCATAATATTCTTTTCTTTCCTTTTTTTTTTTTTTTTTTGAGATACAGTCTTGTTCTGTCACCCAGGCTGGAGTGCGGTGGAGTGATCTCAGCTTACAACCCTGCACCACCACACCTGGCTAATTTTTGTATTTTTAGTGGAGAAAACGTTTCATCATGTTGGCCAGGCTGGTCTCAAACTGCTGACCAGCCTCCCAACATGCTGGTATTACACTCATGAGCCACCATGCCCGGCCATGTGCCAATGATATTCTAATAAGGGGACAAGTGCCTTCCTGGCTTAAGAAAGGGGGAGGTACAAAAGGAGGACATAGTGGACATTACACACAGATATTCAGCTGCATAGGATGGACAGCTAAACTTCTAAGACATTTTATTTTACTTTTTGAGATAGGGTCTTGCTCTGCTACCCAGGTGGCAGTGCAGTAACACGATCATAGTAGCCTCAGCCTCCTGGGCTCAAGTGATCCTCCTGCCTCAGTCTCCCAAAGTGCTCAGATTACCAGCCTGAACCACTGTACCTGGCTGAGATATTTTTAGGGTCCTCCAACATCTGTAATTATTTCTTTTTTATTGTATTTTATATATAATCAAATATATACATTTTTATTATAATTATATGAACATAAATATATATAATTATATATTATGTATAATAATATATGTATATATTTGATTATATATTATATATATTTATATATATATATATTTGTTTTAGAGATGAGGCCTCACTATGTTGCCTAGGCTGGTCTCGAACTCCTGAGCTCAAGTGATATTCCCATATGGCCTCCCAGAGTGCTGGGATTATATCTGTGAGCCACTGTGCCTGGCCCTGTTTCTATTTCAAATTTAATTTATTTGTTTTGAGACATGGTCTCACTCTGTCACCCAACCTGGAGTACAGTGGTGTAATCATGGCTCACTGCAGCCTCAACCTCCCCGGGCTCAGGTGATCCTCCCACCTCAGCCTCCTGAGTAGCTGGAACTACTAGCATACACCACCATGCCTGGCTAAATTTTGTATTTTTTGTACAGACAGAGTTTCATCATGTTGCCTAGGCTGCTCTCCAACTCGTGAGCTCAAGTGATATGCCCGCCTCTGCCTCCCAAAGTGCTGGTATTACAGGCATGAGCCGCTGTGCCCAGCCTGTAATTGTTTCCTGTGGTGACCAAGTCACATTGGTCCTGAGAAGACAGGTCACAGTGACCTCTTTGATAGCTTTCTGCCAAGTTGCTTATCCAAAGGGAGCAAAGTCACAATGGTCCCAGTCATTTGTTTCTCCTCCCCTTTCCTCTTTTCTTTATAAATCTTGATTTTAATTTTGTTTGATGAAAACCATCTAAGGCCAGTTTCCCTTCTATAGTAATGGAGAATGAGCATGCAGATAAGTGTCTCTATATTATTTCTTGACTGATTTTTTTTCAGAGACTATGTCCATAAAAATTAGCCCATCTGAGACCCATCATTGGAGCCAACAGAATCCTCAGGACACTGGTGCAGACCTGGATCGTTAGAGCTATTGGCTCTTGTTCCCTCGGTTCTTCTGTGTTCATGAGCAAAACTTGATCTCTTTTGCTTTTATATACTAAGCATAGTAACTGGGCAGGTCCTTCCTCTATCTCCCTCTCTCTCTTTCTCTCTCTCTCATTTTTGCATCATTGTTTTCTGCCATCAGTGGCATCAGTGTGGGTTTCTTGTTTTGATGTTATGAAGTGAATTTCTGGGGACAATCTCTGTTGGGTGGTGTTTGACAAGGATCCAGTCCCTGTTTGGTGATACATGACAGCTAATCTAGTCTGTGAGTCTTTTTTGATGGTCTATTCATTGTCCTGAGGATAATGGTATTTCTTGATATTTGAGACTGCAGTAATCAGAAGTTGCTCATATCTTGTCTTTCCAATGTTTGGTAACAATTTTTGGGGCCCAATAGCTGTCAATACCTGCAAGAGTGGCATCTCTATTATAAAGATGATCTTACTACTCAATGCCCCCCTCCCACCTAACCTCATTCCATACAAGCTCTTGACTTTGACAAATTACTATACTAAAAGAAGTCTTAGTACTGAAAGAAAACTAAGTCTGTGGCATGTAAGGAGCAGTTTTCTTTGATTCGTGTACTCAGGTTTCTACTAGCTAAAAAACTCTAACCAGCTGAAATACATGTCCTTTAAGGATTAAGTTTAAATCACACTACAGACAGGAGAAAAGAGATTTATATGATCACAAATAAACAATGGAGTCAGCAATATAAGCACTTCTCACAACTATACAAATCAAAATATTTTTTTTTGCTTAAGACAGAGTCACGCTCTGTCACCAAGTCTGGAGCTCAGTGGCACGATCTTGGCTTACTGCGGCCTTGGCCTCCTGGGTTCAAGCGATTCTTGTGCATCAGCCTCCTGAGTAGCTGGGATTACAGGGATGCGACACCATGCCTGGCTAATTTTTGTATTTTTAGTAGAGATAGGGTTTTGCCATGTTGGCCAGGCTGGCCTCGAACTTCTGAACTCAAGTGATCTACCCACCTTGGCCTCCCAAAGTGCTAGGATTACAGGTGTAAGCCACTGCGCCTGGCCACAAATCAAATTTAATAATCTCCAGAACATCAAGTAAGTTCAGCTCTTAATGAAAATGGATAAAAAGAAATGATTTACTCACTTTTATATGCTCCAGAAAGAGAATGTCATACAAGACTCAAAAGGGTATCACAGAATCACTCAGATTTTCAGAATGAGGGTTTTCCAAGGATCTAATAATGTTCATTTTTTCAGTTTGTTTCCCACACTGATAAGCATTGTTAATAGATACCATTGCATCTATTTTCACCTTAAATGATGCTACTTAATGCAATTATTTGCTTTCAAATGCCCCCTAGTTTGGTAGAAAGAATTTTTCTGATTTATAAATATATTTTCTTATGAAACCAACTGGAATACTCTTCCAGTGAAGTGAACAGATAAATTAAGTCTCTAAAACTTAAAAGAGATTACTGCCCCAATTATCTAAAGGACAGTAATAATTATGTATATAAAATTCAAATATGAAAATTAAGCAGGGTGTGATAGCTCACACCTGTAATCTTAGCACTTTAGGCAGCTGAGGAGGGAAGAAGGATTGAAGCCGCGAGTTCGATACCAGCCTGGGCAACATGGTGAGACCTCTGTCTCTACAAATTTTTTTAAATGAGCTAATTTAAAAAAACTAGCCAGCACAGTGGCTCATGTCTGTAGTCCCAGCTGCTTGGGAGGCTGATACAGGAGGATCGCTTGAGCCCAGGAGATCCAGGCTGCAGTGAACTATCATTGTACCACCGTACTCCAGCCTAGGTGACAGAGTAAGACCTCAACTCAAAATAAAGTAAAGAATAATTTCTTGACTTTTTTTTTTTTTTGCAATGCCAGGCTGGTTGACTCACACTTGTAATCCCAGAAAATCAGGAGGCTGAGGCGGGAGGATTGCTTTAGGCAAGGAGTTGGAGACCAGCCTGGGCAACAGGGCAAGATGCTATGTCTAAAAAGTTAAAAGGCAGGCCGAGCTGGGAGGACTGCCTGAGCCCAAAAGTTCCAGGTGGGTCAGCTGTGGTTGCACCAGTGCACTCTCGCCTGGATGACAGCAAGACCCTTTTTTTTTTTTTTTCCTTTACTACTTATGCTTTAAATGTGATGTTTCATTAGGGAAAACTTTTCTTGTTGAATTTGTAACATGAAAAAATAATAGATTTAGCTGTAGATTAAATTAATGGTCTTGGCTGGGCTTGGTGGCTCACACCTGTAATCCCAGCACTTTGGGAGGCTGAGGCGGGTGGATCATCTGAGGTCAGGAGTTCAAGACCAGCCTGGCCAACGTGGTGAAACCCCGTCTCTACTAAAATACAAACATTAGCCAGGCATGGTGTCTGGCGCCTGTAATCCCAGCTACTCGGGAGGCTGAGGCATGAGAATCGCTTGATCCCTGGAGGTGGAGGTAGCAGTGAGTAGAGATCATGCCACTTCACTTTAGCATGGGTGGTACGGTAAGTGAGAGTGTGTCTCCAAAAAAAAAAGAAAGGAAAGAAAAGAACTTTTTCATGTGAGGAAAATGAATGCTTTCAAATTAGCATGCCTAGAGCTAGAGAAAGAAACCACATCCTACTTCCCTGCTTTTTAAAATTTTTAAAGTTTTTTAAAAAATAATTTATTTATTGAGATGGAGTCTCACTCCATTGCCCAAGCTGGAGTGCAGTGGCAGGAGTTTGGCCCAATACAACCTCTTCCAGTCGTATTCAAGTGATTGTCCTGCCACAGCCTCCTGACGAGGTTTCATCATGTTGGCCAGGTTGGTCTCAAACTCCTAACCTCAGGTGATCCGCCCACCTCGGCCTCCCAATGTGTTGGAATTACAGGTGTGAGCCACCACCACTGGCCACTTTCTCACTTTTGAGCTATGTATGCATCCACTGAAACTGCTTGCTATTGCCACAGTTAGCTGTGAAGTAACCTAATCCTGTGCACTGGACACCATCTCTCACTCCCTGTAGCTGAACAATGTATAGCTAATCCCTAATCAATGTTATTTCTATAAACCACTGGGAGTTCCTGGCAAACAACTTTCTACCAGCCAACTCCCTGTCTCCTTTTTTGGTCTTTACAAACCTGCTTGTAACAAAGGCCAAACAGAACCCATATCCAAGATTGCTTGGGTTTGAGCCTTCCGGGCATTTACCCTCACATTGGCTCAAACAAACTCTTTAAATCATATTTTGTGCTTAAGCCCCTTCCTTCTAGGTCGACGTTTTTGGCCCTGGGAGCAGGATTCAGAGCCACTCATCTCTGACCAACTGACTATCCTCTCAAAGGCCTCCAGGGTGGCTAAATAGTAGTAAGAATTTTATTGGTGAGATCAGTTTGCAGTCCAGGAAGAGACAGTCTCTGGTGTGTGTTTTTGAAGAGGTGCTTTCTCTTCAGAGAGAGAGAGAGACAGAGAGAGAGAGGGCAGGTTGGTTTTTGTGCCTCACAGGGTGTGTATCACACAATGGAGTTATACATATTCAGCAGGTTTGGGGAAAGACCATTTCTGAGGGGTATTGAGCTCATGTGCAACGGGTAAACATATATGTAACATGTACCTCATCTTCACATTGGGAAGGGATTTTAGCATTGAAATAAGGTGGAAATTGGCTTTTGATGTCAAAAGGTGAACTACTGGACACGAAGTCGGTTTGTGTGCAGTCCCTGTAACATGGCTGAAACTGGCTTGATATCTGCAGTTGCTTATCAGGAGAGAATGAAAGGCCACTCCTCTGTCCCATTGGAGGTCTAGTGATCTGGGTTGTAAATCCAGTTGAGAAGGGCTGGGAAGATTTTGACAATTTGCCTGCCAGCTCCTGTTGTCAGGAGTTTAGCAAGAGTGTGGTTTTTCCTGTAGCCATAGGAATTCAGGAAGTTGTCATGCCAGCTGAGCCCTGAACCCTTGACCTGTAGCAAACTTTTGTTTCCTTAACCTTAGAGTCTTATTCTCTAAGGGGGCATGTATTTGCGTCTCTCAGATCACACCACATTCCTCCTGGACTGGGTGCCTGGCCAGCTCTGAGGCTCTTGAGTTCTGACTCTGAGAGAAACAGTTGGGCAGTAGTAAAGGGTGAATCCTCCTGAAATCTGGACCTTCCCACTCTTTGGTTGAAGGCTGGGGTTTGCTTGAGTGTCCTTTCCAGCTCTCCCTTTCTAGAACGGAGGTTTTCTGTCTTTACCCTGTGGGTAAGAGATTTGAGTTTCAGGGGAAATAACTGCCTTTTCCACCTCTGCGTCAGGACAGAAGGTTTGGGTTCAGTCAGGCAAAGAGCTCTCCAGAGAGCTTCTGCCTTTTCTGCCTCTGTTCCTCGGCAGGAAGGTCTGGGTCAAGGTATTGGCCGGTAGGCACTGGTGGTTTCCTTTCATGTAGCATGTTGTTTTGAACATTGGGACTTAGCTTTTCATTTGTGACTAGTTCCTGTTAGTTCTTAACTGGAAAGTACACGGAGATGCATTACCCTGCCCTGAAGAAAAGAAGTGATCTGCTCCCGCTGACCTCTTCAGGTGCTCCAAGTGACCGGGGACGCTGCAGAGGTGTCGGGGTCATTACTCACCATGTGAAGGCAGCCTCATAGGGCACTCCCCATCAGAAGAACATCTTTATGAACCCTGTTTCCTGCTCTTCTGGGAGGGTATATGTGGGACGGGTCCCCCATAGCACATACACTCTGTGGCCACCTAGTGGTTAGAAACAGTGGGAACCACTGAGACAGCGATACACAACTCCGGTGTTATCTGTAGGAGTGACTTCATAAGCACCGCACCGTGACCCAAATCACATTGCAGGCCTTGGTCATCTGAAAAGCTCCTGAATTATGGGAAATGAAGCTTCAAAATTTAGCACACTGTGAAGAAACAAACGCCTTTAGAAACACCAGCTGGGTTTATGTATAACACTTATGAGGCATCCTCTTGTAAATGTCCAAGAAACTGGACCCACCTAACCAGGAAAAGTCATAAGGAGAATGAAGAAAATGGGGATCTTTTGAAATGCTTAAAATAATTTATTAGTGTGCACAATTGGAAAAATTTGGTTTTAGAACCAAATTAAATGGGAGACTTACTTCCAATAATACCTAGAAATTTCTAAAAGAACTGAGAAAATTGCCTCCAGTGAGGAAGTAAGCTGAAGGAGGTTAACTGACATGTTTTCTGAATTGAGAATTATTGAGGAGGCTTTGTCTCTTTCACCCCCAACTGCTCCTTCTCCTCCTGCCCCTGCACCTGCATAGTCTCCCTTACCTAAGCCCTCCTTTCCTGCCTTGCCTCTTCTTCCATCACCATCACCTGAGGAAAGTCCCCAGCGCTCTGGCCCCTTCCTTGAAACTTCTGTTCTGACCGCTTTCAAGGTAAAACCCACAGGAAGAGGGGAGCCTACCATTCTGTATACTGTAAAATGTGAATTAAGAATATCATAAAAGACTTCCCTAGGCTGGGCACGGTGGCTCATGCTTATAATCCCAGCACTTTCGGAGGACTAGGTGGGCAGATCACGAGGTCAGGAGTTCAAGACCAGCCTGGACAACATGGTGAAACCCTGTCTATACTAAAAACACAAAAATTAGCCGGTCATGGTGGCACATGACTGTAATCCCAGCTACTCAGGATGCTGAGGCAAGAGAATCATTTGAACTCGGGAAGTGGAGGTTGCAGTGAGCCGAGATTGTGCCATTGGACTCTAGCCTGGGTTACAGAACAAGACTCTATCAAAAAAAAGAAAAAGAAAGAAAAGAAAAAAAGAAAAAAAGACTTCTCTGATCGAAATTTAAATACATTTTCCCCTTCTAATTCTAAAGCAGCCTCTAAGATCCTACAGTGTTTGGGAGGAAATTTGACTTAATTGTCCAAACTTTTGAGCCTGGACATTCTGATCTTTATCAATTAATTCACATGCTGGTGTAAGAAGGCAGGGCCACTAAATGGTTGAAAAGGGCAAATTGGGATAATCCTTTAGAGGATTTTTAAAAAACAGACTGAAGCAGACAATGAAAGGGTCTGCATTTTGGCTAAATACCTCCATGTTGCTATTCCCCAGCTCGTTCCTAAAAATATAGATTGGAGAATTCAGCAATGCACTTAAAAGGTCAAGCAAATCTGTCATTGTTATTTTAAATGGTTGAGATTTATTTATTGATTGATTGAGACAGGTACTCACTCTGTCACCCAGGCTGGAGTGCAGTGGCTCCATCATGGCCCACCACAGCCTCAATCTCTCAGCTCCAGCAATCCTCCCACCTCAGCCTCCCAAGTAGCTGGGACCACAGGTGCATGCCACAACGCCCAGCCAATTCTTTGATTTTTTCATAGAGAGGAGGTCTCGCTGTGTTTTCCAGGCTGGACCTCAATGAACTCCTGGGATCAATCAATTCTCCCGCCTCAGCCTAACATTTACACTGGCAGCAGAGATGCATTTGGAGTAGGTGATGATTTTGGAATCCTTTAGAAGCAACATAGATATCTGATTTCATCAGGTCAAGTCATCAAAAATCACCAATAAGTCTCTGACCTTTTAGAAGCAATTTGAAAATCTGAATCTTTGGCCATCATTAAAATTCCTGGTCATTCAAAATTAGATATTCCAGAGAGCAAGGACAATCATTTTGCTGATGCTGCAGCTAAGAATGCAGCTCTGAAGGTGGCATCAGACACAGAACTTCTCGAAATGACCTTGCTGACTTATGACCCATTGAAGTACAAATTTGTACTTCATTAGAAGTACAAATAGGCTGGGCATGGTGGCTTGTGCCTGTAATCCCAGCACTTTGGGAGGCCAAGGTGGGCAGATCACCAGAGGTCCGGAGTTTGAGACCAACCTGGCCAACATGGTGAAATGCTGTCTTTACTAAAAATACAAAAATTAGCTGGCGTGGTGACACATGCCTATAATCCCTGCTACTTATGAGACAGAGGCACGAGAATCGCTTGAACCTGGGAGGGAGAGGTTGCAGTGAGCAGAGATTGCGCCACTGCACTCCAGCCTGGGTGACAGAGCGAGACTCTGGCAAAAAAAAAAAAAAAAAAAAAAAGGAGCATAAGTGGGAGTTCCCAAGTAGGAGAAGGATCTCTGGAATGATAAAGGGAACAAGTTTCTTCCAGAAACAGGCTTATGGTATGGGCCCAATGATACACTGATCCACCCCTTAGGCTTCAATTACCCTTTTTACAGTACTTTATAAGCTGAGTCATTGGAATTCAGACAAAATGTTAGCATGGGGAAAGCAATGGTATTGAAAATCATTGCCTATGATTGCAGAAAATGTTTAGTTTTGCTATACTGTCTGTCCCAGACATAACCCTGGAAGACCCCTTCATGGGTCACAGGAACATTTTACCTTTAGGACCCTTTGAGACATGGCACTTAGACTTTACCCAGCTGTCTCCATCTCAGGGTCACAGATACCTTCTGGTGCTAATTTGTATGTGCTCACTGGGGTGAAGCATTTCCATGTCGATGAGCCACAGCCCAAGTAGTAGGTGGATTGTGATTAGAAAAAGGTAATTCTTCATGGGGATTGCCATCTGAACTCCATAGCAACCGAGGAATACACTTCATGGGTCAGGTAATTGGATCGATTTGTAACGTTTTTTCTGTGTACCAGCATTTCCATTGTGCCTATCACCCCTAATCCTCCGGGCTGATGGAATGCATTAATGATACAATAAAAACTCAATTGGCAAAGCTAACAGAAGTTTTTAACCTTTCTTGGCCAAGGATCTCCCACTGGTTCTGGAAAATGTCCACACTCTGTCTCTTTGAAATAATAACAGGAAGACCCATGCAGTGGTTAGATGAAGGTGCTTATGAATCTGCACTTCTTAAAGTTGACATTCTCCATTACTGCTAAGATCTCACAAAACTCACTAAGAACTCTACATTAACAAAGGATTCCTTTCATAACGAACTCCTGGGAGAAGAAAATATCAACAATCACGGCCTATAACCTGGAGATGTTGTTGTACACTGGAAACAACATCAGATAAAATATTCCCCCCAAGACTGTTGCAAGGGACCACATCGGGTATTATTATTTTATGTTATTTTTTTGAGATGGGATCTCATTCTGTTCCCCAAGCCAGAATGCAGTGGCACAATCATGACTCACTGTAGCCTTGAACTCCTGGGCTCAAGTCATCCTTCTGCCTCAACCTTCCAAATAGTTGAGACCACAGGCATGGACCACCGCACCTGACTCACGACAGTGTTACTGACCAATCTGTGCCGGTAAACTTAAGGGTGTTGACACATGGATTAATGTTTCTCTTGTAAAAGGCAACCCTACCAGGGTGGACATCTGTCAGTGGAGATTTTCACTTAAAGGTAACTTGCAATCTTCCTGACAGAGATGGCAAGTAGCTGACATCTGTTGTAGTCCGCTTTTGCCCAAGATACAATTCCAGTGCTCACTGCACCTGAAAGAGTTAGTGTCTTTTTCTGTTGACTGGAATACATACACTGTTAGGGATCCTTTAAGGTGTAGGGGTCCTCTCTTGGAGGTTTTGGTGAAATCACCCTATACGTATATTCTCTAAAAATACAACACACTAGTCCTATTGCGTGTATGTGTATATACATATACATACATACATAGCAAAATGCCTATGATCAGATTGTTGTTTTACTGTCCCTAATTAATTTGATTATAGCAGGGAGGGATAATTCTCTGATCAGAATCTTACAAACCATTGCACTATGGGAAATTTAACAAGGTGCTGGGTTCGCCACCTTAAACCACCAACCACTTTTGGCCATAATGACCATTGGCACATCCTGTGCTAAATTTTACCTGTATTCCTCCTGATTGCACTCATGATGCAACTCAGGGTCATATCAAGCAAAACCTGTTTCATTAAATCTTTCTGACTCACCCTAACCTTCCTGCCTCGTGTCTCAGTTTAACCCATCATAATCGTATTGTCAAAATAACTGCCTGTAATCCCAGCACTTTGGGAGGCCAAGGCAGGAGGATCATTTGAGCCCAGGAGTTTGAGACTAGCTTGGGCAAAATGGTGAAACACTGACTCTACAAAATATATACAAATTAGCTGGGTGTGGTGGTGCCCACCTGTAGTTCAGCTACTCAGGATCATGAGGTGAGAGAATGACTTGAGCTCAGGAGTTCAAGCCTGCAGTGAACCCTGATGAAGCGACTGCACTCCAGCCTGGGCAACAGAGTGAGACCCTGTCTCCAAAAATAAATAAATAAGCTGGGTGTGGTGGTGTGTGCCTGTAATCCTAGCTGCTTAGGAGGCTGAGCCATTGAGCCTTGGAGGTCAAGAGGTCAAGGCTCTACTGAGCTGTGATCTTGCCACTGCACTCCAGCCTGGGAGACAGAGTGAGTCCCTGTCTCAAAAAGTAATTATAATAAGAATAAAAAGTACAAAACCAACCAGACAAAAAATTAGTTCACTCTGAAACGACAGTGGTAAACACCATGATGCTATTGGAAAGTTAAAAGAAAAACACTCCCTCCTGCTATCAGGATCCAACCTGCCCTCTTGCTCTAAATTTCTGACCCATGGTTTAAATGCCCAAAAGCTGATGTACTCAAATTATAGCACACTTCCCTGTTCTGCACCAGCGTTTATTTTTGTTTCTTGAAAAGATCACCATCCATGGCCCTGTAAATGTCTAAAGGCATGGAATGATGACGTGCAATATCATAATTGTTATGTATTTCTCATTGTTTTACTTCTGAGAAAACTAATTTCATGGTATTCTGAAGACTAGAGACGATTCAACAAGTGACAGCAACTGTAGACTTCACTGAGGCCTCTGTCTCTCTCTCTCTCTCTCTCTTTTTTTTTTTTTTTTTTTTGCCACTCTATGATGCCCTTTTTCTTTCTTTTCATTTTTTTTTTTTTTGAGACTGAGTCTCACTCTGTCACCCGGGCTGGAGTGCAGTGGTGTGATCTTAGCTCAGTGTGGCCTCGAACTCCCAGGCTCAAGCTATCCTCCCACCTCAGCCTCCTGAGTAGCTTGGACTAAGGTGTGTGCCACTACACCTGGCTAATTTGTTGCCATGTTGCCCAGGCTGGTCTCGAACTCCTGGACTCAAGCAATCCACCCACCTTTGCCTCCTGAAGTGCTGGGATTACAGGTGTGAGCCACCGTGTCTGGTTGTAATGCCCTTTCAATTGGACTTTTGGGCTTTCTTAAAAATTCCTCAGTGAGGTGGCTCCTTTCCTCCCTTGTCCCCTGCCTGAGATAGGACTATCTGGGAATGAGCCTTTCTGGCAAAGAGGGACACCTTGACTGAGCTTCTGATCATCAATGCTTTCAAAAAGAAAGATTTAAAAAAACTTTTTAAATCTGAGGAATGTGAGCCCTTTCAAATGATCAGGCCCAGAGAGATGTTAAACCGAGATGTCAACCCCTTCCTGTTCCTTCCTTTTGAGCTGCACTGAGCTGTGTACTCATCTGTTGAAACTGCTTGTTATCACCTCAAGTAGCTGTAAATTATCCTAATAATGCCACACCAATCACTATACCCCATACCCTATAACTTAACAACATATAGCCAATCACCAATCAGTGTTATTTCTGTAAACCAATGAGAATTCCTGACAGGCACTTTCTATCAGCCCACTGTCTGTCCCCGCTTTTGACCTTTAAAAACCTGCTTGTGACAAAGGCCAAAGGGAGCTCAGATCCAAGGTTCTTTGGGTGTGAGTCTTCCAGGCAGCTGTCTTCACGTTGGCTCAAGTAAACTCTAAATTGTATTTTGTGCTTCAGCCTCTTTCTTTTAGGTCAACATGTTCAACAACAGTCAAGTGAATAAATAAGTTAATGTATATTCATACAAATAATACACACAGAAACAAATAACCATATGAATGAGGTGAAAAATTCATAGACATAAGACTGAGTGAAAGAAGTCAAACCTACTTCTGAAACTGCCTTTGCAAAAATTATAACTGGGACAATTTTCATGGTGAAAGAGATCTGATCTAACTGATTCCATCTTGTTTCTAATGTCCAGGCTGTCCTTGTTCATCCCTGGGCACAGGCTGAAATAACTTTGGGAGGAACTTAGTTTAGGGTTTAGCTATGAGAGATAGTATCCCCCTTCCTGCCTGAGGACTAGACTGCCTTTGCAGGACTAACAAATTAGCCACGAGATTAAAAATTATAGTTTAGGAGTCATGCAGCCTCTGGCTGCAAGATTCTAAACCTCTCCAAATTGTTCCTGGAGATCACATCATTATTGGAAAACCTAGGATGAGTGCTTGACGTATTTTGCCCACCTTTCACTCAATGGATCAGGTGGCATCAGCTAGACTGATAACCTGGCTCATCTGGTCTTGTGGCCCCCACGCAGGAACTGACCCAGTACAAGACAACAGCTTCAGCTCCCTGTGATTTCATCTCCAACCTGATCAATCAGACCTCCCAACTCACTGGCCCCCATCCACCAAATTATCTTTAAAAACTGGTCCTGGAATGCTTGAGGAGACTGATTTGAGTAAAAATAAAAGTCTGGTCTCCCACACAGCCAGCTCTGTCCAAATAACTCTTTATTGCAATTCCCCTGTGTCAAAAAATTGGCTCTGTCTAGGCAGCAGGCAAGGTGTACCTGTTGGGCAGTAACACTCCTGCCCCCCAAACCCACTACACACTGTATGACTCAGTTTATATGAAAGTAAAGGGCAGGAAAAACTTGCCTGATAGATTTGCAGAGATGGGGTGGAAACCATTAATAAGTCTGTGGAGTATTGTCAGAGTTTGGTGTTGTAGTCTACATATTAAAAGTAATCAGTTAAACACCTGAAATAAAATTTCCCCCAAATATGTTTGCCAAATTTGGATGACTTTGTTTCTGTCTTTGCAGAATATAAAGTGTTAACATGAGGTAAGCGCTAAGGTCTAGAGAAGGCAGTGGAAGAGATGATAAAACGACTCCAGCACCATGCCTGAGTCCAGTGTGCTCTGCTGGGGCAGCACATTTTTGTACATTGCTGTATTTGAAAAAAACCTACAAGATTCATGAAACTGGACAACCGTCTTTATAACACTCCTAGTGATAAAACAAGTAAGGATGGCTGGTTTGCAGTCATCTGAGCAGCCTGTCTAGTTTCACAGATACGGTTTCTCTCTGATATTGAACGACTTCTAATTTCAAGCAGAAAGCTACATCACAAGGATAAGCGTATGTGAAAAGAACCGGTTTTCTGTGTAATCCTAAACTTTCTAGTTTGCGCATTAAAAGCCATTATTTGAAGAAGAGAGCACAGGCTCCAGCTGGCAGTCAAAGGGGTCCTTGGCATCACAGGCTAAGAACCTACTTCTTTGGGAGAGAGCAGGGGCGGGGAAGGGAGGGGAAGGAGATAGAGGCAGGCGTCACTTCCTCCGCTGGCTCCCGCAGCGGGTTGGTCGGCTGAGTGGCGGAGGGTGGGGCGGAAGAGCAGACGGGACCGGGAAGGGCGCTGTCGGTGACATCACGGATAGGGCAATTCCTATGTAGATGAGGCAGCTCAGGGGCCGCTACTTCGCCAAGAAGGATGTCTCCTGCTTTGGGAGCAAGTCCAGGACCGCCGGTTGGACGTGAGAGTCCCATCTGTGTGTCAGGGCTAGGAGGACTCGGAGTGGCATGGGGCGGGGCGGGGGCGACGTTTGGAGTCCGGGGGGGACAAGTGACCGTGTGTATAAAGGTTGAGGCGTATGGAGCTGTGGCAGGGCGGAGGTGGGTGAACTCATACTTACCTGGCAGGGGAGATACCATGATCACGAAGGTGGTTTTCCCAGGGCGAGGCTTATCCATTGCACTCCGGATGTGCTGACCCCTGCGATTTCCCCAAATGTGGGAAACTCGACTGCATAATTTGTGGTAGTGGGGGACTGCGTTCGCGCTTTCCCCTGGTTTCTGTAGTGCTAAAAGCAGGTTGTATGCGAAGGTCTACCTTTTGCTTTTATTGGTGTATAATCTCGGTGGTGTCGTGTTATTCTTATAACCAAATGGAGGGGAGATACGAAGTGATAATAAGTCTGCGTCGTTCCAGCCGCAAGAGAAATAAGAAGCATCAGCCTGTTCCTGTTTGACAATGATGTTCCTGTTTAACACAAGCTGAGTAGCTCGAAGGCCGCACATCTTTCTTTCTGCATGAGGCTACTTATTGTAGAGATTGGTCCTATGGTTTCCAGCGTCTTGCATTCTCACGCTGTGTAAAAATCTTCGTGTTTTTCCCTATCCCCCAGTCACCTTTTACACAGACTCTGCTTCTAACCGCAGCCCCCACAGGAGTTTATAGGATTTCTGTGCTAGCGGGGAATGTGTTCTCACCTCATAGAGCCAGGTACAAACTACGCAGACGGGCGCTGTTCCTTGGGATGAAAGCAGGGCCTTTGGGGCTCTTAGTGTCCCCGTTGGGTTGTATACATAACACGCTTACTTTGTGGAGTGGAACAGGTCTGCCGGCGCCCAGGTGCCCTAACGCAATTCATCCCGAGGCCCGCAGGTCAGAACCGCAGTCTCACCTGTCTTTGCGAAAATGCGCTGCGATCCGCCCTGAAATACAAGGCGGGAAGTTTATGAGGAGCCGGGTCCACTATCTCCTGCCGTTTACATGTCTAGTCTTTCTTCAGACTTCATTCAAGTGACAGCTTCTTGTTTGATGTCTCGCTTCCACATCCTACGTCCATTGCCAGGCAACTTTCTAAATAGCACCCCGACCCATCCTTCCCAACCCCAAGCCGCCTCTTCCTATCTCTGGCGCCAGTGTCCTCCCCCGTCCCTCTTTCTTCAAGCCCTTGCTTATCACCTTCATGGACAGAAAATACTTAGCTCTCTCAACCTGCGGTTTACACCTGACACGCATGAGTACCCTGGCAAATTCGGACGTTTCCTTAATACCCCTTCTCAAATGGCATTGTAAATTCATCTCCTTTTAACTCCCAGAAGTATCTAATTGGTTTTGTCCCTGCATTACATGATCACGAGAATTCCACTACAGAAGAAAATCCCAGGCCTAGTGATGGCGGTTCTGGGCATTTTGCCACCCTCTCCCAGGGTGTGTTTTCTGACCCCACCCACTTCTGATCTGTAATGTCCTGGTCAATAGAAACTACCTGGCCCAAACGGATAAGGCAAGGAGGACCACGGCGGGAAGGCCTATGGTGTCCTCTGTTGGCTACCCTGGGGACGGCACGCATAGATCCGCTTGTCCCGAGAAGCCTCTGCCATCCCGATCCGGGTGCGGTACAGAAATCCGCCGCTCCAAAGAAAACCGGCTAGAACTCACAGGACACCCGGCAATTGTTCTGGACACTGCGAGTGGAAGCCGTACGTCCTACGGACTGATCTAGCTTGAGGAAGACGAGCCATTTACTTCTAACCCCAGCAGCGACAATGCCTTGCTCAAATATAAAATATATGAACCAAGACCGAAAACAACTTTCATTGTGTTACTGATGAGCAAACGGGTTCTTAGAATGTTTAAGAAATGTCCCTTGTTTCGGGACCGGCATCACTAACGTATGCTTGGGATTCCTGATCGAAGAGTTTCTGAGCGAAAGCAGCCCACCAATCCAGTGGCTGAGAACTGCTTGGATATTGGCTTCCAGGCGCATCACAAATACCGAGGTTCTGACAAAGACGTGAGCTTCTGCCTGCCTTTGGGAAGGCCTTCTTCCTGTCCTGGCGCTGCCACTTGCCTTCTGTTTGATCTTGGGCCACGTCCTTCAATTTGCTAGGCTTCAAGTTGGAAAGTGTTACAGGAAAATAATAATAATGTGCAGTTAGAATTATTGCACGGATTACAGGAGATAGTCTAATAGTACAGCTAGCATCGTGTGTGGCTTATGTTAAGGATTTGCTGATAGGAAACAATATCCCAGATAAAGTTTTTTCCCCTTAATTATGAAATATAATAAAGAAAATTGTGTAGACTTCTGCTTCAGGCCTCAACTTTTTTCAAAAAACATTTGAATGAATTTTGCACTTGTGAAGGTGACATCCTTTTACAAAATAAGTTAATACTAAAGAATAACGAATGGAATTTACAAAACATAGATTCACAACAATAACTTGTTCTTAGCAGCTTTGTTTACAATAGTCCCCAAACTGGAAACGGTTCATATGCATCAAGAGGTGAATGGACCTATTGTGATATATTCATCCAATGGAAGATGGGACAAGTCATGGAAACATGAAATAGCATGGGTGAATCTCAAAAACCTCATGCCGAGTGATGAAAAGAGTGCGTTCTGTATGGCATCATCAGGCTGAATTTCTAGAACAGGTGAAACTAACCCATATAGTGACAGAAACTACATCATTGATTGCTGGAGTCAGAGAGTAGAGGGGACTGACTGCAAAGGGCACAAGAGGACCTTTTGGAGTAATAGACATGTCATCAAATTTGAAATGGATGCATTGTACCATATTCAACCAATGCCTTAATCAATTTGATTGTAAAAAGTAATAAGAAAACCACTGCAAGTTGGGTGCGGTGACTCATGCCTTTATCCTAGCACTCTGGGAGGCTGAGGCAGGCGGATCACCTGAGGTCAGGAATTTGAAACCAGTGGGCCAAAATGGTGAAACCTCATCTCTACTAAAAATACACACACACACACACACACACACACACACACAAATTAGCTGGGTGTGGTGGTGGGTGCCTGTAATCCCAGCTACTCAGGAGGCTGAGGCAGGAGAATGTCTTGAACCTGGGAGGTGGGGGTTGCAGTGAGCCAAGCTCATGCCACTACACTCAGGTCTGGGTGACAGAGTGAGTGATGCCACACCAAAAATAAAATAAAATAAAATAAAATAAAAAAACAACAACGAAAAGAAAAAGAAAAGGGCCGGGTACAGTGGCTCAAGCCTGTAATCTCAACACTTTGGGAGGCCTAGGCGGACGGATAACGAGGTCAAGCGATCAAGACTATTCTGGCCAGCATAGTGAAATCCCAACTCTACTAAAAATACCAAAATTAGCTGGGTGTGGTGGCGTGCACCTGTAGTCCCAGCTACTTGGGAGGTTGAGGCAGGAGAATTGCTTGAACCTGGGAGGCGGAGGTTGCAGTGAGCCGAGATCACGCCACTGCACTTCAGCCTGGGTGAAAGAGCAAGACTCCATCTCAAAAAAAAAAAAAAAAAAAAAAACAGAAACAAAAAAACACTGCAAATCATAATGTCTTCTACTTAGTTTCATGTAGGTTTAGCTTTAGAAGATTCCTTTAGAAAAGTCTCTCGAAATGTGATTGAGAGTTCGGGAATTCCTTTGTTTCTGTCTTTTTGTCTTCAGTTAAATTCATGCACTATTAAATGGAATATTTGTAAAATAAAAGTACAGTCTAGGCTCAATTTTACAAAAGCATATATGTATATGTGGAGATATATATATATAAAAAAATAACTCCCATATATATATAGCTTTCTTTATTGTTCTATTTTTTCTTTTGTGGGGGCGTGGGGAGGGACAGTCTAGCTAAAATACACATTCTTCTATCTGTAGATATACCAGAAGAACATGACTCGATCAGTGTTGCCCTAATGTTAACAAAAGTTATTTTGAACTTAAGGTAATCAGAAATTTTACATATCTGCACTTTTTCTGTATTGGTGGTATGGTCTATGCTAAGCATGTATAATTTTGTTTTTAAAAAGTGAGAGTAACTTTAAAATTGTTTGGAAGACAAATATGTACATGTGCGAACAGTACTTAATTCCAGGTGATGGGAATATGGATGACTGGTTATCTTTTTCTTTCTGTATCTTCTATATTTTTATTTTTATTTTTTATTTTATTTTTTATTTTATTTTATTTTTTTTTTTGAGACGGAGTCTCACTCTGTCGCCCAGGCTGGAGTGCAGTGGCGGGATCTTAGCTCACTGCAAGCTCCGCCTCCCGGGTTTACGCCATTCTCCTGCCTCAGCCTCCCCAGTAGCTGGGACTACAGGCACCTGCCACCTCGCCCGGCTAGTTTTTTGTATTTTTTTAGTAGAGATGGGGTTTCACCATGTTAGCCAGGATGGTCTCGATCTCCTGACCTCATGATCCGCCCGCCTCGGCCTCCCAAAGTGCTGGGATTACAGGCTTGAGCCACCGCACCCGGCCTCTTCTATATTTTTAAATGGAAAACTCAGTGACCTGGAAGTGAAAGAACAGATTAGATTTGGAAGGGGTGTGGGGCAGGTGAGAGGAAAATGTAAAGAGAAGGACAAACCCAGTTCTGGCAGGACCCTGTTTAAGTTGAAGGTTTCTGGGGAGCAGTTGTTGGGACAAAAAGGAAATGGGGAGGCAGGAAAATCATGAAAATATTTAGGAGAGTGTATTGCCTGTCTCATCATTCCTCCTCCTTTTGTGTGTCTTCAAAAGAAATACACAGACTTACATTTCTTTTCAAGCTTGCTTACCATTTGTGTTTCTCTTTTATTAGTGTAACTGCCCGGTAGGTTTATCTTGCTGGTTGCCCAGAAAAGCCAATGGAGCTGAGAACAACAGGCTTTCTACAACAGAGAAAGAATTTAATAAAAGCAGAGGCAGCTGAGGGACCAGGACAGGGGTTTATTATTACTCCAATCTGCCTCCCCCCAAATTCAGAGACTAGGGTTTTGTTGTTGTTTTGTTTTTCGGATAGTCTGGCAGGCAGGGGGCTGGGGAATGGGCAAAGCTGATTGGTTGGTTTGGGGGATGAAATCACAGTGTCAGAGCTTGTTTACGGCACTGAGTCAGTCCCTGGGTGAGGGCCACAGGACCAGATGAGCCAGTTTACCGGTCTGGGTGTGCCAGCGAGTCCATCATAAGGCAGGGTCTGAAAAATACCTTGAACACCCTGTCAAATCTTAGGTTTGATACCAATAATGTTATATAAAGGCACAGTTGGGGAGCTTAGGAATCATGAGGCTTCTGGCTGCATGGCTCCTGAGCCATAATTTCCAATCTCGTGCCTAATTTGTTAGCTTTGCTAAGGAAGTCTGATCCCCAAGAAAGGAAGGGGTTTGTCTCAGGAATAGGTAATCATCTCTGTTTCAGACTTAGACTTGGAACTAAACTCCTCTCATAGTTAGCCTGGCCTATGCCCCGAAATGGACAAGGGCAGCTCAGAGGTTAGAAGTAAGATGCAGTCAGTTAGGTCAGATTTCTTTCACGGTCATAGTTTTCCTATGCCAGGTTTTTCTCACTGTCATAAATTTTGCAAGGGTGATTTCATTAGGAGCAGTATAAACACAGTGGTTCTGAGAATGTCTTCTGGAGCCAGGCTGCCTTCACTTCAAATTCCTGCTTTCAAATCCTCCTTTGCTGGCTGAGTGACTCTGGGCAGGTCACTTAATGTATTTGTGCATCTCAGTTTTCTCATATGGAAGATGAAGGTGACGGTGTGACCTCTGCCTGAGGTAAGGACTAAATGAGTAAACATATGCACTCATCAACTGTGTGTGACATGTGGCACTTTGTGATTGATTCAGGCACGGTTGATGATGTGCATATGTTACTCATGTGCATGTTAGCTCTTGTATTTTGCCTGCAACACTGCACAAAGAGCAGATGTGATGAAAACCGGTTGCACAGAAGTTATAGCCATGATACTTTGCTGTGGCCGTGCACCCTCCCAGGGAGACTGCAGTAATCCTCTCACCAGCAGTAACCTCCTGGGCTGGGAGATCCCAGGAAGGCCCCTCAATCTCCAGCAGGTGTGACCCTCAAGGAGCTTCAGGGAAGGAGCTAGAGAAGTATTTCTATCTGGGAGGAACTGGGAGCTTATTAGCTCATCTGTTCAGCTTATACACGGGGGAATAATGATTCAATTTCTTGCTTCAAATCTGCCCCAATAAAATGTTTATAGTTTTATAATGAAATACATTTGTACATGTAAGGGAGGAAATATGACTTTTCCTCACCCAGCCTAGGTTCACTGCTGAGAGACCCTTACAGCAAAACACAGACCAACAAGAGAAGAGCATGTGTATTTATTGAATGTAAGATTTACATGACCGGAGTGCCTTCCAAAGAAAATGAAAGCCCATGGAAACAGCTAAACCTCAGGTTTGGTTTGGTTTTGTTTTGTCTTGTTTTTGTTATTTTAACAGTAGTTTTATTGAAGAATGGATGGTCATGGAGAAGTATGATAAGACAATAAAAGTATGATCTAACAGTAACCAACTGGGGAAAATGTAGCCGGGCCTCTGTGTTCAGGCTCTTCTGTGTCCCTGGGTCTTCACACTCCAGGAATCACCTTTCCTTGGGTACAGAGAGGGCACCTCTCACATAAGGGTTTTATAATTGACTTCAGGGAAGAAGGGGAGGGGGAGGTGACAGTGACCTTCCTGCTTCTGTTGTTTACTCAAATTTCTTTAGCATAAAATATTCAATACCCTAAGATGTTATATTTTGGAGTAGCATGTCCTGAACCCCATCATGCTCATGCAACAAAACCCAGTCATTGAAGAGCAATGACTACAAATTTTTTTTTTTTTTTTTTTTTAGACGGAGTCTCGCTCTGTGGCCCAGGCTGGAGTGCAGTGGCCGGATCTCAGCTCACTGCAAGCTCCGCCTCCCGGGTTCACGCCATTCTCCTGCCTCAGCCTCCTGAGTAGCTGGGATTACAGGCGCCCGCCATCTCGCCCGGCTAGTTTTTTGTATTTTTTTTAGTAAAGACGGGGTTTCACCGGGTTAGCCAGGATGGTCTCGATCTCCTGACCTCGTGATCCGCTCGTCTGGGCCTCCCAAAGTGCTGGGATTACAGGCTTGAGCCACCGTGCCCAGCCCACTACAAAATATTTAAATTCAAAATACAAATGATGGCCAAGAGGGGTGGCTCATGCCTGTAATCCCAGCAGGGAGGTGCCGGGAGGCCCAGGCAGGCGGATCACTTGAGTTCTGGAGTTCCAGACCTGCCTAGACAAAATGTCAAAACCCCATCTCTACTAAAAAATACAAAAATTAGCCCAGCACATGGTGCACACCTGTTGTCCAGCTACTTTCAGGGGGTGGGGAATGGGTGGGCTGAGGGTCAACTGAAACAATATTTACAAATGATTTTTTTTTTTTTTTCCTATAAGGCTAGTCAAGTGAAACAGTGGAAGTGGAGAAGGAACAAAGAAACCTGTAACTGGTTGTGATCACTTCTTTGTAAACAGGAATGGATTTTTTATGCACTATACTCTGTTATCACATTTCCGTATGCTGCAAAGCTGGTGGTGAACAGCAGAGCCCTGGTCCCTTCCTACACTTATCTCTAGGGATAACAAATTTTAATGCATGCAGCCTACCTCTGCATAACTATTGTTACTCTTTGACTGTCCAATTTTCCATCCCAGGCCCTGCAGTCCAGCCTGCAAGAGGAAACGGGATTTGTGTTTCCTTACCTGCCAGTCCACTCCAAGGAGCCAAGAAGGCGTCCTCTCACCCCCCACTCCCGGCTCGTCCTCCAAACTGAGCCCCTCAAAGACTGCGGTGTTTTTCAGTCCTTCGTAAGCGCTCTCAGCCCCAAAATATGAAAATGAGAGCGATGGTCCTGAGTGCCTGGAGCGACATCTTAATTAGTTCCCAAGGCTGACCCATCAGGAACCTCATCCCAAGTGCTCTGAAGAGCAGGAGAGAACATTTTTAACTCTGGTAGTGTCCGAAGGCGTCTTCTCCTTGGGGCAGGGATCTGACGGGACGAGGGGGAGCCCCACCGTCAGAGACTCGCCTCTCAGAGCTGCTCAGGCTCTTCTTCCCCGTGGTCCCGCGGGAGCTCGGCCGGGGCGGCGGAGGATCTAAAACAGGGCATTACCATCCTAATTAAACAGAAAGGTTCCACCGAGACTCGAACTCGGATCGCTGGATTCAGAGTCCAGAGTGCTTACCATTACACCATGGAACCTCACGATGCAAATTTGCTACAGGCATCTGCATTCCTAATAAGTAGCAATAGTTCCCACCCACCCATGTCACTCCACTTGAGGAAGGTGGAGCAGCAGGAAGGAGCCATCCTTCTTGCTTTCTGTCCGCTCTCTCCTTTGATCGACTTCTGTCATTTCATTTGCACCCCGGAAAATGAGGCAAAAATCCGCTGTGGGTTTAGGGCCAGAGAAGAGCCCCTGAAGCCTTGTTCATAGAGTTTCCTATGCTGAGGTGAAATTTCTTCCTATTTATTTCTCTCTCTCTTTCTTTCTTTCTCTCTCTCTCTTTCTTTCTCTCTCTCTTCTTTTCCTTCCTTCCTTCCTTCTCCCTCCCTTCCTCCCTTCTTTTCCTTCCTTCCCTCCCTCCCTCCTTTCTCTTCTTTCTTTCTTTCTTTCTTTCTTTCTTTCTTTCTTTCTTTCTTTCTTTTTTTCTTTCTTTTTTTCTTTCTTTCTCTCTCTCTCCTTCCTTCCTTCCTTCCTTCCTTCCTTCCTTCCTTCTTTCTTTCTTTCTTTCTTTCTTTCTTTCTTTCTTTCTTTCTTTCTTTCTTTCTTTCTTTCTTTCTTTCTTTCCTTTCTTTCCTTCTTTGCATTGAGACAGAGTCTCCTTCTGTTACTCAGGTTGGAGTGCAGTGCAGTGGCAGTGGGCCATCTCCCCTCACTGCAACCTCCGTCTGCCCGGTTCAAGTGATTGTAATCCCCAGTAGCTGCGATTACAAGCGTGGGCCACCATACCTGGTTAAATTTTGTAAATTTAGTAGAGATGAGGTTTTGCCATGTTGGCCAGGCTGGTCTTGAACTCTTGACGTCAAGTGATTTGCCCACCTTGGCCTCCCAAAGTGCTGGGATTACAGGTGTGAGCCACCACACCCAGACCAGAGATGAAATTTCTGCAAAATTTCTGTTATTTTCTTTTTGCTTTCCCTCTTTTCTGTTTGCCCAAGGAGGCCAGGTCAGGACATGGGACTTCCTGGGTGCCTTGCCTCCTTCCTCCCTGTAGTATATAACAGAAGACAGCAATCAAATGAGATTGGGAAGCAGTGAATTCTTCATTGTCTTGTTCATATACTTCTATGTTTGTTTGGTTGGTTAGTTTTAATAAAATTTTCTCAGCAGAAATGGAAATTTTTTGAATTTAAAATAAATGCACTTAGCCAGGTTTTATATTTCTATAAAACACTCAAACCAGGCCATACTCACCTGCTATAACTCAAAATCAACCATATACTGTCAAGGTCAGGAAGCAGGGCCCTAACATTTAAGCACAGTGTGTTTTCTCAGAATTGGCCAAGTTAATGCCATTCCAATTTCTCAATATCTCATGACCCATTAATTGCGGTCTTTAAAAGTGTACATGTATTGTTACTGAAAGGCCAGGTGTTTGGTATAGGCCGTGCTGCTCAGCTCACAGAAAGCTAATCATTCAGACGTTGAGTATTGCCAAGGAAGAAGGCATTAAATGGGTGCTGCAGCTGAGGAGACGGGAGATCAGTCTCAAATTAATCTCCCTGATCAACTGAAGTGAGGGGTTTATTTAGCAGGGAAGAAATGTAACTGTGGGTGGGAAAAGAGGAACTAGGGAGGGCTGAGGAAGCATTCATGATGAGTGAGGGGTCTGACATCTTATTGTCTGGAGGCTGTGATCTGCTAAGTTTCAGGTCTAAGATGCTTTTTGAGAGGCCTGAGGGTCCTTTCCTGAGGAAGGAACTCAGGTAAAACAAATGTAAGTTTCAAGCTTTAAGACCAGAAGGGTCCATTTCTACGTCTATACAAAAACACTGTCTGTGGGACTATTGCATCAGTTTGAGTCCCTACTTTCTATTTCTCATTTCCTCAATCATAGGGAATCTGGTCATTCATGTTTCTGGCTGCGTCATGTAGAGAAGGGGCATCCTGAGCAGCTTCACACCATGGGTGACCGCATGGCCATCCAGGAATCAAACTTTCACCCAGGAAGGAAAGCAAATACTGTAGTTTCTCCTGAAACAGAATCTTCCTTTCTCCAGTTCTCCACTTCCACTAAAGACAAAACACAGCAGGACCAACCTACCTGCAAAAGAAGCTTCAGTCCCATATACTTAGCCTGATTACCCAAAGTGCAGCAAGAATCATTGTTCATATAGGCTCTCCTAAAGAGGCTTTGCTGGAACATTTCACAATGGCATTTCAGGCAAAGCCCTGGGAAAATTACCAATTCCTCCACCTGTGTCAGGTTATAAACGAAAACAGAATCTTATTGAATTATGCAAACAAACACATTGTCATGAGTTAAGAATATTCAGTTTACAAATTCTAGAGAAATTCCGCAGAGAGAAAAGTATGCCTCAAATTCTGTTTAGAAGACTATTGTACTCAATTGTTGCAAGCTATAAATAGCTCAAAAGAAAAAAAGTTCTCCAGACTCTGAAGAATAAACAATGTTTCAAACAAACAAACAAACAAAGGCCATAAAAACTTATTTCAGTCCTCCATTAGTTTAATCCATGCAATCATCTTCTGCTCTGCTTCATACAGGGCTAGCAATCTCTATGAACACATCAGCCTTTCTATTAGTGCCTTGGAGATTTTCTCTTTAGTTCAATGGCACGATCTCCAAAGTTATCTGAAACCTGCATCCAAGAATCCTTTTCATGGACTTCTCCAAAAAACCAAGGCCTGGACTGTAACTGATTATAAGTCACTTTCTGAGAAGAATCAAACCAAGCAACAATTGTGGATGACAAAAGCCTTAAGACAGCTATAGTTATAGACACAGTTGACAAGGGAATTTGGTTGCTTCTGTGGCACACAATTTAACATAATAATCGTAATTATCACTGACAGCATATCAGAACTCTAGGAATCTCATACAATCCTGGAACACACATTAACAACACATCTGTGTCAACAGAACCCAAAGGAAGTGAAACACCACTTCAGATTTGACAATGCTTCTTGCATAATTCTAGCATAACAAATAAGCCTAAGAAGCCTAATATATCTTTCTTGGACTTCAAGAACCTAATATCCAAAAAGTTAATTTGAGGTCCAAAAGGCTTAATATGGAAATTTTACTCTTAGAAAGTTTGCCAAATACCCAAGTTTTCAGAGACTTGATATCACAAAATAGGATCACGGGTCACCTTAAAATAGTCAATCATGTAGCCAAAAGGTAAGCAAAAATATTTTATCTATTATTAATATTACACAAACATTTTGATCAAAAGAAAAAACTAAATTTTACCTTTGTGTGGTGTATTAAAATGTTAAAGATAATTTTAATAAAACCTTATACACAAATTTAATTATAATCAGTTTAACCATAAGGTAAGAGTTTCAAAAATCTTTCATGACCTTTTATACTTTTCTTTGAAAAAGCAGATGAATGCTCTAGAAAACCCTGTTATTCCAATACACAGGCCCAGTTGCTGGCCTCGCATCAGTGTGCCTCTGAGCGTAATGTCTAATTTACAGAAAATCTCTGAATTTGAGAGGCCAGGGTGGGTGGGTCACTTGAACTCAGGAGTTTGAGACTAGCCTGGGCAATATGGTGAAACATTGTGTCTACCAAAAATGTAAAAAAGAAAAAAAAAAAAGGAAGAAAGTAAAAAGGAAGGAAGGAAGGAAAGAGAGAAAAGAAAAGAGAAAAGAAAAGAGGAAGAAAAGAAAGTCTCTATACTAAACTTATCCCTCAAACTCTGGCCTTACAATTCTCTTCTGTCTAGAAGAAGAGGGGGTATGAGGTGGAAAAGGGGGCAGGTGGGATTGTTGGGCCTAGAGGGATTAAATGGTTTCAACTTCTGGTTCCGTTTCTCATGAAAGCAGTTCATTTTGATTGTCATCTTCCCCAGGGTCTGAAGATGAGGCATTGATTGGTGTCAATATTCAAGATTTAGCAGGAGTAGGTGTCTTTTTCAGACCCAGGAGTCAAAGCCCTGTAAGCTAATAGCACAAGGATTAGTTAATAGGACATTTGTAATGCAGAAACTTCTATTACTCTCTAACATGTCACCAATAAAAACACTGTGATTTGGTGTCCAGTAGTTACTGCCTGTAGCACTTCAAACCATTGTATTAAAGTGGTTAGGATACTCCTTGCATGTAACTAGTTGCCAGCATTCTAATGATAGAACTGTGACTGAAAGCCTCAAAAATGTGACAGAACCTATGCCAAACTTTTCAAAGTAAGACAATTAAATTTTCTCTCCGTCATTTAACAAAATGTTAACTGCAAATATCACTTTTGGAAATTCAGTATGAGGATAAATAATCTTTTATTTAAATACTATATAACAAAACAAGAACAAAGTGAGAATAAACACACAGTCATTTCTTTTCGGCTATTTTATGTATTTATTTATTTTGAGACAGAATCTCCCTTTGTCACCCAGCTTGGGGTACAGTCGCAGGATCTCAACTGACTGCAACCTTCACCTTCGAGTCCCATTTTCAAGGGATTCTTCTGCCTCAGCCTCCTAAGTAACTGGAATTACAGGTGGGCACCACCAAGGCCAGCTGATTTTTGTGTTTTCAGTAAAGACAGGGTTTCATCATGTTGGCCAGGCTTCTGGCCTTGAACTCCTGGCCTTCAGTGATCTGCCCACCTCGGCCTCTCAAAGTGCTGATATTACAGGAATGAGCCAGAACATCCGGCCTGCTTTTCAGCTATTTTAAAAGAGCATAATCACATATTTCCAAGATTGGTTTCTAGATATGGTACTGATTACTGATTAGGTTGCTTTCACCATTAAAATCTTCAAACCAGTGCAACAATTGTGCATGCTTGGTTTTCAAGTACACACATGAAGTCCCAACAGTGATACAAGGCTTGGGATCAAAAATCACTAGGAATTCTCACAACCTGTTTTTATTACCACTTCATCCAAGTGAAAGTCACTTAATTTCAATAATGGTAAACACAACTAAAGGAGGTTGAGAGAAATCCAATCAATATAATATCCTTAAGGACAAGGCCAATCTTTCCTGAACGTGGAAAATTTGTACCCACATCACAGTTTTTCCTCATTAAAGGAAAGGGTCTGCAACCAACTCAAATGACTGACTGAAAACAACTCATATTACTGATTGCATTGAAAGTGTACCAAGCCTCAGGCCATGGATGCCTGAGTCCTAGTGTTCCTGTGACATCCCCTTGGGGTAGTGGAACTATACCTTTCAATGATGGGAAGTCTTGGGCAAGAGCAAGTCTCTTCCCCTTGTCCAATATAGACAGATTTTGTGTCTAACCCTACCTCAGCAGTTGGCCTGTCACTGGGGCCAACGGTTGGACAGGTTCCTAGCTCCAACATCAGTGGTAGATGCCTTTTGGTTTATGTGAGAGAAGCAACCAGGTTTTGTGCCTGTACTCTGGTGGTGGTCGATCATGCGATCATGACTTCTATGCCTACACCACTGTGGCAAGCTTGAGAAATTCTCTTTCCCTGCCACATATGTCTTATCAGCACTAAGGACGTGGGAGGAAAGACACAGCAAATGGGCAAAAACATGCTATGTGTCTGGGATGCTCAGAGATTCTAAGCTTTCACAGTAGTTCACACTTGGCCTTTAAGAAATGATGAAAACTCCAGTGATTTTTCTCCAACCAACATTTATGGCTGCTATCTTTTCCTTCCATTATCTGTCAAAGATGAACTGTTTCATGTGTTTGTCCTTCTATAGCGGGGTGTCTCATGCTTTGGACTTCAGCTGATTCAGGGGCCTTGCAACTTCAGCTCTCTGGTAGGATCAAAACACATGATTTTACAGACCACACAGCTTTTTCTTGTCATTAGAGTGGGAACAACTGTCTCTTGCAGCTTTCTACATCTTAAACAACTGTTGATTCACATGTCTGTTTTATAAAATCCTTATCTTTTCCTCTATTTCTGGACTAATTTCCCTTCAGGATACCACACAAATTCTTTTAGCCAATCACTTCTTTTGAGGCTCTAAGGTAGACATAGTGAGCACCTTGACGATCCCTGCAAATGAGCCTGTTCATTAGGTGCTCACAGGAAATCTGGGCCCAGACCAGTACTGAAACACGCAACTGTCACCCACAGCTCTAATTGAATTTTTGTCATGAGGCTCTTTCTCTTCAATCAGCATACTAGTCTTAGAACAAATTTGATTTTGGGACTATCTTAAAATAGGCTTCCTGAGTAGCTACTAAGATTTGCTGGGGCTCCAGTTTCTGGTCAAATGTGAGCCAGCAGAGTAAAGATAACATTCTTTACCCAGAAGAAGGCAACAGTACATGGATACACCACATTTTTCATCAACCTGAGAATAATTATCTCAATGAATATTTAAATTAGTGATTGAAATACTTGTTTCCTCAAGCGTGTGATGCTAAAAATTGGAAAAGTTGCCTTGGTTGTCTAAATGATTGTGTGCTCAGATTGAATTTGAGTGTACACAAGGTGCAGCCTCCATTGGAAAAGATTCTAAGAACTGGGTGTGGGTAGAGGATGCAATTATGGAACTTGGTATATCTTTCCCCCTTCTTTTCTTTCTTCCCGTTTTGACTGGTCTTGTAATGCTAGGCCCAGGCATCAATATACATACAATTAAAAAAGGCAATATCAGTGCAAAAGACACAATATCGGCCAGGCGCGGTGGCTCACACCTGTAATCCCAGCACTTTGGGAGGCCGAGACGGGCGGATCACGAGGTCAGGAGATCAAGACCATCCTGGCTAACATGGTGAGATCCCGTCTCTACTAAAAATACAAAAAAAAAAATTAGCCGGGCGTGGTGGCGGGCTCCTGTAGTCCCAGCTACATGGGAGGCTGAGGCAGGAGAATGCCGTGAACCTGGGGGGCAGAGCTTGCAGTAAGCCAAGATCACGCCACTGCACTCCAGCCTGGGCGACAGAGCGAGACTCCGTCTCAAAAAAAAAAAAAAAAAAAAAAAAAGACACAATATCTATAATGAAATTAGATGGTATCTATTGTTAAAGGTACTTTAACTTCACATAATGTAGCCCAATAAGGTGAATGCCGCCCACCTACCAAGGGTGTTAGTCAGCTCAGGCTGCCATAGAAAGATACCGAAGATTGGTTGATTTAACTACAGACTTTTATTTTCTCAATATTCTGGAGGCCAAAAGTCCAAGATCGATGTGCTAGCAGAGCTGGTTCCTGAGGAGGCCTCTCTTCCTGGCTTGCAGAAGGCCACTTTCTTGCTTTGTGCTCCCACAGCCTTTCCTCTGTGCCTATGTGGAGAAAAAGAGAGATTCTTTGATGCCCTTCCTCTTCTTATATGGACACCATTCTGACCAGATTAGGGCCCCACTTGTATGGCCTAATTAACCTTAATTACCTCCATATCTCTAAATATAGTCAAGTTGGGGGTTAAGCTTTCAACATATGAATTCAGGGGAAAACAATTCATTTTATAAAACCAAGCAATAGGGACAATCCTATGATTTTTTTTTTTTTTTTTGATGGAGTTTAGTTCTCGTTGCCCAGGCTGGAGAGCAGTGGCATGATCTAGGCTCACCGCAACCTCCGCCTCCTGGATTCAAGCAACACTCCTGCCTCAGCCTCCCAAGTAGCTGGGATTACAGGTATGTGCCACCATGCCTGGCTAATTTTTTATTTTTAGTAGAGATGGGGTTTCTCCATGTTGGTCAGGCTGGTCTTGAACTCTGACCTCAAGTGATCTGCCCGCCTCAGCCTCCCAAAGTGCTGGGATGAGCCACTATGTCCAGCATGAGCCACTATGCCCAGCGATCCTACAATTCTTTACCTATTAAATCCTGTGACATTTGCCTGGTGGTGGGGCCAGGAAGAAGTTGTTGGTAAGGCTGCTATTATTGCTAATTCTATGATTAGGAAAGCACACTTGAGCTGAAGTGCCTGGCTTATGGGAAAGAATGCAGGTCAAACAGGTAAGAAATAAAAATAGGGGGAAATGGTAGCAAACAGAGGCAGTGCTCTTATATGAGTCATGTAGCCAGGAAGGATTAAAATTGTGCAATTTCATGGAAATCCTAGTGTCTTTTTCAGGACAATGGCTTTACAAGTTTTATAAACTCAGGGGAAAGGATGGTGTGGATTAAGGACCACACCTGATTGCTCATCTTAATGTGAATTCTTGACTAAACAGCTATAGGGTGTGAAGGAAAGATCAGCAGTCAAAGAAAACTCAAAGATTTTTGGACTGAGCATATGGAAGGATGCAGTTTCCATCCACAGAAGTGAGAAAATAGCATGTGTGGCAGGTTGTAGGAGGAAAAACAGAGATCAGTTCAGGACCCCAAAACCTTGCTTGAAAGAGTTTTCCATTCGCCCTGTCCCCATTTCTACATCCCCTTGAAATTTTTGTGAGGCTGAATGCAGAGTTGCTTGGCTACTTCTCCCCCTGGGCACCAGTCCTCTCTTCCTCCCGACAGCATCTTCCATGGCCCTGGCTCTGATGACCATCTCCCAACAAGATGTCATCCTGCAAAGGTGATCTGAGCCATAGCTAGGGCAAGGCCATCCACTCCTTGACTTGTGTGGCTTTGGTGGGCCCCAGGAGTACTTCACTGCTTCTCAGAGTAGTAGGTCTTTTGTATGGAACTCTTCTTCAGAGGAAAACAGTGAGGAAACAGCCTGAGGGGTGGAAAGGGAGGACTGTACCAGGGATCCTAGGAAAGCTGAGCCTAGGCTCTCAATGCAAAGAACATTTACTACCTGAAAAGTTCTACTCAGTTGCTATTGTTAGTTTAGAATCTCATCAATGAAAATGGTATAGAAATTTGTTTTCTTCCTGGTTATATGTGCGCCTACATAATATCCTTAATTTTGCCTCTTGGCTCACAAGCCTACAACACTTCCTATCTCCCTGGCCCTTTACGGAAAAAGTTTGCTGAACTCCATAGACAACAATGCCCCACGCTTTACAGTAAAAGACACCCAGGGATCTCTTTTACTAGTTTTCATTTGTTGGACTTTTTTCCTGGTCACCAATAAGTTCCCTTTCTTGGCTTGTAATGCTTAGTCTCTGGTTGGTTGTCATTGCAATGACACAATATATACTGAGACCTCAAAGCAGAAAAACTAGAAGAAAACCTAGGAAATATCATTCTCAACATCAGCTGTGGCAAAGAATTTATGGCCAAGTCCACAAAAGCAATTGTAGCAAAAACAAAAATTCACAAGTAGGACCTAATTCAGTGAAAGAGCTTCTGCACAGCAAAAGAAACCATCAACAGAGTCAACAGACCACCTACAGAATGGGAGAAAATATTCACAAACTGTGAATCTGACAAAGGTCTAATGTCCAAAATCTATAAGGAACTTTAAAAAAAAAGTCAGCAACAACAAAAAATTCCATTAAAAAGTGGGCAAAGAGACACGAACAGACACTTCTTAAAAGAAGACATACAAGCAGCCAGCAAACACAGGAATAAATGCTCATCATCACTAATAATCAGAGAAATGCAAATCAAAGCTACAATGAGATACCACTCACATCACTCAGAATGGCCATTATTAAAAAGTCAAAAACCAACAGATGCTGATAAGGCTGTGGAGAGAAAGCTTATAAACCCTTGGAGTGAATGTAAATTAGTTCAGTCACTGTGGAAAGCAGTTTGGAAATTTCTCAAAGAAACTACAACAGAGCTGCTATTCAACTAGTAATCTCATTACTGGTTATATACACAAAGGAATGTAAATCTTTAAAAGAAAAAGACACATGCGCTCCTATGATTATCACCAGGCTATTCACAATAGCAAAGACATGGAATCAAACTAGGTGCCCATCAGTGGTGGATTAAATAAAGAAAATGTGATACATACACAACATGGAATACTACACACCCATAAAAAGAATGAAATCATGTCTTTTGCAATAACATGGATAGAGGAGGAGGCCATAATCTGGAGGAAACTAATGCAGAATCAGAAAACGAAATACCGAATGATCTCACTTAGGAGCGGGACCTAGATACTGAGCTCACAAGGACATAAACATGAGGACCGTAGACACTGTGGACTACCATGAGGTAGGAAGGGAGGGAGAGTGGGTTGAAAAACTAGCTATTGGGAACTATGCCAACTACCTGGGTCCAATATATCCATGTAACAATCTTACACATGTACACTTCGTACATAAAATAAAACTGAAATTTTAACAAGAACAAAATTCTATTACACTAAAAAAATTACTCCACAGAAAGTAAACTAATCATGGATTTAAAAAAATTAAATATTACAAATAAAGATCTAAAATCAATAATCCAAACTTACACTTTAGGAAACTCAAAGAAAACAAGAGCAAATCAAGTCCAAAGTGAGTGGAAGACAAGAAACAATGAACACTAGAGCAGAAATCAAGGAAATTGAAAACCAGAAATCAATAGAGAAAAGTCAACAAAACCTAAAGAGTGTTCTTTGAAAGGACCAATGTCAATAAAATAGATCAACCTTTAGCTGGTGAACCAAGAAACAATGAGAAAAGATACACATTACTAATATGAAAAAGAAAACAAGGACCCTCACTACTGATCGCGTGGACATTAAAAGGATAGTAGAGGACTATTATGCACAATTCTCTGCTCACAAATTTGATAACTTCGATGAATTGGACCAAGTCCTTGAAAGATAAAGTTGACCAAAACTCATACAAGGAGAAGTAGATAACCTTGATAGGTCTCTAACTATTAATGAAATTGAAGCAACAATTAACAACTTTCCAGAACAAAGCACCAGGTCTAGATGGTTTCACTACCAAACATTTAAGGAAGAAACTGTACCAATTCTCTTTAGAAAATAGAAGCCCAGGGAACACGTCTTAACTCTGGTCTAGGAGGCAAGCTTCACCCTAGTAGCAAAACCAGACAAATGGTTTTGAACCAGGATGTTGAACTCGTCTGGACTGCTGACCAGCTCCTGAAACTCAACCCCGGAAGAACTGTAGAAGCGAGAAGAAAACATGGCTTAGGGGAACTGTAAAAATTGGTAAACCTCCTGTAGAGACCGAGGCAGTACTGAACTGGTGTGTGTGGAAGGTTGATGTTCACCGATAGCAGAGAGAGAACAAGAGGGAGGAAAGTATTTTCGGTTCTGCTCTTGCGTCTCTTTCCATGGCTCTGGGCCAACTGCCCTTCTTACCCCTTCGCGAAAGAGATTTGTCAGCGGCTCTTAATCCACTAATGCAGCAGCTGTGATGTGACATCGGGACCCATACAAGCTTCGCTGAGGAAAAGAGTAGATGAAAACAGGGTGAAACTGGATAATCGCGGGGCTTTCCTCTTCAGAGTGTCCTCCCCAGGCCTCCAGAGCTAACGACTGCCATGGCCTCCCCACCACGCTGCTTCAAGAGAAGCATTAAAAAGAAACCCTTGGACAGAAGACTTGCCTGGTGGAGTGTAAAACAAACAGGGGTGATAGAAATGAGTTTTGGGGACGTGCTGTTCTCCACTCGGGGCCCATCCTTCATTTTGCCGAGACCACCAAAGACTGGGCCTTCCTGGACGCGAAGGTCTGAGACCCCTCTCCGCAGCTCCCCTCATCTGCACGCGGGTTCCTCCCCACACGCCTCCCCTTTCCCTGGGTTCCAGTTCCCCATCACTGCGTGTGTCCGCCCAACCCCACTGCTTCTCTCCTTTCGGGAATGTCATTTCTTGAGCCGCACTCCGTCGCGAGATGTGGCCCACTGGTCTATCCAAGGTCCAGGCAGAGAATCAGTGACCGGGTGACTCTTTGTACTGCAGGGATCCAGCAGCAGAGACGATAAAAGTCGTGCCGGTTTTAGAGTCAAATATGTAGAAACGCAGAGACCAACCAGACCCACTGGCTGCTTCAAGGAGAGTCTCTGCAAATCTCTGCTTAGATAAATTCCGCCCTGGGGCCAGTCTCACACCTGTAATCCCAACACTTTGGGAGGCCGAGGCTGATGGATCATGTGAGGTCAGTAGTTCAAGATCAGCCTAGCCAACATGGTGAAACCCTGTCTCTACTGAAAATACAAAAATTACCAGGAAATGGTGGCACGTGCCTCTAATCCCAGCTACTTGGGAGGCTGAGGCGTGAGAAACGCTCGAGCCCGGAAGGTGGAGGTTGCAGTGGGCCAGGATCATGCAACTGCACTCCAATCTGGGCGACAGACTGAGACTCTGTCTCAAACAAACAAAAATAAATAAATAAAAGAAAAAGAAATTCCACTACGGAAAGAACCCGAGGACTATACCGTGGTTCCCTCACCCCCCCGCTCCTTTTTTTTTTCTTTATTAGCGCGGCACAGTAAGTAAATGTAAAAACCACAGGGCACAAAGACAGGACACTGAATTTGCCGGAAATGGAATCCAGGTCTCCCATGTGGGAGGCGAGAATCCTACCACTGAACCGCCAATGCCTCCTGACCTCGAGCTCTGCAGCCTTGGAAACAGTTAAGACACAGACTTCGGGAAAGGAGTCAAGATTTTCACCATGTTCTCTTTGCAAGATGTGACTTACAAAAGAGACACCCAGAGCAAAGGCTCACGGTGGAGATTTGCATCAGGCAATACCACAAAGTTATGGCTTCACATTAAAAGAGTTGACTTGAAAAAGCCTTATTCTGAGTAGGCTCTGTACAACTGGATAACAAACCTCTGTAGGAAAACATCAGAAATTCACCCAGCTTTTTGTCTCTGGTGCTGTATCCAGTGTGAGCCTGTGGAAAGTTCTTGCCTTGCTTGTTGATGTCTTCTCTTTCCTCCCCATTGCTTGGTGCCTCTCAAGCCTCCCAACCTTGACATAAACATCAGTACTTTTCTCAAAAAAGGCCTTCAGAACCCAGGAACTCGAGTTTGAAAAGCTGAACTCCTGGGACTCTGCCTGGGATACTCCAGAAGACCAGGGTGATAATTGAACTTCCCTCCTCCTACACCTCTTTTGAGTTCCTGGAAAACGCCATGGATCAGATCTTGCTTTTAACTTCTTATGCCTTACAGAGACCTAAACAAGAGGGAAAAAAAGGACATTTCATGCCAAGATTTCTTCCTTTCACCTCGCCCTGGTCAGCCACCCAAGGAGGCCAGTTCAGGGAAAAACAGTTCCATTTGACTCTAGGTAGATGCTAGGATATTATTCCTCCAGCTAGCACAAAGTGTTTTTTTGCTGTTTACTTTTGTCGGATATTCATGTTTTCACTCTCATTCTTTTGTTTATAATGAGCATGGTACAGATTTGCACCACTCTTTTTGCTGTTGTTGTTTTCTTGACTTTCAAAATTTTTTTATTTCCAACTTTTACTAAGTTCAGGGGTACATGGGCAGGATGTGCAGGTTTGTCTCATAGGTAAACCTGTGCCATGCTGGTTTGCTGCACAGATCATTCCATTACCCAGGTACTAAGCCCAGCATCCATTAGCTACTCTTCCTGATGCTCTCCCTCCTCCCAACCCCCACCCTCCAACAGGCTCCCGTGTGTGTTGTCCTTGCCCCTCAACCCCATGTATCCATGCGTGCTCATTTTCAGCTCCCACATATGAGTGAGAACACATGGTGTTTGGTTTTCTGTTTCTGCGTTAGCTTGCTAAAGATAATGTGCACTGCTTTTGACCTGGTGTGGTGGTTCACATCTGTAATCTCAGCACTTTGAGAGGTCCAGGTGGGTGGATCACGAGGTCAGGAGTTCGAGACCAGCCTGGCCAATATGAAACCCCGTATCTACTAAAAATAAAAAAATTAGCTGGCCATGGTGGCGCGCAACCTGTAGTCCCAGCTACTCGGGAGGCTGAGGCAGAAGAATCCCTTGAACCTGGGAGGTAGAGGTTGCAGTGAGCCGAGATTGAGCCACTGCACTCCAGCCTGGGAACAGAGCAAGACTCCATCTCAAAATAATAACATTAATAATAATAATAATAATAATGATGTGTACTGCTTTGAATATTTAATCCTTTTCTGCCATTAAAACATTAGAGCCGGCATTTCCTTTTCTATCCAATCTGAGATACTTAAATGCATTATCACGAGCAGTAATTAGTGTTATGTTGGAGATGATGGGCATAGTTAGTCTCATTCCCACCACCTCATTGTATGATTTCTGTGTTTTTGCTTTATTTATAAAATCTCTTCCTGCCTTTCTTAACTAGACTGTTCTGTTTGGGTAAGTTTTTTGTTTTCCTGTAGTGTTTTTGAAATTCCATATCCCGGATTAGTCAATATATTCTGTTAGATCTCAGGTGCACAGGAAGAAGGTAATCATGTGCCTTAGCTCAGGGCACATTATGGTAGCTGCTCTCAGCAAGGCCCTTACTGTCTTTCCTTCTTTTATCTGTTCATCCCACTCCTATTCCCCTGTCCACTTTCAGACACACGTTCTGAGAAGTTTAGTATATGCTCTTTTATCCTGCACTGTCTCTGCGTATTTTAATAAAGGGATATCTTTGGAGAATATACATTTTTCTTTGGAGGTTAGGGATGTTAAAACAACTTTAAAGTGTGAATTGGTTTCTGAAAACCCATTCTATCCTCTTTACTCCATTCTGTGTACTATCTTCTCAACTTTTCTATTCTAATAGAAAAGTTTGTGTATAGGCCAGGTGCGCTGGCTCATGCCGGTAATCTCAGCACTTCGGTAGGCTGAGGTGGGCAGATCATGAAGTCAGGAGTTCGAGACCAGCCTGGCTAACATGGTGAAACCTCGTCTCTACAAAAAATACAAAAATTAGCCAGGCATGGTGGCGCACTCCTGTAATCCCAAGTACTCAGGAGGCTGAGGCAGGAGAATTGCTTGAACCCGGGAGGCGGAGGTTGCAGTGAGTGGAGAGCCTGCAATTGCACTCCAGCCTGGGTGACAAAGTGAGACTCTGTCTCAAGAAAAGAAAAAAAATAAAATAAAAAGAGAGAGAGAGACAGAGAGAAAGAATAGTGCCACCATTCTAAAATACTGTCTGATAGTTTCTAATACAGTTAAAAATACACCTACTTCATGACCCAGCCATTACATTACTATGTTTATACTCAACAGAAATGAAGGCACAGGTCCATAAAAAGGCCCATAGTAGAATATTTGTAAACACCTTATTCACAATAGCCAAAACTAGAAATATCCCAATTGTCCATCAACTGTAGTATATTCACATGTTGGAATAACACTCATCAATAACACCAAAGAGCTGCCATACATGCCATAAAATGGAAGCATCTCATACCATTGTTGCATTAAAAAAACAAACAAACAGAAAAACAAAACAAAAAAAACAGGTAAAATCAGTATGGTTCTTTATGTGATTTCTACAAGAAGCAAAAGGAAATCACGGAGACAGAAGTCAGAATGGTGGTTGCCTAACTGGGGATTGGATGAGGATTGACTGGAAAGGGACTCTAACGACTTCTTGGTCTGTTGAAAATGTCCCATAACTTGACCTAGGTGATGGTTTCTTTCGTCAAAATGCACTGGGCTGCACACTTAAGACTGGTGCACTTTGGTCTATGCGGATTATACTTCAGTCATTTATTGAGAGCAAAAAAAAATAAATAAATAAAAATAAAATTTAAAATTGGGGTTGGAGAAAGTCATGAACTTTAGATTTTATTGTATTCTTTAGGTTTTATTTAAAATAGCCAGTTGGAGTGCGAAGTCTCGTCTTCTCTTGTCCATTTCTGATTTGGCCTGAAAAAGGTCCCACGGATTTTTGAAATATTTGAGCCAGAAAAATGGGTGCGGCCACACCATGTCAACAGTAGAAGATTCCAATAAGGCTGACTGAGAGGGGGCACCTCTCCTTTTGGGTGTTGTACTTGCTCAGAGAGGAGGCAAAAGTCTTTCCGGATAAAAGGACCCTTAGGCGTGCAGGGTAGGAGTTCCTTCTATTCGCGACACTACGGAGAGTTCCAAAGTCACAGGAAAGTTGTGACCTCTCTAGCCACAGGTCAAGGCGCAGCCTAGGCTCAGGTTGGAGGCGAAAGGGAAAGAAGAGCGCTACACCCTAGAATGGACGTTGCCATGACTTGGATCGGAGCCCAGGCTGCTGCGGCCACAGCGTAGCGCACTAACCACAATATGATCACCGCGAGCCACAGGAGCGGCTTAGGTTTTGGAGACCTAAGGGTCCGCGTAGATTTCGTTCTTTCTTGGTGTCTCCGTTTTTCCTCCCTTTCTTCCCCATTCTGCTACAATAAAAAAACACTTCTCATCTCTCTCTTGTGCAGTCCTTACCGCTGCACAAAGCTACTGCGAAGTTTCGTCTCCCTGGTCCAGGCCTCTACCGACTTCCTTGCCCTCCTCCTCGCCATTCCCTGTTGGATTCACCCCTTTCCCGGCTCCGGCCTCCTGCCCCAGACACGCACCCAAAAACAACGCAGCTGAGCCCCCGTAGCTCACTGGCTCAGAGTGGCAAGAGAGGCCGCGGGAGGCCTCGCCCCTTGCACGCCCCCACAGAATGCGGAGAAACCAATTGTAATAAATGCTTTTTAAAAAGAACTTACTTCCCCTTCGTGACGAGCCTCGGCAACATGTTGAAATCTTGTCTCTGCAAAAAATACAAAAATTAGCCCGGCGTGGTGGCGCGCGCCTGTCGTCTCAGCTACTTGGGGGCTCAGGCAAGAAGATCACTTGGCCTCGGGAGGTCGAGGCTGCCGTGAGCCTTGTTTGCACCACGGCACTCCAGCCTGAGCGACCAAGTGAGACCCTGTCGCAAACAAACAAGCAAACAAACAAAAAACTTCCCCACAGAAAAATAGTTCATGATTTACATTCTCAGGACTCTTCAAAGGACTAAAATCTAAAGGCGACGATGGAGTCATTCGACAAGTCCTAGTCGCCCTGGTGAGTGGCAGGCCCTGCTCCCCGCGAGGGGACCATGAGAGACTCTCACCACCATCCCTGCCCTGGTGGAGCCCCCCTGCGGACACAGGATCCGAAGACGGCAGCGAAAGCTCCGCAGTGGCCCCGAAAGTGACTGGGCAGTGTGGGCACAGGCTCCCTTACTGGGTGAAGGGGGCGCAAAGGACAGAAAGAGCCATCCTGGGAGCCCACTGGGCGTTCGGCTTCCCGTGGGCCCCCAGGCAGCTCGGGCCCGGGTCGCAGACGGGGCGTTTCCAGGGGCTTCTGAAGCAGGGGAGGGGCAGGGCTGTGGAAGGCCATTTGGCTGTCCTTCTGGCTCCAGAATCTCCCAACCCGCGGGTGTGCAACGTGATCAGCGCGACTCACAGCTCTAATCTCTCCGGTTTTCCGTCCTGCCGGGCAGGCCCTCAGGACAGAAGGGATGGGGAGAGTTTGGTGAGTGTGCCCTGCATATAGTGCCAGGCAGAATCAGTAGTAGCGGTCTCTGTGGCACAATCAGCGCGTTTGGCTGTTAACAGAAAGGCTGGTGGTCTGAGCCCAACCGGGGACTCCTGGCTTTGTTGTTGTTGTTACTGTTGATATACAATCAACTCCAGCCTAATCCGGAGAAACACACGTCCTCTTCCCCACCTTCTTAGGTCTGAGGCTTGGCAAGGGCCATGGTGCCTTGTACCTGTCAAACTCAGGAATCCCAGAGACTTCAGACAGGAACTCACTTCTAGTGTGATAAAAATGCTTTTTGCTCTAATGGAAGGCTTCAGGGGGTAAAATGCCTCGAGTTTTTCATGTTTAATAGAAGAAGACCTATTACAGTACTATCCTATCCCCAGGATGTGCCTGGGTTTACTGATTGCTCTATCAATAATGTGACCAGTGGCATCAGTCATCCTCATGGTGATCCTCGCCATTGTTTGTGAATATGCATTTCTTCTTCTATTTGTGCATGATTTAACCCTTTTCAAGATGTTATTGAAATGAGGTGGGTTTCATGACTTTAGGATTACAAATGATGCTGCAGTCTCCACTATTCTTGTACAAATATCTTTGGTCACTCGTGCAGATATTTCTATAGTATAGAGAACAGGATGTGCCAGTTTTACATTACAGCATTTATGTAATGCTTCTTATTTGAGTACATTCTGCAAATTTATCTTCCATAGGAGCAGTAGCAAATCATATTCCAATGTGTTTCCCAATTCTATCAATGTCCCTTTTGTCATTTACTTGTCGGCACAACAAACTTTCTACACATCCATGTATGATATTCCACTGAGGGGAGGGGCATCCTCTTGGCTTAACTCAGGGGGTGCACAACAGAAGGACATGGTGGACATTACACACAGATATTCTGTGGCATAGGATGAGCTGCTAAACTTCTAGGATGTTTTACAGTCCTCCAACATCTGTAATTGTTTTCTGTGACCAACTAACGTGGGTCTGGAGAAGATGGGCCACAGTGACCTCTTTGACAGCTTTCTGTCAAGTCGCTTATCCAAGGGGAGCAAAATCACAAAGTTCCCAGATGATTTTTTTCTTCTCCCCTTTCCTCTTTTCTTCATAAATCTTGGTTTTGCTTTTATTTGACCAAACGAATCTAATGCCTGTTCTCCTTCCTATTCGATGGTAAATGAACATGCAAATAGCTATCCCCTTATTTTTCTTTGATAGATTTCTGCAGCGGTTATGTCCATAAAAATTAGCCCATTTGAGATCCATCATTGGAGCCAACAGAACCCTGCACCCAACAGGCACCTTGTGCAGACCTGGACCCTTAGGGCTATTGGCTCATGTTCCTTTGGTTCTTCTATCAAACATCATAAGTAGAAACTGAGCTCTTTGGCTTTTACCCACTACTATGGCTATAGTACATTTTCTCTCTCCCATCTCTCTCATTTTTGTATCATGATTTTTTGACATCAGTGGCACCAGTGTGGGTTTCTGGTTTTGATGTTATTGAGTGAACTTCTGGGATCGTTTTATGACTATATAACAGTCGGTATTAAATTCTTCTATTGGTGAAGATTTGTGCTGTTCCCAGTTTTTCCTTAGTATAAATATGAGATTAATAAGAACATTTTTGGTAGAAGCCTTGTTGGATATATTGTTCATTTAATGGGGGTAATCAATAAAAGTAAGTGTGCTTCCTTTTTAGGTAGGCTTAACACAGTGAGAAACTACCATTTATTAGAAAAGCTGTTGTGCTAAATGTAATCCAACTAACATCACACAGCAATATCATACACACTCTGTATGAGGAAGTGGGAGAGGCAATGTCTTTCAAAATCAGTTTTTCTGTGGTTCCTTTCATTTTTTTGTGAACCCTTCATGGCATCTTTGAAGGTGGCTGTGGTCACACCAAGTGTCACCACCAGCCTATTCAAGTCCCGCCGCAGAGCCATGGAGTGATATACCAGGGCAGACCAGCCCAGTCTCAGGCTCATAAACACCAGGCAGGAATAGATGCCTATGAAATGAGAAGGGTCAGATGATTCCTCACTCTCTTGCCATGTCTGTGCCTCTCTTTGCAGGTGCCATGTCGCTAAAATCAATTGCTCGCACTTATTTTGTCAAAGATAAAGTCAGGCATTAGTCAAAGCTGTGAAAACAGATTTTATTCAGTAACTACTGACCAAAGCAGAAGGGGCTGAACTCCATCGCATTTGTGGAGAGCCGATGGCATTCTAATTGGAGAGTGAGGCAGGGGAGAGGGCCGGGGTCAGGGCACAAGTGAAATATTACAAAATATTGGTCATTGTAAGCTTCTGCCTCATCAGGACAGCTGTATCTGCCAGCTGGCAATATTAGACATTAGGATTCTAACCTCCCACAGAGACCCGGAGACAGAGATTCAGTCCTTCCTGAGGACGACACCTCAAAGGAATGGCTTTCAAATCCTGTGGAAAGACACACTGGAGTCCCTAGGAGATACACACATTTCTCAAAGGGATGGAGGAAGGATTCCCTTCTTAGTAAGTGTTATAAGAAAGAACCTACCATCATCAGCAGATATTGGCCAGAATTAAACTAAGTTCCCCTGGCAGCCTTGAGCTTTCTTAGGTAGGCTTTGTCATGGGAGCCTAGGGTCATCCATGGGACATGGTCTTATGCTATTAGAAGCCATGATAGAGTCTGATCATCTCTTAGCGCAGAAGTTTAAACTGAGTCTTTGTTTGCTGAGTTTGGTGGTTCTCACTTTCCATCCCCCCATTCCATGGCCAGGATTTTACTGAACTCTGATAGATGGACAAGGCCACGGGCCATTTTCAGTGACGTTCAAGCAACCCAGGCATATCTATTGAGATCTGAATGAAAATAAAGGAAACCATGAGATTGAGAGTGGGCCCCACAATAGGTATGCGTTACCAATATTCAGGAGATAAACAAAAATATTTCTAGACTTTGTCAAGATGAAAAGTGACTTATGCAGCCAGGATGAAATTCAAACCTACATTAGCAAAGTATACAGCTTATTGACATTATGTATAAGGAAGCCATGGCAAAATGACAATCCACAAGTGGCAATGGTAGGTACGGGTAGGGAGAGACTCCATAGGTCAAAATTATCCTCACGTTAAATGAAACTCCTACATGTTGCTACAGTAAGGGAACGGAAGCCAATGTTATGCTGGAATATATTAATTGTCATGGGATAAACAGGCAGGACATGATGCTACATTTGTTAATCACTTCTATTGAGAGTATTTGTGAAAGTTAATTTTTGTGTCAATTTGACTGGGCCAGGGAGTGCCCAGATATTTGGTTAGACGTGATTTCTCACTGTGTCTCTGAGGGTGTTTCTGGAGGAGATTGACATTTGAATCAGTAAACTGAGTGAAGCAGATTGCCCTCCTGAGTGTGAGTGGGCCTCATCCAACCCATGGACGGCTTGAATAGGATGAAGGGTTAAGAAAGAAGTTTTTCTGCTCCACTGTCTTTGAGCTGGGACGTCAGTCTTCTGCCTTAAGCCTTGGACTTGGTCTTGAACTATATTTGACTCTCCTAGGTCTAGAGCTTACTCAGAGTAGAACTTGGGCTTCTCTGCTTCTCTCTCTGTGTGTGTGTGTGTGTGCATGCGTGTGTGTGTATCCTACTCATTTTCTTTCTCTGGAGAACTAAGACTAATATATAGGCCAGTTCCCAGTTTTTGTCTTTATTCTTTTGAAAGGTGTAAAATAAATAAATAAAATAAAACCCTGGAGGGTTCTCAAAGAAGAACAGTAAGGATTACTAGAAGTTTTAAATTTTTAGGAAAAGCACTAAGAACAGCTTTTGTTAAAACTGTCTTCAAGAAAATTATGGGTATTGGGAAAAATATTTTTGCCTTAGTGTTTTAAAGCAAAGGCATGATTAGTCAAGGAGAAATATACTTAGGTTTTTAAAGGTAATTGTTATGTTTTAATAATTCACATACAATCTTAGGAACTCAGGAGAAAAAGAGAGGTCCCTTGTACCCTTTACTCAGTTTCCTCCAATGGTAACGTCTTGGTAATATTTCCAAAATGGTAATATTTGCAAATATAGCAGATGTATTGCAAATGCCACAGTACCAGGAAGTTGACATTGATACAAGCAAGGTACAGAACATTTCCATCAACACCAGGATTCATCATGTTGCCTTTTTATAGCCGTGACCCTGTTTCTTCAGTGCTGCTCCTCCTTCCCTCCTTAACCCCTGGCAACTTCTAATCTATTCCCCATTCATATAATTTATTCTTTTCAAGAATGTTGCATAAATGGAATCCTACATGTCACCTTTGGGATTACCCTTTGTCCACTCAACAGAATTCTGTGGAGATTCATCCAGGTTATTGTGGGTGTCAATAGCTTGTTGTTTTTAAAAAAATTATTGTGGACTATTCAATGCTATGGATATATACCAGTTTGTTCAGCCATTCTCCTCATGAAACTCGTCTATACATTTTTTTCCCCAGTTTTGGCTATTAAAAACAAGGCTGCTATAAACTTTAAGTACATGGATTTTGTGTGAACATAAGTTTCTATTTCTCTGTGATAAACACAGGGAATGCAATTCCTAGGTGGTATGGTAGTTGCATATATAGTTTTAAAAGTAAAAACTATACAGACATTCTCCAGAGTGGAGAATGTAACCTTTTACATTTCCATCAGCAATGTATGAGTGATCCAGCTTTCTCTGAATCCTTGACAGAACTTGATTTGGTTACGCTTTTCTTTTGGCCATTCTGATAGGTATGTAGCAATGTCTCATTGTGATTTTAATTAGTATATCACTAGTTGCTACTAATGTTCTGATTTCAACATATGAATTTGGGGGCCTAGGCACAATGCATCCCATAACAATGTGCATTCTGGTGTAGTTGGGTGTTCTAAAATTGTCAATTTAAGCCCCGCTGGTTGATCATGCTGTTGGGTTCTTCTATATTCCTGTTGATCTTCTATCTGGTTGTTGTATAAATTGTTAAGAAAGGGGGATGTTGAAGCATATAGCTATATTTATGAATTTGTCTAGTTCTCTGTTCAGTATTTTCAGTTGTTGCATAGACATTTATGACTTTTGGGGGAGGAGTTGGTGGATTGGTTGTTTCCTCCTTATATAATGTTCCTCTCTGTCTCTGATTAGTTTCTTTGTTCTGAAATATACAATATCTGGCATTAATGTAGCCAGCCTTGCTTTCCTTTGTCTAAGGTTTGCATGATATATCTTTTTCCATCCTTTTGATTTCAACTTTCCTGTATCATCATATTTGAAGGTAGTCTCTGTGTAGCCAGGATATAGTTGGGTCATGTCCATTAACCTACTCTGCCAATCTGTGTCTTGTAATTGGTGTACTTAGGCCATTGATATTTAATATGATGATTGATATGGTAGGCCTTAAGTCTGCCATTATATTTTTTTCTTTTCTGTTTGTTCTCTCTGGTGTCTTCTTCTGGATATGCTTTCTTTTTCTTACCTTCCTGTGGTGACTTGAACATCTTTGAGAATGGTGTTTTACCTTATCTATAGTGTTTTTGAGTATATCTGTTTGCATAGCCCTCTTGGTTTTCCCAGATATTCATATGTCTGTGCATCTATATCTTACCACACAGTATACTGGTGTCATTGTTTTACCAGTTTGAGTGAATGATAGATGAGTTACCTCCCTTGCAGGTCTCTTTACCCTCCCAGTTTATTGTTGTTTCAAACATTTTCTTTATGGAGAGTTAGAACCACATTGAATGATGCTATGATTTTTTTCTGAAGCTGTCAATCACAGTTTAGAAAACTCAAGGAAGAAGGACGGCCTATTTTGCTTACTTTTTTTTTTTGTTTTTTTTTTTTGTTTAATTTTCTTTCTGATGTCCCAAGGTTCCTTCTTTAATCATTTCCTTTCTGTCTAGAGAACTCCCTTTAGCCTTTCTTTTAAGGTAGAACTGCTGGTCAGAGATTCCCTTAGCTTTTCTTAATCTGAAACTGTTTTGATCTTCCCCTTAATCCCTGAAAGATGTTTCTGCTGGAGAGAGGAGTCTGGGCTGACAATTGTTTTCTTTCACGGCTTGAAAAGCACTGGGCAACTTCTTTCTGCCTCTATGGTTTCTGATGAGAAATCCATCATCACCAGAATTGTTTTTCCTTTCTAGGTAAAATGTCACCTTTCTCTGTTGCTTTCAAGATATTTTCTTTGTCTTTCATTTCCTACATTTTATTTTTTCACATGTCTTGCCATAGACTTCTTTCGGTTTTTTATCTTATTTCGGGTTCTCACAGTTTCTTGAACCTGTAGGTTAATGTCTCTTGCCAACTCTGGGAAGCTTTCAGCCATTTACTTCTTTATGTTTTCAGCCTTGTCCTCTTCCTCTTCCCCTTCCAGACATAGATAACAACATGAAAGTGAGACCATTCAAGGTAGTTTCACAGGTCCCTGAGGTTCAGTTCACTTTCTCACCCAGTCTATTTTTCCCTTGTTAAAATTGTGTAATTTCTAATTTTTCATCTGCAGTGGATGGATTTCTTTGCTCTGCACCATCCATTCTGCTGTTGAGCCTATGTGCTGGACTTTTTATTTTGGTTTTTGTATTTTCCACTTCTAAAACTTCCATTTGGGCCGGGCGCGGTGGCTCACGCCTGTAATCCCAGCACTTTGGGAGGCCGAGGCAGGCGGATCACAAGGTCAGGAGATTGAGACCACGGTGAAACCCCGCCTCTACTAAAAATACAAAAAATTAGCCGGGCGCGGTGGCGGGTGCCTGTAGTCCCAGCTACTTGGGAGGCTGAGGCAGGAGAATGGCAGGAACCCGGGAGGCGGAGCTTGCAGTGAGCCGAGATCGTGCCACTGCACTCCAGCCAGGGGGAGAGAGCGAGACTCCGTCTCAAAAACAAACAAACAAAAAAAAAAAAAAAAAAAAAAAAAAACTTCCATTTGTTCCTCCTTTAAGTCTTGTATTTATTTGCTAAGGCTTTCTATTTTTCCATTTGTTTCAAATGTGCTGATAACTATGAAATCATTGTTATCAGGTTTGCTTGCTTTAAAATCTTTGTCAGACAATCCCAACACCTCTCTCATCTTATTGCCAGTGTGTATTTGCTGTCTATTTTCATTCAGAATAAAATTTTCCTGGTTCTTGGTGTGATTAATGGTTTTCAATTGAAACTTGGACTTTTGGACATTATGTTATCAGACTCTCGATTTTATCGAAACCTTCCGTTTTAACTACCTTTTTCTGAGTCTGCTTCTGTAGGGGAAGGGGAGTGGCGCCATCTCATTGTAGCCAGGTGTGTGTAGAAATCCAGGTTTCTCACCTGACCTACCTCTGTTGACACCCTGAGTGGGGGGCCCGCGAGGAAAGAGCACGGGGATGAGGCCCCTGAGCTTGGATGAAGGGCAGGCAGCGAGGGTCCTATGGTTCCTGGGAGGACCAGAAAGGTCGGTACCCTTTCAACGCCAAGAGCCCTGACAGCAGGCGCCAGGGCTAAGGCCCCAAGGCGGGGTCCACAGCCCTGGAGGGGTGGCGTCCACACTCCTGCGCGCCCGGGACTCCGACGCTCAAAACCCGCCGCTGCCGCAGCTTCCGGGAGAAGCAGTCGGGCGAATCCCGCATACCAGCGCTTAGTTCTGGAACTGGATACCCCGCGGAAAGAATCCGGATACCGGAGCCCGGTTATAGGTCTCCAGGGTCTTCATTTCGGGAGCAGGCGGGGAACCCTCAGCCCGGCGGTATCGCAATCTGCAGTTTTCTTGCCTGAGGGATCGCAGGTGCTTCCCTTTTGCCAGCAATTTGCTGGAGGCGCGGAAATGTGGAGATGCAGTCGAATTTCATCTGTCATAGGCAGCAATATGCAGTTACTCAAAGCGACGCCCAAGATTTTCGTAGATGTGTCCTCAAGGGGCGGTGCTCGGCTGGTTTACTTAGAGTAGGGACAGCAAGTTCGCCTCGCACATGAAAGGTGGTTTTCAAAATGTCCCTCCCTCCCTCCCTCCCTCCCTCCCTCCCTCCCTCCCTTCCTTCCTTCCTTCCTTCCTTCCTTCCTTCCTTCCTTCCTTCCTTCCTTCCTTCGAGAGGGGAGTGGAGCTGAGGGGTGGGATGGGGGAACTTAGCTGCATCTTTGATCAGAAGAAGCACGGGAGGAGTTCCATTACTACCTGAAACCCCGCTGAGCACTAGGAACCAGGCCCGGTTTGCCCGCTGTGAGTTGGATCCCAGGCGAGGGCGCCGGATCAGGTGGAGGTCATGTTAGCTTTAGATCCAGAAATTTCCAGTCTTCTCATCTATCGCTGAAATCTTTCTGAACATTTCAAGCTGACAGCTACAATGTCTCTGAAACCAAGGAGCTCTTTCCTGTGAAGCCCACTTGGCTTCCTCGCGCCCCGACCTCAGTTGCGGAACCGGTTGAATTGCGTGGCTGAACAAAAGAAAACGAACCTAAATCTGCACCTGGAGCTCGAGCCAAAGACCGCTCAATTCAGTTTCATGCTCTACTAATAGAGCTAGTTGGGGGCAAAAGGGGACCCCTACACATGTCTTTATGGGTAGAGCCCCTTGAGCCAGTTCAGAGATCAGGAACCAGAAGGACTCCGCACATCACCCGCTGAGAGCCAAGCCCGCACTTGGGTGGCAAGGAAACTGAGGCTCAGAAAGACAGCAAGTGCTTGGCTCTGCCTCACACCGTGCTACAGCTAGGCTAGAATGGAACACCGCTTAGTTTCCTTGTGGCCTGGCCTCAATACAGCCCAACGCAGCGGCCAGGCTGTCAGAGGTGGGAGGTATTGAGCAGCTGGGCAGTGACTGCTTGGGGCCCTGCAGGCCTGCAGCCCCCTTGGGTCACAAAGAGCTGCTTTCAGTTGGGCTTTCCTCCTCTTAGAAAGTTAATCCTTACCTTCTCTTGTTTCCTCTGACAAGGAGAGTGTTCTGTCTGTTCTTTTCCCTGGTGGTCTAGTGGCTAGGATTTGGTGCTCTCACAGCTGGGGCCCGGGTTCAATTCCCAGTCAGGGAACATGTTTTGCAACATCCCCAAATTGTGTGTGAAGATTTGATAGAGAAACCCACAGGTGATGATTAAAATGCAGAAATATGTTCCCAGCAGCAATATTTGTAATAATAAATGTTCGTCACTTAGGAAATGTTATATGTTGTAATCCCTCCATACCATAAAAAGATATGCAATTATTTCAAAGATGGATGTAGATAATGATAATAGCCACCATGAGGCCACCGATGATAATGATAGTAATAATGGCTGATGCTCTTGGAGTATTTACTATGCATTTGGGCAGGGGTTCAATGTTTTACTGCCGTGTCTTATTTAAACTTGGAACAACCCATTCGGAAACACATTCCTATTGGGCCCATTTTACAATGCGGAAATGGAGGCACAGAAAACCTGAGTGACTTCAGAGTCACACCGCCACGGAATGAGGCTATCTGCTCGCGTCTACGGCTTCATGGAGAGAAGAGTCCAAGGTTCTCTTGTTCTTCTGCTAGGGATTGTCATCTTCTCAGAGATGTGGAGCCTGAAGAATCAGCTAAGGTAGGTGTGAGGAGGAGGGAGGGAGAGAAAGGAGGTGTGTATTGGGCTTGGGATAAGCAGGTTCTGGAGCTCCAGAACTGAGCTTTTGCCTACGATGCACCTTTTGTAAATAGCATTTATTTTCCCAACAAACCCTTAAGCCTTCAGGCAGGATTTTCCTCATCTCACTTGAAGCAGATGGGCAACAAAGACCCCATATATCTGGACGTGGAAGAATGAAGGTCCGAAAAGAACAGTTACAAGGTTAACTACGTCTCTGTGTGGAACAGGATGAGTCTTTAGTTTTTTTGCCGATGACTGCCCTGATTGCTCCACGAAGAGACATGTGGTGCCTGGAAATCTGAGGACATTTGCCTCAGACACCTGTCTATTATTAAATGCCCCCATCCCCAGGCTGCGTATCCTCACTTCTTTGTGCCATTGCACAGGTTTTAGATGCCTGAGGGCGTGGTGACAAAGAGGGCAGAAGTCGTGTGTTTGGGTACATTTCCGAGTTGACACCAGGTCGTGTGAGTGGAGGCAAGATGCAGGAATGCCGGATCCACGACATTCTCCCCGGCCCACATTGCCTCTTGCGCTTCCCCCTATCAGAAGCGACCCCACTGCACCTGACCACTGTAGCCTACTGGTCTGAAGTCAGCCACTTCCTCATCCTTCACTATGCTTTATTTGTCATGCTCACCGCTTGCATTCCCTGTGCCCAAAAGGAGAAATGCTTGTGGGGAGGACACCAGCCAGTTGTGTTCCCACTGCCCGGTCCCTTCTTGATGCCTCCAGATGTGGGCTCGGTGGGGCAGGACTTGCTCACCATGCAGCTACTCACCTAGAGCAAGGCTTCACACCTCGTGAGCACCCAATGCTCGGTGAATGAAGGCGTTCCAATGCAGGTTTCTGAGCGACATCAAGAATTCTACTGGACTTCCCACTTTCAGTCCTTTGAATAATTCGGGTAATGGGAAGATAGAAAAAGCTTTTCAAACCTGGGTGTTCTTTGTAAGGTTTATTCCAAGTCTAGAGGCACCTTCTGGAATAAGCTCCCCTCTCTGTAAGGGGACACTCCCCCAGCCTGTGGGACTCTGTAGGCAGAGAGGAAGGTAAACCCTGAACATTGAAGAGAAGGAGAAGAAAGTGGGTAATACTGGCGGCAGCCTGGAGTATGAGAGACAGACAGACAGACACAGGCGCACAGACACAGATGGAGAGGTTGGAAAGGCAGGGCCGGGTCAAGGAGGAGTCAGGAAGCAAAAGGACCTATACGTCCAAGAGCCAGATGTAGGGTGTAAATGTCAGAGTTCAGTTTTGCTGAAGAGAGTCAACAAAAGAAACAAGGCAAAGGGAGCCAATAACTCTAAGGATCCAGGTCTGCATAAGAACCATGGTCAGGTGCAGGATCCTATGGCTCCAGAGATTTGTCTCCAGTGAGATGAGTTTTACAGAAAAACAAAACGAAACAAAACAAACACCACCAAGGAAGGAATAACACAGAGGTAGTTATTAATGTGCTAATTCACCTTTGTCTAGGAGGGAGAACAGTCTGTAGATCGTTTGCATTCAACAAAAGCAGAATGCAATTCATAAAGAAAAGAGAAGAGGAACAAATGTCTAGAAGGAGCCATTCTTTCCTCTCCTATTTGATAAGCCTCTTGACAGGAAGCAGTTTAGAGTCCCTCCAGCCAGTTTTCTCTGGACTCAGTTAGGTAGATCATCAGAGAAAACAATTACAATTATTGGAAGACTTTCTAAACATCTTGGAGGTTTAGCTGTGGAACATGTGCCAGAGATTATCTCTGGGCAGTCAGTGTCCACCATGTCTTTCTGCTGCATCTCCTGCTTAGGTAAGTCAGGCGGGCACCACCCCCTCACTGGTACATCAGACTGATGTATGGAAACTTTGCTGTGCTGGCAAGAGCACGAAGGAAAAGGCTCTCTCACTGAGTTGGAAAAATATATTGGAAGATAAATTGGCACACCTCCTGTTGAAGTCAAACTAAGAACACGTAAAGAGATGCCTTTGGCTCCTGGCAGTGTTGGAGTAACAGATGCTCGAATTACTCTCCTGCCTGAAATCTGCCCACTGCTCCTCTCTGCAAACAAACAGGTGCCTGTAATCCCAGCATTTTGGGAGGCCGAGGTGGGCTGATCCCTTGAGTGCAGGAGTTTCAGACCAGACTGGGCAACATGACGAAACCTCATCTCTACCAAAAAAATTCAAATAATTATCCAGGCATGGTGGTGTGTGCCTGTAGTCCCAGCTACTCAGGAGGTTGCAGTGGGGGGATCGTTTGAGCCTGGGAGGCAGAGGTTGCAGTGAGCCAAGATTACACCACTTAAGTCCAGCTTGGGCTACAGGGTGAGACCCTGTCTCATGAAAGCAAGGAGGGAAGGAAGGAAGGAAGGAAGGAAGGGAGGAAGAGAGGGAGGGAGGGAGGGTGGGGGAGGGAGGGAGGGAGGGAGGGGCCGGATGCGGTGGCTCATGACTGTAATCCCAGCAATTTGGGAGTCTGAGTCAGGTGGATCACAAAGTCAGGAGATGAAGACGATCCTGGCTAACACCGTGAAACCCCCGTCTCTACTCAAAATACAAAAAATTAGCTGGGTGTGGTAGCACATGCCTGCAGGTCCAGCTACTTGTGAGGCTGAAGCAGGAGAATCACTTGAACCTGGGAGGCGGAGGTTGCAGTGAGCCGATATCACGCCACAACCACAATATTAGAGATGATAAATTTGCTGGATGGGATTAACAGCAGATCAGACGTTGCAGAAGAAATGATCAGGGAACATAGGACCATGAATAATTGGAAATATGCAAAATGAAACTCACAGACAAAAGAGAATTTTTTTAAATAAAATGATTATCAGTGAACTGTAGGGCAGACTTAACAGGTCTAAATTATGAGCCACCCCCCTCCCTCCCTCCCTCCTTCCTTCCTTCCTTTCTTCCTTCCTTCCATGAGAGACAGGGTCTCACCCTATAGCCCAAGTTGGACTTCAGTGGTGTAATCTTGGCTCACTGCAACCTGAGCCAGGAGTCCCTGAGAAGGAGCAGGGAGGAAAGGAAACATTTATTTTCTTTCTTTGTTATTTTTATTAGGAATGGGGTCTCAGTACATTGCCCAGGCTGGTCTTGAATTTCAGGCCTCACTCAACACTTCCTGACTTGGCCTCCAGAAGGTGTGAGCCACTGTGCCCGGCCAATGTCTGAAGAAACAATAGCTGAAAACTTCTCAATCATAACAAAAATTACAAATCCAGTGACCCAAGGAGCTGAGGAAACCGAAGCACAAGAAACATGAAGAAAACCACTCCCGGATCCATCAAAATAACATTGCTCAAATCCGGCCAGAAGAAAAAGACATTGCACATACACAGGAACAAAGATGAGGATTGCGTCAGTTTCCTTTCTGCTCCTGCCGGCCTCTACCAGAAGCAGCAATGCACGCGAGGAGACAGAGAAGCAACATCTTTAAGGTACTGAGGGCAGGGGAAGTTAGCCTAGAATACTATGCCAGAAAAAATAAATTCTCAAAACTGGAAGTGAAATAAGGACATTTAGAGATGTACAAAAGCTGACCAAATTCACTACCAGCCCGCCCACACTACAAGAAACGTCAAAGGAGTCCTCCAGGCAGACGGAATCCAATACCAAATGAAAATCCGGATCTACACGAGGAAATGAAGAACACCAGAAATGGGTAACTGTCCTAGGTATTTTTTTTCATTTTGTAAATTTCTTTTGTAAAAATTTGACCATTTAAACAAAAGCACTAACAATGGGCTGTGGGGTTTATAATATGCATAAAAGCAAAGTGCATGTCAGTAGTAGCGTCAAGGCCAGAAGGTGCGGTTTAATATCACTTGAAGGTTGACTGTGACCAGTTAAAAAGGTTTGCTCTAAGTCCTAAGGCAATTACTAAAATAACAAAAGAAAGAGTTATAGCTAATAAGCCAACAGAGGAGAGAGAATGGAATGATATAAAAACCGTGTGAACACTATGATAGAGTAATTGCTCTTCCTATATCTTCACCTCTATCTATAGAAATACTTACACCAGTGGCTGAAAATGCCGGTACAAGAATGACTAGAGCATTATATGTAATAGTAAAATCACAGAACCAATTTAACCTCAAAAGCGTATGGAAAGGGCTAAATGGATGACAGTTATGGAAAGCGTATGGAAAGGGCTAAATGGATGGGGGAGAGGGAGAGAGAGAGAGAGAGAGAGAGAGAAGAGAGAAGAGAGCAAGCGAGAGAGAGAGATCCCAGAATCCTAGCGGACCTTGATTTACGTCCTCATGTACGCGAGACACGGAGGAGAGGAGGGTAAAGTTGGTCTCGCTCTGCCTTTCCATGAGAGCACGTGCTGGACAGAAGAAAGTTGCCAGCGGTTTAAGCATTTTTAAAATGCAAGAAATGTTCCATACAACGGGCTCGAACCACCCACCTCCAGACTTGGAAGCAAGTACACTACCCGACTGCGACACAGGAACAGTCAACTGTCGCTCTCGTATCACCACGCAGAGCAAGCGCCCATCCAACGTTAGGTGGAGCCATCGCCTTTTGTAGTACAATTGTGCAGCTCCAAAGCCTCGCAAAACCGGAGAGGCGCATCTTGCCGGTTACGGTTGAAACCTGGGTGATTCTGAAGCTGGAAGGGCAGCGGAATGGCCTTCGCCCCGTCCTGCCCCTTGCAGGCGTCAGACCCGGCATCCCAGCAAACGCCCGGCTCGGCGACTCCCTGGGCCTGAGCCGCGTGGGTCCCAAGGGAAGCAAGCAGAACGCCCCGTGGGCTCTAGATGGCTCTTCCCTTTCTTGGCTCCGCCTTCACCTGACTCTCTACACTGCTTGCGCTCCCCTCTCTCACCTCGGCTTCCGTCGGTGGGGCGGGAGAGAGGAAGGGTGAAAAGTAGAAATACGGAGAGGCGGGAGAGAAGCAGAGGAGGTGCGGACGAGAACAGAGAGAGCCCCCGAAAGAGGCTGGTGCAGGGAGGCCCAGGCTGGAGTGAAGGAGATGAGAATTGTTCTCATCACGTATGAGAATTGGGAGGAAGGGAGGGAAAAGCAGAGCTGGCAAGAAAGAAAGAAAAGCGCGAGCCCCCTGTGGCTGTCTGGGAAGAAATCCGCCTAATAATCGAAATCTATTGACCTCAAAATTACTAGAGCAAGTTCAGACATCGCCGGTTGGCCTGTGGCTCGCCGTGATCGTATAGTGGTTAGTACTCTGCGTTGTGGCCGCAGCAACCTCGGTTCGAATCCGAGTCACGGCAGCGTCGTTTGTCCAGGCCGTCAGTTGTACCTTTTTGCTCCCCGGAGCAACCAGGTGCGTCAGGGGAAGGAAAAGAGATCTCACAGCTCACTAACCTGGCGAGGAATCCAAGGGAAGCCCTGGACGTGCTCTGTCCTGTTTCTGAGACTCACACAGCAAATAACCCAGTCAGTCCTGTTGGTGGCTTACACGGAGGCAATGGTGTGCTCAGAACCATTTTTCTGGTCACTAGGGGCAGGTCAGGGGAAGGAGAAGAGACCTCACAGCTCACTAACCTGGGGAGGAGTCCAAGGGAAACCCTGGACATGCACCCTCCTGTCTCTGAGCCTCACAGAGCAAATAACCCAGTCAGCCGTGTTGGTCGTGGCTTACACGAAGGCAATGGTGTGATCAGAACCTGTTTTCCAGTCACTGGGGCTGTTACACATGAAACAACAACAAGCTTTTTAATGACTTTAAACTCGAAACTGTTTGTTGTGGCCTACAGTGGCTTGTCTCCGAGCCTGTGGCCAAGTTTGTATGCCAACAGGAAAGTGTGGGGAAAGACAATCTCTTGCAGGGGTCTTTCCACCTCCACTCTGCTGGGTAGAAATGGGCCTTGGGCCTGGAGCACTTCCTTCCCAAGAGACAAGGAGTCCTCACAGCCTGTGCTGGACTCACCTCCTTGTGTGGGAGTATATTTCCCCAGATCTGACTTAGTGTGTACCCCTTTGTTCCACTTAAACATGTGCATCAACTGACACCTGGCCAGCTGCTGTATCTGCCCCCCTCTGAGGGCAGGGGGCGAGGCCCTTTCTGCTTCTCAAGAGGCTGTGTGTGCAGGCCAAACGGAGGAACCTGCTGGCCATGGGGGACCAACGCCCACAACTGAAGCGGAGCCCATACCTGCTCTGTCTCCTCTCTGTGTGAATAATGTGTTGTTTTTCCGTCAAGTGCTTGACTGCATTGCGTTTTCCGTGGCGACTCTGATACAAGAGGCTGTGGCCAGAAGTGTTTAAATTCATTTAAACCTAATATCCACCCTTTGAGATGGGTTCTCTTATCATCCTCATTTAATAGGTAAGGACTAAGGCTCAGAAAGGTTAAGAAGGTTGCATGGGTAGTAAGCATCAGAGCTAGGCAGTCTGATTCCGGTATTACTACTAAACTATACCTTATATACTATTACTTTACTAATATATCCCTAAGACGAAACCCCTGAGACCTGTTATCTGCCAGATACTGGGACATCATCCTATGCCCTCCTGGTTGCCTACCTGTCTTTTCCGCAGACCTATATCTGCCATTTAAATCAGTGTCCTTGTGAATACCCAGACATGTTCTTTCTTCCAACTTCCTCAGCTACCCTACACCAAGCACGAACTTACACATTTTCAATCCAGAAAGTGCCCAAACAGTGTCCTCCTTACCCAGGCCATGAGGCTGATCTCAGCTCCTCAGCCAGCTTCCCTTCTAGTCCATTTATTGGGAGCTGGGCCTCCAGCTAGGATACTCTCTGGATGAGACTCTCCAGGTCCTTTTTGGCTGGAGCCCTGGAAAGTAGAAAATCGCAGTGCCATCAGACGGCCACCCCTCATCCTCATCAGGGACACTGTGAGGTGAAGACCCCTCCAGGGTGCCAACAGCTCTCAGCTTCCGGCGTCTTTCCAGACTAGACGAATAATCACTTGTAACCGAGAGGAGGGACCGAACCTGGCTCTTGAGGGTTTGAGTGACCTTGTTGGCATTCTGCAGCTGGGCCTTCAGATCTTTGATGTCCTTTCCTAGGAGTGAGATGTTTTCTGACTTTCCATATACCCAGAACTCTTCCTGCTTCCCTAGCTGGTTCTCCAAGGGCTTCCTCTTGGAGGAACCAGCCAGCGTTGAGCCCCGGCGCACCTGCTCAGAGCACAGCCCCTCCATCAGGACCATCTCCTTGAGGCTGTTGTGCTCCTCACACTCTGAAAAAGGACAAAGATGTCTTCCTGAATAACAGTTGGATGTGCTGTTGTGGTCACTGCCTTTGAGAGGAGGCAGGTTTGGTCATGAGTACAATAATTACTAGGGAAAAAGTTGAAGAAGTACTTTATTCAACCCCAACACTGTACTAGGCATTCAAATACAATATTTCTTATCCTCCTTATACCTGCAAGTTAGGTATCATCACTTTCTATTTTACTGACTGGGGAAACCAAAACTTAAAGAGAGGTGGTAAACTAGCTTGTTCCAGATCACTCAAACTAGCACATGGCAGAACCAGAATTCAAATCCTCCAATGTCCTGTGTTCGTTCCACAAACACTGATGTTTCTTAAGACATTAACATGGCCTTATCTATTTAGGATGGCCACAAGAATGTAGGACAAGCTATTCCTGCATGCTGAAAGTTAAATGCTCTCTAAATTTTCCTATAATTTAAAAGTTTATTGGGTTACAACTGTGTGAAAAATAGGTATAAGAAAATAAGACTTTGAATAAATATATCAGCATGTTAACGTCAGTGTATTAAGGCAGTGGTAGTCAGAATGAAAACTAAACCATGGCATTTTACCAGATGTCAGGCACTGTTCTAAAGCATTTTATAAGAATTTACTCATTTAATTGACATTGGTACCTGATGGGGTAGGCAGTTCCTTTGTTACTATTTTAACTTATGAAGAAACTGGGACACAGGAAAGTTTACAAATTGGGATTTGAACCAACCAGTCTGGCCCCAGGATCTTTTCTCTTAACTGCCACACTACACTGCCTCAAGAATAAGAGAGATTGTGTTTTTCTTCTTTTCTGGTTTTCAATGTGGTGGGTGGGCCTATAGTTGTAGCCCTTTTATAATGCAAAACAAAATTATTTTTAACTTAGGGTTTGCATGTTTCCAAAACCTCATCTGGTGTCTAAGCAGGCCTTGGTATTTCTATAATAATCAGTTGGATAGAACTTTTTATTGTTGTTATTATTATTATTATTATTATTATTATTATCAGCATGCCAAAAACTAATTGTAGAAATTCAAACTTATACTCAGCCTCATTTTGGGTAAGAGTTCTCCTATTAACCTCCTGTCCTCCTCTTCCCCACTACTTGTCAGATGTGGAACTGGCCAACAGCACCCAAATGTGACAGCTGACTCCAAGGAGGGAAAGTGAGCCCCACACCCTGTGCTCTTACTGGGACTGGTGGTTTCCTCCTGTTCAGCCTCATTCTTGCTTCGGCCACAAGTCCCATAGCCCAGGTCCAGGAGGTCCACCTGGACCTGCTTGCTGAACTGCTTCACCAAGGACTCACCTGCTTGGGAAGAGACAGCAGGTGTTACAGAATGTCTGAATTTCCCACATATGCCCTCAGCCTCAATGGCACATACCCTAACCTTTTGGGGCAGGGAGGTCAGATCCACAGTGGGAGAGAAGCTTCTTTCAACTGGTGGGAGAAGAGACCACCAGCTCCAGGAAGCAGAATTTCTTTCCACAGGAGGAGCCTGCATTTGCCATTGATATACTCCCCTTCAGATAACCTAGGTGTTAGTTGGGACCAGATATCCTTAAGTCAGGGATTGTATACTATCATCTCTAGCAGCCCCATTGAAGCTGGCAAGTGCTTTATCCACAGGGGTTCAATAAATGTGGAATGGAGCTGAACTAATTTAGAGTCCCAAGACACCTAGACCTGTACTGTCCAATAAGAGAGTTAGTAGCCACATATGGCCACTTTATACTAAATTAACTAAAATTAAATAAAACCAAATGTTCAAGTTGCACTAGCCACACTTCATGTGCTCAATAACCACGTTATGTCGGTATAGAACACACAGAAGTTATAAGACATACAGGCTACTTACGTTACTAGTAAGTCACAGTTACTTACTAAGTATAACTCTGTATTTCTCCAGCTCATTAGCCTGAGCAAAGACAGTGGCTTCTGATAGCAGCAGCTTCTCCTGGAGATCTTGATAGCGTTGTTTGCATTGTGACAGCTGGGAGCGCAGGTGCTGGGTGGACCCTAGTAGGCTAAACGCTGACTGAGGCCCAGGGTCACGAGGCTGGGACTGGTTATCCAACTGTGAAAGGGTCCAATACAGGGATCAGGACAGTCTGAGGTCACCCCCATGCAGTGATGACCACCGCCCCTTCTGAACCCTTTGGACTTTACTCAAGTCTGTCACAGCACTTCTCATGCCATTTGGCAGTGACTTGCTTTCCAGATGGAGCTCCTGGAGCACTGCGATAACGTTTTCCTCATATCTATATCTATAGCACATAGCACAGCACCCATCAAGTCTCCAGAGGAGCTCTCAGGAAATATTTTCTCAGTGATCCAAAAGAGAAGGGGTGTAACCCTCCACTCATCTCCCCTCGCATTCTGTCCCATTGATTCTCTCAGAATCCCTGTATTCTCCATTTTACTGAATCTTTGGCATGCTTACTTCCCTAAAGAGGATCCCAATAACCCATCTGAGGCCCAGGAACAGACACCTGTGAGGGGCTGTGACAAAAAAATGGCAGTGATAAGGAAGGGATGTCATTACATACTACTTGTCTGGGCTGTCTCCTAACTGATGCATCCCTGTGTTACAGCAGTTACCACATCCTGTTAAAATTACCTGTTTGTGTGCCATCTTTCCTTACCACATTAAGTATCTCAAGGGCAGCCATTGGTTATATTGCCCCATGCCAATGCCTAGTGTGTTATCTGAAAAATTAAGTATTCAAGAAATATTTATATTGTAAAAACCTTTCTAAAGGCTGAATGTAGGCAGAATATTATTACTATTGCCTGTGGTACGCAGAGACCCTTCTCTTGGTACCTCCTGATTCACATGGGAGAATGTTTTAAGGTAAACACTGTCATCTCGAGCCCTTCTCCAATTGTTTTTCGTTCCATCTAAGCCCACACTTACTTGGTGGGCATCCACTGTGAAGGTAGCCCCAAGGTCAAGGCTCTTGGGTCTGGGGCAAGTCCTCACATTCACATTCCCCTCCTCTTGGTGTTGGTGCTTCCCAGGAGAACCAACCAGTTCTGTGTTTATTCTGTCGATGGTGCTGGTCAGATGCACAAGGAGCTCTGGAGTAAGTTTACTATTCCCTTCCTTGCTACTCAGCACAAGTTGTTCTTTGAGGAGGTTGATGATATTGTGGGCATTCTTCAGCTTTCCTTGGAGCTTTCTGAACTCAGCCCGAAGGCTACTCTCACTCAGACCCTCCTTGGTTATCACAGTCTCAACCATCACCTCGCCCTTCTCCTTGTCTTCCTTGACCTCCCATCCATCAGACATTGCTTCTTCCTTCTGCTCTTTCAGCTCTGCATTCTCAAGGCAAAGGCTCAGCATGGTGTGAGGCTTTGGCAAAGGCTGCAGGAAACACACATAATTGAAGGCTAGGTCTGGACCTGACAGCAGTTCCTATTAGTACCTCTTACCCACATCTCAGCCCACAATAAACTCAGACATACCCCAGAGCATGAAGCAACCTGAGACCTATAACAGCTCCCTAATTTTATATACAAGAAAGTCAAGGCTCAGGAAGAGTAAGAGACTTGCCCAAACTTCCACAGCTTCTTGTTGGCAGCACCATCACTAGAAACCTTGGACTCAAGGCATGCAGGCTAGTTTTCTTTACTTGTGCCATGCAGCCTCATATGTTCTAATTTTTAGTAGCCTCTGGAATAAAAAAGAGTACTTACCACTGTTAAAAAAAATAAGACCTTTTCTGTAACAAATTTATTGTTATAAATTCTGCAGTTCTATTATTTATCATCAGTCAGTTTCAAACCATTGGGACTTAGGAATACAGAATAAATAAATAACACTAATCAGAACTATTATTACAATGAAAATGTACTTAGATAATTGTTTGCTTTATATCTGGCTCACATGATAGAGATAACCTTCTTGAGAGCAGGACTGTGTCTGTCCTATTCATTCCATATCCCAAGTGCCTACAAAAGTGCCTGCCACATAAATCATTTGTATTTGTTGAAGAAATAAAGTGGACCAAACAGCTAATTTTCACCAAGACATTTCAGATAAATTCTTTCCACAACAACAGACTCATACCAGGATTGAGTGGAAGGAAACATGGCTGTAACAAGTTTATTCACTTAACTTCTTTGAGCTTCAGTTTCCTTTTACATAAAATAAGGATGATAACACTTATGTAGTGGAGTTAGCAGATGCTTAAATGAAATTGCATATACTGTATGGCTGGCTCAGGGTCTAACAGGGAAGTCATTCAATCCCTGCTGTACTAGCTGCAGACCTGAGAAATACCAACAGCAGAATCCCATAAGGTGCTTGTTAAAAAAGCTGTAGAGCTAAGGCCTATGAATCCACATTTTAAGTTCCATAGGTGATTTTTTTTTTTTTTTGGTAGTTTTAGTAGAGACGGGTTTCACCCATCTACTGAGTAAGGATGGTCTCAATCTTCTGACCTTGTGATCTGCTCGCCTCATCCTCCCAAAGTGCTGGGATTACAGGCATGAGCCACTGCGCCTGGCTGGGAGTCCAGTTTTTGGTCTGCTTATGTTAATGGACACAAGATCTGATAGATGAAAAGTGTGATAATAAAGTGGCAGTAAGCTTGTGGAGTATCCAATAAACTGAAACACTATTTTTTGAATTGAACTGAAATTTTTGTGTTGTGAAAACGAGAGAGTTTATCCAAAGAAAGATCTGGCTTGGCAAATAGGAAGGATGGTGGTCCTCACCGGTTAGATGAGGTCATGACCATGGGATCTCCATGATAAGATCAGTGTCATTATAGAAAATGGAATAAAGACCAAAGTGCTCTCTCTCTCTCTCTCTCCACCATGCAAGGACAGAAGGAGAAGGTAGTAGTCTGCAAGCTTAAGTGTGCTAGGCAGGAGTAGAAACAGGTTTTAGTGATCGTTGAAACACCCAGGACAGTGCACTACTCTTTGGGAGATGCTGTGCTTGGGTCTGATCGTTGGGTTTTGAGATAGAGGGTGGTACATGATGCTGACAGGGAACTCACTGGTGTGTTGAGTTTTAGCATCTGTGACTCTGAGATGCATATGAGGTCTTTATAAATTTAGAAAGTGAGAGTAGAAAGTACAGGTTTGTATTTTAGAAGGAGATTTGGGAATACATGTAGCTCTGGTTGATACAGATAATATGTTAAGGTTTGTTGGCCAGAGCTGATGTGTGTCTTGGGTGTTGGGCAAAGAACAGAGAACAGCCAAAGCTCTTTGAGGTCAAGGTGAAGGGTGATTTCCTTGTTGGACTCAAGTTTATGACTCAGCCTGGACCTAGCTTGGCTTCTCAGCTAGAGAAGAAGCATGATTCCATGTCACACACAGCTTCTGTCTTTGAAAAAGTCATAATGACTCCCAGATCCAACATGTGGGGCAAACCCTGGATTTTTCTCTTCAGTTTAATCTCTCCAGGGAAAATTGAGGAAAGAAATCTCTCTACTATTTGAACTTCATCAAAAGACTAATATGTTAATATTTTGACCGTCAATATTTCCTTAATCTAGTCTACTTCTTAAATAGCTAATACATCAAAGCATGTTAACTTAGGAAATTGGAATCTCCCTAACAATATTGACTGCAAGCATTATTAATCTTTTTATATCACATTTCCTTCAAGTGCTTTATACATCTTCAAGCAGACAAATAATAGTATTATAATGATTATACGACCGATCATTACTCTTTTGCCAAAAAAAAAAAGCAGCAACAAAAGACTAACTCAGTATACCAACCTTTGTTTCTTCATTATCTCTACCTTGATTCTGTCCTTTCATTTCCTCTTTCTTCTAATTCTACTTCTGCTTCTTTTTTCCTCCCTGGATTTGAACTTTACTTACCTAAGCTATCAGTTAGGTTACCTTCTCAGACACTAAGGCAGCAGTTTGAGGTTGAGAATTGAAGATTTAGGATTAGAGAAAAGAAACATGAATGAATTTCTGATGTTTTATTATGGGGTTTGTAATGCAGGTAGAAAGACCTTTTTCAGAGTTAAGAGTTTGATCCGACAAATGAGCTATTTTGATATTTATAACTTTGTCTAGTAAAAGTTTCCTATAAAAACATTTGGTTTGGATGTCTTTGTTAGCTTTTAGTCAACACTTGAAAAAGCCACTTGCAAGTTTCTAAGTCTTTCTGGATACTCTTTTCAGTTATCCTCCGGGCAGTTGGTAGGGAGAGGCATTGGTAGTTCAGTGGTAGACTTCCTGCCTCCCATGTGGGAGACCTGGGTTCATAATCCTGGACGATGCAATAGGTGTTTTTAACTTCACTGTGACTTTTTACCCATCTTCCCAGAAAAATTATACTGCATAACCTAATAGTGCATTTAGGGGCTTGGCCACCACAAGGTAAAATGACGACAACACTCACCAAAGTAGTGGCAAAGACATTCAGGAGACTAACCCAGGACCCATGCAGCTGAGCTGTTGGACTAAACAAACCACTTAGCAAAGTGGCAAGCACGGAGTGTTTCTTGTGAGTCACTGCAGTTTTCATATTGGTACCTGTTACTTTCATCTATTCTCTGGGCAGATCCCTGCAAACCCAAAGAACCATCAGGTTTCTGATTCGCGTGCTGGACCTTGGCCTTACCGCTGAGCCACTATGGAGAGGATCGAGAAATGAAACTCCAGGAAGGAGAGAAGCTGCGGGCGGGCAGTCACCTCAGAGGTCCAAGAGGCCTCAGTGGCCCAAAGAAAGGTGTGTGGGGAGCAGCGGAGACTGGTCCTTGCACAGAGGTAGCCAGTGGACCCTCGGGGCTCTACCCCAGACACCGTGAACTGAATTTGCTAACATCGTCAGCCACCTTGGCCTCCACGTGTTTTGTGGGCCCACTGATGTTCTGCGAGGGATTCCGTGTGTCTGGCAATATGTGTCAACACGTGTTTGCCTGAAATTTGGCCGGGCACAGTGGCTCACGCCTGTAATCCCAGCAGTTTGTAAGGCCTAGGCGGAAGGATCACTTGAGTTCAAGAGTTCAAGACCAGCCTGGCTAATATGGTGAAATCCCGTCTCTACAAAAAATACAAAAATTAGCTGCATGTGTTGGCATGCACCTGCTATTCCAGCTACTTGGAAGGCTGAGGCAGGAGAATCGCTTGAACCGGGGAGGCAGAGGTTGCAGTGAGCCAAGATCGCGCTACTGCACTCCAGCCTGAGTGACAGAGCGAGACTCCGTCAAAACAAACAAACAAACCAAAAAAACACGGAGCGGAAGAAGGCAGAGGTGCTGATGGGACAACCAGAGCTCCCAGGAGGCTTGCTGTAGAGGCAGTGGCCAGATCCTGAGAAATGAGATTTTTTTTAAATTATGTAGCAGAATGGGGAGAGAGAAACGGAGAAGCACATGAAAGAGAGAAAAGCACGATAATTTGCAGACATCAAAGAATAAAGCATAGGAAATAGTATGAGTGTTTTTACATTTAAAAAATATAAGAAGTACAATGGTTGTCAGCAGGCCTTGTGGTCGTGTAGTGGTTAATACTTGTAGTTGTGGTTCCCACAACCTGGGTTCTAATCTGAGTCACAGCAGTGTTTTCTATCCTGTGATTGTGGCTAATAGACCTGTCCTTTCCTTCGCCTTTAATCCTAGCAGCCTCCAGAGAGCAGAGTAAACTGCTGGCCTGGAAGGGCGCCAGCTTCTGAAGTTTAGCCCACAGTGCATAAACTAGGGGGTGGCCTGGCCAAAAGGAAAGCTTGGACATGCCCTTTGTCTCACAATTGAGCAGAAAAAATTCTCATAGGTGAAGATGCCGCCTCTCAAGGGTCTTTTGTCTGTAGCTTTCACTGATGAAATAATGCGATTATAGTCTTTTCTGGTAGAGAAAACGGCTGTATCAGTGGAATTTTTTTAAAACACAAAATGAGAATGGGCATTTAATGAGTTTACAATAAAATCTAAACTATTTGTCATGGTCTACACCAGCTTGCCTCCATTCCCCATCAGCTGATTTTTATGAGAACAGTAAATTATTTCTATTATTATGATTTTTGAGATGTAGTCTTGTTCTATCACCCAGGTTTGAGTGCCATGGCTCAATCTCGGCTCTCTGCAACCTCCGTCTCCCAGGTTCAAGCAATGAGAACAGTAAATAAACTACAGTTCACATAAAGTGCACAAATCTTTAGTGCAATTCGTTTAATTTTGATAAATGTAATCACCACCCAGCTCAAGTTATAGAAAATTGCCATCATTTGAGAAAGTCCTGTTAGAGCCCCTTTTCAGGCAATTCCCACCCTGCGTCCTCTTAATCACTATTCTGATGTCTATTCCCATAGGTTACAATCGCCTGTTCTTAAAGTTCAAATGAGTGAATGTACATACCTTTTGTAGAAAGGTCTTGTGAGATGACTCCAGGAGCAAAGAGCAACCCTCACAAGGCCCAAGTCCTCCCAGAGCACAGGGAAATTCTATCCTCAGACCGAAGAAGGGAGAGAAAGCACATTTTTATGTCTCCCTGGTGGTCTAGTGGCTAGGATTCGGCGCTTTCACCGCCGCGGCCCGGGTTCGATTCCCGGTCAGGGAACTGTTTTGCACTGGCCGCCCTCCCGCAGGAATCTCTTTACTAGGCTGTCAGCCGGCCTGCTCCAAGGGCCAGATGCAGAATAGTCTCCGCAGCGAGGGGCAATCCCGGGCGAAGGGGGGCAGGTCCTGGTGTACCTCCTCTCACGTTTATCTCCTTGTCTGTCATCCGCAGAAGCGGCTTTAGGAGAGCGACTGAGCGTCTCGCTCGGGTGTACAACAGCCGTGCAGAGGTGCCAGCCCCCGTGGAGCTGCACCCAATAAGCCCATCCTCTTTGCCGTCGCCGTCCCGGAGGCGCCTATAGGGCTGAGCTGCAAATAACTAAGAGAGAGGCCAAACCAAGTCATGGCGTTTGTGCGTTCCCTGGACATGGGCACCGGCCAGTCAGCGCAGCCTCCTCACCTCCCTTAGCAGCTAAAGTGCTCGTTAGGCCGTCGGAAGAGGTGACTGGAGGTGATGCCCGCGAAGTTGGGAGTTGGGTGAGCGGCAGGTGAGGTCCTCGAGGGCGGTCCCGTTTGCTGTTTGAGCGGCAGAGGGAGGCCGCGTTCGCTGAGCCAACGAAGACAGCAGGTGGAGTAGGCACAAATGGAAAACTGTTGCCGGTGCCCTAAGCGGAATGCAGGTGTAAAAATCAGCACTAGGACGTCGAAGCGATGGTACCATAGTCAAATCCCACAGTGTCTACACTCTACCAAGCACTTACGCACACTCCCCATTTTCCATTCAGTACCCTAAGAGGGGTTCAGAAGAACCCCGCGTCCACCTTAAGCTCAGGGGAGAGCGGGAGCCAGGGAGGTGAAGTGCACAGACTGGGGCAGAGGCGTCGGGCAGAACCGCGGGGATGAGAGGGCGCGGTGGTTGCGGGGCGGGAGCCGCTGCTGAAAGGCGGCCTGGGTTGTGGTGTGGGGTGACTGTCGGTGGAATCTTTGGCGGAGAGTGGTTTGGAAGAATGGCGAGGGGCGGCAGTGGGGAGGGTGACCCTGAGCGTTCGGCCAGGGCGAGGAGGCTGTGCTGTCCCTGCAGGGCATGCGCTCAATCCCACTTACCTGGCAGGGTAGAGACGGCGGTCACGAAGGGGGTTCTGCCAGAATGAAGGTTCTTCATCGCACTCTGGAGTTGTTGATCCCTGTGATTTCCTCAATGTGGGAAACTGTTTGTACTAGAAGAGGGCTGCGCTCTTTACTTAACATAATGGAGTTCAAGACTGACATCGCCTCACGCCCACCCAAAAACATTTACATGGCTTCCTCACGCCCACCCGAAAACATTTACGTGGCTTCCTTGTCACTTTTTTTTCTGTCCTAAAGTCGCCTTATCCTCACACCCCCTCATTTTTTTCTTCCGTACTCAAGAGTGTCTCTCTCTCTCATTAAAAGCTCCACCAAATATTTGAAGTATCTCAACCAGAAAGACTCCAATAAATACATTATTTCATTCGTGGAAGCTACAGACCAGCTAGGTTGAGAGTTGCTTGATATTTTCTGCTAAACGGTGAGACATAGAGAACTTGGAAGATTTCTCTTTGGGCCGTTGTTTGTGTACTATTATTGGGTTTCCTTCTTTTCCCCAGACAGTATGGCGCTGTGGGGCCAGCGGTAAACCCTGCTTTCTGGCTTTCTGGCTGCAGATAAAGGCCGCAGCTGGTGCAGGAATTAAAGCAAACCAAAAGACACGTGGGTTCGCCCCAGTGGGTCCAAGATAGAGTCTGACTGTACCAGGATTCGGATTAGAACAGAGGTTGCTGCAGGCACAAGGCAGGGTACTAACCACTATAGAATCCCAATGCGCCCCACACCTCCTGCCCGTCGTTTTCCTTCCCCACCCCTCTTTTATTTATTTGTGTATTTTTTTGAGAGACAGAATTTTGCTTTGTCGCCCAGGCTGGAGGGCACTGGCGCGATCTCGGCTCACTGCTACCTCCGCCTCTCAGGTTCAAGCGATTCTCCCGCCTCAGCCTCCCGAGTAGCTGGGACTACAAGCGTGCGCACCACTCCCAGCTAACTTTTGTATTTTTAGTAGAGACGGACTTTCACCATGTTGGCCCGGCTGGTCTCAAACTCCTGACTTCAAGTGAGTGATCCGCCCACCTCGGCCTCCCAAAGTGTTGGGATTACAGGCTTGAGCCACCGCGCCCTGTCCCCCGATTTTTTTTTTTTTAATGTAAAAACATTTATGCGATTTTTACTTCTTTATTCCTGGGCAGCTACAGGTTCTTGTGATTTTCTCTCACGTCTTCTCCTCTCCATTCTGATACATCTCCCATCTTCTCTGCATCCAGCCCGCGCCCTCTGCACGGGCAGCCTGGGCTGTCGCATTGTCTCGTCCTGGTCTCCCCTGCTTCTCCCTCCTCCTTTTCACGTTTTCCTTTTTGACTCGCCTGCCTCTTTCCAGCTCCCGCCCCACGCACTCCGTCTACTGAAGCCGAGTTGAGTGAGGGGAGAAGCGGAGCAAAGGATTGCCTGAAGGCGGCGCAAAAACCCAGAAAGAGCTACCAGGAGAGCCGTCGGGTCGGTCAGCTTTCCTTGGGCCTTACTAGGCTCAGGTTGGGGTCGCAGATCCAGGCATTTCCAGAGGCCCTGGCTTCTGAAGCAGGAGAGGGTCAACGCAGGGTGAAGGCCATTCGACCGCCCTCTGGTTTCAGAGTCACGCAATGCACACGTTTCCAACGTGCAGCAACACGATTAGTCGACTCGGCCTCAGCCTCTCCGGTTTTCCGAAGCTTTGTAGTCAGCACACTTTTCCTGCAGAAAGCGAATGGCAACCCCTAGAGTTTAGTGATTGCTTAATTTATGTTGAGACGAAGACGACCAAGCGAGATTGTCTCTGTGGTGCAATCGGTTAGCGCATTCGACTGTTAACCGGGAAGTTGGTGGTTCGAGTTCACCCAGGGATGTGCTTTTAAATGTTGGTAGTTGTGGTTAGGCGCGGTGGCTTCCGTAGATTAATCCCAACACTTTCAGAAGCCTACGTAGGGGAAGCCTCACCTGAGGTCAGAAGTTCAAGACCAGTGAGAATCTCCTCTCATTTAAAAGATGAAAAAAGAAAAAAGTTGCAGGCCTATGACCGTATTTGAAAGTGAGAGACTGTTCCCTTGTGTCTTGTGCATCCCATGAGGACACAAAGCAGAAGGTCCCCCTCCAAGCCTCCTGGAAAAAAAGATCCCTCCAGAACAAACTAGGTTGTATGTATGGGAACCTGAAAGTATATGAAGAAAGAAACTTCAAAAATTCTGCCTTGCTTTCCACAAAAATTAACCCATCATAGTCTGCCTTCAAGTGGTGTCGTACCTCTTCACATTACTCCTCTCTGCATTTATGCTATTGTCATGCATTTTACTTTACACGTGTTATAAACCTTACAATCCATCTTTATTACTTTTGTTTAAAGAGTCTGATGTGTTTTCATTTGTTTGTTTTTGTTGTTTTTAAGACTAGTCTCGCTCTATCGGACAGGCTGGAGTGCAGTGGCACAATCTTGGCACACTGCAACCTCTGCTTCCTGGGTTCAAGCAATTCTTCCGACTCAGTCTCCTAAGTAGCAGAGATTACAGGCGTGAGCCACCACACCTGACTAATTTTTGTAATTTTAGTAGAGAGGGGGGTTCACCATATTGGCCAAGCTGGTCTCAAACTCCTGACCTCAAGTGATCCGCCTGCCTCCGCCTCCCGAAGTGCTGGGATTACAGGCATGAGCCACCATGCCTGGCTAAAAGTCAGATGTTAAAATTATGTTATTTGCCTACGTAGATGTCATTTCTAGTGGTGTTTCTTTTTTTTCTTTTCCATCCTGATTTTCATCCGATGTCAGTTTCATTCTGCCTGGAGGACTCATTTAACTTTTTGTTTTCTTTTATTTCTTTTTGTAGTGTAGGCTCATGGTAGTGAATTTTCAGCTTTTGTAGAATTTCACATTGACTTTTTCCCCTCAGTGCTTTTAAGATGTTGTTCCACTGCTTTCTCACTTGAATCCTAGCCACTAGGCCACCAGGGAAGTGCCAGCAAGCGTTTTTCATTCCTGTTGCCTTCCGAAGGTTTCTCCAAAAGGTGAACCTGCCCGCAGTGCTCACGAAGGCTGCCAAATGCACAAGTCAAAACTGATCTAGACGCTCTGAAGTCCGCTGTGCTCCCTGAGGAGTGCGGAGCCACTAGAATCGCAAGCAGCTTCAGACAGGAGCCAATGAGGCCATTAAAACCCTCAACAGAGGCATCTGTGAGTTCACTGTGGTGGCTGCAGACACCACGTTGCTAGAGAACATTCTGCACCTCCCACTGCTGTGTGAAGACGAGAATGTGCTGGGTCTGCCTGGAATGTTTGTGCACTCCAGGCAGGCCCTGGGGCGGGCCTGTGGGGTCTCCAGTCCTGTCATCACCTGTTCTGTCACCATCAAAGAAGGCTGATTCAGTCCATTCAGCACTCCATTGAAAGGCTCCTAGTCTAAACCTGTGGCGTCTAAACCTGTGGCGTCTAAACCTGTGGCCTCTGCTGCACAATCTCTGCTGACTCCTCCCCCTGAGGTTATTTTCAGCTGCTTTCTATTTTTATAAAATATTATAGTACTAAATCTGGTTTCTGGGGTTTTGTACAGTTTTTGTTCTGTTTTACAGGGTTGTTTTCCCACTTCTCCCTGCCCACCCTCTCTCTGCCATCCTTCTCCTCTTATCCTCTCCATTGAAAAATGAAGAAATGTTCAGAACAGAAGAAGTACAGTGGTGGCACCATCAAAGGCAAGAAGGGCCAGGAGACCCTGATGGGAGCAGGGATACGGACCTGGTTCTAGCTTCCAGTCACTAACTTTCGACTGTGTGCAGGGAACAGTGGAAGTAAACACCACCCACTATATACCCCTGTGCCTGGCATACAGAATCATTCATATGTGAAAATGATCGAGGGGTTTCCTTTGCTTCTAGGGGACTATGGATCATATTGGGAGGAAGCATGTCTTCTGTGAGGTTGTTTCATTTATGTCCAAGTGTCATTTACTAATGTCGCCCTGTTGTTTGCTTTTGTAAGATGTTGTATGTTCTTCCTCCACCTGACAATTGTGCCCCTGATGGCGGCCGGGCAGCAACATACCAAACAGATGTGATGCAAGATTTCAGAGGCGGGTGAGTGAGACATGGATCAGTGGACTCAGGTCTTGAAAGAGTCCGGAGTGGCAAGGGCAAAGAACATGAACTGGTGCTGGAATGAAGGATTCTGGGAAGATTGTGGAGACCTGGCTGGTAGCTACAGCAGAGATGATGGAATCCAAGGAAACATATTCTCTCTGGTGAATTGAGATTTCTTCAGTAGTCCCAGCTCTGATAGCCCTTACCCCTGTTTCCTGCCACAGTGTGGGTCATGTGTATTCTTTATCACATGAGGGGAGTGCTAATTCATGTGTCATTTATTTTGTGAGCATCCTAATAAATGTATTCATATCCCAGTTTAATGAAAAAAACCAATCTAGAGATGCCCCATTTCAAGGTGACAGCATGGCTGTGGAGAGATGGCCACAGGAGCCAGCACAGTGGACCAGGTTGCTGTGAGAAGGCAAAAGAGGAGGCACCCAAGCTGGGAAGGGGCTAAGCGCTCAGCCCCTGGGACCACCAACAGCAGGCCTGAGAGACATGCAGGAAACCAGACAGCCTGGATGAAATTTCTTTCAAGTATGGCCCGTGGTCCCTGACAGAACACCATAGGTTTCCCCTAAAACCTTTCGCATCTGCACTGTTTCCATCTTAGTTGGAACTCTTTGTTCTCATCCTTGCAATACACAGAGAAAAAAAAATCATAGACTTTGTTTTAAGATAGGGTCTTGCTCTGTCACCCAGGCTGGAGTACATAGCGTGATCATGGCTCACTGCTGCCTCAAACACCCGGGCTCAAGTAATTCTCCCAACTCAGCCTCTGGACTGGCTAGGACCACAGGGGCACCACCACAGAGACAGGGTTTTACCATTTTGCCCAGAATGGCCTCAAACTCCTGAGCTCAAGGGATCAGCCTGCCTAGGCTTCCCAAAGTGCTGGGACTACAGCATAAGCCACCTTGCCCAGCCAACCAGAGTTCTTTTTGATTCCGATATTTTGCTCAGACTCCACATCAAGGTAGGAATTCATGTTTTCAAGTAGAGATGTTACTCTACACAATCCTCTCCTTTCTGATCACTGAATTAGAGCAAATGACTGTCCTGAAGAAGGTACCCTTGGGAGAGTGGGTTGGCCTGTCTTTCCACCCTTTCTTGGCTCTGCCCTCACCTTCAAGCCTCTTTCTGGCCTCTGCTCAAGGTCCAGAGACATGCTAAGACCTCTCTGTGCGGCTCCTCTGGAAGAGTCAGGAACCCCACACTTCCTGTTCAGTCCGCAGAGAAGCTTCAAGCCGCACGCTTTTGGGTATGACAGGATCCCACAGGGCACAGATACTCAGTGGCCCACGAAGTGAGTTTGTGGGTCTCCAGATACCTGCAGCCCTTTCTGCTCCTGTAGGGTAAAGGGCAATTGCCCTTTTTTTTCTGTCCAGGAAGGACCCCAAAGTGTTCTGAGTCAGAAAGACGGTGAATCCTCTCTTCCGGGTCAGTGGAGAGGGAGAGAAAGAGATTTCAGAGGGAAGAAAGCAGAAAAAGATGCCACAAAATTGCCTAATCAAAAGTTCCCATGATGCCTGCCTCATCTGGAACTGGGCTCCCAGTCTCTAGTGAGGGAGACACAGTCCAGTCCAGTCTCAGTCTCCAGGCTGAGCCAAAGCAGAACAAAGCTGGACACTGCAGCCTGGCATCCAGCGAACATTCAGTCACTTTCCCCAGCGTGGGAGCATTCGAACTTCGGATGTGAAGGAAACATGGTAACCGCTGCAGTAAGAAAAGCAACTGCTGGAGAAAATGGCACTTTCTTCCCCAAATTTGTTTCTACACTCGTGTCTAAAGAACACCTTAGGAACAACATTAACATCTTTCAGCAAAAGGAAATTCTGCCTGCTGACCTTTTGCTGTGAAACAAACTTGAAAACTTCACAGACACTGCGTTTCTCTGAAAACTGCCCTTACCTCTTTGTTACAATTCACTTCAAGACCTGTTGAGCAGGAATATTAAAAAGGCAAATAAAATGTTTCAAGTGTTATGAAAGAATGCAATAAAACTGCCCTTAAAAAAAAAATCTCAGGATGGAGGTGGAGATCCTGTGATCATGAAATCTGAATAGGCTGCTCCTATGTCCTTCACTGGTGATGGCTCTGAAACCCTTGTGTTTTATAAAACTCGTGGCCTGCTCTTCCAACCAGTTCAATGCAGGCCAAGAAGCACAGTTTGGCCTGGGCTGGATGTTCTATATTTTCAAACAGTCAAATGCCTTGAGACACAGGCTTTGCTACAGTACCTGCTAAAACTTCAACGTGTGAATAAATATAGCTTAAATGGAGTCATATAGACTAAGCGAGAGTGGCAGTGAAGGATGCCTTTTGGAAGATTCAAGGTGTTGAGGCCAAAGGGCTGGAAAGGAAAGAACGTGTGGGTCAGGCCCCTCGGCCTGGGGGAAGGGCAGGCAGGGAGGGTCCTATGGTTCCTGGCAGGACCTGAAGCATAATCTCCTGAGCCAAGAGCCCTGATGGCCAGCACCAGGAAAAAGGCCCCCGAGGCGCAGTCAGCAGCCCTGCAGGGGCGGGTCCACACTCCTGTGTGGCACGGAACACTCAGGGCTCCAACACTCAAAACCCACCAGCTCCTGAAGCTTCTGGGAGCCAGAGATTGTCAGCTGGGAAATTTCCCAAACACGGGCACTCAGTTCCTGGAAACCCTGCATGAGATGCGGCATGCCGAAGCCAGATTGGGGGTCCCTAGGGTCTTGGCTTCGGGGCTAGGCATGGAACTATAAATGAAGGTTCAGCCTGTCTGCCTGAGGGATTGTGTTTCCTGGTGTCTTTTTCATTCAAATTTTGAAAAGCAGTTGAATTTTTTATATTGGAAACTCTAGTAGTTAAAAACAGCAAATGGTAACATTTTCAGGAATGTGTCTTGTGCCAGGAGCTGGGAGGGGTTTGTGTAGTGGAGTGATGACATGTTCGCCTCACATGTGAAAGGTCCCCGGTTTGAAATCGGGGGGCAACACCCTTGCTTTCCTGAAGGTTGGAAATACCTGAAGGTAGGTGATTCTAAAGAAATATGAAAGGAATGCCATTGCTAATCAACAAACCTGCTCAAAGCGAACCTCATTCCTTGTCCTGCTAGTCAGAGTGGTGAGGAGGGAAGGGCACATTTGCCACCGGGCAGTCATTTCAGCAAGGGAGGTTGAGGGCGACACAACAATGTGAAGTTTTAGATCAGGAAATCTCACAAAGTTCTCTTTATTCTCTTCCAATGCCGGAATTTCTCCATGGGCTGACAATGTGATTACATCTCTGAAAGCTCAGGAGTTATTTCCTGGGGGTCCTGCTTGGCTGCCCTCCATCTCGGAGCACAGATGTGGAACAGGTTGATTTGTCTGAGAAAACCAATCAGAAGCTGCATCTGGATCTCAAGCCAAGGATATGGAGTCAATATTCCATATTCACACCAAATAAGAACAGATAGATAGATAGATAGATAGATAGATAGATAGATGATAGATAGATAGATAGATAATGTTTTTTCTTTTGTTCTTGTTGTTTTTTGTTGTTGTTGGGTTGTTTTTTTTTTTTTTTTTTTTGAGATGGAATCTCGCTGTTGCCCAAGCTACAGTGCAGTGGCGTCATCTCGACTCACTGCATCCTCCACCTCCCCGGTTGAAGTGATTCTCCTGCCTCAGCCTCCCAAGTAGCTGGGATTACAGGTGTGCACAACACGCTCAGCTAATTTTTGTATTTTTACGAGAGACGGGGGTTTCACCATGTTGATCAGTCTGGTCTTGAACTCCATACCTCCGGTGATCCACCCACTTCAGCCTCACAAACACTGGGATTACAAACGTGAGCCACTGTGCCCCACAAAAGTAATATTTTTAGACTGGGCTCTGCAGCTCACACCTGTAATCACAGCATTTTGGGAGATGGAGGTGGGCAGATCGTCTGAGGTCAAGAGTTTGACACCACCCTGGACAACATGGTGAAACGCCATCTTTACTAAAACTACAAAAATTAGCCTGGCCTGGTGGCATGTGCCTGTAATCCCAGCTACTCCAGAGGCTGAGGCAGGAGAATCGCTTAAACCCAGGAGGGAGAGGTTGCAGTGAACAAACGTTCCAGGCAGACCCAGCACATTCTTGTCTTCACACAGCAGTGGGAGGTGCAGAATGTTCTCTAGCAGCGTGGTGTCTGCAGCCACCACAGTGAACTCACAGATGCCTCTGTTGAGGGTTTTGATGGCCTCATTGGCTCCTGTCTGAAGCTGCTTGCGGTTCCAGTGGCTCCGCATTCCTCAGGGAGCACAGCGGACTTCAGAGCCTCTAGATCAGTTTTGACTTGTGCATCTGCCAGGCTTCGTGAGCATTGCAGGCAGGTTCACCTTTTGGAGAAACTTTGGAAGGCAAGAGGAATGAAAAATGCTTGCTGGCACTTTCCTGGTGATCTAGGGGCTAGGATTCAGCTTAGCGCCACAGCCCAGGTTCGATTCCCAGTCAGGGAATATGTGTTTTGTAAGGTCTCCAAAAGCAGGCGGTCTTCCCCCTTCTTACTGGAACTTGCGATGTGCCCCAAGGCCCAGATGCAGAAGAGTTTCTGTAGTCTTGGGTTACAGAAAACCCTGGTGAAGAAGGGGAGTTAATGGCGACCCTCTGCCTGTTTCTCATGCTCCCAACCGAAAACCTTGTTACCTACTCATTTCTCCCTTGGGCACCCTAGCACTCCTGTTCTTTTCATATCTCCATTGCTCACACATCACTACTGACGTCAGAGGTCGACTAAGCAGCTTGCTGAAGGTTATACAGCCATACATTGATCCATATCTGGGTGGGGCTCCTGCCTTATTTGCTGAGCTGTCATTACTGACAGAATGAGTTCTGCGTCTGGCAATGGCTGCTTGCTGCTTTCAGAGTAACTCTCCCACAGATAACGACTATAAATTAGAAACATATATTTTTTATATATATATATATATATATATATATATATATATATATATGAAAGTGCTGGAAGACTGAACAAAAGCAGGCAGACATGTGGAAGAACGGCATGTAGTGAGTTTCCCATTTTGCAAACTTTCGGCAGAGAGCTGTTAACCGAAAAACCACACAATTTGTGAGGTTACAGAGGAGAATTTATTTCTTATAAAGAGTTACAGCGTGTAAGGTGGTCATCCTGACAGGCTGGGAAACGCAGGAAGCCCAGAAGCAGGCACTTTGAGGGAGGGAGGGGCAAGACAGGAATTTAAGTTGAATGGGTTGGCCTAATATACATATTCAACAAATTATATGAGGATTCATGAATATTTATGAAGGGGTTCCTAATGCATGCTTATTGAACATTCAGGTGACATACAACCTTGTTCACCTTGTTATGGATACTTAGCATTTTAATGCATTGCAGTTAGGCCCTATACACAAAGGTCTTTTCAGGACACAAAGGCACTCAAAGGCAGAGATACTGTAAAACTGACAGAACCAGTCCATGGTCGCTGGTCTTCTCATCAGAAGAAAGTTACTGAAATCAGTCTCTTGTCAGTCAAGGCTGTAGTTATGGCTTGTGGAACAGCGGGGTTCAGTATCTGGTGAGGGGTGAGCAGCAAGTGCTTCAACACTCCCTATTTTCAAGGCCAGTGCTTGTTTAGCTGCTAGAAAAAAAACCTTGTGGCAGTTAGAACATAGTTTATTCTTTGCATGTAGGGGGTGTGTGAGTTAACCCTTGCCTGGCATGGTGTCTTATTTATAATTTGGTGTCTTATTGCCATAAAGAGTCTGTTCTGTCAGCGTTATGATCTCTGTGATAACATTAATATCGGTCAGTTTTGTCTAAACTGCAAAAGGCTGGGAATATAATGAGGCTTGTCTGGCCTCCTGTTCCTTCTTGGCCTGGGACTCAGTTTTTAAGGTTTTCCTAGGGTCCCGTTGGCCAACAGGGGGTCCATTTGGTCAGTTGGGGGACTTAGGGTTTTATTTTTAGTTTATAGAACAAACTTTGCTCCACCTTACTTGGGTTAGCTAAATTACAATACAAAACCTAGGTTAAAGGAACAGAGGAGAAAGTTTAGACAACCACAGCAGTTGGAACATCAAGGGGTTAGGTGGAGTCTCAGAAAAGAAACAGCACAGCAGGGTGACTACAGCTAACAACAGTATATTGTACATTTCAAAGGAGCTGAGAAGAGAGAATTTGAAATGTTTCCAACACAGAGAAATGATAAAATGTTTGAGATGATGGATATCCTGAACATCCTGATTTGATCATTACACATTTTAGGCATGTATCAAAATATTGTATGTACTCCCATAAATACGTATAAATTATTTTGTATTAATTAGAATATAAAAAATAGTAATAATAAGCAAAGAGGGCAGGAGAGAACTTTTGGAGGTGGCCAGTCTTTTTTTTTTTTTTAGATGGAGTCCCCCTTTGTTGCCCAGCTTGGAGTGCAGTGGTGCAATCTCAGCTCACTGCAACCTCTGTCTCCCAGGTTCAAGTGATTCTCATGTCTCAGTCTCCAGAGTAGTTGAAATTACTGGTGCGTGCCACCATGCTGACCAATTTTTGTATTTTTGGTAGAGATGGTGTTTCACCATGTTGGGCAGGCTGGTATCAAACTCCTGACCTCAAGTGATCCACCAGCCTTGGCCTCCCAAAGTGCTGGGATTATAGGTGTGAGCGACCGCACCCAGCTGAATAGTTTTATTGTATACATTGTGGTGGTGATTTAATGGGTCTTTAATTATTTTTCAAACTCAGCAAGTTGTGCTTATTACATATGTACAGCTTTTAGTATATCAAGCATACATCAATAAATTGTTTCAAGAAAAAAGTAAAGGGCCAGGCATGGTGGCTCACGCCTGTAATCCCAGCACTCTGGCAGGCCGAAGTGGGCAGATCACAAGGTCATGAGATCAAAACCATCCTGACTAACACAGTGAAACCCAGTCTCTACTAAAAATACAAAAAATTTGCCAGGCGTGGTGGCAGGTGCATGCAGTCCCAGCTACCGGGAAGCTGAGGCAGGAGAATTGCTTGATCCGGGAGGCAGAGGTTGCAGTGAGCCAAGATCGTGCCACTGCACTCCAGCCTGGGTGAGAGAGCAAGACTCCTGTAGAAAGAAAGAAAGAAGGAAGAAAGGAAGGAAGGAAACATTTTTTCCAAAAATGTTTAGTTTGATCAGAATGCAGGATATTGAGCAAGATAACTAGCATATCCACTTCAAAAACTTAGCAACAAGAACAAAGAAATGGAGGGACAGTTCTAGGTAACTAAAGTGCAATTGAGGAACTTTACTTGGAACCTGGGGAAGCAACATTAGTACCACAAGTCAATTCTCTCTCTCTCTCTTAAGTAAATATATACACACATACATATATATATTACACATGTATATAATATATATAATACACACACACACACACACACACACACACACAGTTTATGCAAAGAAGAATTCCTGAATCAGAAAGCTCCAGAACCAGAATAGGTTCAGAGAGGCTCCAGTGCTACCATGTGGTGGAAGATTTACGGATAGAAAAGGGAAAGTGACTTACAGAAAACAGAAGTGAGGTACAAAAATAATCGGATTGGTTACAGCTCTGAGTTTGTCTTATTTGAACCCACTTTGAACAGTTGGCCATCTTTAATTGACTAAAACTCAGTCATTGGCACAAGAGTAGGTTACAGGTTGTTTATGCATCCAGTTAGGTTACAGTTCACTACATATGGAGAAACCTTTAAAATATGGATACAGGCATCTTCCTGCTAACGATATGTAACTTATTTATGTATATACATATCATTAAATTAAGACACTTATGCATATGTAATGTGCATGTGTGTTATGTAAATACAACATACACACATGCACACACTATGCATAAATATCTATATACATGCACACATATGTGTATAGATATGACATTTTCTAAACAATTAGAAAATTTTTATCTGGACTATATATTAGAATACTATTGAATTAATGTTAATATCCTTAGGTTTGATAATTGAATTGTATTATAATTATATAGGATAACATCCTTAATCTCATGAAATAGATGCTGAACTATTTAGGGATGAAGTGGAGTTTTTTTGGTCTGCATTTACTATGAAATATGAATGTGTGTGTAGGTGTGTGTAGACAGAGCAAAAAGGTAAAGGAATGTTAATTGTTGAACTTGGGTGAACAGTGCACAGGTGTTCTTATTTTTTTCCAATTTTTCTGTAGGTTTGAAATCTTTCAAGGTAAATAATTGTGGAGGAAAATGTAAAACATGGGAGACTGTGAAGAGCTCGCTGAGTTCTAGGCTAAACTTTGGCTCTCTGTGAGTCTTTGCGTTGCAGGAGGGAGTGGCAGATCTCAGTACCTCTCGCTGCTAGAAGAAAGTGTAGGTTACCAGTCTGGTGTACAAACCTATCTAAAGGATCCCCTCCTGTTACCCAGGATATGGGTGAAATGTCTTCTTAGTCTTTCTTATATGAATCAGCCTTCTAGCCTGGAAGTCTAGTAGTTAAGATTGAGGCTAATTTGTACGTTTCAAAGCTTCTGAAGAAGATGTCCCACTTTTACAATGGATTGCAAAAGACAAGTCAATGTGTATGAAGAGTTTATTTTCAGAAAAGGAAATCCAAAGGAGAGTAAGTTATATGAAACCTAACAGTCCCATTGGGGTATATTGTTTTTACCTGTTGGTCATTCAGAAATCTCAAGGGTGGGAATTTGGCATGTACAGGAAGATTTTTCCAGATCATGAGTAAACAGCAAACTTTCAAGATCATTCTTTGGCAGAGATTCTACTGAGGTAGGAAAGTGGCAGGATTATTTTCCGGTTGTGGCCCTGTTGATCAGAGCAGGATCTCGTCCAAATAGGATGCAGTGAAGAACCTGACCAAAACCAGCAGATGGAGACAAAAGCTACCTCCAGTTGCCCTCACTGCTCATTAGCATAAAGACAATCCCACCAGTGCCATGACAGTTTATAAATGCCATGTCAACATGCCATGGCAATGGCCAGGAAGTTACCTTATATGGTTCTGGAAACTACTCATCCCTTTTCCAGAAAGTTCTGAATAACCCACGTCCTAATTAGCATCTAATTAAAAGTGGGTATAAATACAGCTAGCTAGCAACCCACATACTGCCCATGGGTTAGCCCTGCTCCACAAGAAGCAGTACCAGTTTAACAAAAGTTGCTTTCTTTCACCACTTGGTTGCCCTTGAATTCTCACCTGGGCAAAGCCAAGAATTCTCCTGGGCTAAGCCCCAATTTTGGGATTGTCCTGCCTTGCATCATCTGGTGACCACCAAGACAAGACAAGATGGGATGGGACATGACACGATACAGGACAGGACAGAGTCAAGAACTGTTTAAAGCAGGACACTTGGTTGTGAAAAGCCCCTCAGTGTGTTGACCCTGAGATGCCAGAGTCATATTGTTCGGTGGCCCCCAATTTGGCCTTTGGGGTTCACCATTGGCTACCCCCTGGAGCTTCAGCATTTGGTGTGGGGACCCTCATTGGCTGATACTTGGGTACTCTGGGTTTTTGGCATTTTGTTGTGGGTGAGAGTTCGACTGTCACTGTTGGCCTCCCCCTGGATGCTCTGGGGTTTTCGGCATTGACATTCCCTATAGGATTGTGGATTAGAGCCCCTCCCCTGGGGAAGTGTTGATGTCATCTTCTCTGCCCTTAAATTAAAAGATTACAATTTTCCATAACAGCCAGTTGTGAGCCCCTTCCTATGTGACGTTGCTCAAGCCCATATTGAACTCTTGGTCACAGGGACCAGGGGTTCCTGGACCCCTGACCCAAGTGACAACTACCCATAGTGGCAGACAAGCAGCAGCCACTCAAACATTTTGTCCAAATATTTTTCCTCAGTGTTTGTGACTGCTGGATAGATTCTCTGGCAGCTCAGCAGACAACATTGTTCATGCCTTCCCTTCCTCCCTTTCATGATCGCCTTGTTTCTTTTAATCCCTCTTTCTCCAACCTAAAACGTTTTCTTCACTCTCTGTGGAATTCAGACCCGTCATTTTACTGCCCATTCCTATTTCATAATCTACTTTCATAATGCTTTGCTACCTGTACTTACATCTTCTCTGCAGGAGGTGGGAATTTGAAAGGAAAAGTAACTGAGGTTTTGCTAGATTTAGAAAAACTTCTGGGTGTAGTAGAGATCCTTGTTAGACATGAGGACAACAGCGAGCATCCCAAAGGACTCCCCACTAGCGTGTCTTTAAGGCAATTGGAGCAAATTCAAATCAGATGACTCAAAGAAAAAGAAGCAGATTTTCCTGGGAGAACAAGAAATTTGGCCTGAAACTGGTTCTTTACATTATAATACTATTTTACAATTGGACTTATTCAGTAAAAAGGATGGAAAGTGGGGAGAAGTTCCTTATGTACAGGCTTTTATGGCCCCTACCAGGATTCTGACTTAAGAGTCAACTGCAGGATGTGTCTGGCTCATGTTACTTTCATTCACCAAGAAACTGCAGGGATATCCTCGATGCTCCTTCCTAGCGGCTCCCCCTGGAAGGCCAGTTCTGAGAGGGATGCTGCCAGTTCTCCAGTGTGGGGTTCCACCCCAGTGTCCTCAGGAACCCCTCCCTTTTATTCAGCTAGCTCCAGCCTATATCCCCCACTGCCCAAGGAAGTAAGCCCGACCAGTACCACCAGGAGTGGAGCTCTATATCAGTGCCTGAATAGAATCTGTGTCCATTTCGGGAGGTAGCTAGCAGAGCTAGGGGAACAATCAGAATATATGTGCCATTTCCTATGTCCGAATTGGCTTTATTCAAGGAGAAATTTGGCTGGTTTTTGAAGGATCCAAGGAAGTTTATAGAGGAGTTTGTTAGGTTGATCGTGTCCTTTGATTTAACTTGGCACAACTTGCAAATATTATTTTCCACTTGTTGTACTATAGAGGAGAAGCGAGGATTCTAGGTACTGGCCTGTGAATATGCAGATAGAGCAGCTGCTCATATCCAGGGCCATGCCATTTATGTAGGGGGAGATGCAGGTCCACGTAGAGACCCTCAGTGGGATTACCAGAAGGGTTCCCAAGAACTTGAATATAGAAATCACACGCTAACTTGTTTAATAGAAAGTATGAAAGGTGTATGATTGAGCCAGTTAATTATGACAAGGATAGAGAAGTAACTCAGTGGATGGATGAAAATCCCATTCTGTTTTAGGGCTGCTTGGTTGAGGCACTCAGGAAATATACTAATGTAGATCCAGACACCTCAGAAGGGCCGGCTGTTCTGGGCATGCATTTTAGTACTCAATCTACCCTTGACATTAGGAGGAAGTTACAAAAGGCAGGAATGGGACCCCAAACTCCATGAGCCAACTCTTAAACATGGCCTTTGGAGTTTACAACAATAGAGACAGGGCAAAGGAAGAGGAGAAAACCAAGAGAAATAGGCAAAAAGTGCAATTGTTAGCAGCTGCTTTCAGCCTCCTACTGCTTTTGAACTGCCCATCCTGAGAAAGTGTTGTAAGAGTGGCTTTGGGATGCCCAGACAAAAGCCAGCTTGCCAGCCCCTGGGCCAGAATCAGTGTACCTTCTGGAAGCAAGAGGGCCACTGGAGGAAAGACTGCCTCAGGCTCTAAAGGGAGTCTGAGTTCCCACGACCCCTAATGGGTAAGAAAACAGAGGACTGACAGGGTCCAGGGTTCCCTGCAGCTTCCACCAGACACCTTACCATCTCTACAGAAGACCGTCAGGTAACTCTTGACATGGCGGGTAAAAATATTGAGTTATTGGATATGGGAGCCACCTTCTCAGTTCTGATCTAGTCCTTGGGGCTGCTGTCTTCGCACTCCTGTACTGTAGTGAGGATCGATGTCTAGCTAAAAGCTAGGAGATTCACCCATTCCTTTAGTTCCACTGTGGGGAACCATATGTTTTCCCACAGATTTTTGCTTATTCTTGAGTGCCTTATTCCTTTACTAGGAAGAGACTTACTTTCCCAATAACAGGCTGCAGTTCAATTTGGAGCACCTGAAGAGAAGGCCACAGGCTGGGAAGGGACACTTCTCCTAGCTCTAAGTTCATGTCTCAACACAGATAAAGTAAAGACGTTCCTTGCACCACATATTACTCCGTAAGTAGACCCGTCTGCTTGTGACATGGGAGGTCCTGGAAGAACTGTAAGTGTACTCCCAGTCCAGGATATTTTGAAATCCAATGTTAATTATCTATGGGAAAAACAATATCCTTTTAGGTGTGGTGGCTCATGCCTGTAATCTCAGCACTTTGGGAGGCCAAGGTGGGCATATCACTTGAAGCCAGTTTGAGACCAGCCTGGCCAACAAGGCAAAACCCCACCTCTACTAAAAACACAAAAATTAGCTAGGTGTGGTGGCACATATCTGTAATCCCGACTACTCAGAAGGCTGTGGCAGGAGAATTGCTTGAACCGGGAAGGCAGAGGTTGCAGTGAGCCTTGCGTCACTGCACTCCAGCCTGGATGACAGAGCAAGTCTCTGTCTCAAAAAAAAAAAAAAAAAAAAAAAAAAAAAAAAAAATCCTTTTAGACCTTAGGCTCTGAGGGACATCCATTCCCTGATAATGAAGTATGGATTATTATAATCCTGTTATTCCCAATGTTACACCCCCATTTTCCCTGTTAATAAGCCAAATGGGGAATATAGATTTGTTCAGGATCTTAGGGCAGTTAATGAGGCAGTAGTTCCAGTCACCCAATAGTTCCTAATCCTTACCCAATAATAACTCAAGTCCCTGAAGATGCTCATTGGTTCATAGTATTCAATTTAAAAGATGTTTTCTTTTACATACCTTTACACCTAGACACCAAATTCATTACTGCATTTAAATGGACTAATCCAGACACTCATGCTATATCTCAGCTTACCTGGACTGTCCTGTCCCCAAGGTTTTAGGACAGTCCCCATCTGTTTGCAAAGAGGTAAGGGAACTGCAGTTAATGAATGGATCCCTCTTACCATATGTGTATGACCTATTAATTTCCAGCCCTACTCGGGGAGGACTCTGATAAAACTAAAATTCAAGTCTTTAATTTTGAAACAAAACAAGGGTATCAGGTGTCCCCCAAAGACCCAAATTTCTGTCCAAAGGGTCACATATTTGGGACACATGCTCACTCCTGGGACCAGGATCTTGGCCCAGGGATGAAAAGAGATCATCCTGGCACTCCAGGTCCCTCAAATTAAGAATCCTTTTTGAGAACAGCTGGATTCTGCTGGGTTTGGATTCCCAGGTTTGGGCTCATAGCAAAACCACTCTATGAACCTCCAAAAGGGAGTGGTCACAAGCCTTTGAAGTGGAGTGGAACCTGTCAACAGGCATTCTTAGCCTTAAAAGGAAAGCCAGGGACAGCCCCTGCTTCAGGACTCTCAAACTTAGAAAAACCTTTCACCCTCTATGTGGATGAATAACAAGTTACAGCTTTGGATGCCCTAACTCAAAGGCTCAGGAATTACCTTGGACCAGTGGCTTATTTCTCTAAACAGCTAGACCAGGTGGCAGCTGGGCAACCAGGAAGCTGGAGATCTGTGGCTACCATCACTCTAGTGGTAGAAGAAGCCAGTAAGTTTACCTTGGGACAACAATTAGATGCTATACCAACCCCCGCCTCACACCACCCCATGAAGTACAGTACAGAGGGTCCTAGAGGCCAAAGTACACCATGGCTACCAGGGGGCCAGTTACTTAAATATCAGGCCCTTCTGCTTGACACCCCTGATGTTACCCTTAAAGTATGCTGATTTTTAAACCCTGCTACTCTGTTGCTGGACCTCATGTCCTAAGAAACAGATCCTCAACTCATCGACACCTGTGTGGAAACCATGGAAGAGATCTACTCTAGAAGGCCCAACCTTGAAGACAAGCCCTTGTCTAACCCCAATGTTGAGAGGTTTAGAGATGGAAACAGCTTTATTCATGAAGAAGTAAGATAGGAAGATTAGCCAACAAGAAGTCATTGAGGCCAAGTGTTTACCTTCTCAGACTTCTGCTCAAAAAGCAGAATTAGCTGCTCTAATTAGGGCCTTCCAACTATGAAAAGACTTAAGGCTTGTCGCAGTGGCTCATGCCTGTAATCCCAGCACTTTGGCAGGCCGAGATGGGTGGATCACCTGAGGTTGGGAGTTCGAGAACAGCCTGGCCAACATGGCGAAACCCCATCTCTACTAAAAATACAAAAATTATCCAGGTGAGGTGGTGGGTGCCTGTGATCCCAGCTACATGGGAGGCTGGGGCATGAGAATCACTTGAACCTGAGAGGCAGAGTTTGCAGTGAGCCGAGATCATGCCACTGCACTCCAGCCTGGGCGACAGAGCAAGACTCCATTTCAAAAAAAGGGGGAGGAAACAAAAACCTCAAGAATCAAAGTGTTTACTGACTCTAAATATGGGTTCCTGGTGCTTCATGCTCTTGCAGCCATAGGGAAGGAAAGGGGACTATCAAGAGCCAAGGGATCCCCCATACAACTTTACTCAGATCTTGGAACTTTTAGATGCCGTCCAACTCCCAAAGAACAAGTATTCACAGCAGGGGACACCAGAAGGGAGACACTTTTATGATTAGAGGAAAGTCCCTGGTGGAAAGAGCAGCTAAGGCCACAGCTAAGGAAACCCTGGTATTTCAGGCTGCTGCGCTACTACCAGGTACTCCATCCATGTCGGTGGCACCATACTATACCCCTAAGGACATTAAAGGAACTGAGTAAAAGGCTTCCAGTGAGACCTCTCTGGATGGCTGCTAGAAAATAACAAACTCTATTCCTGAGGCTGACAAATGGGACATAATTAAACATTTTCATGATTCCTCACATTTGGGACTGGATTTTCCATTCAAATTAGTTTCCTAAATATTCTTGGGGAAGGGACTGTTCCAAACTATAAAAAGGGTTACCATTCAGGAATCCACCCCATACCCTGATTCCTGCTTAAACCTGTACAACACCAAGGAACATACCATGGTGAAGACTGGCAGACAGATTTAACCCAGATGCCACCTTACAGGGGACAACAATATTTGCTAGTATTTATAGACACTTTCACCAGGTGGATAGAAGCTTTCCCCACAAGGACAGGAAAAGTACTGGAAGTGTCTAAATCCTTACTTAAAGAAATCATCCCAAGATTTGGATTACCAAAAGGTTTGCAAGGTGATAACTGACCTCCCTTCCCAGCTAAGGTGACCCAGTGAGGTAATGCCTCAGCCTTAGGCATTACCTATCTTCACTCCTCATGGAGATCTCAATCTTCAGATAACATAGAAAGCCAATCATGACGTTAGCAAAACTCTTTCAGGGGACCTCAGAGGCCTGAGTTTTTCCCCTACTCATAGCCGTTTTGCATATGAGGATGGTTCCAAAGGGAACTTTAAAGCTTAGTCCACTTGAAATGACTTATGGAAGCCCCCGCTTTTTTTAACTTGATCAACACCACAGTTTATTTGTAAACATGTTGTATGTGTCAATAATCAAACTGACAACACTTTATAGATTTCATTGTATAATATTAACATCCTAACAGAAAACGATCCACTGTACTCATTTACAGTTTGGTATTTTAAAATCCTTGAATACAAATTGTATTGGAAACACTGAACACGAAAAAGAAACATGAATGGCAGAGACAACTGAAAACATCAAGTAAAATTAACCAATATTCCGCTTCCCCCCCAAAAATATAAAATCATCTGATTACATAATTTAAAAAAGTAGTAAGGGAAATCAGATGATCATACTTTGTAATGATATAAAGTTGCGTTTCTTCAAACCCATTTTAGACATGAAATTGTACCATATAAAATTCTATGTCTTTTTTGATATTTGTTCTTTTTTTCCTCTTGGTTTCTAAAAAATGTTTGCCAGTGTTTAAATTACACTAAGGAAGTGGGGAAAGAAAGGAAGGAATGTGGTAAAATGCCAAACGAAATTAACTATTTGGAAAATAATTGGATATAAATTTTTCATGAATCTTCTTTGGCAAATAACAAAAACTGCATTTTAAATTTACCTTTTTGTTGAAATGGATCAATACTTGTAAGATTTAAGAGATTACATGACTTGATGTATAAGTAAAATGAAGCCAAATTCACAAAGCAAAGCACAAACATCAGCTTTTCACATTTTGCTAAAACCTTTAAAAATGCACTCTCCCTCCTTAAGAGTACAAGAGGTCTTCCGCTTGCAATCACATGGTTACTCTCGCCTCATTCAACACAAGAAACCAGAGGGGACCCCATGCTTTTCAGTACTTTCCCTAAAATTCATGATCACTATTAGGTTCTGTTTCTTCATCCTCTATCTCTCAAAAGAAATATAGCAGCAAATCACTCCCATATTTTAAGCTTTAAATTCACCAACAACTGGGCTCACTGCCAACAACTACAAATGTTCAATTCTTTATTAGTGTACATGTCGTTACAGTTGGTTTAGATGGTTAATACAGGAATAAATAAAATAACTACAGTTCATTCAAACAAAGGAAATTAAAATGAGATTAAAGAGCCCTGATCAAAAAAAAATTACAACTTTCACTGAAAACTGTAAAAGTTACATACATACATACTTAATGGCACTAGGAATATACAATATCAATTACTAGAAAAATAAGTGAGTGACTCACAGTCATAAGAAATTATTTAATATTAGTATTTTTTCTTTTAGAGACAAACATAACATACACATGGTTTTTACCTTCTATAAGACAAAGTGGAAAACTAACTGTTACTGCATTTACCTGAAACACAGCACTGACTGTGCCACAGATAACATGGTCCAAAATATTCAGCTGTACAGATGTACAATACAGCCATGGTATTGGATGTATGGTTAAGTTTTAGGAAAGGCATATATTTCTAGAAGTATGTTAAATACACTAATATCTATAAATAACAAAAGTTATCAGCAAAAACGCTTAGGTTATAACATTCCCAAACTTTCTACCATTTTAAGTGTTTTAGATATATGTTGTCTGACCGGTTCATTTGGTTACAGTTTTAAGCTAGTAAACCATTACCCTATAAGAGGAGCTAAACTAACCTACAGCACTGCACAAACTTCCCAAGGAAGGTAACTTGAAAAGTCTAAAAAGTGATTCCAATTATTCTAATTAACACTTGAGATGCTAAAAGAATCAATGACTCAAGAAACACTTTGAAGTAATTCCATTTTTCTTTATCATTTTCTAAAAAAGTGTTCACATAAATTTAAGATCCAGATTGCTTAAGAGTAGGTCTTCAAAGTAAGTTTATCACTAAAGCATTCTGATCCAAAGACATAGTCTTAATGCTTCTAATATGTAATTCTAACCTAAAATCACAATCCTTGGTTTGAAAACTTTAAAGCTAAGAAACAAGAAAATGAATCAGGGTGAAAATGTGCAGCAGCTATAGCTATAAGAGTGGAAAAGAAATTCTATTTTTTCCGTAAAGACTCTATGAAAATATAAAGCCCAAAGTCAGTGACAACAGAAGTCCACATATAAATGGTGTTTAAAAATAGAAAGTTGTCTAAAGCTTCTCATGAGATGTCAGTGAATAGTCATAATCTGAGTTAAGACCTTATACATCAAGGTTAAGTTATACATACCTATGCTGATTTACGTACCTTCTACAATGTCCAACTGACATAGATAATTTAGACACCCATAGGAATTCATAATGTCCTATCATATCATCTCTCAATACTGGATGTTTATAGTTTTATAGTTTTACTAGTTTAAGTACCAAGAAGCCCTTTTAGAGGAAGAGTTCCATCTCTTCCCTTGATCCCCCAAAGTATAGGTAACAAAATATAAAATTAAACAAGATTTATGTTTGATGAACTAACGTATAAAATTATCATTGGAATTTTCATAGTGATTGCTTATAAACATAACAGTCATCATAGAGCCTATAAAGTACATACTTAGTTTTATAAAAGAAATGTGGATCGTCTCAAGGTAAAAAATACAGTGCTGGCTTCTAAAAAGACACTTTGTTGCAATAAGATGTGCAATAATGAGCAAAACTTCAGAAAACATGAATATGTTCCCCAAACTTTTAATATTAGTTAAGCAAGAATTGTTCTGCAGCAGTAGGATGCTTTTTAGTGGCTGACACTATAAAGCTAACGTTAAGAAAGAAAAAAGGCAGAAAGTGTGAGCAACAAATGGTGTAATCAAGTTATTGCAAATGGAGATTAGCAATAAGAAGTGAGGAAGGTGACTGTCCACTCCCTTCTGATAAGACACCATCTTTAAATATGAAGTTTTTTGCAGGAAGTGGAACACCCATGTCAGCATATGATGACTGTGAAAGCAAACTTGAAAATCTGGGCTCTGCGTGAATATCCAATGTTGAAGCACCTTCCTGGAAAGAGTGAACAAAGTTAAGGACTGCAGAGAGAGTTTTCTACTGGAATCTAAGAGGTTTTGAAGGCTCTGTTTTCTGCAAAGGCCATGTGTATCAATTTTCCTACAAATTTTCTGGTTTAATTCGGAACTGAACAGTAGAATTCCAAAGCACAGCTTAGGAGGAACCCAATCTGCTTCTGTTGTGGCACCAGAGGTTTGCTTTGTTGCTGAATCTATAGTTGCTTCCTCAGTGACCATTTCAAATGACTCTGTACTCCCATTTACATCTGAGCCAGAAGCCAAATCAGGTTCTCCTCTCTCATCAGAAGCATCACTGAGTTTTCCATTTGCAAGTTGGCTGGAAGCATTCAACATGGCGACATATCCATAGAGATGCTCTGTTCCTTAGTATCTGCAATGCTTTATGTACACCCATAATGACCTGAGTGAACTCTCCTTGTAGTTCTGTTTCATCAAATGGAAATGGAACAGGGACTGTTTCCCCTATCCCATGCAGACCATGTCCCTGAATTAAAACTGCAGAATGTGTTAAAGCATCATTCAACATCTTGAGCACATTTGAGGTAGGAACTACTTCAGGATCATGATCCCAAGATGTTATTGGCAATTGATCGTACCTCTGAAATATATCTGGCAGTTTTCGAAGTCTTGTACCTTTGGACAATAAAACGGATGGTGGTCCTTGTCCAGCGATATGATAAATATACAGTTTAAACCAGACAGAGGTGACTTCTGGGATAGCTGGTCCAATATGCTGAGGGGTGCAGCTGCTGACAGGCCAGGTTTCATTGGTGAGGGGAGCCATGGAAACAAGCAGTGTGTAATTTTTGTTTACAACTCTGCTTCAAGTTGCAGGGTCCAGATCAAGAAGGCTTTCACAGCGTAAGAGATCCAGAGGAAAACCATAATTGGATTGGTCTGGCTGTGCAGTTTGCGCAACTAGATTTTTGTTATGATGCAGAAACAGTATTGTGTTTCTCAGAGTAAGTGCATGATCAAAATATCTCTGTGCTTCTCCTTCACCAGTGCTCTGAACTGGTGAAAGATTTCCCATCATTAAGAAGGCGGTAAGAGTGGAGTCAAACAAGAATGCGATGCGCTTCGTGTGTCCCGTAGACAGACTCAGGCTGTTTACACTGGTTGTGTCAGCTGGATCTTCTTGACTATTTGTATCAGTGTCAGTTGCTGATGAAGCTTCTTGTAATAGGACTCCTACCTTCCCCTCCATCCCATGACAAGAGCATCTTCTGTAGATCTAAGGTACCCTTTAATCTGTTTATGGATGGAACATTTTTCCATGATGAATGAAGTTGATCCAAATTTATTACTTGGCCCTTCTTATGGGCAAAGCCCAATCGGCAATACACTGAAACAGCATTCTTAACCAGGCATAAGTCAATCTCAAGGACATTTGCAAGCTCTGCAGCATTTGTGTGCTCATCTATTGAAACAAGTATCTTATAGAGTAGAGTTTCAAAATGATCACCTTGCACTTGATTCATTACAAAACCTTCAAGAGGTGGAACTGCTGTATAACTGTCATCAGATATTGGTACCTCGAGATAAATACTTTGTTATACAAACTATGTACTACATTGTAATCTAGTGATCCAGAGAGTTGAGGGCCTGAATCGGTGATCTTATCAATAGCACATTTCTCAGGCAAAGTGCATATCTTGATGTCATCTTCTGTGATATATCCAGCCTGCACCACCCACCACACCTCTATGGTAATTTCCACTGGCTTTATTGGTAGAAGATCACGGGCTGTTTTCTTTCTGAAGAATTGTTTTGATGATCTACACTGATTCATATGATCAATATACAGGTTTCTTCCTATACCAAGAAACCTTAGACAGTCAGCAGCAGTAAAATTGGGCAATGAATCATAAGTTTTCTCACTGTTCATAACATCCTCCGTAATCCCAGTATAATATGAAAATGATGTTATCCTCAAGCCCTTCACCATAATATCCGATAGATGGTAAGGGTACAGCATGAGATGATCTCAGCTGTTCTTTAGCAGTTCCTCATAGTATCTGCGTTCATCTTTCTTGACATGTTTAACTAAGTTATTTCTGTATCGCAACTGATTGCAGTTACCGTACAGGACAACCTGCTTTTCATATTCTCTCCGTGAATTTCCAACGACGACTGGGATTTTCTTCCTCCTCTGCCACCCTGAACAGCAAGACCAATACTTCCTGTATTTCCTCCTCCTCAGCCTACTTGATGTGAAAACAAGGATGAAGACCTCCATGATGAGCCATCTCCACTTAATGACTGTCTCACGTTGGCCGGCAACTTGTTCCAGGAGTAGTTGTGCCAGATGTGGAACTCCACGTCTATGTTCATGATGCCGCGGCCAGGGCCAGCGGCGGGCGCCACGACCGCGACCCACACTAAACCTCCCGCCTGCCCGCCCATAGTCTGTCGGCAGAGTGCCGCGGGAGGCCCGGCACCTTACACTGCAGAAGGCAGGGGCTGCCCTATGGCCTGGGCTCCCGACAGTTCAGCGCCCGGCCCGGCCAACCGAGCTCAAGAGCAGCAGCAATGGGAGGCTGGATCGCTTGAGCAGCTTGGAAGACCCTTTTGAATGTTAGACCTTCTGTTTGATGAAGAGACACATAGATTATCAACTTAGGCCAGGTTCAAAAGGCTCTTCAACCGTATGGAAAGGAAACGCAACCTCCTCCCACAAGGAAAAGGATTAACTCCCCCATTCAACTAGGAGACTTAATCTTACTAAAAACTTAGAAAGAAGGATTCCCCAAGAATCAATTACAACCAAAATGGAAAGAGCCCCTATCAGGCATTATTAAGCACCCCTACTGCTGTTAAACTTCAAAGTTAATTTATTTTCATTTTTATTTTGTAGATGAAGGCTTGCTCTGTCGCCCAGGCTGGAGTACAATGGCTCGATCTCGGCTCACTGCAACCTCCACTTTCTGGGTTCAAGCAATGCTCCTGCCTCAGCCTCCTGAGTAGCTGGGATTACAGGCACGTGCCACCATGCTGGGCTAATGTGTTGGTTTTGTTTGTTTGTTTGTTTGTTGTATTTTTCGTAGAGATGAGGTTTCACCATGTTGGCCAGGCTGGTCTCGAACTCCTGACCTTGTGAAATGCCCGCCCCAGCCTCCCAAAGTGCTGGGATTACCGGCATGAGCCACCGTGCCCAGCCTCAGACATTCTTGAGTCCTCACAGATGAAAGATGAACGCAGACTCTATGAGGAACTGCTAAAGTACAGCCGAGATCATCTCATGCTGTACCCCATCATCTATCGGATATTACGGTGAAGGGCTTGAAGATAACACCATTTTCATATTATACTGGGATTATGGAGGACATTATGACCAGTGAGAAAAGTTATGATTCATTGCCCAGTTTTACTGCTGCTGACTGTCTAAGGCTTCTTGGCATAGGAAGAAACCAAGATTATTACTAATCTTTGGTCCTTGCTTGTTTAACCTCCTTGTAAAGTTTGTGTCTTCTAGATTACAATAATTCCATGTAAAGATGATGCTGGCACAAGGCTTTCAACCCATCCCCTCTTCTGACCCAGAAAATAAAGACATCCTGCCTTTGGGCCTTTTAGAACAGGTATCCAGAGAGTTTACTTCTCCACTGCTAGGCAGGGTTTATGCCCATAACATCAGCAGGAAGCAGTTACAGAAGATGAATCTCCACCCTTCTGCAAATCCCTTAAGATTAAGGAGGAGTATAGAATCTCTGATGGGGAAATGAGGTGGGAGACCAGTAGGACTTATTTTCCAGTCACAACCCCATTGAGCAGAGCAGGATCTGGTCAAAACAGGGCGCAGTGAAGAAGCCTCCTGGAACCAGCAGATGATGATGAAAGTGACCTCTAGTTGCCCTCACTGCTTATGAGCATAAAGACACTACCACTGGGACATGGCCAGTTTACAAATGTCATGGCAACACACCTTGGCAATGACCTGAAAGTTACTTTATATGGTTCTGGAAACTCCCTGCCCCTTTTCCAGAAAGTTCTGAATAATCTACCTCTTAATAGGCATGTAATTAAAAGTGGGTCTAAATACAACTAACTAGCAGCCCACAGGCACCAACTCTGGGCACACCGCCTGTGGATTAGTCCTGCTCTGCAAGAAGCAGCACCAGTTCAATAAAAGTTGCTTTCTCTCACCAGCAGCTTGCCCTTGAATTCTTTCCTTGGCAAAGCCAAGGAAACTACAGTCTGGGAGAAATTTCCCAGGCTACAAACCAGTTTTGGGGCTCGCCTGCCCTGCGTCACTGTCATTGTTTCCTTGGGTTTCCCAGGAATGTACATGTGTGACACTGCTGCCCTGCTTATAGATCTGTTTTCTTGCAAGGAAACAGGAATATCTTGCCTGCGGCTTCCAGAGTTGGAGATACATGTAGTTTCACTACTGAGTGCTAACATTTACTTTTGGAATCAAGTGATGCATTCAGACTGGTTGCTATCATTTTGTGGTATACATGTAGTGAACACATTCATGATTGAGTTTCCTGCTTTTAGCTGGAGCAAGAAAGTTTTATAATTGTGATTTGTACAAAAAAATCATAGGCAAGAGAATGTGTGTAAAATAAACTTTGTTGTCAGAGGTTTCTAAACACTCATCCTTCAAGGAAAACGGACACACGCTGAAGAGCTGATAAACAGTCTACAGCAGTGTTATTCTAACTTAATCTTGATTCCAAGTCCTTGCCATTTTCCTCCAGCTGCTGTTGACTCCAGTTATATATAGGTTGGGGAAAAGGGGATTATCTATGAATCTAGGCATCACTGTCTCTTGGGCAGTTATCGCATTTGCAGGCTGAAGGGATGAGATTTCTACAATCAAACTATCCATTTGGAGTACAAATCTGGAGTGGCTGTAAAATTTGGTTCTCAGAGATGGAGCTTTCAGATTTGGACTTTCAGTTGTTCTGTTGTTTCAGTTTCTCTCATCAACTGGGGAACTGTTTGCGACTAAGCTTTGTTAAAAGTAGAGAAGAACTTTTCATAGTTCCAAAATTGGTTGTTACCTGAGACAAACAAAAATGCACACACACACACAACGAAACAATAATCTTTGGTGAGGACTTGCTGATACCTAACTGAGGCTGGAGTGAGAGCTAAGTGGTGATACAGGCCAGGTGCAAACTGAGTGCAGCTAAGTGGATAATCTCTGGTAGTGATGATAATCTCTGGCCTAGAAGAAGATAGTAATAATAGATTGAAAAGGAAGTCTCCTGAGATGAACTAGCTGGTGTAGGACACAGGACCTCAGCCACTTTATGATTCTAAAAGCCTTGCTCAAAGCCACTGCAGATGAGTTAGCTAGGTCTCTGCCACCTCCTCAGCATCAATTGACTCTCCATAATACTCCAGTGGAGAGAAATAAAGCTCTTTCCCACCTCCAGGAAGGGATTTGCTTAGCCTCAAATGTGCACATTCAGAAATTGCTTGTCATAAGAAAGAGAGGACAGTTTGCAGAGAAATAACCCTCGTAAGTTCACATCCTATTCCTTTTAATTAAGAGAGTGGTGCCAAGGGAAGAGCCCTAGAACATCAAAGCCAACAGAGTGCTCAGATACCACCCAAGTACAGTTCCATCTTTGGCCATAAGGAGACAATGGTGTCAAGAGGCTCAGGCCATATGATCTGTAGGTGAAAAACCTGGGATGAGAATCGAGGCCTCAAACCTTTTCCACGACATCACAGAGTTCAGGAGCAGTTAGAGGGAAGGATTCAATCTGGAGAACACTAACAGCCTCTAGAGATTGTTGGGTCATGGTGGCTGGGACAGAAATAAGGATTCACAGAAAGATGTTTATAGTAAATGTTCTTTTACAGTAAATGTTCTTTTGGGATTTTGCTTGATAAAAAGGCTGAAAAAAAGTGAACAATTTTTTCTTTTTTTCTTTCTTTTTCTTTTTTCATTTCTTTTCTTTCTTTCTTTTGTTTTTTGTTTGTTTGTTTGTTTTTCTTTTTTTAGACAGTTTCGCTCTTGTTGCCCAGGCTGGAGTGCAATGGTGCAATCTTGGCTCACCACAACCTCCACCCCTGGGGTTCAAGCAATTCTCCTGCCTCAGCCTCCTGAGTAGCTGTGATTACAGGCATGCACCACCACATCCAGCCAATTTTTTTTTTTTTGGATTTTTATTAGAGATGGGGTTCCTCCGTGTTGGTCAGGCTGGTCTCAAATTCCCGACCTCAGGTGATCCTCTCAAAGTGCTGGGATTACAGGCACGAGCCACCACACCTGGCCAAAAGTAAAAATTTTCTAATTGCAGTTCATAACCACTTATGGGTTGTGAAATCAATATAGTGGACTGCGTACTACTACAGGCTTTATTTAAATACTAGATAGGGTATATTACACATAGCAAAAGATTTTTTTTTTTAAATGATTACAAAGAATTGGATATTTCTCACTGCACCTTGTGGTCAGAAAAGTTTGAGAAACTGCTCTACATAGGTAAATTATAGGTTCAATCTATCCATCTACCTCTTTTTCTCTCCTCTTTTTTCCATGCTATGCAAACAAGACCATGGAGAGAGGAAGGCAAATTCTATCAACGGGTAGTGTTAAGCTTTTTCTATGAGGTAGCTGCACATTTGGGACACCTTTTTGCTGGTGACTTGAGATTCTAGTAGATAGATGGTCCTTTTCATCTCTAGCCACATGTTAAAATTACTTGGGAGCTTTTTAAGACTACTAGTGGCTTCCATCCACCTGGAAGCATTTAAATCAGAATGTCTATGTGTAGAGTCCAGGCACTTGGGTTAGTTAAAAGCTCACCAGGCTTTATAATATGACAGAATGGTTTAAAGCTACTGAGTAGACCCACCTATTTCCCACCATTGTCTTTGTTTCTCTTTCACCATAGGCTTCTTTCCCACGAGAAAGTAAAAATTTCAGTCTCTCTTTTCACAGTCTCAAGTAAATCACTATCTTTCTCAATTGGACTGCCAAGGCTAAGATTTCTTTCCATTTATCTATCTGGATTTTTACAAAGTTGGCCTCTGGATTCCCTTTTCTCAAAGCTAATTCACCAGAAAGACACCGTTCAAGTCAAGGAACTGGGCTTTCATACACCTGCACCTGTCAATCATGGGTAAATACTTTGCAGGCGGGGTTGCTGGGTGCTGTGGGATTGACATAAACTCCCAGGTATTGCCAGCTCTGAGCCTCAAGCAAGTTTGTGACTAAGTGACCCCAGTAGTCTGAGGACAGTCCTAACTTAGAAGGGTCTTTGGAAGCAAAAGCAAACATAGGCATGAGAGGGTAAAAAAAAAAAAAAAAAATCTCATGTGATCTTGGCTTATACCTAATAGAACTTGTGCAAGAATGCATATTAAGGTGGGTATTGTACACAGCAGAGCTTAGTAAATACCAAGTGTGGAGTTTAAGGGATAGGCTGAAGAGATTTTGCAGGTTTGTAAACATGTTTGCAAGTTTGAACATACTTTTGTTTGCGTTTGTTTTTTCTCCTTAGTGGTAAAAGCTAGGCACAATAAGGTAGCTAGGATATTATGATTTGAATTAATAAATTTGTATTTTGTCAAGGACCAAAATGAATTATGATGATTTCAATTTTTTAGTACTTTATTTTCATCAGTTTGAAAATTAGGACTTTTGGTCCTTTTTTGGCTTATGGCACCTTTTTGGTTTTCACACTTTCTCAAAGACCAGTAACTTAGAATCTAAATTATGATTGCTTATTGTTTCAGTACTCTAGGGGAAAGTTGATTTAATCTTGACAAAATGTATTCAATTAAAATAATTGTTCTCTTAAATTTTTTTTCTTTCTTTCTTTCTTTTTTTTTTTTTTTTTTTTTTTTTGAGATGGAAGCTTGCTCTGTCACCCAGGCTAGAGTGCAGTGATGCAATCTTGGCTCACTGCAACCTCCGCCTCCCGGGTTCAAATGATTCTCCTGCCTCAGCCTCCTGAGTAGTCAGGACTACAGGTGCGTGCCACCACACCCAGCTAATTTTTGTATTGTAGTAGAGATGGGGTTTCACCATGTTGTTCCCTTAAATCTTTTCACCTTTTATGTTTGTCCTTCTCTTCTCCGATTTGCAATAATGGAGTGTGGCTTGCACCGAAATACTATATTTCTTAGAGCTACTTATTCCTGGAGCCTGGCAGTCTGGGGGCCTGGAGGGGGTGCATCTAGAAAGCAGCCCTCTCTAACTTAAGAGTAACTGTGAGAATTGTGGGTTATAAGGCTTTGAGCAGCTCTGGCCGCACCGTCCTCTTTTGTTTCTACAGTGGGGTGTGACAAGAGAAGGGACCCATCTGAGAGTGACTTCATATTGTGACCTTTTACCACTTACCTCTAGAAATTTGATTCAGGCAAGCCGGGGGAGTCGCCAGTATTCTTCTCTGAGAACTCTGTTTTCATTATACAGCTGGACAATGGAATCTATGATCTGCCTGTAGAGGTTGGAGGTGCATCTTGTTCCAGGAAATAATTACAATTTAGGCAAGTCATACACGTTTGCTTAAGAGAATTCTTTCTGCACATTTCATGTTCTTCCTCTCTATCTTAGCCTAGGGAGAAAACCGTGGGGACTCAAGGCTGGAACTTTAATGTGATGGGACAGAAGCTTAATCATGATTCTCAACCAATGCCAGCACGTCACATGTATTATCACGTCCAATGGCTGCAATATGAAGGAGGCTTTCCTGAAATAGTTGCTGCTTTGGTATGGGAAGGGACCTGGTTACTGTTCTTCTGGCCCAGCATGATGTTGTGAAATGATGGCCTTTGTGTGAGAGCAATCGAAGAGGAGGGGGTTGGAGAGAACCACCTTGGGGTGGTAGAATGAAGAGTAACCAAGACATAAGGGAAGCTGATGAGGATGGTAGCAGAGGAGACTCTCATTCTGCTACATGAGGTGCTCAGAAACCTGGGTTCTACTGAATGCCAATCACATAAGAAGCAGAGAGACAGCAGGCAGTGTACAGAAGCAGAGAGAAGACAGCAGACAGCCTGGGAATCACAAGAATGACTTTAGAGGTAGATACCTCTAAGATGGAGGCAATTCTTTAAGTCCATTTATTCACCTATAAATAGGAATGATAGTAACTGCCCTACCTCTCTCGCTGGGACATTTGTAATGAATAAGTGAAGTAAAGTATGTCAAAGTGCTTGAAATCTATAAAACTCTGCCCCAGTCACATGCCTTTAGAACAATACATATTGCCAGAAGCAGATCACTTGGGCCTCTCCTACCATTTTCTTCATCAAAGCTGCTGAGATGACGTTCCAGCTTTTCTCGCAGGCAGTTGTTGATGAAAAGGGTTTCCTTCAGGCTCTGGATCTCATCTTCTGCAGCCGTTCCACCAGGACATGGAATGAGATGGGAAATGAAGAATGCCGATCACTAAAGGGGTAGTCAGGGGCCTCTCATCAAGATCCCTGCCCTTCACCATGCTTTTGCCAACTTCATCTTCTCATCAGGGAACATAAGGCAACTTTCTTTAATAGCTTTTAAGGTTTCAAACAAAGTATGGCCAAGTGCTAAGCAGACTCCACAGGGATGCCTCCCACATGGAGATATGGGAAGTATAAGGCAGGTTGACAGGAGGTAGGAAAACACTGAAGGTCTCTGAGTAGGGCTTTTCTAGCACTAGGAAAGGTGTGACCACCTCCTTGAGATGACTTATAGGTACTAGGGAACATCTTCCTCTCTACAAAATATCTCTCCTGAATGTCTTTTGTTGTTGTTGTTGTTGTTGTTGTTGTTGTTGTTTGACAGAGTCTCTTTCTGTCACCCAGGCTGGAGTGCAGAGGCACCATCTTGGCTCACTGCAACCTCTGTCTCCCAGGTTCAAAGGTTTCTCATGCCTCAGCCTCCCAAGTGGCTGAGACTACAGGCGTGCACCACTATGCTTGGCTATTTTGCATTTTTAGTAGAGACGGGGTTTCAGCATGTCGGCCGGACTGGTCTCAAACTCCTGACCTCAAGTGATCCACCCACCTAGGCCTCCCAAAGTGCGGGGTTTATAGGTGTGAACCACCGTGCCCGACCCTGAACATCTTTAACAGATGGCAAAGACCTTCCTCTGCACCTTATTGTGAAATTGTAAAGAGAAATAAGGATGCCTTTGTCAGAGGATGGTATGAGTAATAAAAGCCACATACTTATACCCACCCCTGACAAAATGACAAGCCTAATGTGGTTTACATTACTATGAAAGCTCAATGAGTGAATTATTATAATGTCTTTCTATTTGTGTAAAAGAGTATATAAAGCACATAGTTCCCTAACAATCCAAACTTTTGCCCCCAAAGTCAAGTCACACATTCAAGTAAGGGAGAGGAGACATAGGTCAAGGTTTTAATCTATACACACAGCAGTGAGGCTACCAACTCAAAGGGCTCTTACATACCTAGAGAAGCTCCAATGGCTAGCGTGGAGTTATTCTGGGAAGAGGGCATGCTGGTGGCATTGCTGTTAGATTCAGCCTTTTCTCCAGCAGATAGCCTCGTTGTTTATTTAGATTGAATTACAACATTGAGACTAAACTAACAGAGATCGTAAAAATACCTTGGTGCTGCACAAAGATTGAGAATCCTGGCTATTTACCAAAGGGTTGCCAAGACCAAAGTCTTTTCTTTATGGAAATCCCCTGATATTCTAGTAGTCAGATGGAACCTTATGGGAAAGCAAGCACCTGAGGGGAGATGGAGACTGGAGCTTGAAACCCAGGAACCATTAAAATTGCACCTCCAAACTTTTGGACAAGCCTGCCAACATTCTTGGGATGGCTAGAACAGCTTGGGAAAACTGTTCAGGAACTATAATTATCAAGAATATTTCAGGAAGGCTGGGCGCGGTAGCTCACATCTGTAATCCCAGCACTTTGGGAGGCAGGGGTGGGTGAATTGCTTGTGCTCAGGAGTTTGAGGCCAGCCTGGGCCACAAGGCAAGACCCTGTCTCTACCAAAAAGGCAAAAATATAGCCGGGAGTAGTGGCATCATCTGTGGTCTCAGCTACTCAGGAGGCTGAGGTGGGAGGGTCATTTGACCCCAGGTTGTAGGTTGTGGTGACCGAGATCATGCCACTGCAATCCAGCGTGGGTGACAGAACAAGAGACCCTGTCTCAAAATATATATATATATATATATATTTCAGGAAAGATAAGATGTCCCACTTTAAAGAAGGAGATCTGTTAAACGGATTTGTACATGTGCTGCAGTAGTGGCAGAGAGTCTGCCATAATCTCTTCACTCTCTCCATTCTGGCCTGCTTTGAGTATACCAGCTTGCAGATGACATTCGGGGCCAGAAGGACTGAGGTAAGGACAGGAACAGAGCAAATTACCTAACTCATCAGTGACCTGTAATTGAGACTTGACCCCAGAGCTGTGTTCAGCCTAATCACTTTTTTAGTGAATTAGTGGATCTTTAGGGCCTGCCTGCAGAGAATAACATCTCTCAGTTTAGACAGAGCTGTTGAGCATGTAGAATGTAGGAGTTACTGAGATATTGACAGAGCTTTATTTTTCTTATCAAAGGAGCACTCACTGGCTATATCCAGAGAAGAGGAGTCTTCTTGTACATCAAAGAGGAAGGCATTGCTGCTGGGAAGCTGGTGGGAGCCATGGTGGCTGGAATAAGTCAAATACTGTTCATCTAGTGAGTCCTCCAGGACTTCATCCACTGCTTCCTCATAGACCTTCCTCCTGAGCCTGGTGGAGTAGGCAAGATAAGGGATTCAACCAAGGCAGCCTGGAACCACAGCTTCATAGCTAGTTCTGATCTGAAGCTCATGGAAGAGGCACCAAAACCAAAGGGACCATCATATCAAATAGGAAGTATATAATCTACTTTGGACTGGGAGTATAGTGTGCTGAGAGTTAGTATAGAAGTGAAAACAGCAAGTGATCAGTGCATTGACCTCATAACACACAGATAAGGCAGCAGACTCAACAACTACTCTAAAATACACTCAGGGCACACAGGACACAGAGACCCACACTATTGGCGTCAAAATGCTGTGTTCAAATTTTATTTCATATGATGTGGAGTGGTCCATTGAATACCAGCTCTTGAGACAACATAACATCCCAGGGCTTTTGCAGATTTTAGACTCCTAGCTCTAAATACTTGCTGTGGTTTCAGTTTATCTTTCAACGTAATTTTCTGGCTACAAAATATCTGCCAAGATAATTCAGGACAATCGTGCAGAAACCAGATAGGCATCTCACTTTGGTTTGTAACCATATAGGTTTTAAAGATACAGAAACCAGGGATCTCTGGTTAGTTTACTTTTCGGTAAGACTGACTAGTTAACTAAATGTGAGAAATTACTAGGAAATAGGAACCAATACAAGAACTGCAAAGAGAACAGAGAACCATTTTTAAAAGGACACATTGTATAATCAGTCAACAAAAAAGGAACAATCAGCAGTTTCTGCTTTTTCCAGATCTGGGACCTTTAACCTCTAGAGCCCTTGCTTCTGGAATCCTCTAGATTTGAGCCCTTGCTTCTGGAATCCTCTCTAGATTTGGTCAGTCCATTATCAGCCCCTTCATCATTCAGAGTTACCTGGGAGCCAGTAGCTTTTGCCTGTCTTCATTTTTCTTACCATTGTGATTTTCTGCAAAACAAAATAAGAAAGAGCTGGTCAGAAATTAAGCAGGTCCCATTTCACACATTGCACACACGGGGCCTATATGATCAGGGACATAACACTTTACATGTGTGTTCAGAATGCTCTGTGAGAATTATTGCAGGAGGCCTCAGGTTGTGTTTTTAGAGAAGTGGCCTGGCGGGCTTGCCTGGGCCCACTGGACAGGGTGTTCCTGATGTGGTGAATCATCACCATGACATCAGCTGCCTGAAGCAGAGCAAAAAGTTTAAAATGTCTTTTGTTCCCCAGCTCAAAGAATACTTGCCTGGCTGCCCTTTGGACTTCTCCAGCTATAACCTTCCTTCCTACCACAGGCTGGTTGCCAGACCATGACTGTTCCCATTGCTACTCACACACAGAACCTGCTCCAGTCTCTGAGAGGACACATAGCCCTGTCCTACCCCTATTGCAAAACCAGAGGACTGCCCAGGTGCCTTCAAGTCTGTCCCTGTTGTGCTTCCTCAGATGTTCTTGGGAGTAATTCTCTCTTTTTTTTTTTTTCTTCTCAGTTTGTTAGTGAGAATTGAGGGTGATTCTATGAAAAATATTCCAGTGTAAATCAACTTTTCTAACATCAGCTTCTGCTATATTCAGTGCCTAAACTTACCCCAAAAGATTTGGACAGTTTATTGGGACCTGAAAATAAATAAATAACTAAATAACCCTGAAAGAGAAATACACTCATGAACATTAAGATACTACTTCAACCGATCTGTACAGCAGCTGTGGAATTATGATTTGACCCACTTTACAAATGAGGAAACAGAAATTCAAGAAGGATCAATCACTTGCACAAAGTTAGTAAATACAGCGCTGAGGCTAGAGCCTAGGTAATTCTGATTCTTAGTCCACGGATCTTCCCATTCTAACAAGCTGCCTTCTGTCATACTGTTCTTTCTGACCACAAAGATTGAACGGAGACTTCAGCTTCTGGCCAAGTTGGAGTAATAGGGACCAGATTTGTCCTCCACCTTAAACAACTAAGAAACTGGAAAAGGTATTTTAAACTCTAGCTTCAACATTGGATATAGTGCAGTACAGGACAGTGATCCCTGAGAGAGAGAAAATAAAAGAGGTGAGCCCTATGACTGCTCCAGTTTCCTGCCTGAGATTGTCAAGTGCAGAGCAGGGAGGGAGGACCCAGGCAGAGCCTGGTAGTAAGTTTGAAGAAGTCAGGGTGGGTAGACATCACAGGACAGACTAGAGAATAGATTGCTGCACGGACAGAATGCCTTGGATATCTGTCTTCAGTCTTCAGCTAAGTACTCATTAGTACATGTATTTGAGGAAATTATGCAAAGCAGGGAAAAGAACTTCTCAAAAGGAATAATCTCTGTAGCTCACACAGAGCTTGCAACACTTGATGTTTCCATCAGCTACAGTGAAAATCCCTTTTAATAGAGGGAGCATTGGTTAGAACAGGAGTTCCCAACCCCCAGCACTGGTTCATGGCCTGTTAGGAACGGGGCCGCACAGCAGGAGGTGAGCAGCCAGCCAGAAAGCATTATGGCCTGAGTTCTACCTCCTGTCAGATCAGCGCTGGCATTAGATTAGCATGGGAGCACAAGCCCTATTGTGAACTGTACGTGCCAGGGATCTAGGCTGCACGCTCCTTATGAGACTCTAACTAGTGCCTGATGATCTGAGGTGGAACAGTTTCCTACTGAAACCACCCAACTCCCAACCTCTACCATCCCACCCCCACCTTGTCTGTGGAAAAATTGTCTTTCATACAACCAGTCCCTGGTGCCAAATCTGTGGGAGATCACTGGCTTAGAACCTTCAAAAGAGTGTTGACCCCCAATGTGAACTGTGGAATTTGTTTGATAATGACATGTCAATGTAAGTTCATCAACTGTAACAAATGTACCATTCTGGAGAGAGATGTTGATAGTCTAGGAGGCTATGCATGTGTGCAGGCAGGGGGTATTTGGGAACTTTTTGTACTTCCTGCTCAATTTTGCTGTGAATCTGAAACTATTCTAAAAAATAAGGTCTATTTTCTTAAAAGTCATATTGCCTCCATAGTGGGAAAAAGAATAGCCATTGACCAAAAGCTGCTCTTATCCTGCCTAAAAAATTTTAAAACGCAGCTTGAAAAGATGCAAATTGTTTTTTGTTTTTTTTGTTTTTTTTGAGACGGAGTCTCGCTCTGTCGCCCAAGCTGGAGTGCAGTGGCGCGATCCTGGCTCACTGCAAGCTCCGCCTCCTGGGTTCACGCCATTCTCCTGCCTCAGCCTCCCGAGTAGCTGGAACTACAGGCGCCCGCCACCGCGCCCGGCTCATTTTTTGTATTTTTTTAGTAGAGACGGGGTTTCACCATGGTCTCGATCTCCTGACCTTGTGATCGCCCGCCTCGGCCTCCCAAAGTGCTGGGATTACAGGCGTGAGCCACCGCGCCCGGCCATGCAAATTGTTTTTAAGGAACTTTATTGTATACCAAAACAAAGCTAAAAGAACACAAAATGCAAGAAAATCCAGCACTCAATAAGTTACAATTCGCAATGTCTAACACCAAATCAAATAATGTTAGGAATGCAGAGAGACAGAAAACCATAACCCATGATAAGAAGGGGAAAAAAAAATCAGTCTACTTAAACTGACTTAGAAAGGACACATCAGGTGAGAATTAAAAGACAATAGAAAGGACACAGATGACAGAATCTGTAGACAAGGACATTGAAACAAATATAACTAAATTCCTTGTATTAAAGAAGCTAGGCCAGTGTGGCGGCTCATACTTGTGGTACTTTGCGAGGCCAAGGTGGGTGGTTCACCTGAGGTCAGGAGTTCAAGACCAGCCTGGCCAATGTGGTGAAACCCCGTCTCCCTGAAAAATATGAAAATTAGCTGGGTGTGGAGACACATGCCTGTAATCCCTGCTACTCGGGAGGCTGAGGCACCAGAATCACTTGAACCCAGGAGGCGAAGGTTGCAGTGAGTTGAAATCTCACCACTGCACTTCAGCCTGGGCAACAGAGTGAGACTTTATCCCAAAAAATAGAATAAAATAAAATAAAAAAGCTGGGGGAAAATATGACATGATGAGGAGTTACATAGAAGACCTTAAAAAAGACATAAATTAAATTTACATGAAAAATACAGTCTGAGATGAAAATACACTGGATAGGATTAACAGCAGATTACATGCTGCTAAAGAAAGATTAATCAATTCCAAGACATGGGAATAGAAAGAAACAAAGAGAGGGAAAAAAAAGATACAACAAAAATGAACAGACCATTAGTCAGCTGTGGTAAAATTTCAAAGCAGCTAATACAAATATAACTGGAGTCTTTGAAGGAGAGGCTAGAGAGAAAGAATAGAATATACATTATATATATTTGATATATGTATGCCAAATATAATATATTGTATATGCCATATATAAGATGTATATATGTCACTATTATTCAAATTTGATGAGAACTATAAACATGCAGATGCAAGAAACTAAATAAAGTAAACCAATATGTAAAAAATAAAACTATACAAGGTCTTATCTTAAACTGCTTCAAACCAATGATAAATAGAAAATCTCAAAAGCAGGGGGTGGAGCAAGATGGCCGAATAGGAACCGCTCCAGTCTCCAGCTCCCAGCGCGAGTGACACAGAAGACAGGTGATTTCTGCATTTTCAACTGAGGTACTGGGTTCATCTCACTAGGGAGTGCCAGACAATCAGTGCTGGTCAGCAGTTGCAGCCCGACCAGCCAGAGCTGAAGCAGGGCGAGGCATCGCCTCACCTGGGAAGTGCAAGGGGGAAGGGAATTCCTTTTTCTAGCCAGGGGAACTGAGACACACAACACATGGAAAATCAGGTAACTCCCACCCCAATACTGCACTTTAAGCAAACGGGCACACCAGGAGATTATATCCCACACCTGGCCGGGAGGGTCCCACGCCCACGGAGCCTTCCTCATTGCTAGCACAGCAGTCTGCGATCTAAGGGCAAGGCAGCAGTGAGGCTGGGGGAGGGGCGCCTGCCATTGCTGAGGCTTAAGTAGGTAAACAAAGCCCTGGGAAGATCGAACTGGGTGGAGCTCACAGCAGCTCAAGGAGGCCTGCCAGTCTCTGTAGACTCGACCTCTGGGGACAGGGCACAGCTAAACAACAACAACAACAACAACAAAAGCAGCAGAAACCTCTGCAGACGCAAACGACTCTGTCTGACAGCTTTGAAGAGCAATGGATCTCCCAACACGGAGGTTGAGATCTGAGAACGGACAGACTGCCTGCTCAAGTGGATCCCTGACCCCTGAGTAGCCTGACTGGGAGACATCCTCCACTAGGGGCAGACCGACACCCCACACCTCACACGGTGGAGTACACCCCTGAGAGCAAGCTTCCAAAGCAAGAATCAGACAGGTACACTCGCTGTTCAGCAGTATTCTATCTTCTGCAGCCTCTGCTGCTGACACTCAGGCGAACAGGGTCTGGAGTGGACCTCAAGCAATCTCCAACAGACCTACAGCTGCGGGTCCTGACTGTTAGAAGGAAAACTAACAAACAGGAAGGACACCCACACCAAAACCCCATCAGTACGTCACCATCATCAACGACCAGAGGCAGATAAAACCACAAAGATGGGGAAAAAGCAGGGCAGAAAAGCTGGAAATTCAAAAAATAAGAGCGCATCTCCCCCCTCCAAAGGAACACAGCTCATCACCAGCAATGGATCAAAGCTGGATGGAGAATGACTTTGACGAGATGAGAGAAGAAGGCTTCAGACCATCAAACTTCTCAGAGCTAAAGCAGGAATTACGTACCCAGCGCAAAGAAACTAAAAATCTTGAAAAAAGAGTGGAAGAATTGATAACCAGAATAATTAATGCAGAGAAGGCCATAAACGAACTGACAGAGATGAAAACCATGACACGAGAAATACGTGACAAATGCACAAGCTTCAGTAACCGACTCGATCAACTGGAAGAAAGAGTATCAGTGATTGAGGATCAAATGAATGAAATGAAGTGAGAAGAGAAGTCTAAAGGAAAAAGAAGAAAAAGAAATGAACAAAGCCTGCAAGAAGTATGGGATTATGTAAAAAGACCAAATCTACGTCTGATTGGGGTGCCTGAAAGTGAGGGGGAAAATGGAACCAAGTTGGAAAACATGCTTCAGGATATCATCCAGGAGAACTTCCCCAACCTAGTAGGGAGGGCCAACATTCAAATTCAGGAAATACAGAGAATGCCACAAAGATACTTCTCGAGAAGAGCAACTCCAAGACACATAATTGCCAGATTCACCAAAGTTGAAATGAAGGAAAAAATCTTAAGGGCAGCCAGAGAGAAAGGTCGGGTTACCCACAAAGGGAAGCCCACCAGACTAATAGCAGATCTCTCGGCAGAAACTCTAGAAGCCAGAAGAGAGTGGGGGCCAATATTCAACATTCTTAAAGAAAGAATTTTAAACCCAGAATTTCATATCCAGCCAAACTAAGTTTCATAAGTGAAGGAGAAATAAAATCCTTTACAGATAAGCAAATGCTTAGAGATTTTGTCACCACCAGGCTGCCTTACAAGAGACCCTGAAGGAAGCACTAAACATGGAAAGGAACAACCGGTACCAGCCACTGCAAAAACATGCCAAAATGTAAAGACCATCGAGGCTAGGAAGAAACTGCATCAACTAACGAGCAAAATAACCAGTTAATATCATAATGGCAGGATCAAGTTCACACATAACAATATTAACCTTAAATGTAAATGGACTAAATGCTCCAATTAAAAGACACAGACTGGCAAACTGGATAAAGAGTCAAGACCCATCAGTCTGCTGTATTCAGGAGAACCATCTCACATGCAGAGACATACACAGGCTCAAAATAAAGGGATGGAGGAAGATCTACCAAGCAAATGGAGAACAAAAAAAAGCAGGGGTTGCAATACTAGTCTCTGATAAAACAGACTTTAAACCATCAAAGATGAAAAGAGACAAAGAAGGCCATTACATAATGGTAAAGGGATCAATTCAACAGGAAGAGCTAACTATCCTAAATATATATGCACCCAATACAGGAGCACCCGATTCATAAAGCATGTCCTTAGAGACTTACAAAGAGACTTAGACTCCCATACAATAATAATGGGAGACTTCAACACCCCACTGTCAACATTAGACAGATCAATGAGACAGAAAGTTAACAAGGATATCTAGGAATTGAACTCATCTCTGCAGCAAGCAGACCTAATAGACATCTACAGAACTCTCCACCCCAAATCAACAGAATATACATTCTTCTCAGCACCACATCACACTTATTCCAAAATTGACCACATAATTGGAAGTAAAGCACTCCTCAGCAAATGTACAAGAACAGAAATTATAACAAACTGTCTTTCAGACCACAGTGCAATCAAACTAGAACTCAGGACTAAGAAACTCAATCAAAACCACTCAACTACATGGAAACTGAATAACCTGCTCCTGAATGACTACTGGGTACATAATGAAATGAAGGCAGAAATAAAGATGTTCTTTGAAACCAATGAGAACAAAGATACAACATACCAGAATCTCTGGGACACATTTAAAGCAGTGTGTAGGGGGAAATTTATGGCACTAAATGCTCACAAGAGAAAGCTGGAAAGATCTAAAATTGACACTCTAACATCACAATTAAAAGAACTAGAGAAGCAAGAGCAAACACATTCAAAAGCTAGCAGAAGGCAAGAAATAACTAAGATCAGAGCAGAACTGAAGGAGATAGAGACACAAAAAACCCTCCAAAAAATCAATGAATCCAGGAGTTGGTTTTTTGAAAAGATCAACAAAATTGATAGACCGCTAGCAAGACTAATAAAGAAGAAAAGAGAGAAGAATCAAATAGACGCAATAAAAAATGATAAAGGGGATATCACCACCGACCCCACAGAAATACAAACTACCATCAGGGAATACTATAAACACCTCTATGCAAATAAACTAAAAAATCTAGAAGAAATGGATAATTTCCTGGACACTTACACTCTTCCAAGACTAAACCAGGAAGAAGTTGAATCCCTGAATAGACCAATAGCAGGCTCTGAAATTGAGGCAATAATTAATAGCCTACCAACCAAAAAAAGTCCAGGACCAGATGGATTCACAGCTGAATTCTACCAGAGGTACAAGGAGGAGCTGGTACCATTCCTTCTGAAACTATTCCAATCAATAGATAAAGAGGGAATCCTCCCTAACTCATTTTATGAGGCCAACATCATCCTGATACCAAAGCCTGACAGAGACACAACAAAAAAAGAGAATTTTAGACCAATATCCCTGATGAACATCGATGCAAAAATCCTCAATAAAATACTGGCAAACCAGATCCAGCAGCACATCAAAAAGCTTATCCACCATGATCAAGTTGGCTTCATCCCTGGGATGCAAGGCTGGTTCAACATTCGCAAATCAATAAACGTAATCCAGAATATAAACAGAACCAGAGACAAAAACCACATGATTATCTCAATAGATGCAGAAAAGGCCTTTGACAAAATTCAACAGCCCTTCATGCTAAAAACTCTCAATAAATTCGGTATTGATGGAATGTATCTCAAAATAATAAGAGCTATTTATGACAAACCCACAGCCAATATCATACTGAATGGGCAAAAACTGGAAACATTCCCTTTGAAAACTGGCACAAGACAGGGATGCCCTCTCTCACCACTCCTATTCAACATAGTGTTGGAAGTTCTGGCTAGGGCAATTAGGCAAGAGAAAGAAATCAAGGGTATTCAGTTAGGAAAAGAAGAAGTCAAATTGTCCCTGTTTGCAGATGACATGATTATATATTTAGAAAATCCCATTGTCTCAGCCCAAAATCTCCTTAAGCTGATAAGCAACTTCAGCAAACTCTCAGGATACAAAATTAATGTGCAAAAATCACAAGCATTCTTATACACCAGTAACAGACAAACAGAGAGCCAAATCATGAATGAACTTCCATTCACAATTGCTTCAAAGAGAATAAAATACCTAGGAATCCAACTTACAAGGGATGTAAAGGACCTCTTCAAGGAGAACTACAAACCACTGCTCAGTGAAATAAAAGAGGACACAAATAAATGGAAGAACATACCATGCTCATGGATAGGAAGAATCAATATCGTGAAAATGGTCATACTGCCCAAGGTTATTTATAGATTCAATGCCATCCCCATCAAGCTACCAATGAGTTTCTTCACAGAATTGGAAAAAACTGCTTTAAAGTTCATATGGAACCAAAAAAGAGCCCGCATTGCCAAGACAATCCTAAGTCAAAAGAACAAAGCTGGAGGCATCACGATACCTGACTTCAAACTATACTACAAGGCTACAGTAACCAAAACAGCATGGCACTGGTACCAAAACAGAGATATAGACCAATGGAACAGAACAGAGTCCTCAGAAATAATACCAAACATCTACAGCCATCTGATCTTTGATAAACCTGAGAAAAACAAGAAATGGGGAAAGGATTCCCTATTTAATAAATGGTACTGGGAAAATTGGCTAGCCATAAGTAGAAAGCTGAAACTGGATCCTTTCCTTACTCCTTATACGAAAATTAATTCAAGATGGATTAGAGACTTAAATGTTAGACCTAATACCATAAAAACCCTAGAAGAAAACCTAGGTAATACCATTCAGGACATAGGCATGGGCAAGGACTTCATGTCTAAGACACCAAAAGCAACAGCAACAAAAGCCAAAATTGACAAATGGGATCTAATTAAACTAAAAAGCTTCTGCACAGCAAAAGACACTACCATCAGAGTGAACAGGCAACCTACAGAATGGGAGAAAATTTTTGCAATCTACTTATCAGACAAAGGGCTAATATCCAGAACCTACAAAGAACTCAAACAAATTTACAAGAAAAAAACAAACAACCCCATCAAAAAGTGGGCAAAGGACATGAACAGACATTTCTCAAAAGAAGACATTCATACAGCCAACAGACACATGAAAAAATGCTCATCATCACTGGCCATCAGAGAAATGCAAATCAAAACCACAATGAGATACCATCTCACACCAGTTAGAATGGCAATCATTAAAAAGTCAGGAAACAACAGGTGCTGGAGAGGATGTGGAGAAATAGGAACACTTTTACACTGTTGGTGGGATTGTAAACTAGTTCAACCATTATTGGTGGGATTGTAAACTAGTTCAACCATTATGGAAAACAGTATGGCGATTCCTCAAGGATCTAGAACTAGAAGTACCATATGACCCAGCCATCCCATTACTGGGTATATACCCAAAGGATTATAAATCATGCTGCTATAAAGACACATGCACACGTATGTTTATTGCGGCACTATTCACAATAGCAAAGACTTGGAATCAACCCAAATGTCCATCAGTGACAGACTGGATTAAGAAAATGTGGCACATATACACCATGGAATACTATGCAGCCATAAAAAAGGATGAGTTTGTGTCCTTTGTAGGGACATGGATGCAGCTGGAAACCATCATTCTCACCAAACTATCGCAAGAACAGAAAAGCAAACACCGCATGTTCTCACTCATAGGTGGGAACCGAACAATGAGATCACTTGGACTCGGGAAGGGGAACATCACACACCGGGGCCTATCATGGGGAGTGGGGAGTGGGGAGGGATTGCATTGGGAGTTATACCTGATGTAAATGACGAGTTGATGGGTGCTGACGAGTTGATGGGTGCAGCACAGCAACATGGCACAAGTATACATATGTAACAAACCTGCACATTATGCACATGTACCCAGAACTTGAAGTATAATAATAATAATTTTAAAAAGATGAGTTTAAAAAAAAAAAAGAAAATCTCAAAAGCAGCCAGAGGAAAAATGACATATTATGTACAGAGGAAGAAAAATAAGAATTATGGCAGACTTCTTGTTGGAAACAAAGTAAGCCAGAAGACAGTGGAATATCACTTTTCAAACACTTTTTAAAAACAAAAACTGTCAACTAGAATCCTATAGCCGGTGAAAATATCTTCCAGAAATGAAGGTGAGTTCTTATACTTATCAAGATGAAATAATCCACTATACTCTATCTCTCTTACTCAGGCCAGGCACAGTGGCTTACATCTGTAATCCCAGCACTTTGGGAGGCTAAAGCAGGTGGATCACTTGAGCAGTTCACGACCAGCCTGGGCAGATAATAAATTCATTGCAATAATAAATTCATTATTATTGCAAATGCATAGAAAACATCAAGGAATCCATATTTCCCCAAGTTCTATCGTTGTCTTAAGGACTGTCATGAAGTCATTTTCTTCTTAATGAAAAATTTAACACTTTTTGATAGTCTTGACATTCTACTTTGGTTCTCCAGTTTTCCACATCATTTATATTATAAGAAAAAAAATCCTGAATATTCTGCTCAGTGTGTGAATAATTGATTTATATGGATTTAGAGGCCAGGTGCAATGGTTCACACCTGTAATCCCACCACTTTGGGAGACCGAGATGGTTGGATCCCTTGAGCTCAGGAGTTTGAGACCAACCTGGGCAGCAGGGCGAACCCTGTCTCTACAAAAAATTTTTAAAAATTAGCCACGCATAGGGATGGGCATGGTGGCTCATGCCTGTACTCCCAGCACTTTGGGAGGCCGAGGCGGGCGGATTATGAGGTCAGGAGATCGAGACCATCCTGCATGACACGGTGAAACCTCGTCTTTACTAAAAATCAAAACAAGTAGCCGAGTGTGGTGGTAGGTGCCTGTAGTCCCAGCTACTTGGGAGGCTGAGGCAGGAGAACGGCGTGAACCCGGGAGGCAGAGCTTGCAGTGAGCAGAGATAGTGCTACTGAACTCTATCCTGGGCAACAGAGCGAGACTCTGCGTCAAAGAAAAAAAAAAAGTTAGCCGGGCATATGTTGCATGTCTGTAGTCCCAGCTATTCAGGAGACTGGTGTGGGAGGATCACTTGGGTCCAGGTGTTTTTTGCTGCAATGAACCAAGATCATGCCACTGCGCTCCATTCTGGATGACAAAGTGAGACCTTGTCTCAAAAAATAAAAGCAAAATAAATAATAAAAGGGTTTTGGTCAATGTCTTAATATACTTCTTGCTGCACACCAATGTTATACTGGCATCTTTTCCCTCACTGGGGAAGCATTTTTTTGTTTGTTTGTTTTTGATTTTAATGGACAGGGTCTAGCTCTGCTGCTCAACCTGGAGTGCAATGGCGTGATCACAGCTCACTGCAACCTCAAACTCCCAGGCTCAAGGGATCCTCCTGCCTCAGCCTCCTGAATAACTGGGACTACAGGCACATGTCACCACCCTCAGCTATTTTGTGTGTGTGTGTGTGTATGTGTGTGTATGGGGTCTCACTATGTTGCCCAGGCTGGTCTCAAACTCCTGGGCCCAAGTTATTCTCACACCTTGGCCTCCCAAAGTATTGGAATTACGGGCATAAGCCACCACACTTGGCCCATGTTGGCTTTTCACTTAACTTGAGGACAAGTTTGATATTCATAACTCCTTACCCCACTCTCCTCTTCTATGTGTGGGTTGCTTTGTGTTATAATCTCTATATACATATTTTGTGCTTGACACTTATGATTTTCATTCTAACTTCACAGGCTTCCTTTCCAATTTATCACAATCACTGAAATAATTTATGTATATCTCTTTAAATACATGTAGTGGCCACCTAATTTGGAATGACTTATAAACTGTAACTATATGTTTGAAGCAGTTTTTATGGAACACTAATGATTTGCATTGAGCCAAAGTCATTGGCCTGAGGATATAGTCTCAGACAGATCATGGTAAAAATCAAGGTCATGAGTCTGTGGTGGTTGGTGGTGATCAACAGCATTCCTGTGCAATGGGGTTTAGTGGGATAAAACTGAGGTTTTAAAGACAGGCATAGACAGAAGAGAAGTGATCCCCTGATGTACCTCTTCACTTCCTATGTATCAATTCCTCCCTGGTTTTGTGAGACTGAGATAGGGAGACTCTTATGGAATATCTGTCCTTTCCCTTCAGCTGCCTGAATTTCCTGGGCTACTGGCCTACACATGTGTAACTATGGTCACCTCCACATTCATGACAAACAGAAGGAAGCAGGACCAACAAACTGCATACCCTACATGCAAACCTGAAACTATAGTGTGTGATAGTATTAATTTATAAGATATATCAGAAGCTATATGATTTCAATCCTTTTAAATTTATTAAGATTTATGTCAAGGGCTAGCATATGGTCTATTCATTAGAACGTCCCACGTGTACTTGAGAGGAATTATATTCTGTTTTTGTTGAGTGGAGTATTCTATAGATGTCTGGTAGGTTACGTTGTTTAAATCTTTTATTTCTTTATTGGTCTTCTGCGTAGTTGCTCTATCCATTATTGAAAGTTGTGGTATTAAAGTCTCCATCTACTATTGTTAAATTGTCTATTTCTCTCTTCAATACTGTCAGTTTTTGCTTCCTGTGTTTTGAGGTTCTGTTAGATGCATGTGTATTTATAACTGTACTCTCTTCCTGATGGATTAACCCTTTTATCATCACACAATATTCCTCATTGTCTTTGGTAACATTTTTTGCCTTACAATCTCTTGTTTATTTTGTCTGGTATTAGGATAGTTGTTACTGAAACACCAGAAGTTTGATTTAAGTCTTGCTGCTCACTGCAGAGAAAGCCAATCACTGAGCCAACTAGTATTGCCAGGAAAGAAGGCTTTCATCAGGTATTGCAACTTAGGAGACGGGAGATCAGTCTCAAATCCATCTTCCTGATCAATGAAAATTCAGGGTTTAGATAGCAGGGAAGAAATGGAACTACATGTAGGAAAACAGGAATTACGGAGAGGTAAGAAAGAGGAATTGGTCAACAGGAAGCATGTGGTCACTTAGGCAATTATGATGGAATAAGGGGTCTGACATCTCATTGTCCAGATGTGGTACTCTGGTAAATTTCAGTTCTTTGATACTATCTGGAAGGCCGGATGGTTGCTTTCCTGAGAAAGGAACTCAGATAATACAAATGTAACTTTCTCAAATTTCAAGACTGAAAGGGTCAATTTCTATGTTTATTCAAAAGAAACCGTAAACATCAGTTCTATGGGACAATTGGGTTGGTTTAAAACTCATTTCAGCTTTCTTATAGTTGCTAATTACATAATTATGTTACACTGGCAAAGGGATTTTGCAGATACAATTAAATTAACCTTAAAATGGTGAGATTATAAAGGTTGACTAATGTAATGACATGGACCTTTAAAGTCTGGGTCTAGAGGTAAGAGGTCTGTGAACTAGGAAGTCAGAGAGATCCAAAACATGTTAGTGATTCAATGAGGAAGAGACCCTTCATTGCTGGCTTTGGAGATGGTGAGAGTCACAAATAAAGTCCTCAGTCCAACAACTTCATAATTAGTGCTAACTGCAAATATGAGCTAACAATATTTTTAAATGCATTTACAATATGTGGTGAACAGATTCACATTGTCTCTGACTACCCTTCTCTTTCGCTTTGTCCCTGTATGATACTATGTCTGTCTAGATGGGGGGACACAAACACCAGGTCTTTGTGCAGCCTTCTGTCCTCTGCTGGAATGCTATGGCTCTCTAGAGTCAGCTAGCACTGCTGAAGGTGGCTGAGTACAGACAACTGATGGTGTTAGAAGCCATAGGTGCTTGATTAATCTAGGCTCTAACTTTCACCCATCTCAAAGTCCTAAAAGTTCTCCTTATAGCTTCCTATCAGATTTATACAGATTATTACCCACAAACCTTGCTCTTCCTTGGACCCCTAAGGCCAGGACTTCTAATATCTTCATCACTTTTGAGGTATCTAGTAACTCTTCTTTCTGGAGTTTCAGTTACTTCATCACCACTGCCAAGTGAAAAGTTACCAGATGACCAGCCCAAAGCCTCATATGCAAATCAGGGCTAAACACTGGCTGGATGATATTTTGTCTAGATCAGCCATGGGTGTTGTCAAATGTGACAAGAATATTATTTCTAAAAGTTCCACACTACAGAAACACACTAGAACTTACTTCCCAAGTTAAAAGACAACCTGGAGGAGTGGTTGTTACATCTCAGGCCAAGTATTATTCTTTCCAGGATTACAATTTGGCTCCCAAAGTTGCCAAGCTATTGCTTAGACAAATTATTTAACTTCTGTTATACCAAAATTATTCCCAGGTCCCTACAATTTGCACCTGGCTGCCATACCTCTATGAAGACTAGAATTACCTATGAGTAAGAGTCCAAAATAAGCTTTCTAAATCAATTCAGACCTGTCTTACATACTTTTTGGTTTGCAATTGATAACCATGAAGGAATTATGAGTGGAAGTGCCCTGACCTTTGACAAATCTCCTATCGGTGCTTGGTACCAGCTTGAGCTATCTTTATTGCTCAAACCAATAGGACAATTTGCTGAGGCCTCAGAGATCCACCCCCTCCAGAGAATCCCTGATTTCCCAAAATTTGGTTGATATCTAAGGTGTTTTTTTGTTGTTGTTGTTTGTTTTTTTGTTTTTGTTTTTTTTTTTTGTTTGTTTGTTTTTTGCCATACAACTCATTTTCTGGAGTTTTACTTGCTTCCAACAATGAAGACAAGTTGTTCTGCTTCCATGATGATGGAGAGCAGGCAATTACTTTCTGGAGTTTCAGTTCACTTCTAACAGGAAAGGCGAGTTTGATTTTTTCCTGCTTCTAGGATGGTACAGAGCAGCCTTCAGCCTGGGCCCCATTCCTAGGTAAGTAACTGAATCTGTGTTTTGTCTTGGGAATTCTCCTAAATGACTAAAGTTAAGATTAACAAGCAACTGGTCATAATTTCTTCTTACCATTACAGTGCTCAGCAATCATATAAGTTGTGTGATCATTACTTTTCTTAACTGTTTTTTTTTTGTTTGTCTCTGTTTTTGTTGTTGTTTACTTTTTCCCCATTGGGTTTGACCAGTTCTATCTGACTTGATCAAATTGAAAGGAAAGTTCCAAATTATGGGGAAAAGCCCTCTGAATTGGATAAATCCCTAGAGAAAATAAATAAATAAATAAATAAACAGATAAATTTAAAAAGAGGGAGAGTCGGGTGGGGAGGGGGAAAAGCAGCCATCAAGTAAATAAGTTTTGACTACCTGAGGGGCTTTATTTATATAACAAGGCCACCTTTGCTGGTCAGACCAAACTAAAAGAGCAATGGTTGTCACCTTACACCCAGGCTGCAGTTCAGTAGCTAAGGTTCTGCCCCCTTTTTCACCATGACAACCTGGGTTCACGTCCTAAATCAATTTTTTCCAGTTTGATACTTGTGTTACTTTTGAACATTTTTTTCCAGGGAGCTTTCTTAGCAGGATCTTTGTTGGCTTCCTCCCCAACTGTTACAGAACAGCTTGACCGAATTCAAAATCCAGAAGGTCAGAGGGTATCCTGGGAAGATGGTGGAATGAGAAGCACCTGGAATCTAGACAATAACTGCACTGGCAAGATCTGTCTGATGTAAATATTTCAGAACTCTGGAGCCTACTGAAGGCTTGCAACTTCCAGAGGAAGGCCCAGATGGTAAACTGTAGGTAATTTCAGCCAATTTCAGCCCTTAGCACAATAGCAGCTACCCAACACTACCTCCAAAGCAGTCAGCTTGTGTTCCTACGGTAAGCTGCACACATCTTTCAGGATCCGAATTAGCAAAAAGGATGCTGTCTCCAAATATTGGGGGTCTGGGCTGGGTGCAATGGCTCATGCCTGTAATCCTAGCACTTTTGGAGACTGAGGTGGGTGGATTACCTGAGGTCAGGAGTTGAAGACCAGCCTGGCCAACATGGTAAAACTCTGTATCTACTAAAATTAGCCAGGTATGGTAGAAGGCACCTGTAACCCCAGTTACTCAGGAGGCTGGGGCAGAAGAATCACTTGACCCAGGAGGCGGAGGCTGCAGTGACCTGAGATCATGCCATTGTACTCCAGCCTGGGTGACAGAGCAAGACTTCATCTCAAAACACACACACACACGCACACACGCACATATTGGGTCTCTGTTCTCTAATGGCTGGTTGCAGCACAGGACAAAGCATCTGGCAGCTACTGTTGTACCTCCCCCCAGTGTAGCAAACTCCTTACCCTAAGCTGAAGCAACTTCCAGAAACTTTAAAGGGATGGTACCCTTTTTTAACCCTCCCTCAATTTTTCTCTTTTTCCCCTTTTTGCAGTCAGACATTAAAAGATAAAATATTCAAGAGTAGCTGCATATAGCTGCATATACAGGTAAAATTAGGGAATGACCACACACCCAGGGAAAGGTTCAGGCTCAGAAAACATCTGTGAATACCATAATTTTTTCACCTCAGGCTGATCCTTGATACAGAGACAACCTACAATAAAAAATAATAATAATAATAACAAAAAATAGCAAACCCTGAGGAAGGAGAAGAATCTAAGTTCTAGAGTTAATCACACTAGTAGATTCAAATGTCCAGTTTTCAACAACAATAACAACAACAATAAAAATAAATAAAAGCAAAAAAAAAAAAAAAAAAAAACCAGAAACTCTTACTGAAAAATACCTCAGTCAAATTCAGCTTAGGCCATGGGGAAAAATGAAGAGAAAAATAATAAATAATTAAAGAGAAAAAATAAAAATTCAAAAAGAAACCTGCTGGAACTTCTACTTGACAGACTTTAAAACAGCTGTCTTAAAGGTGCCCAAAGAGCTACAGGAAGATGTAGCAAAAGACAAGAAAATGATGCATGAACAAAAGGAAAATATAAATAAAGGATAGAAAATCAAAAAAGAAAGAAAAAGGAAGTACTGGATCTGAAAAGTAAAATAAGTGAAATAAAAAGTTAACTAGAGGGATTCAAAGTCACATTTAAAGAAAGTTGAGCAGGCAGAAGAAACAGTGAACCCGAAGATAAGGCAACAGAAATCATCCAGTTTGAGGAACAGAAATAAAGAAACAACTGAAGAAAAGTGAACAGAGCCTAAGTGACCATCAGGTGGACCAACATATGCATTGTGGAATTTCTTTGTTGTTGTTGTTGTTGGGGGCTCAGGGGATGGGGTTTCGCTCTTGCTGCCCAGACTGGAATGCAATGGTGCGATCTCGGCTTACCGCAACCTCTGCCTCCTGGGTTCAATTGATTCTCCCGCCTCCGCCTCCCAAGAAGTTGGGATTGCAGGCATGCACCACCATGCCTGGCTAATTTTGTATTTTTAGTAGAGACAGAGTTTCTCCATGTTGGTCAGGCTGGTCTCAAACTCCTGAACTCAGGTGATGCTCCTGCCTTGGCCTCCCAAAGTGCTGGGATTACAGGCACGAGCCACCGTGCCCGGTCTTGCATTGTGGAATTTCTAAAGAAGGAGAGAAGGGCAAGAGAGAATATTTGAAGAAATAATGGCTGAAAACTTCCCAAATTTGATGAAAGACATGAACACAAACACAGTAGCCTAATAAACTCCAAAGAAGATAAACTTAAAGAGACCTATACCAAAAAACATTATAATCAAACTTTCAAAAGTCAGAGAAAGAGAATCTTTAAATCAGTAAGAGAAAAGGAACAGGTCATATGCAAGAAATGTTTAATAAGATTATCAACAGATTTCTCATCAGAAACTTTGGAAGCTGCAAGGACAGGAAATCAAAAGCTGCCAACGGCCAGGAGTGGTGGCTCACGTCTATAATCCCAATACTTTGGGAAGCCGAGGCAAGAGGATCATTTGAGGTCAGGAGGTCAAGACCAACCTGGACAACATGGTAAAACCTTGTCTCTACTAAAAATACAAAAATTAGCCAGGCATGGTAGTGGATGACTGTAATCCCAGCTACTTGAGAGACTGAGGTGGGAGAATCACTTGAACCTGGGAGGCGCAGGTTGCAGTGAGCTGAGATCGCGCTAGTGCACTCCAGCCTGGGTGATAGAGTGAGACTCCGTCTTAATAAACAAAAAAACAAACAAAGTTACCCATGAAAGGGAAGAGGATCAATAAATGGGTATTCCAAAAAGTCAAAAGCCACACAAATATCAAGCCAAAATAAACTGGTTCCCTGACTGCAAATTGAACCCAGGCTATGGCAGCAAAAGCACAAAACTTTAAGTACTGAACGGCAAAGTAGTGCAGACTTTATTGTGAATCCCGGAAGGGATCCAGAGCAGGCAGTTTGAGCTTATGAAGAATTTTACTTTGTTTTGGATCAAATTTTGCTCTTTAATTTAGTCAAGAGAATGTTTCCCCTACACAACACAGATAATATTGTCAAGAGAATTTTTAAGGGTAGCTCTATGACACTAGTATATGCCTTTCTTTAAATTTGATCTTCCTATCAGCTGTTTAAAATCAGAGATCTCTAAATTTTTTTAAATTCAGGTGTCTAATTTAAGGGATCCATCTTCAGTCCACTGGCAACTAGAATATCCAATGGTGTAATTATTCCAATAGCAATTCAACCAAATAGCCTCTTTGTGGAAAGCCCAGGATGTCATTTTCCAGGTTAACTTCCTGGGAAGTTCATACAAGAGGCAATCCCAAAGATTCCCCTCCAAGAAAAAAGTTCAATGCAAGGAGTAGGCCACAGATGGTTAAGGATGATATTTGCCTCCAGATATCATCTGGACACATTTGTGGGGGCTTCCAGTCACAGACCTGTGAGTCTGTGATACCATGTAGGCCCTCTTGAGATTGAGCTTTCCTAGGACTAATCAGGCAACAAGAGTTGAGACGACAAAAGCCTTGAAGGGATGGGATTTCTTAAGGCAAACCCCAAGAGCTTGACATAGTCAGAACAAAAAGTGTGCTCGGGTTCCCAACCATTTTCAGACAGGCTACCTAGTACGACCTGAAAATTACCACCTCTTACCAGATAGGTGAAACCAAGAGAAAGTGCTCCCACTTGGTCACAAGTCAAGCTCTCAAAGGAGATAAAATAAGATGAGAAGGAACCTCAACGAATACTCCCCTTTATGACAGAATAACACAAAAAGACAAAGACAAAGGAACAGACAATTTCTGGGAAGAAAGGGATTAAACAATATGAATTGGTACCACAAAGTACCAAAAAGCACACCAGAGTCACTACACCCAAGACTAGTCACACAAATCCTTTTCTCCCATTAATCAAGATTTTGGAGAGGGAATAGAAACTGATTTTTACTATTCACTTGATCAGATTCCACACAGAGAAGGAGGCCGGGAGCCTGGCTGGTAAAAAGTTCTTACCCTTATGACAGCTGATCAGATCCTGGGTTCTTCACTGCAACTTCCAGAAGAGCAGAGCTTTGCTATCCTGCTTACAGCTCCAAAACTGTAAGGGCCAATGGAAACCCTCCCTCTAAACCCTCTGAAGTTTCACTCAAAAATCAAGTCACAAAAGGCAGATTAGTAGGTGAAAAGGCATGAAACGTACTGACATGTACATGGGGAGAGCCACAGAGTGATTACCCTACCCACAATGGGATGCAGAAGCTTATATACCATCTCGAGGTAACAGAATGAATGAGGGCTCAAAGCATGGCCAAAACCAGGCACCATCAGAGTCAGAGGTATATCCATTTATTGTGGACAAGACAGGTTATCGGAGGGAGAGAAGAGGAGGCTTGGCTAGCAAAGTTGGTCTTAATATGTAAATGAAAGCTTACAAGTAGCAGCGCTCAGAGAGAATAAACCCTAAAAGTTTCTTTCAGACCTTTACAGGTGTCAAACTCTCAGTTCATCTTTCCTAGATCTGGGCAAGGAGACTTGGCTGCATCAATGCAGACTCTCTACAGACGCAAATCTCTCCAACAAAAGGCAACTTTGCAGGGCTACTTCTGCAGCTGGCTTTCTGAACAGACATCTCAAAATATGTCAAAGAAATGTATTTTGGGGTAAAATACTTTTAATTCCTTGACGTCTACATCCTGATGCACCTGCCGTTTCAACGCACCATAGTTGGTGGCAACTCCATTCTTCCCTACACTCAAGCCAAAAAAACAGACTCTCCTTGAGGCTAGTCTGTTTCTCACAGCACACACACAATTTGTCAGAAAAATTATGTTTCCTATTTGAGTTAATTACAGCCTTTGATCTGCCCAATCTTTCTCTTTCTTGGTCTCTGAATTTTGGCGAAGGAGTCTCCTGATACAGGCAGGATCGAGTCTAATGAGGGGAATAAGGAGGCTCAAAACTGTCAGACTTATTTAAGAGCCTTAATCTCTGGGTCGGGGTTTGGGCCGCCCTTGAACCTTTTCTTTGGGCCTACTCGTCAAAATCAGCCTGGCCAGGCCTGTCTTCAAGGCCCAGGGGCAAGGCCAGGTCCTCCCGATGGTTCTTGAAGCTTCTCCCGCACCCTCCCTTTTCCTGTGACCTGCAGAGAAGCTTCAGGGGGCATTTATTCAATTTGCTAGGAGCCCAGGAGGCGCAGGTGCGCGTGACTCTGTGGTTCCCACCGCACCCGCCGCCCTCCTTTGTCCTCTCGCTGTCTGAGGCAGGTAGCAAAGTGCCGGGTGAACTTGGGCGCCAAAGACACCCCGCCAGAGAGGGACCGGTAGGAAAGGGCACCGGCCCTTAGTTCCTTCTCAGTAGGGATCCGAAAAAACTCTTGAAGAAATAGAACGGGAGAGTTGGAAGTAGATCAAAGGGAAAAAAGGAAATCCTAGGAGATTTCCTGTCTGAAGGCACCACGAAGAGAAAGTCCGCCTCCTCTGGGCCGGGTCCTCACTTCACTGGTGAACCGAGTTCCAGTCTCCGTTGGAGACCAAATCAGTTGACTTTGGCTTGACTCCTAGTGAAGAAGCCACTCTTTGTCCTCCCTTGTTTAGCTCTTGATCCTGAAGGACTTGATTGTCTCTCTCGGGCTTTCCATGGATCCCAGGGATGCAACTGAGAAGTTTGTATTTAATGCACTTACTTGAAGTAAGAATAGTTTAAAGTATTTTTGCAAATAAAAGGTTTCCTTTTGCACTGAAGACATTCAGATGTGAGGAAAATCACTCGGCTGGGGAAAGCAAATGCTGTTGAGAATGTCTCACAAACACAAATTACACGTCAGCAGGTAGGTTTGACTCTCAGGTTGGGCACATTTTAAGCGCACTGTTGGTGGAATTTAAGATGAATCTAGGACATTCGTGATTAATTTTTTTAGTTTTTTAATAAAATTTAATATTTTAAATTTAAATACACAATCTGAAAATTATATAACCAGCACGAGAAACTGGCTTTATGCCATTTTTACAAACACAGGAAAGAAAGATGATATTATAATGAAAATGCTTCATAAATCGCTACAATTTTTAAGTACCTAGAGAAAATAAGGTAACCTAGAATTCTATGCAAAAATAAAATTTCAAAACTGTGAGTGAAATAAGGATACTGAAATACATACAAAAGCTAAAAGAATGTTCCAACCCATGCTACAAGAAATCTTGAGTCCTCTAGGCAGAAGCAAAAGGATACCAGATAAAAATGTGGGCCTATGCAAAGAAACGAATATTGGAAATGGCATTTAGAAAGCATGTACTACACGTTTTCTTATAATTTAACTTTTAAAAAATATTTGATGCAGTAAATAAAAGTAATAATAACGAATCACAAAGCTTACAATACATAAAGTGAAATTACGTAACACTAGGATAAAGGCCAGAAAGGGAGGTATAATGACAATTGAAAGCAGACTGTGAGAAATTAAAGATGTATCCCAGAAACCCTAAAGCAGCCACTGAAATAAGAAAAGGATTATAGCTAATAAAGCAACAAAGGAAAGAAAATGGAATGAAATAAAAGCTGTGTAAACACTATCCTGGAACAACTGCTCTCCAGGCCTCCACCCTATAGAAATATACCAGTGGGCAATGAGAAGTGTACAAGAATGATGACTGTAGCATTATGTGTAATCATAATAGAACCAATGTAATTTTAAAGATATATGAAAAAGGTTTTATTTATTTATTTAACAGACAATTGAACAAACGATGGAAGCAAGTCCTTTGCCAAAAGGAACACAGAGGGTCATGATGATGCTACTCCTCCAAGGATTTCAGGGTTCCCAGACTCCTAGTTTTCTGTCTAGTTCTGGATGATGTTATTCTTGGGGAGCAATAGGTCCTCGAGTTTGGGGCTCTTTCGGATTCTCTCTCCATTTCCCCATTCTGCTACAATAAATAAACAAATAAAAACAATTCTCACTTCCAGAAGATCCCGCCTGTGCCTCTGCACGAGCCTTTCAGGAGGTCTGGATGTCTGGTCCGCCGCTCCCCGGCTTCTTTCCAGGCTTTTGCTTTTCCCTTCCCCTGCTCCTGCCCTAAGGCCCCAGGACACCCGACCACCGCCCAGCTGAGCCCCCGCGGCTCCACCGCGCAGAAGATGCACCGGAGGCCCTGCCAGTTGGCCGCCCCGCGGGGTGCCGAGAAATCAACGCTTTGTAAAAAGAAGTTCCCCATGGAAAATATCTCTTGATTTCCACTCTCAGGGTTCTTCAAAGGACTAAAAGCTAAAGGCGACGATGGATTCATTGGGCAAGTCCTAGTCCGGCGCCCTGGTGAGTGCCAGACCCTGCTCCCCGCAAGGGGACCCAGGAGCGACCCTCGCCACCATCCCTTCCCTGGTGGAGCCCCCGTGCGGGACACAGGATCCGAAGATGGCAGCGGCAGCTTCGCAGCGGCCCCGAAAGCGACTGGGCGGGGTGGGCACAGGCTCCCTCACTTGCTGAAGGCGGCACAAAGAACGGGAAGAACCATCCCGGGAGCCCGCCGGGCGTTCAGCTTCCCTTGGGACCCCTGGCGGCTCGGACTGGGTGGCCGACCGGGGAGCTTCTGGGGGCTTCTGAAGCAGGAGAGGGGCAGGGCAGGCGAAGGCCATTCGGCTCTCCGTCTGGCTCCAAAATCTCCTAACGCGCAGGTATCCAATGTGACCAGCGCAACTCATCGCTCTAATCTCTCTGGTTTTCCAAGGCCTTGCTCAGTCGTCCTGCCGGGCCCTGAGAATAAAAGGGACAGAGGAAGTTTAGTGAGTGCGCCCTTCCTATATCGCCTACTAGACTGGATGGTTCTTGTCTCTGTGGCGCAATCGGTTAGCGCGTTCGGCTGTTAACCGAAAGGTTGGTGGTTCGAGCCCACCTAGGGACGCTTATTGCAACTTTTAAAGCATGCACGCATTGTCAATCACTACATAAATGGGGAAGATTTTATCCTGAAACGGAGTGCTAGGAACCTACTTCTCACGTGATAAAATTCTAATTCAGTCCCTTATACACTTAAACGAGTAATTTACATGCCTCCAGTTTTTCATATTTTAGTAATAAGAGTCCAGTAGTATCTCCAGGATGTGCCTGGATTTACTGATTGTTCTGTCAATAATGTGACCAGTGGAATCAGTCATCATCATAGTGATCCTCTCCATCATTTTTGAAAACAGTATTTTTCCCCAGTTTGTGCATGATTTATTTAACCCTTTTCAAAATGTTTTTGTTAACCAGGTGTGGTGGCATGTGCCTGTAATCCCAGCTACTCGGGAGGCTGAGGCAGGAGAATCATTTGAACTTGGGAGGTGGAGACTGCAGTGAGCTGGGATGGTTACACTCCAGCCTGGGCAACAGAGTGTGACTCCATCTCAAAAATAAATAAATAAATAAATAAACAAATAAATAAATAAATAAATGTTTTTGGGATGAGGTTGGTTTCATGGTTTTAGGATTACAAAGAATGCTGCAGTCAACATTCTTGTACACATATCTTTGGTCATTGTGGAAATGTCTACACTGCAGATATTTCTATAGTGTAGAGAACTGGATGCGCCATTGCTACATTATACTGTTTATATAACGCTTCTAATTTGAGTACATTCTGCAAATGTATCTTTCACTGGAGCAATACCTAATAATATTCCAATATGAATATTTATAAGAGGAAAAATGGGAAGATGTGCAATTGTGCTTTGTGCCTCTCCATGGGGCCCATGTTCATAAAATGGTGGCATTAGCTACCTGAGAGTGGAGTTTGTGGCCCTCTGACATCAAAAGCTGAAGCAGAGGACAGAGGACATGAAAACCCTCACTGCACATCCTCTGTAGTCTGGCCAGAATCATTCCTAGGTCGATGGTCTCTTATCAGGAGGGAATGCTGCTTGCTTGCTTTGTCAAAACCACAAAAGGCAGGGAAAGTGTCAGGCTGCTGGTTGATAACAGTAGTGAAGCAAGTCTTTCCAAGGAGTTGGTTTGTTAACCCTTAAGAAAAAAAATTCTAATTCTTACCAGATGGTGCTGTGCAGTTCCAGGCTCTTGGTGTCCCAAACAAAGAACTGTGCATGACACACACAAAGCAGCAAAGCAAAGCAAAAGTTTATTAAGCACAGTAACACTCTCAGAGTGGGGAGAGTGGGCTGACCTCTGCGAGATGAGATCAGTATTAGTTTGGTGTACTTTGGGTCTGTTTCTGTATGGTTTTTTTTCTTCTCTTCACGAGGATGCGTAATCTTTAGCCAGTGTTTGCCTTTAGACTCATAGGTGGGTTGCTTAGTTACTTTGGCCCTTGTGTGCTTGCACATTGCCTCCATCTCATAATTTTAAGTAAATGCATGATATGCAGTCCACATACCTGAGTTTTAATGAGCTGATTATCATATAGAGTTATGTTAAGGATACTTTTTTTCTCGAATGCACATTCTATCTCTGAGGGGCTGCCCCTTTACTGGTTTGGATCTTGACACCAATGGGGTCCTTGCTTGCTTTTTTTTTTTTTTTTTTTTTTTTTTTTTTGAGACAGAGGCTCTCTCTGTTGCCCAGTCTGGAGTGTAGTGGCGCAATCTCAGCTCACTGCAACCTCCCCCTCCCGGGTTCAAGCGATGCTCCTATCTCAGCCTCCTGAGTAGCCTGGAGTACAGGAGTGCACCACCACGCCCAGCTAATTTTTTGTATTTTTAGTAGAGACAGGGTTTCGACAAGTTGGCAAGACTGATCTCAAACTCTTGACCTCAGGCGATCTGCCTGCCTTGGCCTCCCAAAATACTGGGATTACAGGAGTAAGCCACCGCACCCGGCCTTGCTTGCTTTTTTTTAATCTTACTTTTTGTTTTCGCTGCTCAACTTCTGCCTTTTTTCTTGCTTCTTGCTCTTCTGCCCCATCACCTTGCTTCTGTTTGTGCCTTTACTCATTGTGTCTTTTATCGAACTTCCAATTCCCTCTCCTGTTCTCCTGCCTCATAATGGCAGTTAGTGAGGGAGGGATTTTAAGGGGGCATGTCCGACCTCCTATTCTGTCACAGCCAGAAACAGCTTTCAAGGTTTCTCTGTGGTCCTCTCAGCCAAGAAGGGGTCTGTTCAGTTGGTTGTAGAGCCTAGGGCTTATTTTTATTTCTCAATCCTGACAAGGGAAGGCTGGATTAATGCAGATTTTCTGCAGGTATAAATTTCCCCTACAAAAGACAGTTTTGCAGAGTTACTTCTGTTTGCTGGCTCTCTGACAGCCATCTTAAAATATGCCAAAGAAATATATTCTGGGGTAAAATATTTTTATTTTCTCCATCTATCTACAGCTTCATCATGCTGACAGCGTCCAGTCCAAGCATACCTGAAGCCTTTCTTTTTAAAAAGCTTTCCCACCCTTCTGACTGCCTTCAAGTCTCTGCCAAAACACAAGTAATAGTGGCTGATCCCCTGCTATAGCAAGCTCAGAATAAATAGCCTTTGCTTTTTTTCCCATTTGATTGGTCTTCGTTTATTTGCAGAAGCTTCAATGTAGAGTTGACAAGAACTCCATCTTTGACCAAACCTTAGTAGTTTCCTCTGAGCCCTTTTCTCTATTAGTTCTTTGCTTGCCAAGTCCAGTTTTAGAAAAGAGTACTGTTGAGTCTAGTTTAGCAAGAGTCCTCCCAAGCACCTTTGATAGCTAATCAAGTTCCTCTTAGTAATTTTCCATCTACTGACTTTCTTACCTTGCCAACTGGCTATAATCTTCGACTCTTCCTGCTGTATTTGAGGTTGAGCTCAGTTCTCTGTTGGTCTCTCTTGCCTACTGTAGTACGTACAATAAGATCTGTCTGATGCTTTTAACAAGTGTCCAGTGTAGTTCCTCAGAAACTACCTTTGCAAAATTCTGACAATAAGAGAAAGCTGACATGGCTGACTCCATCTTGGTTCTAGCCTCACAGGCTGGCTGTCTTTGCTCATTCCTGTGCAATTTCTCCCAAGCACTCTTTGGGAAAACTTGTGTTTATAGTTTAAATCAGAGATCCCCAACCCCCAGGGTCACAAGACAGGTACTGGTCCATGGCCTGTTAGGAACCCAACCAAACAGCAGGAGGTGAGCAGCAGGCTTTGGAGCATTACCGCCTGAGCTCTGCCTCCTGTCAGATAAACATCTGCATTAGATTCTCATCAGAGCTCGGACCCTATTGGGAACTGCGCATGTGAGGGATCCAGATTGCGCACTCCTTATGAGACTGTAACTAATGCCTGATGAACTGAGGTGGAACAGTTTCATCCAGAAACCATCCCCTTCTATGGAAAAATTGTCTTCCATGATACCAGTCCCTGGTGCCAAAAAGGTTGGGGACAGCCAAAAAGGTTGGTTTAAATGATAACCTTCCCCAAAACTAAATTACCCCTGTAAAACTAATGAAAGGCCACCAAGTTAGAAGGATGAAAGGGGCCTGAATTCTACTAAGATGTATGCCTTGTTAAATAATTATCAGCCGTTATTCCAGAGGTCGCAAGATTTGCAGCTTCCCCAATTACTGCTGTGAAGAACATCACTATTGTAGAAGCTAAGATTGGCCTCTTGAGATGTCTTTTCAGGCTTTTGCATGTCTGACTACTGGATGGCACCATTTGGCCCGAAAATCAACCAGTCCCTTAGCCCCCACCCAGAAGCTGACTCAGTGCAGGAGGGCCATTTTTCACACTCCTGTGATTTCATCCCCAACAATCAGCACTGCCCAAACCCTAGCCCCCTTCCCACCAAACTATCTTTGAAAAACCCCTTACCTCCAAGCCTTCAGTGAGATCGATTTGAGTAGTAACTCTGTCTCCCACAGGTTGTGGCTGGCCTGTGTCAATGAAACTCTTTACTGCAATGCCATGGTCTCCACGAATTGATTTTGTGTGTACAGTGGGCAGGAAGAACCCATCAGTCAGTTACATCTGCAGGATGGTGCCAGTTCTTTCCACAAAGGCTGGTCAGATACCCAGAAAGTATTTCTCCACTATTACGTGGACCGTGTGTCTCTCTGTCACTACCCAGGGAATGGGGCCTGGCTTTAGTATTTAGTATTCAGTAGTTACTATACTGTCACCTAATCCCTTGTTTTCAATATTTTTCCATAACTTCCAGTGGCCTGACTGGCCACCATGCCACAGAATCTTTACTTTATGAATCTTTACTTGATGGTCTCCAAGGAGAACTCCCCATTCGATATTTTGTGATTTGAGCAATGGAATAGAATGTGATACTGGTAGGCTGGGGGAGGTCCCCAGACAGGTGGGATCTCGACCCCAGCCGTGGTTATCAGGCTCTTGATACCATCTCAAGAACGAAGTCAAGGATGAGTCCACAAACAGTGAAAGAAGAGATTTATTGCAAAGCAAAAAGTACACACTCAAAAAAGGGGAGTTCATGCATACCCGAGAGAGAACAATGGGTTCTGGGGTTTCATCTTGATGGGTTACTTTAACAATGGAGTGGAATATTAATGAAAATTCCTGGGTAAAGGTGGAGATGTCTCGGAACTGTGGTGCCATCCATTTTTACATCAAACATTGGTCTCAGAACTGTCATGGCACTGGTGGGTGTGTGATTTAGTATGTTAATGAGCATATAGTGAGGGCCTAGGTAAAACCTACATTAAATCCAGCACCACATTGGGTCCAGTCAGTCTTACCCAGCTTGGTCCACACTGGTTTTTCAGCGTCTTATGAGCCCATAACCTTAAGTCAGGTAAATCTGCTGCCTAGAATTTGTTATCCTGTGACCACCCTGTATTATTTCTGTCTCAAATCTACTTGGAAATATTCAAATGGTCTTTGACTCGGGCATTCCAACTTTGCTTACTTCACAGTGTTTCTTGCGCCATAATCCAATATAAGAAAAGATGATCCAGACATTTGTTAAACATCTCAAATAAGAAGGATCCCAGGTATTTGTGTCAAATTTGGATTATTTTAGTTTTTGTCTTTGCAGAATATAAAATACTAACATGAAGTAAGCACTAAGGTCTGGAGATGGCTGTGCAAGAGATGACAAAGTCCAACACCACGCTTGAGAGTGTTCAATCATCTCTTCTGGGGCAGCATAATTTTCTACAATACTGAATTTGGAAAAAAAAAAAAAAAACTACGAGATTCATGAAACTGGACAACTGTCTTTATAACATTACCAGTGATAAAATCAGTAAGGAAGGCTGGTTTGCAGTCATCTGAGCAGCCTCTTTACTTTCATAAATATGGTTTCTCTCTGATATTAAACTGCTTCCAATTTCAAGCGGAATGCTACAACCCAAGGATAAGGATGTGAAGAGAACGGTTTCTTTTGTAATCCTAAACGTTCCAGTCTGCGAATTAAAAGCCATTATTTGAAGAAGGGTTCCCGGGCTCCATCTGGCCACGGAAAGCTTGCTACTCAACACAGGCCAACAACCAGCTTTTTTGGGAGAGAACAGATGCGGGGGCAGGAGGGAAAAAAGAGAGGCAGACGTCACTTCCCCCTTGTGGGCTCCGGAGCGGGTTGGTCTGCTGAGTGACAGAAAGGCAGGGACTGGGAAAGGCACTGTCGGTGACATCACAGGGCGACTTCTATGTAGATGAGGCAGCGCAGGGGCTGCTGCTTCCCTACCTGCTGCTTCCCACAAAGGAGTCCCCGTGCTGTGGGAGCGGGTTCGGGACCGCTGGTCGGACCTGAGAGTCCCAGCTGTGTGCCAGGACTAGAAGGGCTCGGGAGTGCACGGGGCAAGTGACCTTGTGTGTAAAGGGTGAGACGTATGAGGCTGTGGCGGGGCGGAGGTACCTGCGCTCATACTTACCTGGCAGGGGAGATACCATGATCACGAAGGTGGTTTTCCCAGGGCGAGGCTTATCCATTGCACTCCGGATGTGCTGACCCCTGCGATTTCCCCAAATGTGGGAAACTCGACTGCATAATTTGTGGTAGTGGGGGACTGCGTTCGCGCTTTCCCCTGAACTATTTAGTTAAAAGAATAGGTTGTGTACTAAAGTTTGTGTTGTGTGTGGCGTGTAAATGTCATTCTTACCGTGGAAGGTTGGAGAATGGTAAGTAACATATCGATTCTGTCAGAGGAGAAATAAGAAGCGTCAGCCCTTGCAACATAAGGTAACCACCGTGAATGCCGCACAGCTCTTCCCTTTCTATGCGGGGCTGCCTTCTGCAGAGATTGGTCCATAGTCTCCAGTGTCTTGGGTTCTCACGATCTGTAAAAATCTTCGTGTTTTTCCCTAGCCCCCAGTCACCTTTTATACAGCTTCTGCTTCTAACTCAGTAGGCTTTCTGTGCTGGGGGGAATGCGTTCTCACTTCATAGAACCAGGTACAAACTACGCAGACGGGCGCTGTTCTTTGGGAAGAAAACAGGGCCTTTGGAGCTCTTAGTGTCCCCGCTGGGTTGTATACATAATATGCGTACTTTGTGTAGGGGAACGGCTCTCCCAGCGCCCAGGTCTCACATGTCTTGGCGGAAATGCGCTGCGATCCTCCCTGAAATGTAAGGCAGGAAGTTTTACGAGGAGCCGGGTCCAGTGTCCCTACTATTTCCTGCCGTTTACATATCTAGTCTTTCTTCAGACTTTATTCAAGTGACAGCTGCTTGTTTGATGTCTCGCTTCCACATCCTACATCCATTGCCAGGCAGCTTTCTAGGTAGCACTCCCACCCATCCTTCCCGCCCCCAAGCAGCCGTTTCCCATTTCTGGCGCCAGTGTCCTCCCCCTTCCTTCTTTCTTCAGGCTCTTGCTTATCACCTTCATGGACAGAAAATACTTAGCTCTCTCTCAACCTGCGGTTTACACCTGACATGCGTTAGTACTGTCTGGGTGAAGGGGAAAAGGACAAGATGGAGGAAGGTGAACAGAAAAGACGCACCCCTTACTACTTCCGGGTTCTTCATCATCCAATTTACCCGCGGGCCTGAAAACGCAGCCCCCAGGGAAAAAAGCAGACCAACTGAGCAGGCGCCATGTGACGTCAATTTGAGGAAACGGAAACTTACTACGGAGACGCCCCTGGCACGCCCTTATCCCACCCACTGCCCTCCCATTTCCAAGCCCAGGACATAAAAGTCGCCGCAGGCAGGCGCCAGCGCGAACTTCCCCGGCCCCATTGCTTGTGGACCTCGCCCAAGAGCCCTGACCCGTTGGTCAATAAAGTTCTTTCTTTCCTACCACTTGCCTCCAGCGCCTAACTCTTTCCTGACTAAAAGAAATTAAATCAAGTGCCCTGGCAAATTCCTTAATACCCCTTCTCAAATGGCACTGTAAATTCATCTCTTTTTAACTCCCAGAAGTATCTAATTGGCTTGTCCCTGCACTACGTGAATACTAGTATCCACTACAGAAGAAAACCCCAGGCCTAGCGATGGCGGTTGTGGGCATTGTGCCAGCCTCTCCCAGGGTATGTTTTCTGACCTCACCTACTTCTGATCAACTGAGGTCAGGAGTTCGAGACCAGACTGACCAACATGGCTAAAGTCCCGCTCTACTAAAAATACAAAAAAAAAAAAAAAAAAAAAAAAAAAAAAAAAAAAGCCCGGCGTTGTGGTGTGTGTGAACCCGGGAGGCGGAGGTTGCAGTGAGCCAAGATCGTGCCGTTGCACCCCAGCCTGGGCGACAGAGCGAGACTCTGTCTCAAAAAAAAAAAAAAGAAAAGGAAAAGAAAAAGAAAAAATTAATCCATCTGAGACATATTATTGGAGACAGTAGAATCCTGCATCCAACAGGCACTTGGTGCAGATCTGAACCCATTAAGCTATTGGCTCATGTTCCCTATGTTCTATTAAGTATCGTGAGCAGAAATTGAGCTCTTTAGCTTTTACCCACTAAGTATGGCTATACGGCAGGTGTCTCTCTCTCTCTCATGTTTGCATCATTATTTTTTTGCCATCAGTGTGGGTTTTTGGTTTTGATGTTATGAAGTGAATTTCTGGGGACAATCTCTGTTGGGTCGTGTTGATAAGGATTCAGTCCCTGTCTGGACAGCTAATCTGGTCTGTGAGTCTTTTTTTATTGTCTATTCATTGTCCTGAGAATAATGGTATTTCCTGGTATTTGAGACTGCAGCAATGAGAAGTTGTTCATATCTTGTCTTTCCAATGTTTAGTAAAAATGTTATGGGCCCAATAGTAGTCAGTATCGGCAAGAGTGGCATCACTGTTTCAAGAGTGATCTTACTACTCAATGTCCCCCCTCCCACCCCACTTCATTCCATAGGAGTTCTTGGCTTTAACAAATTTACTATATCTAAAAGACATCTTAGTCCAGGGAGAAAACTAAATCTGTAGCATGTAAGGAGAAGTTTTCTGTGATTGGTATATTCAGGTTTCTAACCAGCTGAAAAATTCAAATACATGTCCTTTAAAGGTTAAGTTTAAACTACACTACAGAAAGGAGAGAAAAGATTTATATGATCACATATAAGCAATGGAATCAGCAATATGAGCACTTTTCACATCTATACAAATCAAATGTAATAATCTCCAGAACATTAAGGAAGTTCATCCCTTAATGAAAATGAACGAAAAGAAATTATTCACCCACTGTTCTATGCCCTGGAAAGAGAATGTCCTGCCGGACTCAAAAGGGTATCACAATATCACTCAGATTTTCAGCGATGAAGGCCCTCCAAGGATCTAATGATGTTAATATTTTCAGTTTATTTCCTTCACTGATAAACATTGTTAATAGATACCATTGCCTCTGTTTTCACCTTAAGTGATGATACTTAGCACAATTTGTTTCTTAAGAATGCCCCTTAGTTTGGTGGAAGGAATTTTCCTTCTTTATAAATATAGGATATTGTCTCATGAAACAAATTGGCATACTCTTTCAGTGAAGTGAATAGACAAATTAGGTCTCTAAAATTTTAAAGGAGTCACTGCCCCAATTATCTTAGGAACAATGATAATCACTAATATAAAATTAAAATAAGAAAATTAAGCCAGGTATGGTGGCTCATATCTGCAATCCCAGCACTTTAGGAGGCTGAGGAGGGAGGATCAGTTGAGGTTAGGAGTTGGAGACCAGCCTGGGCAACATAGTGAAATCCCTGTCTCTACAAATTTTTAAGTATTAGCTAATATTTTAAAGTTGGCCAGGCATGATAATGCATGACTGTAATCTCAGCTACTAGGGAGACTGAGGCAGGCAACAGTGAACTATGATTGCACCACTGCCCTCCAGCCTGGGTGACAGAGTAAGACTCCCAACTCAAAAAAAATAAATAAAGAAATAAAGAAAAAGAAAGAAAGAAAGAAAATTAAGAATTTGTTGAAAATTGTTTTACTACAATGCTAGACTGCATGTCTTGTGCCTGTACTCCCAGAAACTCAACAGGCTGGGGCGGAAGCATTGCTTTACGCTAGCAGTTGGAGACCAGCCTGGGCAACAGGGCAAGACCTCGTCTCTAAAATAATACAAGGCAAGCTGAGCCAGGAGGATTGCCTCAGCCCAGAAGTTCCAAGTTGGTCAGCTATGATAGCCCCGCTGCACTCTAGCATGGATAACAGAGCAAGACACTGTGCCTTATTTTTTATTTTATTTTATTTTATTTTTACTACTTAATGCCTATTTATTTATTTATTTATTTATTTATTTATTTTTGAGAGAGAGTCTTGCTCTGTAGCCCAGGCTGGAGTGCAGTGGTGCGATCTCAGCTCACTGCAAGCTCCACCTCCCAGGTTGAAGCTATTTCCCTTCCTCAGCCTCCAGAGTAGCTGGGATTATGGGCGAACGCCAACACGCCCAGCTATTTTTTATAGTTTTAGTAGAGACAGGGTTTCACCATGTTTGCCAGGCTGGGCTCAAACTCCTGACCTCAAGTGATGCACCTATCTCGGCCTCCTGAAATGCTGGGATTACAGGTGTGAGCCACCTCGCCCAACCTACTGATGCTTGAAATGTGAGGTTTCATTAGGGAAAAATTTTCTTGTTGAATTTCTAACATGAAAAAATAATAGATTTAGCAGTAGATTAAATTAATGGTCTTGATAGTTTGGTACAATGAAATAAATGAAATGAAGTTGATAACTGAGAAGAATCTTTGATGCTTTTGAACAATTTAAATAATGCAAATATTTAATATATAAAGACATGAAAAAGTTCATTACGTTATTATTTATTTATTTATTTATTTATTTATTTATTTATTTATTTATTTGAGACACAGTCTCACTCTGTTACCTAGGCTGAAGTGCAGTGGTGCAATCTCAGCTCACTGCAACCTCTGCCTCCTGGGTTCAAGCAATTCTCCTGCCTCAGCCTTCTGAGTAGCTGGGATTACAGGCACACACCACTACACCCGGCTAATTTTTGTATTTTTAGTAGACACAGGGTTTTACACCATGTTGTCTCAAAAAAAAAAAAAACTATAAAAAATTAAAATTATATGTTCAAGTAAATTAAATATATAATAATGAAAAAGGAGGCCTAGCATGACTAACTGCATTTTACTCCTAACCCTTCCTACCCTGTGGTGATATCTTTCAGGCTAACTGCTTTTTCTCATTTCTGCACATAGGCCAAGCTATCTATGGGAGGGATTTAGCTTACAGTTTAACTTTAAAGCACAGATGACAATAATTCCTTCCCCAAACTGACTCCTGAGAAGATAAAGAGGTTGTATGCACAAGTAACAGTGTTATGTTGAAGATTTATAAGAGCAGTGTGACCTGACAAAGAACAAAGAATTTTCACCATCCCCTTGGGCTCTCACTGCAGCCCATAAGTCTGTCATTGTCAGACCTCTTCACCTCAACCACCTCCTTCTTCCTCCCTTCCCTAACATACAAGGAGCCTGAAAATTGTATGAATTTAAGATGGTTCTTTAGGATATTAGTTCACCATCTTCAGTTTGGTGGCTCCCTGGATTAAAGTCACCTTCCCTGCCCCTCCCTATACCTTGTCCCTGGACTTACTGGCTGTCATGCAGCAAGCGGTGAGTGCAGTGAGCCGAGATCACACCACTGCACTCCAGTCTGGGTGACATAGTGAGACTCTGTCTAAAAAAAAAAAAAAAGAGAAGAGAGAGAGAGAGAAATTTCATTTTAGAACCAGACAAATTAAATGGGAGACTTACTTCCAATGAGACCTAGAAATTTCTAAATTTCTAAAATTTCTGTAAGAACAGAGAAAATTGCCTCCATTGAGGAAGTAAGCTGAGGGAGGTAAACTGACACGTTTTCTGAATTGAGAAATATTGAGGAGGCTTTGTCTCTTTCGCCTCCAACTGCTCCTTCTCCTCCTGCCCCTGTGCCTGCATAGTCTTTCTTACCTGAGCCTTCCTGTCCTGCCTTGCCTCTTCTTCCATCACCATCACCCGAGGAAAGTCCCCAGGGCTCTGGCCCCTTCCCTGAAACTTCTGTTCTGACAGCCCCTTTCAAGGTAAAACCCACAGGAAGAGGGGAGCCTACCATTGTGTATACCGCTTCACCAAAATGTGAATTAAGAATATTATAAAAGACTTCCATGGTCTAAATGTAAATACATTTCACTCTTCTGTTTCTAAAGCAGGCTCCAAGATTCTACAGGGTTTGACAGAAAATTTGACTTAACTGTTGAAACCTTTGAGCCCAAATATTCTGACCTTTATCAATTAATTCACATGCTGGTGAAGAAGGCAAGGTCAGTAACTGGTTGCAAAAGGCAAATTGGAAGGATTTTCAAAAGAGACTGAAGCAGAACATGAAAGGTTAACATTTTAGCCAAATATCTCCATGTTGCCATTCCCCAGGTCCTTCCTAAAAACATAGATTGGAGGATAATTCAGCAATGTGAAGCCAGACAAATCTGTCTTTGCTTACCTAAAATGGTTTGAGAGCCAGGTATGGTAGCTCATGCCTGTAATCCCAGCACTTTGGGAGGCCGAGGTGGGTGGATCACTTGAGGTCAGGAGTTCGAGACCAGCCTGCCAACATAGTGAAACCCTGTCTCTACTAAAATACAAAAATTAGCCAGGTGGCTACTCAGGAGGCTGAAGCAAAAGAATCACTTGAACCCGGGAGGCGGAGGTTGCAGTGAGCTGAGATCCTGCCACTGCAATACAGCCTGGGTGACAGAGCAAGACTCCATCTCCAAAAGAAAAAAAAAAAAAGAAAAAGAAAATTAGTAAGGTAGTAGAAATATAATGCACACGAGAATGATAATCATGAAGACAATCTCTATTCCAGAATAGTAAGGAAACCTATTCCATTAGGGAGCCAACTGAAAACATCAAATCCCAGTTCACACCCCAGGGTGTGGTGTCACCTGCCTGTAGTCCCAGCTACTTGGGAGGATTAGTAAGGAGGTTTGTTTGACTTCGTGAGGCCAAGGCAGAAGTAAACCCTGATCATGCCACCGCACTCCAGCCTGGGCGACAGTGAGACCTTGTCTCAAAAACAAACAAACAAACAACCCCACAAAACCAAACAACAACAACAACAAATTGTCACATCACTCTGAAATGACAGTGGCAAACATAACTTTGTTATTGGAAAATTAAAAGAAAAATACTCCCTCTTGCTATCAACCTGCCCTCTTGCTCTAACATGTCTGACCCATGGTTTAAAATGCCCAAAACTTGATGTACTCAAATTATAGTACACTTACCTGTTCTGCACCAGCATTTATCTTTCTCTGGAGGACATCACCATCCATGGTCCTATAATGTCTAACAGCATGGAATGATGAAGGGCAGTGTCTTTTAGGATATTTGGACACACACACACACACACACACACACACACACACACACACACACCTCTCTGAAGAAATCCAGCATTGGGCGAGTTCCCTCAAACTTTTCACTAGGCATGACCACTGCTCTATTTTAGACAGAGATTCTACGGGGCAAAACCTGAGAATTATCTGCCTGGCTATCAAGAAGATAGCTCCTTTCATTTTTGGGGGAGAACACTTTTGCTTCAAGGGACTGTTTCCTCCCAGGATTACAAATCTTTCTGTAACCTCAGGAAACATTGCTGATGAAAACCAGGCATGGTGGCTCTGGCCTGTAATCTGTAATCCCAGTGACCCAGGAGCTGAGGTGGGAGGATCACCTAAGCCCAGGAGTTCCAGGTTGCAGTGAGCTATGATGGCACCACTGCTCTCCAGCCTGGGCCACAGAGCCAGACACTGTCTCTGAAAGAAAAAGAAAAAGAAAGAAAAACATTGCTGATGAAACTGTGGCCTCTTTTGCAGCTCAATAAAAAGCTATTTATTCACTGGCTAAGGTTGTAGTAGATAATCACATCACTTTAGATGATATATTTAGCCAAGCAGGGAGATGTATGTGTGGTGGCAAATACCTTTTGTTATATATACATAAATATTTCCCATGCCGTAGAACCTTCTCTAGAAGAAATCAGAAAAGAAGCCACTTGGCTACAAGAAATCATTAAAGAAGAAATGGGATTTGAAGTTTTCCCTGATGTTTTCAGTTGGCTGCCTAATGAAATAGGTTCCCCTACTGTTCCAGGATACAGATTCTCTTTGTGATTATCATTCTTGTGTGCATTATATTTCTACTACTCAAATCAATGTTATGTATTTCTCATTGTTTTACTTCTTTTGAGAAACTGAATTCATGGTACTCTAAAGACTAGAGATGATTCAACAAGTGACAGCAACTATCGAATTGGCCGAGATGGTTCTCTCTCTCTCTCTCTCTCTCTCTCTCCCCTCCCCCCCCCCTCTCTCTCTCCCTCCCTTCTGTGATGCCACACCAATTCAGCTTTTGGGCACCGTTAAAAATTCCTCAGTAAGAGGGCTCCTTTCCTCCCCTGCCCCCAGTGTGGGACAGGACTATCTGGGAATGAGCCTTTCTGGCAAGGAGGGACACAACTTTTGATCGACAATGCTTTCAAGAAAATCTTTTTATCTAAAGGGAGAATGAGAAAAGAAGACATTTTTTTTTTTTTTTTTTTTTTTTTTTTTTTTTTGAGACGGAGTCTGGCTCTGTTGCCTAGGCTGAAGTGCAGTGGCACAATCTCGGCTCACTGCAACCTCTGCCTCCCGGGTTCAAGTGATTCTCCTGCCTCAGCCTCCCAAGTAGCTGGGATTATTGGTGCCCACCCCTACACCCGGCTAATTTTTTATATTTTTCGTAGAGACGGGGTTTCACCATGTTAGTTAGGCCTTGAAATCCTGACCTCAGGGGATCCAACCGCCTCAGCCTCCCAAAGTGCTGGGATTACAGGCGTGAGCCACCGCGCCCAGCGAAGAAGAAAACTTTCATGAGAAGTGTGAGCCTTTTCAAATTCTCAGGCCCAGAGAGGCATTACATTGAGACAGCAACCACATTCCGCTTCCTTTTTGTACAATACTGTATTTGAAAAACAAAAAACCAAAACGGCAAGATTCATGAAATTGGACAACTTTCTTTAAAACACTACTACTGGTAAAACCAATAAGGATGGCTGGTTTCCAGTCATCTGAGCAGCCTCTCTAGTTTCATAGATATGATTTCTCCCTGATATTGAAGGGCTTCCAATTTTAAGTGGAATGCTACTTCACAAAGATAACCAGGTTTGAAAGGAACAGGTTTTCCTTGTAATCCTAAACGTTCCAGTCCGCGAATTAAAAGCCATTTTTTGAAGACGGGCGCACAGGCTTCCAGCTCTCCTCCAGAAGGGTCCACCGCAGGACACAGGTTAAGTAGTCCCTTCTCTGGGAGAGACTAGATGCGGGGTCTCGGCGCACCTCTGCAAAGGACAAGGCGGGAAGGAAAGGAGGGACAGGCAGACGTCACTTCCCTCGCCGGCTCCAGCAGCGGGTTGGTCGGCTGAGTGGCGGAGGGTGGGGTGGAAGAGCAGAAGGGGACTGGGAAAGGCACTGTTGGTGACATCACCGATAGGGCGTTCCTATGTAGATGAGGCAGTTCAGGGTTGCTGCTTCGCCACGGAGGAGTTCCCGTGCTGTAGGAGCAAGTCCAGGAGCTGGCTGGACGTGAGAGTCCCAGCTGTGTGTTAGGGCTAGGAGGGCTCGGAATGGTTGGGGATTGGCGGGGGTGGCTCTCGGGGCAAGTGACCGTGTAAAGGGTAAGGCGTATGGAGCTGTGGCGGGCGGAGGTACGTAAAAGCCCTTTGCCCGGCAGGGGAAATGCCATGGTCAGCCAAGTGGTTCATCTTTAAGAGTGAGGCTCATCCATTGCACCCCAGATATGCTGTTCTCTGTTATTTCTCCTAATGTGTAAGCTCAGCTGCGTAACTTGCAGTAATGAAGCAGAAGTTAAGGGGAAAAAATAGATTTTACCATACTTGACTGACTCCAAGGCCAGCAATAGATAGAGCCCTAGCAGATCCTTGGTAACACCGTCTGAAAAGCCAGAGCCCCAAGGAATGAGTTCCAGAGACGGTCTCTACACAGTCCGCCCCTAGCAAGGATAAGAAGAAATAACAACAAATGCCTTTACTACCTTCTCTTTCCCCCTTACCACTTCTCATTACTCAAGTTGTGTAAGTTCCTGATTTTCCTTCAGTGCAGCTGCAAGGTCACCAGCTATGCTTGCGTTGCAAGACCTGTCACAGTTGAATTAACTGCGTTCTTTCTGCTTCTGTAAGCCCTCTTGCCTGCCCCGCGAATTTCGCGCCATCCCGCGGCGCCATTCAAACTAGCCAACCCCATTGGGAAGAGTGTATAAAAGTCAAGCCCTGTCTTTGTTCCAGGCTCAAACTTTGGATGTTAATCTGCTGGGCCTGAGTGCACTCAAAATCCTCCTGTTCCACCCGTTGGCCTCTCCGGTCTCCTGATTTCCGCAACAATAGTGGGGGGACTGCGTTCGCACTTTCCCCTGGTCTTTCATGGTATGAATGATAGACAACATTTTTATTCTCCTATAGTCGCAGACTCGGTCTCAGTGATTCTATGGTGTGGTCAGCTGTTTTTGTTTTTGTGAGACCTTGTTTTCTTGTTTACTGTCCTGGGACAGATGTCTGTAGTCACTTCTTTCCTCAGGAGGCAAATTTCAGTCTCTGTAGGGGAGGTCTCTCACGTTAGCTGCGGGGGTACTTGGCAGGTGGAGCTCAGGGATCTAGGCTTCCCTGCTTTGTAGACTCCTCAATGGTTCCCAGGGCCTACTGGCTTTCAACACCACTTGAAAACCTCAGGGTTTTTCTGCTATCCCCAGAATCACCTCTTACACAGCCTCAAGCAATCCACCCATCTTGGCCTCCTGAAATTCTGGGATTACAGGTGTGAGCCACCGTGTCTGGTTATAATGCCCTTTCAACTGGACTTTTGAGTATTCTTAAAAATTCCTCAGTGAGGTGGCTCCTTTCCTCCCTGTCCCCTGCCTGAGATAGGACTATCTGGGAATGAGCCTTTCTGGCAAAGAGGGACACCTTGACTGAGCTTTTGATCATCAATGCTTTCAAGAAGAAAGATTTTAAAAAAAAATTTTATCTGAGGAATGTGAGCCCTTTCAAACGATCAGGCCCAGAGAGATGTTAAATCGAGACAGCAACCACTTTCTGTTCCTTCCTTTTGAGCTATGTATTCATCTGTTGAAACTGCTTGCTATCACCTCAAGTAGCTATAAATTATCCTAATAATCCCACACCAAACGCTGTACCCCATACCCTATAACTTAACAACGTATAGCCAATCACCAATCAATGTAATTTCTGTAAACCAATGAGAATTCCTGACAGGCACCTTTCTATCAGCCCACTGTCTGTCCCTGCTTTTGACCTTTAAAATCCTGTTTGTGACAAAGGCCAAAGGGAGCTCAGATCCAACGTTCTTTGGGTGTGAGTCTTCCAGGCAGCTGTCTTCATGTTGGCTCAAGTAAACTCTAAATTATATTTTGTGCCTCAGCCTCTTTCTTTTAGGTCAACATGTTCAACAACAGTCGAATGAATAAATAAGTTAATGTATATTCATACAAAGTAATACACACAGAAACAACCATATGAATCAGATGAAAACTTCATAGACATAAGACTGAGTGAAAGAAATCAAATCTATGCCTCTGCTTCTGAAACTGCCTTTGCAAAAATTATAACTGGGACAATTTTCATGGTGAAAGAGATCTGACCTGATTCCATCTTATTTCTAACGTCCAAGTTGTCCTTGCTCATTCCTGGGTTCAGACCGAAATAACTTTGGGAGGAACTTAGTTTACGGTTTATCTGTGAAACAAACATGATAATATCCCCCTTCCTGCCTGGGAACTAGACTGCCTTTGCAGGACTAACAAATTAGCCATGAGATTAGAAATTATGGTTTAGGAGTCATGTTAGCCTCTGGCTGCAAGATTCTAAACCTCTCCAAATTGTTCCTGGAGATCACGTCATTATTGGAAAACCTCAGATCAGTGCTTGAGGTATTTTGCTGACCCTGCACTCAGTGGATCAGCTGGCACCAGCTAGACTGATAACCTGGCTCATCTGATCTTGTGGCCCCCACGCGGGAAATAACCCAGCAGAAGACAACAACTTCAGCTCCCTCTGATTTCATCTCCAACCTGACCAATCACAACTCCCAATTCACTGGCCCCCATCCACCAAATTATCCTTAAAAACTGGTCCCAGAATTCTTGAGGAGACTGATTTGAGTAAAAATAAAAGTCTGGTCTCCCACACAGCCAGCTCTGTTTAAATAAATCTTTATTGCAATTCCCCTGTGTCGAAAAATTGGCTCTGTCTAGGCAGCAGGCAAAGTGAACCTGTTGGGAGTAACACTCCTGCCGCCAAAACCCACTACACACTGTATGACTCAGTTTATATGAAAGTAAAGGGCAGGAAAAACTTGCCTGATAAATTTGCAGAGACAGGGGTGAAAACCATTAATAAGTCTGTGGAGTATTGTCAGAGTTTGGTATTGTAGTCTACATATTAAAAGTAATCAGTTAAACACTTGAAATAAAATTTCCCCCAAATATGTTTGCCAAATTTGGATGACTTTGTTTCTGTCTTTGCAGAATATAAAGTGTTGACATGAGGTAAGCGCTAAGGTCTAGAGAAGGCAGTGGAAGAGATGACAAAACGACTCCAGCACCATGCCTGAGTCCAGTGTGCTCTGCTGGGGCTGCACATTTTTGTACACTGCTGTATTGTTATGCCCAGACCCTCTGTTCCCCAAAGAAGACCACCAGAGTCCAGAGTCAAAGCCAAGCGGCAAGGATCTTTACGACAAGTTCGAACTTGGTCCCTCCATTACACAGCATACAAGAGGGCCCCGAACAATGCGAGTGTTTGCTTTTTATAGCCCGAAAGTTACAGGGGAACAAAGGAATTCTTTTGGTTCCCGCGCTTTCAGTAAAACTTTGAACGGCTGCCTCCTTATCGGAGACTTTTCCAGGTGGTGTTTGTACTGGGCTCAGGAAGTTTGAGAGATATATGGCGATATGTGGTGGGATGGGAGGATGGGATGTGTTTGTATTGGGCTTGTTTGTTTTGAGCCCTGGGCTGAGGAATGTGCCCGGCTCCTCTCAGTATTTGAAAAACCCTACAAGATTCATGAAACTGGACAACCGTCTTTATAACACTCCTAGAGATAAAACAAGTAAGGATGGCTGGTTTGCAGTCATCTGAGCAGCCTCTCTAGTTTCATAGATACGGTTTCTCTCTGATATTGAACGACTTCTAATTTCAAGCAGAAAGCTACATCACAAAGATAACCGTATGTGAAAAGAACCGGCTTTCTGTGTAATCCTAAACTTTCTAGTTTGCGCATTAAAAGCCATTATTTGAAAAAGAGCGCACAGGCTCCAGTTGGCCACCAAAGGGGTCCTTGGCATCACAGGCTAAGAACCTACTTCTTTGGGAGAGACCAGGGGCGGGGAAGGGAGGGGAAGGAGACAGAGGCAGGCGTCATTTCCTCCGCGGGCTCCCGCAGCCGCTTGGTCGGCTGAGTGGCGGAGGGTGGGGCAGAAGAGCAGAGGGGACCGGGAAAGGCGCTGTCGGTGACATCACGGAGAGGGCGATTCCTATGTAGATGAGGCAGCTCAGGGGCCGCTGCTTCGCCACGAAGGATTTCTCCTGCTTTGGGAACAAGTCCAGGACCTCCGGTTGGACATGAGAGTCCCAGCTGTGTGTCAGGGCTAGGAGAGCTGGGAGTGGCATGGGGGGTGTGAGGGTTGGGGTGTGCGGGGCAAGTGACCGTGTGTGTAAAGGTTGAGGCATATGGAGCTGTGGCAGGGCGGAGACGTATGAACTCATACTTACCTGGCAGGGGAGATACCATGATCACGAAGGTGATTTTCCCAGGGCGAGGCTTATCCATTGCACTCCGGATGTGCTGACCCCTGCGATTTCCCCAAATGTGGGAAACTCGACTGCATAATTTGTGGTAGTGGGGGACTGCGTTCGCGCTTTCCCCTGAATTTTGTAGTGCTAAAAGCAGGTTGGTTGCAAAGAAGGATGTATTTCTTGTTTTCATTGGCATGTAGGTTCCGTGGTGTTGTGTTATTTTTGTATCCGGATGGCAGGAAAACAGGAAGTAATATGTCGCCGCCGTTCCAGTCGATCGCACGGCTTCTTCCTTTCTACTTGAGGCTAATTGTTGCAGAGATTGGTCCATGGTCTCCAGTTTCTTGGGGTCTCACGCTCTGCAAAAATCTTAGTATTTCTCACTAGCTCCCAGTCACCTTTTACACAGCCTCTGCTTCTAACCGCCGTCCCTACAGGAGTTTGTAGGATTTCTGTGCTAGCGGGGAATGTGTTCTCATAACACTCTTATTTTGTGGAGGGGAACAGGTCTGCCGGCCCCCAGGTGTCCTAACTCAATTCATCCCGAGGCTCGCTGGTCAGAACCGCAGTCTCACCTGTCTTGGCAAAATGCGCTGCGATCCTCCCTGAAATATAAGGCGGAAAACTTTATGCGGAGCCGTGTCCGCTGTCTCCTGCCGTTTACATATCTAGGCTTTTTTCAGACCTCATTTAAGCGACAGCTTCTTGTTTGATGTCTCGCTTCCACATCCAATATCCATTGCCAGGCAACTTTCTAGATAGCATCCCGACCCATCCTTCCCACCTCCAAGCAGCCCTTTCCTATCTCTGGCGCCAGTGTCCTTCCCCGTCCCTCTTTTCTTCAGGCCCTCGCTTATCTCCTTCATGGGCAGAGAATACTTAGCTGTCTCTCAACCTGCGTTTTGCGCTTGACATGCATCAGTACCCTGGCAAATTCGGACGTTTCCTTAATACTCCTTCTCAAATGGCATTGTAAATTCATCTTTTTAACTCCCAGTCCCTGCACTACTTGAGCACGAGAATTGCACTACAGAAGAAAACCGCAAGCCTAGTGAAAAAAACCCAGGCTGGCGGTTCTGGGTATTTTGCCAGCCTCTCCCAGGTTATGTTTTCTGACCCCACCCACTTCTGATCTGTAATGTCCTGGTCAATAGAAACTACCTGGCTCAAACGTAAAAGGCAAGGCGAACCACGGCAGGAAGGCCTATGGCGTCCCCTGGTGGCTACCCTGGGGACGGCACTCGTAGATCCGCGCGTCCCGAGAAGCCTCTGCCATCCCGACCCGGGTGAGGTGCAGAAACCCGCGGCTGCAAAGAAAACCGGCTAGAACGCACAGGACGCCCAGCGAGTGTTCAAGACACTGCGAGTGGAAGCCGTACGTCCTACGGACTGATCTAGTTTGAGGAAGACGAGCCATTTACTTCTAACCCCAGCAGCGGACATTGCCTTGCTCAAATATATATGAACAAAGACTGAAAACAACTTTCATTGCGTTACTGACGAGCAAACGGGTTCTTAGAATGTTTAAGAAATGTCCTTTGTTTCGGGACCGTCATCACTAAGGTATGCTTGGGATTCCTAATTGAGGAGTTTCTGAGCAAAAGCAGCCGACCAATCCAGTGGCTGAGAACTGCTTCGATATTGGCTTCCAGGCACATCAGAAATACCGAGGTTCTGACGAAGACGTGAGCTTCTGTCTGCCTTTGGAAAGGCCTTCTTCCAGTCCTGGCGCTGCCACTTGCCTTCTGTTTGACCTTCGGCCAGCCAGGTCCTTCAATTTGCTAGGCCTCCAGTTGGAAAAGTGTTACATGAAAATAATAATAATGTGCTATTAGAGTTATTGCACAGATTACAGAAGACAATCTAATAGTACAGCTAGCATCGTGTGTGGCTTACATTAAAGGTTTGCTGATAGGAAACAATATCCCAGATAAGGTTTTTCCCCCTTAATTATGAAATATAGTAAAGAAAATTGTGTGGACTTCTGCTTCAGGTCTCAACATTTTTCAAAACACATTTGCATGAATTTTGTACTTGTGAAGGTGACATCCTTCTACAAAATAAGTTAAAACTAAAGAATGACAAATGGAATTTACAGAATATATATTCACAAAAAGAACTTGTTCCTAGCAGCTTTGTTTACAATAGTCCCCAAACTGGAAACGGTTCATATGTATCAAGAGGTGAATGGACCTATTGTGATATATTCATCCAATGGAAGATGGGACAAGTCATGGAAACATGAAATAGCATGGGTGAATCTCAAAAACCTCATGCTGAGTGATGAAAAGAGTGCATTCTGTGCGGTGCCATGAAGCTGAATTTCTAGAACAGGTGAAACTAACCTGTATAGTGACAGAAACTACATCATTGATTGCTGGGGACAGGGAGTCGAGGGGACTGACTGCAAAGGGCACAAGAGGACCTTTTGGAGTAATAGACATGTCATCAAATTTGAAATGAGCCGGGCGCGGTGGCTCAAGCCTGTAATCCCAGCACTTTGGGAGGCCGAGACGGGCGGATCACGAGGTCAGGAGATCGAGACCATCCTGGCGAACACGGTGAAACCCCGTCTCTACTAAAAAAATACAAAAAAACTAGCCGGGCGAGGCGGCGGGCGCCTGTAGTCCCAGCTACTCGGGAGGCTGAGGCAGGAGAATGGCGTAAACCCGGGGGGCGGAGCTTGCAGTGAGCTGAGATCCGGCCACTGCACTCCACCCGGGCGACAGAGCCAGACTCCGTCTCAAAAAAAAAAAAAAAAAAAAAAAAAAATTTGAAATGAATGCATTGTATCATATTCAACCAATGCCTTAATCAATTTGATTGTAAAAAGTAATAAGAAAACCACTGCAGGTTGGGCGTGGTGGCTCACGCCTTTATCCTAGCACTCTGGGAGACTGAGGCAGGCAGATCACCTGAGGTCAGGAGTTTGAAGCCAGAGGGGTCAACATGGTGAAACCTCATCTCTACTAAAAATACAAAAAAAAAAGAAAAAAAAATTAGCTGGGCGTGGTTGTGGGCGCCTGTAATCCCAGCTACTCGGGAGGCTGAGGCAGCAGAATCTCTTGAACCTGGGAGGTGGAAGTTGCAGTGAGCCTAGCTCACACCACTACACTCCAGTCTGGGTGACAGAGTGTGTGATGCCACGCAAAAAAAAAAAAAAAAAAAAGATAAAAATAAAAGGCCAGATGCAGTGGCTCATGCCTGTAATCCCAGCACGTTGGGAGGCCTAGCTGGACAGATCACGAGGTCAAGAGATCGAAACCATCCTGGCCAGCATAAGGAAAGCCCATCTCTACTAAAAATACAAAAATTAGCTGGGTGTGGTGGCGAGAACCTGTAGTCGCAGCTACTTGGGAGGCTGAGGCAGGAGAATCGCTTGAACCTGGGAGGCGGAGGTCGCAGTAAGCCGAGATCATGCCACTGCACTTCAGCCTGGGTGACAGAGCAAGACTCCGTCTCAAAAAACAAACACACAACAACAAAAACAAAACCACTGCAAATCAGAATGCATTCTACTTAATTTCATGTGCGTTTAGCTTTAGAAGATTCTTTTAGAAAAGTGTCTCTTGAAATGTGATTGGGAGTTCAGGAATTCCTTCATTTGTGTTTCTATCTCTTTGTCTTCAGTTAAATTCATGCACTATTAAATGGAATATTTATAAAATGAAAATACGGTCTAAGCTCAATTTTACAAAATCATATATATATATAAAATACATATAACTCCCATATATATATATAGTTTTCTTTATTCTATTTTTTCTTTTGTGGGTGTGTGGGCGGGGGACAGTCTAGCTAAAATACACATTCTTCTCTCTATAGATATACCAGAAGAACATGACTCGATCAGTGTTGCCCTAATGTTAACAAAAGTTATTTTGAACTTAAGGTGATCAGAAATTTTACATATCTGCACTTTTTCTGTATTGGTGGTATGGTCTATGCTAAGCATGTATAATTTTGTTTTAAAAAAATGAGAGTAACTTTAAAATTGTTTGGAAGACAAATATGTACATGTGCGAACAGTACTTAATTCCAGGTGATGGGAATATGGATGACTGGTTATCTTTTTCTTTCTGTATCTTCTATATTTTTAAATGGAAAACTCAATGACCTGGAAGTGAAAGAACAGATTAGATTTGGAAGGGGTGTGGGGCAGGTGAGAGGAAAATGTAAAGGGAAGGACAAACCCAGTTCTGGCAGGACCGTGTTTAAATTGAAGGTTTCTGGGGATCAGTTGTTGCGATAAGAAGGAAATGGGGAGGCAGGAAAATCATGAAAATATTTAGGACAGTGTATTGCCTGTCTCATCATTCCTCCTCCTTTTGTGTGTCTTCAAAAGAAATACACAGACTTACATTTCTTTTCAAGCTTGCTTACCGTTTGTGTTTCTCTTTTATTAGTGTAACTGGCCTGTAGATTTATCTTGCTGGTTGCCCAGAAAAGCCAATGGAGCTGAGAACAGCAGGCTTTCTACAATAGAGAAAGAATTTAATAAAAGCAGAGGCAGCTGAGGGACCAGGACAGGGGTTTATTATTACTCCAATCTGCCTCCCCCCAAATTCAGAGACTAGGGTTTTGTTGTTGTTTTGTTTTTCGGATAGTCTGGCAGGCAGGGGGCTAGGGAATGGGCAAAGCTGATCGGTTGGTTTGGGGGATGAAATCACAGTGTCAGAGCTTGTTTACTACACTCAGTCAGTCCCTGGGTGAGGGCCACAGGACCAGATGAGCCAGTTTACCGGTCTGGGTGTGCCAGCGAGTCCATCATAAGGCAGGGTCTGAAAAATACCTTGAACACCCTGTCAAATCTTAGGTTTGATACCAATAATGTTATATAAAGGCACAGTTGGGGAGCTTAGGAATCACGTGGCTTCTGGCTACATGACTCCTGAGCCATAATTTCCAATCTCGTGCCTAATTTGTTAGCTTTGCTAAGGAGGTCTGATCCCCAAGATAGGAAGGGGTTTGTCTGGGGAAGGGGTAATCATCTTTGCTTCAGACTTAGACTTGGAACTAAACTTCTCTTATAGTTAGCCTGGCCTATGCCCCGGAATGGACAAGGGCAGCTCAGAGGTTAGAAGTAAGATGCGGTCAGTTAGGTCAGATTTCTTTCACAGTCGTAGTTTTCCTATGCCAGGTTTTTCTCACTGTCATAATTTTTGCAAGAGTGGTTTTGTTAGGAGCAGTATAAACGCAGTGGTTCTGAGACTGTCCTCTGGAGCCAGGCTGCCTTCACTTCAAATTCCTGCTTTCAAATCCTCCTTTGCTGGCTGAGTGACTCTGGGCAGGTCACTTAATGTCTTTGTGCATCTCAGTTATCTCATACGGAATGTGAAGGTGATGGTGTGACCTCTGCCTGAGGTAAGGACTAAATGAGTAAACATATGCACATCATCAACTGTGTGTGACATGTGGCACTTTGTGATTCAGGCACAGTTGATGATGTGCATATGTTACTCATGTGCATGTTAGCTCTTGTATTTTGCCTGCAACACTGCACAAAGAGCAGATGTGATGAAAACCGGTTGCACAGAAGTTATAGCCATGATACTTTCCAGTGACCCTGCACCCTCCCAGGGAGACTGCAGTAATCCTCTCACCAGCAGTAACCTCCTGGGCTGGGAGATCCCAGGAAGGCCCCTCAATCTCCAGCAGGTTTGATCCTCAAGGAGCTTCACGGAAGGAGCTAGAGAAGTATTTCTATCTGGGAGGAGCTGGGAGTTTATTAGCTCATCCAAAGGGGAATAATGATTCAAATTCTTGCTTCAAATCTGCCCCAATAAAATTTTTATAGTTTTACAGTGGAAGACATTTGTACATGTAGGGGAGGAAATATGACTCTTCCTCACCCAGCCTAGGTTCACTGCTGAGACCCTTACAGCAAAACACAGACCAACAAGAGAAGAGCATATGTATTTATTGAATGTAAGTTTTACATGACAGGAGTGCCTTCCAAAGGAAACGAAGGCCCACGGAAACAGCTAAACCTCAGGGTTTTTTGTTGTTGTTGTTTGTTTGTTTGTTTTTGGTTTGTTTTTTAACAGTAGTTTTATTGAAGAATGGATAGTCACGGAGAAGTATGATAAGACAACAAAAGTATGATCTAACAGTAACAAACTGAGGAAAACGTAGCCAGGTCTCTTGTGTTCAGGCTCTTTGTGTCCCTGGGTCTTCACACTCCAGAATGCACCTTTCCTCTGAGTACAGAGAGGGCACCTCTCACATAAGGGTCTTACAATTGACTTCAGGGACGAAGGGCAGGGGGAGGGTGACAGTGACCTTCCTGCTTCTGTTGTTTACTCAAATTTCTTTAGCATAAAATATTCAATACCCTAAGATGTTATATTTTGGAGTAGCATGTCCTGAACCCCATCATGCTCATGCAACAAAACCCAGTCATTGAAGAGCGATGACTACAAAATATTTAAATTCAAAATACAAATGATGGCCAAGTGGGGTGGCTCATGCCTGTAATCCCAGCAGGGAGGTGCAGGGAGGCCCAGGCAGGAGGATCACTTGAGTTCTGGAGTTCCAGACCCGCCTGGCCAAAATGGCGAAACCCCTCTGTACTAAAAATACAAAAATTAGTCCAGCACGTGGTGCAAACCTGTTGTTCCAACTACTTTCAGGGGGTGGGGAACCAGTGGGCTGAGGATCAACGGAAATAATATCATATTTACAAGTTTTTTTTTTTCCTATAAGGCTAGTCAATGAAGCAGTGGAAATGGAGAAGGAACAAAGAAACCTGTAACTGGTTGTGATCAATTCTTTGTAAACAGGAATGAATTTTTTATGCATTATACTCTGTTATCAAAGTTACATATGCTGCAAAGCTGGAGGTGAACAGCAGTGCCCAGGTCCCTTCCTACACTTATCTCTAGGGATAACAATTTTTAATGTGTGCAACCAACCTGTACATAAATATTGTTACTCTTCGACTGTCCAATTTTCCATCCCAGGCCCTGCAGTCCAGCCTGCAAGGCGAAACAGAGTTTGTGTTTCCTTACCTGCCAGTCCTCTCTAAGGAGCCAAGAAGGCGTCATCTCACCCCCCACTCCCGGCTTGTCCTCCAAACTCGTCCTCAAAGACTGCGGTGTTTTTCAGTCCTTCGTAAGCGCTCTCAGCCGCAAAATATGAAAATCAGAGCTATGTTCTTGGAGTGCCTGGAGTGACATCTTAGTTCCCAAGACCGACCCATCAGGAACCTCATCCCAAGTGCTCTGAAGAGCAGGAGAGAACATTTTAACTCTGGTAGCGTCCTAAGGCGTCTTCTCCTTGGGGCAGGGTTCTGACGGGACGAGGGGAAGCCCCACTGTCAGGGACTCGCCCCTCAGAGCTGCTCAGGCTCCTCTTCCCCGTGGTGCCGCGGGAGTTCGGCTGGGGCGGAGGAGGATCAGAACCCGCGCTCCCAGGCCGTGTGCTTGAAGAGGCCGCCGTGCGAATTTCTCTTTCCGGCTGAGATCTTGGGACGAAAGAATGAAATTTCCCGGAGTCAGGTCCCAAAGCTTAGTGAAACAGCGACTTTTAGGGCCCGCAATGGAGACGTAGGAGCTAGAAATTCGGCATAAAAATCTGAATATGAAGAACAGAGTAAATTAACATTCAGAATCAGATGGACCATGTGAAAAAAGCAGTGCTACTCCCAAGTTAGGTCTCCAACCATCGATCCTAAGCTGAGACACAATCTCCAATGACTGAGCTAACCCCATCAAAATTTCTCACGCCACCGTTTACTTACCAAAATGACAATGGGTGCCATTACGAGATTTCCTGGGTGAAAGGAATCTCCGGGTCTAGGATTGAGGGGCGACAGCCTTTTTAGTGAAGGAGACCTCTCACCCCGAGGCCCAGGGTCGCCCTGAGACGGGTGAGCACTTGCTGGGTCGTTGGATCCCTGGCGGGGGTGTCCGGGCCAACGGTTGCTGGGTGCCGGGAGGCTGGCCCTGGAAGGGGACCCTCCAGGCTCGGTGACCCCGACTGGATGATTGGGCGATTTCCCTGTGGTCCGGGTCACTGTGAGAACCCGGTTTCTGGGATCCCGAATGCGGAAGAGGGAGAGGAAGAGAGGACAAGGCGCCGGGTACACAGCGAGGCTCAGACAGCGGGAGCAGAAGGGACACGGAAGCCCGCAGCTCGGAGTTTCTGAACGTCAGCAGTAAAACACGGCGTTACGGTCCTAATTAAACAGAAAGGTTCCACCGAGACTCGAACTCGGATCGCTGGATTCAGAGTCCAGAGTGCTCACCATTACACCATGGAACCTCACGGTGCAGAGTGGCCGGAGGTGTCTGAATTCCTAATAAGTAGCAATAGTTCCCACCCACCCATGTCAAGGCATTTCTATTATGCCACAAGCAACACTCAAGGAGGAGCAGGAAGGAGCCATCCTTCTTGCTTTCTCTCTGCTCTCTCCTTTGATCGACTTCTATCATTTCATTTGCACCTCGGAAAATGAGGCAAAAATCCGCTCTGGGTTTAGGGCCAGAGAAGAGACCCTGAAGCCTTGTTCATAGAGTTTCCTGTGCCGAGGTGAAATTTCTTTCTTCCTTTCTTCGTTTCTTTCTCTTTCTTTCATTCTCTCTCACTTTTCTTCTTTCTTTCTTTTTCTTTCTTTCTTTCTTTCTTTCCTTCTTTCTTTCTTTCCTTCCTTCTTTCTTTCTTTCTTTTTTTTTTTTTGTTTTTTTTTGGTTTGTTTGTTTTTGAGACGGAGTCTCGCTCTGTCGCCCAGGCTGGAGTGCAGTGGCCGGATCTCAGCTCACTGCAAGCTCCGCCTCCCGGGTTCACGCCATTCTCCTGCCTCAGCCTCCCGAGTAGCTGGGACTACAGGCGCCCGCCACCTCGCCCGGCTAGTTTTTTGTATTTTTAGTAGAGACGGGGTTTCACCATGTTAGCCAGGATGGTCTCGATCTCCTGACCTTGTGATCCGCCCGTCTCGGCCTCCCAAAGTGCTGGGATTACAGGCTTGAGCCACCGCGCCCGGCCTCTTTCTTTCTTTCTTTCTTTCTCTTTCTTTCTTTCTTTCTTTCTTTCTTTCTTTCTTTCTTTCTTTCTTTCTTTCTTTCTTTCTTTCTTTCTTTCTTCTCTTCTTTCTTTCTTTCTTTCTTTCTTTCTTTCTTTCTTTCTTTCTTTCTTTCTTTCTTTCTTTCTCTCTCTCTCCTTTCCCTCCCTCCTTTCCTTTCCTTCTTTCCTTCCTTCCTTGCTTCCTTCCTTCCGCTTTCCTTCTCCCTCCCTTCCTCCCTTCTTTCCTTTTTCTTTTTCTTTCTTTCTTTTTCTTTTCTGTTCTTTTCTTTTCTTTCTTTCCATTGAGACAGCATCTCCTTCTGTTGTTCAGGCTGGAGTGCAGTGCAGGGGCAGTGGGCCATCTCCCCTCACTGCAACCTCCGTCTGCCGGGTTCAAGTGATTGTAATCCCCAGTAGCTGGGATTACAAGTGTGGGCCACCATGCCTGGTTAAAGGTTGTATATTTAGTAGAGATGAGGTTTTGCCATGTTGGCCAGGCTAGTCTTGAACTCTTGACCTCAAGTGATTTGCCCACCTTGGCCTCCCAAAGTGCTGGGATTACAGGTGTGAGCCACCACACCCAGACAGGAGATGAAATTTCTGCAAAATTTCTGTTATTTTCTTTTTGCTTTCCCTCTTTTCTGTTTGCCCAAGGAGGCCAGATGGTTGTCAAAACAGGACATGGGACGTCCTGGGCGCCTTGCCTCCTTCCTCCCTGTAGTATATAACAGAAGACAGCAATCAAATGAGATTGGGAAGCAGGGAATCCTTCACTGTCTTGTTCATATACTTCTATGTTTGTTTGGTTGGTTGGTTTTAATAAAGTTTTCTCACCAGAAATGGAAATTTTTTGGATTTAAAATAAATGCAGTCAGCCACATTTTACATTTCTATAAAACACTCAAACCAGGCCATACTCACCTGCTATGACTCAAAATCAACCATATACTGTCAAGGTCAGGAGGCAGGGCCCTGACATTTAAGCACAGTGTGTTTTCTCAGAATTGGCCAAGTTGATGCCATTCCAATTTCTCAATATCTCATGACCCATTAATTGTGGTCTTTAAAAGTGTACATGTATTGTTACTGAAAGGCCAAGTGTTTGCTCTAGGCCCTGCTGCTCAGCTCACAGAAAGCCAATCATTCAGACGTTGAGTATTGCCAAGGAAGAAGGCTTTAATTGGGTGCTGCAGCTGAGGAGATGGGAGATCAGTCTCAAATCAATCTTCCTGATCAACTAAAGTGAGGGGTTTATGTATCAGGGAAGAAACATAACTGTGTGTGGGAAAAGAGGAACTAGGGAAGGGTGAGGAAGCATTCATGATGAGTGAGGGGGCTGACATCTTATTGTCTGGAGGCTGTGATCTGCTGAGGTTCGGGTCTATGATGCTTTTTGAGAGGCCTGAGGGTCCTTTCCTAAGGAAGGAACTCAGATAAAACAATGTAACTTTCAAGCTTCAAGACTTGCAGGGTGCATTTCTACGTCTATCCAAAAACACTGTCTGTGGGACTATTGAAAATAGTGGGACTATTGAAAACTGAATTCTATTCAGTACCCATTTTCTATTTGTCAATTCCTCAATCATGGGGAATCTGGTCGTCCATCTTTCAGGCTGCATCATGTGGAGAAAGGGCATCCTGAGCAACTCCACACCATGGGTGACTGCATGGCCACCAAGGAATCAAACGTTCATCTAATACTGTAGTTTCTCCTGAAACACAATAGTCCTCTCTCCAGTCCCCCATTTCCACTAAAGACAAAACACAGCAGGACCAACCTACCTACAAAAGAAGCTTCAGTCCCATATACTTGGCCTGATTACCCACACAAAGTGCAGCAAGAATGTTCATATAGGCGCTCCTAAAGAGGCTTTGCTGTAACATTTCACAATGCCATTTCAGGTAAAGCCCTGGGAAAATTACCAATTCCTCCACCTGTGTCAGATTATAAAAGAAAACAGAATCATATTGAACTTACGCAAACAAACACATTGTCATGAGTTAAGAATATTCAGTTTACAAATTCTGGAGAAATTCAGCAGAGAGAGAAAAATATGCCTCAAATTCTGTTTAGAAGACTATTGTACTCAATTGTTGCAGGCTATAAATAGCTCAAAAGAAAAAAAGTTCTCCAGACTCTGAAGAATAAACAACGTTTCAAACAAACAAACAAACAAAGGCCGTAAAAACTTACTTCAGTCCTCTATTAGTTTAATCCATGCAATCAACTCCTGCTCTGCTTCATACTAGGCTAGCAATCTCTATGAACACATCAGCCTTTCTATTAGTGCCTTGGAAATTTTCTCTTTAGTTCAATGGCATGATCTCCAAAGTTATCAGAAGCCTGCATCCAAGAGTCTTTTTCATGTACTTCCCCCAAAAAACAAGGCCTGGACTGTAACTGATTATAAGTCACTTTTTGAGAAGAATCAAAGCAAAACAACAATTGTGGATGACAAAACCTTAAGACAGCCATAGTCATAGACACAGTTGACAAGGGAATTTGGTTGCTTCTGTGGCACACAATATAACATAATAATCATAATTATTACTGACAGCATATCAGAACTCTAGGAATCTCACACAATCCTGGAACACACATTAACAACACATCTGTGTCAACAGAACCCAAAGGAAGTGAAACACCACTTCAGATTTGACAATGCTTCTTGCATAATTCTAGCATAACAAATAAGCCTAAGAAGCCTAATATATCTATCTTGGACTTCAAGAACCTAATATCCAAAAAGTTAATTTGAGGTCCAAAAGGCTTAATATGGAAATTTTACTCTTAGAAAGTTTGCCAAATATCCAAGTTTTGAGAGACTTGATATCACAAAATAGGATCACAGGTCACCTTAAAATAGTCAATCATTTAGCCAAAAGGTAAGCAAAAATTTTATATCTATTATTAATATTACACAAACATTTTGACCAAAAGAGAAAACTAAATTTTACCTTTGTGTGGTATATTAAAATGTTAAAGATAATTTTAATAAAACCTTATACACAAATTTAATTATAATCAGTTTAACCATAAGGTAAGTGTTTCATAAACTTTTCATGACCTTTTATACTTTTCTATGAAAAAGCAGATGAATGCTCTAGAAAATCCTGTTATTCCAATACATGGGCCCAGTTGCTGGCCTTGCATCAGTGTGCTTCTGAGTGTAACATCTAATTTGTAGAAAACCTCTGAATTTGAGAGGCCAGGGTGGGTGGGTTGCTTGAACTCAGGAATTTGAGACTAGCCTGGGCAATATGGTGAAACATTGTGTCTACCAAAAATGTAAAAAAGAAAAAACAAAAGAAATAAAGAAAGAAAAAAGGAAGGAAGGAAGGAAGGAAGGAAGAGAAAAGAGAAAAGAAAAGAGAAAAGAGAATGACAAGAAAGTCTCTAAACTAAACTAATCCCTTAAACTCTGGCCTTAAAATTCTCATGTGCCCACCTCTTCTGTCTAGAAGAAGAGGGGGCATGAGGTAGAAAAGGGGGCAGGTGGGATTGTTGGGCCTAGAGGGATTAAATGGTTTCAATTTCTGGTTCCGTTTCTCATGAAAGCAGTTCATTTTGATTGTCATCTTCCCCAGGGTCTGAAGATGAGGCATTGATTGGTGTCAATATTCAAGATTTAGCAGGAGTAGGTGTCTTTTTCAGACCCAGGAGTCAAAGCCCTGTAAGCTAATAGCACAAAGATTAGGTAATAGGACATTTGTACTGCAGAAAGTTCTATTTCTCTCTAACATGTCACCAATAAAAACACTGTGATTTGGTGTCCAGTAGTTACTGCCTGCAGAACTTCAAACCACTGTATTAAAGTGGTTAGGATACTCCTTGCATGTAACTAGTTGCCAGCATTCTAATGACAGAACTGTGATTGAAAGCATCAAAAATGTGACAGAACCTATGCCAAACTTTTCAAAGTAAGACAATTAAATTTTCTCTCCATCATTTAACAAAATGTTAAATGCAAATATCACTTTTGGAAATTCCGTATGAGGATAAATAATCTTTTGTTTAAATACTATACAACAAAACAAGAACAAAGTGAGAATAAACAAACAGTCATTTCTTTTCGGCTATTTTATGTATTTATTTATTTTGAGACAGAATTTCCCTGTGTCACCCAGGTTGGGGTACAGTCGCAGGATCTCAGCTGACTGCAACCTTCACTTTCGAGTCCCATTTTCAAGGGATTCTCCTGCCTCAGCCTCCTGAGTAACTGGAATCGTTTAGCCAAAAGGTAAGCAAAAATTTTATATCTATTAACATTACACAAACATTTTGACCAAAAGAGAAAACTAAATTTTACCTTTGTGTGGTGCATTAAAATGTTAAAGATAATTTTAATAAAACCTTATCCTCAAATTTAATTATAATCAGTTTTGGAATTACAGTTTTGGAATCAGTTCTGGAATTACAGGTGTGCACCACCACGCCCAGCTGATTTTTGTGTTTTCAATAAAGACAGGGTTTCATCATGTTGGCCAGGCTTCTGGCCTTGAACTCCTGGCCTTCACTGATCTGCCCACCTCAGCCTCTCAAAGTGTTGGTATTATAGGAATGAGCCAGAACACCCAGCCTTCTTTTCAGCTATTTTAAAAGAGCATAATCACATATTTCCAAGACTGGTTTCTAGGTAGAGTACTGATTACTGATTAGGTTGCTTTCACCATTAAAATCTTCAAACCAGTGCAACAATTGTACGTGTTTTGTTTTCAAGTATACATACATGAAGTTCCAACAGTGATACAAGGTTTGGGATCAAAAATCACTAGAAATTCTCACAACCTGTTTTTATTACCACGTCATCCAAGTGAAAGTCACTTAATTTTAATAATGGTAAACATAACTAAAGGAGGTTGAGAGAAATCCAATCAATATAATATCCTTAAGGTCAAGGCCAATTTTTCTTGAACATGGGAAATTTGTACCCACGTCACAGTTTTTCCTCATTAAAGGAAAGGGTCTGCAATCAACTCAAATGACTGATTGAAACACACTCATATTACTGATTGCACTGAAAGTGTACCAAGTCTCAGGCCATGGATGCCTGAGTCCTAGTGTTCCTGTGACATCCCCTTGGGGTAGTGGAACTCTACCTTTCAATGATGGGGAGTCTTGGGCAAGAGCAAGTCTCCTCCCCTTGTCTAATATAGACAGCTTTTGTGTCTAACTCTACCTCAGCAGTTGGCTTATCACTGGGGCCAATGGTTGGACAGGTTCCTAGCTCCAACATCAGCGGTAGATGCCTTTTGGTTTATGTGAGAGAAGCAACCAGGTTTTGTGCCTGTACTCTGGTGGTGGTCGATCATACGATCATGACTTATATGCCTACGCCACTGTGGCAAGCTCAAGAAATTCTCTTTCCCTGCTACGTATGTCTTATCAGCACTAAGGATGTGGGAGGAAAGACCTAGCAAATGGGCAAAAACATGCTATGTGTCTGGGACTCTCAGAGATTCTAAGCTGTCACAATAGTTCACACTTGGCCTTTAAGAAATGATGAAAACTTCAGTGATTTTTCTCCAACCAACATTTATGGCTGCTATCTTTTTCTTCTATTATCTGTCAAAGATGAACTGCTTCATGTATTTGTCCTTCTATAGGGGGGTATCTCATGCTTTGGACTTCAGCTGACTCAGGGGCCTTGCAACTTCAGCTCTCTGGTGGGATCAAAACACATATGACTTTGCAGACCATACAGCTTTTTCTTGTCATTAGAGTGGGAACAACTGTCTCTTGCAGCTTTCTACATCTTAAACAACTGTTGATTCACATGGCTGTTTTATAAAATTCTTATCTTTTCCTCTATTTCTGGACTAATTTTCCTTCAGGATACCACACAAATTCTTTTAGTCAATCACTTCTTTTGAGGCTATGAGGTAGACATAGTGAGCACCTTGACGATCCCTGCAAATGAGCCTTTCTTTAGGTGCTCGTGGGAAACCTGGGCCCAGACCAGTACTGAAACACGCAACTCTCACTCACAGCTCTAGCTGAATTTTTGTCATGAGGCTCTTTCTCCTCAATCAGTATACTAGTCTTAGAACAAATTTGAAATTGGGACTATCTTAAAATACACTTCCTGAGTGGTTACTAAGATTTGCTGGAGTTTCTCAGAGTAGTAGGTCTTTTGTATGGAACTCTTATGAGGAAAACAGGGAATAAACAGCCTGAGGAGTGGAAAGGGAAGGCTGTACCAGGAATCCTAGGAAAGCTGAGCCTGGGCTCTCAATGCAGAGAACATTCACCATCCGAGAAGTTCTACTCAGTTGCTATTGTTAGTTTAGAATCTCATCAATGAAAATGGTATAGAAGTTTGTTTTCTTCCTGGTTATATGTGCACCTACATAATATCCTTAATTGTGCCTCTTGGCTCACAAGCCTACAATACTTCCTATCTCCCTGGCCCTTTACAGAAAACGTTTGCTGAACTCTATAGACAACAATGCCCCACGCTTTACAGCAAAAGACACCCAGGAGTCTCTTTTACTAATTTTCATTTGTTGGACATTTTTCCTGGTCACCATAAGTTTCCTTTCTTGACTTGTAATGACTAGTCTCTCGTTGACTGTCATTTGCAATGACACAATATATACCGGGACCTCAAAGCAGAAAAAACGTAGAAGAAAACCTAGGAAATATTCTCAACATCAGCCGTGGCAAAGAATTTATGGCCAAGTCCACAAAAACAATTGTAGTAAAAACAAAAATTCACAAGTAGGACCTAATTCAATGAAAGAACTTCTGCACAGCAAAAGAAACCATCAACGGAGTCAATAAACCAGCTACAGAATGGGAGAAAATATTCACAAACTGTGAATCTGACAAAGGTCTAATGTCCAAAATCTATAAGGAACTTAAAAGAAATCAACAAGAAAAAAAATCCCATTAAAGAGTGGGCAAAAAGACATGAACAGACACTTCTTAAAAGAAGACATACAAGCAGTCAGCAAACACAGGAATAAATGCTCGTCACCACTAATAATCAGAGAAATGCAAATCAAAGCTACAATGAGATAGCATCTCACATCACTCAGAATAGTCATTATTAAAAAGTCAAAAACCAACAGATGCTGATAAGGCTGTGGAGAGAAAGCTTATAAACCCTTGGAGTGAGTGTACATTAGTTCAGTCACTGTGGAAAGCAGTTTAGAGATTTCTCAAAGAACCTACAACAGAGCTGCTATTCAACCAGTAATCTGATTACTGGTTATATACACAAAGGAATGTAAATCTTTAAAAGAAAAAGACACGTGCACTCCTATGATTATCACCAGGCTATTCACAATAGCGAAGACATGGAATCAAACTAGGTGCCCATCAGTGGTGGATTAAATAAAGAAAATGTGATACATACACAACATGGAATACTACACACCCATAAAAAAGAATGAAATTATGTCTTTTGCAATAACATGGATAGAGGAGGAGGCTATAATCTGGAGGAAACTAATACAGAATCAGAAAACGAAATACCGAATGTTCTCACTTAGGAGCAGGACCTAAATATTGAGCTCACAAGGACATAAACATGGGAACCTTAGACACTGTGGACTACCATGAGGTAAGGAAGGAGGGAGAGTGGGTTGAAAAACTGGCTATTGGGTACTATGCAAAGTACCTGGGTCCAATATACCCATGAAACAATCCTATACATGTACACTTGGTACATAATATAAAACTGAAATTTTAACAAGAACAAAATTATATTACACTAAAAAAATTACTGCACAGAAAGTAAAATAATAATGGATTCAATAAAATTAAATATTATAAATAAAGATCTAAAATCAATAATCCAAACTTACACTTTAGGAAACTCAAAGAAAACAAGAGCAAATCAAGTCCAAAGTGAGTGGAAGACAAGAAACAATAAACACTAGGGCAGAAATCAAGGAAATTGAAAACCAGAAATCAATAGAGAAAAAAGTCAACAAAACCTAAAGAGTGTTCTTTGAAAGGACCAATAAAATTGAAAAACCTTTAGCTGGTGAACCAAGAAACAATGAGAAAAGATACACATTACTAATATGAAAAAGAAAACAATGACCCTCACTACTGATTGCGTGGACATTAAAAGGATAGTAGAGGACCATTATGCACAATTCTCTGCTCACAAATTTGATAACTTCGATGAATTGGACCAAGTCCTTGAAAGATAGTTGACCAAAACTCATACAAGGAGAAATAGATAACCTAGATAGGTCTCTATCTATTAATGACATTGAAGCAACAATTAACAGCTTTCCAGAACAAAGCACCAGGTCTAGATGGTTTCACTACCAAACATTTAAGGAAGAGACTATACGAATTCTCTTTAGAAAACAGAAGCCGAGGGAACACCTCTTAACTCTGGTCTAGGAGGCAAGCTTCACCCTAGTAGCAAAACCAGACAAATGGTTTTGAACCAGGATGTTGAACTCGTCTGGACTGCTGACCAGCTCCTGAAACTCAACCCTAGAAGAACTGTAGAAGCGAGAAGAAAACATGGCTTATGGGAACTGTAAAAATTGGTAAACCTCCTGTAGAGACCGAGGCAGCATTGAACTGGTGTGTGTGGAAGGTTGATGTTCACCGATAGCAGAGAGAGAACAAGAGGGAGGAAAGTATTTTCGGTTCTGCTCTTGCGTCTCTTTCCATGGTTCTGGGCCAACTGCGCTTTTACCCCTTCGCGAAAGAGATTTTCAGCGGCTCTTAATCCACCAATGCAGCAGCTGTGATGTGACATCGGGACCCATACAAGCTTCGCTGAGGAAAAGAGTAGATGAAAACAGGGTGAAACTGGATAATCGCGGGGCTTTCCTCTTCAGAGTGTCCTCCCCAGGCCTCCAGAGCTAACGACTGCCATGGCCTCCCCACCACGCTGCTTCAAGAGAAGCATTAAAAAGAAACCCTTGGACAGAAGACTTGCCTGGTGGAGTGTAAAACAAACAGGGGTGATAGAAATGAGTTTTGGGGACGTGCTGTTCTCCACTCGGGGCCCATCCTTCATTTTGCCGAGACCACCAAAGACTGGGCCTTCCTCGACAGGAAGGTCCGAGACCCCTCTCCGCAGGTTCCCTCATCTGCACTCGGGTTCCTCCCTACACGCCTCCCCTTTCCCTGGGTTCCAGTTCCCCATCACTGCGTGTGTCCGCCCAACCCCACTGCTTCTCTCCTTTCGGGAATGTCATTTCTTGAGCCGCACTCCGTCGCGAGATGTGCTCCAATGGTCTATCGAAGGTCCAGGCAGAGAATCAGTGACCAGCTGACTCTTTGTACTGCAGGGATCCAGCAGCAGAGACGATAAAAGTCGCGCCAGTTTTAGGGCCAAATATGTAGAAACGCAGAGACCAACCAGACTCACTTGCAGCTTCAAAGAGAGTCTCTGCAAAGTCTCTGCTTAGATAAATTCCGCTTTGGGGCCAGCTCACGCCTGTAATCCCAGCACTTTGGGAGGCCAAGACTGGTGGATCATGTGAGGTCAGTAGTTCAACATCAGCCTAGCCAACATGGTGAAACCCCGTTTCTACTGAAAATACGAAAATTAGTAGGAAATGATGGCACGTGCCTCTAATCCCAGCTACTTGGGAGGCTGAGGCGTGAGAATCACTTGAGCTGGGAAGGTGGAGGTTGCAGTGAGCCTGGATGGTGCACTCCAATCTGGGTGACAGACTGAGACTGTCTCTAACAAACAACCAAAAATAAATAAATAAAAGAAAAATAAATTCTGCTACGGAAAGAACCGGAGGACTATACAGTGGTTCCCCCATCAACCCTCCCCTCCTTTTTTTTTTTCCTTTATTAGCGTGGCACAGTAAGTAAATGTAAAAACCACAGGGCACAAAGACAGGACACTGCATTTGCCGGAAATGGAATCTAGGACTCCCATGTGGGAGGCGAGAATCCTACCACTGAACTGCCAATGCCTCCTGACCCCGAACTCTGCAGCCTTGGAAACAGTTAAGATACAGACTTGGGGAAAGGAGTCAAGATTTTCACCATGTTCTCTTTGGAAGATGTGACTAACAAAAAAGACACCCAGAGCAAAGGCTCGCAGTGGAGATTTGCATTGGGCAACACCACAAGGTTATGGCTTCACATTAAAAGAGTTGACTTGAAAAAGCCCTATTCTGAGTAGACTCTGTGCAACTGGGTAACAAACCTCTGTAGGAAAACATCAGAAATTCACCCAGCTTTTTGTCTCTGGTCCTGTATCCAGTGTGAGCCTGTGGAAAGTTCTTGCCTTGCTTATTGATGTGTTCTCTTTGCCTCCCCATTGCTTGGTGCCTCTCAAGCCTCCCAACCTCGACATAAACATCAGTACTTTCCTCAAAAAAGACAGTCAGAACCCAGGAACTCGAGTTTGAAAAGCTGAACTCTTGGGACTCTGCCTGGGATACTCCAGAAGACCAGGGTAATAATTGAACTTCCCTCCTCCTACACCTCTTTTTGAGTTCCTGGAAAACGCCATGGATCAGATCTTCCTTTTAACTTCTTATGCCTTACAGAGACCTAAACAAGAGGGAAGAAATGGACATTTCATGCCAAGATTTCTTCCCTTCACCTCGCCCTGGTCAGCCACCCAAGGAGGCCAGTTCAGGGAAAAACAGTTCCATCTGACTCTAGGTAGATGCTAGGATATTATTCCTCTAGCTAGCATAAAGTGTTTTTTTGCTGTTTTCTTTTGTCAGATATTCATGTTTTCACTCTCATTCTTTTGTTTATAATGAGCGTGGTACAGATTTGCACCACTCTTTTTGTTGTTGTTGTTGTTTGTTTTCTTGTCTTTAAAAAATTTTTTATTTCCAACTTTTACTAAGTTCAGGGGTACATATGCAAGATGTGCAGGTTTGTCTCATAGGTAAACCTGTGCCATGGTGGCTTGCTGCACAGATCATTCCATCACCCAGGTACTAAGCCCAGCATCCATTAGCTACTCTTCCTGATGCTCTCCCTCCTTTCAACCCCCACCCTCCAACAGGCTCCCGTGTGTGTTGTCCTTGCCTCCCAACCCCGTGTATCCACGCGTGCTCATTTTCAGCCCACTTATAAGTGAGAACACACAGTGTTTGGTTTTCTGTTTCTGCGTTAGCTTGCTAAAGATAATGTGCACTGCTTTTGACCTGGTGTGGTGGTTCACATCTGTAATCTCAGCACTTTGGGAGGTCCAGGTGGGTGGATCACGAGGTCAGGAGTTCAAGACCAACCTGGCTCATATGAAACCCCGTCTCTACTAAAAATACAAAAACTAACTGGGCATGGTGGCACGTAACCTATAGTCCCAGCTACTTGGGAGGCTGAGGCAGAAGAATCCCTCGAACCTGGGAGGTAGAGGTTGCAGTGAGCCGAGATCGAGCCACTGCACTCCAGCCTGGGAACAGAGCAAGACTCCATCTCAAGATAATAATAATAATAATAATAATAATAATAATAATATGCACTACTTTGAATATTTAACCCTTTTCTGCCATTAAACCATGAGAGCCGGCATTTCCTTTTCTATCCAATCTGAGAGACTTGAATGCATTGTAATGAGCAGTAATTAGTGTTATGTTGGAGATGATGGGCATAGTTAGTCTCATTCCCACCACCTCATTGTATGATTTCTGTGTTTTTGCTTTATTTATAAAAGCTCTTCCTGCCTTTCTTAACTAGACTGTTCTGTTTGGGTAAGTTTTTTGTTTTCCTGTAGTGTTTTTGAAATTCCATATCCTTGAGTAGTCAATATATTCTGTTAGATCTCAGGTGCATAGGAAGAAGGTAATCATGTACCTTAGCTCAGGGCACATTATGGTAGCTGTTCTCAGCAAGGCCCTTACTGTCTTTCCTTCTTTTCTCTGTTCATCCCACTCCCATTCCCCTGTCCACTTCCAGACACACGTTCTGAGAAGTTTAGTATATGCTCTTTTATCCCACACTTTCTGTGCATATTTTAATAAAGGGATATCTTTGGAGAATATACATTTTTCTTTGGGGGTTAGGGGTGTTAAAATAACTTTAAAGTGTGAATTGGTTACTGAAAACCCATTCCATCCTCTTTACTCCATTCTGTGTACTATCTTTTCAACCTTTCTATTCTAATACAAAAGTTTGTGTATAGGCCAGGTGCGATGGCTCATGCCTGTAATCCCAGCACTTTGGTAGGCTGAGGTGGGCAGATCATGAGGTCAGGAGTTCAAGACCAGCCTAGCCAACATGGGGAAACCCTGTCTGTACCAAAAATACAAAAATTAGCCAGGCATGGTGGTGCATTCCTGTAATCCCAAATACTAAGGAGGCTGAGGCAGGAGAATTGCTTGAACCCAGAAGACGGAGGTTGTAGTGAGTGGAGATCCTGCAATTGCACTCCAGCCTGGGTGACAAAGTGAGACTCTGTCTGAAAAAAAAAAAAAAAAAAGAGAGAGAGAGAGACAGAGAGAGAGAATACAATAGTGCCACCATTCTAAAATACTGTCTGATAGTTTCTAATACAATTAAAAATACACCTACTTCATGACCCAGCCATTACATTACTATGTTTATACTCAACAGAAATGAAGGCACAGGTCCATAAAAAGGCCCATATTAGAATATTTGTAAACACCTTATTCACAATAGCCAAAACTAGAAATATCCCAATTGTCCATCAACTGTAGTATATTCACATGTTGAAATAACACTCATCAATAACACCAAAGAACTGAGATACATGCCATAAAATGGAAGCATCTCATACCATTGTTGCATTAAAAAAAAAAAAAAACCAGTTAAAATCAGTATGGTCCTTTATGTGATTTCTACAAGAAGCACAAGTAAGTCACGGAGACAGAAGTCAGAATGGTGGTTGCCTAAATGGAGATGGGGTGAGGATTGACTGGAAAGGGACTCTAATGACTTCTTGGTTTGTTGAAAATGTCCCATAACTTGACCTAGGTGATGGTTTCTTATGTCAAAATGCACTGGGCTGCACACTTAAGATTGGTGCACTTTGGCCTCTGTAGACTATACTTCAGTCATTTACTGATAGCAAAAATAAATAAATAAATAAAAACAAAATTAAAAATTGGGGTTGGAGAATGTCATTAACTTTAGATTTTATTGTACTCTTTAGGTTTTACTTAAAATACCCAGTTGGAGTGTGAACTTGTCTTCTCTTGTCCATTTCTGATTCGGCCTGAAAAGGCCCCACGGATTTTTGAAATATCTGAGCCAGAAAAATGGGTAAGGCCACATCATGTCAACAGCAGAAGATTCCAGTAAGGCTGACTGAGGGGCGGCACCTCTCCTTTTGGGTGTTGTACTTGCTCAGAGAGGGGGCAAAAATCTTTCAAGATAACCGGACCCTTAGGCGTGCAGGGTAGGGGTTCCTTGTATTTGCGACACTACGGAGAGTTCCAAAGTCACAGGGAAGTTGTGACCTCTCTAGCCGCAGGTCAAGGCGCAGCCTAGGCTCAGGTTGGAGGCGAAAGGGAAAGAAGAGCGCTACACCCTAGAATGGACGTTGCCATGACTCACATTGGAGCCCGGGCTGCTGCGGCCACAGCATAGAGCACTAACCACAATATGATCACGGCAAGCCACAGGAGCTGCTTCCGTTTTGGAGACCTAAGGGTCCGCGTAGATTTCGTTCTTTCTTGGTGTCTCTCCGTTTTTCCTCCCTTTCTTCCCCATTCTGCTACAATAAAACAAACAAACAAACAAACAACAACAACAAAAACACTTCTCATCTTTCCCCTGTGCAGTCCTTACCGCTGCACAAAGCTACTGGGAAGTTTCGTCTCCCTGGTCCAGGCCTCTACTGACTTCTTGCCCTCCTCCTCCCCATTCCCTGTTGGATTCACCCCTTGCTTGCCTCCGGCCTCCTGCTCCAGACACGCACCCAAAACAACACAACTGAGTCCGCGCAGCTCACTGGCTCAGAGTGGCAAGAGAGGCCACTGGAGGCCTAGCCCCTTGCGCGCCCCACAGAATGCCGAGAAACCAATCGGAATAAATGCTTTTTAAAAAGAACTTACTTCCCCTTCGTGACGAGCCTCGGTAACATGTCGAAATTTTGTCTCTACAAAAAATACAAAAATCAGCCGGGCGTGCTGGTGAGCCCCTGTCGTCTCAGCTACTTGGGGGCTCAGGCAAGATCATCAATTGGCCCCGGGAGGTCGAGGCTGCAGTGAGCCTTGTTTGCACCACGGCACTCCAGCCTGGGCGACCAAGTGAGACCCTGTCGCAAACAAACAAACAAACAAACAAACAAAAACTTCCCCATAGAAAAACAGTTCATGATTTACATTCTCAGGACTCTTCAAAGGACTAAAAGCTAAAGGCGACCATGCATTCACTAGACAAGTCCTAGTCGTGAGTCTTGGTGAGTGGCAGACCCTGCTCCCCGCGAGGGGACCACGAAAGACTCTCACCACCATCCCTGCCCTGGTGGAGCCCCGCTAGGGACACAGGATCCGAAGACGGCAGCGGAAGCTCGCAGCGGCCCCGAAAGTGACTGGGCAGGGTGGGCACAGGCTCCCTCACTGGGTGAAGGCGGCGCAAAGAACGGGAAGAGCCATCCTGGGAGCCCACCTGGCGTTCAGCTTCCCTTGGGCCCCCAGGCGGCTCGGGCCCTGGGAGTTTCCGGGGGCTTCTGAAACGGGGGAGGGGCAGGGCAGACGAAGGCCATTCAGCTGGCCTTCCCGCTCCAGAATCTCCAAACCCGCGGGTGTGCAACGTGATCAGCGCGACTCACCGCTCTAATCTCTCCGGTTTTCCGTCCTGCCGGGCAGGCCCTCAGGACAGAAGGGATGGGGAGAGTTTGGTGAGTGTGCCCTGCATATAGTGCCAGGCAGAATCAGTAGTATTGGTCTCTGAGGCACAATCAATTAGCGCGTTTGGCTGTTAACAGAAAGGCTGGTGGTCTGAGCCCAACCAGGGACTCCTGGCTTTGTTGTTGTTGTTTCTGTTGATGCACAATCAACTCCAGCCTAATCCGGAGACACACATGTCCTCTTCCCCACCTTCTTAGGTCTGAGGCTTGGCAAGGGCCATGGTGCCTTGTACCTGTCAAACTCAGGAATCCCAGAGACTTCAGACAGGAACTCACTTCTAGTGTGATAAAAATGTTCTTTGCTCCCATGGAAGACTTGGGGGAGTAAAATGCCTCAAGATTTTCTTGTTTAATAATAGGAGACCTATTACAGTACTATCCTATCCCCAGGATGTGCCTGGGTTTACTGATTGCTCTATCGATAATGTGACCAGTAGAATCGGTAGAATCTGCCTCATGGTGATCCTCACCACTGTTTGTGAAAACAGCGTTTCTTCTGTTTGTGCATGATTTAACCCTTTTCGAGATGTTTTTGAAATGAGGCAGGTTTCATGACTCTCATGCTGCAGTCTCCACTATTCTTGTACAAATATTTTTGGTCACTCCTGCAGATATTTCTATAGTGTAGAGAACAGGATGTGCCAGTTTTACATTACAGCATTTATGTAATGCTTCTAATTTGAGTACATTCTGCAAATTTATCTTCCATGGGAGCAGTAGCAAATCATATTCCAATGTGTTTCCCAATTCTATCAATGTCCCTTCTGTCATTACTTGCCGGCACAACAAACTTTCTACACATCGATGTATGATATTCCACTGAGGGGAGAGGTGTCCTCCTGGCTCAACTGAGGGGGTGAACAACTGAAGGACATGGTGGACATTACACACAGATATTCTGTGGCATAGGATGAGCTGCTAAACTTCTAGGATGTTTTAAAGTCCTCCAACATCTGTAATTGTTTTCTGTGACCAAGTAACGTGGGTCTGGAGAAGATGGGCCACAGTGACCTCTTTGACAGCTTTCTGTCAAGTCGTTTATCCAAGGGGAGCAAAATCACAAAGCTTTTTTTCTTCTCCCCTTTCCTCTTTTCTTCATAAATCTTGGTTTTGCTTTTATTTGACCAAACCAATCTAATGCCTGTTCTCCCTCCTATACAATGGTAAATGAACACGCAAATCGCTATCCCTTTATTTTTCTTCAATAGATTTCTTCAGCGGTTATGTCCATAAAAATTAGCCCATTTGAGATCCATCATTGGAGTCAACAGAACCCTGCACCCAACAGGCACCTTGTGCAGACCTGGACCCTTAGGGCTATTGGCTCATGTTCCTTTGGTTCTTCTATCAAATATCATTAGTAGAAACTGAACTCTTTGGCTTTTACCCACTACTATGGCTATAGTACATTTTCTCTCTCTCATCTCTCTCATTTTTATATCATGATTTTTTGCCATCAGTGGCACCAGTGTGGGTTCTTGGTTTTGATGTTATCGAGTGAACTTCTGGGATCGTTTTATGACTACATAGCAGTCAGTATTATATTCTTCTATTGGTGAAGATTTGTGTTGTTCCCAGTTTTTCCTTAGTATAAATATGAGATTAATAAGAACATTTTTGGTAGAAGCCTTGTTGGATGCATTGTTCATTTAATGTGAGTAATCAATACAAGTAAGTGTGCTTCCTTTTCAGGTAGGCTTAACTTAGTGAGAAACTGCCAATTATTAGAAAACGTGTTGTGCCAAATTGCAGTCCAACTAACATCACACAGCAATATCACACACACCCTGTATGAGGAAGTGATAGAGGCCATATCTTTCAAAATCAGTTTTTCTATGTTTCCTTTCATTTTCTTGTGAACCCTTAATGGCATCTTTGCAGGTGGCTGTGGTCACACCAAATGTCACCACCAGCCTATTCAAGTCTTGCCGCAGAGCCATGGAGTGATACACCAGGGCAGACCAGCCCAGTCTCAGGCTCATAAACACCAAGCAGGAATAGATGCCTATGAAATGAGAAGGGTCAGATGATTCCTCGCTCTCCTGCCATGTTTGTGCCTCTCTTTGCAGGTGCCATGTCGCTAAAATCAATTGCTTGCATTTATTTTGTCAAAGATAAAGTCAGACATTAGTCAAAGCTGTGAAAACAGATTTTATTCTGTAACTACTGACCAAAGCAGAAGGGGCTGAGCTCCATCGCATTTGACGTGTTGCTACAGTAAGGGAACGGAAGCCAATGTTATGCTGGAATATATTAATTGTCATGGGATAAACAGGCAGGACATGATGCTACATTTGTTAATCACTTCTATTGAGAGTATTTGTGAAGGTTAATTTTTGTGTCAATTTGACTGGGCCAGGGAGTGCCCAGATATTTGGTTAGATGTGATTTCTCACCGTGTCTCTGAGGGTGTTTCTGGAGGAGATTGACATTTGAATCAGTAAACTGAGTGAAGCAGATTGCCCTCCCAAGTGTGAGTGGGCCTCATCCAACCCATGGACAGCTTGAACAGTATTAAGGGTTAAGAAAGAAGTTTTTCGGCTCCACTGTCTTTGAGCTGGGACATCAGTCTTCTGCCTTTAGCCTTGGACTTGGTCTATTTTCATTCAGAATAAAATTTTCCTGGTTTTTGGTGTAATGAATGATTTTCAATTGAAACTTGGACTTTTGGATATTATGTTATCAGACTCTTGATTTTATTGAAACCTGTTTTAACTACCTTTTTCTGAGTCTGCTTCTGTAGGGGAAGGGGAGTGGCGCCATCTCATTGTAGCCAGGTGTGTGTAGAAATCCAGGTTTCTCACCTGACCTACCTCTGTTGACACCCTGAGTAGGGGGCCCGCGAGGACTGAGCGCGGGGATGAGGCCCCTTGGCTCGGTTGAACGGTTGGCAGGGAGGGTCCTACGGCTCCTGGGAGGACCAGAAAGCCGAGAGCCCTGACGGCCGGCGCCAGGGATGAGGCCCCGAGGCGGGGTCCACACTCCTGCGCGCCCGGGACTCGGAAGATCAAAACCTGCCAGCTGCTGCAGCTTCTGGGACCTGGAGAGGGTCAGCCTGGCGAATCCCGCACACCGGCGCTTAGTTCTGGAACTGGATACCCCGTGGAAAGAATCGGGATCCCTGAGCCTGGTTATAGGTCTCCAGGGCCTTCATTTCCGGAGCAGGCGGGGAACCCTCAGTCCGGCGCTATCGCAATCTGCAGTCTTCTTGCCTGAGGGATCGCAAGTGCTTCCCTTTTGCCAGTAATTTGCTGGAGGCGCGGAAATGTGGAGATGCAGTCGAATTTCATCTGTCATAGGCAGCAATATGCAGTTGCCCGAAGCGGCGCCCAAGATTTTCGTGGATGTGTCCTCAAGGGGCGGTGCTCGGCTCGTTTAGCTAGAGTAGGGTCAGCAGGTTCGCCTCACACACGAAAGGTGGCTTTCATAATGATTCTTTTCTTCTTTCTTTCTTTCTTTCTTTCTTTCTTTCTTTCTTTCTTTCTTTCTTTCTTTCTTTCTTTCTTTCTTTTTCTTTCTTTTCTTTCTTTTCTTTCTTTTCCTTCTTTCCTTCTTTTCTTTCTTTCTTTCTTTCTCTTTCCTTCTTTTCTTTTCTTTTCTTTCGGAGGGGAGGGGAACGGAGGGGTGGGATGGGGGAACTTAGCTGCATCTTTGACCAGAAGCAGCACGGGAGGAGTTCCATTACTACTTGGAACCCTGCCGAGTACTAGGAAGCAGGCCCGGTTTGCCCGCCGTGAGCTGGATCGGAGACGAGGGCGCCGAATCAGGTGGACGTCATGTTGGCTTTAGATCCAGAAAATTCCAGTCTTCTCATCTATCGCCGAAATCTTCTTTCTGAAGATTTCAAGGTGACAGCTACAATGTCTCTGAAACCAAGGAGGTCTTTCCTGTGAAGCCACTTGGCTTCCTCGCGCCCCGACCTGATGCGGAACCGGTTGAATTGCGTGGCTGAACAAAAGAAAACGAACCTAAATCTGCACCTGGAGCTCGAGCCAAAGACCGCTCAATTCAGTTTCATGCTCTACTAATAGAGCTAGTTGGGGGCAAAAGGGGACCCCTACACATGTCTTTATCGGTAGAGCCCCTTGAGCCAGCTCAGAGATCAGGAACCAGAAGGACTCGGCTCATCACTCACTGAGAGCCAAGTCTGCACTCTGGTGGCAAGGAAACTGAGGCTCAGAAAGAGAGCAAGTGCTTGGCTCTGCCTCACACCGTGCTACAGCTAGGCTAGAATGAAACACCGCTCAGTTTCCTTGTGGCCTGGCCTCAATACAGCCCAAGGCAGCGGCCAGGCTGGCAGAGGTGAAAGGTGTTGAGCAGCTGTGCAGTGGCTGCTTGGAGCCCTGCAGTCCTGCAGCCCGCTTGGGTCACAGACACTTTCAGTTGGGCTCTCCTCCTCTTAGAAAGTTAATCTTTACCTTCTCTTTTTTTCTCTGACACGGAGATTGGGGTGCCTGTCTTCTTCCCTGGTGGTCTAGTGGCTAGGATTCGGCGCTTTCACCGCCGCGGCCTGGGTTCAATTCCCGGTCAGGGAACACGTTTTGCAACATCCCCAAATTGTGTGGGAAGATTTGATAGAGGAATCACACAGGTGATGATTAAAATGCAGAAATATGTTCCCAGTAGCAATATTTGTAACAATAAATGTTCACCACTTAGGAAACGTTGTATGTTGCAATCCCTCCATACCCTAAAAGAATATGCAATTATTTCAAAGATGGATGTAGATAATGATAATAGCCACGATGAGGCCACCGGTGATGATGATAGTAATAATGGCTAATGCTCTTGGAGTGTTTACTATGCATCAGGGCAGGGGTTCAATGTTTTACTGCCGTGTCTTATTTAAACTTAGAACAACCCATTCAGAAACCCATTCCTATTGGGCCCATTTTACAATGCGGAAATGGAGGCACAGAAAACCTGAGTGACTTCAGAGTCACACCGCCACGGAATGAGGCTATCTGCTCGCGTCTACGGCTTCATGGAGAGAAGAGTCCAAGGTTCTCTTGTTCTTCTGCTAGGGATTGTCATCTTCTCAGAGATGTGCAGCCTGAAGAATCAGCTGAGGCAAGTGTGAGGAGGAGGGAGGGAGAGAAAGGAGGTGTGTATTGGGCTTGGTATAGGCAGGTTCTGGAGCTCCAGAACTGAGCTTTTGCCTAAAATGCACCTTTTGTAAACAGCATTTATTTTTCTAACAAATCCTTAAGCCTTCAGGCAGGATTTTCCTCATCTCACTTGAAGCAGATGGGCAACAAAGACCCCATATATCTGGACGTGGAAGAATGAAGGTCCGAAAAGAATAGCTACAAGGTTAACTAGGCCTCTGCATGGAACAGGATGAGTCTTTAGTTTTTTGCCGATGACTGCCCTGATTGCTCCACAAAGAGGTATGTAGCACCTGGAAATCTGAGGACATCTGCCTCAGACACCTGTCCATTATTAAATGCCCTCATCCCCAGGGTGCGCACCCTCACTTCTTTTTTTTTTTTTTTTTTTTTTTTTTTTTTTTTTTTTTTGAGACGGAGTCTCGCTCTGTCGCCCAGGCTGGAGTGCAGTGGTCGGATCTCAGCTCACTGCAAGCTCCGCCTCCCGGGTTCACGCCATTCTCCTGCCTCAGCCTCACAAGTAGCTGGGACTACAGGCGCGCGCCACCACGCCCGGCTAGTTTTTTGTATTTTTTAGTAGAGACGGGGTTGCACCGTGTTAGCCAGGATGGTCTCGATACCCTGACCTCGTGATCCACCCGTCTCGGCCTCCCAAAGTGCTGGGATTACAGGCTTGAGCCACCGCGCCCGGCCGCACCCTCACTTCTTTGTGCCATTGCACAGGTTCTAGATGCCTGAGGGCGTGATGACACGGAGGCCAGAAGTCGTGTGGTTGGGCACATTTCTGAGTTGACATCAGGCTGCGAGAGTGGGGGCAAGATGCAGGAATGCCAGATTCTCGACATTCTCCCGGGCCCACACCTCCTTTTGCACTTCCCCTATCAGAAGCAGCCCCACTGCACGTGACCACCATAGCCTCCTGGTCTGAAGTCACCCACTTCCCCATTCTTCGCTAGGCTTAATTTGTCATGCTCACCGCTTGCATTCCCTGTGTCCGAATGGGGAAACGCTCGTGAGGAGGACACGAGCTGGTTGTGTTCCCACTAGCCAGTCCCTTCTTGATGCCTCCAGATGTGGGCTCAGTGGGGCAGGACTTGCTCACCATGCAGCTACTCACCTAGAGCAAGGCTTCACACCTCGTGAGCACCCAATGCTCGGTGAATGAAGGCGTTCCAATGCAGGTTTCTGAGAGACATCAAGAATTCTACTGGACTTCCCACTTTCAGTCCTTTGAATAATTCGGGAAATGGGAAGATAGAAAAAGCTTTTCAAACCTGGGTGTTCTTTGTAAGGTTTATTCCAAGTCTAGAGGCACCTTCTGGAATGGGCTCCCCTCTCTGTAAGGGGACACCCCCTCAGCCTGTGGGACTCTGTAGGTAGAGAGGAAGGTAAACCCTGAACATTGAAGAGGAGGAGAAGAAAGTGGGTAATACTAGGGGCAGCCTGGAGTATGAGAGACAGACAGACAGACACAGGCACACAGACACAGATGGACAGGTTGGAACAGCTGGACTGGGTCGAGGAGGAGTCAGGGAGCAAAAGCACCTATATGTCCAAGAGCCAGATTTAGGATGTAGAAGTCAGAGTTCAGTTTTGCTGAAGAGAGTCAACAAAAGAACCAAGGCAAAGGGAGCCAATAACTCCAAGGATCCAGGTCTGCATAAGAAGCATGGTCAGGTGCAGGATCCTATGGCTCCAGAGATTTGTCTCCAGTGAGATGAGTTTTACAGAAAAACAAAACAAAACAAAACAAACACCATCAAGGAAGGAATAACACAGAGGTAGTTATTAATGTGCTAATGCACCCTTGTCTAGGAGGGAGAACAGTCTGTAGATCGTTTGCATTTAACAAAAGCAGAATGCAATTCATAAAGAAAAGAGAAGAGGAACAAATGTCTAGAAGGAGCCATTCTTTCCTCTCCTATTTGATTAGCCTCTTGACAAGAAGCAGTTCAGGGTCCCTCCAGCCAGCTTTCTCTGGATTCAGTTAGGTAAATCACCAGAGAAAACAATTACAATTATTGGAAGACTTTCTAAACATCTTGGAGGTTTAGCTGTGGAACATGTGCCAGAGATTATCTCTGGGCAGTGTCCACCATGTCTTTCTGCTGCGTCTCCTGCTTAGGTAAGTCAGGCGGGCACCACCCCCTCACTGGTACATCAGACTGATGTATGGAAACTTTGCTGTGCTGGCAAGAGCACGAAGGAAAAGGCTCTCTCACTGAGTTGGAAAAATGTATTGGAAGATAAACTGGCACACCTGTTGGAGTCAAACTAAGAACGTGTAAAGTGATGCTTTTGGCTCCCGGCAAAATCGAGTAACAGATGCCCGAATTACTCTCCTGCATGAAGTCTGCCCACTACTCCTCTCTGCAAACAAACGTGCCTGTAATCCCAGCAGTTTGGGAGGTCTAGATGGGTTGATCTCTTGAGCTCAGGAGTTTCAGACAAGACTGGGCAACATGACGAAACCTCATCTTTACCAAAAAAATTCAAATTATTATCCAGGCATGGTGGTGTGTGCCTGTAGTCCCAGCTACTCAGGAGGTTGCAGTGGGAAGATCGTTTGAACCTGGGAGGCAGAGATTGCAGTGAGCCAAGATTACACCACTGAAGTCCAGCTTGGGCTACAGGATGAGACCCTGTCTCATGAAAGAAAGGAAGGAAGGAAGGAAGGAAGGAAGAAAGGAAGGAAGGACGGAAGGAAGGAAGGACGGACGGACGGACGGAAGGAAGGAAGGAAGGAAGGAGTCAGGTGCGGTGGCTCACGACTGTAATCCCAGCAATTTGGGACCCTGAGTCAGGTGGATCACAAAGTCAGGAGATGAAGACGATCCTGGGTAACACGGTGAAACCCCCGTCTCTACTCAAAATACAAAAAATTAGCCGGGTATCATGGCACATGCCTGTAGTCCTAGGTACTTGGGAGGCTGAAGCAGGAGAATCACTTAAACCTGGGAGGCAGAGGTTGCAGGGAGCTGATATCATGCCAAAACCACGATATCAGAGATGATAAATTCGCTGGATAGGATTAACAGCAGATTAGACATTGCAGAAGAAGTGATCAGGGCACATGGAACCATGAATAATTGAAAATATGCAAAATGAAACTCATAGACAAAAGAGATTTTTTTTTTAAATGAAATGATTATCAGTGAACTGTAGGGCAGACTTTAGAGGTCTAAATTATGAGTAATGGAAGTCCCTGAGAAGGAGCAGAGAGGAAAGGAAACATTTATTTTCTTTCTTTGTTATTTTTATTAGGGATGGGGTCTCAATATGTTGACCAGGCTGGTCTTGAATTTCATTCCTCACTCAACACTTCCCGACTTGGTCTCCCAAAGGTGTGAGCCACTGTGCCCGGCCAATGTCTGAAGAAACAATAGCTGAAAACTTCTCAATCATAACAAAAATTACAAATCCAGTGACCCAAGGAGCTGAGGAAACCGAAGCACAAGAAACATGAAGAAAACCACTCCCGGATCCATCAAAATAACATTGCTCAAATCCGGCCAGAAGAAAAAGACATTGCACATACACAGGAACAAAGATGAGGATTGTGTCAGCTTCCTTTCTGCTCCTGCCGGCCTCTACCAGGAGCAGCAATGCACGCGAGCAGAGAAGCAACATCTTTAAGGTACTGAGGGCAGGGGAAGTTAGCCTAGAATACTACGCCAGAAAAAATAAATTCCCAAAACTGGAAGTGAAATAAGGACATTTAGAGATGTACAAAAGCTGACCGAATTCACTACCAGCTGACCCACACTACAAGAAACGTCAAAGCAGTCCTCCAGGCAGAAGGAATCCCATACCATATGAAAATCCAGATCTACACGAGGAAATGAAGAACACCAGAAATGGGTAACTGTCCTAGGTATTCTTTTATTTTGTAAATTTCTTTTGTAAAAATTTGACCATTTAAACAAAAGCAATAACAATGGATTGTGGGGTTTATAACATGCATAAAAGCAAAGTGCATGTCAGCAACAGCCTCAAGGCCAGCAGGTGAGGTTTAATATCACTTGAAGGTTGACTGTGATCAGTTAAAAAGGTTTGCTCTAAGCCCTAAGGCAATTACTAAAATACAAAAGAAAGAGTTATAGCTAATAAGCCAACAGATGAGAGATAATGGAATGATATAAAAACCATGTGAACACTATGATAGATCAATTGCTCTTCCTATAGTAATTGCACCTCTATCTATAGAAATACTTACACCAGTGACTGAAAATGCCTGTACAAGAATGACTAGAGCATTATATGTAATAGTAAAATCACAGAACCAATTTAACTTCTAAAGTGTATGGAAAGGGCTAAATGACAGTAAGAGAGAGGGAGAGGAGAGAGAGAGAGAGAGAGAGAGAGAGAGCGCCAGGCGCAGTGGTTCACGCCTGTAATTCCAGCACTTTGGGAGGCTGAGGCGGGCGAATCACGAGGTCAGGAGATGGAGACCACCCTGGCCAACATGGTGAAACCCGTCTCTACTTAAAATAGAAAAATTAGCTGGGCGTGGTGGCGCGTGCCTATAAGCCCAGCTACTTCCGAGGCTGAGGCAGGAGAATTGCTTGAACAAGAGAGTCAGAGCCGACATCTGGCAACTGCACTCCAGCCTGGAAACAGAGCGAGACTCCGTCGAGGGGGGGGGGGGGGAGAGAGAGAGAGAGAGAGAGAGATCCCAGAATCCTAGCGGACCTTGATTTACGTCCTCATGTCGTACTCGAGACACAGAGGAGAGGAGGGTAAAGTTGGTCTCGCTCTGCCTTTCCATGAGATCATGTGCTGGATAGAAGAAAGTTGTCAGCGGTTTAAGCATTTTTAAAATGCAGGAAACGTTCCACAGAACAGGCTCGAACCACCCACCTCCAGACTTGGAAGCAAGTGCACCACCCGACTGCGACACAGGAACAGTTGGCTGTCGCTCTGGTATCACCACGCAGAGCAAGCGCCCATCCAATGTCAGGTGGAGCCATCGCCTTTTGTAGAAAATTGTGCAGGCTCCAAAGCCTCGGAAAGCCGGAGAGACGCATCTTGCCGGCCACGGTTGAAACCCGTACATTGGGTGATTCTGAAACTGGAAGGGCAGCGGAATGGCCTTCGCCCCGTCCTGCCCCTCGCAGGCGTCAGACCCGGCATCCCAGCAAACGCCCGGCTCGGCGACTCCCTGGGCCTGAGCGCGTCGGTCCCAAGGGAAGCAAGCAGAACGCCCCGTGGGCTCTAGTGATGGCTCTTCCCGTTCTTGGCTCCGCCTTCACCTGACTCTACGCTGCTTGCGCTCCCCTCTCTCACCTCGGCTTCCCTCGGTGGGGCGGGAGAAAGGAAGGGTGAAAAGTAGAAATACGGAGAGGCGGGAGAGAAGCAGAGGAGGTGCGGACGAGAACAGAGAGACACCCCGAGAGAGGTTGGTGCAGGGAGGCCCAGGTTGGAGTGGAAGAGATGAGAATTGTTCTCATCACGTATGAGGATTGGGAGGAAGGGAGGGAAAAGCAGAGCTGGCAAGAAAGAAAAGCGCGAGCCCCCTGTGGCTGTCTGGGAAGAAATCTACCTAATAATCAAAATCTATTGACGTCAAAGATACTAGAGCAAAATCAGACATCACCACTTGGCCTGTGGCTCGCCATGATCGTATAGTGGTTAGTACTCTGCGTTGTGGCCGCAGCAACCTCGGTTCGAATCTGAGTCATGGCAGCGTTGTTTGGCCAGGTAGTCAGCTGTACCCTTTTGCTGGAAGCCCTGGACGTGCTCTGTCCTGTTTCTGAGACTCACACAGCAAATAACACACTCAGCCCTGTTGGTGGCTTACAAGGAGGCAATGGTGTGCTCAGAACCGTTTTTCCGGTTACTGGGAGCAGGTCAGGGGAAGGAAAAGAGACCTCACCTGACAGCTTCATCAACCTGGGGAGGAGTCCAAGGGAAACCCTGGACTTGCACCGTCCTGTCTCTGAGCCTCACAGAGCAAATAACCCAATCAGCCTTGTTGGTGGTGGCTTACATGAAGGTAATGGTGTGATCAGAACCTGTTTTCCAGTCACTGGGGCTGTTACACACGAAATGACAAGCTTTTAATGACTTTAAACTCGAAACTGTTTGTTGTGGCCTACAGTGGCTTGTCTCCGAGCCCATGGCCAAGTTTGTATGCCAACAGGAAAGTGTGGGGAAAGATAATCTCGTGCCAGGAGTCTTTCCACCTCCACTCTGCCTGGTGGAAATGGGCCTTGGGCCTGGAGCACTTCCTTCCCAAGAGACAAGGAGTCTTCACAGCCTGTGCTGGACTCACCTCCTTGTGTGGGAGTATCTTTCCTGGATCAGACTTAGTGTGTACCCCTTTGTTCCACTTAAACATGTGCATCAACTGGCACCTGGTCAGCTGTTGTATCTGCTCCCACCCCTCCGCCCCCCGCTGAGGGGAGGGGGCAGGACCCTTTCTTCTGCTTCTCAAGAGGCTGTGTGTGCAGGCCAAATGGAGGGACCTGCTGGCCATGGGGAACCAACACCCACGACTGAAGCGGAGCCCATACCCCGCTTTGTCTCCTCTCTGTGTGAATAATGCGTTGTTCTTCTGTCAAGTGCTTGATTACATTGTATTTTCCTTGGTGACTCTGATACCAAAAGACTGTGACCAGAAGTGTTCCAACTTCTACTCCTGCTGATAAGAAACACATTCCACTTGCTGGACAAGATGAACGAAGATTCTTCTTGCATGAGTCTTTTTGTGGACACATGCGTTCATTTCCCTTGAGGAATACCAAGTACTGGAATTGTTGGGTCATAGGGTAGGTGTAATGTTTACTTTATTAGAAATGGCCAAATGGTTTCTTCCAGAATGGTTTCTCACCAGCAAGGAGAGTTCCACTGGCTGCACACCCTTGACAGCATGTGGTGTTTACTGTCTTTTAAATACACCCGTTCTGGTGGATGTAAAATGGTACCACGTCGTGGCTTCAGTTTGTGTTTCCTTTAATGAGTAATGCTGTTGAGCAAATTTACTAATGCCTTTCACCATTTAGCAATCCTTCTTTGCAAAGAGAGGCTATCGAAGCAATTTCCCTAATTCAATTGGGTTGGCTTTTTATTACTGATTTCTAAAAAGTACTCTCTACATTCAAGATTTGAGGTTTTTTTGTTTTGTTTTGTTTTGTTTTGTTTTGTTTTTCAGGTAAACATAGTGCAATTATCTTCTCCCAGTCTCTGGCTCACCTTCTCACTTTCTCATGGTGATTCTTGATGAGCAGAGGTTGATAACTTTGGTGAAATTCTACTTTGCTTTATTTTTTCCTGTTGTCTCTTAAGGCAGAAATGTATTCTGCTACATTCTCTTCCAATAACTTTCTGGTTTTGTTTTAATTTCTAAATCTATGGCATATCAAATTCATCTCCTGACCACAGCAAGCTTAGCATCTGCTAATGTCCTGATCACCAGAAAACTTCTTAATATTGTAAATACACTATTTCCTTTGCCCCATTGAATGGCTTGTATTGAAAACCAGTGACCAGTCATGGTGGCTCATGTCTATAATCCCAGCACTGTGAGAGACTGAGGCCAGTGGATCTCTTGAGTCCAGGAGTTGAAGACCAGTCTGGGCAACATGGCAAAACCTCATGAGTACTTAAATGCACCTGTAGTATGAGCTACTTAGGAGGCTGAGGCAGGAGGATCACTTTAGTGTGGGAAGCAGAGCTTGCAGTGAGCTGAGATCTGGCCACTGCACTCCAGCCTGGATGACAGAGTGAGATCCTTTCTCAGAAAACAAAAAGAAATTTAAAAACAAATGAAAAACCTATGAACCTTATAGCTGTGGGTCAGTTTCAGGTCTCCCAAGTCAGTCTGTTGAAGTATTTGTGTCTCCCAATGCCGCTTGCACACTGCCTTGTTTATAACAGCTTAGAGTGAGTCTGAATGTCAGGTTGTGCAAGTCCTCTGGTTTTGTTCTTTTTCACACAGCATAATAAGCTTTGAAATAGGTCATAACTCATGTAACCTTCACATAGATCAAGATATGCTGTCACTTCATCCCTTTCATTTCAGTGTGGGATGCAAGTCTTCGCTCATCTATGCTGATTGCCCCCCTTGGGGCCAAGGATCCTTGTTACCAGAAGTCAGGGACCCAAAACAGAAGGACTGGCTGGAGCTGCAGCAGAGGAACATAAGTTGTGAAGATTTTATCTTAATATGGACATTTATCAGTTCTCAAATAATACTTTTATAATTTCTTGTGCCTGTCTTTACTTTAATCTCTTAATCCTGTTATCTTCATAAGCTTAGGATGTGCGTCACCTCAGGACCACTGTGATAACTGTGTTAATTGTACAAATTGATTGTAAGACGTGTGTGTTTGAACACTATGAAATCAATGCATCTTGAAAAAGAACAGAATAATAGTGATTTTTGTGGAACAAGGGAAGACAACCATAAGGTCTGACTGCCTGTGGGATTGGGCAAAAAGAGCCATATTTTCCTTCTTGCAGTGGGCCTATAAACGGACATGCAAGTAGGCAACTTATCGCTAAATTCTTTTCCTAACAAGGAGTATTAACATTAATACCCTGGGAAAAGGATGCGTCCCTGGGGGGAGGTCTTTGAATGACCACTCTGGGAATGTCTGTCTTGTGCAGTTGAGATAAGGACTGAGATAAGCCCTGGTCTCCTGCAGAACCCTCAGGCTTACTAGGGTGGGGGAAAACTCAGCCCTGGTAAATTTGTGGTCAGACCGATTCTCTCCTCTGGAACCCTTTTTTCTGTTGTTTAAGATGTTTATCAAGACAATACATGCACCACTGAACATAGACCCCTATCAGTGGTTCTGCTTTTGCCCTTTGCCCTGTGATCTTTGTTGGACCCTTATCAGTGGTTCTGCTTTTGCCCTTTGCCCTGTTCCCTCAGAAGCATGTGAACTTTGTTACACCCTTATCAGTGGTTCTGCTCTTTGCCCTTTGAAGCATGTGATCTTTGTAGCTACTCTCCATTCTTATACCCCCTCCCCTTTTGAAACCCTTGATTAAAAACTTGCTGGTCTGAGACTCAGGCAGGGATCACGGTCCTACCAATATGTGATGTCACTCCTGGTGGCCCAGCTGTAAAATTCCTCTCTTCGTACTGTCTCTCTTTATTTCTCAGTCAGCTGACACTTATGGAAAATAGAAAGAACCTACATTGAAATATTGGGGGTGGGTTCTCCCAATAGATCTTCTCTTCTACCCTCTGGAGAGAATAAATCTTCAGTTGCCTGCAGGGAGGATGAACACACAAAAAGTCCACAACACTCAGCACAGAGTCCAGATTTTAGTGATTGGGTGGGTTGGGAGGAAGCTCATGTTTCAGGCCTTTCAAAATCTTAGAAAAAGTTTTCTTTATTTTGAAGCTTTGGGTCAGTTTTAATTTCTTCTTCTTCTAGAAAGATCACAGGAGACCTAATGTTTGTGTCCCCCCAAAATGCCTTGGTTGAAACCCTGACCTTCCCCCACCCACTCCAGGAAATGTGTTAAAATTAGTGCAAGGGGCCTTTGGGAGATAATTTGATACAGAGGGTGGAGTCCTCCTGAGTGGGATTAGTGCCCCTATAAGAGGGACACTAGAGAGCTCTCTCCCCCTCTTTCAGCCACCTGAAGATACAGTGGGAAGATGGCAGTCTACGACCAGGAAGAGGTTCCTCACCCTAATCCTACCATGCTGGCACCTTGATCTTAGACTTCCAAACTCCATAACTGTGAGAAATGTCTGTTGTGGATGAGCCACCTAATTTATGGTACATTGTTATAGAAGCTCCAACTAAGACAGAGGAGTCCCATGGATGGTGTCTAATTTTTGATGTTGGTCATTGCATTCTTTGAGTGGGATATTGCAAATTAGAAAGTGAGGGAGAGCTGACCTTTCCTGCATATGAAAGAAGAGAGTGGAGGGGCAGCGAGACAGAATGGGGAAGAACAAGCTGGAACCAGAAAACTGATTTCAGGGTCTGGCACTTGAATGTCTGATTTGGAGAAAGAGAAGACACTGGTAGGTGTATCCAGAGAAGAAGACTTCAGTGGAAACAGCAGATGTTTAAAAGCCATTCGATTACGTCTTTCACTTGTTTGTATGTAGTCCTTCTTTTCCCATCTTTGTAAGTCTGGCACAGGTGAACTGGATGTGTTTGTCCAATGTGTTTTTGGAATGCAAGTGTGAATAAACATGACTGTGTTATACTTCAAATATTCATCCCAGAGAATCCTAGAATTCCCTTAGGTTCTGCCAACTGTGCATTGAAAGCACAACCGACCCATCATGGGGATTAATTTTCATTGCACATTTCTAGGAAGAGGGAGGAGGAGGAGGGGGAATGTGACAGTCTCAGCAACAGTTGCTATACTCTTACTGAAATGGTTTTCCTATGTGCTTCTCAACAGATCGGCCCTTTCTTCAAATAAGAGCAGATGGAACAACAAAAGCTGTTTAGTGGTACCCTAGAAATCCCTTGAAATCCTGGATAGGGAAGCTCCAGTACCACCAACTGGTAAGACTGGGGATGCCTAGTAGCTGGTACTGGCCATTGTCGTTGGCTTTGTCCACTTTGACAAACTGAAGATAGGGACTGGACTCACCACGCCAGCCTCCAGAGGAGGTTATGTCGACTTCATGTTAATTTTAGATCCTGAAACCTCACAGGATTTTTCTTCTCTTCCCTTTGATCTCTCTTCCGCTTACTCAACAGGACAGAACTCGCCGCCTTTCTTTCCCATCAGAAAGGGATCCCTTCTGGACAGGACCAAAGTGAGTAGCTGGTTTCCCCTACCTGTCCTGCCAGGTCTGGGTGTCTGGGGACACCGGAAGGCCCCTCCCTCACCCCGCAGTAGCCATTCCACGGTGGAGATCTCGCCTATAGATCAATGCCCACGCACTTGGCTGACGGGAAATCACGAATTGGCGCCCAATTGGATCTTGGATCTGAGGAAAAAACTCCAGCGTCAGAGGAAACTCTGTTTCTCCACCCGCTGCCGCTTCGCAAAGGCACATCTCTACGTCAGTGGTCAGGTGCAGCCGGGACGCTGCAACTCGCTCCAGGACTCGGGACTCGTGGCCTTGGCGGGCCTCGCGGAGTGCTGGGTGCGTCGCCTGCGGGCTTCTCTTTTGGAGAAAGGAAGGAGGGAAAAGCCTTGTGAGACGACTGCAGGAGCGACCAACGACCCCCACAAATCCCAAGTCCTCCCAGCGCACAGGGAAACAATCACTAATATGGCAAGAAGTTTGAAAAAGTCCCTTCCGTGCGCCCCTGCTTGTCTAGTGGTTAGGATTCAGCTCTTCCACCACCGCACCCGCGGTGCGATTACTGGTCAGGGAATTGTTTTGCACTGACCGCCCACCCGCAGGAATCTTTTTTTACTCCGCTGTCAGCCGGCTTGCTCCAAGGGCCAGAGGCAGAACAGTCTGGCTGCGAGGTGCAAACCCTGGTGAAGGAGGGCAAGTCCTGGTGGACGGCCTCTCATGACACACCGCTCTTATTTATCTCCGTGTCCGTCATCCGCAGAAGGGGCTTTAGAGAGCGTCTCCCTCGGGTGTACACCGCCGTGCAGGGATGCCTGCCCTGGTGGAGCTGCACCCAAGAAGCCCACCGTCTTTGCCGCCTCCGCCGTCCTGGAGGCGCCGATTGGGCTGAGCTGCAAATAACTAAGAGAGAGGCTAAGCCAAGCTGTGGCGTTTGTGCGTGCCACACATTGTCAGCTGACACAATCGGTCAGCTGAGCCTCCTCACCTCCGTTAGTAGTTGTGCTTCTTAGGCCTTAGGAAGAGGCGACCGGAGATGTCCGCGAGGTTGGGAGGGGCGTGAGCTGCGGGTGAGGTCCTCCAGGACCGCCAGTTTGTTGATTTAGCTGTAGAGGGGAGCGATGTTCCAACAAAGACAGCAGGTGGAGTCGACACAAATGGAAAAGTGTGGCTGGTGCCCTAAGCAGAAGGCAGGTGTAAAAATCACTACGACGTCAAAGCGATGGTACCACAGTCAAATCCCGCAGTGTCTGTCACACTCTACCAAGCAACTGCGCACGCTCCCCCTTTTCCATTCAGTACTCCCAAGAAGGGTTGGGACGAACCCCGTGTTCACTGTAAGCTCAGAGGAGAGCGGGAGCCAGGGAGGTGAAGTGCGCAGACTCAGCAGAGGCCGCCCGCAGAACCGCGGGGGTGAGAGGGCCCGGTGGCTGCGAGTCCGAGTCGGGAGCCGCTGCTGAAAGGAGGCCTGGGTTGTCCTGTGGGTGACTGCCGGTGGAATCTTTGGCAGAGAGGGGTTTGGAAGAATGGTGACGGGCAAGCAGAGGGGAAGGTGGTGACTCTGAGCGTCCGGCTAGGGGAGAGGAGGCTGTGCTGTCTCTCTTCTCCCCTTACCTGGTGGGGGACCGACCATAATCAGGAAGGGGGTTCTCCCTGAACAAGGCTAGTCCACCGCACTCCGGCTGCGCTGACCCCTGCGATTTCCCCACACGCCGATCCCTAGTCTGCGGTGGTGTTCATGCTACCCGGGGGCTGGGTTCACACTCTCTTCTGACATGTCTTGGCTCACCGCCAACGCGGATGTAGCAGCCAGAGACCCTTCGCTGCCCTCCTAGGGATCTGGAGGGCTGTTCTTCTTGTTCTCACTGAAGCTCACGAACAGTCAGATGTGAGCTCTCTGTGTTTTACACCCTGAATTTGGCTATTGGCAAAAAAAAAAAAAAAAAAAAAAAAAAAAAGCCCGACCCAGAGCTTGGGTCTCCTTCAGGCCTGCACACGACTTCCCGACTCCGGCCTCCCAGCGCGGCTCTTGGCTTGCGAGCAGGCAGCCTCCACCCAGTGTGGAACAGCTGCAACCCCACGCCCCTCAGGCTGGCGGTCAGACACTTGCAGGAAAAGGGACACAAGGCGTCCGCGGTGGGAAAGCATGGGAGACGTGTCTTTCCCACCGGGTAAGAAGGTCTCCCTACAGTCTTTGGAGACAAGATGGAGGGAGACACCCCTTCCAGGAACAAGGCGGCTGCTCCTGAGGCCTGGCTCCGCATGGAGGCTCCTGGGTCCCGCGCTCCCTCTCCCTACCGCTGTGGCCAAGAGCTGCTTCACACATCTCAGCCGGCTTCCTCTTCCGCCTCTGCCTCCTCTTCCTCCTCGGTCTTCCTTGGGACAGCAAGGCCTCCAGCCCGTGGGAAAGACCTAGCCTCCTCTCCAGCACTTGGAGAGGGAGTTGGATGCACGTCTCTTAACCCCAGGAGGACAGAGACCCTGAGGCAGGAAGGGACCTTTTCCCTTGCCAGGAGAGGGTAAGGAAGTGAGTCAAGGACATAATTTTCTTCAGCAAACAGTATAAGGGGAAATCTGGGGACGCTAAGAGTTTTTAAAACCTTTGCGCCATCACAGAAATAATGTATGATTTTCCATTCCACAAATCAGCACTCCTACTCCTCCCTCCTTCCCCACCCCCAATCCTGATTCCTGTTTACAAAGAATGCTCAAAAACACAGAATTATGTATAACAGTTCCCAGTTTACTCAGGAAATTCTGAGATTACAAAGAGACTTTACAAATAAACAAGGGAAGAGAAGAACCTTGGTGGGTCCAACATAGTATGACCATGGATTTATACTCAAAATATAGAAAGACAACCTCAGAATAAGGAAACTTTTGGAATTGAATAAGTCAAGTTTATCTTTAGAATGCAGAGAAAAATAACTCTCCAAATGTCGATCTTCTGTTTTAAACTACTGTTGGACTGGGGAGCGGGAGAGCAAGGGAATCTGCCAAAGATTTTTGGATGAGAATTAACCATCCCTTGTCTACCATAGTCACACCCCAATGCCCCTCAGATCAGAATCCTTTGGAAGGAGCATCCAAGCGGTATAAAGCAAAACCAGAAAAAAAGCAAAACTCACCAATTCTGTAGTTTGTTTTCTCTCATTAAAAATACAAATATTAGGCTAACACCTGTTGACACACAATACCAGGAACACAGAATCCCTCCCGGAAGACCGATGGACCCATGGAAGGCACTGATGACAAGGTGGTTGACGAGCTTAAGTAACTAAGTGTTTGGGCACACCTCTGCGTGAGACTGTCTGCCCCGCGTCCTTCATCTCTACATGGATATCCCTCCACAGGCTTCCCTTTTCCTTAGTTTGCATAGGAAATTCACCCAGGCCTTTGTCTCTGGTCCCAGATCTGGGGAAAACTTCTGGAAATTTCATTTCCTCACTGATGAGGTAATCTTTTTGCCAACCCCTGACTTGGTGCTTTCCAAACCCTTTCCTCCCAACCTTGAGACAAACCGGCTTTCAAGGACCCAGGAACTGGAGATTTAGGGATGTGTCCAGGTTACTCCGGAAGATCTGTGGGATGATCGAGCTTCTCTTCATCTACACCTCTTTCGAGTCATTTGAAAAAGCCAAGTATCTTGTTTCTAAACTCATGCTTTTAAGAAAACTACAAAAGTGGAAGTGAGTGAAAATTCACTCCAATATTTCTTTTCTTAACCACACTCTCTTTGGCCACTCCAGGAGGCTGTGTCGAGTGGCACAGTCATCCCAGGGACCCAGAGCTTTTCTCCTCAGATGTGTCTTTGGAGTATCTAGTAAAGTCTAAGAATCAAAATGACTGTCATCCAAACTTTTGTGCCTTACAGAGATCTACACAAGAGAGAAACTCCAAAATGTCTTCCCTTGGCACACAGTGGAAGGTTTAGGGCAGGCCTTTGCTTCAAGTGCCTGTTGCTTTGTTAGCTCTGTTTTCCAAAGACATCTGTGTAAGCCTATTACAGAACTTTCCCACCTCCACCCTCCCTGTCCCCTCATGCCTGCCTGTAGCACTAGAGATTCTCCTTTAAAAAAAAAACAAAGCAAAACAAACAAACAAACAAAAATGAGAGGTTATACCACATGGAGCATTGCTGGTTCAGTAATAGAATTGTCAACTCCCACGCTGGAGACCGGGGTTCACCTCATAGGGTGAATGCATCTCATGTCTGAATCTCCTCTTGCTCCCTTCTTTCTTTCCTCCCTCCCAAGCTTACATATCTTTGTTACCGGCTGGTGTTGTGAAGTCCCAGGTTCTTGGTGTCTGGAACAAAGAATTGGACGTGACACGCACACACATAGCAAAGCAGCAAGAGACTTATTGAGCACAGTAACAGTCTCAGAGAGGGGAGAACGGGATAACTTCTGCAAAATGAGATCAGCGTCAGTTTGGTGAACTTTGGGCTTTGGGTATTTTATATGGTTTTTTTTGTTTGTTTGTTTTGTTTTGTTTTTCTCCTGTTCCTGGAGCTGCCTAATCTCTACCCAGCATGTGCCTTCTGATTGATAGGTGGGTTGCTTAGTTATTTGGCCCCGGTGTGCTTCCGGGTCACCTCCATCCCATAATTTTAAGTACACCCGTGATATGTGGTCCATATGCATTAGCTTTAATGAGCTGATTATCATATGGGGTCATTTTAAGGCTACTTTTTCTCTCATACCCATGCCTGTCTCTGAGGAGCTGCCCCTTACTGGTTTGCTCTGGATCCTGCCAACCATAAGCTTTTACGCACTACTCCATCTCACTTTTGTTTTCGCTGCTCAACTTCTGCTTATCTTGCTTCTTGCTCAGCCATCTCTTTTTTATTTTATACTTTAGGTTCTAGGGTACATGTGCACAACGTGCAGGTTTGTTGCATATGTATACATGTGCCATGCTGATGTGCTGCACCCATTAACTCGTCATTTACAGTAGGTATATCCCCTAATGCTATCCCTCCCCCCTCCCCCCACCCCACGACAGGCCCCAGTGTGTGATGTTCCCCTTCCTGTGTCCAAGTGTTCTCATTGTTCAATTCCCACCTATGAATGAGAACATGTGGTGTTTGGTTTTTTGTCCTTGCGATAGTTTGCTGAGAATGATGGTTTCCAGCTTCATCCATGTCCCTACAAAGGACATGAACTCATCCTTTTTTATGACTGCATAGTATTCCATGGTGTATATGCACCACATTTTCTTAATCCAGTCTATCACTGATGGACATTTGGGTTGGTTCCAAGTCTTTGCTATTGTGAATAGTGCCACAATAAACATATGTGTGCATGTGTCTTTATGGCAGCATGATTTATAATCCTTTGGGTATATACCCAGTAATGGGATGGCTGTGTCAAATGGTATTTCTAGTTCTAGATCCTTGAGGAATTGTCACACTGTCTTCCACATGGTTGAACTAGTTTACAGTCCCACCAACAGTGTAAAAGTGTTCCTATTTCTCCACATCCTCTCCAGCACCTGTTGTTTCCTGACTTTTTAATGATCACCATTCTAACTGCTGTGAGATGGTATCTCATTGTGGTTTTGATTTGCATTTCTCTGATGGCCAGTCATAATGAGGATTTTTTCTTGTGTCTGTTGGCTGCATAAATGTCTTCTTTTGAGAAGTGTCTGTTTATATCCTTTGCCCACTTTTTGATAGGGTTGTTTTTTTCTTGTAAGTTTGTTTGAGTTCTTTGTAGTTTCTGGATATTAGCCCTTTGTCAGATGAGAAGATTGCAAAAATTTTCTCCCATTGTGTAGGTTGCCTGTTCACTCTGATGGTAGTTTCTTTTGCCGTGCAGAAGTCCTTTAGTTTAATTAGATCCCATTTGTCAGTTTTGGTTTTTGTTGCCATTGCTTTTGGTGTTTTAGACATGAAGTCCTTGCCCATGCCTATGTCCTGAATGGTATTGCCTAGGTTTTCTTCTAGGCTTACCCACCTCTTTATCCTGCTTCTGCTCCTACTCAGTTCACCCTTTATCCAACTTCCACTTCCCTCTGCTGTTCTCCTGCCTCACCTTGACTCCTCGTTGCTTTGCCTGTTGCACACTGAATTTACTGCAAATAAAACTCTCTCTGAGGAGGATGCCTCTGCGCACTGCACCCTGCATCCTCCATCTTGTACTCCACCTGTGGAGTTCCGCAGTATGAGCAGTAGAGTAGCAGGAGCTGGAGCACAGGTGGTGTTGGGTGAAACTCACACAGTGAAATTTCCCTTATGCAAATGTTCAAGCACTTGTGAGAGGTTAGAATTAGCTCTTTCTTTGGAATGAGCTATTTCAGTGAGATGTTAAAGTGTAAACTCTTTCGCCAAATAAATTGATGTGCTCAGGGTGAGTGAAAGAAAGGGGTAAATCAGGATTAGTGATGCAGGGTCAGCGCTAATAACACCAGCTTCTCTCCTCAGGCCTATTCATTTGAGATACATCGCAGGCACTTAAGCACAGCAATGCTAAGTTGGTGCCAATTATATACATACACACATATAAATATATAAAAAGCATATAATATAAATATTACATATGTAAATATAAATAGTAGCAATAAAATCAACACCAAGCTTGTTTTAAATCATTCACTCAAAATACATTGAACAGCTACTGTGCAGTGTTGGGACTGCTTAGAAACCTAAGACAAAATTAGGCCGGGCACAGTGGCTCAAGCCTGTAATCCCAGCACTTTGGGAGGCCGAGGTGGGCGGATCACGAGGTCAGGAGATCGAGACCATCCTGGCTAACACGGTGAAACCCCGTCTCTACTAAAAAATACAAAAAACTAGCCGGGCGAGGTGGCGGCGCCTGTAGTCCCAGCTACTCGGGAGGCTGAGGCAGGAGAATGGCGTAAACCCGGGAGGCAGAGCTTGCAGTGAGCTGAGATCCGGCCACTGCACTCCAGCCTGGGTGACAGAGCGAGACTCCAGCTCAAAAAAAAAAAAAAAACAAAAAACAAAAACAGAAACCTAAGACAAAATTATTGGGCATGATAGTGTGTGCCTGTAGTCCCAGCTACTCAAAACGCTTAGGCAGGAGGATGGCTTGAATTCAAGAGTCCAAGTGCAGCCTGGGCAACATACTGAGATGCAGTCTTTTCTTTTCTTTTCTTTTCTTTTCTTTTTTCTGAAATGGAGTCTGACTCTGTGGCCCAGGCTGGAGTGCAGTGGCACAATTTTGGCTTACTGCAACCTCCACCTCCCAGATTCAAGCGATTCTCTTGCCTTGACCTTCCAAGTAACTGGGATTACAGGTGCGTTCCACCATGCCTGGCTAATTTCATATTTTTAGGAGAGATGGGTTTCACCATGTTGGCCAGTCTGGTCTGGAACTCCTGACTTCAAGTGATCCACCCACCTTGGCCTCCAGAAGTGCTGGTATTACAGGCATGAGCCACCATACCTGGCCGAGACTCAGTCTTTAAAATAATGAAATAAAATAAAAACATAAACCTCAAACAAACAAAAAGACAAACTATGATTTCAATCATTGTGAAGCTCTTGATCTAGTAGATGAGATATATATACACACACCAAAAATATCATAATTTCAGAGAAGTGCTGTGGGGTCTAATGTTTAACAACTTCTGGCATTTGACTGATGGTGTTTAAAGCTCTTCCACCATTTGTCAGGGGTATAAATCGAGGCAAGTTATGTGGTATTTACTACATTTTGGCTTCTTCATATGCAAAGGGGTTATGACAATAATACCTACCCCATGAGGACGGTATGAGGACTAAACGAAATCGTGTATGTATAGCCTGGGCCAATACCCATTGACATTTAGTACTCAATTAGGTGTTAGCTAGTAGATTTTAAATGTGTGTTTATTCTTATAGTTTTTAAGGTAAAATTTACATTCATTGAAATGTTAACTGTACTTTTTTGACAAATGAATACACTTACATAACTCATATCCCTATCAAGACTGAGACCATTTTTACCAACCAGAAATTTCTCTCATGTGCCTTCCCAGTCAATCCCCTGCCAGCTGGAACCAGTTATGATTTTTTCATCACAGATTAATTTTCCCCTTTCTAGAATTTCAAATAAATGGGAAGGCATGCACTCCTTTGTGTCATTTATCTTCACAGACTTTAAAATAAAAAAGTTACAATTTTAAACCTTTTGGGCATTTAGTAAAAATCTCCTTCCCACCAGTTGCCACCAGTCACCAGTCTTCATTTCTCTCTCTCTCTCTCTCTCTCTCTCTCTCTCTCTCTTTTTCCTTGAGACAGGATCTTACTCTATCGTCCAGGCTGGAGTGCAGTGACATAATCATGGCTGACTGCAGCCTCAGTCTTCTGGGCTCAAGCAATCCTCCCACCTCAGCCTCCCAAATAGCTGGGACTACAGGTGCCTGCCACCACGCCTGGCTAATTTTGCTTGTATTTTGTGTAGAGACAAGGTCTCACCAAGTTGCCCAGGCTAGTCTCAAACTCCTGAGCTCAAATGATCTGCGGGCCTTGGCCTCCCAAAGTGCTTGGATGACAGGCATGAGCCCCTGTGCCTGGCTCGGTCTTCCTCTCTTGAAGCAACCAATGTTATCAGTTTTATGTGGACCATCCCATGGCTTATCATTATTAATTCAGGTGTTTATACAAGGCTCTTTGAGAACTCAGTTTAAAAGGTTACCCAAAGCATCCTGTGACAACCCAGTCTAAAATGATATAAAATCAGTTTTAGTATAACTGAAGTTTCTACGTTCTGACTCCAAATGTCAGATTGTGACATTTTACCTTTCTCTGACTTTATGCCAAATTTACTTCAACTTCTACCATCTGTCTTTCTCATTTATGAACAAATATATATTTAACAAATGTGGAAATACAAACCATGAGCCAAACAAAACCAAATCCTGGGCTTAGGTAGCTGATAGTAAAAAATTCCCCAGAATAACCACCCGATTGTAGTTTCATGCAGTGTGATGGGAGTAAGGGACCATTGTAGGGAGGTCAGAAGGTGCTTTACAGAGGTGGAGACTACAGCTGTTCTCATAAGGATAGGGGTTAAAAGAACCTTCCAGGCACAGAGTAAAGCATGAGCAAAAGCCTGTGGAGGCCAGGAAGCTGGTAAATAGGGACTAAAATAGGCCAGTTTGACTGGAGCAGAGAGAACAGAATGGAACTGGTCTGAGTAGTGATAAGAGATGGAGAAGTGGGCAAGGTGCCTGGCCATTCAGGGCTTGGTTAGTTAGGAGGTTTTGTCTAAGAGAATGGGAAGGTGTTGAAGTGGTTTGGGCTGGGAAGTGACAGGGTCACATTATATTTTGAAAAAGCCGCTCTGCCTGTTGTGTTGAGATTAGAGAGGTGATAAAGGGGATATGGGTAAACCACAAGGAGACTAGGTCAGTAGTCCCTCCACCTCCACTCCCCAGGTGAAGGTAACCTAGACTAGGGTGGTGATGGAGGAGATAGAAGAGGACAGATTCAAGGAAAATTTGGAAGGTAAAAACCAGTAGGATTTGCTGATGGATGGAATATAGGAGGGGTGAGGTAGAGTATCAGGGATGTATCTTAGTTTTCTTATACAAGATGGATTCAGTTGCAATGAAATTGTTAATTGAAATTGACTTTAAATAATGGCATGCCCTAAAGTTATGCAAACATTTGCCTTAGATGAAATTTCAAGCTTTCAAAGTTTTTAGCTTCGTGGATAGCGTGGCTTTACTTCCTATTTCTTGGTATTTCCTAATCTTGCTGGAAAAAAAGGTTTCTATTTTTCTCAAAGGCTTTTTTCATGGGAATCCCATGTGCACAATCTGGTCTAAATTTAAATTAGAAAAATAACTACAAGTGCCATTGACACGTTTGTTATTGTTCACCTCTCAGCGGAGCTGGGGGCTGACTTCTGAAACCTGGGCGTCTGCACCGCGTGCCCGGGCCTGGAAGTCAGACTCGGGGGCGGTGAGGCAGCACCAGGCCTGCAGTCCTAGGCGCTGGGTCCCTCCGGGCCCTCCCGAGGGGTGTGTCTCCTGCCTCTTTAACCTGGCATGGGCGGTTCAAGTGGCCAGGGAAATCAGCGATTTGCAGGGTGGAGTGCTGGTGCTTTGAAAGAGAGGCGGAGGGGAGAGAGGGATTTCCTGGTCCCCGCTGCACTCAGTGCATCCTCTGGGTTACTCCTTTTCTTGGCCCGCGTGGCCCCTAACCTGCTCCAACCTTTGTGCGGTAGAGGTGACCGGGTCCTTTTAAGGCCCTGCGGTGCCTGCACCTTGGGTTCTCGACGCGGCCAAACGGGACCCTGAGGAGCCAGTGGGCCGCGGGCGAGGGGTTAGGTGGCGGTTGAGGCAGCAGCGGTACTGGGAGGAGTAGGTGAGGGTGGCGAGGCTGCCTGAGCTTCTGAGTGAGCGCGGTGCTTTTGGGAACGCTGGACGGGCAACGTGCTGCGCCAGGAGCTGGGCCGAGGCGCGGCCGCTCGGCTGCCGGGTGCAGTCTTGATGGGAAGTTATGGCAAAGTCCACCCAGCATTTCCGAGGTTCAGGGCGCCGCGCCAGGCTGGGAGGGCGGTGATCCGAGACCCGCAGGTGCACAGCTGGGTCAAGGCAAGGCAGTGGCAAGTTTTGTTGCGTGAGAGGGGGTGGGGGGGCGTGCACTGCGGGGACCTAAGTTCCGTGCGCTCATTCTTCGCCTGCCGCTGCCACCCGCAGCCCACCTTTCGTGGGCGCTGGGGAAGAAACTCGCTGGCGGGTGTTCTGTGGCATCCCAGGGGGTGGAGGGACGAGCAGCTTTGGGGGCACGTCCTCGTAAATCCTGTGGAGGACACAGACCCCACACCCCACTCTCAAGGCGGTTCCTTCTGGGAACCTGAGTGGCAAGAGCGCTCACGCCCATGACTTGCAAAGTTGGGGTCTCTATTGGCCTCTGGCATTCTGCTCCTGGTGGTGTCTCTAGGCTGGTGATGGGCAAGCCAGGTGTGCCAGGTCCAGGATGCACGTGAGGAGCGTTTGTAGCCATCACTCAATCACCTCATGACTAGCGGGGCAAGCCTCAAATTAACCGCAGGATTTCTGGTAGGTTGGATTGTGGAGTTGGTGTTTGCACTCCAAAGAGTTGCTGTGATTTCCCTGTGTCTGTCTGTCTGTCTGTCTGTCTTTCTGGCTTCTTAGATCATCTCATTTGGCGTCCTTTCACCGAAGAGTTAACCAAGACGTTTGGCGTGGTTTCCTCGCTTTCCTCCTATCTTTTGCTGCTAGAGCTGCTTTGGAAAAGAAGTCTTTTCTTGCAGTGGTATCTTTTCTTTGGGTTCCAGTGTTGTTCATCCTTTGCCGAAAGAATGAATCCCAGTGCTGCAGGAAGTTAAAGAAAAGATCTGCTGGTAGTGTTTAATCTTTGTTCTGAGCCGATATGCCTTAGTAGCTTTCTTTTTGTTTTTAAATTTTATTAGTAAAATTTCACTAGTGAACCAGAAGCTCTTTTTCTCCTAGCTTTAAGATTTCTGAGAACTTTGTGTCAAAGAAATCTTTGAAGAGTTACTGAAGTATATAGAAGAAGGTCACAATTTTAAATGTGCAGGTGGTCCGGGCGCAGTAGATCACATCTGTAATCCCAGCACTTTGGGACACCAAGGTGGGCGGATCACTTGAGCCCAGATTTCTAGACCAGCCTGGGCAACGTGGCAAAACCCTATCTCTACTAAAAACACAGAAGTTAGCTGTGTGTGGTGGTGTGTGCCTGTAGTCCCAGCTACCCAGTAGGCTGAGGTGGGAAGACCACCAGAGCCGGGGAGGTTGAGACTGCAGTGAGCCGTGATCATGGCAGTGCACTCCGGCCTGGATGGCAGAGTGAGACCCTGTCTCAAAAAAAAAAAAAAAAAAAAAAAAAGTACAGATAATGAATTTTTCCAAGTGAACCACCACAAATCAAGAAATAGAACATTACTAGACTGGGGTATATTTGTAGGAGTGGCATTGTTGGTTTTAGAGGTACATGAATGATAAAACTTTAGTATTACATATTGTTGAACATTTTCGCAAAGTGGTCGTACCATTTAGCAGGGATATTCTGGTTACCCCACATCCTTGCTGATGCCTGTCAGTTAAAAATTTTTTTATTCTAGTTGGGGTGCAGTAATGTATCAGTGTGGTTTCATTTTGCATTTTCCTGGTATTGAGATTGAGTATCTTCTATTTCCATTTATATGTCCTCTTTTATGAAGTGCTAAATCTTTTTATCCAGTTTAAATCTTTTTATCCAGTTTTCATTGATATGCTTGTTTTTCTGTTGATTTGTAATACTTTTTTCTGGATATGTGTCCTTTCTAGGATATATATGTATTGTATTTCCCTTTTTTCAATCCGCAGCTTGCGTTTTCACTCTTTTAATGGTGTTTTTCCATTAATGGAGATTCTCTAACTTTTTTTTTCTTTTTGAGACAGGATCTCATTCTGTTGCCCAGGCTGGAGTGCAGTGGCACAATCATAGCTCACTGCAACCTTGACCTCCCAAGGCTCAGGTGATCCTCCTGCCTCAGCCTCCAAGTAGCTGGGACCTACAGGGGAGCATGACCACACTCAGCTCTTTTCTGTACTGTTAGTAGAGATGGGGTTTGGCCATATTGCATAGGCTGATCTCTCAGACATTATTAAGCACCCCCACTGCTGTTAAATTTCAAAGTTAAGTTTTTGTTTTGTTTTGTTTTGTTTTTTTGAGATGGAGTCTTGCCCTGTGCCCAGGCTGGAGTGCAATGGCTCCATCTAAGCTCTCTGCAGCCTCCACCTTCTGGGTTCAAGCAATCCTCCTGCCTCAGCCTCCTGAGTAACTGGGATTACAGGCATGTGCCACCATGCCTGTCTAATTTTTTTTTGTATTTTTAGTAAAGACAAGGTTTCACCATGTTGGCCAGGCTGGTCTTGAACTCCTGACCTTGTGATCTGCCTGCCTCGGTCTCCCAAAGTGCTGGGATTACAGGCATGAGCCACCGTGCCCAGTCTCAAGGATTCTTACGAGTCTCACAGATGCCAGAGGAAGATGCCATGACCTACACTTGCAAACTCCCAGAAGACTTAAAGCTATTGTTTTGCAAATGCACAGATAAGTATTAATAACATGATGCTGTGGATGAGCATGAAAGTTTTTCTCTTACTCCTAATTATAATGTTTTCTATCTTACCGCTTTGCCCTGCTGATGGAATTCAATTAAGGAATCTCTACCAGCAGGCACTTGGTTTTTACCCTTCCTAGGACCTTTAACAGATATCTTGTTATTACTAATCTTTAGTCCTTGCTTGTTTAACCTCCTTGCAAAGTTTGTGTCTTCTAGATTACAATAATTCCATGTAAAGATGATGCTGGCACAAGGCTTCCAACCCATCCCCTCTTCTGACCCAGAAAATAAAGGCATCCTGCCTTTGGGCCTTTTAGAACAGGTATTCAGAGAGTTTACTTCTCCAGTGCTAAGCAGGATCTACACCCATAACATCAACAAGAAGCAGTTACAGAAGATGAATCTCTACCCTTTTGCAAGCCCTTTAAGATTAAGCAGGAGTATAGAATCTCTCTGATGGGGAAATGAGGTAGGAGACCAGTAGGACTTATTTTCCAGTCACAACCCCATTGAACAGAGCAGGATCTGGTCAAAACAGGACGCAGTGAAGAAGCCTCCTGGAACCAGCAGATGATGATGAAAGTGACCTCTAGTTGCCCTCACTGCTTATGAGCATAAAGACACTACCACTGGGACATGGCCAGTTTACAAATGTCATGGCAACACACCTTGGCAATGACCTGGAAGTTACTTTATATGGTTCTGGAAACTCCCTGCCCCTTTTCCAGAAAGTTCTGAATAGCCTACCTCTTAATAGGCATGTAATTAAAAGTGGGTCTAAATACAACTAGCTAGCAGCGCACAGGCACCAACTCTGGGCACACTGCCTATGGATTAGCCCTGCTCTGCAAGAAGCAGCACCAGTTCAATAAAAGTTGCTTTCTCTCACCAGCAGCTTGCCCTTGAATTCTTTCCTTGGCAAAGCCAAGGAAACTACAGTCTGGAAGAAATTTCCCAGGCTACGAACCAGTTTTGGGGCTCGCCTGCCCTGCCAATCAGGAATTATCCCTTATCAGCCTGCAGAGACCTGGCCCACAGGGCACTCTCCCAGTGGCCCCTCAGCCAGAACCATGGCCCAGAATCCCCAGCCCCACCCCAGGGACTGCCATCCAGTTTTCCTTCCACTGGTAGAATGGCTCCAACCCAGTCCCCATACACAGATGGATGGCCAGGAGCCCCTGGTGGGCTTGGAAGCAGCAAGGGTGAGTGCCTTAATTTGTCTTCTACTACTTATAACAGAATACCTAAAACTGCAAAATGTATAAAAGAAAGGAATTTATTTCTTACAGTTATGGAGGCTGAGAAGTCCAAGGTCTAGGGGCCACATCTGGTGAAAGTCTTCTTGCTGGTGGGGACTCCATGTAGAGTCCCGAGGTAGCACAGGGCATCGCACGGCAAGGGAGCTGAGGTGCTAGTCCAGATCTCTCTTCCTTTTCTTATAAAGCCACTAGTTCCACTTCCATGATAATCCATTAACCCATTAATCCATGAATGGATTAATCCATTCATGAGAACAGAACCATCATGACCCAATCCCCTCTTAAAGGCCCCACCTCTCAATACTGCCACATTGGGAATTAAATGTCAACATGAGTATGGAGGGGACAACTATACAAACCACAGCAGAGGCTTCCTCTGGGCCCACCCCTTAGACTTCTTTTCCAGCACAGGAAGCCCTTGATCAAACTCCCCTACAGCCCACCTCCATCCTTCCCACATGCCAGATTTGCCTTCTCAGATCCCTACTGTGACCCTGTCCCCTGTCTGCTCAAGAGCCTGCAAGGACTCCCCAAAGAGTGGGGGGTAAAAGCCACATATTAAACCTGGTATTCAAGGTTCTTTAGACCCGCTCCCAAGCTGTCCACTAGCTTGGGGTCTTAGCCCATGTCACCAATGTAGTTGCTCTTGACACCTTTCTCTCTGCCTACAGTCACCTGTCACCTCCCTACTCACCTTAACCTAAGAAAGCCCTTAAGGACAAGCTCAAAATCTATTCACTCTATGGAGCTTCCCATAAACGATGAAGGCCTTCCCATAAGTGTCTGCAGCCCTTAGCCACCTGCCTCTGTGTTCCACTTGCCCGGGCACATCACTTAACTTCTCCACAGCCCACTGCCTGCAGTTGGCCTGTAACTCCACAGGACAGGGACCTGGTGCCCTTTGCTCCAAGATCCCCAGGCTGGCAACAAGGAGAAGGTACAGAATCATCATCATTATTGTCATGTACTTCTGTGTGAAGAGACCACCAAACAGGCTTTGTGTGAGCAATAAAGCTTTTTAATCACCTGGGTGCAGGCGGGCTGAGTCCGAAAAGAGAGTCAGTGAAGGGAGATAATGGTGGGGCCGTTTTATAGGATTTGGGTAGGTAAAGGAAAATTCCAGTCAAAGGGAGGTTGTTCTCTGGTGGGCAGGAGTGGGAGTCACAAGGTGCTCAGTGGGGGAGCTTTTTGAGCCAGGATGAGCCAGGAAAAGGAATTTCACAAGGTAATGTCATCGCTTAAGGCAAGGACTGGCCATTTTCACTTCTTTTGTGGAGGAATGTCATCAGTTAAGGCGGGGCAGGGCATTTTCACTTCTTGTGTGATTCTTCAGTTACTTCAGGCCATCTGGGCGTATACGTGCAAGTCACAGGGGCTTGGGCTCAGAGGCCTGACATTCTTGCCTTCTTACATTAATAAGAAAAATAAAACAAAATAGTGTTGAAGTGTTGGGGCAGCGAAAATTTTGAGGGGGCAGTATGGAGAGAGAATGGGTGATGTTTCTCAGGACTGCTTCAAGTGGGATTAGGGGCATCGTGGGAACCTAGAGTGGGAGAGATTAAGCTGAAGGAAAATTTTGTGGTAAGGGGTGATATTGTGGGGTTGTTAGAAGAAACATTTGTCGTATAGAATGATTGGTGATGGCCTGGATACAGTTTTGGATGAATTGAGAAACTAAAGGGAAGATACAAGGTACAAATAAAAGAAGGAGAAAAAACAGGTATTAAAGGACTAAGAATTGGGAGGACCTAGGACATCTAATCAGACAGTGCCCAAGGTGGCTCAGCATAGTTCTGCCAGCAAAGATTATTTATTTACTTTAAGAGGGAATTTTGAGTGGCAGTTTGGGATAGCACCAGGAGATATGAGCTGTGATGGCTTGGAGAAACAGTGTAAACCAGCAGTGTAAATGTGAGCAGGACATTTATGAGTATTTGAGCATGGTGAATAGGAGTATGACTACACAGAAGACAGCAGGGATGACAAGTTTTTTGGGATGCAGTCCAAGTTGGTCTGGTATCTGGAATGAGACTGGGACCTAATAAAAAGGAGTGTCCACCCAGGACTCAAATGGGCTGTAACCTGTAGCATTCCGAGGACAGGCCTGAATTCTGAGAAGGGAAAGTGGTAAAAGTATTGTCTAGTCCTTTTTAAGTTGGTGACTGAGCTTGGTGAGGTGTGTTTTTAAAAGACCATTAGTCTGTTCTACCTTTCCTGAAGATTGAGGATGGTAAAGAATATAAAGGTTTCACTGAATACCAAGAGCCTGAGAAACTGCTTGGGTGATTTGACTAGTAAAGGCTGGTCTGTTATCAGACTGTATAGAGGTGTGAAGGCAAAACCGCCTTCTCAGACCTTGTGGGAAAGGCCTCTACCTATCCAGTGAAAGTGTCTACCCAGACCAAGAGATATTTTAGTTTTCTGACTCGGGGCATGTGAGTAAAGTCAATTTGCCGGTCCTGGGCAGGGGCAAATCCCTGAACTTGATGTGTAGGGAAGGGAGGGGGCCTGAGAAATTCCTGAGGAGTAGTAGAACAGCAGATGGAACACTGAGACGTGATTTTCTTGAGGATAGATTTCTAGGATGGAAAGGAAATGAGAGGTTCTAAGAGATAGGCTAATGGCTTATAACCTAGATGGAAGAGGTTATGAAATGATGACAGAATAGAATGGGCCTATGAGGTTGGAAGGAGATATTTTCCTTAGTCTAAGAACCATTTGCCTTGTGTGGGAAGAGACTGATAGGTGGAAGTTTCAGCGGGGGAGTAGGTGGGAGTGACCAATGTGAAGGAGGAAAACTGCCATGAGGGATAGAAGTCGGAAGGCTAGCTGCTTTTTTAGCCAACCTATATTAAGCATTGTCCTGAGCGATGGAATCTGATGCCTTTTGATGGATGCTTTTTTAGCTACCTTATCAGCATAAGCGTTATCTTGAGCGATGGTTGGGGGAAGAAAATAGATTTTGGAAGTTGTGAGAACTGTAAAGAGTTGAGCATAGTTTGTGATTTTTAGGGCCTCTAAAAGTATTAAAGCAGTGGCAGCTGTTGCACGCAGACATGAGGGCTAGGCTAAAACAGTAAGCTCAGGTTGTTTGAACAGAAAGGCTACAGGATGCGGTCCCAGCTCTTGTGTAAGAATTCTGACCGCACTAACCATTCCTAGGAAGGAAAGGAGTTGTTGTTTTGTAGAAGGGATTGGGGTTTGGGAGATTAGCCGGACACAATCAGCAGGGAGAGCACGTGTGTTTTTATGAGAATTATGCCGAGATAGGTAACAGATGAGGAAGAAATTTGGGCTTGACTGAAGTAATGGGGGCTGCCCGTGAAGTCTTGCGGCAGTAGAGCCTGGGTAATTTGCTGAGCCTGATGGGTGTCAGGGTCAGTCTAAGTGAAAGCGAAGAGAGGCTGGGATGAAAGGCGCAAAGGAATAGTAAAGAGAGTATGTTTGAGATCTAGAACAGAATAATGGGTTGTGGAGGGAGGTATTGAGGATAGGAGAGTATATGGCTTTGGCACCACGGGGTGGATAGGCAAGACAATATGGTTGATAAGGTGCAGATCCTGAACTAACTTGCAAGCCTTGTCTGGTTTCAGGACAGGTAAAATGGGGGAATTGCAAGGAGAGTTTTTAGGTTGTAGGAGCTCATGCTGAGCAGGCAAGTGATAACAGGCTTTAATCCTTTTAAAGCATGCTGTGGGATGGGATATTGGTGTTGAGTGGAGTAAGGGTGATTATGTTTTAATGAGATGGTAAGGGGTCCATGATCAGTCGCCAAGGAGGGAGTAGAGGTATCTTATACTTGTGGGTTAAGGTGGGGGGATATGAGGGGATGTGAAGGAGACTTTGAACTGGGGGAAAAGGCAGCAATGAAGTGTGGCTGTAGCCTAGGAATAGTCAGAGAAGCAGATAGTTTAATTAAAATATCTTGGCCTAATAAGGGAACTGGACAAGTGGGGATAACTAAAAAGGAGTGCATAAAATAACATTGTCCAAGTTGGCACCAGAGTTGGGGAGTTTTAAGAGGTTTAGAAGCCTGGCCGTCAATACCCACAACAGTTGTGGAGGCAAGGGAAACAGGCCCTTGAAAAGAAGGTAATGTGGAGTGGGTAGCCTCCGTATTGATTAAGAAGGGGACGGACTCACCCTGCACTGTAAGAGTTACCCAAAGCATCTGTGATGGTCCAGGAGGCTTCCGAGGCGATGGGGCAGAGTCAGTCTTCAGCCGCTAAGCTGAGATCTGGGAAGGAGTCAGTCAGAGAGCCTTGGGCCAGAGCTCCTGGGCCTCTGGGAGTGGCTGCCGGGTGAGCTGAACAGTCCGATTTCCAGTGGGGTCCTGCACAGATGGGATACAGCTTAGGAGGTAATCCCAGGCTGTGGGCATTCCTTGGCCCAGTGGCCAGATTTCCAGCACTTGTAGCAAGCTCCTGGGGGAAGAGGTTCTGGAGAAACCCTGGCAGCTGCGGTTCGTTGTGTGCTGGAGATGTGGGTAGGGTTTGTCTCACAGTGGAGGCAAGGAATTGCAACTCAGAAATAAGTTACTACTTGGCTGCCTCTACTCTATTATTGTACACCTTGAAGGCGAGGTTCATTAAGTCCTGTTGTGGGGTTTGAGGGCCGGAATTTAATTTTTGGAGCTTTACTTAATGTCAGGAGCAGATTGGGTAATAAAATAAAATGCATATGAAGAATAAGATGGCCTTCTGACCTTTCAGGGTCTAGGGCTGAAAAGCGTCTCAGGGTTGCTGCTAAACAGGCCATGAACTGGGTTAAGCTTTATATATTTGATGAAAAAGAGCCTAAACGCTAACTGATTTGGGAGAGGTCGGATAAAGAAAAAGGAGCATTAACCTTGACTATGCCTTTAGCTCTAGCCACTTTTTAAAGAAGAAATTGCTGGGCAGGTGGGGGAGGGCTAGTCAAGGAACGAAACTGTAAGCCAGACCGGGTGTGAGGAGGGGAGGTGATAAAAGGATTATAGGGTGGGGAGCAGAAGCTAAGGAAAATTGGGACCTGGCTCGGCTTGGTGAGGAGGGGAGAGGTCAGATGGGTCTGCAGAAAAGGAAGACTGGAAAGACTCAGCGACACTTGGGGTTGGGACTGAGGGGACAGGCGGGAGGGAAAGAAGGAAGATTTGGGACGAGTTGCATTGGGAACAGAGACTAAGGAGGGACCGATGTGTAAAAGAATGCCTGGACATCAGGCACCTCAGTCCGTTTGCCTATTTTATGACAAGAATTATTTAGATCTTTTAGGATGGAAAAATCGAAAGTGCCGTTTTCTGGCTATTTGGAACTACTGTCAAGTTTGTAGTGGGGTGAAGCGGCATTGTAGAAGAAAATAAGGCATTTAGGTTTTAGGTCAGGTGTGAGTTGAAGAGGTTTTAAGTTCCTGAGAACACAGGCTAAGGGAGAAGAAGGAGGGATGGAGGGTGGAAGGTTGCCCATAGTGAAGGAGGCAAGCCCAGAGAAAAGAGAGAGTAGAGACACGGAGGAAGGAGTTTGGGAGTTCTTGCCCTCCAGAAAAGCGGGAAAGGGGTTGGGGCATGGAAATAAGGGGTTGGGGCGCAAAGATAAGAGGTCAGGGCGTGGAAATACAGGGTTGGGACGCAAAAATAAGAGATCGGGGCATGGAAATAAGGGGTTGGAGTGCAAAAATGAGGTCGGGGCACGGAAATAAGGGGTGGGGGGTTCTTGCCCCCCAGAAAAGCAGGGAAGGGGTAGAGACAGGGAGAGAAGGGGTTGGGGTTCTTGCTCCTTCCCCAGAAAAGCAGAGAAGGGGTAGAGACAGGGAGAGAAGGGGTCAGGGTTCTCCCCCTCTTTTTAAAAGAATTTTAATAAAGCTGCAATAAGAGCAAACCTGGGAAGGGTGAGGGAACTCTTGGTTCTGAACCTTCCTGTGCCCGCCCTGCTGTGCACTCAGCACTTTCTGGGCGTCATTGCCTCTTCCTGGGCTTTCCTGGACTGGAGACTGAGGCAGGGCAGGGGCAGGGAAGTCTGGGTGGCACCAGCCCAGGGACGAGGAATAGGGGAAGTAGGGGTTCTTCCCAGGACTCAGGGTGGGGTTGCTCCTGACCTCTTCAGAGGAGGTTGAGACTCTGCAGTTGTGTGCCACACCCCCACCCCCTGATGGGCCACCGCATCCTACAACTCAGGACTCTCCCCCCTCACTGCATCCCTGCATCCCTCCCTCTCCCAGCCAGGCCCCACCCTCAGTAGCCTAATGAAGTTCCCAGCTGACATTTCTTATTTTCCTAATGATTAACTTCCAGCACATTAGAACTGAGACAGCTATTCAATTAACTTGCAGGTCTGAGATTACTTGGGACTCATTAAGACTCTGTGATTGACTTGTTAATGTGCGAGAATTCAATTACTTTCCTGGCACTGAACTCCTGGCCAGAGCCTGGGGGAGCAGCCATAGGGCAACAAATACCCCGCCCTGGGAGCCCTAGTCTGAGGGAAGAGACAGTCCAGCCCAGGGGCAAGGGGCTGGGGAGGTCTAGTCTGAGGGAGGAGACACGAGTTGATCCCAGGGGAACCCCAGTTCCTCTGAGGAGGAAGACACAACCCTTGTCTTGAAAGGACACAAAGATAGATGTGTACCCGCCCCCCACCCACTACACCCTTGTTCTGCTCTCTAATCTTTGCACATACCAGAGATTTCGTAAGTTCTGTGAGTACCTGGTTTTCTGCACGTACCAGAGATTTTGTTTTGCACATACCAGAGATTTTGTAAGTTCTGAGGCAAGGTCACAAGACGTGTTTAAGTAAGATAAACTCTTGCTGCCATAAACCTGCTCTCCTGCCTCAAAGTTTGAACCAAAATATCAGAAATGGCAGGAACCAATCATAGCCAAATCGCCTTGTTCAAACACTAGCCAATCATATATCTGATTTGTATAATAACTCTATGCCCACTTTTCTTAGACTATATAACATTGTTCGGAGCTGAGTGGGGGAGCTCTCCTGCCCGTCTCATTTCACGAGCAAGGGAGAGTTCCAGGTTCGAACCTGTAATAAAGATCCTTGCTGCTTAGCTTTGACTCTGGACTCTGGTGGTCTTCTTCGGGGAATAAACGGTCTGGGCATAACAAATGGGGGCTCGTCTGGGATTTCCCCCAAGCCCACCAGACCCCCAAGTCAACGGATCTTAATCTGTAGGTAAGCCGGCTTTGTCACTGTCTCTGTCTTTGTCTCTGTCTGTCTCCCTGAAATTTTGCGAAATCCGTAATCTGTAATCTGTATTGGTCTGTTCTGTAAGTGGCACGGTCTTGGCGGACGCGCTAGAAGACAGCCACTCGGGACTGGTGGGAGACGTTCCCCAGTGCCCATCTGGGGGCCTCCATCCTTGGTTGCCCCGTCTGACTCAGGTCGGAAGTCCGACACGCGCTCGCGAATGCTCATCGTTATTACTGTCTGTCCGTTATTGTTAAGTGTTAAGTGTAAGCCCAAAACGAAACATAAAACCTTTTCTTCCCCTTCCAGGACCGGACCTGTCGGATACTCCCCTCTGCTTCACACTCATTTTCGTCCCCCCTTCTCTTTGTAGGAGCAGTCCAAAGATGGGCAACAACCAGAGCACGCCGCTCTCACTCCTTGTTACCAATTTTAAGGATGTGAAGGCTCGGGGGCGTAACTTAAGCGTAGAACTAAAGAAGGGAAAGCTAGTTACTTTCTGCCGTTCGGAGTGGCCCTCTTTCGGCGTAGGGTGGCCCTCCGAAGGAACTTTCTGTCTCTCTATTATTACTAAGGTAAAAACTAAGATTTTCCTGCCAGGGCAGTCAGGACATCCTGATCAAATTCCTTATATTCTAGTGTGGCAGGATCTTGTGGAAAACCCACCACCCTGGATAACTCCATTCATCCCTGAGCCCTGCAAAGTCCTAGTAACGCGACCTACAAGACAAAAGGCTCCCTCTGCTCCCTCGGCCCCTGTGCTGCCGGACAGCCAGGACCCCCTAACGTTAGAACCCACATTTCCCCCACCATATCCGCACCTTATCCTGCAGGACCCAGTCCCCCAGGGTGGTGCTTCCGTAGAGGGAAACCAAGAAGCGGAAGCAGCCGAGAGCGAAAGTAACCTGGGGGGGCCGGCCGGCCGAACACGAGGCCACGTACAGCGGGACCAAGCTTCCCGACTCCCTGACTCCACTGTAGCCCTGCCTCTCAGAGAAATAGGATCGCTCGATGATACCGGGCTCTCCCGTCTCATGTATTGGCCTTTTTCCACCAGTGATTTATACAATTGGAAGTCCCAAAGGGCTCGGTTCTCAGATAATCCCAAAGATCTAACCTCGTTGTTAGACAGTGTCATGTTTACTCACCAGCCGACCTGGGATGACTGTCAACAGCTCCTCCGAATCCTGTTCACAACGGAGGAGCGGGAAAGAATCCAAGTTGAGGCCAGAAAACTGGTTCCAGGAGATGACGGCCAGCCAACTGCAAATCCTGACCTCATTAATGCGGCTTTCCCTTTGACCTGGCCCAGATAGGACTACAACACGGCAGAAGGTAGGGGACGACTGCTCATTTATCGCCAGACTCTAATGGCGGGTCTCCGGGCTGCAGCTCGCAAGCCCACCAATTTGGCTAAAGTATATTCTGTGTTACAAGGTAAGACAGAAAGCCCCGCTGTGTATTTAGAGAGATTAATGGAAGCCTTCAGACAGTTTACCCCTATGGACCCGGAAGCACCGGAAAATCAGGCAGCGGTAGTAATGTCCTTTGTAAACCAGGCAACACCAGATATTAAAAGAAAACTCCAGAAATTAGAAGGTTTAGAGGGAAAGCAGATTCAGGACCTCCTTCAGATGGCCCAGCGAGTTTATAATAATAGGGATACTCCAGAAGAAAAACAGTTCAAGGCAACCAAAGAAATGACCAAAGTCTTAGTAGCAGCTTTCCCCCAGGCAGGAAATGGCCAAAACAGAAAGCAGAAAAAGCAAGGCCCTAGGCAAGGATTAGAAAAAGATCAGTGTGCTTATTGCAAGGAACGTGGTCACTGGATTAAAGACTGCCCAAAGAAACGGAGACCAGCTAACCCTACCTCCGTACTCGTTACCCAGGACTCTGACTAGGGAGGACGGGGTTCGGACCCCCTCCCCGAACCCAGGGTAACTTTGCAAGTGGAGGGGTCCCCAGTTCGCTTCTTGGTCGATACTGGGGCGGAACGCTCAGTCCTAACCAAACCAATTGGAAAAATATCTAAGAAAACATCCTGGGTGCACGGGGCCACAGGCATCAAAAAATACCCCTGGACAACCCAGAGGACTGTAGACTTAGGAACGGGAAAAGTCTCCCATTCCTTCCTAGTCATCCCAGAGAGCCCCTGCCCTCTACTAGGGAGGGACTTGCTGACAAAGATGGGAGCCCAAATCCACTTTGAGCCAGAAGGGCCCAAGATAACTGATTCCCAAAACAGGCCAATATCTATCCTGACTGTCACCTTAGAAGATGAGTACCGACTCCATCAAGAGCAAAAGCCCCCCGATCAGGGAATTGACTCTTGGCTCCAGCGTTTCCCTGAAGCGTGGGCAGAAACTGGGGGCTTGGGGCTAGCTAAACATCGACCTGCCATATTTGTGGAAGTTAAGCCAGGGACGGACCCGGTTCGGGTTCGGCAATATCCTATGCCCCTGGAGGCAAGAGAAGGAATTACGCCCCATATCCGCCGACTCCTAGACCAGGGAGTCTTACGGGCTTGCCACTCATCCTGGAATACTCCACTGTTACCTGTTCGTAAACCCAACAGTACGGACTACAGGCCAGTACAGGATTTAAGAGAAGTTAATAAAAAGGTCATGGACATACATCCCACTGTGCCCAATCCATACACCCTTCTGAGTGCCTTACATCCCAAAAAACAGTGGTATACCGTTCTTGATCTAAAAGACGCTTTCTTCAGCCTTCCTCTGGCTCCCAAAAGTCAAGAACTCTTTGCATTTCAATGGACGGATCCTGAGAGGGGCATCAACGGTCAGCTAACATGGACCAGACTGCCACAAGGGTTCAAGAACTCGCCAACCCTGTTCGATGAAGCCCTTCATGAAGATCTGGGTGAGTACCGGCGGCAACACCCTGAAATAACTCTTTTGCAATATGTTGATGATCCCTTAATAGCGGCCAGGTCCCCGGAAACTTGTGTTCAAGGGACTGAGGACCTCCTGAAGACTCTGGGGGAGCTAGGCTATCGAGCCTCAGCAACAAAGGCTCAGATCTGCAAGTCGGAGGTAACTTATCTGGGGTACCTATTAAAAGGGGGGCAACGCTGGCTAACCAAAGCCCGAAAGGAAACAGTCCTACGCATCCCTAGACCCCAGTCAACACGGCAAGTGAGAGAATTCCTGGGGTCGGCAGGGTTCTGTAGGTTATGGATACCCAGATTTGCTGAGTTGCCAAGCCCCTATACCAGGCAACAAAGGAACGGCAGCCCTTCAATTGGACGGAAGAGGCTGAGCTGGCCTTTCAGCAAATCAAAACTGCCTTGTTATCAGCCCCCGCGCTAGGGCTCCCTGATGTCTCCAAGCCCTTCCACTTATACGTGGATGAAAGTAAGGGTGTTGCAAAAGCCGTGTTAACACAGTACCTAGGCCCCTGGCAGAGGCCAGTTGCCTATTTGTCAAAAAAATTAGATTCAGTGGCTGCTGGCTGGCCACCCTGCCTCCGGATAATCGCGGCAACCGCCCTAATGGTCCGAGACGCTGATAAACTTATCATGGGGCAAGAGTTGCGCGTTATAACCCCGCATGCCATTGAAGGCGTCCTCCGGCAGCCGCCGGACCGATGGATGAGTAACGCCCGGCTCACCCACTATCAAGGACTGCTGTTAAACCCCCTCAGAGTAACTTTTCTGCCCCCAACCTCTTTAAACCCTGCTTCACTGCTGCCAAATCCAGACTTGGACGCCCCGTCCCATGAGTGCACTGAGATACTGGCTCAGGTGCATGGGGTGCGGGAGGACCTGCAAGATCGTCCGCTCCCCGACACAGAACTCACCTGGTTCACTGATGGCAGCAGCTACGTCCACCAAGGCCAGCGGTATGCAGGAGCGGCTGTAACGTCAGAGACTGAGGTAATCTGGGCGGAACCCTTGCCTCCAGGGACATCGGCCCAAAGAGCCGAACTGATAGCCCTTACACAGGCCCTCACCCTAGGGGCAGAGAAAAAACTAACAGTATACACGGATAGCCGCTATGCTTTCGCTACTGCGCACATACATGGGGCCATCTACAGAGAAAGGGGACTATTAACAGCCGAAGGCAAAGAAATAAAAAACAAGCAAGAGATCCTAGCTCTATTAACTGCTTTGTGGAAACCAAAGAAATTGGCTATCGTACATTGCCCTGGGCATCAGAAACCAACTACGCCAATTGCTCGAGGCAACTTCTTAGCCGACCAAACCGCAAGGAGCATAGCAAAAGCTCCCAGTCAGCTCCTCGCGCTCCAGCTCCCCGATCCTGGCCCGCGAAATTTGCCATGTTTTCCTGACTATACCGAACAGGATCGTGAATGGATGAACACGCTTCCCCTAAAACAGGTTAAAAATGGGTGGTGGACTGATATAAATGACCAAACCATCCTACCAGAAAAATTAGGACGGCAGGTGTTGGAACACATCCACCGGACAACCCACCTGGGTGCCCGGCGAATGATGGACTTAATCAGGCACGCCAAGTTTAGAATCAGGCGCATAGCTGAACTGGCCAGCGATGTCACAACAAATTGCAAAGCCTGCCAACTAAACAACGATTGCCCCCAAACCCAGACCACCGCAGGAATTAGGTGTAGAGGAACTAGGCCTGGTATCTATTAGGAAATAGACTTTACTGAGATAAAGCCTGGAAAATATGGGTATCAGTACTTACTTGTCTTTGTAGATACTTTTTCAGGATGGACAGAAGCGTTCCCAACTAAGAGAGAAACTGCTCAGGTTGTAGCAAAGAAAATTTTGGAAGAAATCCTCCCCAGGTATGGCTTTCCCGTCCAAATAGGGTCAGACAATGGACCAGCCTTCGTTGCTAAGGTAAGTCAGGATTTGGCTTCCATTCTTGGGGCAAATTAGAAATTACATTGTGCTTATAGGCCCCAAAGCTCAGGACAGGTAGAAAGGATGAATTGGACTCTGAAGGAGACCTTAACTAAATTGACCATGGAGACTGGCGCTAATTAGGTAGTACTTCTCCCCTACGCTCTGTTCCGGGCCCGAAATACCCCTTACAGACTGGGCCTCACACCATATGCAATCATGTATGGCAGACCCCCACCCCTGGTCCCCAGTCTAAAAGATGACTTACTCAAACCTGAAACTGAAAATGTCTCTGAGCTCCTGTTCTCCTTACAAGCCTTACAGAAAATTCACCAGGAAATTTGGCCCAGACTACGAGAACTGTACGAGGCAGGACCTCCACCGACGCCTCATCCGTTCCAGCCGGGAGACTGGGTCCTAGTCAAGCGCCACCGGCAAGAAACTCTTCAACCCAGGTGGAAAGGACCACTGCAAGTACTCCTGACTACTCCCACCGCTCTCAAAGTAGAAGGCATCGCTTCGTGGATCCACTACACACACGTCAAACCAGTGGACCCAACATCCGACCTTCTCGAGCCGTCTGGAGCACCGGTTACATGGACTATAGACAAAGCTAAGAACAATCCCTTAAAGCTAACCCTGCGCCGTCATCCCCATAGCCGTAACCATGTCTAGCTTGCCTATGCTTTTATGCCTTATACATCTGACTCTCCTAACTGCTGCGCTGTCTAATCCCTATGTCTGGAGGTTCTGGCTCTATGAGAACAAAACTCACCCCGGGGAAACCCCCCAAGCGGGTAAACTGCTAGCTAGTGCAGACTGCCCCCCCTCCGGGTGCAATACTCCAATTTACCTCAATTTCACTAATTTCCAAATTGCCCAACCGGGGATACCCATGATTTGTTTTGAATATGATCAGACTGAATATAATTGTAAGAATTATTGGTGGCACCAGAATGCAGGTTGCCCATACCACTATTGTAAAATGCACTCAGCCAGGGTATGGGACGAATACCCGAGAAAGTCTAACCTCCTCAGGACTCGCTACCCGACAGGGACTCCCAACATATTCACTTGGATAATAACAGATCCAGGGCACTCCCGGTGGACATCCCCCCAACATGGGGCAGTCTACTACGATGCCAGTAGTAGCTGGCCTAGTAGCCACCTGTACTTGTGGCGGAGTCTAGTCCAGATTCGACCCTTAATCCATACACAAATCCACAGACAGGAAACCAAGCTATCACAAGACTTGCAGCCCTTCTCCTGGCTAACCCTATTACAAGAAGGGCTAGCATTCGCCAACCTCACCGGTTTAGGCGACCTGTCCTCTTGCTTTATGTGTGCAACCTTAGGAAGACCACCATTAACCGCTGTTCCCCTTTCCTCCCCACCCACAAACTATATGCCAGATTCTAATTCATCAACAGTTGCAATACCTGATATAGCCCTGTACCGTGACCCATACCAAGAGAAATACCCCTACTGTTATTCAGCATTTAGTAGCAGCCTGTGCAACCAGACGGCTACATACCCTAATAGTCCCATATATGCTCCCTCTGGTGTGTTCTTCTGGTGTAATATGACTCTGTTAAAAACTCTGTCCAAAAGCATCTCTGACGGACAGTTGTGTATCCCTGTTACCCTAGTTCCCCGACTGACACTGCTAACCCCGGCAGAGTTCATAGGCTGGGCAGGGACCGCCCCAACTAAAACTGCGCGACATAGACGAGCAGTTTTTCTACCACTAATTGCCGGAATATCCTTAACCACCTCTGTCATCGCAGCGGGGTTAGCAGGAGGGGCCCTACAACACTCCATGATAGAAAACGACAAGCTGTTACAACAATTCTCTGTTGCTATGGAAGACTCCGCCTATTCCCTAGCCTCCCTTCAGCGGCAGCTCACCTCCCTAGCACAGGTCACCCTTCAAAAACCGCAGAGCCTTAGACTTACTCACGGCTGAGAAAGGAGGTACCTGTATGTTCCTCAAAGAAGAATGCTGTTTCTATATAAATGAGTCAGGGTTAGTTGAGGAAAGAGTCCAACGCCTACACGAACTAAGCTTAGAAATGAAAAAGCAACAATTCACTACAGCCGCTAACAATTGGTGGAGCTCTTCAATGTTTTCCCTTCTGGCACCCCTTTTAGGCCCCCTAATGTCTTTACTACTTCTATTCACTATAGGCCCCTGTGTGGTAAATAAAATTTTACAATTTGTCAGAGAAAGGTTTGATACCATCCAACTAATGGTCCTCCGTAGCCATCACCAGCCTCTCCTGCACCCAGAAAGTGAGGCTATAAGACTCTGGAAATCCAAGATTGGACATCCAGTTACTTATGAGAAGGGGGAATGAAAGGACACAAAGATAGATGTGTACCCGCCCCCCACCCGCTACACCCTTGTTCTGCTCTCTAATCTTTGCACATACCAGAGATTTCGTAAGTTCTGTGAGTACCTGGTTTTCTGCACATACCAGAGATTTTGTTTTGCACATACCAGAGATTTTGTAAGTTCTGAGGCAAGGTCACAAGACGTGTTTAAGTAAGATAAACTCTTGCTGCCATAAACCTGCTCTCCCGCCTCAAAGTTTGAACCAAAATATCAGAAATGGCAGGAACCAATCATAGTTAGTCAAATCGCCTTGTTCAAACACTAGCCAATCATATATCTGATTTGTATAATAACTCTATGCCCTCTTTTCTTAGACTATATAACATTGTTCGGAGCTGAGTGGGGGAGCTCTCCTGCCCGTCTCGTTTCACGAGCAAGGGAGAGTTCCAGGTTCGAACCTGTAATAAAGATCCTTGCTGCTTAGCTTTGACTCTGGACTCTGGTGGTCTTCTTCGGGGAATAAACGGTCTGGGCATAACAGTCTCTGGTGAGCCCCAGACTGCAGGGGAGAAGCTACAGCCTCTCTTTGAGCATCTCAACCGTGAGGGCAGAGATACATTTCTGACCCTCAAGGAGCTTCCTAAGGGGGAAGCCCCAACTCATGTCTTTGGGTGTCCAGGTCTGGGGAGGCACAGCCTCTCTTTGGGCATCCCCCATTCTGAGAGGAACAGCACATCCCTGCCCTGGGATAGCCCCTGTCAGAGGGCAGCCTTGCACGTGTTCTGGGAAGGCTCTGTTGTGGGGAGAGGCAGTCTTGTCATTGGAGGCCCTGGTCTGAATGGAGGTGAAGTCAAGGCTGGAGGAGTCTAGTCTGAGGCAGGACATGTGGTTCCTTCCAGGGGATGCCCTGGTCTGAGAAGGGGCCAGGCAAAGGACCAGTGTCTCCGTAGCACAGACCCAGAAGCCCAAAAAGACCACACAGTCACAGCGCCAGCAGGGGTGCGTCTGGGAACCATTCTTCTTTGGGAGGGGCCGAGGGACCCCCCTTCCTCAGAGGACAGAGCAGGCCAACCCAGATTTCTTCTCTCCAGGTCTCAGCTCCCCCATCTGTCACTGCCTGGGTCTCTGGTTGTCCCACCCCCAACCCATACCAGTAACCTCAAGGGTGGCCAGTAACCAAGCCCACCCACCACTGCAGACCCAGCAATGCCCTGCCAAGCCCAGAACCTGAATTGTGCCATTGGAGAGAAATTAATTGAGGAAATTGATAAGAGAGGAGGGTCCAGGCCACCGAAGTCTGACAAATGAGGCTGGGATGATGGTGCATTTACAGAGCACCTCCTTGACACTGGCCATTTCCCATACATCGTCTGTAATTCTCCCCACTGTAGAGATGTAGGGACTGGAGTTCAGAGAGGTTAAGTAACTAGTCCAAGGACATACAGCAGGAAGGGATGGAACCCGGCTGGAATCCACGAGGCCTCACTCTGAGCTTGTACTCTTAATCATTACCCCTTACTACACCATCCCCAGTCCCCATAAGTCCTGTTGGCTGTGACCACCAGACTCACACCTGCTGTTGCAGTTCCTGTGAATTAAAACTCTTTCCACAAAACTGCCCTAAGAAGATTCACCAGGGAGAAGTGTGGGCCGCCCAGCGAGTGAAGCACCCTCTGGAGCCCAGTGAAGAGGAGACCCCATCAAGAGGCCTGGATCACCATGCCAAGCAGGTCCAACAAGATGGTGGTCGTGCCTGGGCAGAAACTTTGGGCCAATCCTTGGCAGAACTTTATAGCACATTATTCCGCTGATGTGATAACACCAGCAAAGAGCATATGCCTCCTACAAGCTGTATGGCCTCGGGCAAGTTACTTCACCTCTCTGAGAGTGTTTCCTTACCTGTAAATTGGGAATGGCAATAGTACCTTCCTCATAAGGTTCTTTGCCGGGGTAAACAACATAACGTGTGTAAAGATTTGGAAACCATGCCTGGCAAGTGGAGAACACTCGCTATGTTCACCTTTGGGTGGTCATCGTCATTTGTTAACACCCCAGGGAGAAAAGAGAAATCACCAGGAATCAACAATGGTTCACTTTAAAAGGTTACATCCTGCTAACGTCCACTTGGAATAACGTTTCTGGGACAAGCACCAGAGATATTTCAGAAACACGTTTGGCGCTCTCCTGAGAGAGCAATGTTGATTTCTGTAAAATGCAGGTTGGGTAGAATATTATCATATGTTGGTTGAAGCTGTGCTGTGTGTTGATTAAATGTTTCAGAGGCGGTGTCATTGGAAAGGTTTGTTGCGGATTTGCATGACAAATACATCTGAAGATGAAAAGATGCCAAAAAGCTGGAAGGGCCAACAGAAGAATGTAAAATGACCCCCAAAGTCCAGAACAATGCATTTAGACCAAGAGCATGAAGGGAAACAGCCAAAAGGTAAACAGTCTGCCCTTTGAAAACTGATAGAGAGTTCCGGCCGGCAGCGGTGGGTCACGCCTGTAATCCCAGCACTTCGGGAGGCAGAGGCAGGCATATCATGAGTTCAGGAGTCTGAGACCAGCCTGGCTAACATAGTGAAACCCCATCTCTACTAAAAATGCAAAAATTAGCCAGGTGTGGTGCATGCACCTGTAGTCCCAGCTACTCAGGAGGCTGAGACAGAGGAATCGCTTGAAACCGGGAGGCAGAGGTTGTGGTGAGTTGAGATCGCACCACTGTACTCTATCCTGGGCAAAAAGCAAGACTCCATCTCAAAAAAAAGAAGAAAGGAGAGTTCAACTATATGCTCTTTAGCAAACAAGGGGCAACCACAAGTGAGCGCTGGGAAGGGGAGAGAGAGAGAGAAAGAGCGAGCCCATGTGTATGTTAAGATAGACTTTAGGCCGGGCGCAGTGGCTCAAGTCTGTAATCCCAGCACTTTGGGAGGCCGAGGTGGGTGGATCACTCAAGGCCAGGTATTTGAGACCAGCCTGGCCAACAGAGCGAAACTCCATCTCTATTAAAAATACAAAAAATTAGCTCGGTGTGGGGGTGCATACCTGTGATCCCAGCTATTCAGGAGGCCTCCTATGCAGAAGAATCGCTTGGACCCAGGAGGCAGAGGTTGCAGTGAGCCAAGATAATGCCATTGCATTCCAGCCTGGGCAACGGAGTGAGACTCCATCTCAAAAAATATTGATAATAGTTTCTTTAAAATCTTTTAAAATAAACTTATAATATCTTAAAAGATCTTAAAATAGTCTTCCATATCTTAAAATATCTCTGGAAATATGCATAAGAAATTAATGACTTTTTAAATCTAAGGGGACGGAAACTAAGGCCAGAGAACAGAGATGTGGGAGGAAATTTTTTCACTGAATAATATCCTTTTACAATTTTTAATTTTGAGCTCTGCAAATGTATTGCCTATTCAAAAATTAAAGAATGTGAATCCTGGTTATCTCTGGTTGCTGCAGTGATGGGTGGTTTTGCTTTCTTCTTCTTCTTTTCCTATATTGTCTGAATTTTTTAAATGACCATGTATTACATTTTTAAATCAAGAAAAATAATAGAATTGTTAATAGTTTTCTTTAAAAGTCTGCCTCTCTTGTATAGGCTGGGCTTCAACTCATGTGACAAAAGAAGTAGTGGAGGCCTGCTAGTAAAGGGAAACAGTTGTCCAGGCGTGGTGGCTCACACCTGTAATCCCAGCACTTTGGGAGGCCGAGGCGGGTGGAGCGTGAGGTCAGGAGTTCAAGACAGGCCTGCCCAACATGTTGAAACTCCGTCTCCATTAAAAATACAAAAAAAAAAAAAAAAATTAGCCGAGCAGGGTGGCGCATGCTGAGTCTCAGCTACTTGGGAGGCTGAGGCAGGAGAAATGCTTAAACCCAGGAGGTGGAGGTTGCAGTGAGCCAAGATCACACCACTGCACTCCAGCCTGGGCGACAGAGTGAGACTCTGTCTCAAAAAAAAAAAAAAGAAAAAAAAAAAAGGAGGCGGGGGAAACAGTTTAGAAGTGGGAGCAGGTTTGCTGCTGTGTGGCAGCAGAGGGCAGAAGGAGAAACCGTGGGCAAACTGACTTGAGGCAGCTCAGGGCAGCAGCCAGAAAGGGCATCTTGTGAAGGTCACTCTGGGGAAAATGAGCTCCCCATCACTGGAAGTGTGCACACAAAACCTCGCAAGTGCTTGTTAGAGGGTTATGGAGAGAATTCCTGCTTAGCAAAGGGGTTGGAGAGCCTAGGAGTTCCCGGTTCAGGATCAGCTCCTTCAACACAGATGTGGGGGTACTTTCTTTTTTCTTTTTCTTTTTCTTTTTTTTTTTTTTAGACTGATTCTTACTCTCACCCAGGCAGGAGTGCAGTGGCGCGATCTCAGCTGACTGCAACCTCCGCCTCCCAGGTTCAAGTGATTCTCCTGCCTCAGCCTCCTGAGTAACGGGGATTACAGGTGCCTGCCACCGTACCCTGATAACTTTTGTAAGTACTTTCTAATCTCATCAGTGCTGAGCAGAAAGCCCACCTCAGGGGCTTGCTGCTTGAGCCTCACTCACAGTCCCTGGCTGCCTGGGCCCACCATTCATGACAGGTGCAGCCTCAGAGCTGCAAGTGCCTGCACGTGTGCCGTGTGGGGACATGGGCATGAGCACGCACTGAGTTGGGTGCATGTGTGTGAGCACAGGTGTGACATGAAACCACAGGGGCAGCCATGTAGTGGGGAACATATGGACACCCAGGTGTGTGCAGTTGTCCATACACAGGCATGTGTTCATTCAACCTGGCCTTGAAACAGAGAAAGACGTGCTGTGCGCACACACACACGCACACGTGTGCACATCCAGAGTGGCCTCCCCTGCTGTGTGTCAGGATGTCATGATGTGTAAAGCACTTCTGCACTACCCTGGCATCGAATACCAATCCTGTGGAGTAGCCAGAATGAGGTGTGTTATCCTGGCGCGTCGTAAGTACTCGCTAAACACCGCTACAGTTGTCACTACCACTTTTATCACAGTTTGCAGATGAGAAAATAGGCAGCAGGGCCTGCTCAGTGCCACAGACATATTAAGTGTGCGGTAGAGATGGAAACCAGATGCAGAGGACCCAGTTCTCAGTCACGTGCTGTTGGCTTATGTTCTGCTCTTTCACATTATTCTACTATTGCAGTATGTAAATAGTATGTACTGTTTCACATTCATACCTCCACGTGCACAGACATCCTCCCGTGGAGGCACCTCACAGCTGTCCATCACATACACATCCACGCGTGGATGCCTGTCACATGTACACACACACGGAGGTGTCGTACACATCATAGACCCATACACACAGGTACTCATCACATACACACACATAAGTCCATCACAACACAGACATAGGCAGTGTTCTTGACATACACACACACGTGTCTGTCACACACACACACACACACAGAGTCATCCATCACATATACGCACATGTATCCATCATGTATACATGCATGTGTTCATCACATACACAAATACAAATATTCCTCACAAACACACACACAAAAGCATTCATCTCACACACACACACACACGCATGCAGACACCTGAATGTAACAATATAATACTAGCTAATGTTTTACCCCACAATGAACTGAACACTTTATTTGCATAATCTCATTTCATACTCAAAAACCCTGGAAGTGCCATTCTTGTCTTACAGATGAGGACACTGAGGCACCGAGTGGCTGAGTCCTGTTGCTGTTCAGCAGAAGAGCCAACATCTGTGCTTTTGACCCCTCTGCTTCCCGCCTCCCTGTGACCACTTTCATTCTGTCTTCCCTTCACTCTGTTGAGGTATGTAATTATTCATCATATGATGGTGTGATATTAAAATGAAATTAGCAGTGACCTAGGCATGGGCAGACACTTTCAAATGTGGCTTCCTCCCCCATTCTCTTCCAAGGAAAGCCAGAGTGGTTTTAAACGATCCAACATTTGCATAATGGCTTCCCTTTGTTCGGACTAAATTGGCCAGAATACACATCTCTGTTCCACCTAGGGGCCTCCAGACCGAGGCTTAATGATGACACCCTTGCTGTAAGCAAGGCTATAGTTGGGGCAAGTGGTCCTGTGCATTTCCCTCTCTCTGTTACCCATAGTCTCAAATTCAGGAATATTCAAGGGCAAGGTCAGCTGCTGGCCTATTTGGAAGATTCAAGGTTGGGCCAAGAGCCTTCAGGACGAAGAGCGAAAGTTATAGCTCCAGACTGTCTCTCCCGCCCAGAAAGTCATATGGAGATGGAGATGAAATTGGTAGAAGGAACCCCATGGAAGTTTTTGTTTCTTTAGGGCTTAGAAATGTTGTGTGAAAACCTTTCTCTGCTAATCATTCTGGAGCCAGGACTTTGCTGACCCCTATCCTGTGGAATACGTTACCTGCCTATAAATGCTCCACAACACTCTCCAGCAGCCACGCAATCTCAGCCTTCAGTTTTGTCATGTCACACACAATGCCAGAAGCCACAGGTGCCAATGGGTCCTGTATCATAACACTCATGAAGCAAATATTTACTGAGCAGCTATTCAGTGCGAGGAAGCAGGGATGTCGCTATGAAGAAGCCAAGGTCCGGGCCCTCATGGGGCATAAGGTCCTTGCAGGCTCTGTACAGTGGGCGCCCCACTGCCCGGGGACAGGTGGTGGCCTCCTTAGGAGACAAGATAGGCTTTGTCCCAGTCCACAGCCCCTCCTGGGGCTTGCTGCCTGAGAGGCAAGACAGATGGCAAGGGCTTCCCTCTGTGCAGACAGTCTCTGCACATGAACTGAATCCCCCAGCACAGACAGAGATGCAGGAAGAGTCCCAGAACGCGTGGCAGAAGGCCCATGATGTGTCTGGCAGAGAACTGAGAGGACTCAGCTTGAGGGAAGAGGAAAAGGGATAGTCTCTCTCTGTGCCTTCTCCATAGCCCTCCCCTGGAAGTCTGTTACTACCTCACTGAGGTCACAGCTAGTGAAGTCAGCAGCTGTGGGACTTGAACTCAGGTCTCCAAAGCTAAGGCTCATGGAAACTTCACTCTGCAACCTCCCTTGCCTGCACACAAGCGTGTGCGCGCACACACACACACACATTTCAGCCTCTGGCTCTAAGGACAAGTGGACACCCAAACAGATAAAGAGGTGAAACAAAGATACCAAAGTGTGCCCCACACAGCTGGCAGACCCAGAGAGGACCCTGGCACTCACTGCTAGCACCAGAAGACCTGGAATGAAGGGGTGGCCTGCCCCTCCACACCTGTGGGTGTTTCTCGTAAGGTGGAACGAGAGACTTGAGAAAAGAAATAAGACACAGAGACAAAGTATAGAGAAAGAAAAGCGGGGCCCAGGGGACCGGCGCTCAGCTTACAGAGGACCCACGCCGGCCCCGGTCTCTGAGTTCCCTTAGTATTTATTGATAATTATCTTTACCATCTTAAAGACAGGGGAGTGGCAGGACAATATAAACAAAGAAAAAAGAGGAAATCGGCAGTAAGACATATGAACAAAAACCTCTGTGACATGAATAAATTCAAAGGACAAGGCTGTGCCTTGAGATGCATATGCAAACATCTCCACAAACCTTTAGGCAGCATAGTTTGTCTATCACATGGGGAGAAACCTTAGACAATACCTAGCTTATCTAGGAACAAAGTCACACCCTGCACGCCCAAAATCCATTAAACCTTGAGTTACCACAGCACATGTCTCTTGCAAGGACAAGGTTGGGGGTAGGGTCACAGACTAACAGCATCTCAAATACAGAACAAAATGGAGTCTCTTATGTCTACTTCTTTCTATACAGACACAGTAACAGGCTGATCTCTTTCTTTTCCCCACATTTCCCCCTTTTCTTTTCAACAAAACCACCATTGTCATCATGACACCGAGATTACATATTTCACAAAGTAACAGAATATCACAAAGCAAGTGGAGGCAGGATGAGATCACAGGATGGTGTTAAATTTAAAATTTTTTGGGCACGCATTGTCATGGATAACATTTTATCAGAAAACAGGGTTTGAGAGCAGACAACCTGTCTGACCAAAATTTATTAGGTGGGAATTTCCTCGTCCTAATAAGCCTGGGAGCGCTACAGGAGGCCGGGGCTTATTTCATCCCTTCGGCTTCAACCGTAAAAGGCGGCACGCCTCCAAGGGGGTCGTTTATAGGCCTACCCTCAGAGCGCATTCTCTTTCTCAGGGATGTTCCTTGCTGAGAAAAAGAATTCAGCGATATTTCTCCTATTTGCATAATGAAAAGAGAAGAAATATGGCTCTGTTCCGTCCGGCTCACCGGCGGCCAGTTCAAGGTTGCCTCCCTAGTTCCCTGAACATTGCTGTTATCTTATTCTTTTTCCAAGATGCCCAGATTTTATATTGTTCAAACACACATGCTCCACAAACAATTTGTACAGTTAAGGCAATCATCACAGGGTCCTGAGGTGACATATATCCTCCTCAGTTTACAAAGAAGATGATAGAATTAAGAGATTAAAGTAAAGACAGACATAAGAAATTACAAAAGTATTAATTTTGGAGAACTAATAAATGTCCATGAAATCTTCACATTTTATGTTTTTCTGCCGTGGCTTCAGCTAGTCCCTGCGTTCAAGGTCCCTGACTTCCCGCAACGTTCTCCCTCCCTTTTCCTCTATATAAATGTGCCATGGTGATGAAGGTTTGTTCGTTAGTCAATGGTGCTCGATTGTTCGTTAGTCAATGGTGCTCCTCTCCGTGGAGGCGCTTTTCTTTGCATCTCTGATGGGTTCATTGTAGAACTTCAAATGTTTAGTGGGTATCCAAACAGGAAGCTGATTTTCTCCTGGTGAAACACAAGCAAAACCTCTTCCCCAGGTTATCACCTTCCCTATTTCCCATGTCTTATTTTTGTTGTCTTTCCACCAAACGTTCTAACCTGTCCTCCTAAAGCAACTCCTGTGATTGCTTGAGCCATAAGCATAGCTTTATGCATAGCTCCTCCAATTCCATCGCAGGCCTTAACGTACTCTGAGATTACATCTGATCCTGCGGGAACCCTTCCTTTTAATGGCTTAATGGCTGATTGACAATCAGGATTGGCGTTTTCATATGCCATCAACTCCACTATGACCTTACGGGCATTCTCATCGGTAATTGACTTTTGAGCAGCATCTTGAAGTCTTGCTACAAAATCAGGGTAGGGCTCTTTAGAGCCTTGTCTTATTGTATTAAAGGAGGGGCAGGCGGTTCCTGGGTCTTGGATTTTCTCCCAGGCCCTAAGGCAGATAGCCCTGATTTGCTCAATGGCCTCATTTGGCATTATTACTTGTTGGTCAACAGTGCTCCAATTTTGACCTATTCCTAATAGTTGATCTGCATCTATGTCAATTGGAGGATTGGCAGTCCTATTTTTTCGGACCTGTACTTGTGCCCCATCAATCCACCAAGTCTTAAATTGTAAAAATTGAGAGGGTGAGAGTGAGGATTTTGCCAGAATCTCCCAATCATAAGGAATAAGTCTATGTCCATGAGCAATGGAATCTAATAATGTTCTCATGTAAGGAGAGTTGGGTCCATACTGTTTTACTCCCTCTTTCATTTCTTTTAGCATTTTTATAGAAAAAGACTTATATCTGGCTTCAGCTACGGGAAGCTCTCCCTCTTGGGCCCCTTCTCCAGGTGGTCTTGCTTCTAATATTACTGGGAATTGCCACGCCTCAATATCTCCTTGTTTTCTTGCCTCATCAATAATTTTATGTAACGCACTACCCTGTGTACTAGGCGGTGCTGTAGGATTAAGTCTCATGGTGGGCGGCTGAGGATATGGCGCCCTGCCCTGTGGCGCTAGAAATGTTCCTGGCTGTCCACACGGATTTTCTGGGGGCTGCTGATACTGTAGTTCAGCTGGCGGCCAGTATTGATAGGCTACTGGTGGCTGGGTCTTATCTTCTACCAGCTGATATTGTGGACACTGCATTTGGAATGGCATTGCCATGACAGAGACTCTATCTTTTTCTATTTGATCTTCTTTTGGAGTTTGTACTTGTTTAACCTGCGTTTGAGGTTGTAAATTTACAGGCATCTGAGCTGCTGGAAGAGCAGTTGGCCATCGTGGTTTAGACTCTGATGGCTCTGCTAATTCTGGATTTTTTTCTTCTAATTTTAACGTTTCAGGATATACTACCTCCTGTAATTGATTATTGTCAACATTTTGCGTTGACCGAGCCATAGCCGGCTCTGATACACATTCACAGTGTGAACTTTCCTTTCCTTTCCGGGATTCTATCCCTGCCTCTTTTTCACAATCTACTGCACAGCTTTTAGGGACATCAGAAATTGGAACGCTATCTTCTTCTGTTTGAAATGGTTCTAAAGCTACTTTAATAATGACCCAATCATTCCATACTGTGAGCGGAATGATTTTACCTTCCCTGCTTGCTTGTTTTAATTCTTTGCCAATTTTTTCCCAATCTTTTAGATCTAAAGTTCCCTGTTCCGGAAACCATGGACAAAACTGCTCTATTGTTTGAAACAGCGTAATTAGATTTTTGGTAGAGACTTTAACCCCCCCTCTTTTTAAGAGAATTTTAATAAAGCTGCGATAAGAGGCATATTTACTCTTAGTTTGCCCCATTGTTACCCTAGGTTCTTCCGAGCGCACAAGCTTACCGCAAGGCTGACTGTAGACGTACTCGGGAGTCTCTCGTCGACTTGTCCTCAATGACCACGCTCCAGCGTACCTTCACCTTAGAGAAAAGCCTCCACGTTGGGCACCAGATGAAGGGGTGGCCTGCCCCTCCACACCTGTGGGTGTTTCTCGTAAGGTGGAACGAGAGACTTGAGAAAAGAAATAAGACACAGAGACAAAGTATAGAGAAAGAAAAGCGGGGCCCAGGGGACCGGCGCTCAGCTTACAGAGGACCCACGCCGGCCCCGGTCTCTGAGTTCCCTTAGTATTTATTGATAATTATCTTTACCATCTTAAAGACAGGGGAGTGGCAGGACAATATAAACAAAGAAAAAAGAGGAAATCGGCAGTAAGACATATGAACAAAAACCTCTGTGACATGAATAAATTCAAAGGACAAGGCTGTGCCTTGAGATGCATATGCAAACATCTCCACAAACTTTTAGGCAGCATAGTTTGTCTATCACATGGGGAGAAACCTTAGACAATACCTAGCTTATCTAGGAACAAAGTCACACCCTGCACGCCCAAAATCCATTAAACCTTGAGTTACCACAGCACATGTCTCTTGCAAGGACAAGGTTGGGGGTAGGGTCACAGACTAACAGCATCTCAAATACAGAACAAAATGGAGTCTCTTATGTCTACTTCTTTCTATACAGACACAGTAACAGGCTGATCTCTTTCTTTTCCCCACACTGGAAGAGGTGGTGTTTGGCTTCATGGGTGCTGGACACGGGCCAGGCACTGAGCAAGCACTTTCCATGGCATGCCTCACGTGTCTTCACCAAACCCTGGTGCAGGGCCATGATAGCCTGCCCCGCTATGTGGGGAGAATTTAACGAGCCACCCCTGGCCTAATGATTACAATGAGGTGCCACCTGGAAGGGCACACAGCTTAATGAGCAGAAGGCACCTTTGTGATTTTTTTTAAAAAAGTGTCCTGACAGCCCCTAACCAGAGCCGTAAGCAGTGCCCTGACTTTGTGGAACCTGTTACTACCTCACTGAGATCACAGCTAATGAAGTTAGCAGGTGTGAGATTTGAACCCAGGTCTCCAGAGCTAAGGCTCATGCAGACAGCTCTGCAGCCTCCAAATCTGCAACCAGATATGCATTCATGAGCATGCAACACACGCATAAACCAAGCGGAGGGTGCTCAGGGGCTCAGTCCTCATAGGGAGACTCGGCCCTCTCTTGAGGGGTCTCCCAACCTTAGGGGAAACATCCCTGCTGGAGAGAGCCCGGAGAGGAAGGCAGAACTCTGCCCTCTGGAGATCCAGTCTGAGAAGGGAGAATGGCCCTGTCCTGAGAGAGTGCAGTCTAAAGGAGGAGGCATGGCCCTGTCCTGAGAGAGCCCAGTCTGAGGGGGAAGACAGGATCCTGTCCTGAGAGAGACCAGCCTGAGGAAGGAGACACGGCCCTGTCCTCAGAGAGCCCAGTATGAGAGGGGAGACCGGACCCTGTCCTGAGAGAGCCCAGTCTGAGGGGGGAGACAGGGCCCTGTCCTGAGAGAGCACAGTCTGAGGGGGGAGACATGGCCCTGTCCTGAGAGAGCACAGTCTGAGGGGGGAGACAGGGCCCTGTCCTGAGAGAGTGCAGTCTAAGGGAGGAGGCATGGCCCTGTCCTGAGAGAGCCCAGTCTGAGGGGGGAGACAGGGCCCTGTCCTCAGAGAGCCCAGTCTGAGGGGGGAGACAGTGCCCTGTCCTGAGAGACACCAGTCTGAGTGCATATGATGGGGATGGGACAAAGCCCTACTCTGGGCACTCCACCTGAAGACAGCAATGAGACAACGGTGAAGGTATGGAGCCCTGCCAGGTCCCCTCTGTCCTTCACTCCTTACAGGCTGTGGAAACGGGTTCTCCTGAGTCTCCCAGGCTGTGGTCATGATGAGTGTCTTTGGCCCCAGGGTCTCACCAGGGAGAGCCAGGCAGAGAGGCGGGAGCCAGCAGGGTGCTGTCACTCAGCTGCACAGCTCCCCAGGGAACACTTTACAACTTCACCTATTCTGCATCGCCTGCTTGACGGAGCATCCAAAGCAACTCCAGGACTATATTTCATTGTCACATTTATTTGCCAGGGATGTCAGTCAGGCCCCAGAAGCCAGTGGCCCTGCTGCTCCTTGCATTTTGTCACACGTAAACACACATAGGCGCACACTCACTGGCACCCACCTTCAGGTACACTCGAAACACACAGAGGACACCCAGAAACCCAGAGTCATGCACACATCAAGGACATGCAAAGTTGGGGTCTGTGAATCAGGGCCACCACGTCACACAACTCCAGGGGGCACCATTCATATATCACTATTATATATAAGGCCATTTATATGCACATAGCGTGGTTCGGAGTGTCCCTTGTACATGCACACAGACACACACACACACAGAGTAGCACACTCTCAGTCACACACAGATTCCTAGAAAGCCACAGTCCTCAAGCTAAGGGCACCACAACCAGTTCTTCCCAGGCAGGCTGGCGGGAGACCCACCACATTCCCAGCCTCCTGGAGCCTGTAAGATCAGGAGACAGGAGAAGGAGAATAATGGGGAGCTCTCAGAAACCCCTCTCCACACCCCATAAGTTTCTAGAACTGAGAAGGCCCTGCTACCCACCCCCTAACACACACACACACACACACACACACACACACACACACACACACACGGCAGGAACCTCTCCAGCCTCTGAGGGGAAGTGGAACCATTAGCACTAATTACCACACTTGTTGGGAAAGGGATTTAATTAACTCTCTGCTGGGGCTCGGAGGGGAGCCAGGGACCAAGGCACGCCTGCTAAGGTTGGGCCTCTTCCTCCATCCCTTGGCTTTTCAGGTGTGGGGGAAGAGCCTTGGGAGAGGGGGTGGGAGGGGTCACAGGTCTGTACATCTGAATATGTCCTGACACCCATCACACACATTCCGATTATGCACACATGTGCACAGACACACCCGGAAGTAGCCACATACCTGTGACCCCACACTTAAAAACAGATGATGGACTAGGGCGCAGTGGCTCACACCTATAATCCCAGCACTTCAGGAGGCCGAGGCAGGCGAATCACATGAGGTCAGGAGTTCATAAGCAGCCTGGCCAATATGGTGAAATGCCATCTCTACTAAAAATACAAAAATTATCCGGGTGTGGGGATGCACGCCTATAGTCCCAGCTACTCGGGAGGTTGAGGCAGGAGAATCGCTTAAACCCGGGAGGCGGAGGTTGCAGTAAGCCAAGATTGCACCACTGTACTTCAGTCTGGGCAACAGAGTGAGACTCCATTTCAAAAAAAACAGATGATGGATGGATGGATAGATGGACGGACGGATGGATGGATGAACATGAGTGGGCAGGTGGGTGATGAAGGCGTGGATACATGAACCTACAGCCAAGTACATGCAGGACACATGCAGTTGTGTACCACACACAGTCCGGCCCAGGGACATGTGTAAGATGTGCTCACATCCTTCCTATGTGCATATTCTCCCCCTCTCCCTGCCTTCTTCCCTTTCTCTTTCCAGTGAAGGAAAGCTTTAAAGAGTCCCGATTGAGAAGTGAACTCTGGAATTCAACTACTTGGATTTGAATGGTTGAAATTTGAATGGTGAACTTAGACATGTTTCTGAAGCTTTCTGTACGTAAGTTTCTTCAGCTACAAGAAGAAGACGGTACCTAAATACAGGGTTTGTGTGAGGAATAAAAGAGATGAAAAGTCCTTAGAAGACATGAGAAGTACTTGGAAGAGTATCTGGTACATAGTAAAGCCTTGGTACACCCCGGCTATTATTGCTGAAGTCGGTATTTCTCCTACAGGGAACAATCTGGAGATCCCCAAAGTACCCAGAAAATGCTCATATCCCCAGGGAAGGAGGTTGAGACCTCTCTTCTCCTCTCCAGCATCCCCTGCACATGAGCGCGTACACACACACACACACACACACACACACACACACACACACGAGACCAGATCCCAGACCGAGCCCCAAAGGCAGGGAGGGAGTTCCCCTGCAGATGCCCTGGAGCCTTCAATCAGGCTGTGTGCAAAGATAGGCTGAGTCAGGCCCAGGAATAAGCCAGGGAGAGCCAGCCTCCAGGGCCTCTGCACCCCCAACCCCAAACAATGATACATATTTTCAGTTTTCTCAAAGATTATATATATATGTTTTTCCTCCAGACGTTCATCTTGTGTTTTTTGACCAGGATAAACTGAAAAATAATAGAATCCAGATAGGAAAGAGATACTCACTCGTCCTGTACGAATTGTGGCCCTGGCACCAGCCCTCCCCCGACTAGCTTCACCCCGAGGTAGGGGGAGCTAAGGAGCAATTGGTCACACTGGAATGAGAGGCAGATTAGGGTGCGGGGCAGCTTGCAGCCCCCACTGGCCTTACAGCCTGGTGATATGGGAAGGTCCAGGGTCTGAGCCACAGCTCCAGGGCCTTGTCTCTGTGTGACCTTGGCTGACTCACTCCTCTCTTGGAGACTCACTCTCTCACCTGCAAAATGGGAATAGCAATTTCTCAGTTGTCTGCCCCAACAGGTGGAGATGTAAATGGGCTGCACATGGGAGGGCTTTGTGAGCTGTGACTCCCCGCCCACACGAAGCAGCGTCTATAACTGTGCTGACTCAGGAAACCAACCCCAGCCTGAAGGGCCCTGGCTTCCCCTACCCACACTGGGCTTCCAGGCTGGGTCTAACATATGAGCAGGGCTCTGGGCTTCTGGGTAGGGTCTAACATATGAGCAGGGCTCTGGGCTTCTGGGTAGGGTCTAACATATGAGCAGGGCTCTGGGCTTTAGGGCTGGGTCTAACACATGGGCTTCCTTATCTCTTCTGCAGTTTACCTTGTCAAGCCTCCCTGACTCCAGCATGTTTCATCCTCAAATTCCACTGGCTGGATTCCATAGCACCAGCACCTTGTCTATCTTAGAAAGACTGCCAAGATGGCCCCTTTTGTTGCGAAAGACCATCCAAGGAAGAAACTACAGACTCTCAATCATCTATTTTAGAGCCCACTCCTTTGGGAAGTCCTTCCTAATGTCTAACTAAAATTCACTTTGCTTCAATGTATTTTCGCTGCAACCTCTGCCTCCTGGGTTCAAGTGATTCTCAAGCCTCAGCCTCCCAAGTAGCTGGGATTACAGGTGCTCACCACCACACCTGGCTAATTTTTGTATTTTTAGTAGAGGTGGGGTTTCACCATGTTGGCCAGGCTGATCTCGAACTCCTGGCCTCACATGATATGCCAGCCTCAGCCTCCCAAAGTGCTGGGATTACAGGTGTGAGCCACCACACCCAGCCTTGTTTACTCATTTTGTGGCCCAGTAGGATCCAAGCCTAGTTGACCAAGGACTATCATTTTCTGGCAAACAAAATTTCTCATGCCCCTTTCTCACACCCTGTTCACAGAGGGGAGGCTGCCTAATGAATTTTTAAAGCACTGGAGTCTGCAGTTCAAGTACCCACTCTGCCACTTACTGGCTGTGTGATGTGACCTTGGGCAAGTTACTTTGGGGGCTCCATGGCAGCTCCAGCTCCTTCCCCTCACCCCAGCTCCAGTCTCCCCCACAGGGGTGAGACTTTGTCTCCCAGGAGCAGGAGGGAGGTGATTTGAAGGAGACGAGAAGAACTGCTCACTCTGCCCAGAGTAACTGGTGGTAATCCCACAGCCGGGCTTATCTCCTCACTCCCAGCTGCGCAGACACTGTGGCCTCATCATCCGTCATTAGCTGGGCTCTCCTGGTGGCTCAGTTGTACAACATGATTTTAGTAACTCTGGCAGGAGGGGATTATTTTTCTTTTGTCACTTAACTCCGATTCTGTTGGAGAAAGACGAGACACGAAAAGAGAGAAAGACAGGCTGACAGAGTAAAATGGGGTACTAGGGACAGAGTCAGGGAGGGAGACGCATCTAGATAGCTGAGGAGGAGGAAGAGGGCAGAGCTAGGGAGAAGCAGGGTGAGGAAGAGGCCCGGTGTGAAAAGAGTGGACAGAGAGAGGAGCTGGGCACTCCTTTCCACCCTGTGGTTCCCAGGGTTGCTTTCTCATCCTGGTCCCCGTCCCTGGCACCAACAGCAGAATGGAGCGGTCAGGTTGTGACATCCCCTCCCCCATCACACAGGCACACTCCTCCCTTGGGTTCAGCTTAGGGCCTTGAGTGGCTGGACAAAGAATCCCAGTGTTGGGGTGAGGGAGGCTAGGAGAGTTCCTAATTTGGGACTTTTAGTCTAAGAGCTATAATTCCTCTGGGATGCAGCTATAGCCCAGTGCAGGGGTTGATAACACACAGGGGCATCCGACAGGCGTGGGCGGCACTCCCAGCCCTGCTACATGCTAGCTGAGTGGCTTTGCTGGCCTTTCCTGACCTTGGTGTTCTCATCTGTACAACGGGCACCTACTTCACACAGTTGCTGGTGAATATAGGATCTGATGGGTGTGCCGCGCCTAACACAGTGCAGGTTACAGAGAACAGACACTCTGGGCAGCTGAGAGGCCTCTCAGGACAGCGTGAGCCGGGGCAAGGAGCACGCAGGGAACCTGTATTCAGACTTCTTGAGGCCTGGTTCCGCTAACCCTGAGAGGCATCCCGCCCCACCAGATACCACCAGCAGAGGCAGTAAGGGGGCCACAGAGGGACTTTGGCAAGATTCAGGGGGCCCTCCAGGGCTGCACCCGAGCCTCCCGCCTGGGCAAAGCAAACTTGCAGAGCCGAGGCCCGAGGCCTGCAAAGCTGGGGGCACAGCGCCTCCTGCTGGCCATTAGGAGGAAACTACAAGAGACCTTTGTCTCCCAGTGGCCAGCTAGGATGGGGAGACTGGACCTTCAGGAAGGAACTAGATTGGATCCCTGGGTCCTTCTCCCTGCCTCAGACCCCACCAAAATCTCCTGGACAGGCCCAGGGGAAGGTGGTGTCCAGGCTCATGGGGCAGGTCACAGCTCTCCCAGTCTGCATATTTCCTTCCAAGTCCCTGGATCTGGGCCCAGCCCTGGAAAAGAAACATCTTGCATTCAAGTCTGAAAGACTTTTCTGTGGACAGGGCGCCACCCAATTTCTAACATGGGGGAGCCACAGTCTGGTTTGGGGGAAGAGGCTGAAGGCAGCACCTGGGGGTCAGGGGGTTCTGAGGCGTGCAAGCCGGGGAGCACACAAGCAAAGGCCTGCCCGGAGGAAGAGCCTGGACCTGGGGCAGTCGGGGTGCAGCTGGGGACGTTGCAAGGAAGAGGGACCCCATCGCGAGCCACTAACTCAGGAAGACTCATTTCCTCCGAGGGCCAGGCCTGTGGATGGGTTAGCCCCTGCACTATCTGGTGACCTGAAATGACATCCCCTCTCTAGGTCTGTGGCATGGGTGTGATGGGACAAGGTGGAGGCCGAGGTCTGTGTCCTGGGCCCAGGGCTCATAGCCCAATGGTGCCATCTCTGATTTCTGCTTTCTCACATCCAGGAGGAAGCTGTGCTGCTCTCAGACCTGCAGGTAATTCCTCTTTCCCAGGAAAGGCAGGCAAGCCCTGCAGTGGGCTGAGAACCCTGGGCAGGGAAAGACGTAGGTCTCGAGGGGAGTGGCTCTGATGTCCATCAGGGCCGAGGTCTGAGCAGGGGTGGGGAGGGACTGACCAGCGTAGCCACAGGTCAGGCAGCAAAGGCTGGAGGCCTGCAGACCAGTGGAGTGGGGTCCCTGTGCCTGAGGAGCATGGGTCAGGGTATCCTAAGATGCTGGAGAACTTCAGGGACCAGATCGGAGCACACGCATCTGGCCAGCTGAAGCCTTCATCCCCAGGCTCAGGCCAGTGGCAGGCCTTGCCCTTGTCAGACTGGGACCAGAGCTCCAAGGGCTCACCCATACCTTTCCATCTGTGTGGGGCTCCCCTGGGCACCTCCACCTGCCCCTTGACTTCAGGGATCTGGCAGCCCAGAATAGGGCGGGAGGCAGCCTCCATAGCTCCACTTGCCCCTCCCCCAGAGCCTGCTCTCCCTGGAAGCTTCTCTGAACCAGGCATGATGTGTGACATAGGGACTTGCCCTTAGAAGCTCCCAGGGGGTGTGGCTGCCTACATCACACACGGGTACCTGGGACCATCGTTATTCCCTCCTTCTATTTGACGGAAAATGTATCCCATGTCATGTTCCCCTGGTCGCATCCAATCAGTGTCTGAGTCCTACTGATTCTCCCTCCTTGAAATCTCTCAGATCCATGATTTTCTCTCATCCTATGGCCTGGGCCACCTATAATCACCTCTGTGTCTTGTCCAGTGTCTCCCTCCACACCACTACAGAGGTACCTTCTAACTGCTGTGCCCCTCTCCAGCCACAAAGGACAGCTCCAGGAGCTCCTCTGCCACCTCTCCCAGGCCCACCAGGTCCCTGTGGTCCCCTGAGGGTTTAGGGCATCCTGGAGGATCGCACACTCACGATGGGTAAGGACTGCGTGCCCCGGAGGATCACACACTTGCGGTGTGTAAGGACTGTGTGTCCCAGAGGATCACACGCTCGTGCTGTGTAAGGACTGTGAGCCCAGCAGGGACCTCATCCCCTACCAGGGAGCAGGGCACCCCCAAGACACGGCGGACATGGGGCTGGGTCAGTCCTCTGGTCCTAGGCCTTGGCAGGACACTCTAGCAGCCCACAGGCAATGCCCTGGTATGCACCACAGTCGGGAGATAGCCTGCACTGCCAGTATCCCCAACAGCTTCTCCTCCTGTGTCTCCCCATATCAGTGCCAGACCTGTGTGCCCACAGAACCCCTCCTTGGCCTTTCTGTACTCTAGCGGGAAGCTGACCCCTGCAGGCTGTGTGTCCCAGGCTCCTGGTCTACGGGCTTCTGACTGGATTTGGCCAATCAGAAAGGCCTTGGTGGGAGATTGGAGGATGGGAAGAAGGGCTGGGGCATTTCCCAGCCTCCCTCCCGCCTCGGGTAGCACCTCTGACAGCCACTGTTTTCCTCCTCACTGCCAGGCCCACCACGAGGCTAACTCAGCCTTTGCGTTCCAGGAACCTGGCCTCCCTTTGTCTCTCCTGCCTGAGAGTGGCCGTGGCTTCCAGCTGTTCATGGCCTCTGGGTTTGCCTCTCTGTCGCCTGGTTGGTCATTCCCTCTGTAGGGCTGCCCCCCACACAACCCTAGTTCTGCTTCTTTCCTCTCACAAAAATGCTCGAAAGAGAATTTAAAGGATCATTAGAAACCCCCATGACCCCCACTCCTCCCAATATGAGTGTGCACACGCACACACTCGCTCCCTGAGTGCTGAGGGACAGCTGACCCTTAGAAACAGGAAGGGTCCTGGCTCCTCCGTGGAGGTAAAGGAATATCTTTCCATTTCTTCCTGCTGATTCTCCACCGCTGCTGCTGCCACCACCACCTGACCAGGACAGGTGAAAGGGCTCCAGAAGAGAAGAAAAATGCTCCCGCCATGTTAGACTGTCTGCAAGATATCATCTCAGCACCCTGCAGAGAACGTCCACTGCCTCTCCCATAGGCCCTGGGAAGAAAGAGCGAAAAACGGTGATCGTCCAGGCTGGACACCAGAGTCCCTGTTCTCAGCTGAGTCCCCCAAGACAATCACTGCCATGCAAAACAGAGGACCTCGTCGTGTGGCCACTCTGCCCCGAGGCCACAGGGAGGAGAAGGATCCTTATTGGCTTTTTTGGCTCCCTGATCTGGAGGCCTTTCTTCATTCTCACTGTGAGGACAGACTCCCCTGTCAGCCATGAGTTCTGCTATTTTCCCATCCACCTAGGTGGGCACTTCCGTTCAAAAGGGTTAAGCTGGCTGGGCGTGGTGGCTCACACCTATAATCCCAGCACTTTGGGAGGCCGTGGCAGGCAGACTACTTGCAGTCAGGAGTTCGAGAACAGCCTGGCCAACATGGTGAAACCCCATCTCTACTAAAAATACAAAAAAAAATTGACAAAGCATGGTGGTGTGTGCCTGCTGTGATCCCAGCTACTTGGAAGGCTGAGGGAGGAGAATCGCTTGAACCTGAGAGGCAGAGGCTGTGAGTCAAGATAGTGCCACTGCACTCCAGCCTGTGAGACAGAGCAAGACTGTCTCAAAACAAAAGCAAAAACAAAAAGAAGAAGTGGGATTAAGCCACTGCATGGAGAGTAGGAGGTGCCCAGCCTAACAGGTCACTGCCCCCATATCACAACCCTGACTCTCACTGGCCTGTCCTCACCTTTCGCCTTCCACTCCCTACAGGGTTGGGGTAACACTTCTCAGGTTCTATCTAGGGGTACCCCCATTGTCCACCATAACGGACCTCATCTACCCTGAGTTACTTAGAGGTACTTTCTCATCCTCTGGGCAGTTGGTCACGTTTCCTGTGGCTCGCCCCAATCTGCCGTGTCCCCCTCCACCAGCCCTTGAACACGAGCAACGTCCCAAGTCTCCCTACCAGGTAAGGGGCAGCTGCTAGTGCTGAGTGGCTTTGTGCTTCCTGGGCAGCCCCAGGTTCTGTAGCAACACTCATAGCCCTTCCAGCAGTGACTGGCATCACCTGGGCTTGTCTTGTTTAGGCTGCAACAAGGGACACTCAAAGCCCAATAGCTCGGTTTCTTAGCTGATCCCAGAGGTTGGTGGCCTGGGTAACCCACCTTCCAGCCAAGTAAAGGGCAGCAGCGGAGTCCTATGGCAGCAGCCCCATGTGGGTGACAGAATAGTGCAGGAGATGACAGCACACACCTTAAAGCGACTGCCTAGGTTCCAGTCCTGGCTCAGCCACTTACTTGCTGTGTAACTCCAAGTATTTCACTTAAACTTACTTGTCATCTATAAAACAGGCTCACTGCAAGCTCCGCCTCCCGGGTTCCCGCCATTCTCCTGCCTCAGCCTCCTGAGTAGCTGGGACTACAGGCGCCCGCCACCGCGCCCGGCTAATTTTTTGTATTTTTAGTAGAGACGGGGTTTCACTGTGGTCTCGATCTCCTGACCTTGTGATCCGCCCGCCTCGGCCTCCGAAAGTGCTGGGATTACAGGCTTGAGCCACCGCGCCCGGCCTATTTGTAGTCTTTTATCCCTTGCCCCCTCCCACTCTTCCCCCCAGTCCCTAAAGTCCACTGTTATCCGTCTTATGCCTTTGGGTCCTCATCGCTTAGCTCCCACATATCAGTGAGGACATACGATGTTTAGTTTTCCATTCCTTTTTAAAAATTATCCAGGTGTGGTGGCATGTGCCTACGATCCCAGCTAGGGAGGCTGAGGCAGGAGGATCATTTGAGCCCAGGAGGTCAAGGTTGCAGTGAGCCATGATTGTGCCACTGCACTCCAGCCTGGGCAACAGAGCAAGACCTTGTCTTAAATAAATAAATAAATAAATAAATAAATAAAAGAGGAAGTCAGGCTTCTTCCCATTTGTGTTTGACATTCTCTGTCACCTGGGAACAGAAAAACTGAGGCTGAACTTGCTGGAGTTCTGTCCGTCTTTAGATGGTCAAAGTCATCTTGTGGGGCTCATAAGGTCAAAGGATGGTATTTGGGGGCACCTCCATTGTTCCCCCCACCCTTCACACAGTTTCTCATTGTGTGACTTTGTCTGCCCCAGTGCCCACAATGACATGGCAGTGCACCTAGGGAGGGTCCTGAGCCTTCTGGCAGGCCCCTGCCCCTCCCTTTGATCCACACACTCAGAACAGAAGGGAGCGTGAGGGGTCTGGCAGCTCTGAGCAGCTGCTGTCTGACCACTCCTGAAACTCTTGCTTTTTTTTTTTTTTTTTTTTTCTTTTTTTCCAACAGTTTCTCTCTTATTGCCCAGGTTGGAGTGCAAATGGCATGATCTCGGCTCATGGCAATCTCCGCCTCCTGGGTCCAAGCAATTCTCCTGCCTCAGCCTCCTAAGTAGCTGGGATTACAGATATGCTCTATCACATCCAGCTAATTTTTATATTTTTAGTAGAGACAGGGTTTTACCATGGTGGCCAGGCAGGTCTCGAACTCCTGACCACAGATGATCCACCCACATTGGCCTCCCAAAGAGCAGGGATTACAGGCATCAGCCACCATGCCCAGCCAACTCTCACTCTTTCAAGAGCCCCATTTACCCTGGGGATTCCATGAGTGGCCTGTGAGCTAGTCAAACAGAACAGAGCGGCAGCACCCCCATTTCCAAGCCTACACTGACATGTTTGACAGCCCAGGAGCTTGCTGTACCTAAGAACCCTCGGGTCCAGGACGCCCCTGAAGTGAGTGGAATCATCACTCTTCTGTGTCATGAGACCTCACCCACCATCCTTCTAGTCTTCACTTGAGTGGAATCCACACTCTCTGCGTGTGTCAAGTCCCTGCTGCTTAAGCTCTTTGGCCTCCCTAGAGGACAGCCTGGCAGGACTCGCCAGGCACTCATACCCTAAGGGTATCAGCAGCCACTTGGCGGGATGGCTGGAGGAGTGGATCCCTGTATCCATCACAGGTGCCACAGTTAGGCTGTTAGGGCACCTGAGGATCTCGGGGGCCATCCAAATGACCATGAATGTGCACATCTTGCCACCACCCCTTATCCTGCCCATCAGGGTCCCCTGCATGGAACTATCCTCCTTGCTTCCTTCGAGCTGGGTCTTTGATCACTAGAAGATGGGCAGGGAATGGGGATGGCATTATTCATGCTGTATGATTGTGGGGAATCAACTAACTAGAATCATGTCTGGGCGAGAGCAGAGATGTGGAAACTCTCCACAGGAACTAGCTTGTGGCAGGAGGTACTAGCCACTTTGTGACTTGCAGGGCTTTATGTGAGGTGCGTCAGGCTATTGGCCCCATAAACCTACCCAGGAATCTGTTAAATGGGAAGCCATGAAAAGTGAACTACAAACTCTTACCTGTTGAGGTGGTGATACGGTCTGGCTGTGTCCCCACCAAAATCTCATCTTGAATTGTAGCTCCCATAATTCCCACGTGTTGTGGGAGGGACCCAGTGGGAGATAACTGAATCATGGAGGCGGTTTCTCCCACACTGTTCTCACAGTAATAAGTCTCACGAGATCTGATAATTTTATAAGGGGAATCCCCTTTTGCTTGGTTCTCATTCTCTCTCTGCCTGCTGCCATGTAAGACGTGTCTTTTGCCTTCCACCATGATTGTGAAGCCTCCCCAGCCAAGTGGAACTGTGAGTCCATTAAATCTCTTTTTCTTTATAAATTACCCAGTCTTGGGTATGTCTTTATCAGCAGTGTGAAAACCAACCAATGCAGGTGGTCTGACTAAAAAGGGTGATCTCATTTCTGGCTGATAGAGGGATAGAGGAAGTTTTGTTATATTAATTCATAGTTGGTCCAGTGGAGACATCACTGCACCAAGACCTCCCTCAGATAAATTATTCCTCTTGACTTCTCTCCTCATACAGAGAGCTGTTTGTGGGAAACGTTGAGGCTATTTTCTTTTTTCCCCTTCAACTCCTAGTCTGTTGCTTGTCTTTTGACTTTGTTTATGGTGTTGTCTTATTGAAGATTTTTATTTTTATGAGGTCAAACCTGAAAGTACCTTCCTTTATGACTTCTGAGTTTGTGCCTTGCTTAGAAAGGCCTTCTCCATCCCAAGAAGACATTTTTCAGGAAGCATCACTCCAGGTCCGGGGGAGGTACCTGAACCCTGTCGAGGACAGACAGGCTACCAAGACGCTGCAGGGGGCTCCCCCGGGACATTCTGGAGGCTGATGGAACATCTCAGGGGCCTAGAAATAATGACAGTGATTGTAGCAAAATGTGCGTTCTTCTTTTCAAAAATCTTTTTATTATGGAAAATTCCAGAGAGCAGGGTAGCAGAAGACTCTGAGCTCCTATGTTATCCCTGCTCTCACAGTTCTCTGGGCAGGTGAAGTCCTCCTTATGTTACACACCCTGCCTCACACTTCCCCTCACAGTCTTTCTGCAATTCTGTGGCTCACACTGGCCTTCCTGCTCAGATCCACTCTGACACCCAGCTCTTTTGCTTCTCCCTTGTGTCCTGCCTTGGAGCACCCAATCTCTGCCCCAGCAAGGACCTCTCTGATGGTTTTGTTCCCCACATGCCACCTGTTGGAAAAATTCTGCCTTTTCAGCACCAGGCTTGGGCCCAAAGGGACTCCTGATCCCATTCTCGATTTCTCAGAGTTGCTCCACCAGCCCCCACCACTCCCACCCCACCAGGCTGCCAGTCAGAGGAGTGTCCCATGCTGGTCTTCCTGGTTTCCCTGGATCCCCATCCACCATCAGACTATGAAGAGCTTGCAGCCTTGGGGAGCCATTGGAAGGTCTGGGGCACGGGAATAGGCCCCTCCACTGGGGCACTGGCGATAGGGTCGGGACTGTTGAAACAGGAGCAGAATGACATAGGCCTGGCCCTCTCTGTCAGCCCTCAACTCGCCCTCCCCAATACCAGCAATCTTTCTAAATTAACCCCTCCCAAATGGGGTTCACAGTCCTCCATCTCAGTGCTCAGCAGGTTCGATGGGCACCTACTCTGGGCCACACACTCAGGGGGCAGGGGCCACACTCCAAACTGCCCCTGAAACAAATCACCTGCCCCATCACCCACAGCTTTGCTGTTCCCTCTGAGCCTGGTGTGGACCACTCCCCTCTGTTCTACTGCCCCACATCCTCTCCCACCTGTACCAGAAGACTTCCTTCAAAAAGCCAGCTTTGCTCAGCTGCCCCTCTCCTCCAAATCCCGAGGGCACCCTGGGATTCAGCCTATGGTGTCTGCTGCTCAGTTCCTCTAGAGACTGCCTGGGTCGCCCAGTGAGACCGCAGATTGCCCTCAAGGGCAGTGGCAGCCTTCTACCTTTTCATGTACCTGTCCCCCGAAGTCCATCCCCTCCACCATTATCCCCACATATCTTGGCCACACCACTGAAAGAGCCGTTGGTGCAGCCATAGCAAAACCAAAAACCAAACCCAAGGCCAGATGAGGAATGACTCTGACTCTCCATTATCCACCCTTCACGAGAAAGAGTGGCCCAGCTAGGAGTTCCAGGAGGGCTGAAGGGCACAGACTGGGAGGGGCAACTCACTCCAAATGCCCACTCCCCATACCCTGTCTAGCAGGAGCCCTGGACTTTCTCTCCACCTCTCCTCCTGCTCCTTCCCCTGCCCCATGAGGTCAGCACCTGTGACCCCTGATTCTTCCCCTTCTGTGCCCAGAAATAGCTCTTGCGTAAGTCACCTGCTCCTCACTAAAGGCGTTCTCTTTGTCTTTAACATCCTTTGCTTCTCTTCGGAATTCTAAGAGCTTATTTTACAGATGTGCTGAGGCCCAGAGGGCGCTGCAACTAGTTACTGGCTCCCTGGTACATTAGCTGAAGGGCTGGGGCTCCACGAGACATTTGCACACAAGCCCTGAGTGAGAGGCAGAGCTAGGATTTGCACACAGGCAGTCTGGCTTCAGCTCTCAATAGTATCCCACATGGCTTCCATTGACAATGCTATTGTCATAATTTTGAAACGTATGTATTCTTTAACTTTTTCCCAAAATGACACGAAATGGCATTACAATAGAAAAGATTAGTTCATTCAATGGATTCTTACTGCTCAAGAGGAAAAATAGCAATCTTAAGGGTTGCCACAGATGCTGTGATTAATCTGGAAATTTGGATTTGAGCTTCCTGGCAGCAACGGCAAAAACTGAAACACTCTTACTATCAGAAAACAGGAAGCAGATCAGTTCCTCCACAGGGACAAATATTTCCAGGAACAAATTCTGAAAGAGGCTTCTCACATGGGGCCTCATGTTGGGACATGGTGTGACATCATAAAATCTTCTAAATCTTCTAAACAATTTGACAACAAGAACAGATGGAGGATTTTCAGTATAAGCAGAGAGTAGGCACTGGGCACTGTGTAGGGCAAGATTGGAGATAACAGGCTCAGGGATCCCAGCATATGGACTGCCTGTTGCCTAGAGCTCAGAAAAGCTAGAATTTTCTCTACATGTTTCAGCTCTTGGCTAGATTTTATCTTTTGAGAATAGACAACTGTAGTTGGTCTTCTAACAGCTTTCAAAGTACTGCCAGGGGTGGGGTGGGGGCTGCAGAACCCCAGGCTATGGAAACTAGAAATGCTCCAAGAAGGGTAGTTCTGTTTGGAAAGGTGAGATGTCATGCACACATTCACTTATCAGATCTCTGTTAAAGGTCCCTTTGTGCCAGATGTTGCACAAGGTGGAGTGGAGACCAGTGAAATAAATAACAAAGGATTCCATCCAGGCACGGTGGCTCATGGCTGTAATCCCAGCACTTTGGGAGGCCAAGGTGGGTGGATCACCTGAGGTCAGGAGTTCGAGACCAGCCATGGTCAACATGGTGAAACCCTGTCTCTACTAAAAATACAAAAATTAGCAAGGCATGGTGGCGCATGCCTATATTCCTGGCTACTCGGGAGGATGAGGTAGAAGAATCACTTGAACCTGGGAGGCGGAGGTTGTAGTGAGTCGAGACTGTGCCATTGCACTTCAGCCTAGGTGACAAAAGAGAAACTTCACCTTAAAAAATAAAAATAAAAATATTTTTAAAATAACAGGGTTCCTAACCTCAAATAATTTAATTCTTAACAGGAAAAAACAAAACAAAACATATGTTTTGAGCAGCTACTACGTGTCAGGCATTGAGCTGAGTGCTTTGCATCTAGTATCTCATTTATTATTTATTTATTTATTTATTTATTTATTTATTTATTTTAGACAGAGTGTCACTCTGTTGCCCAGACTGCCGTGCAGTGGTACAATCTCGGCTCACTGCAACCTCCACCTCCTGGGCTCAAGCAATTCTCATGCCTCAGCCTCTTGAGTAGCCGGGATTACAGGTGTGCACCTGTAATTAGCACACCCAGCTAATTTTTGTATTTTTAGTAAGACATGGGGTTTTGCCATGTTGGCCAGGCTGGTCTCGAGCTCCTGAACTCAAGTGATCTGCCCTCCTCAGCGTCTCCAAGTACTGGGATTACAGAAGTCAGCCACCATGCCCAGCCCCATTTAATATTTCTAACAATTCTATATAATAAGCACTATTATTGCTACCCACAATATAGCACCAGGCAGCAAACAAAGCATCTCTGAAGGATAGCATCCCCAACTTAGGCACTCAAGATTGCCAAAGAATATACAGTTATCTCTTGGTATCCATGGGGAATTGGTTCCAGGACCTCCACAGATACCAAAATCTGTGGATATGCAGTCTCTTATCTTAAGTGACATACTGGGCTGGGCATGGTGGCTCATGCCTGTAATCCTAGCGTTTGGGGAGGCCAACGTGAAAGGATGATTGAGTTCAGGGGCTTAAGACTAGACTGGACAACATCGTGAGACCCCTGTCTTTAAAAAGTAATTAAAAGTTAGCTGGATGTGGTGGTGTGCACCTGTGCCCCTGTAGTCCTAGCTACTTGGGAGGCTGAGGTGGGAGGATCACTTGAGCCTGGGAAGTAGAGGTTGCAGTGAGCAACCGGATTGTGCCACTGCACTCCAGCATGGGCGACAGAGTGAGAGTCTGTCTCAAAACAAAACAAAACAAAAAGCCATAGTATTTGCATATAACCTACACACACCCTCTCACATACTTTAAATTATCTCTAGGTTACTTATAATACCTAATACAATGTGTATACATTACTCTGTTCTGATGGATTCAAAATAGTACTTGGCACACAGCAAATTCAAGTTTTGCTTTTTGGGACTTAGTGGAATTTTTTTTCCAAGTATTTTCCATCCTCATTAGGTTAAATCCAAGATGCAGAACCCACAGATACAGAGGACCAACTATATATATAAATCCACAATTTAAAAAAAAATCACCAAACACACAAGAGGCAATTGTTAGCAGAAACAACATACAATAGATATAGATCCCTAAGGATAACAGAAATTGTAATTATTAGAATTACAGTAAATGAAATAACTATAACTGAAGCTTTTAAAGAAATAAAAAATGAAATCACAAAAGTGATCAAATCACAAGAGATAATTTTTTAAAATAGATCTGGAAAAGAACAACATAGAACTTTTATAAATGAAATAACTTGTTGAAACATAAAATTCAACAAATGAGTTAAACAGCATATTAGACACAGTTGATGAGACAGAGTGAGCTGGAAGATTAATCTGAAGACATTACACAATTTTCAGCACAGAGACAAGCAAATGGAAAATATGAAAGAGAGGTTAAAAGCAATAGCAGGTAGAATAAAAGTCCCAGAAAGAGGATAGAGGGAGAAAGAGGGAGAGGTAATATTTGAAGAGATAATGGCTGAGAACTTTCCAGAGCTGGTGAAATGCATGACTTCACAGACACTGGAAATGTAATATACATCTAATAATGTAAATAAAAGGAAATTCACAGCTAATCACAGTGTGGTGAAACTGCATAACACCAAAGACAGAGATCTTAAAAGCAGCCACATAGAAAAGACATGCCACTCACAAAGGAAGGATAATTAGATGACAGGACACTTCTCAAAAGCAACAGTGAAAGCTAGAAGACAGGGACGAGCTTCAAAGTTCTGGGAGAAAATAACTGTCAACCTAGAATTGTGAACTTAGCAAAACCATCTTCCAAAGCTGATGGTGAAATGGAAACATCTGGATTTTTTTTCAGAGAAAGAAAAGCAAAAAGCATTTACCAACAGCAAATCTTTACTGAAGATTGTGCTACAAGAAAAGAGGGAAATTGGCCGGGCGCGGTGGCTCAAGCCTGTAATCCCAGCACTTTGGGAGGCCGAGACGGGTGGATCACGAGGTCAGGAGATCGAGACCATCCTGGCTAACATGGTGAAACCCCGTCTCTACTAAAAAATAACAAAAAACTAGCCGGGCGATGTGGCGGACGCCTGTAGTCCCAGCTACTCGGGAGGCTGAGGCAGGAGAATGGCGTGAACCCGGGAGGCGGAGCTTGCAGTGAGCTGAGATCCGGCCACTGCACTCCAGCCTGGGCAACAGAGCAAGACTCCGTCTCAAAAAAAAAAAAAAAAAAAAAAAAGAAAAGAGGGAAATTATGCCAGAAGGAAGGACTGGCATGCACAAAAGAATAGTAAACAAATCAATTGATAAACAGATAAATCTACACAAATATTATATAAAATAATGACAACAGGCGGGAACAGTAGGAAATAATTCAAAAACTGCACCAAAAAGAGAGTATGTAAACCTGTAGGGGAAGATCACAGCCAAAGGGTTCAAAAGTCCTCCTATTATTTAGGAGGGTGGTTGAGATACTAATAACCTGAGACTTCTTTAGGTATGCAGGATAGAATTTCAAAAGCAATCAAAAGAATCTATCTATTTCAATAGAAATATAGAAGCAATCTATCTATTTCAAATAGAAATATACAAGTAGGATATATAAATTCCAAATCAATAAAGGAGGTAGAAAAGGATAGAGTAAGAAAATAAACAAACTCAATAAATCCAAAGGAAGGAAGAACAAGTAGCAAGAGAAAGAATAGGGGGAGTGGGAATAGGATAAGAAAGATAACAAAAATAACTCAAGATGTGTCTGTAATCACAATAAACTAAAACTCTACGTGTGCTATTTATAATTGTTAGATTGGATTTTTAAAAATCCAGCTCTGTGCTGCATATGGTATCATATCTAAAACACTAAAACATAGATAGATTGAAAGACCACACAAACACTAATCAGAAGAAAGCTGGAGGCCAAATGCGGTGGCAGAAGCTTGTAATCCAAGCACTTTGGGAGGACGAGGTGGGAGAACTGCTTTAAGCCAAGAGTTTGAGGCCAGCCTGGGCAACATAGCAAGACTCCCATCTCTACAATAAAAAATAATTAGCAGGCATGGTGGTGTGTGTCTATAGTTCCACCTACTCGGAGGCTGAGGTGGAAGGGTTACTTGAGTCAAGGAGTTTGAGGCTGCAGTAAGCCATGATCACACCACTGCACTCCAGCCTGGGTGACAGAATAAGCGAGATCCTGTCTCTAAAAAAAAATAAATAAATAAATAAAAAAAAATTAAGAAATTTTAAAAAAAAAGAAAGCTGGGAGAGCTACATTAAAATCAGAATAAAAACAGACTTTAAGATGCAAAGCATCTTAAAAGGGATAGAAAAGTTAGCTTTTTCTGGAAGGCACAGCAATTCTTAATCTACATGTAAAGTAGCCTCAAAAATTAGAAATTAGCAGTGTGGATCCTGACAAGCTAATTCTAAAATAACTTAGGCAAGCAAAGGCACAAGAATAGGCAAAACTGAGGAGAAAAACAAGGTGGGATAGCATGCCCTATCAGATATCAAGACTTATAAATATAATGTAATTGAGACAGAATGAGATTGACACAGTAGACCAATGGAATAGAATGAAGAGCCTCAAAATGAGTCACAAATATATGGCAACGTAATATATGTCACAGAGGTAGTATTGCAGATACATAATGCATTTTAAAATCTATATCTAGGACAATCTGAATAAGATCTGAAATCTGAATAAAATCTGTAGACTAGCTAATAATGTTGTAGCAATAGTGACTTCCATACTGTGGTCATATGTAAGACAATGTCCTTGTTTTTTAGGAAACACGCAATGGAAGAACTTAGAGTGAAGGAAGATCACATACACAACTTACTGTCAAACAGTTCAGAAAAAAACTTTGTGTGTGAACACATGTATACACACACAGAAAGAGATAAAGCAAATTTGATACAATGTTGGTAACATTTCAAGGATTTGGGTGAGGGGTATACAGGAGTTTTCTCCCACTACTTTCTCCCACTAAATTCTTGCAAATTTTATATAAACCTCAGTTATGTCAAAATTAAGCACTTAAAATCATATGTGTATATAGTTATATACACTTATAGGTAAGGTTAAAAATTGCAATTAGAATTTTACAACGGTGTATATACATTATTCATCAATAAAAGTTTACCTTAAGAATTCAATCCAGACCAGGATCCCAGCACTGTGCTGCATATGGTGTCATATCTAAAACACTAAAACATAGATAGATTGAAAGACCACACACACACTAATCAGAAGAAAGCTGGAGGCCGAATGCGGTGGCTTACGCTTGTAATCCCAGCACTTTGGGAGGACGAGGTGGGAGAACTGCTTGAAGCCAAGAGTTTGAGGCCAGCCTGGGCAACATAGCCAGACTCCCATCTCTACAATAAAAAATAATTAGCAGGCATGGTGGTGTGTGTCTATAGTTCCACCTACTCAGGAGGCTGAGGTGGAAGGGTTACTTGATTCCCAGCACTTTGGGAGGCCAAGGTAGGAGGATTGCTTGAGTCCAGGAGTTTAAGACCAACCTGGGCAACATGGCCAGAACCCATCTGTCCAAAAAATAAATATTTTTAATTTAGCCAAGCATGGTGGTGTGTGCCTGAGGTCCCAGCTACTCAGGAGTCTGAGGTGGAAGGATCAGTTGAGCCAGGGAGGCTGAAGCTGCAAGGAACCATGTTTGTGCCACTGCACCCCAGCCTAGGTGACAGAATGAGACCCAGTCCAAAAAGAAAGAATCCAACCCATGAAGCTCTGCTGGGCAGGGAGATGGATGGACAGGACTGCACAAATCCTGGAGCACAGGTGAGGGAATCTTCAGTGAATTAATGCTGGGCTCCCCAGCAGGGAAGAAAGGAAGGGAAGTGAGGAGGAGGTGATAGATGAGGAAATAGAGGGAGCAGAGCCTGGAGGCCTCTCTGAGTTTAGAGAGCAGGAGCTGTCGGGGTGAGCAGGTAAGAGATGGACAGAGGGAGGCCTATGGTCAAAGAGGAGGTGTTGGATGGAAGGGTCTAGAGGTTGAGCAAATCCAGGTGATGGCAAGGTCCATGACGTAAACAAGATATTGGGTGTCTAAAATGGAAAAGCCCTTAGAGATAACCCAGTCAAGGAATTGAAAAGCAGTGTGTGAGCACCCTCGTGGCCAGTAAAGTTCCCCCAGATGGTGCAGAATGGCAGTAGAGAGAAAGACTATGAGGGGATACCTATGTCAAGAGATAGAAGCCGCTTGGCCGGGTGTGGTGGCTCTCGCCTGTAATCCCAGCACTTTGGGAGGCCAAAGCGGGTGGATCACCTGAGGTCAAGAGTTTGAGACCAGCCTAGCCAACATGGTGAAACCCCATCTCTACCAAAAACACAAAAATTAGCCAGGCATGGTAGCAGGCACCTGTAATCCCAGCTACTTGGGAGGCTGAGGCAGGAGAATCGCTTGAACCCAGGAGGTGGAGGTTGCAGTGAGTCGAGATTGTGCCACTGCACTCCAGCCTGGGTGACAAGAGCAAAAAGGAGAGAGACAGAAGCCAAGTAACTGGAGGCCAGCAGGAGGGTGATGGGGAGCCATAGAGGGTGGTGCAGCTTCACACGACAAGAGCTTTAAATGAGGATACTGGAGTCACATCTGCATATAACACATCTGGAATCAAGAGGAAATCCAAATACATTTCTGGATCCTGTCATTTCTGGTTCCTGGAGTTTGGGAGAAGGAGCTGCCTCCATTCATAAGGGCTGCAGAGAAATAGTGTGGTATCCTTAGGGATGGCAGGCATTCAGAGGTCCTGTGAGAAAGTTTGCTTGTCACACACCATTCTAGCCTGGGGTTTTATTTACACACTACCCTAAGGTCCAAGTGCAGGACCTGATTGGTGGTAGGTGCTCAAAATTTTTTACTGGATTAATGACTGGATGGGTGGATAGGTAAGTGCATAGGTGGTGGTTGGGTGAATGAATGGATGGGTATGATGGGTAGATGGATGGATGGATAAGTGGTGGATGGATGGATAGACGTATGGACAGATGGATGCATGGATAATGAATGGATGAATTAGTGGGTGAATGGATGGATGGTAGGGTGGATGGATATATGGATAGATAGATGGATGCATGGATGGTGGATGGATGACTGAGTTGGTAGTTATGATGGATGACTGGAAGGATGGATGGGCAGACAGACAGAAGGACAGATGGATGGAAGGATGGACAGACAGACAGATGGATGGATGGATGGGTAGGTGGATAGATGAATGAATGGGTAGGTAGATGGGTGAATAAACGGGTGAGTGAGAGGATGAATAGAAAGAAGAGCTCGTGGGGCATGGGAGTGGGTGAATTAAAAAGTGCATGAATTGAATAAATGGGACATTGCAGGAAACATAGAATAGCCTGGGAGGTCAGAAAGGTGATAGAGATAACACGTCCAGCCTCGCCTCAGTCATCTAGACCACTCATAAGAACAGTATAACCACATGGAGGTTGCAAAAGCCACCATCCCTCTGCTCCCTCGTGCCCCCCAACCCAGAGGCTTATCTATGGGCGGGAGCCCCCATCTGTATCCCCAGGTTCCAGGCTGCAATGGCAGAGGACATGGGACCAAGGGAGCAGACTGGCTACCTCTGGGAACCCCTCTTCCTTCTCAGGATCCCGATCAGACTCCCCAGGAAGCAGGGGAGAATGCAGGCATTAGGCTCTGATCCCAGAAGTTCTGGACCTGCCTTTGCCTCTCTCTGTCCTTACACAGGTCATTTGACTTCTCTTGGCCACTCTTCCTGGCAAGAATTGTAGGAAAAATGGCCCTGTCTTCTCCCTTCCACCTGCCCATCCCAGTGCTGTGGGGACATAAATCAGCTGTCTGATGGGGAAGGAAGCCTCAGACCCTGGAAAGATGAGTCCAGCTCCCTCACCCAAGGAAGCCCACGAATAGGGCAGAAACTGGCCTGGCCTAGCGACTCTTTCCTGCACCCAACTCCATCCTCCAGCCACAGGGCTGTAGAGGGAATAGGTTTCCTCCGAGCCAAGGTAAACATCCGAGCTTTATCTCCCTTCAGTTTCTGATTCCCCATTATCCTGACCACCAGGACCATGCCCCTCCCCAGCCATACCATGGCAGGCCAGGCCTGCAGAGCAGAGATAAGGCCCTCCTGGCCAGAAGACCACAAGCAGGGGATTAGAGGGAGGGGAAGTTTTCTCTTCTGCCCACTCAAAGCTAGAATTCTGCTTCCTTCCCCAGAGGCACACTCCAGGAGAGCATCTGGGCAGCCATCCCAGCCTCTCTGAGACGGGGGAGAGGGCCTGGGGTGTTTTGCCCACCAGTATTCAGTATCAGCGATGTCCTAATTAATTCGTTTCTCATTTGGGGGCACCAATCAAAGGCAGAAAATCCTGCTGAGCTGAGCACCAGGGAAGCAGGAGAATGCAGCGCTGGTTGCCACGTCTTGGAAGAGACCCCTTCAGACCTCTCAGTAGGTAACTGGATGGCCACAGGGGCCCCAAGGCCTGAAAATCCAGGTCCAACATCCAAATTGTACAGCAGCCTTTCATGGACAGCTCCTCCATGCCAGGCCTCATGCTGGGTACTGAGGTTATGGATCCATCCCAGCCTTCACAGAACGTCTGGGAGCAATGCCTAATGCAGCCTAGGAAATCTGGGAAGACTTCACAGAAGAGGTGACATGCTACTTGGATTTTGAGGGATGAAAGAGATTTCTTCAGACATAGAATTAAGGGAAGAGCATTCCGAAGCAGAGGGAAACTATGGGAAAAGGCCTGGAGCTATGAAAAAAGTAGCACATGATTAGACGATGATGGTAACCGGAATGGTTGAAGTGTCAGGTTCATGAAGCGGAAGAGGGCCAGGCGCGGTGGCTCAGGCCTGTAATCCCACCACTTTGAGAGGCTGAGGTGGGCAGATCACGAGGTCAGGAGATCCAGACCATCCTGGCTAACACGGTGAAGCCCCATCTCTACTAAAAATACAAAAAATTAGCCGAGTGTGGTGGCACATGCCTGTAGTCCCAGCTACTTGGGAGGCTGAGGCAGGAGAATCGTTTGAACCTGGGAAGTGGAGGTTGCAATGAGTCAAGATTGTACCACTGCACTCCAGCCTGGGTGACAGAGCAAGACTCTGTCTCCGATGAATAAATAAATAAATAAATAAATAAATAAATAAATAAATAAATACAAAATTACCCGGGTGTGGTAGCACATGCCTGTAATCCCAGCTACTCGGGAGGCTGAGGCAGGAGAATTGCTTGAACTCAGGAGGCGGAGGTTGTGTGAGCCGAGATTGAGCCATTGCACTCCAGCCTGGGCAACGAGAATGAAACTCTGTCTCAAAAAAAATTAAAAATAAATTAATTTTTTTAAAAATGAGGAAGAGGAGTTGGAAAAGGGAGTATCAAGAGATGAGGCTCTTGGATCTACCCAAATAATCCAAGATAATCTTCTCATCGCAAGATCCTTAACGTTAATCACATTTTCAAAGTTCTTTTGACATGTAAGAGACATATTCACAGGTTCCAGGGATTAGGACCTGGACAAAAAAGAGAGAGAGATGAGGCTCCAAGGTGAAGAAGGATTCAGGGTCTGGTTTTAAAGGGCCTCAAAGGACTTGAGGAAGACTTAGAACTTTATCCTATGGACAGCGAGGAACCAATGGAGGGATGATTTTATTTTTTTATTTTATTTTTTGAAGGAATTTTGCTTTTGTCGCCCCCGCTGGAGTGCAGTGGCACAGTCTTGGCTCACTGCACCCTCCATTTCCTGGTTTCAAGTGACTCTCCTGCCTCAGCCTTCCAAGTAGCTGGGATTACAAGCACCTGCCACCACGTCCGGTTAATTTTTGTATTTTTAGTAGAGACGGGGTTTCACTATGTTGGCCAGGCTGGTCTCGAACTCCTGACCTCAGGTGATCCACCTGCCTTGGCCTCCCAAAGTGCTGGGATTACAGGCATGAGCCACCGTGCCCAGCCAATTTTCAGTTGGGTGGTGACATACTGGAATTAGTAATTTGGAAGAAGCTCTCCAGCTAAGTATAGCAAGGGTGGTATCCCAGAAATGAAGGCAGGGAGAACAGGAGGAAGCCAAGACATCATCCAAGGAGACAATAATGATGGCCTGACTTCCTGCAGGGGCCGTAAGGTGGGAGAAAAGGGGCAGATCCCACGGGAAGGAGCAACAGACCGGATGTAGGGGGTAACCGGCAGGGAAGGTGTTCAGGACCAGTTCAAGTTTCTGGATTCACCAGGACAGAAAAGCTCGTTTTCAGGAGAAAACATGGAGGAGCTCAGCTGGGAGGCGTGTTTAGTTTGGGGTGTGTGTGGAGCTTCAAGGGGAGCTGGGGGTCTGAGAGGCAGGACTATGAGGTGCTGCTCAGGGTCATGCAGCATCAATGTCATCTGTGGGTCTAGAATGCAGGCCCGCCCTCCCCACCACCACCACCACCACCACCATTCCCAGGCCTGGGCCACCTGCTACCTCTGTTATGGCACCCATTCCAGCCTCCATGTCTTGGTTCTCACTGTTCCCCTGCCCAGCATACTTCCCTCCTCCATACAAGTCCCACCCATCCCTCTAGTTCCCACTTTAACCCAGGGGTTAGAGCAAAGGTCCAAGGTCAGAGGTGGATGGGGCCTGAAAGAGGGGTGGTGAGTGTGGCAGAAAATGCAGACGTCTCATTTAGAGCCCAGCTCAGCCTCAAAATGGCTGTGGGACATGGGCAGATTACATTCCCTCTCTGGGCCTCAACTTCCCAACCTTTCAGAGGTGAATAAGGAAAGATCCTTGAACCCACGGATCTGGAAAGCGCCATAAGGTCACTGTCAGGACACTAAAGGTATATCACAGGACACACTCTACAAATGAGGGGATAGCTTATGAAAAAAGACTTAGTGACCCGGCAAGGTGGCTCACGCCTGTAATCCCAACACTTTGGGAGGCCAAGGCAGGCAGATTGCCTGAGGTCAGGAGTTCGAGACCAGCCTGGCCAACATGGTGAAACCCCTTCTCTACTAAAAATACAAAAATTAGCCAGGTGTGGCGGCGGGCGCCTGTAATCCCAGCTACTTGGGAGGCTGAGACAGGAGAATTGCATGAACCCGGGAGGAGGAGGTTGCAGTGAACCAACATCGTGCCACTGCACTCCAGCCTGGGCAAGAAGAATGAAACTCTGTCTCAAAAAAGAAAGAAGAAAGAAAGAAAGAAAGAAAGACAGACAGACAGAAAGAAAGAAAGAAAGAAAGAAAGAAAGAAAGAAAGAAAGAAAGAAAGAAAGAAAGAGAGAGAGAGAGAGAGAGAGAAAGAGACAGAAAGAAAGAAAGAAAGAAAGAAAGAAAGAAAGAAAGAAAGAAAGAAAGAAAGAAAGAAAGAAAGAAAGAAAGAAAGAAAGAAAGAAAGAAAGAAAGAAAGAAAGAAAGAAAGAAAGAAAAAAGCGTTAGTGGCATTTTCTCTGGGCCTTGAAGAATGAGTAGAATTTCAGCAAGTTGAGGTGGAGGTGAGGGAGGGCACTCGGGGCAGAGGGAATAGCCTGAGCAAAGGCCAGGAGGCAGAAAGTTCAGGGTGGGTTCAGGGAAGAAGGAGTGTCCAGTTTCTTTCTAAGTCAACAGCTCAAGGTTTTATTTTTTATTCCGGCTGCTGCAGCTCCATTTCCTGGTGCAGGTCCCCAACAGAGAATGGAGCACAAAGGAAATCAGTAGAATATCGCTCCTAAATATTGAATTACACAGAAGGGAAAAAGGAAAGCAACTTCACTGAACACCTACTATGTGCTGATTACCATACTAGGCATTGTATTTCTGATAGCTCATTTAATTATCACAAAATCCCTGGGAGGAGTTATTATCGCCATGACAGATTAGGAAACAGAGGCTTGGAGAAGATAAACACCATCTCCAAGGCTCTGCAGCCCAACAGATATGCCTCAAGTATCCCCTGTGTGTCCAGCACTGTACTGAGGCTGGAAAGACAGAGGTGAGAATGTGGTTTCTGCCCTCAAAGAGTTCACAGTATAATGGAGGAGGCATGTGACCAACAGCCTACCACAGTATTACGGGATGAATGGGGAGGAGGGCCCCTGATTCAGCTTGACTAAGGTGTGGAAGCCCAGAGGGATGCTGAGCTCAAGCTGGATGCTTGAACTGGGTCAGGAACAGGACTTAGCCAGTGGGAGGTGACAGGCGCTCCGCAGAAGAAAGGCACAGGGGGCCGGGCGCAGTGGCTCACGCCTGTAATCCCAGCACTTTGGGAGGCCGAGACGGGTGGATCACGAGGTCAGGAGATCGAGACCATCTGGCTAACACGGTGAAACCCCGTCTCTACTAAAAATACATTAAAAAAAAAAAAATTAGCTGGGCGTGGTGGCAGGCACCTGTAGTCCCAGCTACTCAGGAGGCTGAGGCGGGAGAATCACTTGAACCTGGGAGGCAGAGGTTGCAGTGAGCCGAGATTTCACCACTGCACTCCAGCCTGGGTGGCAGAGCGAGACTCCATCTCAAAAAAATTTAAAAATAAAAAAATGAACTGACTGGAAGGCCAGGTGTGGTGGCTCACACCTGTAAAACCAGCACTTTGGGAGGCTGAGGTGGGCGGGTCACTTGAGGTCAGGAGTTCAAGACCAGCCTGGCCAACATGGTGAAACACCATCTCTACTAAAAATACAAAAATTAGCCAGGCGTGGTGGCGGGCACCTGTAATCCCAGCTATTTGGGAGTCTGAGGCATAAGAATCACTGGAACCTGGGAGGCAGAGGTTGCAGTGAGCCAAAATTGTGCCACTGCATTCCAGCCTGGGTGACAAAGCGAGACTCTGTCTCAAAAAAAAAAAAAAAAAGAAAAGAAAAGAAAAGAAAAGAACTGACTGGACATGGGAATGTGGAGAAGGGGTTGTAAGGAATGACTCCTGCCTGAGTCCCTGAGCTGTGTGACTAGGGAGAGGAGGGAATGGTGGCTAATTCACCATGACAAGGTATGTGGGGATTGGAGACAGATTTGGTGAAGTGGGGGAAGATTCATCCAGTTGATCATTCATTCAACAAACACACATGGAGGCCTTACTGTGTGGCAAGCAGTGTTATAGACACTGGAGATAAGGTTTTGAACAAAACAGACAAAAACTGTTGCCCTTATGGAACTTTCAGTCTAGTGGGGATTGAGACAGCCAATATCAGATAGTGAAAAGGGATATGGGGGAGAGAGAGAGAGGGAGTGGGAGGGAAGGGGCTTGTAAATTTTGAAAATGGTGCTCAGAGAAGGCCTCGATAAGAAGTGACATTTGAGCAAAGACCTAAAGAAGGGGAGAGACCAGCCCATGTAGCTATTTACCGGGGAAAGAGTCCAGGCAAATGAAACAGCAAGGGCAAAATCTCTGAGGCAAGAGACAGCGTAACGTTGAAGAAGCAAAGAACACAGATTGGCTGGAGCACGGCAGCAAGGGGGAGAATAACAGGAGAGGGATCCAGGAGGTAATGGGGGTACCAGGTTGTGTAGGGCCTTGTAGACCATTGAAACGGCTTTGACTTTGACTCTGAATGAGACAGGAGCTGTTGGAAAGGTTGGGATGAGGATGGCCTGATCAGACTTCTGTTTGATTGACATCGCACTGGCTGTTGAAGGAACTACAGACAGGTGGGGGAACAAGGATGAATGGAAGCCGAAGAGCAGGGAGGAGGCTATTGCGATGATCTAGGCAAGAGGTGAGGGTAGCTTGGAGCTGGCTGGTATTAGTTTCAGTGATATTTATATTTTCTAACATATTATCATACAAATATTTGAATGTAGAGCCAAGTCGAACTTTACAGTGAATACCCAGGATTCTGGTTATATTTTGAAAGAAGAGAGTCCATGGGACTCACTGAGCTAGCAGAGCCTGTGGGATATCTTGGGAGGGTTGCATCAGGCAGTCAGGTCGTTTGACCTGGAACTTATGCTGCAGCCCTGGTCTGCAGCATCTCACCAGACCCAGACGCCTAAAAACGATTATATGTTAAGGACAGTCTGCTGGTCCGTTGGTACCTAACCTTTACTGGGTTATGAATCCAATAAACTATGAGCAGTTTGAACTTTTCTGAGAAAATGCAAATAAAGTTATTTGTAGTTGCAGAGAAATCATGAATACAGACAATAAAAGACATCAAATGTAGTTAATTTCACTCAGTTACAAAATATTCAGTGTTGCAGGACCATTGTGGGTAAACATTACTAATTTTTAGTGAACATATAAAGACCCTGTGCCTCACCAAGACATCCTCCTGTCTTTCTCCCAAAATTCCCGTCTCTCCATCTGCCTGGTCTATGGGCAATGCACAGAATGTGTAATGAAGAGGGGAGTAGTGAGTATTGGGTTATAAATTTCCCTGGAACCTGGAACACACCCTTCTGAATACTGTGAAGATTTGGGTCCCAAGGCTAGAGCTGAAAAGAGGTTTAGGGCCGGCTGGGTGAGCCTTCCAGCCCGCGTTTGCCTCCAACTGATGCTCCCCCAGGCAGGGGACATAGGGATGGCACCCAGCCAGGTGGGAGCCTGGACTCTGCCCAGCCTCAAAGCTGTGAGCTCAGGAAATCCGGAGGCAGGGGAGGGGGACATCATTGCCACATTCCCCAGCCCTTTAAGACCCCCGAGGCAGGAAGGCTGCCCGGGCCTCACCGGCTTCTCTCACAGGCTCCTTCCTGGGAGGAAAGGGCTGCCTGTGCCCTCAAAGACTCAAGGGAGGGCAGGAGGGAGGCTCGGAAGGTGTTGCAATCCCCAGCCCCCGGGCCTGTCAGAGGCCGAGCCATTAACGACAGAGCTCAGGGAGAGACGCTGGACTGCAGCTGGTTTCAGGAACTTCTCTTGACAGGAGAAGAGAGACCAAGGAGGCCAAGCAGGGGCTGGGCCAGAGGCTCCAACGTGAGCAGGGGATCCCTAGAGAGCCTTGGGCTTGATGGAGAGCTGGAATCCTGAGGCCACTCCCCCAAGTTCTGCCAAGTGTTCGTGTCCGGGGTCCTAGGCCTGGGGCCAAGGATTCCTCCTTTAGAACCCCAGCCCTCGGCCGGGCGCGGTGGCTCAAGCCTGTAATCCCAGCACTTTGGGAGGCCGAGACGGGCGGATCACGAGGTCAGGAGTTCGAGACCATCCTGGCTAACACGGTGAAACCCCATCTCTACTAAAAAAATACAAAAAACTAGCCGGGCGAGGTGGCGGGCGCCTGTAGTCCCGGCTACTCGGGAGGCTGAGGCAGGAGAATGGCGTAAAAACCCGGGAGGCAGAGCTTGCAGTGAGCTGAGATCCGGCCACTGCACTCCAGCCTGGGCGACACAGCGAGACTCCGTCTCAAAAAAAAAAAAAAAAATAAAAAAAAAAAAAATAAAGAACCCCAGCCCTGGACACTGAGTCTCTTTTCACAGGATGTCCCTACTTTTGGGGGTATTGCACCAGGGAAGTCACTCACAGCCAAGTATCTCCTTGGGGACACTGAGCTTGGCTGGGGACAGGCATAATAATTCTCCCCTCCCCATGCCTCTGTCTCTCAGGACGTGTGTGTCTGTGAGTTCCAGCCGCACAACCCCTCCCCATCTGGGTCTCTGTCTGTTTCACTCTCTGTTTCCATCTTTCCTCCTCAGCTTCTCTCTGGCTTGCTGTCTCTTTGAGTTTCTCTGTCTCCCATATTTCCTGCTATCTCTTGAATCTTAAACCCTTGGAAACAGACTGCTTCCTGGGCCCCAGACCTCTGAGTGCCCTCCGCTCTCTGGGTCGGCATACATTGGGCCCTTTTTCTCTGTCTCTTGACATCTCTCTGACCTCAATCGTCTTCTCGGTGGGTCTCTCTGTCATTTCGGTCTGTGCGGATTTCAGTCACTGCCTCGCTCTGTCACTCTTTGTGTTGTCTCTCTTTTTCTTTATCTACAGCACATATGGAAAGGTCTCTCCCCTCTGTTTATTCCTAGCACCCCGCTCCCTCCCCACCCTTCCCACAGAAAGAATCTCGAGGTAAGAGTAGACACAGCAAGGGAGCCAGGGGTGTGAACTGGGGAAGAGAGTGTGAGGGGAGAGGGGTGAGTATGATGAGGGAGAAACAGAAAGAGGGGATGTGAGGACACCCAGCCAAGCAGGCATCAAGGTGTGCTGGGCTGCAGGAGTGAGCACCTGCAGAGCCCAGCGGAGATGGCCGCAGTGACAGGAGGACCAGGGGGCCAAGGAGCTAGGAGGAGGGGATCCAGAAATGGTGCCATCCTCATCAGCTTCCCTTATGTCTTGATTACTCTTCGTTCTACCACCCCAAGGTGGTTCTCTCCAACTCCCCTCCTCTTCGATTGCTCTCACATAGAGGCCATCATTTCATAACATCGTGCTGGGCCAGAAGAACAGTAACCAGGTCCCTTCCCATACCAAAGCAGCAACTATTTCAGGATCTCATCTTCTGCAGCCGTTCCACCAGGACATGGAATGAGATGGGAAATGAAGAATGCCAGTCACTGAAGGGGTAGTCAGGGGCCTCTCATCAAGATCCCTGCCTTTCACCATTCTTTTGCCAACTTCATCTTCTCATCAGGGAACATAAGGCAACTTTCTTTAATAGCTTTTAAGGTTTCAAACAAAGCATGGCCAAGTGCTAAGCCAACTCCACAGGGATGCCTCCCACATGGAGACACAGGAAGTATAAGGCAGGTTGACAGGAAGTGGGAAAACACTGAAGGTCTCTGAGTAGGGCTTTTCTAGCACTAGGAAAGGTGTGACCACCTCCTTGAGATGACTTATAGGTACTAGGGAATATCTTCCTCTCTACAAAATATCTCTCCTGAATGTCTTTTTGTTGTTGTTGCTGTTGTATTTTTTACAAAGTCTCATTCTGTCACCCAGGCTGGAGTGCAGAGGCACCAACTTGGCTCACTGCAGCCTGCATCTCCCAGGTTCAAAGGATTCTCATGCCTCACCCTCCCGAGTGGCTGAGACTACAGGCATGCACCATTATGCTTGGCTAATTTTTGCATTTTTAGTAGAGACGGGGTTTCACCATGTTGGCCAGGCTGGTCTCCAACTCCTGACCTCAAGTGATCCACCCACCTAGGCCTCCCAAAGTGCCGGGATTATACGTGTCAGCCACCGTGCCCAGCCCTGAACATCTTTAACAGATGGTAAAGACCTTCCCTTCCTCTGCACCTTATTGTGAAATTGGAAAGAGTAATAAGGATGCCTTTGTCAGAGGACGATATGAGTAATAAAAGCCACATACTCACACCCATCACTGACAAAATGACAAGCCTAATATGGTTTATATTACTATGAAAGCTCAGTGTGTGAATTAATAAAGTCTCTTTCTATTGTGTAGAAGAGTATAAAAGCATATAGTCCCCTAACAATACAAACTTTTGCCCCCAAAGTAAAGTCAAACATTCAAGTAAGGGAGAGGAGACATAGGTCAAGGTTTTAATCTATACACACACCAGTGAGGCTACTAACCCAAAGGGCTCTTATATACCTAGAGAAGCTCCAATGGCTAGCGTGGAGTTATTCTGGGAAGAGGGTATGCTGGTGGCATTGCTGTTAGATTCAGCCTTTTCTCCAGCAGATAGCCTCGTTGTTTATTTAGATTGAATTACAACATTGAGACTAAACTAACAGAGATCGTAAAAATACCTTGGTGCTACACAAAGATTGAGAATCCGGGCTATTCACCAAAGGGTTGCCAAGACCAAAGTCTTGTCTTTATGGAAGTCCCCTGATATTCTAGTAGTCAGATGGAACCTTATGGGAAAGCAAGCACCTGAGGGGAGATGGAGACTAGAGCCTGAAACCCAGGAAGCATTATAATTGCACCTCCAAACATATGGGCAAGCCTGCCAACATTCTTGGGATGGCTAGAACAGCTTGGGAAAACTGTTCAGGAACTATAATCATCAAGAATATTTCAGGAAGCCTGGGCACGGTGGCTCACGTCTGTAATCCCAGCACTTTGGGAGGCAGGGGTGGGTGAATTGCTTGACCTCAGGAGTTTGAGGCCAGGCTGCACAACAAGGCAAGACCCTGTCTCTACCAAAAAGGCAAAAATATAGCCGGGAGTAGTGGCATCATCTGTGGTCTCAGCTACTCAGGAGGCTGAGGTGGGAGGGTCATTTGACCCCAGGTTGTAGGTTGTGGTGAACGAGATCATGCCACTGCACTCTAGCCTGGGTGACAGAACAAGAGACCCTGTCTCAAAAAATATATATATTTCAGGAAAGATAAGATGTCCCGTTTTAAAGAAGGAGATCTGTTAAACGGATTTGTACATGTGCTGCAGCAGTGGCAGAGTCTGCCATAATCTCTTCACTCTCTCCATTCTGGCCTGCTTTGAGTATACCAGCTTGCAGATGACATTCGGGGCCAGAGGGACTGAGGTAAGGACAGGAACAGAGCAAATTACCTGACCCACCAGGGACCTGTACTTGAGACTTGATCCCAGAGCTGTGTTCAGCCTAATCACTTTTTTAGTGAATTAGTGAATCTTTAGGGCCTGCCTGCAGAGAATAACATCTCTCAGTTTAGACAGAGGTGTTGAGCATGTAGAATGTAGGAGCTACGGAGAGATTGATGGAGCTTTATTTTTCTTATCAAAGGAGCACTCACTGGCTATATCCAGAGCAGAGGAGTCTTCCTGTGCATCAAAGAGGAAGGCATTGCTGCTGGGAAGCTGATGGGAGTCATGGCGGCTGGAATGAATCAAATACTGTTCATCTAGTGAGTCCTCCAGTACTTCATCCATTTCTTCCTCCTGGACCTCCCTCCTGAGCCTGGTGGAGTAGGCAAGACAAGGGATTAAACCAAGGCAGCCTGGAACCACAGCTTCATAGCTAGTTCTGATCTGAAGCTCATGGAAGAGGCACCAAGACCAAAGGGACCATCATATCAAAGAGGAAGTATACAATCCACTTTTGACTGGGAGTATAGTGAGTCGAGAGTTAGTATAGAAGTGAAAACAGCAAGTGATCAATGCGTTGACCTCATAACACACAGATAAGGCAGCAGACTCAACAACTACTCTAAAATACACTCAGGGCACACAGGACACAGAGACCCATACTATTGGCTTCAAAATGCTGTGTTCAGATTTTATTTAATATGATGTGGAGTGGTCCATTGAATATTGGCTCTTGAGACAACGTAACATCCCAGGGCTTTTGCATATTTTAGACCCCTAGCTCTAAATACTTGCTATGGTTTCAATTTATTTTTCAAGGTAATTTTCTGGCTATAAAATATCTGCCAACATAATTCAGGACAACTGTGCAGAAACCAGATAGGCATCTCCCTTTGGTTTGTAACCATATAGGTTTTAAAGATACAGAAACCAGGGATCCCTGGTTAGTTTACTTTTCGGTAAGACTGACTAGTTAACTAAGTGTGAGAAATTACTAGGAAATAGGAACCAATACAAGAACTGCAAAGGGAACAGAGAACCGTTTTTAAAAGGACACATTGTATAATCAGTCAACAAAAAAAGGAACAATCAGCAGTTTCTGCTATTTCCAGATCTGGGACCTTTAACGTCTTGAGCCCTTGCTTCTGGAACCCTCTCTAGATTTGCGCTCTTGCTGCTGGAATCCTCTCTAGATTTGAGTCCTTGCTTCTGGAATCCTCTCTAGATTTGAGTCCTTGCTTCTGGAATCCTCTCTAGATTTGAGTCCTTGCTTCTGGAATCCTCTCTAGATTTGAGTCCTTGCTTCTGGAATCCTCTCTAGAGTTGAGCCCTTGCTTCTGGAATCCTCTCTAGATTTGAGCCCTTGCTTCTGGAATCCTCTCTAGATTTGGTCAGTCTATTATCAGCCCCTTCGTCATTCAGAGTTACCTGGGAGCCAGTAGCTTTTGCCTGTCTTCATTTTTCTTACCATTGTGATATTCTGCAAACCAAAATTAGAAAGAGCTGGTCAGAAGTTAAGCAGGTTCCATTTCACACATTGCACACACGGGGCCTATATGATCAGGGACATAACACTTTACATGTGTGTTCAGAATGCTCTGTGAGAATTATTGCAGGAGGCCTCAGGTTGTGTTTTTAGAGAAGTGGCCTGGCAGGCTTGCCTGGGCCCACTGGACAGGGTGTTCCTGATGTGGTGAATCATCACCATGACATCAGCTGCCTGAAGCAGAGCAAAAAGTTTAAAATGTCTTTTGTTCCCCAGCTCAAAGAATACTTGCCTGGCTGCCCTTTGGACTTCTCCAGTTGTAACTTTCCTTCCTGTCACAGGCTGGTTGCCAAGACCATGACTGTTTGTCCCCTTGCTACTCACACACAGAACCTGCTCCAGTCTTGGAGAGGACATATAGCCCTGTCCTACCGCTACTCCAAAACCAGAGGACTGCCCAGGTGCCTTCAAGTCTGTCCCTGTTGTGCTTCCTCCAATGTTCTTGGTGGTAATTCTTTTTCTCTTCTTCTCAGTTAGTGAGAATTGGGGGTGATTCTATGAAAAATATTCCAGTATAAATCAACTTTTCTAACATCAGCTTCTACTATATCCAGTGGCTAAACTTACCCCAAAAGATTTGGACAGTTTACTGGGACTTGAAAATAAATAAATAACCCTGAAAGAGAAATACACTTATGAACATTAAGACACTACTTCAACTGATCTGTACAGCAGCCGTGGAATTATGATTTGACCCACTTTACAAATGAGGAAACAAGGCCGGGCGCGGTGGCTCACGCCTGTAATCCCAGCACTTTGGGAGGCCGAGACGGGTGGATCACGAGGTCAGGAGATCAAGACCATCCTGGCTAACACGGTGAAACCCCGTCTCTACTAAAAAATACAAAAAACTAGCCGGGCGAGGTGGCGGGCGCCTGTAGTCCCAGCTACTCGGGAGGCTGAGGCAGGAGAATGGCGTAAACCCAGGAGGTGGAGCTTGCAGTGAGCTGAGATCCGGCCATTGCACTCCAGCCTGGGCGGCAGAGCGAGACTCCGTCTCAAAAAAAAAAAACAAAAAAACAAAAAAAAAACAGATGAGGAAACAGAAATTCAAGAAGGATCAATCACTTGCACAAAGTTAGTAAATACAGCGCTGAGGCTAGAGCCTAGGTAATTCTGATTCTTAGCTCAGGGGTCTTCCCATTCTAACAGGCTGCCTTCTGTCATGCTGTTCTTTCTAACCACAAAGATTGAACGGAGACTTCAGCTTCTGGCCAAGTTGGAGTAATAGGGACCAGATTTGTCCTCCACCTTGAGTAACTAAGAAACTGGAAAAAGTATTTTAAACTCTAGCTTCAACATTGGATATAGTGCAGTACAGGACAGTGATCCCTGAGAGAGAAAAAATAAAAGAGGTGAGCCCTATGACTGCTCCAGTTTCCTGCCTGAGATTGTCAACTGCAGAGCAGGGAGGGAGGACCCAGGCAGAGCCTGGTAGTAAGTTTGAAGAAGTCAGGGTGGCTAGACATCACAGGACAGACTAGAGAATAGATTGCTGCACAGACAGAATGCCTTGGATATCTGTCTTCAATCTTCAGCTAAGTACTGATTAGTACATGTATTTGAGGAAATTATGCAAAGCAGGGAAAATAACTTCCCAAAAGCAATAATCTCTATAGCTCACACAGAGCTTGCAACACTTGGTGTTTCCATCAGCTAGAGTGAAAATCCCTTTTAGTAGAGGGAGCATTGGTTAGAACAGGAGTCCCCAATCCCCAGCACTGGTCCATGGCCTGTTAGGAACGGGGCCGCACAGCAGGAGGTGAGCAGCCAGCCAGAAAGCATTATGGCCTGAGTTCTACCTCCTGTCAGATCAGTGCTGGCATTAGATTAGCATTGGAGCACAAGCCCTATTGTGAACTGTACATGCCAGGGATCTAGGCTGCACGCTCCTTATGAGACTCTAGTGCCTGATGATCTGAGGTGGAACAGTTTCCTACTGAAACCACCCAACTCCCAACCTCTACCATCCCACCCCCACCTTGTCTGTGGAAAAATTGTCTTTCATGCAACCAGTCCCTGGTGCCAAAACTGTGGGAGATCACTGGCTTAGAACCTTCAAAAGAGTGTTGCCCCCAGTGTAAACTATGGACTTTGTGTGATAATGACACGTCAATGTAAATTCATCAACTGTAACAAATGTACCATTCTGGGGAGAGATGTTGATAGCCTAGGAAGCCATGCATGTGTGGAGGCAACGGGTATATGGGAAATTTTTGTACTCCCCACTCAATTTTGCTGTTAATCTGAAACTACTCTAAAAAATAAGGTCTATTTTCTTAAAAGTCATATTGCCTCCATGGTGGGAAAAAAATAGCCGTTGACTAATAGCTGTGCTTATCCTGCCTAAAAAAATTTAAAAGCCAACTTGAAAAGATGCAAATTGTTTTTAAATAATGTTATTGTATATTAAAACAAAGCTAAAAGAATTTTAAGACAAAATGCAAAAAATCCAGCATTCAGTAAGTTACAATTTGCAATGTCTAACACCAAATCAAATAATGTTAGGAATGCAGAGAAACAGAAAACTATATTCCATGATGAGAAGGAAAAAAATATCATCTACTTAAACTGACTTAGAAAGGACACATCAGGTGAGAACTAAAAATCAATAGAAAGGACACAGATGACAGAATCTGTAGACAAGGACATTGAAACAAATACAACTATATTCCTTGTATTAAAGAAGCTAGGCCAGGTGTGGCGGCTCATGCTTGTAATCCCAGCACTTTGCAAGGCCAAGGTGGGTGCGTCACCTGAGGTCAGGAGTTCGAGACCAGCCTGGCCAATGTGGTGAAACCCCGTCTCTACGAAAAATATGAAAATTGTTGGCCGGGCGCGGTGGCTCAAGCCTGTAATCCCAGCACTTTGGGAGGCCGAGACGGGCGGATCACGAGGTCAGGAGATCGAGACCATCCTGGCTAATATGGTGAAACCCCGTCTCTACTAAAAAATACAAAAAACTAGCCGGGCGAGGTGGTGGGCGCCTGTAGTCCCAGCTACTCGGGAGGCTGAGGCAGGAGAATGGCGTAAACCCGGGAGGCGGAGCTTGCAGTGAGCTGAGATCCGGCCACTGCACTCCAGCCTGGGCGACAAAGCGAGACTCCGTCTCAAAAAAAAAAAAAAAGAAAAGAAAATTGCCGGGCGCGGTGGCTCAAGCCTGTAATCCCAGCACTTTGGGTGGCCGAGACGGGCGGATCACGAAGTCAGGAGATCGAGACCATCCTGGCTAACATGGTGAAACCCCGTCTCTACTAAAAAATACAAAAAAAACTAGCCGGGTGAGGTGGCGGGCGCCTGTAGTCCCAGCTACTCGGGAGGCTGAGGCAGGAGAATGGCATGAACCCGGGAGGCGGAGCTTGCAGTGAGCTGAGATCTGGCCACTGCACTCCAGCCTGGGCGACACAGCGAGACTCCGTCTCAAAAAAAAAAAAAAAAAAAGGAAAATATGAAAATTAGCTGGGCATGGAGGCACATGCCTGTAATCAAAGCTACTCAGGAGGCTGAGGCACAGGAATCACTTGAGCCAAAATCTCACCACTGCACTTCAGCCTGGGCAACAGAGCAAGACTCTGTCCCAAAAAATAGAATAAAATAAAATAGATAGAGGAAAATATGAAATGATGAGGAGTTACATAGAAGACCTTAAAAAAAGACATACATTAAATTTAGATGAAAAATAAAGTCTGAGATGAAAATACACTGGAGAGTATTTACAGCCGATTAGATGATGCTAAAGAAAGATTAATCAATTCCAAGACATGGAAATAGAAACAAAGAGAAAAAAAAGATACAACAAAAATGAACAGACCATTAGTCAGCTGTGGTAAAAATTCAAAGCAGCTAATACAAATATAACTGGAGTCTTTGAAGAAGAGGATAGAGAGAAAGAATAGAATGTATATTATATATATTTGATATATATGCCATATGTAATATATTGTATATGCCATATACAAGACATATATGTCATTATTATTCAAATTTGATCACAACTATAAACATGCAGATGCAAGAAACTAAAGTAAAACAATATGTAAAAGATAAAACTGGCCGGGCGCGGTGGCTCAAGCCTGTAATCCCAGCACTTTGGGAGGCCGAGACGGGCGGATCACGAGGTCGGGAGATCGAGACCATCCTGGCTAACACGGTGAAACCCCGTCTCTACTAAAAAGTACAAAAAACTAGCCGGGCGAGGTGGCGGGCGCCTGTAGTCCCAGCTACTCGGGAGGCTGAGGCAGGAGAATGGCGTGAACCCGGGAGGCGGAGCTTGCAGTGAGCTGAGATCCGGCCACTGCACTCCAGCCTGGGCGACAGAGTGAGACTCCGTCTCAAAAAAAAAAAAAAAAAAGATAAAACTATACAAGGTCTTATCATAACCAAACTGCTTAAAACCAGTGATAAATAGAAAATCTCAAAAGCAGCCAGTGAAAAAAGACGTATTATGTACAGAGGAACAAAAATAAGAATTATGGTAGACTTCTTGTTGTTAACAATGTAAGCCAGAAGACAGTGGAATATCACTTTTCAAACACTTTTTAAAAACAAAAACTGTCAACTAGAATCCTACACCCAGTGAAAATATCTTCCAGAAATGAAGGTGAGTTCTTATGCTCATTAAGATGAAGTAATCCACTATACTCTATCCCTCTTACTGATTGAAACTGAGAACTCTCAGGCCAGGCACAGTGGCTCACACCTGTAATCCCAGCACTTCGGGAGGCCAAAGCAGGTGGATCACTTTAGCTCAGTAGTTCAAGACCAGCCTGGGCAACATGGTAAAACACTGCCTCTACAACAATTACAAAAATTAGCCAGGCATGGTGGCACACACCTGTAGTCCCAGCTGCTTGGGAGGCTGAGGTGGGAGCTTGAGCCCAGGAGGCACAGATTGCAGTCAGCCAAGATCGTGTCACTGAACTCCAGCTTGGGTAAGAGAGCAAGACTCTGTCTCAAAATTAAAAAAAAAAAACTCAGAACTGTTGAAAGAATATGAAAAGCAATTACCTGAGTGCTCTAAAGAGAAAACAATAGAATGCAGATTAAGGACCATAGTCAAAACTAAAATAAAATCTACAATAAAGATAACTTTGCATTTTTTCTCCCCTCTTTGGGGCACTTGGGAGGAGCTAAGGGTCTTCAGAGCCTGTAGCCAAGTTACCTGTAGCCAGTTTTCTGACAAGGACCTCTGTCAGCTGGCTTCCTTGTACCATTTGCTCACAGAATCTCTGTCTCTGGTAGTAGGCAATGCCAGTGTTCCTGAGAAGGCCCTCAAAAGACTTGACTGTGTTCTTCACATGCTGGGTGAAAAGGTAGCAGACACCTCCCCCTTCCTGTATCTTCTGTTGTAAGTGGGTCAGTTCTTTAGCCTGAGCCTGAATTAAGGGATCATGTATCCTAAGGTGGGAAAGAAGAGTAAAATGTAAGAGGGAATGTAGTGAATAATAGGTTATAGAAGTTTCAGAGGAGAGATCTCTTAGAATCCCTGTAAAGAACTCCCAAGTTGAATTCTTTTTTTTCTTCTTCTTATTTTTTTTTTTTGAGACAGAGTCTCACTCTGTTGCCCAGGCTGGAGTGCTGTGACATGATCTCAGCTCACTGCAACCTCCACCTCTGCCTCCACCTCCCAGGTTCAAACAATTCTCTTGCCTCAACCTTCCAAGTAGCTGGGACTACAGGTTCCCACCACCATGCCAGCATAATTTATATATTTTTTGTAGAGATGGAGTTTTGTTATGTTGGCCAAGCTCATCTCGAACTCCTGACCTCAAGTGATCCATGCACCTTGGTCTCCCAAAGTGCTGGGATTACAGGCATGAGCCACCGCACCTGGCCCAAGATGAATTCTTGTACAAGTTGTGTGACTTGCCTTTGGCAGAAGGAATGAAGAAACAGCCTTTGGTTTGTCTGTTATTTTACTAACTTTGCTTTAAAAAGATGTCCCTTTGGTTCCCCACTTTAGCCTAAGTACATTTTCATATGATATATATCAAGCATTGCACAGTACTTGGCAAAAAAAAAAAAAAAAAAAAAAAAAAAGCCAGGTTCAAAAGTGTTGGGCAGGGATCTCTGGTATTAATTGAAAATTAAAAAGAAAAATCAGTGGGAAGGTCAAGAAGGACAGTATTATTTTGCATGACATGAAGATAGGCCATAATCAGTAAGTAGGCTGTTAAACCTAAAGTTCTGGCTGGGCACAGTGGCTCACGCCTGTAATCCCAGCACTTTGGGAGGCCAACGTGGGAGGATCACCTGAGGTCAGTTTTGAGACCAGCCTGGGCAATATGGCGAAACCCCATCTCTACTGAAAATGCAAAAATTAGCTGGCGTGTGCACCTGTACTCTCAGCTCCTTGGGAGGCTGACGTAGGAGGATTGCTTGAACCTGGGAGGTGGAGGTTGCAGTGAGCCAAGATCATGCCACTGTACTCTAGCCTGAACAACAGGGTAAGACTCCATCTCAAAAATAAAATAAAATAAAGTTCTGAGTAGTAATTTCATTACTCTGTGTGGGATTTCATTGTTTTATAATTATTGTATAAATATATCTCATGGTGATATGGTTTGGCTCTCTGTCCCCACCCAAATCTCATATTGGATTGTAATCCCCAGTGGTGGGGGAGGGACCTGTTGGATGGTGACTGGATCTTGGGGGCGAATTTCCCCCTTGCTGTTCTCGTGATAGTGAGTGAGTTCTCATGAGGTCTGGTTTTTGAAAGTATAGCACCTCCCTCTTTGCTCTCTCTCTTTCTCCTGTTCTGGCCATGTGAAGACCATGCCTGCTTCCACTTCGACTTCCGCAATGATTGTAAGTTTCCTGAGGCCTGCCCAGAAGCAGAAGCCTGTACAGTCCACAGAACCATGAGCCAATTAAACCTCTTTTCTTTATAAATCACCCAGTCTCAGATGCGTGTTTATAGCAGTGTGAGAATGGACTAATACACGTGGGTTCCAACGTGGAGTGTGAGCTCTGTGAGTCTAAGGACAGTGCCACCTATGACCCAACTTACAGCACCCGGTAGTATGTACACATACAAGTAGTTATTCAGTTAATGTTTAGAACCATGTAGTCCCAGAGCTGGACTGAACATTTACAGTCATCTACCCCATCTCATGCTCGAGTTTTCTCCCTGATATTCTTCTAAGTAGTTATCCTCAGGTCCTCTTTCAAACTCTATTCCTTAGAGTTACTAGAAAGTGTCAGGGGAAGTAAAGACACATACTGGTCCCCCCTTCAATCAACTATCTCTGCTTTGGTGAGTTTTACACATTTGAGCTTCTATGATTTCATTTCAACAAAGCATTAAAAGAAGCTTCAAATGCTACAATCTACCTTATGTCTGAAACCCTCTAAGGATAGTCAATGCTGGTCCTGAGCAAATAATTCATTTTCTAAACAACAGCTGCTCAATCATCTATCTATCCCATAGCCCTAGCAGTTAATACTCCACCTAGTATAACACTTTTTTAAAAGGTTTGGAGGAGAAACATTCTTATCATGAAAGGCACTTTGTAAAGTTTGAAAATAGCTCTTATAGAAAATGCTGACAATCACCACATCTATAAATGGGAACAAATATAATAGTAACAGAAAACAGTTGTTCAGAGTTTTTTATGTGTTAGAGATGGTTCTAACTACTTGCAATTGTGCATTTAATCTTCATAACCCTCTAAGGTATATACTGTCAGTATTTCCATTTTATAAATGAGGTAGCCTAGGTTGATGACATGCAGAAAAGTGAAGTAAATTTGACCAAGGACACACAGATAGAAGCCACATTGCTAGTATTCCAACACAGGCAGTTGTCTCCCTTTTACTAATATGCTATTTAATGGAAAACCCTAGACACCTAACTGGACCATAGCCTCATTGTGTCTTAGTCTAGTTCTGTGCCTGCCTCGTACATTTCTGCCCTTCTCCATGCACAAATTTTCTCTTTGTTCTACCAGCCTGGGCTGCCCCACTTCAAACAGTATTTATACACTTCCCACAGAGGTACCTCCTTACCGGAGCCTTGCAGAAACTGAAACTGCAGCTCCTCCTCCAGCACAGATTTTATAAGGTCTTTGCACTCTTCACACTCTGAGAAAAGACGGACATGCCTGCATCACGGAAGGCCAGACGTGCTACTGTGGTCACTGCCTGCAGGACAGGAGGCAGGGTCTATCTCAAGGATAAAAGCATTCCCAGTACGAGGCTTTACACTGGGATTTCCATATCTTTATTCCTCAGTCTCTCAACTACTCCCCATTTTAGAGATGAGGAAAGAAAAGCCCACAGGCCGATAAAATAACTTGACAAGATGATTCAACTGGAATGAGGCAGTCAGAATTCACATCCCCTGAGGTTTGACTTCAAATCTTTTTTTTTCTTTTGAGATGGAATCTCACTTTGTTGTCCAGGCTGGATTGCAATGGCACGATCTTGGCTCACTGCAACCTCTGATTCCCGGGTTATTCTCCTGCCTCAGCCTCCCAGGGAGCTGAGATTACAAGTGTATTCCACCATTTCCAGCTAGTTTTTGCATTTTCAGTAGAGGCAGAGCTTCACCATGTTGGCCAGGCTGCTCTCAAACTCCTGACCTCAAATGATCCACCCACCTTGGCTTCCCAAATTGCTGGGATTACAGTAAGTGTGCCAATGCGCCCGGCCATGACTTCAAATCTTAAGGCCAATTTACCAAGCCTTACAGCCTCTTAAGTAAAACATGAACATGAGGGCATGAAATAATGGCTTCCTGTGTGTTTGGGAGGATACTAAGAACTATAGGACTGATATTTCTCCTGTTTCAAGAGTTTCAATAATCCCAAAATATTTCAAAGATTTAAACATTTATCTGTATACAACTGTGTAAAACTGCATATGGAGGAGAACGATCCAAATGATATATGCCCAAATGCTAATAGGTGGTGTTTTAAAGGGAGAACCAACACGTAGTGTTGGTCATGGTACTGTTGCAGTAGATTTTTAAGAATTATCATCATGTGATCATCACCACTATCCAAAGAGGTAGTTACTACTCTATTACCATTACAGATGAGGAAACTGAGGCACAGTGACAATAAGTTAGATTTGAACCCAGGAAATTTGGCCCTAGGGCATATGCTCTTTAATTACTACACAATAATACCTTTATACTAAGGTCTTAGGTAATATTTTTCTTCTTCTCTAGCTTGAGAAATTTTTTTCCTACAATTATAATGAATGAAGTTTATTTTTTTAAACTAGTTTTTCCACACACCAAAGCTCATCTTATCCCTTCTTTAATAAGTGGGCTTTTGGCTTTACTTTTCTATGACAGTAAGTTAGACAGCAACTTTTAGCCACCTCCCACGCAATGATTTATTTTAAAATAATTGTGGAAATTGGAAAGCAAACTCAATTTCAATGTTAACCAGAATCCTCTCCTTGTTCCCATGTTTCCTTGTCATTACAGCTTCCCCCTTCCCTGACTATTAGTAACAGGTTTGGGGTTTTACAGTGGATTTCCAAATGTGAGAGCTGACTGTGGAGAGGAAAGGGTCAGCCCCTAACCTGGCCTTCTACTGAGAACAGCGGTCTGCTCCACTTGGCCTTGTTCTCATTTTGGCCATATGTCTCATAGCTCTGATCCTGGACGTCCACCTGCAGTTGTTTGCTGTCTGTAAAGCTGATACTCAGAGAGAGACAGAAAGGGTGTTACAAAGTCTCTGATTTTCTGGAAATACCCTCAATCTAACCAGAGCATGAGGAATGGCTTATTTGAACTTATTTGAACTTCTGTGGGAAGAGAATCTTGATCCAGGTATCATAAAGACTTTTCTCCGTGTCTGCTATTGAAGTTCGCACCTCCACATATCTGTGACTCAGTTGAGAATAGGTAGTTTTAAGTTCCTTCAAGGCAGATAAGGTATATACTATTACCTCTTTCACCCCTGGCGCAGTGCTTTGCAAATGGGTGTTCTTTAAAAAGTTTAAATTGAATCCTGAGCTGTTTTAGCCAACAGTGATGTTACATGTTTGTAGAAGCTGATACTCATTGCTGAGAAGGGAAAGACAGTTTCATGCCTAAACCAAGGTTTTGGTCTCTATTCCTCACTACACTCACCCTGCAAACTTTACACCTTTGTGCCTCAGTTGTTCTGTCCTTGGCAAATTGAGAGTAAAATGCCCACTTCTACCTTTTTGGGAGGGTAGTTAGGATAAAATTAATTATGATAGAGAATAAAGTCTGCAGTGTTTCATTTCACAGAGGAAAATGGACAATCATTTATCACTTTGGTGACCATGCCCCTATGGGACCTACTGTATTTCTGCAGGTGATTGGCCAGGGAGTAGGCAGTAGCTTTGGATGTCAGGAATTTCTCTGTGAGGTCTCGGAAGTTCTGTTTGCATTTTTCCAGTTCAGAGCGCAAGTACTGATTGGTTTCTAGGATGCTCATTTCTGCGTTTGGACCAAAACAAGTGGTGGGAGATACGGCCATGCTGAAGCTTGTGGAGGAAGTGGAATCAGAGCCTAGGGAGAATAAACCCAAACAAATAATACATTAAAAACAAATGCATAGATTATAGTAATGGTGGCACTACTTGGGTAAATTACTAAAAATTATTGAACTGTACAATTATAATGGGTAAATTTTATAGTATGTAAATTACACCCCAATAAAGTTTCTTTACATTAAACAAAGGATTTAAATGAGTTAAAAGAAAGCAGATCTGATTCATAACTTACTTTTGGGATAAACTTTGTCAGCATCCCACAACCCTGAGAATCCTCAGCCACAAAAACAAGGCACAAGGTGCCTGAGCTTAGAGTCTAAGGTACTGTCTGTGGTTCAGGCTCTGATAGGAATGCCAGAGGTAAGACCCAGTGCCAGGTAACAGTCTGGAGTCACAATAACAGAATTAGAAGGTGGGAGTGTCATGGAATGTTAGGATCTCTGCCTTCCAGATGTCTAGGCCATGTGGAAACACAAGGTATCTTCTGAGGGTCACCACCAATGGAGACCACTCCCTCAGCAGTCATTCTCAGTACTTGTATACTCTTGTGACAATACCACAGGCCTATCTCTTTCTAAAATTTAACCATATTTTCATTGTTTATTATTGCAAATGCATAGACAACATCAAGGAATACATATTTCCCCAAGTTCTATCGTTGTCTTAAGGACTGTCATGAAGTCATTTTCTTCCTAATGAAAAACTTAACACTTTTAGATAGTCTTGTCGTCCTTCTTTGGTTCTCCAGTTTTCCACATCATTTATATTATAAGAAAAACAATACTGAATATTCGGCTCAGAGTGTGAATAATTGATTTATATGGATTTAGAGGCCAGGTGCAGTGGTTCACACCTGTAATCCCACCACTTTGGGAGACCAAGGTGGTTGGATCACTTGAGCTCAGGAGTTTGAGACCAAACTGCGCAGCATGGTAAAACCCTGCCTCTACAAAAAATCGTTAAAAATTAGCCAGGCGGCCGGGCGCGGTGGCTCAAGCCTGTAATCCCAGCACTTTGGGAGGCCGAGGTGGGTGGATCACGAGGTCAGGAGATCGAGACCATCCTGGCTAACATGATGAAACCCCGTCTCTACTAAAAATACAAAAAACTAGCCGGGCGTGGTGGCGGGTGCCTGTAGTCCCAGCTACTCGGAGGCTGAGGCGGGAGAATGGCGTGAACCCGGGAGGTGGAGCTTGCAGTGAGCCGATATCGCGCCACTGCACTCCAGCCTGGGCGACAAAGCGAGACTCCGTCTCAAAAAAAAAAAAAAAAAAATTAGCCAGGCATAGTGGCACATGCCTGTAGTCCCAGCTATTCAGGAGACTGAGGTGGGAGGATCACTAGGGTCCAGGAATTTGCTGCTGCAGTGAACAAAGATCACGCCACTGTACTCCATTCTGGATTACAAAGTGAGACCCTGTATCAAAGAATAAAAACAAAATAAGTAATAAAAGGATTCTGGTCAATGTCTTAATATACTTCTTGCTGCAAACCAATTTTATACTGTCATCTTTTCTCCCACTGGGGAAGCATGTTAGTTTCTTTTTTCTGTTTGTTTGTCTGTTTGTTTGTTTTGAGATGGAGTCCCGCTCTGTCACCCAGGCTGGAGTGCAGGGGCACGATCTCGGCTCATTGCAAGCTCCGCCTCCCGGGTTCACGCCGTTCTCCTGCCTCAGCCTCCCAGGTAGCTGGGACTACAGGCGCCCGCCACTACGCTCAGTTAATTTTTTGTATTTTTAGTAGAAACGGGGTTTCACCATGTTAGCCAGGATGGTCTTGATCTCCTGACCTTGTGATCTGCCCACCTCGGCCTCCCAAAGTGCTGGGATTACAGGCATGAGCCACCATGCCCGGCCCCCATTTGTTTGTTTTTTTATAGACAGGGTCTAGCTCTACTGCTCAACCTGGAGTGTGATGGCGTGATCGCAGCTCACTGCAGCCTCAAACTCCTAGGCTCAAGGGATCCTCCTGCCTCAGCCTCCTGAATAGCTGGGACTACAGGCACATGTCACCACCCTCAGCTATTTTGTGTGTGTGTGTGTGTGTGTGTGTGTGTGTGTAGACAGGATCTCACTATGTTGCCCGGGCTGGTCTCAAACTCCTGGGCCTAAGTTATTCTCACATCTTGGCCTCCAAAAGTATTGGAATTACAGGTTTAAGCCACCACACCTGGCCCATGTTGGCTTTTCACTTAACTTGAGGACGTTTGATATTCATAACTCCTAACCCCACTCTCCTCTTCTATGTGTGGGGTGCTTTGTGTTATCATCTCTATATACATATTTTGTGCTTGTCACTTATGATTTTCATTCTAACTCCACAGGTTTTTTTTTTCCAATTTGTCGTAATCACTGAAATAATTTATGTATATCTCTTTGAATACATGTAGTGGCCGCCTAATTTGGAATGACTTACAAACTGTTACAATATGTTTGAAGCAGTTTTTATGGAACACTAATGATTTGCATTGAGCCAAAGCCATTGGCCTGAGGATATATTCTCAGACAGAGCATGGTAAAAATCAAGGTCATGAGTCTGTGGTGGTTGGTGGTGATCAACAGCATTCCTGTGCAATGGGGTTTAGTGGGATAGAAACTGAGGTTTTAAAGACAGGCATAGATAGACAGAAGAGAAGTGATCCCTGATGTACCTCTTCACTTCCTATGTATCAATTCCTCCCTAGTTTTGTGAGACTGAGATAGGGAGACTCTTATGGAATATCTGTCCTTTCCCTTCAGCTGCCTGACTTTCCTGGGCTACTGGCCTACACATGTGTAACCATGGTCTCCTCCACATTCATGACAAACAGAAGGAAGCAGGACCAACAAACTGCCTACCCTACATGCTAACCTGAAACTATAGTGTGTGATAGTATTAGTTTTGAGATATATCAGAAACTATATGATTTTAGTCCTTTTAAATTTATTAAGATTTATTTTAAGGGCTAGCATATGGTCTATTCTATAGAATGTCCCATGTGTACTTGAGAGGAAGTGTATTCTGTTTTGTTGAGTGGATTATTCTATAGATATCTGGTAGGTTATATTGTTTAAATCTTTTATTTCTTTATTGATCTTCTGCCTAGTTGCTCTATCCATTATTGAAAGTTGTGGTATTAAAGTCTCCATCTACTGTTGTTAAATTGTTTATTTCTCTCTTCTGTTTAGTCAGCTTTTGCTTCCTGTGTTTCCAGCCTCTGTTAGATGCATGTGTATTTATAATTGTACTCTCTTCCTGATAGATTAACCCTTGTATCATTAAAAAATATCCCTCATTGTCTTTGGTAACTTTTTTGTCTTAAAGTCTCTTGTTTATTTTGTCTGGTATAAGGATAGTTGTTACTGAAGCACCAGAGGTTTAAGTCTTGCTGCTCACTGCACAGAAAGCCAATCACTCAGTCTACTAGTATTGCCAGGGCAGAAGGCTTTCATCAGGTACTGCAACTTAGGAAATGGGAGCTCAGTCTCAAATCCATCTTCCCGAACAATGAAAAGTCGGGGTTTAGATAGCAGGGAAGAAATGTAACTACATGCAGAAAAACAGGAATTAGGGAGAGGTAAGAAAGAGGAATTGGTCAACAGGAAGCAGGTGGCCACTTAGGCATTTATGATGGGGTGAGGGGTCTGACATCTTATTGTGCAGATGTGGTACTCTGGTAAATTTCAGTTCTTCGCTGCTATCTGGAAGGCTCATGGTTGGTTTCCTGAGAAAGGAACTCACATAATACAAATGTAACTTTCTCAAATTTCAAGACTTGAGAGGGTCAATTTCTATGTTTATTCAAAAGAAACTGTAAACATCAGTTCCATGGGACAACTGGGTTGGTTTAAAAGTCACTTCAGCTTTCTCATGGTTGCTAATTACATAATTATGTTACATTGTATGTCAAAGGGATTTTGCAGACACAATTAAATTAACCTTAAAATAGGGAGATAAGGCAGATTGACTTATCTAATCACATGTGCCTTTAAAGTCTGGGTCTAGAGGTCAGAGGTCAGCGATCTAGCAAGTCAGAGAGATCCAAAACATGCTAGTGATTCAATGAGGAAGAAACTCTTCATTGCTGACTTTGAAGATGGTGAGTGTCACAAATAAATAAAGTCCTCAGTCCAACAACTTCATAATTAGTGCTACCTGCAAATATGAGCTAACAATACTTTTAAATGCATTTACAATATGTGGTGAACAGATTCACATTGTCTCTGCCTGCTCTTCTCTTTCGCTTTGTCCCTGCATGCTACTATGTCTGTCTAGATGGGGGGACACAAACACCAGGGCTTTGTGCAGCCTTCTCTCTTCTCTTGGAATGCTATGGCTCTCTAGAACCAGATAGCACTGCTGAAGGTGGTTGAGTACAGGCAACTGATGGTGTTAGAAGCCATAGGCCCTTGATTAATCCAGGCTCTAACCTTCACTCACCTCAAAGTCCTAAGAGTCCTCCTTATAGCTTCCTATCAGATTTATACAGATTATTACCCACAAACCTTGCTCTTTCTTGGACCCCTAAGGCCAGGACTTCTAATATCTTCATCACTTTTGAGGTATCTAGTAACTCTTCTTTCTGGAGTTTCAGTTACTTCATCACCACTGCCGAGTGAAAAGTTACCAGATGACCAGCCCAAAGCCTCATATGCAAGTCAGGACTAAACAGTAGCTGGATGGTATTTTGTCTAGCTCAGCCATGGGTGTTGTCAAATGTGACAAGAATATTATTTCTAAAAGTTCTACACTACAGAAACACACTAGAACTTACTTCCCATATTAAAAGACAACCTGGAGGAGTGGCTTTTATATCTCAGGCCAAGCATTAATCTTTCCAGGATTACAACTTGGCTCCCAAAGTTGCCAAGCTATTGCTTAGACAAATTATTTAATCTCCGTTATACCAAAATTATTGCCAGGTCCCCACAATTTGTACCTGGCTGCTACACCTCTATGAAGACTAGAATTACCTATGAGTAAGAGTCTAAAATAAGCTTTCTAAATCAATTCAGAGCTGTCTCACATAATTTTTGGTTTACAATTGATAACCATGAAGGAATTCTGAGTGGAGGTGCCCTGACCTTTGACAAATCTCCTATCGGTGCTTGGTACCAACTTGAGCTATCTTTATTGCTCAAACCAATAGGACAATTTGCTGAGGCCTCAGAGATCCACCCCCTCCAGAGAATCTCTGATTTCCCAAAATTTGGTTGAGATCTAAGGTTTATTTTGCTGTACAACTCATTTTCTGGAGTTTTACTTGCTTCCAACAATGAAGGCAAGTTTTCCTGCTTCCATGATGATGGACAGCAGGCAATTCCTTTCTGGAGTTTCAGTTCACTTCTAACAGGGAAGGAGAGTTTGATTTTTTCCTGCTTCTAGGATGGTACAGAGCAGTCTTCAGCCTGGGCCCCATTCCTAGGTAACTGAATCTGTGTTTTGTCTTGGAAATTCTCCTAAATGACTAAAGTTAAGATTAACAACCAACTGGTCATAATTTCTTCTTACCATTACAGTGCTCAGCAATCATACAAACTGTGTGATCATTAATTTTCTTAACTTTTTTTTATTATTTGTTTGTTTCAGTTTTTGTTGTTGTTTACTTCTTTTCCCCATTGGGTTTGACCAGTTCTATCGGACTTGATCAAATCCAAAGGAAAGTTCCAAATGATGGGGACAAGGCCTCTGAATTGGATACATCCCTGTAGAAAAATAAATAAATAAATAAATAAAAATTTAAAAAGAGGGAGAGCAGGGGGAAACAAACAAAAAACAGAAAAAAGAGAAAAAAAAAGAAAAGAAAGGTTTTGACTACCTGAGTGGCCTAATTTATATAACAAGGCCACCTTTGCTAGCCAAACCAAACTAAAAGAACAATGGTTGTCACCTCACACCCAGGCTGCAGTTCAGTAGCTAAGGTTCTGCCCATTTTTTCACCATGACAACCTGGGCTCGGTTCCTAAATCAGTTTCTTTCCAGTTTGATACTTGTGTTACTTTTGAACATTTTTTCCAGGGAGCTTTCTTAGCAGGAGCTTTGTTGGCTTCCTCCCCAACTGTTACAGAACAGCTTGACCGAATTCAAAATCCAGAAGGTCAGAGGGTATCCTGGGAAGATGGTGGAATGAGAAGCATCTGGAATCTAGACAACAACTGCACTGGCAGGATATGTCTGATGTAAATATTTCAGAACTCTGGAGCATACTGAAGGCTTGCAACTTCCAGAGGAAGGCCCAGATGGTCAACTGTAGATAATTTCAGCCAATTTCAGCCCTTAGCACAATAGCAGTTACCCAACACTACCTCCAAGGCAGTCAGCTTGTGTTCCTACAGTAAGCTGCACACATCTTTCAGGATCCAGAACGGGCAAAAAGGATGCTGTCTCCAAATATTGGGGGTCTGGGCCGAGTGCAATGGCTCATGACTGTAATCCTAGCACTTTGGGAGACCGAGGTGGGTGGATTACCTGAGGTCAGGAGTTGAAGACCAGCCTGGCCAACATGGTAAAATTCCGTCTCTACTAAAATTAGCTAGGTGTGGTGGCAGGCACCTGTAATCCCAGCTACTCAGGAAGCTGCGGCACAAGAATCACTTGACCCAGGAGGCAGAGGCTGCAGTGACCTGAGATCATGCCACTGCCCTCCAGCCTGGGCAACAGAGCAAGACTCCATCTCAACACACACACACACACACACACACACACATTGGGGCTCTGTTCTCTAACGGCTGACTGCAGCACAGAGACAAAGAGGCTGGAAGCTACTGTTGTACCTCCCCCCATTGTAGCAAGCTCCTCAACCCAAGCTGAAGCAACTTCCAGAAAGTTTAAAGGGATGGTTCCTTTTTTTCACCCTCCCTCAATTTTCCTCTTTTTCCCCTTTTGGGAGTCAGACGTTAAAGGATAAAATAATCAAGAATAACTGCATATATAGGTAAAATGAGGGAGTGACCACACACCAGGGAAAGGTTCAGGCTCAGAAAACATCTGTGAAGACCACAACTTTATACCTCAGGCTGATCCTTGGCATAGAGACAACGTACAATAATCAAAAAACAAAACAATAACAACAACAAAAAAAGCAAACCCTGAGGAAGGGGGAGAATCTAATTTCTAGAGTTACACTAGTAGATTCAAATGTCCAGTTTTCAACAACAACAATAAAAATAAATAAAAATTAAAAATGAACCAACAGAAACTTTTACTGAAAAATGCCTGATAGTCAATTTAAGATTAGGTCATGGGGGGAAAAAATGGAAAGAAAACTATTAGATAATTAAAGGAAAAAAAAAAATCCTGCCGGAAGTTCTACTTGGCAGACTTTAAAAGAGCTGTCTTAAAGGTGCCCAAAGAACTAAAGGAAGATGTAGTAGAAGACAAGAAAATGATACATGAACAAAGTGAAATATAAATAAAGGATAAAAAATCAAAAAAGAAAGAAAAAGAAGTGCTGGATCTGAAAAGTAAAATAAGTGAAACAAAAAATTTACTAGAGAGATTCAAAGTCAAATTTGAAGAAATCTGAACAGGCAGAAGAAACAATCAGTGAACCCGAAGATAAGGCAATGGAAATCATCCAGTTTGAGGAACAGAAATAAAAAAAGATTGAAGAAAAATGAACAAAGCCTAAGTGACCATCAAGTGGACCAACATATGCATTGTGGAATTTCTTTGTTGTTGTTGTCGTTTTTTTGGGGGGGGTTAGGGGATGGAGTTTCGCTCTTGCTGCCAGACTGGAATGCAATAGTGCGATCTCGGCTCACAGCAACCTCTGCCTCCTGGGTTCAAGTGATTCTCCCACCTCAGCCTCCCAAGTAGCTGGGATTGCAGGCATGCACCATCACACCTGGTTAATTTTGTAATTTTAGTAGAGGCAGGGTTTCTCTATGTTGGTCAGGCTGGTCTCAAACTCCTGACCTCAGGTCATCCTCCCGCTTCGACCTCCCAAAATACTGGGATTACAGGCGTGAGCCACCGCACCCAGCCTTGCATTGTGGAATTTCTAAGGAAGAGGGAGAGAAGGGCAAGAGAGAATATTTGAAGAAACAATGGCTGAAAACTTCCCAAATTTGATGAAAGACATGAATACAAGCACAGTAGCCTAACAAACCCAAAGTAAGAAAAACTTAAAGAGACCTACACCAAAACACATTATAATCAAACTTTCAAAAGTCAAAAACAGAGAATCTTTAAATCGGTAAGAGAAAAGCAACTGGTCACATGCAAGAAATCTTTAATAAGATTATCAACAGGTTTCTCATCAGAAACTTTAGAAGCTGGAAGGACAGGAAATCAAAAGCTGCTAACAGCCAGGAGTGGTGGCTCATGTCTATAATCCCAACACTTTGGGAGGCCGAGGCAGGCGAATCACTTGAGGTCAGGAGCTCAAGACCAGCCTGGCCAATATGGCAAAACCCTGTCTCTACTAAAAATATAAAAATTAGCCACGCATGGTGGTGGGTGACTGTAATCCCAGCTACTTGAGAGACTGAGGTGGGAGAATCACTTGAACCTGGGAGGCAGAGGTTGCAGTGAGCCGAGATGGCACCACTGCACTCCAGCCTGGGTGATAGAGTGAGACTCTGTCTTAATAAACAAACAAACAAGTGAATAAACAAAAGCTGCCCATGAAAGGGAAAAGGATCAATAAATGGGTATTCCAGAAAGTCAAAAGCTACACAAATATCAAGCCAAAATAAACTGGTTCCCTGACTGGAAATTGAACCCAGGCTATGGCAGTAAAAGCACAGAACTTTAACTACTGAACGGCAAAGTAGTGCAGACTTTATTGTGAATCCTGGAAGGGATCCAGAGCAGGCAGTTTGAGCTTATGAAGAATTTTAACTTTGTTTTGGGTCAAATTTTGCTCTTCAATTTAGTCAAGAGAATTTTTTTCCTTACACAACACAGATAATATTGTCAAGAGAATTTTTAAGGTTAGCCATGACACTAGTATGTGCCTTTCCTTTAATCTGATCTTCCTATCAATTGTTTAAAATAAGAGATCTCTAAAATCTTTTTTTCTTTTTTAATTCAGGTGTCTAATTTAAGGGATCCATCTTCAGTCCACTGGCAACTAGAATATCCAATGGTGTAATTATTCCAATAGCAATTCAACCAAATAGCCTCTTTGTGGAAAGCCCAGGATGTCATTTTCCAGGTTAACTTCCTGGGAAGGTTATAGAAGAGGCAATCCCAAAGATTCCCCTCCAAGAAAAAAGTTCAATGTAAGGAGTAGGCCACAGATGGTTAAGAGTGATGTTTGGGCCGGGCGCGGTGGCTCAAGCCTGTAATCCCAGCACTTTGGGAGGCCGAGACGGGCGGATCACGAGGTCAGGAGATCGAGACCATCCTGGCTAACACGGTGAAACCCCGTCTCTACTAAAAAATACAGAAAACTAGCCGGGCGAGGTGGCGGGCGCCTGTAGTCCCAGCTACTCAGGAGGCTGAGACAGGAGAATGGCCCGAACCCGGGAGGCGGAGCTTGCAGTGAGCTGAGATCCGGCCACTGCACTCCAGCCTGGGCGACAGAGCGAGACTCCGTCTCAAAAAAAAAAAAAAAAAAGAGTGATGTTTGCCTCCAGTAACCCACAAATTTTGGGGGGCTTCCAGTCACAGACCTGTGAATCTGTGATACCATGTAGGCCCTCTTGAGATTGAGCTTTCCTAGGACTAATCAGGCAACAAGAGTTGAGACGACAAAAGCCTCAAAGGGATGGGATTTCTTAAGACAAACCCCAAGAACTTGACATAGTCAGAACAAAAAGTGTGCTCAGGTTCTCAGCCATTTTCAGACAGGCCACCTACTATGACTTGAAAATTACCACCTCTTACCACATACCGAAAACCAAGAGAAAGTGCTCCCACTTGGTCACAAGTCAAGCTCTCAAGGACATCAAGTAAGATGAGAAAGAACCTCAACCAGTACCCTCTTTTATGACAGAATAACACATAGAGACAAAGACAAAGGAACAGACAATTTCTGGGAAGAAAGGGATTAAACAATATGAATTGGTACCACAAAGTACCAAAAAGCACACCAGAGTCACTACACCCAAGACTAGTCACACAAATCCTTTTCTCCCATTAATCAAGATTTTGGAGAGGGAAAAGAAAGTGATTTTTCCTGTCCACTTGATCAGATTCCACATAGAGAAGGAGGCTGGGAGCCTGGCTGGTAAAAATTTATTACCCTGTGACAACTGATCTGATCCTAGGTTCTTCACTGCAGCTTCCAGAAGAGCAGAGCTTTGCTATCCTGCTTACAGCTCCAAAACTGTAAGGGCCTATGGAAACCCTCCCTCTTAACCCTCTGAAATTTCACTCAAAAATCAAGTCACAAAAGGCATAAAATGTACTGACATGTACATGGGGAGGGCCACAGGGAGATTACCCTACCCTATCCACAATGGGATGCATAAGCTTATATAACATCTCGAGGTAACAGAATGAATGAGGGCTCAAAGCATGGCCAAAACCAGGTACCATCAGAGTTAGAGGTATATCCGTTTATTGTGGGCAAGACAGGTTATGGGAGGGAGAGAAGAGGAGGCTTGGCTAGCAAAGTTGGTCTTAATATGTAAATGAAACCTTACAGGTAGCAGCGCTCAGAGAGAATAAACCCTAAAAGTTTCTTTCAGACCTTTACAGGTGTCAGACTTTCAGTTCATCTTTCCTAGATCTGGGCAAGGAAAGACTTGGCTGCATCAATGCAGACTCTCTACAGATGCAAATCTCCCCAACAAAAGACAACGTTGCAGGGCTACTTCTGCAGCTGGCTCTCTGAACAGACATCTCAAAATATGTCAAAGAAATGTACTTGGGGGTAAAATATTTTTAATTCCTTCACATCTACAGCCTGATGCACCTGCCGTTTCAAAGCACCATTGTTGGTGACAACTCCATTCTTCCCTACACTCAAGCCAAAAAAACAGATTCTCCTTGAGGCTAGTCTTTTTCTCACAGCACACATACTATTTTTCAGAAAAATTCTGTTTCCTGTTTGGTTAATTACAGACTTTGATCTGCCCAATCTTTCTCTTTCTTGGTCTCTGAATTTTGGCAAAGGAGTCTCCTGATACAGGCGAGATCGATTCTAATGAGGAGTCTCAAAACCGTCAGACATTTAAAAGCCTTAATCTCGGGGTCAGGTTTGGGCCGCCCTTGAACCTTTTCTTTGGCCCACCCGTCAAAATCAGCCTGGTCAGGCCTGTCTTCAAGGCCCAGGGTCAGGGCCAGGTCCTCCCGATGCTTCTTGAAGCTTCTCCAGCGGGTTGGCAGCCACCCTCCCCTTCCCTGTGACCTGCAGAGAAGCTTCAGGGGGCATTTATTCAATTTGCTAGGAGCCCATGAGGCGCAGGTGCGAGGTGACTCTGTGGTTCCCACCGCACCCGCCGCCCTCCTTGGTCCTCTCGCTGTCTCCGGCGGGCAGTAACGTTCCGGGTGAGCCTGGGCTTCGAAGATACCCAGCCAGGGAGGGACCGGTAGGGAAGGGCACTGGCCCCTTAGGTCCTTCACAGTAGGGATCCGAAAAAGGTTTGAAGAAATAGAAAAGGAGAGTTGGGAGTAGATCAAAGGGAAAGAAAGAAATCCTAGGAGATTTCCTATCTGAAGGCACCACGAAGAGAAAGTCCGCTTCGTCTGGGTCAGGTCTTCACGTCGCTGGTGAACCGAGTTCTGGTCTCTATTGGAGACCAAATCAGTTGACTTTGGCTTGACTCCTAGTGAAGAAGCCACGCTTTGTCCTCCCCTGTTTAGCTCTTGATCCTGAAGCACTTGATTTTCTCTCCTGGGAGACAATCAATCTTCGATGGATTCCAGGGATGCAACTGAGAAGTTTGTTTTTAATGCACCTACTTGAAGTAAGAATATTTTAAAGTATTTTTGCAAAGAAAAACGTTTCCTTTTGCACTGAAGACATTCAGATGTGAGGAAAATCACTCGGCTGGGGAAAGCAAATGCTGTTGAGAATGTCTCACAAACATAAATTACACATCAGCAGGTAGGTTTGACCCTCAGGTTGGGCACATTTTAAGCGCACTGTTGGCGGAACTTAAGATCAATTAACGACATTCATGATTATTATTTTTAGTTTTTTAGTAAAATTTAATATTTTAAATTTAAATACACATTCTGAAAATTATATAACCAGCACAAGAAACCGGCTTTATGCCATATTTACAAACACAGGAAAGAAAGATGATATTATAATGACAATGCTTCACAAATGGCAACATTTTAAAAGTACCTAGACAAAAAAAGTTAACCCAGAATTCTATGCAAAAATAAAATTTCAAAACTGTGAGTGAAATAAGGACATTGAAAAACATACAAAAGCTAAAAGAATTCACCAAACCACGCTACAAGAAATCTTAAGAGTCCTCCAGGCAGAAGCAAAAGGATCCTTGATAAAATTGTGGACCTATACAAAGAAACCAATATTGGAAATGGCATTTAGAAAGCATGTACTACACGTTTTCTTATAATTTAAATCTTTTTAAAAATATTTGACGTAATAAATAAAAGTAATAATAATGAATCCCAAAGCTTATAATGCATAAAGTAAAAATACATAATACTAGGATAAAGGCCAGAAGGGGAGGTATAATGACACTTGAAAGCAGACTGTGAGAAATTAAAGATGTATCCCAGAAACCCTAGAGCAGCCACTGAAATAAGAAAAGGGTTATAGCTAATAAAGCAAGAAGGAAAGAAAATGGAATGAAATAAAAGCTGTGTAAACACTATGCTGGAACAACTGCTCTCTAGGCCTCCACCCTATAGAAATATACCAGTGGGCAATGAGAAGTGTACAAGAATGATGACTGCAGCATTATTTGTAATCATAAAATAATAGAACCAATGTAATTTTAAAGATATATGAAAAAGGGTTTATTTATTTATTTAACAGACAATTGAACAAACAAACAATGGAAGCAAGTCCTTTGCCAAAAGGAACACAGAGGGTCATGATGATGCTACTCCTCCAAGGATTTCAGGGTTCCCAGACGCCTAGTGCCAGACCCTGCTCCTCGCAAGGGGACCCACGAGCGACCCTCGCCACCATCCCTGCCCTGGTGGAGCCCCCGTGCGGAACACAGGATCCGAAGATGGCAGCGGAAGCGCCACAGCGGCCTCGAAAGCGACTGGGCAGGGTGGGCACAGGCTCCCTCACCGGATGAAGGCGGCGAAAAGAACGGGAAGAACCATCCCGGGAGCCCACCGGGCGTTCAGTCTCATTTGGTACCCGAAGAGGCTCGGGCTGGGTCGCCGACTGGGGAGTTTCAGGGCGCTTCTGAAGAAGGAGAGGGGCAGGGCCGGCGAAGGCCATTCGGCTCTCCGTCTGGCTGCAGAATCTCCTAACACGCAGGTGTCCGACGTGACCACGGCGACTCACCGCTCTAACCTCTCTGGTTTTCCAAGGCCTTGCTCAGTAGTCCTGCCGGGCGGGCCCTGAGAATAGAAGGGAGGGAGGAAATTTAGTGAGTGCGTCCTTCCTCTATTGCCCAGTAGAGTGAGTGGTGCTTGTCTCTGTAGCGCAATCGGTTAGCGCGTTCGGCTGTTAACCGAAAGGTTGGTGGTTCGAGCCCACCCAGGGACGCTTAGTTAGAACTTTTAAAGCATGCACGCATTGTCAATCACTACATAAGTGGGGAAGATTTTATCTTCCCGGAGTACCAAGCCACTAATTTATGACTGATCCATGTCAAGGGCCGGCCCACCTCCCCGACCAGATTTTTTTTTTTTTTTTTTTTTTTTTTTTTTTGAGACGGAGTCTCGCTCTGTCGCCCAACCGCGCCCTGCTAATTTTTTGTGTTTTTAGTAGAGACGGGGTTTCACCGTGGTCTCGATCTCCTGACCTAGCGATCCGCCCGCCTCGGCCTCCCAAAGTGCTGGGATTACAGGCGTGAGCCACCACGCCCGGCTACCCGACCAGATTCTTAACCGGGTATCTCCTGAAATGCCGGGTTTCCACCAGTGTAACTCAGGAATCCTGAAACAGAGAACTAGGAACCCACTTCTGGTGTGATAAAATTCTAATTCAGTCCGTTCTACGCTTAAACGAATAATTTATGTGCCTCCATTTTTTTCATATTTTATTTTATTTTATTTATTTATTTTTTTTTTTTGAGACGGAGTCTCGCTCTGTCGCCCAGGCTGGAGTGCAGTGGCCGGATCTCGGCTCACTGCAAGCTCTGCCTCCCGGGTTGACGCCATTCTCCTGCCTCAGCCTCCCGAGTAGCTGGGACTACAGGCACCCGCCACCTTGCCCGGCTAGTTTTTTGTATTTTTTAGTAGAGACGGGGTTTCACCGTGTTAGCCAGGATGGTCTCGATCTCCTGACCTCGTGATCCGCCCGTCTCGGCCTCCCAAAGTGCTGGGATTACAGGCTTGAGCCACCGCGCCCGGCCCTTTTTTCATATTTTAGTAATAGGAGTCCAGTAGTATCTCCAGGATATGCCTAGATTTACTGATTGCTGTATCAATAATGTGACCAGTGGAATCACTCATCATGTTAGTGATCCTCTCCATCATTTTTTGAAAACAGTATTTTTTCCTCAGTTTGTGCATGATTTATTTAACCCTTTTCAAAATGTTTTTGTTAGCCAGGCATGGTGGCATGTGCCTGTAATCCCAGCTACTGGGGAGGCTGAGGCAGGAGAATCATTTGAACCTGGGAGGTGGTGGCTGCAGTGAGTTGAGATCACTACACTCCAGCCTGGGCAACAGAGTGTGACTCCATCTCAAAAAAAAAAAAGTATTTGAGATGAGGTTGGTTTCATGGTTTTAGGATTACAAAGAATGCTGCAGTCACTATTCTTGTACACATATCTTTGGTCATTGTGGAAATGTCTACACTGCAGATATTTCTATAGTGTAGAGAACTGGATGCATCATTGATACATATAGTGTTTAATGCTTCTAATTTGAGTACATTCTGCAAATGTCTCTTTCACGGGAGCAATACCTAATAACATTCCAATATGAATATTTATAAGAGGAAACGTGCAGATGTGCAATTCAGCTTCGTGCCTCTCCATGGGGCCCATGTTCATAAAATGGTGGCATTAGCTATCTGAGAGTGGAGTTTGCGGCCCTCTGACGTCAAAAGCTGAAACAGAGGACATGAAAACCCTCAATGCACATCCTCTGTAGTCTGGCCAGAATCATTCCTAGGTCGGTGGTCTCTTATCAGGAGGAAATGCTGCTTGCTTGCTTTGTCAAAACCACAAAAGGGAGGGAAAGTATTAGGCTGTTGGTTGATAACAGTAGTGAAGCAAGTCTTTCCAAAGAGTTGGTTTGTTAACCCTTAGGAAAAAAAATCCTAATTCTTACCAGATGGTGCCGTGCAGTTCCAGGCTCTTGGTGTCCCAAACAAAGAACTGTACATGGCACACACAAAGCAGCAAAGCAAAGCAAAAGTTTATTAAGCACAGTAACACTCTCGGAGTGGGAAGAGTGGGCTGACCTCTGGGAGATGAGATCAGTATTAGTTTGGTGTACTTTGGGTCTTTTTATGTGTGTTTATTTTTCTTCTCTTCACAAGGATGCCTCATCTTTAGCCAGTGTTTGCCTTTAGATTGATAGGTGGGTGGCTTACTTTGGCCCTTGTGTGCTTGTTTGTTGCCTCCATCCCATAATTTTTAGTACACACATGAGTTTTAATGAGCTGATTATCATATGAAGTCATGTTAAGGATACTTTTTTTCTCGAATGCACATGCCTATCTCTGAGGAGCTGCCCCTTTACTGGTTTGGATCTTGCCAGCCATGAGGTCCTTGCTTGCTGTTTTTTGGGGGTTTTTTCTTTTTTCTTGACAGAATCTCTCTCTGTTGCCCAGTCTGCAGTGCAGTAGCACAATCTTGGCTTCCTACAACCTTCTCCTTCCGGGTTAAGTGATTCTCCCACCTCAGTCTCCCAAGTAGTTGGGAGCACATGCTCACACCACCACCCCCGGCTAATTTTTTGTATTTTTAGTAGAGATGGGGTTTTACCATATTGGCCAGGCTGGTCTCACACTCCTGACCTCAGGTGATTCACCCACTTTGGCCTCCCAAAGTCCTGGGATTACAGGCGTGAGCCACCACACCTGACCAAAAAAAGAATTTTTAAAATTATTCTTTTAGGCCAAGTGAGGTGGCTCACGCCTGTAATCCCAGCACTTTGGGCGACCCAGGTGGGTCAATCACGAGGTCAGGAGTTTGAGACCAGCCTGGCCAACATGGTGAAATCCCATCTCTAATAAAAATACAAAAATTACCCAGGTGTGGTGGCTGGTGCCTGTAAACCCAGCTACTCGGGATGCTGAGGCAGAAGAATTGCTTGAAACCAGAAGGCGGAGGTTACAGTGAGCAGAGATCGCACCACTGCACTGCAACCTGGGCAAAAGAGCAAAACTCCGTCTCAAAAAATAAAATAAAATAATAAAATAAAATAAAATATTCTTTTAGCCGGGCAAGGTGGCTCATGCCTGTAATCTCAGCTCTTTGGGAGGCCGAGGCAGGCGAATCATGAGGTCAAGAGATTGAGACCATCCTGGCCAACTTGGTGAAACCCCTTCTCTACTAAAAATACACAAATTAGTCAGCTGTGGTGGCAGGCACCTGTAATCCCAGTTACTCAGAAGGCTGAGGCAGGAGAATCGCTGGAATCCGGGAGGCGGAGGTTGCAGTGAGCCGAGATCACACCACTGCACTCCAGCCTGGAGAAAGAAAGAGACTCTGTCTCAAAAAAAAAAAAAAAAAAAAAAGAAAAGAAAGAAAAGAAAAAGAAAAATTATTCTTTTAAACTTGTGTCATGGCCAGCACAGTGGCGCACGCCTATAATCCCAGCACTTTGGGAGGCTGAGGCGGGCGGATCATGAAGTCAGGAGATTGAGATCATCCTGGCTAACATGGTGAAACCCCGTCTCTACTAAAAATACAAAAAATTAGCCAGGCATGGTGGTGGACACCTGTAGTCCCAGCTACTCAGGAGGCTGAGGCAGGAGAATGGTGTGAACCCGGGAGGCGGAGGTTGCAATGAGCCGAGATGGCGCCATTGCACTCCAGCCTGGGCAACAGAGCGAGACTCCGTCTCAAAAAAAAAGAAACAAAAAGAAAAAGAAAGAGAGAAAGAGAGAAAGAAAGAGAAAGGAAGGAAGGGAGGAAAGGAGGGAGGGAGGGAGGGAAGGAGGAAGGAGAGAGAGAGAGAGAGAGAGAAAGAGAGAAAGAGAAAGAGAAAGAGAGAAAGAAAGAGGAGGAAGCTACTGATAGTCCAGTATGGTACACTGTGATAGCCTGAAGAAAATGGTGGTTATAATTTGCAGCTTCTCTCATCAAGAGAGTCTATTTCTCCCCTGTTGAATCTGGGATTGGCTATGTGATTTGCTTTGGGTAAATGTTGGTGCCTTCGCAAACCTGGCAGAAGAGAGGCTTGCACATGGGGGGATTGCCTGCTTTTTGCTTCATTTGAAATCCTGAGACCATGATCTGAAGATCCCCCCCAAGCAAGCCTGCTGGAGAGATCACATGAAGAAAAAGATCCATGCATCCCACTTGTTCCAACCTATCCAGCGATACCCCAGATGTGTGAGTGAGGCCATCCTAGACCATCCAGCCCCAAATGAATCAGCTTGGACCAGAAGAATGTCCAAGCCAACTCACAGAATCACTAAAAATAATAAATTATTGTTATTCTAAGTCGATAAGCTTGGAAGGGTTTATTATGCAGCAAAAGTCTATCAAAAGGGTGATGGTAGCTGCAGGAAATAAATATATACCTTTAATTTTATATGCATAAACATCTTTGGGATGATACCTCCAAAATATAAATTCCTATATTGAAAGAGCACACTGAGTACCCAGCATGGCAGATGAAAATAGATCATGAAATTTCAAAATAGTAGGAACAGGTAGAAGATTCTATAAGCTTTTGGGAGGGGAGATGGGAGACCAGTTTAAGGCAAACAACAAAGAATCAGAATGGCATTACACTACAGTGTTGATGTGCTCCAGTCTATAATCATCAGGAACAAACTTGTAGTCAAACCTGAGTATACTGGCTCATTGCAACAGAGGAGACAGCAAACACTATGGGGAAATTGTGGGACAATTCTTCCTTTGGGAATCTTGATATTTTTATCTAGAAAGTGGGAGGAATGATTGCAGGACTAAACACATAATTGGTAAAGAATCAACAGTCTGGACAGGCACAGTGGCTCACACCTGTAATCCCAGCACTTTGGGAGGTCGAGGTGGGCAGATCACGAGGTCAGGAGATCGAGACCATCCTGTGAATGGTGAAACCCCGTCTCTACTAAAAATACAAAAAATTAGCTGGGCATGGTGGCAGGCGTCTGCAGTCCCAGCTACTCGGGAGGCTGAGGCAGGAGAATGGCGTGAACCCGGGAGGCGGAGCTTGCAGTGAGCCGAGATCGTGCCACTGCACTCTAGCCTGGGCAACAGAGCGAGACTCCGTCTCAAAAAAAAAAAAAAAAAAAGAATCAACAGTCAATACAAAAGTTAGCCGAGCATGGTTGGGCATGCCTGCAATCCCAGCTACTTGGGAGGCTGAGGGAGGAGAATCGCTTGAACCCAGGAGGCAGAGGTTGCAGTGAGCTGAGATGATGCCCCTGCACTCCAGCCTGGGTGATAGAGACTCTGTCTAAAAAAAAAAAAAAGACCAGCCGCAGTGGCTCATGCCTGTAATCCCAACACTTTGGGAGGCTGAGACGGGCGGATCACAAGGTCAGGAGTTCAAGACCAGCCTGACCAATATGGTGAAACTCCTTCTCTACTAAAAATATAAAAATTAGCTGGGTGTGGTGGCATGTGCCTGTAGTCCCAGCTACTCAGGAGGTTGAGGCAGGAGAATCGCTTGAATCCAGGAGGCAGAGGTTGCAGTGAGCCGAGATTGCGCCACTGCACTCCAGCCTGGCCACAGAGCAAGACTCTGTCTCAAAAAAATAAAAAATAAAAAATAAAATAGGCCGGGCGCGGTGGCTCAAGCCTGTAATCCCAGCACTTTGGGAGGCCGAGACGGGCGGATTACAAGGTCAGGAGATCGAGACCAGCCTGGTTAAATACGGTGAAACCCCGTCTCTACTAAAAAATACAAAAAACTAGCCGGGTGAGGTGGCGGGCGCCTGTAGTCCCAGCTACTCGGGAGGCTGAGGCAGGAGAATGGCATAGACCCGGGAGGCAGAGCTTGCAGTGAGCTGAGATGCGGCCACTGCACTCCAGCCTGGGCGACAGAGCGAGACTCCGTCTCAAAAAATAAAATAAAATAAAATAAAATAAAATAAAATAAAATAATTAACAGTGACTATTAGTAGCTGGGAAAAGGGGATATTTGATCATATTATATTATGGTTTGGACAGTGTTCTGTTTGTGATCAAATATGATTGTGAAATAGTCTTTCTTTTATCTTGGTGAGAGGGTAACTTTGTCTGATAATGGTGTTGTGAAATTTTTAGTTTTAACCGGAGAACATCATGGCCTAGGTGTTTGTCAGACCAGCTCTAGCTGACAACAGAAGAGGGTTACTTTTTTCTTTCTCAGAAACAACTATGGAAAACAGTAAACAGCAAGGGTCTGGTGCGGTGGCTCATGCCTGTAATCCCAGCACTTTGCAAAGCCAAGGGAGGAGGATCACTTGAGGTCAGGAGTTTGAAACTGTAGCAGGAGGAGTCCTAGACAAAATCCCTCAGACACCTGATCGTGGAAGGTAAGAGCTTTGTTCAGGTGAGAGCATCGGCAGACTCACGTCCTAGAAACGGAGCTCCCTGAATAAGTAATTCCTGTCCCTCTTAAGGGGCCGTGTGAGGGGGGTCATGATTGATTGAGCAAGCGAGGGGTACGTGACTGGGGGCTGCATGCACCGGTAATCAGAATGAAACAGAGCAGAAAAGGGAGTTTCATAATGCTTTTTTATACAATGTCTGGAATTTACAGATAGCACAGGTGGTGAGATCAGGGGTTGAATTTTAACAACCAGGCCCAAAATGTGGCGTCCGGTTATCTGACCGTGATTTTCACTTCTGCCCATTCTTTCAATATCCACTTTTTCAGCAAACAAGAAATTAAGAATAAGACAATATGAAGAGTGGTCTCCTCTCTCAAAACCAGCTTGGCCAACATGGTGAAACCTCGTCTCTACTAAAAACAAAAAAATTAGCGGGGCGTGGTGGCGGGTGCCTATAATCCCAGCTACTCGAGGCCAAGGCAGGAGAATCGCTTGAACCCGGGAGGTGGAGGTTGCAGTGAGCCGAGATCCTGCCGCCCCACTCCAGCCTGGGGGACAAAGAGAGGCGAGACTCTGTCCAAAAAAAAAAAAAAAAAAAGCAATGCCTTTAAAAATCTGAGAGAAATTATTTCAGCCTATCTCTTTATATCTCTATCTAGTAAAATATCAGTTAAGTGTATGGGTAAAATAGATGTTTTCAGACACGCAGTGTCTCAAGAAGTTTATTTCTAAGGTAACCACTTTATAGGAGGTTTTGGAGGATATGCATCATCAAGAGGAAGGAGTGAGTGAGGAATGAACCGCCTTGAGATCCATGAAGCAGGGGACCTAACAAAAGAGAGAGGTAATGGAAATCCCAAGATGGTGTAGTAAAGAGAGATATTATGATAACAGCTCTGAGATAAGCCTGAAGAGCAAGTCATCCAGAATGGAGCAGGTAGAAACATGCTAGGAAAAATTTCTTTCTTTATTTATTTTTGTTTGTTTGTTTGAGAAGGAGTCTCACTCTTTTGCCCAGGCTGGAGTGCAATGGTGCAATCTTGGCTCATTGCAACCTCTGCCTCCCGGGTTCAAGCGATTCTCCTGCCTCAGCCTCCCGAATAGCTGGGATTACAGGCACCCACCACCACACCCCACTCATTTCTGTATTTTTAATAGAGATGGGGTTTCACCATGTTGGCCAAGCTGGTCTCAAACTCCTAACCTCAGGTGATCTGCCTGCCTTATCCTCCCAAAGTGCTGCGATTACAGGCATGAGTCACCACGCCCAGCCAGGGGAAGCACTGCATTTTTTTTTCTCTTTTATAAACGAATAAGTTGAGGTACAGAAAATTCAGTAATGTTTTAAAAGTCACGTCGTGAACGAATCAAGATTTCAACCCAGAAATTGAGGCTTCACCACCAGTGAAGATTGGGGTTTTCTTGAAAGTTTTCAATTATTGGGAGTTTTGGATTTCCAGGAATGTGCAATTGTAAAAACCCAGCTTCAGGAAGTGATGAAATAGGTGCAGTGGATATGGGGTAAGCTCTGAAGCCCCAGGCTCAGGCTCTATTAAAAAATTACTTTTGCTGAAATATTCCAGTTTTTAGGACCTTCCATGGAACTTAAGCCTTTGCACAGCATATTTTGGCATCTGATTTAAAGCTAGTAGAGGTCCGGAGGATTCCCAGGATTAAAGTCTTTAAACAGAAAGCGTGAATCTTACCTAAGTAAAAGCTGCCTGTTCCTGGGTGGGCTTGAACCATCAACCTTTCAATTAACAGCCAAATGCGCTAACCGATTGCACCACAGAAACTCTAATGGGTTGTGTCTTAAACTCATTTGCTGATACCAGAAATGGCTTTTTAACCTCTGGCTGCAGATAATCTCATATGTTTGTGGCCTGTCCAATCCCGCGCACTCCAGAAACCCAGAACGCGGGAGACAATGAAGCCAAGAGTCGAGTCTTTGGGCACGTTTGGACATTCTACCCGGCCAGAGTCAGCTGGGGGACTCCAACGGCCAAACGGCCGCCTGCTCCTCACCGTCTGCTCCTCACTGCTTCCCCCGCCTGCTCTTCACCGTCTCAAAAGTCGCCGGCCCCTCCACAGGCGACAACTGCAGCCTCTCCGGCAGAAGTCACTCGCTTTCCCATTCTTAGCCCCGCTTCACACCTTGCGCTCACAATCATTTCCTCCCGGCCTGGGCCAGTGGACGCGCGCGTGGGAAGAACCAGAACCCGTGATGTCCTCACCACGCCGCCATTGGGCCTTCCTAGGTGGAATCCACCACCCAGGGACCTGGAGTTTGCACAGGCTGCAGCCCTGAGCCCAGAGCCCGCCTAGCACCTAGTAGGCGCCCAGTAAATGCTCGGTGAAGGAAGGCATTCCACAGCAGGGGTTTAGGAGAACCATGAATTCCTGTGTGAACATTAAGCGTTTAGTCCTACTAGGAAGTCTGGAATATGGAGACCTGAACTGTTTCTCAAAGGCAGCTGTTCTTGTATTCCCAGAGCTGGTTTAGAATTCAGCAAAGGTCCCTGCTCTGTGGATCCCACCTCTGGAGAGCAGAGGATGGTGCGGTGCGGGGCACTGCGGGTTATTATCCTTCCCACGCTCACGTCCACCGGCCCAGGCCCAAAGGAAATGGCTGTGAGGGCAAGGTGTGAAGATAGTTACAAATACCAACTAGGGCCAGCGACAGTTGCAGAAATGAGGACTTGTAATAGTTATGAGTATTTCTTCATTATTTTGAGATGAATACAATACTTTTTTTGAGAATTCTCTTCCATCATCCTAGCTAGGGTATTCATTAATAGTTAACTTTTAGAAATCTCAATATTTAGATTACAGGATAGCACATATGGAATGTGATCTATCTAAAAAAGGAGTGAACATCATTCAAAGACAAATAAAGGACTTCAGCCTGTTGGGGAAAGGGTTGGCATATTTTCACTGAATGAGAAAAAGTATGATTTTCCTATTGTCTTTATATGAACCTTAAGTATGGTTTTACAAGGAGGAAAAAAGAGGAGGAAGAAGAGAAAGAAGAGGAAGAGGAGGAAAAAAGGAGGAGGAAGGTGTACATTGATGCCACCTTGAGAAGAAGTGAACTGTGGTGGAATTGTAATGTATCAATTTTGCTAACCTTAATGCACGTTTCCCAGATTTGCCATCTTTAGATAGCTCTGGGTTAGCCTGGGCCACAGGAGACATTTGGAAGATAGAATTCAAGTGGCTGTTATACGCTTTTGTATACTGGGAAGGGTGTTGTTACAGCTCATGCATGATCTTCAGCTTCCCTGACTCTTGGACTGGTGGGTGTTTTGCTTCTTGATCTAACATTAAGGTTAGAAATTGCAGGATTCCAGCTGGGTTTTGTTACATCCAATCTGGTTTAAGTTCCCATATTATTAGGAAAGCCTTAGGGCGCTTCAGGAAAACAGTTTTTAAAAAATCAAATTTGGAAAATATCAAATGGAATTATAGGCAATAAGCATAACCCAGTGGAACCATGAATCAAACTCTCTAAAGCAGGGTTGTCTACATTTTGGCTTCCTTGGTCCACACAGAAAAACAAAAACAAAAAACAAAAGAACACTAACTGCAATTGAACTGTGCCTGTAAAGCTTGTAAACAAAATGTGTCTGTAAAGCCTGCAAACAGGCTGGGCGCGGTGGCTCAGGCCTGTAATCCCAACATTTGGGAGGCCCAGGCAGGTGGATAACTTGAGGTCAGGAGTTCAAGACCAGCCTGGCCAATATGGTAAAACCCTGTCTCTACTAAAAATTCAAAATATAAGCCGGGCCTAATTTTTTGGTGGCCTGCGCCTGTAATCTCAGTTACTCGGAAGGATGAGTATTCTCTGACTGAGGCAGGAGAATAGCTTGAACGCAGGAGGAAGAGATTGCAGTAAGCCGGGTCCTGCCACGCATTCCGGTGGACTGTTTGCTGTTAAATATTTACAATTGGCTCCCATAGGGAAAAGCAAAGCTTAGTTTTATTTCTATAGAACAAAAAGCTTAGTTCAGACGGATCCACCATCTTTGCCCGCGCTGACAGACTGTTGAGATTACAAGCGTGAGAAACACTACCGGGTAATATCTTTAGTTTTCGTGTTACAGACGGGAACAAAAATCTGTTTGGTAGCTCATTGCCTACCCTTCCACAACAAAGAAAAAAATCTACTCTTAAAACAATAATTCAGGGGAAAGCGCGAACGCAGTCCCCCACTACCACAAATTATGCAGTCGAGTTTCCCACATTTGGGGAAATCGCAGGGGTCAGCACATCCGGAGTGCAATGAACAAGCCTCGCCCTGGGAAAACCACCTTCGTGATCATGGTATCTCCCCTGCCAGGTAAGTATGAGCTCTGGCATCTCCGTCCCGCCACAGCCTCATAGTCTCCCCTCTTAGACGCACGGTCACTTGCCCCGCGCACTCCCGAGTCCTTCTGGCCTTGACATACAACTAGGACTCTCAGGTCAGACCAGCGGTCCTGAACCCGCTCCTACAGCACGGGAACTCCTTCGTGGCGAAGCAGCAGGTGGGGAAGCAGCAGCCCCTGCGCTGCCTCATCTACATAGAAATCGCCCTCTCGGTGATGTCACCGACAGCGCCTTCCCGTCCCCGTCTGCTCTTCCGCTTCACCCTCCGCCACTCAGCGGCCCAACCCGCTGCCGGAGCCGGGGGAGGTGACTTATGCCTCTTCCTTCTTTTTCTCCTGTCCCCGCCCCTCGTCTCCCCAAAGAAGCGGGTGCTTATTCTGTGTCCTGTAGAGGTCCCCTTTGGCGGCCAGCTGGAAGCCCGTGCACCCTTCTTCAAATAATAGCTTTCAATGAGCAGACTAGAACGTTTAGGATTACAAAGGAAACGAATTCCTTTCAAACCTGGTTATCTTTGCGATGTGGCACTGTGTGCATATCTTCGTTAAAACGCATCAAAGGCCACTGCACTCCACCCTGGGCGACAAGAGGTGACTGAGTATCAAAAAAACAAAAACATTTCCCCTTCGCCCCCAAAGCATTAGACGTCAAGGCTGGCAGCGATGTCTGTTCTCTTGAAAGTTCAACATCAAAATACTTGGAAATTAAACTAAAATAGTAGAAGCAAGAACAAAAATTAAGTTGAAGATAATGTCAAGAATATTTCCCAAGAACCAAAATAAGAATGTAAAAACAGGAGAGAAAAGTTCGGGAAGGTAAATGTCCAAGGTCCAAACGCGATTAGCATGCATTTCAGAAAGAGGATAGAAAAAATCAGTACAATTCAAAACACTTTCCATACCAATAGGTTGAAACTACAGTGAATTTGAACTATTGAATAACGATATTGAACTTTCAAGAGAACAGACATTCCCGCCAGCCTTGACGTCTAATGCTTTTGGGAGGAGGGAAGACTGTTTTTGTTTTTTTGAGACACAGTCACCTCGTCTCCAGAGTGGAGTGCAGTGGCCTTTAACGCGTTTCAAACAAGATATGCACACGGTGCCACACCGCAAAGATAACCAGGTTTGAAAGGAATCCGTTTCCTTTGTAATCCTAAACATTCTAGTCTGCTCATTGAAAGCCATTATTTGAAGAAGGGTGCACGGGCTTCCAGTTGGCTGCCAAAGGGGACCTCCACAGGACACAGTATCCGCTTCTTTGCAGGAGACAGGGGGCGGGGACAGGAGGGAAAGAAGTACCCGCTTTGTAGGAGTACACAGAAGTACCCGCTTCTTTGCAGGAGACAAGGGGCGGGGACAAGGGGCGGGGACAGGAGGGAAAGAAGGGAGAGGCATAAGTCACTTACCCCGACTCCTACAGCGGGTTGGTCCGCTGAGTGCTCCTGTCTTGTAAGCAGTTCTTGTTTCGTATTTTCGCTGTCTCTGACACTATTAACTGTACAATTTTTTCTTCTGTACACAAAAAAAGTTTGTTTCAATAGTGTTATGGGTCGGGCGTGGTGGCTCACGCCTGTAATCCCAGCACTTTGGGAGGCCAAGGTGGGTGGATAACCTGAGGTTAAGAGTTCAAGACCAGCCTGGCCAACATGGTGAAACCCTGTCTCTACTAAAAATACAAAAATTGGGCGGGCATGGTGGTGGGCGCCTGTAATCCCAGCTACTTAGGAGGCTGAGGCAAGAGAATTGCTTGAACGCAGGAGGTGGTGGTTGCAGTGAGCCAAGATGGCGCCACTGCACTACAATCTAGGCTACAGAGCCAGACTCCATCTAAAAAAAAAAAAAAAAGTGAAGTATGTATCTTCTACAGTATACTCTTCCAACTTACCAGATTCTGTCATTGACATAAGATGCTGCATCGTTACTTGTGTAAGGGGTTTAACACTACTACTATATATAATATATATGTAATATATATTTTATATATATAACACTACGGTTTATTAAAACAGCTATCAGTAAACAGATGCCCCTGATGTTCCAACAAAATGACCTACTATTATTAGAAACCAAATAAGCTCCTCCTCCTATGAGGAAGAAAGTAAACAACTTCTGGCTTGGCACGGTGGTTCACGCCTATATTCCCGGCACTTTGGGAGGCTGAAGCGGGTGGATCACTGAGGTTAGGAGTTCAAGACCAGTCTGGCCAACATGATGAAACCTCATCTCTATTAAAAATACAAAAATTGGCCGGGCGCGGTGGCTCAAGCCTGTAATCCCAGCACTTTGGGAGGCCGAGATGGGCGGATCACGAGGTCAGGAGATCGAGACCATCCTGGCTAACCCAGTGAAACCCCATCTCTACTAAAAAATGCAAAAAAAAATTAGCCGGGCGAGGTGGCGGGCGCCTGTAGTCCCAGCTACTCGGGAGGCTGAGGCAGGAGAATGGCGTGAACCCGGGAGGCGGAGCTTGCAGTGAGCTGAGATCAGCCACTGCACTCCAGCCTGGGCGACAGAGCGAGACTCCCTCTCAAAAAAAAAAAAAAAAAAAAAAAATTACAGCGCGCCTGTAATCCCAGCTACGGGAGGCTGAGGCAGGAGAATCGCTTGAACCTGGGGGCGCGGAGGTTGCAGTGAGCCGGTATCACTCCACTGCACTCCAGCCTGGGCAACAGAGTCAAACTCTGTCTAAACAAACAAACAAAAAAAAACAAAAAAAACGTAAACAACTTCTGGAACAGTTTGAAAAAGTAATTTAAATGAAAATGAAACCAAAAAGGGTAAAAAGAAAAAAGAGTGAATTGTAGGCCGGGCACAGTGACTCACGCCTGTAATCCCACCACTTTGGGAGGCCGACGCGGAGGAATCACGAGGTCAGGAGATCGAAACTATCCTGGCTAGCACGGAGAAACCCTGTCTCTAGTAGAAATGCAAAAAAAAAAAAAAAAAAAAAAAAATTAGCCGGGCGTGGTGGTGGCGCCTGTAGTCCCAGCTACTCGGGAGGCTGAGGCAGGAGAATGGCGTGAACCCGGGAGGCAGAGCTTGCAGTGAGCCGAGATTGCGCCATTGCACTCCAGCCTGGGCGACAGAGCAAGACTCCATCTCAAAAAAACCAAAGAAAAAGAAAAAGGAGGGAATTGTAGGAAATAACCTATATGTGATGATCTATTTTCAATTCTAAGTGGCTTGGTATAGGTTTAGGCAGGCTACCTGGAAATAAAGAGATAAAGAAGCAGAATGTACTGAGCCACATCTTCACCTTCCTTCTCTCCCTTTCACCCAGCGGCCAGGTGTCTATGGGAGGGGCCCCCCTCATGTACCCCCTCCCCACTCCACCAAGAAATTTAGTTTAAGCTAGCTTGCAACATAGATAATTGTACCCCTTCTTGTCAGCTAAGTGCAGCCACCAGGGCCATAAGTCAAATGTTTGAAAAGTCCTGAGACATTCATAATACATTGTGGGCTGCAATAAAATGCAGCAGAAAGACCCTAAAGAATATACTTGAAGAACAATCAGTAGGTGATGTCTGGGAAGATTGTGACCCGCTACTACTCAGGCTATGAGGAACTGGGGAGGGACCTGTGCACTAGGGCATAAATTGCTTGTTGAAACTGTGCTGGGTGTGCCTGCATGCCAGACACCCGATCTTGCAAGACCCTCATTAAAAGTCTCACTTTCACTGTTCTCCTGGTCTCTGAGTTCATTGTTTGGGTTTAAACGGGTGAATTTGTTCCCCACAAACTGGATTGGATTGAAGGATGAAAGTATTGATCCTGGGCGTGTCTGTGAGGGTGTTGCCAAAGGAGATGAACATTTGAGTCAATGGGCTGGGGAAGGCAGACCCACCCTCAATCTGGTGGGCACAATATAATCTGCTGCCGATGAATATAAAGCAGGCAGAAAAACACGAACATGCAAGACTGGCCTATCCTGCCAGCCTACATCTTTCTCCTGCGCTGGATGCTTCCTGCCCTGGAACATCAGACTCCAAGTTCTTCAGTTTTGAGATTTGAACTGACTCTCCTGCTCCGTAAGCTTGCAGACAGCATATTGGTCCATATTGTGGGACCTTGTGATTGTGTAAGTTAATACTTGATAAACTCCTTTATATATCTATCCTATTAGTTCTGTCTCTCTAGAGAACCCTGACTAATACAGAGTCACATAAAAATATGAGCCTCAGGCCAGGCACAGTAGGTCATGCCTATAATCCCAGCACTTTGGGAGGCTGAAGCGGGTGGATCATGATCACCTGAGGTTAGACGTTCGAGACAAGCCTGACCAACATGGAGAAACCCCGTCTGTACTAAAAATACAAAACTAGCCGGATGTGGTGGCGCATGCCTGTAATTCCAGCTACTCGGGAGACTGAGGCAGGAGAATCGCTTGAACCTGGGAGGCAGATGTTGAGGTGAGCTGAGATCGTGCCACTGCACTCCAGCCTGGGCGACAAAAGCAAAACTCTGTCTAAAAAAAAAAGCAAAAAGAAAAGCCTCAAAGAAGGCCATATGGTTGAAGTTTATATGCAGCACATAAAGGACTAGTGGCTTGGAGTTCTCAGGGGGTGGTGGCCACAGGTTTTGGGAGGTTGAGTGGAGGAAAGACATGGTGAGCAATGACTGTGTTGTGATGCAAATGAAGTCTCTCAAGAAGCAGCCCTCCACCGGATGTGGTGGCTCATGCCTGTAATCCCAGCACTTTGGGAGGCAGAGGTGGGCAGATCATTTGAGGTCAGGAGCTCAAGACCAGCCTGGCCAACATGGCAAAACCCCATCTCTATTAAAAATACAAAAATTAGCCAGGTGTGGTGGTGGGCACCCGTAATTCCAGCTACTCGGGAGGCTGAGTCATGAGAATCGCTTGAACCTGGGAGGCAGAGGTTGCAGTGAGCCAAGATTGCACTACTGCACACTCCAGCCTGGGTGACAGAGTAAGACTCTATTTCACCAAAAAAAAAAAAAAAAAAAGTTTCTCTGTCAGACCTTTAGAAGTATGGGACCTTTTGTTCCCTTTTCCTGTGAGTTAATCTTATCTGGATCCAGATAAAGTAGATAAGAAGGTCTCAAAGAAAGCCTATTTGCAGTTGAAGTTTACTTCCTCTACACATGCTAATCTCCCTGACAAAAGGACAGCTTTTCACAGGTATTTCTGTGACTGTTATCTATTGCACTGCCTACATGACTTACCTGGACCCCTATCCAGATATTGTTGCCCATTGCAGTGCCTACGTGACATGGCTGAATTCCTACTCACCTTTAACTCTGCTTATTTTTAGGAAACAGGATGTCTGTGGTCAGAAGTTTCTTCTTGGGACTAAACCAGCTGAAGCTGGTGAAATCCATGACGGAAGCTTACGCAACCTCTGAAAAACATCTAGCTTTATTATAATCCAATTTCCATGCTAAATTGGATTATTATAATCCACTTTCCATCAGCACATGACAGTTGACAATCACTGTGACAATGAACAGAAGAGACCAAGAAAGGACGGAAAAGAGGTGGTTCCATGATTCTAGGAAAAACTCCATCCCTTCCTAAGAAAACCATGAATATTCCTCACCTTGCTCATTCCCTTCATTAAAGATCCTATATATTTGTAACTTCCTGGTTCTCAGTAGCTGAGAAGGTGATTTGCAAACTATACTACTTCTCCAATTCCATGCTATGCTCCTAATCCTCCAGTGCCATTGAATAGAGCCTGCGCTGCTTGACGCTCACTCTTGCTTTCATACATTGGCTTTGCAATACTAAACAGGAAAGAGTCCCTTTTTGGGGTGAGACCCCTTAGTAACCTCTGCAGCCCCTCTAAATAGCCATCTCAAAATACACCAAAGAAGTGTATTTTGGGGTGGCATATTTTGGGTTTCCTGCATGGCTAAGCCAACATAATAGGATTCTTGCTGAACGCAGGGTGATCAGACATCAATCACCTAGCGGATGGTGAAGGATGAGGAGCCCTATTATGAGTGATCAGCTATTGAGGATGGGGAGTTCTGGCTAAATTGACTGAGAAGGATTCTTGCTGAGATTGAACAATGCAGAGAGGAACACAGAAGCTCAATAGTTGAGGCCTAGTGAGAAGAGGACTCAGAAGGGCCTGATTAGAGTTTGACCAAGGAGATGTCAACCTGAAATAATTGAAAGGTTCAGAATTCAGTGTTAAAGATTTTATTCATTCTGCTTATGGGAACTAATGGTAAATATTAAAAGAGTGTATTCAAATGAAAATTGGGGAATAGCCAATCAGGGCACATGGACTCCAGAGAAATGGGGTCAGTGCTGCAAAGTCAAAAGTCAAGTTCTTGCTGACACAGAAAGAAAAAAAAAATTTAATAGGATCACAACATTTTCTATACAAGGCTGCTTTAAGAGTTCAACAGATTAGTTGCAGAATTTTTTGTTTGTTTGTTTTTTGTTTGTTTGTTTTTTGTTCTGAGATGGAGTCTCATTCTGTTGCTAAGGCCGGAGTGCAGTGGTGTGATCTTGGCTCACTGCAACCTCTGCCTCCTGGTTTCAAGTGATTCTCCTGTCTCAGCCTCCTGAATAGCTGGGATTACAGGTGCCCACCACCATGCCCAGATAATTTTTTGTATTTTTAGTAGAGATGGGATTTCACCATATGAGCCAGGCTGGTCTCAAACTCCTGACCTCTAGTGATCTGCCTGCCTCGGCCTCCCAAAGTGCTAGGATTACAGATGTGAGCCCCACTGTGCCTGACCCTTTTTTCTTTCCATACTGCTTGTTTTCTTCTTTATAGCTGGCTCACATTTCCTTTCCAATTTAAAGGAGTGTGTTTAACATTCCATCTTGGCCGGGCACGGTGGCTCACGCCTGTAATCCCAGCACTTTGGGAGGCCGAGGCGGGCGGATCACAAGGTCAGGAGATCGAGACCACGGTGAAACCCCGTCTCTACTAAAAATACAAAAAATTAGCCGGGCGCGGTTGTGGGCGCCTGTAGTCCCAGCTACTCGGGAGGCTGAGGCAGGAGAATGGCGTGAACCCGGGAGGCGGAGCTTGCAGTGAGCCGAGATCGTGCCACTGCACTCCAGCCTGGGCGACAGAGCGAGACTCCGTCTCAAAAAAAAAAAAAAAAAAAAAAAAAAAAAAACATTCCATCTTAAGACAATGCAATAGCCATGAAGTCTTTATGTCAGCAAGGTAAGAAGGAAGTCCATCTATAATGAAAATCAGCAGTGAAGAGGGAAGCAATCTTCCCTGGCACCCTTCAGCAATTTATATAGCATGTTAGAAAACAATGCATGTAAGGAAGAAGGCCAATCTATAATCGGAGAAACAAAGGTTACAACTCCCTAGTTTACGGGTAACTCTCATGTGACTTAGGCTTCATACTCACTTTTTTAAATTTTATTTATTTATTTTTTGAGATGGAGTTTCGCTCTTGTTGTCCGGGCTGGAGTGCAATGGCATGATCTCAGCTCACTGCAACCTCTGCCTCCCTGGTTCAAGTGATTCTCCTGCCTCAGCCTCCTGTGTAGCTGGGATTACAGACATGTGCCACCACACCCGGCTAATTTTGTATTTTTAGTAGAGATGGGGTTTCTCCATGTTGGTCAGGCTGGTCTCAAACTCCTGATCTCAGGTGCTCCACCCGCCTTAGCCTCCCAAAGTGCTGGGATTAGAGGTATGAGCCATGGTGCCTGGCCAATACTCACATTTTTTAAAGGTTCAAAATAATTTGGAGTTCCAACAACTTACATTTTTAATTACTTATTTTCACAGAAAGAATCTTTGTCAGCTGTCACTCACTGATTCCTCCAAAGACCATAGTCCTGTCCAGTGATCCTCCTCAAGGCAATAGGTCTCTCTAGTAACTACTGGTTTCCTTTCCCATTTCAATTTCCACTCCAGTTGACTGAATTGTGAACACCAACTCCCACACTTAAATGTTGAAGCCCTAACCCCCAATGTGATGGTTTATGCAGCCGGGGCCTTTGAGAAGTAATCAGGATTAAATGAGGTTATGAGAGTGGGGTCCTCATGATGAATTTAATTTCAGTATAAGAAGAGACACTAGAAAGCTTGCTCCTCTGCCTTCCCCCTGGTGCACAAAGAAATGGTCACATGGGCACAGAGTGAAACTACAGCCACTTACAGGCCATAGAAAGAGACCTCAGAAAGAAATCCGCTTTGCTAGCACCTTTATCTCGGACTTCCCAACTTCCAGAAGTGTGAGAAATACATTTCCATAGTTTAAGCCACTTGGTGTATGGTATTTTGTTACAGCAACCTGAACAGACTTATACAACAATCCAGTCCTACAGGCAATACAACTTCTTCACTGATTCTAGATTCTGAGCACCTCTCAGTCCTTTGTTGGGTTATTTTGATCCTGTCCATATGTTTATAAATATTCTCTTCATAGAATTCTCTTTAAATCACACATCCGAGTGTGCTCCTTGTTTCCCATCAGAGCCAAGACTGATTTGAGATGATTTTTCAAGGTCAGGTTGATGTCTTAATCCAGTTGTGCTGCTGTAACAAAATACCACAGAGTAACTTATAAACAACAAAAATTTATTGTTCACAGTTATGGAGGATGGGCAGCCCAAGATCAAGTTGCCAGCAGGTTCAGTGTCTAGTGAAGGCCCATTCCTCTGTCACCCAGGCTGAAGTGCAGTGTTGCAAGCTTGGGTCACTGCAACCTTCACTTCCCAGGCTCAAGTAGTCCTCCCACCTCAGCCTCCTGAGTAGCTGGGACCACAGGTGCTCACCACCATGCCTGGCTAATTTTTTTTTTTTTTTTTGGTAGAGATAGGGTCTCACCATGTTTCTCAGGCTGGCCTCAAACTCTTGGCCTCAGGCAATCTGCCAGCCTTGTGAGGGAGTGCTGGGATTACAGGCATGAGCCACTGTGCCCACCTCCAAAATTCTACTAATATGTATGCATAATTAAATAGTTACAAGCCATTATTTTCTGATACTTTGGTTAGCAATTGGTTGAAAGAGTTTATCTAAAGACCTGGAATCCCAGGAGGGAGTCTCCTGTTAAGGGGTTGTTCGTATTATGCAGATGAAGCCTCCAGGTAGCAGGCTTCAGAGAGAATTGATTGTAAATGTTTCTTATCAGACTTTAAAAGGTGCCTGGATTAGGGAAAAGACCTGGAAAGGGATTCCCTATAGCATGTAGACTTTCCCACAAGAGACAACTTTGTAGGGACATTTCAAAATATGATAAAAAATATATTTTAGGGTAAAATATTTGTATTTCTTTCAGGGCCTGCTATCTGTCATGTAATGCTACACTAGAGTCAGGCTGGAATTTGGTGTCTTATTGCTACAAAAAGTGTTAAGATTTCTGTTGTAATGCCTGTTGGGCCTGGTCAGATGTGCTGGTCAGTTGTGCCTACATTCCAAAGGAAGGAGGGTATAAGGAGCCATATCTCACCCCTACTTCCCATCATGGTCTGAACTAGTTTTTCAGGTTAACTTTGGAATGACCTTGGCTGAGAGGAGGCATGCATTCAAATAGTTGAGGGGCTTAGAATTCTATTTGTGGTTTACCCTATAGAAAGTATTTTTCCAATATTACCTGGACAATGGGTCTCCCTGTCAGTATCCAGGGAATGGCATCTGGATCAAGCATTTAGTATTCAGTTGCTACCCTCTCACCTAATCCCTCATTTTCAATATTTTGCCATGTTTTCCAGTGACCTAACTGGCCACCAGGTCACAGACTTTATGGTCTCCAAAGGAGACCCCTCCATTTCATGTTTTGTGATTTGAGCAACAGAATAGAATCTACTTGTAAATGTTCAATGGTGTTTGACTTGAGCTTTCCAATTTTGCTCTACTTCACAGTGTTTTCTGGGTTACATACAAGGAAGATGATCCAGTCATTTGTTAAGTGTCTCAAATAAGACATACCCTAGATTTTTTTTTTTTTTTTTTTGGTCTAATTAGGATTATTTGGTCTTTGGAGCATATAAAACACTAATATGAGGTAAGCACTAAGGTTCTGAGATGGCCATGGAAGAGATGACAAAGTCCATCACCATGCTTGAGAGTGCCCAATCATCTCTGCAGGGGCCACATATTTTTGTATTACACCGCATTTGAAACAACAACAACAACAAACACCCTTCAAGATTCATGAAATTGGACAACTGTCTTTGTAACACTTCTAGTGGTAAAACCAGTAAGGATGGCTTGTTTGTACCCATCTGAATAGCCTCTCTGGTTTCATAGATATGGTTTCTCTCTGACATTGAACGGCTTTCAACTTTAAGTGGAATGCTACATTACAAAGACAAATAGGTTTGAAAGCAACCGGTTTTCTTTGTAATCCTAAATGTTCTAGTCTGGCAGGGCCAGCTTCTCTCGACGCGGCTTCTCCCGCCAGGTGGGCAGCCACCTTCCCTTTCCCTGTGACTTGAAGAGAAGCTTCAGGGGGCTTTTATTCAATTTACGAGGAACCAGCAAAGCGCAGGCAGCTGCGCCGTGACTCTGTGGTTCCCACCGCACCCTCCGCCAGGTTGTGGCTGGCCTGTGTCAATTAAACTCTTTACTGGGAGATAAGATCAGTATTAGTTTGGTGTACTTTGGTTTTTTTTTTTTTTTTTTTTTTTTTGAGACGGAGCGTTGCTCTGACACCCAGGCTGGAGTGCAGTGGCGCGATCTTGGCTCACTGCATGCTCCGCCTCCCAGGTTCTTGCCATTCTCCTGCCTCAGCCTCCCCAGCAACTGAGACTACAGGCACATGCTGCCACGCCTGGCTAATTTTTTTGTATTTTTAGTACAGACGGGGTTTCACCATGTTAGCCAGGATGGTCTTGATCTCCTGATCTCATGATCCACCCACCTCAGCCTCCCAAAGTCCTGGAATTACAGGTGTGAGTCACTGCGCCCAGGCAAGGATGCCTAATCTCTAGCCAGTGTTTGCCTTTTGATTGATAGGCGAGTTGCTTAGTTACTTTGGCCCTTGTGTGCTTGCATGTTGCCTCCATCCCATAATTTTAAGTACATGCATGATATGCAGTCCATATGCATCAGCTTTAATGAGCTGATTATCATATGAAGTCATGTTAAGGATACTTTTTCTCTCTAATCCACATGCCTATCTCTGAGGAGCTGCCCCTTTACTGGTTTGGATCTTGCTGGCCATGGGGTCCTTGCTTGACTTTTTTTGTTTTTTTTTTTTAAAGACAGGGTCTCGCTCTGTTGGCCAGTCTGGAGTGCAGTGGCAGGATCTTGGCTCACTGCAACCTCTGCCTCCCAGGTTCCAGCAATTCTCCTGTCTCAGCCTCCTGAGTAGCTGGGAGTACAGGAATGCACAACCATGCCCAGCTAATTTTTTGTATTTTTAGTAGAGAAGGGGTTTCATCATGTTGGTCAGGCTGGTCTCCAATTCTTGAACTCAGACCATCCACCCACCTTGGCCTCCCAAACTGCTGGGATTACAGGTGTGAGTGGCTGCACCTGCACTTGCTTTTTTTTTTTTTTTTTTTTTTTTTTTTGAGGCGGGATCTTGCTCTGTCACCCAGGCTGGAGTGCAGTGGCCGGATCTCAGCTCACTGCAAGCTCCGCTTCCCGGGTTCACGCCATTCTCCTGCCTCAGCCTTCCGAGTAGCTGGGACTACAGGCGCCCGCCACCTCGCCCGGCTAGTTTTTTGTATTTTTTAGTAGAGACGGGGTTTCACCAGGTTAGCCAGGATGGTCTCGATCTCCTGACCTTGTGATCCACCCGTCTCGGCCTCCCAAAGTGCTGGGATTACAGGCTTGAGCCACCGCGCCCGGCCACTTGCTTGGTTTTTTAATCTTACTTTTTGTTTTGGCTGCTCAACTTCTGCTTTTTATCTTGCTTCTTGCTCTCCCGCCCCATCACCTTGCTTCTGTTTCTGCTTTTACTAATTCTGCCTTTTATCCAACTTCCAGTTCCCTCTGCTGTTCTCCTGCCTCATAATGGTGGTTAGTGAGGGAGGAGTTTTAAGTGGGTATGTCTGACCTCCTATCCTGTCACAGCCAGAAACAGCTTTCAAGGGAGTCCGTTCAGTTGGTTGTAGGGCCTAGGGCTTATTTTTATCTCTCAATCCTGACAAGGGAAGGCTGGATTAATGCAGATTCTCTGCAGGTATAAATTTCCCCTACAAAAGACAGTTTTGCAGAGTTACTTGTTTGCTAGCTCTCTGACAGCCATCTTAAAATATGCCAAAGACACATATTCTGGGGTAAAATATTTTGATTTTCTTTATCTACATCTTCACCATGCTGACAGCCTCCAATAAGCATACCTGAAGCCTTTGTTTTTAAAAAGCTTTCCCACCCTTCTGCCTGCCTTCAAGTTTCTGCCAAAACACAAGTAACAGTGGCTGACTCTGTGCTATAGCAAGCTCAGAATAAATAGCCTTTGCGTTTTTCCATTCCATTGGTCTTCGTTTATTTGCAGAAACTTCAATGTAGAGTTGACAAGGACTCCATCTTTTACCAAACGTTAGACCGTTTCCTCTGAGCCCTTTTCTCTATTAGTTCTTGGCCTGCCAAGTCCAGTTTTAGAAAAGAATACCGTTGAACCTAGTTTAGCAAGAGTCCTCCCAACCACCTTTGGTAGCTATTCAAGTTCCTCTTAGTAATTGTCCATCCGCTGACTTTCATCTTGATGAGTTTCTTTAACCAAGGAGTGGAATATTCATGACAATTCCTGGGTAAAGGTGGAGATGTCTCAGAACTGTGGTGCCATCCATTTTTACATCAAATACTGGTCTCAGAACTGTCATGGCACTGGTAGGTGTGTGATTTAGTATGTTAATGAGCATATAATGAGGGCCTAGGTAAAACCTCCATCAAATCAAGCACCACATTGGGTCCAGTCAGTCTTAGACAACTTGGTCCACACCCTGGTTTTTCAGCGTCTTATCAGCCCATAGCCTCAAGTCAGGTAAATCTGCTGCTTAGAATTTGTTATCCTGTGACCACCCTGTATTATTCCTGTCTCAAATCTACTTGGAAATATTCAAATGGTCTTTGACTTGGGCATTCCAACTTTGCTTACTTCACAGTGTTTCTTGCGTTATAATCCAATATAAGAAAAGATGATCCAGACAAATGGATCCCAGGTATTTGTGTCAGATTCGGATTATTTTGGTTTTGTCTTTGCAGAATATAAAAAACTAACATGAGGTAAGCACTAAGGTCTGGAGATGGCTGTGCAAGAGATGACAAAGTCCAACACCAGGCTTGAGAGTGTCCAATCATCTCTTCAGGGGCAGAATATTTTTCTACAGTACTGAATTTGGAAAAACAGTAACAACAACATTAAAAAAAAAAAAAGGGATCAGGGTTGCAGGCTATGGCTCCGAAGGTTCTTCGTCAGTACTGGGATATCCCCGATGGCACCGATTGCCACCGCAAAGCCTACACCACCACCAGCATTGCCAGCGTCGCTGGCCTGACCGCCGCTGCCTACAGAGTCAGGCTCAATCCTCCGGGCACCTTCCTTGAAGGAGTGGCTAAGGTCGGACAATACACGTTCACTGCAGCTGCTGTCGGGACAGTGTTTGGCCTCACCTCCTGCATCAGCGCCCAGGTCCGCGAGAAGCCCGACGACCCCCTGAACTACTTCCTAGGTGGCTGTGCCAGAGGCCTGACTCTGGGGGCACGCACGCACAATTACGGGATCGGCGCTGTCGCCTGAGTGTACTTGGGCATAGCGGCCTCCTTGGTCAAGATGGGCCGGCCGGAGGGCTGGGAGATGTTTGCAAAACCCAAGGTGTGAGCCCTGTGCCAGCCGGGACCTCCAACCTGCAGAATGTGTCCAGAAATAAATTCTGTGTCTAAAACAAACAAATAAAAAAACTACAAGATTCATGAAACTGGACAACTGTCTTTATGTCTTTATAACATTATCAGTGATAAAACCAGTAAGGAAGGCTGGTTTACAGTCATCTGAGCAGCCTCTTTACTTTCATAAGTATGGCTTCTCTCTGACATTGAACGACTTCCAGTTTCAAGCGGAATGCTACATCACAAGGTTAAGGACGTGAAGAGAACCGGTTTCTTTTGTAATCCTAAACGTTCTAGTCTGCGAATTAAAAGCCATTATTTGAAGAAGGGTTCCAGGCTCCATCTGGCCGCCCAAAGGTTGCCCCGCAACACAGGATAAGTATCAGCTTCTTTGGGAGGAGAACAGATGCGGGGGCGGGAGGAAAAAAAGAGATGGTAGACGTCACTTCCCCTTGGGGGCTCTGCAGCGGGTTGGTCTGCTGAATGGCAGAAAAACAGAGGGTGGACTGGGAAGGGCACTGTCAGTGACATTACGGCGAGGGCGACTTCTATGTAGATGAGGCAGCGCAGGGGCTGCTGCTTCCCCACCTGCTGCTTCGCCACGAAGGAGTTCCCGTGCTGTAGGAGCGGGTTCAGGACCGCTGGTTGGACCTGAGAGTCCCAGTTGTCTGTCAAGGCTAGAAGGACTCGGGAGTGCGCGGGGCAAGTGACCGTGTGTGTAAAGGGTGAGGCGTATGAGGCTGTGGCGGGGCGGAGGTGCGGAAATTTATACTTACCTGGCAGGGGAGATACCATGATCACGGAGGTGGTTTTCCCAGGGCGAGACTTATCCATTGCACTAGGGATGTGCTGACTCTGCGATTTCCCCAAATATGGGAAACTCGACTGCATAATTCGTGGTAGTGGGGGACTGCGTTTGCGCTTTCTCCTGACTTTTTCCACTTTAACAGACTGTCAGCCGAGGGTTACTTTTTTTTTCTACTGATTTTTGTGTTGGTCGTTGGTGTTATTATACTACTAAAGCTGGGGAATAGAAAGAAACGTGTTGCCTCTCTGGCGAAGGAACAGTGGGAAGCGTTAGGCTTACCACAATCTAGCTACCGCGAACACCAGTGCTGCACAGCTCCACGTGGGGCTGCGTTGGTCCATGGTTTCCAGTCTCTTGCGTTCTCACGCTGTGTAAAAATCTTCGTGTTTTTCCCTAGCCTCTAGTCTCCTTTTACACAGCCTCCGCTTCTAACCGCAGCCCCCTCAGGAGTTTGTAGGATTTCTGTGCTAGCGGAGAATATGTTCTCACCTCATAGAGCCAGGTACAAACTACGCAGACCGGCGCTGTTCTTTGGGAAGAAAGCACGGTCTTTGGGACTCTTAGTGTCCCCGTTTGGTTGTAGACATAACCCGCTTACTTTGTGTAAGCGAACGGCTCTCCCGGCGCCCAGGAGCCCTAGCGCATATTCATCGAGGCCCGCAGGTCAGAACCGCAGTCTCACCTTTCTTGACCGAAATGCGCTGCGATCCTCCCTGAAATATAAGGCGGGAAGTTTTATGAGGAGCCGGGTCCAGTTTCCTTACTATTTCTTGCCGTTTACATATCTAATTTTTCTTCAGTCTTTATTTAAACGACAGCTTCTTGTTTGATGTCTCGCTTGCATATTCTACATCCAATATCAGGGAACTTTCAAGGTAGCACCCCTACCCATCCTTCCCACCCCCAAGCAGCCCTTTCCTATTTCTGGCGCCAGCGTCCTTCCCCCTCCCTCTTTCTTCAGGCCCCCGCCGATCACCTTCATGGACAGAAAATACTTAGCTCTCTCTCAACCTGAGGTTTGCACCTGACACGAGTCAGTACCCTGGCAAATTTCTTAATACCCTTTCTCAAATGGCACTGTAAATTCATCTCTTTTTAACTCCCAGAAGTATCTAATTGGTTTTGTCCCTGCACTACATGAATACTAGTATCCACTACAGAAGAAAACCCCAGGCCTAGCGATGGCGGTTCTGGGCATTGTGCCAGCTTCTCCCAGGGTATGTTTTCTGACCTCACCTACTTCTGATCAACTGAGGTCAGGAGTTCGAGACCAGCTTGACCAACATGGTGAAACTCTGTCTCTACTAAAAATACAAAAAAAAAAAAAAAAAAAAAGCCAGGCTTAGTGATGTGTGTCTGTAATCCCAACTACTCAGGAGGCTGAGGCAGGAGAATCTCTTGAACACAGGAGGCGGAGGTTGCAGTGAGCCAAGATCGTGCCGTTGCACCCCAGGCTGGGTGACAGAGTGAGATTCTGTCTCAAAACAAAACAAAACAAAAAAATCTAGCCCATCTGAGACATATTATTGGAGACAGTAGAATCCTGCATCCAACAGGCACTTAGTGCAGATCTGGACCCATTGAGCGATTGGCTCATGTTCCCTCTGTTCTATTAAGTATCAGGAGCAGAAATTGAGCTCTTTGGCTTTTACCCACTAAGTATGGCTATAGGACAGGTCTCCCTCTCTCTCTCTGTCTCTCTCTCTCTCTCATTATTGCATCATTATTTTTTGCCATCAGGGTGGGTTTTTGGTTTTGATGTTATGAAGTGAATTTCTGGGGACAATCTCTGATGGGTGTTGTTGACAAGGATCCAGTCCCTGTTTGGTGATACATGACAGCTAATCTGCTCTGTGAGTCTCTTTTATTGTCTAATTATTGTCCTGAGAATAATGGTATTTCCTGATATTTGAGACTACAGCAATGATAAGTTGTTCATATCTTGTCTTTCCAAAGTTTGGTAAAAATTTTATGGGCCCAGTAGTTGTCAATATCTGCAAGAGTGGCATCTCTATTACAAGAGTGATCTTACTACTCAATGTCCCCCCTCCCACCCAACTTCGTTCCATAGGAGCTCTTGGGTTTAACAAATTTGCTATATCTAAAAGACATCTTAGTCCAGGAGGAAAACTAAATCTGTAGCATGTAAGGAGAAGTTTTCTTTGATTGGTATATTCAGGTTTCTAACCAGCTGAAAAATTCAAATACATGTCCTTTAAGGATTAAGTTTGAACTACACTACAGAAAGGAGAGAAAAGATTTATATGATCACATATAAGCAATGGAATCAGCAATATGAGCACTTTTCACAACTATACAAATCAAACGTAGTAATCTCCAGAACATTAAGGAAATTCAGCAATTAATGAAAATGAATGAAAAGAAGTTATTCACCCACTGTTCTATGCCCTGGAAAGAGAATATCCTGCCAGACTCAAAAGGGTATCACAATATCACTCAGATTTTCAGCGATGAAGGCCCTCCAAGGATCTAATGATGCTAATATTTTCAGTTTATTTCCTTCACTGATAAACATTGTTAATAGATACCATTGCCTCTGTTTTCACCTTAAGTGATGTTACTTAGTACAATTCGTTTCTTTAGAATGCCCCCTAGTTTGGTGGAAGGAATTTTCCTGCTTTATAAATATAGGATATTTTCTCATGAAACAAATTGGCATACTCTTTCAGTGAAGTGAATAGACAAATTAGGTCTCTGAAATTTTAAAGGAGTCACTTAGGAACAATAATAATCACTTAGCCTGGATAACAGATCAAGACCCTGTGCCTTATTTTTTATTTCATTTTATTTTTTTTACTACTTATGCTTATTTATTTATTTACTTTGAGACAGAGTCTTGCTCTGTAGCCCAGGCTGGAGTGCAGTGGTGGGATCTCAGCTCACTGCAAGCTCCGCCTCCCAGGTTGAAGCTATTTCCCTGCCTCAGCCTCCAGAGTAGCTGGGATTATGGGCGAACGCCACCACGCCCAGCTAATTTTTATAGTTTTAGTAGAGACAGGGTTTCACCATGTTTGCCAGGCTGGTCTCAAACTCCTGACCTCAAGTGATGCACCTGTCTTGGCCTCCCAAAGTGCTGGGATTACAGGTGTGAGCCACCTCGCCCAGCCTACTTATGCTTGAAATGTGAGGTTTCATTAGGGAAAAATTTTTTGTTGAATTTCTAACATGAAAAAATAATAGATTTAGCTGTAGATTAAATGAATGGTCTTGATAGTTTGGTACAACAAAATAAATGAAGTTCATAGCAGAGAGGAATCTTTGATGCTTTTGAACAATTTAAATAATGTAAATATTTAATATATTAAGAGATGAAAAGGTTCATTACATTATTTATTTATTTATTTATTTATTTATTTATTATTTTTTATTTTTTGAGATGGAGCCTCACTCTTTCGCCTAGGCTGGAGTGCAGTGGTGCAATCTTGGCTCACTGCAACCTCTGCCTCCTGGGTCCAAGTGATTCTCCTGCCTCAGCCTCCTGAGTAGCTGGGATTACAGGCACACACCACCACGCCCTGGCTAAGTTTTGTATTTTTAGTAGACACAGGGTTTCACCATGTTGGTCAGGCTGGTCTCGAACTTCTGACCTCGTGATCCACCGGCTATGGCTTCCCAAAGTGCTGGGATTACAGGCGGGAGCCACCACACCCAGCCCATTACATTATTTTTTAAACATCAGTGTGACTCTTTTGACAAATTAGAATGGTTTAATAATCTTGGTTAGGCTGGGCGCGGTGGCTCACGCCTGTAATCCCAGCACTTTGGGAGCCCGAGGTCAGGAGTTCGAGACCAGCCTGGCCAACATAGTGAAGCCCTGTCTCTACTAAAAATACAAAAATTAGCTGGGCATGGTGGCAGGCTCCTGTAATCCCAGCTACTCAGAAGGCTGAGGCAGAAGAATTGCTTGAACCCGGGAGGCAGAGGTTGCAGTGAGCCAAGATCGCACCACTGTACTCCAGTCTGGGCGACAGAATGAGACTATGTCTCAAAAACAAAAACAAAACAAAACAAACCCAGAAATTTGGTTTTAAAACCAGACAAATTAAATGGCAGACTTCCAATGAGACCTAAAAGTTTCTAAATTTCTAACATTTCTGAAAGAACTGAGAAAATTGCCTCCACTGAGGAAGTAAGCTGAAGGAGGTAAACTGACACGTTTTCTGATTCGAGAAATATTGAGGAGGCTTTGTCTCTTTCGCCTCCAACTGTTCCTTCTCCTCCTGCCCCTGCACCTGCATAGTCTTTCTTACCTGAGCCTTCCTGTCCTGCCTTGCCTCTTCTTCCATCACCATCACCTGAGGAAAGTCCCCAGGGTTCTGGTCCCTTCCCTGAAACTTCTGTTCTCACAGCCCCTTTCAAGGTAAAACCCAAACCCACAGGAAGAGGGGAGCCTACCATTGTGTATACCGCTTCACCAAAATGTGAATTAAGAGTATTATAAAGGACTTCCCTGATCTAAATTTAAATACATTTCACTGTTTCTAAAGCAGACTCCAAGATCCTATAGGGTTTGGCAGAAAATTTGACTTAACTGTTGAGTTGGGAGCAAGCCTCCCAAAATCTGGTGATAAACTGGCCCCAAAACTGTCCATAAGCAAAATCTCTGCAGCACTATAACATGTTCTTAATGGCCCTAACGCCCAAGTTGGAGGCTTGTGAGTTTATGGGAATGAGGGCAAGGAACACCTGGCCCACCCAGGGTGGAAAACCACTTAAAGGCAATCTTAAGCCACAAACAATTAGCATGAGTGAACTGTGTCTTAAGGGCATGTTCCTGCTGCAGTTAACTAGCCAAACTATTCATTTAATTCCAGCCATCCCTTCGATTCGCATAAGGGATACTTTTAGTTAATTTAATATCTATAGAAACAATGCTAATGACTGGTGTGCTGTTAATAAATATGTGAGTAAATCTCTGTTCGGGGCTCTCAGCTCTGAAGGCTGTGAGACCCCGATTCCCCACTTCACACTTCTATATTTCTGCGTGTGTGTCTTTAATTCCTCTAGCGCTGCTGGGTTAGGGTCTCCCCGACCGAGCTGATCTCGGCACTGTTGAAACCTTTGAACCCAAATATTCTGACCTTTGTCAATTAATTCACATGCTGGTGAAGAAGGCAAGGCCACTAACTGGTTGCAAAAGGCAAACTGGAAGGATTTTCAAAAAGAGACTGAAACAGAACATGAAAGTTTTACATTTTAGCTAAATATCTCCATGTTGCCATTCCCCGGGCCATTCCTAAAAATATAGATTGGAGAATAATGCAGCAATGTACTAAAAAGCCAGACAAATCTGTCTTTGCTTACTTAGAATGGTTTGAGAGCCAGGCATAGTATCTCGTGCCTGTAATCACAGCACTTTGGGAGGCCGAGGCTGGTGGATCATTTGAGGTCAGGAGTTCAACACCAGCCTGCCAACATGGTGAAACTCTGTCTCTACTAAACATACAAAAATTAGCCAGGTGGCTACTCAGGAGGCTGAAGCAAAAGAATCGCTTGAACCCGGGAGGCAGAGGTTGCAGTGAGCTGAGATCTTGCCAGTGCAATACAGCCTGGGCGACAGAGCAAGACTCCATCTCAAAAAGAAAAAAAAAAATTTAGCAAGGTAGTAGAAATATAATGCACATGAGAATGATACTCATGAAGATAATCTGTATTCCAGAATAGTAAAGAAAGCTATTCCATTAGGGAGCCAACTGAAAACATAAAATCCCAGTTCACACCCCAGGGTATAGTGTCATGCACCTGTAGTCCCAGCTACTCATGAGGATTAGTAAGGAGGTTTGCTTGAATTCGTGAGGTCAAGGCAGAAGTAAACCCTGATTATGTAACTGCATTCCAGCCTGGGCGACAGTGAGACCTTGTCTCAAAAACAAACAAACAAAAAAACCCCACAAAACCAAACAACAACAACAAATTGTCACCTCACTCTGAAATGACAGTGGCAAACATCACTTTGCTTTGGAAAATTAAAAGAAAAATATTCCCTCTTGCTATCAACCTGCCCTCTTGCTCTAACATGTCTGACTCATGGTTTAAAATGCCAAAAGCTATACTCAAATTATAGTACACTTACCTGCACCAGCATTTATTTTTGTCTGGAGGAGATCACCATCCATGGTCCTATAAATGTCTAACAACATGGAATGATGGAGGGATGTGTCTTTTAGGGTATTTGGATATATACATATATATATATATATATATCTGAAGAAACCCAACATTGGGCGAGTTCCCTCAAACTTTTCACTAGGCATGACCACTTCTCTATTTTAGATAGAGATTCTGTGGGGCAAAACCTGAGAATTATCTGCCTGGCTATCAAGAAGATAGCTCCTTGCATTTTTTGGGGGAGAACACTTTTGCTTCAAGGGAGCATTTCCTCCCAGGATTACAAATCTTTCTGTAGCCACAGGAAACACTGCTGATGAAAACCAGGCATGCTGGCTCTGGCCTGTAATCTCAGTGACTTGGCGGCTGAGGCGGGAGGATCTCTTAAGCCCAGGAATTCGAGGCTGCAGTGAGCTATGATGGCACCACTGCACTGTAGCCTGGGCCACAAAGCCAGACACTGTCTCTGAAAGAAAAAGAAAAAGAAAGAAAAACATTGCTGATGAAAATGCGGCCTCTTTTGCAGCTCAACAAAAGCTATTTATTCACTGGCTAAGGTTGTAGTAGATAATCACATCACTTTAGATGATATATTTAGCTGAGCAGGGAGGATGTATGTGTGGTGGCAAATACCTTTTGTTGCATATACATAAATATTTCCCATGCCGTAGAACCTTCTCTAGAAGAAATCAGAAAAGAAACCACTTGGCTACAAGAAATCACTAAAGAAGAAATGGGATTTGATGTTTTCCCTGATATTTTCAGTTGGCTGCCTAATGAAATAGGTTCCCCTACTGTTCCAGGATACAGATTCTCTTTGTGACTATCATTCCTCTGTGCATTGTATTTCTACTACTCAAATTATTAATGTTTTGTATTTCTCATTGTTTTACTTCTTTTGAGAAAGTAAATTCATTGTACTTTGAAGACTAGAGATGATTCAGCAAGTGACAGCAACTATAGGATTGGCCGAGATCACCCCTTCTCTCTCTCTGTCTCTCTTCCCCCCGCCCCCATTCTGTGATGCCACACCAATTCAGCTTTTGGGCACCGTTAAAAATTCCTTAGTGAGAGGGCTCCTTTCCTCCCCTGCCCCAATGTGGGACAGGACTATCTGGGAATGAGCCTTTCTGGCAAGGAGGGACACAACTTTTGATCGACAAGGCTTTCAAGGAAGACTTTTTATCTAAAGGGAGAATGCGGAAAGAAGAGAACTTTTATGAGGAGTGTGAGCCTTTTCAAATTCTCAGGCCCAGAGAGGCATTACATTGAGACAGCAACCACATTCTGCTTCCTTTTTGTACAATACTGTAACTGAAAAACAACAAAGCAAACCTACAAGACTCATAAAACTGAACAACTTTCTTTATAACACTACTATTGGTAAAACCAATAAGGATGACTGGTTTGCAGTCATCTGAGCAGCCTCTCTAGTTTCATAGATACGATTTCTCTCTGTTACTGAAGGGCTTCCAATTTTAAGTGGAATGCTACTTCACAAAGATAACTAGGTTGGAAAGGAACTGATTTTCTTTGTAATCCTAAACGTTCTAGTCTGCAAATTAAAAGCCATTATTTGAAGACGGGCGCACAGGCTTCCAGCTGACCACCAGGGGTGTCCTCTGCAGGACACAGGTTAAGTAGTCGCTTCTTTGGGGGAGACTAGATGCGGGGTCTAGGCACACCTCCCCAAAGGACAAGGCGGGAAGGAAAGGAGGGACAGGCAGACGTCACTTCCCCTGCCGGTTTCGGCAGTGTGTTGGTGGGCTGAGTGGAGGAGGGTGGGGCGGAAGAGCAGAAGGGGACTGGGAAAGGCACTGTCGGTGACATAACCGGTAGGGTGTTTCTATGTAGATGAGGCAGCGCAGGGGCTGCTGCTCCCCCAGGAAGGATTTCCCATGCTGTAGGAGCAAGTCCAGGACCGCTGGTTGGACGTGAGGGTCCTTGCTGTGTGTTAGGGCTAAGAGGGTTGGGGATTGGATGGTGCAGTGCTTGGGGCAAGTGACTGTGTGTGTAAAGGGTGAGGCATATGGAGCTGTGGCAGGGCAGAGGTTCAGGCCCTCACACTTACTTGGCAGGGCAAATGCTTTATGGTCACCAAGTTCACCCTAAAGCTGAGGCTCATCCGTTGCACTCCTGATATGCTGTTTTCTGTTATTTCCCCTAATGTGGGAAGCTCCGCTGCATAACTTGTAGTAATGACTCAGAAGTTAAAAGGAAGAGACAGGTGTTCTTGCACTTAACAGACTCCAAGGCCAGCAATAGATAGAGCCCTAGCAGATCCTTGATGACACTCTCGGAAAAGCCAGAGCCCTGAGGAATGAGTTCCAGATACTCTCTCAACACAGTCCGCCCCAGAAAGGATAAGAGAAAAAAACAACAAATACCTTTACTACCTTCTCTTTCCCCCTTACCATTTCTCATTATTCCAGTTTCGTTAAGTTCCTGATTTCCCTTCAGTGCAGCTGCAAGGTCGCCAGCTATGCTTAAGTTGCAAGACCTGTCACAGTTTGATTAGCTGCCTTCGTTCTGCTTTTGTAAGCCCTCTTGCCTGCCCTACGAGTTTTGCGCCATCAGATTCCCGCTGTGCCATTCAAACTAGCCAACCCCCTTTCAGAAGAGTGTATAAAAGTCAAGCCTTGTCTTTGATCAGGGCTCAGCCTTTGGATTTTAATCTGCTGGGCCTGAGTGCACGCAATAAAATCCTCGTGTTCCACCCATTGGTCTCTTCGTTCTCCTGATTCCTGCAACAGTAGTAGGGGACTGTATTCGCAATTTCCTCTGGTCCTTCATGGTATGAATAATAGCATTTTTTTTGTTCCTTTGTTTGTTTGTTTGTTTCGCCTATAGTCGCAGGCTCGGTCTCAGTGATTGTATGGTGTGGTCAGCTGTTTTTGTTTTTGTGAGACCTTGTTTTCTTGTCTACTGTCCTGGGACAGATGTCTGCAGTCACTTGTTTCCTCGGAAGGCAAATTTCAGTCTCTGTGGGGGAGGTCTCTCATATTAGCTGCAGTGGTACTTGTCAGGCAGAGCTCAGGGATCTAGGCTTCCCTGCTTTGTAGATTGCTGAATGGTCCCCAAGGCCTATTGGCTTTTAACACCATTTGAAAACCTTAGTGTTTTTCCCCTGTCCCTAGAGTCGCCTCTTACACAGCCTCTTCTGTATGTTTGTCTTTTTCCCTGAGACCGAGTCTCATTGTATCTGGTGGCATCTTTGTTCAAGCAATCCTCTCGTCTGAGCCTCTGGAGTAGCACAGGCGTGAGTCACCACAGCCGGCTAATTTCTGTTCTTGTTTTTGTTGTTGTTGTGGTTGTTTTGTTTTTTTTAAGAGTTGAAGTTTTGCCATGTTGCCCAGGTTGGTCTCCAACTCCTGGACTCAAGTGATCCACCCTGCCTTGGCCTTCTAAACTGCTGGGATTACAGGTGTGATCCATCACACCTGTCCAGCCCTGCTTTTCACTATAGCATTCATGGGAGTTTGTAGGATTTCTGTGCTGGGGGGAACGTGTACTCAGCTCATAGAGCCAAGTAGAAATTGTACTTGGAACTGGTGCCATTGGGTTGTAGACATAACATGCTTGTTCTTTGTATGGGAAGGGCTTTGCTGGTGTCCTGGTGCCCTTGTGCAAGGCATCGAGGCCTGCAGGTCAGAACAGCAGTCTCACCTATGTGTTTATGTAATACGAAACAATTCTCCCTGGAATATAAGATGAGAGGTCTTGTGAGGTTCCTACAAGTAAGACGACAAATTTCCCTGCAGTTGGTATTGACAAAATTCAAAATTAATAATAACAGCCCAACCTCTTGGATGACAAATCCAATGAGGCAAGCTGCCCTGCTTGCCTCAGCTCCTCCATGCAGGTGCAGCCCTCAATTCCCTCCACACAGGTCATTTCCTCCCTGCTTTCTCCAAAAGAGGGAGACAGTGGTTCTGCAGGACCACAGGGCTCAAGGCCTTCCAGGGCCAAAAATCTCAGAACAAGTTGCCCCGTCCTGCCTGTACCTCACCACTGACCTAGAAATGGCCTTTGCTAGGAGCAAAGTAGGGGGAAATGGTCACTGGAGCTGGGGCCAGGTTGCCCTGCAGGAGGGGAAGTACTCAGGGTTAGAGGGGGCCAAGCACCAAGACCTTAAAAGGTCCAAAAGGACTCAGAGAGATGCAGAAACTGAGACAGGGGTCCTCTTCAAGGAAAGAGACTTTCGAGGAAGACCCCAGGGCTCTGAACCAAAATCCAGATTTTTCCCCATCTGCAACTTAATTCCACCTTAGTTGGTGCAACTTCATCCTTCCCCTATGCTCAGGACAAAAAAACAGTTTTTCTATAGGCTGTTCGTTCTCTGGCCCCATACATCCTAGTGGTCAGAAAATTATGTTTCTTCTTTGGTTAACTGCAGACTTCGGTCTGCACAATCTTTTTCTTTCTTGGTCTGAAAACCACCCTATAGTCCCATATGTAGCATTTTTGGATAAACCTAGAAATGGACCCTTCTGGTCTTAAAGCATGAAACTTAATATTTGTTTTATCTGAGTTCTGTCATCAGGAAATGACCTTCGGGCCTCTCAAAAAAGCTATCAAGGAACTGAAATTCATCCAGACAATGAGATACTGGGACCCCTCATTCGTCATGGTTGCTTCCTTGCTCCTCCCTAGTTCCTGTTTTCTTACACATTGTTACATTTCTTCCCTGCAATCTAAACCTCTGGTTTTGGTTGGTCAGGGAGATAGATTTGAGACTGAGTTCTCATCTCCCCCACTGCAGCACCCTATTAAAGCTCCTTCCTTGGCAATAATCATCTTGGTGATTGGCTTTCTGTGCGGCAAGCAGCAGGAATCCCAGATCTCTGAATTTTGGCAAAGGAGTCTCCTGAAAAGGGGGGTGGATTCTACTGACCAACATCAAAACGATCAGACATCTGAAAGCCTTAATCTCAGGGTCAGACTTTGGGTCACCCTTGAGCCTTTTCCTTGGGTCTACCCATTAAAATCAGCCTAGCCAGGCTTGTCTTCAAGGTCCAGGCGTAGGGTCAGGTCCTCCCGATGCTTCTTGATGCTTCTCTCACTGGGTCGGCAGCCACCCTGTCCTTCGCTGTGACCTGCAGAGAAGCTTCAGGGGATGTTTATTCAATTGGCTAGGAGCCCACGAGGCACAGGTACATGGTGACTCTGTGGTTCCCACTGCACCCGCCACCCTCCTTGGTCCTCTCACTGTCTCTGGCAGGCAATAATGTTCTGGGTGAGCTTGGGCGCTGAAGACACACAGACAGGGAGGGTAAGGAAGGGCACCAGTCCCTTAGGTCCTGCACATTAGGGATCCAAAAAAGGTCTTGAAGAAACAGAAAGGGAGTGTTGGGAGTAGATCAAAGGGAAAGAAAGAAATCCTAGGAGATTTCCCATCTGAAGGCACCATGAAGAGAAAGGCCGCCTCCTCTGGGCCGTGTCCTCCCGTTGCAGGTGAACCGAGTTCCGGTCTCCATTGGAGACCAAAGCAGATAACTTTGCCTGACTCCTAGTGAGGAAGCCACGCGTTGTCCTCCCCTGTTTAGCACTTGATCCTGTAGCACTTGATTGTCTCTCCTGGACTTTCTATGGATTCCAGGGATGCAACTGAGAAGTTTGTTTTTAATGCACTTTTACTTGAAGTAAGAGTATTTTAGGCCCGGTGCGGTGGCTCACGCCTGTAATCCCAACACTTTGGGAGGCCGAGGTGGGACAGATTACTTAAGGTCAGAAGTTTGAGACCAGCCTGGCCAACATGGTGAAACTCCGTCTCTACCAAAAGTACAAAAATCAGCTGGGTGTGTTGGCGCAGGCCTGTAGTCTGAGCTAATTGCGAGGCTGAGGCAGGAGAATCCTGTGAACATGGGAGGTGGAAGTTGCAGTGAGCTGATCTCGAAAAAAAAAAAGTATTATAGAATCTTTTGGCAAAGGAAATGAATTCTGACAGGTTTTGCACTTAAGACATTCAGGCGTGAGGAAAACAAGAGAACCACTATGCTAGGGATGCTAGAGAAAGCAAATGCTGTTGAGAATGTGTCACAAACACAAATTACATGTCAGCAGATAGGTTTTACCCTCAGGTTGGGCACATTTTATTTTAAATGCACTGTTGGTGGAACTTAAGATGAATCTAGGACATTCACGATGTATGTGTGTATGTGTATGTGTATATATATATATACACACACATATGACAGACAGACAGATAGGGTCTTGCTACCTTGCCCACACTAGTCTCCAACTCAGGGCCTAAAGCCATCCTCCTGTCTCCCCCTCCCAAAAGTGCTGGGACTTCCAAAGCCTCCCAAAGTGCTAGGACTACAGGCATGCATCATTTTGTCCAGCCCATTTTAATGTTTTTAATTTAAGTACACATTCCAAAAATTATATAACAAGTACAGGAAGCCCACTTTATGCCAGTTTTACAAAAACAAAGTGGCAACATCCTAAAGTACTGAAAAAACTAAAAGTTTTCCTAGAATTCTATGACAAAATGAACTCTTTCAAGAATGTGACTGAAATAAGGACATTTAAAGACATACAAAAAATGAGAGAATTCGAGCCGGGCGCGGAGGCTCATGCCTGTAATCCCAGCACTTTGGGAGGCTGAGGCAGGCGGATCACGAGGTCAGGAGTTCGAGACCAGCCTGGCCAACCCAGCCAGGCCAATGTGGTGAAACCCTGTCTCTACTAAAGATACAAAAAATTAGCCACGCTTGGTGGGGTGCACCTGTAATCCCAGCTACTCAGGAGGCTGAGGCAGGAGAATCACTTGAACTCGGGAGGTAGAGGTTGCAGTGAGCCGAGATTGAGCTATTGTACTCCAACCTGGGCGACAGGGCGAGACTCCCTCTCAAACAAAACAAAACAAAACAAAACAAAACAAAACGGAAAGAAATAATTCAGCAACCCACACTGCAATAAATGCAAAAGGAGTCCTCCAGGCCTAAGGATAAGGATACCAGACAGAAATCTGGATCTACACAAAGAAATGGAGACTACTGGAAATTGGTATGTACATAGTTAAATATATATGTTATTTTTATTTAAATGTTTTAAAACAATTTGACTGATTAAACAAAAGCAATAATAATGGATTCTGGGGTTTATAACATGTGTAAAATCAAATTACATGACAACACTAGCATAATGGCCAGAAGGGGAGGTAGAATGTCACTTGATGGCACCGATGAAGATGTATTCTGGAAACCCTAAAGCCATCACTGAAAAGCAAAAGCAGCGAAAGAAGTCGAGAGCGGTGGACCAGACGACAGAAAGAATTACAGCTAATAAACCAACAAAGGAAAGAAAATAGAATGATATAAAAACCATGTAATCACTATGCTGGAACAACTGCTCTCCAGGCCTCTACCCTATAAAATACACCAGTGGCAAATGAGAAGTGTACAAGAATGATGACTGCAGCATTATTTGTAATCATAAAATAACAGAGCCAATGTCCTTTCAAAGATATAGGAAAAGGGTTTTATTTATTTAACAAACACACACAATTGTACAAACAAGGGAAGCAAGTCCTTTTGCCAAGAGGAACACAGAGGGTCATGATGATGCTACTCCTCCAGGGATTTCAGGGTTCTCAGAAGCCTAGTTTTCTGTCTAGTTCTTCTGGAAGATGTTATTCTTGGGGAGTTATAGGTCCTCGCGTTTGGAGCTCTTTCATGTTCTCTCTGAATTTTCCCCAGTTCCTCCCCATTCTGCTTCAACAACAACAACAACAACAACAACAATAACAACAACAACAACAAAAAAACAATTCTCACCTCCAGAAGATCCAGCCTGTGCCTCTGCACGAGCCTTTCAGGAGGTCTGGATGTCTGTTCCACGGCTCCCCGGCTTCTTTCCCTGCTTTTGCTTTTTCCCTCCCCCGCTCCTACCCTCCTGCCCCACAGCCCGGCCACCGCCCATCTGAGTCCCTGCGGCTTCACCGCAGAAGGTGCACTGGAGGCCCTGCCCGTTGCCCTCCCCGGGGGATGCCTAGAAATCAACGTGAATAAAAGCTTTGAAAAAAGAACTTCCCTATGGAAAAAAATCTCATGATTTCTATTCTTGGGGTTCTTCAAGGGACTAAAAGGTAAAGGCGACGATGGCCCCGGGAGGTCGAGGCTGCAATGAACCGTGTTTGCACCACTGCACTCCAGACCAAGCGAGACGCTGTGTCAAAAAAAATAATAATAAAAATAAATAAAATAAATAATTAAAAAAAATCAAAACTTCCCCATGGTAAAATATTTCATGATTTCCATTTTCAGGGCTCTTCAAAGGACTAAAAGCTAAAGGTGACGATGGATTCATTCAAGTCCTAGTCGTGCGCCGTGGTGAGGGCCAGACCCTGCTCCCCGCGAGGGGTCCCACGAGCCACGCTCACCACGATCCCTGCCCCGGTGGAGCCCCCGTGCGGGACACAGGATCCGAAGATAGCAGCGGAAGTTCCGCAGCGGCCTCCAAAGTGACTGGGCAGGGTGGGCACAGGCTTGCTGACTAGGTGAAGGCGGCACAAAGAATGGGAAGAGCCATCCCGAGAGCCCACAGGGTGTTCAGCGTCTCTTGGGCCCCCAGGCGGCTCAGGTCCGGGTCGCCGGGCTCAGGTCCCGGTCGCGGCCCAGGGCTTTTCCAGGGGCTTCTGAAGCAGGCGAGGGGCAAGGTCGTCCTGGTTCCAGCATTTCCCAACCTGCGGGTCTCCGACGAGACCAACACGATTCACCGCTCTAATCTCTCCAGTTTTCCAAGGCCTTGCACAGTTGTACGTCTGGTGGGCTCTGAGGATGGGAGGGTTGGGGAGTGTATGGGAGGGTTGGGGAGTATTTGGTGAGTGCACCCTTCCTATAGCGCCCTGAAGGAGGTAAAACTACGTGTCTCTGTGGCACAATCGGTTAGTGCGTTCTGCTGTTAATCTAAAGGTTGGTGGTTAGAGCCCACTGAGGGACGCCTGCTTCAGGTTGTTTGTTTGTTTCCTGAGACAGAGTCTTGCTCTGTCACGAGGCTGGAGTGCAGGGGTGTAATCATGGTTCACTGCAGCCTCAACCTTCCCAGGCTCAGGTGATCCTCCCACCTCAGCCTCCTGAGTAGCTGGGACTACTAGCATACACCTCCATGCCTGGCTAAATTTTGTATTTTTTGTACCGACCGAGTTTCGTCATGTTGCCTAGGGTGCTGTCCAACTCCTGACTCAAGTGATCCTCTGGCCTCCGCCTCCCAAAGTGTTGATATTACAGGCATGAGCCACTGTGCCCAGCCTGTAATTGTTTCCTGTGGTGACCAAGTCACATTGGTCTGGAGAAGACAGGTCACAGTGACCTCTTTGATAGCTTTCTATCAAGTTGCTTATCCAAAGGTAGCAAAATCACAATAGTCCCAGTCATTTTTTTCTCTTCCCCTTTCCTCTTTTCTTTATAAATCTTGATTTTACTTTTATTTGATGAAAACAATCTAATGCTAGTTTCCCTTCTATATTAATAGAGAATGAGCATGTAGATAAGTGTCTCTATATTATTCCTCGACTGATTTCTTTCAGGGGCTATGTCCATAAAAATTAATCTATCTGAGACCCATCATTGGAGCCAACAGAATCCTGCACCTAACAGGCCCCTGGTGCAGACCTGGATCGTTAGAGATATTGGTTCTTGTTCCCTCGGTTCTTGCTTTCATGAGCAGAAGTTGAGCTCTTTTGCTTTTATATACTAATTATGGTCACTGGGCAAGTCCTTCCTCTCTCTATCTCCCTCTCTCTCTTTCTCGCATCATTGTTTTCTGCCATCAGTGGCATCAGTGTGCATTTCTGGTTTTGATGTTATTAAGTGAATTTCTGAGGACAATCTCTATTGGGTGTTGTTTGACAAGGATCCATTCCCTGTTTGGTGATACATGACAGCGGATCTAGTCTGTGAGTCTCTTTTGATGGTCTATTCATTGTCCTGAGGATAATGGTATTTCTTGATATTTGAGACTGCAGCAATGAGAAGTTGCTCATATCTTGTCTTTCCAATGTTTGGTAACAATTTTTTGGGCCCAATAGCTGTCAATACCTGCAAGAGTGGCATCTTTATTACAAGGATGATCTTACTACTCAATGTTCCCCTCCCACCTAACTTCATTCCATAGGAGCTCTTGGCTTTAACAAATTACTATACTAAAATAAATCTTAGTACAGAAAGAAAACTACGTCTGTGGCATGTAAGGAGCACTTTTCTTTGATTCGTATACTCAGGTTTCTACCAGCTAAAAAACTCTAACCAGCTGAAATACATGTCCTTTAAGGATTAAGTTTAAGTCACACTGCAGAAAGGAGAAAAGAGATTTTCTCTTTATACACTTATAATCACAAATAAGCAATGGAGTCAGCAATATAAGCACTTCTTACAAGTATACAAATCAAATTTTTTTTTGCTTAAGACAGAGTTGCGCTCTGTCACCAAGGCTGGAGTGCAGTGACATGATTTTGGCTCACTGCAGCCTTGGTCTCCCAGGTTCAAGTGATTCGTGTGCATCAGCCTCCTGAGTAGCTGGGATTACAGGCATGTGACACCATGCCTGGCTAATTTTTGTATTTTTAGTAGAGATGGAGTTTCACCATGTTGGCCAGGCTGGTCTCGGACTCCTGAACTCAAAAGATCTGCCCACGTTGGCCTCCCAAAGTGCTAGGATTACATGCTTAAGCCACTGCATGTGGCCACAAATCAAATTTAATAATCTTCAGAACATCAAAGAAGCTGAGTTCTTAATGAAAACAGATGAAAAGAAATGACTTACTCACTTTTATATGCTCTGGAAAGAGAACGCCCTGCCAGACTCAAAAGGGTATCACAGAATCACTCAGATTTTCAACAGTGAGTGTTTTCCAAGGATCTAATGATGTTCATTTCTTCAGTTTGTTTCTCTCACTGATAAGCATTGTTAATAGATACCACTGCATCTGTTTTCACCCTAAATGATGTTACTTAACACAGTTATTTGCTTTTGAATGCCCCCTAGATTGGTGGAAAGAAATTTTCTGATTTATAAATATATTTTCTTATGAAACCAATTGGCATACTCTTCCAGTGGAGTGAATAGATAAATTAAGTCTCTAAAACTTTAAAGAGATTACTGCCCCAATTATCTTAAGTAATATATGTAATAATTACGTATATAAAATTAAAATGTGAAAATTAAGCAGGGTGTGGTGGTTCACACTTGTAATCTTAGCACTTCAGGCAGCTGAGGAGAGAAGGATTGAAGCCAGGAGTTCGATACCAGCCTGGGCAACATGGTGAGACCCCTGTCTCTACAAATTTTAAAAAATGAGCTAACTTTATAAAACTAGCCAGCACAGTGGCTCACATCTGTAGTCCCAGCTGCTTGGGAGGCTGAGGCAGGAGGATTGCTTGAGCCCAGGAGATCCAGGCTGCAGTGAACTATCATTGCACTCCAGCCTGGGTGACAGAGTAAGACTTCAACTCAAAATAAAATAAAATAAAATAAAGAATAATTTCTTGACTTTTTTTTTCTTTTTCTTGCACTGCCAGGCTGGTTGACTCACACCTGTAATCCCAGAAAATCAGGAAGCTGAGGTGGGAGGATTGCTTTAGGCAAGGAGTTGGAGACCAGCCTCAGCAACAGGGCAAGATGCCATCTCTAAAAAATTGCTTGAACCTGGGAGGCGGAGGTTGCAGTGAGCCGAGATTGTGCCACTGCACTCCAGCCTGGGCAACAGAGCGAGACTCTGGCAAAAAAAAAAAAAAAAAGCATAAGTGGGAGCTCCCAAGCAGGAGAGGGGTCTCTGGAAGGATAAAGGGAACAAGTTTCTTCCAGAAACACGCTTATGATATGGGCCCAATGATACAGTGATCCACCCCTTTGGCTTCTATACCCTTTTTTACACTACTTCATAAGCTGACTTACTAGAATTCAGATAAAATGTTAGCAGGGGGAAAGCAACGGTATTGAAAATCATTGCCTATGATTGCAGAAAAGAAAAGGTTTATTCTTGCGGTACTGTTTGTCCAATCACCAATCAATGATATTTCTGTAAACCAATGAGAATTCCTGACAGGCAGCTTTCTATCAGCCCACTGTCTGTCCCCGCTTTTGACTTTTAAAAACCTGCTTGTGGGCCGGGCATGGTGGCTCACGCCTGTAATCTCAGCACTTTGGGAGGCCGAGGCGGGCGGATCATGAGGTCAGGAGATCGAGACCATCGTGGCTAACACGGTGAAACCCAGTTTATACGGAAAAATACAAAAAAAAATTAGCCGGGCGTGGTGGCGGGCGCCTGTAGTTCCAGATACTCGAGAGGCTGAGGCAGGAGAATGGCGAGAACCCGGGAGGCGGAGCTTGCAGTGAGCAGAGTTCGCTCCATTGCACTCCAGCCTGAGCGACAGAGCGAGACTCCGTCTCAAAATAATGATAATAATAATAATAATACAAATAAAAAATAAAAACCTGCTTGTGACAAAGGCCATAGGGAGCTCAGATCTAAAGTTCCTTGGGTGTGAGTCGTCCAGGCAGCTGTCTTCATGTTGGCTCAAGTACACTCTAAATTATATTTTGTGCTTCAGCCTCCTTCTTTTAGGTCAACATGTTCAACAACAGCAGAATAAATAAATTAATGTGTATTCATACAAAGAAATACACATAGAAACAACCATGTGAATAACATGAAAAATTCATAGACATAAGACTGAGTGACAGAAGTCAAACCTATGCCCCTGCTTCTGAAACCGCCTTTGCAAAAATTACAACTGGGACAATTATCACAGCGAAAGAGATCTGACCTGACGCCATCTTGTTTCTAACGTCCAAGCTGTCCTTGTTCATTCCTGGCCACAGGCCGAAATAACTTTAGGAGGAAATTAGTTTATGGTTTAGCTGTGAAAGAAAGATGACAATATCCGTTCCCCAAAGCAAACCCCCTTCCTGCCTGGGGACTAGACTGCCTTTGCAGGACTAACAAATTAGCCATGAGATTAGAAATTATGGTTTAGGAGTTACATTAGCCTCTGGCTGCAAGATTCTAAACCTCCCCAAATTGTTCCTGGAGATCACGTCATTATTGGAAAACCTAAGATGAGTGCTTGAGATATTTTGCCGACCCTGCACTCAGTGGATCAGGTGACATCAGCTAGGCTGATAACCTGGCTCATCTGGTCTTGTGGCCCCCACGCAGGAACTGACCCAGCACAAGAGGACAGCTTCAGCTCCCTGGGATTTCATCTCTGACCTGACCAATCAGAACTCCCAACTCACCAGCCCCCATCCACCAAATAAAGAGTGCAGCTCTTTATTGCAATTCCCCTGTGTCAAAAAATTGACTCTGTCTAAGCAGCAGGCAAGGTGTACCTGTTGGGCAGTAACACTACCCCCAAAACCCACTACACACGGAATGACTCAGTTTATAGGAAAGCAAAGGGCAGGAAAAACTTGCCTGATAGATTTGCAGAAATGGGGGCGGAAACCATTAATAAGTCTGTGGAGTATTGTCAGAGTTTGGTGTTGTAGTCTACATATTAAAAGTAATCAGTTAAACACCTGAAATAAAATTTCCCCCAAATATTTTTGCCGAATTTGGATGACTTTGTTTCTGTATTTGCAGAATATAAAGTGTTAACATGAGGTAAGCGCTAAGGTCTAGAGAAGGCAGTGGAAGAGATGATAAAACGACTCCAGCACCATGCCTGAGTCCAGTGTGCTCTGCTGGGGCAGCACATTTTTGTACATTGCTGTATTTGAAAAAACCCTACAAGATTCATGAAACTGGACAACAGTCTTTATAACACTCCTAGTGATAAAACAAGTAAGGATGGCTGGTTTGCAGTCATCTGAGCAGCCTCTCTAGTTTCATAGATACGGTTTCTCTCTGATATTGAACGACTTCCAATGTCAAGCGGAATGCTGTATCACAAGGATAAACGTTTGTCAAAAGAACCGGTTTTCTTTGTAATCCTAAACTTTCTAGTTTGCGCATTAAAAGTCATTATTTGAAGAAGAGAGCACAGACTCCAGCTGGCGGCCAAAGGGGTCCTTGGCATCACAGGCTAAGAACCTACTTCTTTGGGAGAGAGCAGGGGCGGGGAAGGGAGGGGAAGGAGATAGAGGCAGGCGTCATTTCCTCAGCCGGCTCCGGCAGCGGGTTGGTCGGCTGAGTGGCAGAGGGTGGGACAGAAGAGCAGACGGGGACCGGGAAAGGCGCTGTCGGTGACATCACAGATAGGGCGATTCCTATGTAGATGAGGCAGCGCAGGGGCTGCTGCTTCGCCACGAAGGATTTCTTGTGCTGTGGGAGCAAGTCCAGGACCGCCGGCTGGACGTCATCGTCCCAGCTGTGTGTCAGGGCTAGGAGGACTCGGGATGGCATGGTGGGGGCGGTGGGGGGGGGGTGGCATGCGCGTGGCAAGTGACCGTGCTTGTAAAGGGTGAGGCGTATGGGGCTGTGGCAGGGTGGAGGCCTATGAATTCATACTTACCTGGCAGGGGAGATACCATGATCACGAAGGTGGTTTTCCCAGGGCGAGGCTTATCCATTGCACTCCGGATGTGCTGACCCCTGCGATTTCCCCAAATGTGGGAAACTCGACTGCATAATTTGTGGTAGTGGGGGACTGCGTTCGCGCTTTCCCCTGTTTTTTTTTGTATTGCAAAAAGCAGAATATAAAAGGAGTGGTTTTGGCTTTTATTGCTTCATTACGAAGTAACATGTCGCCGTCTTTCTCGCTGGAGAGTTATGAAGCCCTTGTGATCACGTTTACTACAAACTAACTAGGGCGAGAGTTGCATAGCTCTTCCTTTTGTACATAAGGCTGCTAGGCTGAGGGAGGCGAATCACCTGAGGTCAGGAGTTTAAAACCAGCTGGGCCAACATGGCGGGCGCCTGTAATCCCAGCTACTCAGGAGGCTGAGGCAGGAGAATCTGTTGAACCCGGGAGGTGGAGGTTGCAGTGAGCTGAGATCGTGCCACTACACTCCAGCCTGGGTGACAGAGCAAGTGATGCTGCTCTTAAAAAAAAAAAAAAAAAAAAAAAAGAAAGAAAAAGAAAAAGGCTGGGCACTGTGACTGACGTCTGTAATCCCAGCACTTTGGGAGGGCAAGGCAGGCGGATCACAAGGTCAAGGGATGGAGACCATCCTGGCCAACATAGTGAAACCCCATCTCTAGTAAAAATACAAAAATTAGCCCATCTGTAGTCCCAGCCACTTGGGAGGCTGAGGCAGGAGAATCACTTGAACCCGGGAGGTGGAGGTTGCAGTGAGCCGAGATCGAGCTACTGCACTCCAGCCTGGGCAACAGAGTAAAAAAAAAAAAAACTCCGTCTCAAAAACAACAAAACAAAACAAAACAAAAAAACCCACTGCAAAGCATAATGCATTCTACTTGATTTAATCTATGTTTAGCTTTAGAGGATTCGTTTAGAAAAGTGTCTCTCTAAATGTGATTGAGAGTTCAGGAATTCCTTCATTTCTGTTTCTGTCTCTTTGTCTTCAGTTAAATTCATGCACTATTAAATGGAATATTTGTAAAATAAAAATAGAGCCTAAGCTCAATTTTACAAAAGCATATACATATATACATGTATATATATATAATATATAGCTCCCATATATATGTATATATAACATATAGTTCATATATATCTTTATTCTGTTTTTTTCTTTTGTGGGGGCGTGGGGGGGACAGTCTAGTTAAAATATGTATTCTTCTCTCTGTAGATATACCAGAAGAACATGACTTGATCAGTGTTGCCCTGATGTTAACAAAAGTTATTTTGAACTTAGGATGATCAGAAATTTTACATATCTGTACTTTTTATGTATTGCTGGTATGGTCTATGCTAAGCATGTATTTTTTTTTTTTAAATGAGAGTAACTTTAAAATGATTTGGAAGAAAAAATATGTACATGTGAACAGTACTTAATTCCAGGTGGTGGGAATATGGATGACTCATTATCTTCTTCTTTCTGTATCTTTTATATTTTTAAATGGAAAAACTCAATGACCTGGAATTGAAAGAAACAATTTGGAAGGGGTGTAGGGCAGGTGAGAGGAAAATGCAAGGAAAGAACAAACCCAGTTCTTGCAGGACCGTGTTTAAGTTGAAGGTTTCTGGGGATCAGTTGTTGGGATAAGAAGGATATGGGGGAGGCAGGAGAATCATGAAAATATTTGGGACAGTGTATTGCCTGTCATATCATTCCTCCTCCTTTTGTGTTTCTTCAAAAGAAATATACAGACTTATGTTTCTTTTCAAGCATATGTACCATTTGTGTTTCTCTTTTATTAATGTAACTGGTGAGTTTATCTTGCTGGTTGCCTATCCCGGCCCGCGGGATAGTCAGTGTAGGCCCTGGAGGAGGGGGTGGGAATTTGGGGAACAAGAGACACGAGAAATGGAGACAAGACAGTGCTCTGATCAAGTCTCGTTTAATGGCGCTAATGCACTGCCTTATATACACTTGGAAGGGAAGGGGTTGGGCTAAGGCAGAAATGATCTCATTGCCGAGGGCGTGGCCAGGTTAGTTTCGGTTTCTCCGGTCAGACGTCATGTTGCCCTTGCGCTATTAAGTAACAATTTTCCCGGGCGCGGGAAAAGTGAGTGAAGAAGAAGCAGGAAGAGCGCCATCTTTAATGAGGTATTAGTACAGGGGAAAAAGGCAAAGATAGGGAGAAGGTGTGGGGTGGAAATGAACATAGCTCAGGCGTTTAATCCTCAATTATTATTCGCTATGGCCGGGGCGTGCAGCTCCGGACAGTTGCCCAGAAAAGCCAATGGAGCTGAGAACAGCAAGCTTTCTGCAATAGAGAAAGAATCTAATAAATACAGAGACAGCTAAGTGACCAGGACAGAGGTTTATTGTTACTCAAATCTGTCTCCCCCCAAAATCAGAGGGTACTTTTTTTTTTTTTTTTTTGGATAGCTTGGTGGGCAGGGGGCTAGGGAATGGGGAAAGCTGATTGGTTGGGTTGGGGATGAAAATCACAGGGAGTCATAGCTTATCTTCCTGCACTGAGTCAGTCCCTGAGTGGGGGCCACAGGACCAGATGAGCCAGTTTACCAGTCTGGGTGTGCCAGCTAGTCCATCATAAGGCATAAGGCAGGGTCTGAAAAATACCTTGAACACCAATCTTAGGTTTGACAGTAATGATGTTATCTATAGGCACAACTCCCTGGGGAGCTTAGGAATCTTGTGGCTTCTGGCTTCATGGCTCCTGAGCCATAATTTCCAATCTCCTGTCTAATTCATTAACTTTGCTAAGGAGGTCTGATCCCCAAGAAACGAAGAAAGGAAGAGGTTTGTCTTGGGAAGGTGTATCATCTTTGTTTCAGACTCAGACTTGGGACTAAACTCTGGTATTTAGCCTGGCCTATGTCCAGGAATGGACGACGGAAGCTTGGAGGTTAGAAGCAAGATGCAGTGCTCAGGGTCACTTAGCCAGGGAACAAGGATTTGAAAGCAGGAATTTGAAGTGAAAGCAGCCTGGCTCCAGAAGATGTTCTCAGAACCACTGTGTATGTATTTCTCCTAACAAAAGTGCCCTTGCAAAAATTATGACAGTGAGAAAAACCTGACATAGGAATAGTATGATAGTGAAAGAAATCTGCCCAGAGTGACCCTGGGCAGGTAACTTAAAATCTCTGCATCTTAGTTTTCTCATACTGAAGATGAATATGATGGTGTGACCTTGGCCTGTGGTTAAGGACTAAATAAGTAATCATGTGCACTCATTGACTGTGCCTGACATGTGGCCCTTGGCATATCAGGCAGAGTTGATGATGTGCATATGTTACTTATTTGCATGTTAGCTCTTGTATTTTGCCTGCAACACTGCACAAAGAGCAGATGTGGCCAGGTGCGGGGCTCATGCCTATAATCCCAGCACTTTGGGAGGTCGAGGTGGGCAGAGCACCTGAGGACAGGAATTCAAGACTAGCTTGGCCATCATGGAGAAACTCTGTGTCTACTAAAAATACAAAAAGTAGCCAGGCATGGCAGTGCACCTGTAATCCCCGTTACTCGGTAGGCTGAGGCAGAAGAATCACTTGAACCCGGGAGGCAGAGGTTGCAGTGAGCTGCACTTGTGCCACTGCACTCCAGCCTGGGTGATAGAGTGAGACTCCATCTCCAAAAAACAAACAAAAAGAGCTGATGTGATGAAAATTTGTTGTATTGAAGTTGCAGCAGTGATACTTTCCAGTGGCGGTGCACCCTCCCAGGGAGACTGCAGCAATCCTCTCACCAGCAGTAACCTCCTGGGCTGGGAGGTCCCAGGAAGGCCCCTCAGTCTCCAGCAGGTTTGACCCTCTAGGAGCTTCAGGAAATGAGCTAGAGAAGTATTTCTATCTGGGAGGAACTGGGAGTTCATTAGCTCGTCTATTCAGCTCATCCAAAGGGGAACTATGATTCAATTTCTTGCTTCAAACCTGCCCCAATAAAATTTTTATCATTTTACAGTAGAAGACATTTGCACATGTAAGGGAGGAAATATGGCTTTTCCTAACCCAGCCTAGGTTCACTGCTGAGAACCTTACAGCAAAAGACAAACAAGAGAAGAGAGCATATCTAGTTATTTAATGTAAGTTTTACATGACAGAAGAGCCTTGCTAAGGAAATGAAGGCCTGAAGAAATAGCTAAACTTCAAGTTTTTTTTTTATTATTTTATTTTTTTAATGGTAGGTTTGATGAATACTGGATAGCTATAGAGAAGTGTGATATGATGAAAGGAGTATGATCTAATGGTAATAAACTGGGGGAAACGTAGCCAGGCCTGTATGTTCAGACTCTGTGTTGCTGTGTTTTCAGACACAACAATGCACATTTCCTCTGGGTACAGAGTGGGCACCTCTCACGTGAGAGCCTTATGATCAGCTTCAGGAAAGAAGGGCATGGGGAGAGTGACAGTGACCTTCCTGATTCTGTTGTTTTCTCAAATTCCTTTAGCATAAAATATTCAATACCCCGAATTGTTATATTTTGGAGTAGTGTGTCCTGAACCCCACCATGTACATGCTATAAAACCCAGAATCTTTGAAGAGTAATACTTACGACTATAAAATACTTAAATTCAAAATACAAATTATGGCTGGGCATGGAGGCCAGCACAAAATCCCACCACTTTGGGAGGCCCAGGCAGGCAGATCACTTGAGTCCAGGAGTTCAAGACCAGCCTGGCCAACATGGCAAAACCATTGTCTCTACAAAACATACAAAATTAGCTGGACACTGTGTTGTACACCTGTGGTCCCAGCTACTTGAGGAGGGCGGGCTGAGGATCAACTTGAACAATATCATATGTAAAAATAAATTTTTTTTCCTTTAAGTTTAGTCAAGTGAAGCAGTGGGAGTGGAGAAGAAACAAAGAAATCTGTAGCTAGTTGTGATAATTGGTTGTAAACAGGAATGATTTTTTATGCATTATACATGGTTATCAAAGTTACATATGCTCCAAAGCTGGTGTTGAACAGCAACAACAGCAGTGTCCTGGTCCCCGCTACACTTCTCTCTAGGGATAACAATTTTCTTCCCTTCCCTCCCCCTCCCTCCCCTCCCCTCCCCTCCCTCCCCTCCCCTCCCCCCCTCCTCCCCTCCCCCTCCCCTCCCCCTCCCCTCCCCCTCCCCTTCCCCTCCCCTCCCCCTCCCCTCCCCCTCCCCTCCCTTCCCCCTCCCCTCCCCCTTTCTTTTTCTTTTTCTTTCTTTCTTTTAGACAGAGTCTTGCTCCGTCGCCAGGCTGGAGTGCAGTGGTGCAATTTCAGCTTAAGCTCACTGCAACCTCTGCCTCCCGGGTTCAAGCGATTCCCCTGTCTCAGCCTCCTGAGTAGCTGGGGTTACAGGCATGCGCCAAGATGCCTGGCTAATTTTTGTATTTTAGTAGAAACCGGGTTTCACCATATTGGCCAAGATGATCTCCATCTCCCGACCTCGTGATCCGCCCGCCTCGGCCTCCCAAAATGCTGGGATTATAGGCATGAGGGATAACAATTTTCAATGCATGCAGCCAACCTCTACATATTGGTACTCTTTGACTGTTCAATTTTCCATCCCAGGCCCTGCAGTCCAGCTTGGAAGGGGAAATGGAATTTGTGTGTTTTCCTTCCTGCCAGTTCACTCCAAGGAGCCAACAAGGCACCTCTCTCCCATCCCCCACCCCCACACCTCCGCACGCCCTCCAAACTGAGCCCTTCAAAGACTGCGGGGTTTTTCAGTCCTTCGTAACTGCTGAAAATTTTCATATTTGCACAATATGAAAATCAGGGCGATGGTCCTGAGTGCCTGGAGGGACATCTTAGCTTGCTCTCAAGACCCACCATGAGCCACATCCACAGTGTTCTGCCAAGCAGAAGAAAAGATTTTTGCATCTGTCACGTCCTAAAGCATCTCTCCTTGGGGCAAGGTCCTGGTTGGGCGAGGGGGAGCCCCTACCGTCCCGCACTTATCCCTTGGAGCTGCTCAGGCACCTCTTACCCGTGGCCCTGCGGGAGTCTGGCCCGGCGACCGAGGATCAGAACCCGCGCTCCCAGCCCCGGCGCTTGAAGAGGCTTCCTCGCCGATTTCTCTTTTCGGCTGAAATCTTTGGTAGGAAAGAATGAGATTTCCCGGAGTCAGGTTCCAAAGCTTAGTGAAACAGCGACTTTTAGGGCCCGCAATAGAGACGTAGGATCTAGAATTTCGGCTTGGAAATCTGAATATGAAGAACAGTATAAATTAACATTAGGAATAGGATGGGCCATCTGAATAAAATAGTGTTATTCCTAAGTTAAGTCTCGAACCATCGACCCTAAACTGAGATACAATCTCCAATGACTGAGCTAACCCCATCAGAATTTCTCATGCCACCGTTTACTTACCAAAAAGACAATAGGTGCCATTACGAGATTTCCCGGGTGAAAGGAATCTTGGGGTCTAGGATTGAGGGGCGGCAGCCTTTTTAGTGGAGGAGACCTCTCACCCCGAGGCCCAGGGTCTCCCTGAGAGGGGGTGGGGACTTGTTCGGTTGCTAGGGTGCTGGCTGCGGGGTCCGGGCCTCCGATTGCAGGCGGCCAGGAGGCTCGCCCAGGACTGGGACCAGGATTGGTGACTCCGATTGGATGTTTCTCTGTGGTCCAGGCCACTGCGAGAAACCAGTTTCTGAGACCCGGACCCCTGAGGAGGGGACGGGAGAGGAGGAGGGACATCGCAGGGGACGCATTGCGAGGCTGGAGCCGGAGGGACGAGGGGACTATCAACAGCAGAACTTGCTTTGCTGTGACCCAAACCTTCCTGTCTCTTCTCTAACCCAGGACTTGGTACAAGGGCAAACGTAAACCACATCCCTTTCACTTTGTCTTTGAGGTGGGAGTTTGCTTCCCAGAGTGGCTTCTGGCCAGAGTAGAAGTCCAGTAAACAACAAGGTCCCACGGAGATTTGAACTCGGATTTACTTAATTCAGAGTCCAGAGTGCTCACCATTACCCCATGGAACCAGCTGTTGAAAATATTGTGTTACTGACATTTGGCGAGTGAATTCTCAGCTTCCATAGTCACCAGAATTTCCTTTGCAGGTGGTTTTTTTCTCTTTGTCACACGGGACTTGAGTATCTTTAATCTACAGTAGGAGGAGTCACCCCAGATTTACCTCTCTCTGCCCTTCTCTTTAGGTTTCTATCTCAGAGAATGAGATTAAGCACCTTTGGGGATTAGGGTCAGGGAAGAACTATATTTAGGTTTCCACTAAAGCCACCAGTTCTGCCTGGGTTGCCAGAGTTTCCTGCCCTGAAATAAACATTCTGCCCAGACCTCCTTCCCGCTGGGGTTTCTTTCTTTTTCTTTGCAACTCTCCTTTTCCCTTTATCCATGGAGCACTGATGACCATTTCCGGAACAAGATTTGGGATATGCTGAAATTTCCGCTCTTCTTATTCTGCCTTCTTCTCCTCCTCTTTCTCCTCCTCCTCTCATTCTGTTTCCAATCCCCTCTCTCCTGGTCCCTGTCTTCCTCACACTACCCCCACACCCATTTTCCCCAGCTCCCTCCAGCTCTCCACACTTCCTGCCTCCCTCTCCTCTGTTCCTTCTTGGCTACCATTCCTCTTCCTTCTGTAGGCTCCCACCCTACCCACCACCAGCCTCCCACACGCAGCCTACACTAACAGAAGAATGGACTACCACGATCTGAGAGGAAGTTGAGGAATATGTTCCTAGTCAGGACACTTTGGGGGATCTTTGCTGGGAGTGTGAGTGTGGTGACACCAACCGAGACGATGAAAGTCAGCCAGTACTTGAGGCCTGGGGAGAACCCACAGATCCAAGAGTCACATTCCCTGCCTGGCGCTGTGGCTCACGCCTGTAATCCAAGCATTTTGGGAGGGCGAGGCAGGCGGATCACGAGGTCAGGAGATCTAGACCATCCTGGCTAACACGGTGAAACCCCGTCTCTACTAAAAAAATACAAAAATAATTAGCTGGGCGTGGTGGCAGGTGCCTGTAGTCCCAGCTACTGGGGAGGCTGAGGCAGGAGAATGGCTTGAACCCAGGAGGCAGAACTTGCAGTGAACGGAGTTGAGATCCAGTCACTGCGCTCCAGCCTGGGTGACAGAGCGAGATTGCGTCTCAAAAAAAAAAAAAAAAAAAAAAGTCATCTTCCCATTCCAAAAGGCTACATCTGATTGCCAAAGTCCAAGGAAATTGAAAACAGCAGGAGCCATTGTTTTTGCAAGTCCAGTTCCAAGTGGAAAGATCATGGTGCTTCCTTCCAGCCGCCGCAAGGTCAGCACACAGGAATTTGCATTGCCCAGGACTCAGCCGGTACCCTGGATGCCTGACTGGGGCCTGTCCAGAGAAAAGCTAGGCGTGGGGCCCATTTCCACCTAGGTGGAGGTTCCTGGGGAAGTAGGCACTCACCAAGAGATTACCCCTTGCTGTCCTCCTGAGGGTGTGTGGAGCCTCAGCGCTGCTACCTCTTGGACTCCACCCTCCGGATGCCACCAGCTCTCGCTGTCCAGGGCTTCCAGTGAAGTCTCCAAGGTTCTGATTTTTGAATCGTCCTGATTTGGTGTGCCAAGAGCTGCCTCCCACAAAGTGAGCAGGTGTGGAGAGCTGCCAGATCCAAAAGATAAAATCACAAGGGATTGCCAGCTAGATAGGGACAGAGTCCCCTCTCGATTATGATTCGGATTCAAAGGGTAGATGTCATGGCCCCTAAACATCACAGCATGACCAGGGCATGCCACCCACGACCTGCAGTGCCCTTGCACCTGGTTAGGTGTAAGTGATTTTACTTAAGCAGACAAGTGTTCTCTTCTGGACTTTTTCCTTCCTTTGTGGCTAGATCTCTCTCTCTCTCTCTCTCTCTTTCCCCATAAGTCCCCGCATTCTCTACCCCACCTTTATTTTCTCTCTCTGTTTCCACCCTGCTGCCCCACTTCCACCTGCTTTCTCCTGTTCAGCTTTCATGGTTCACCCCTTCCCTGCCCATTGGCATCCCCCAAACTAATGCTGCTGCACTGTCCTGGGTGGGGAGATGGATATGGCTGTAGACGGTGCCCTCCAGAGTGTCCAGGATGGGGAAACATGGTGCAGCTGCCAGTATAATGGTTTAAAAGAATGGCCACTTTCAAAAGCCTTTCACATCTCCTGACCTGGGATCTTTTGGGACTAAAACATTATGGACCACAGTGGAATTCTTCATCCTCCAGGACCTTGTGGTGGATGCCTTCTGTCACTGAGCTTTCATGGTGTGGCTATTAAGTGCCAGGTCCTGCTCTTGGACAGTGTCATCATTGTGAGGAAGTCTCAAGTCACCACTCATAGAGTGGGTCTGGAGCTCACCTCTGCAGGCATCAAGAGGTGTCAGAGAGAAAGGGGCATGACCAGTTTGTGTCTTTCCCACGTGGCCCCTCACTGGGCTGTGGGGGAGTGGAAGTCAGTGCAAGGAAGAAGCCCAGTGAGAAAGCAAATGCACAACATCAGACCTGGGGCTGAGGCCCCCACCTGCAGTGGGGCAGCCTCTGAAGTAGGCAAGGCGGAGCAGGGAAGGTCGTGGCCTGGTGTAATCTGGAGTCGGGTGCCCCAACTCATTAATGTGACTCTTACCCAAAGGCAAGATTAAATATCTGCGTTCTTCAGAGGAGAATGTGTCTTCAGAGGAGAATGGAGAGGCTGGGGAGCACCTTCTCACCCCATGCTGACTGTATTTGATGTTACAGTATGCTATCTCTGTGCTATAATTCGTTAGCATGTGGCCATTAATGGAAATGATTGATGGTTTAAGCCCATTCCCAGGTATTCTAGCTTTCATCTAAGTTCCCTCCCTTCCTTCCTCCCTCCCTCCTTTCCCTCCTTCACTCTTGGCAATCATTGATCATTTTACTATCTCTGTCTTTTTTACTTTCTCAGAATGTCCTACAGTTGGAATTATATAGTATGTAGGTTTTCAGACTGGCTTCCTTCAAGCGTTATGAATTGAATGTTCCTTTATGTCTTTTCATGTCTTGATAGCTCGTTTCTTTTCATCACTGACTAATATTCCATTGTGTGGATACACCACAATTTGTTTATCCATTCACTTGTTGAGAAGAACATCTTGGTTACTTCCAGTTTTTGACAATAATAAATAAAACTGCTGTAAATACTTGTGTGCAGGTTTTCGGGTGAACACAAGCTTTCCTCTCATTTGGCTAAATAAGTCAAATTGCCATTGCAAGATTATATAGTAAGACTATGTGAAAAAATAAAAAATAAAAAAAACCTCCCAAACTATTTTCCAAAGTGGTTGTACCATTTTGCATTTCCACCAACAATGAATGAGAGTTCCTGTAGCTCTGTTTGTTTGACAGCTTTCAGAATTATCACTTTTTACAGATTTTAGCCACTCTAACAGGTGGGTTCTGTCATCTCATTGTTTTCATATGCGATTTTCTAATGATAAATGACTTTGAGTATCTCTTTCATATACTTATTTGCTATCTGTATATCTTTTTGGTGAGGTGTTCAGATCTTTTTGTCTATTTTTAAATTGGGTTGTTCACTTTCATATTATTGAGTTTGAAGAGTTCTTCATTTATTTTGGACACCAGCCCTTCATCAGATCTGTATTTTGCAAATATTTTCTCTCAGTCTGTGACTTGTTTTTTCATTCTCTTAATAGTGTCTTTCACAGAGCAGAAGGTTTTAACCGTAATGAAGCTCAACTTTTCAATTTTGTTTCTTTCATGGATTGTGCTTTTAAGGCTGTTTCTAAGAAACCATCACCAAACCCAAGGTCACCTGGCTTTTCTCCCGTGTTATCCCCTAGGAGTCTGTGGTTTTGAACCTTGCATATAGTTATAAGATCCATTTGTGAAAGTTATAAGATCTGTGTGTATATTTATTTATTTTTTCATGTGGGTGTCCAGGTGTTCTAGCAGCATTTGTTGGAAAGGCCATCCTCGCTCTGTTAAATTGCCTTTGTGCCTTTATCAAAGATCAGTTTATTATATTTATGTAGGTCTATTTCTGGGCTTTGTTTTCTTTTCCATTGATCTATGAGTTTATTTTACCTTTTTTCACCAACTCCACACTGTTTTGGTTACTGTAGCTTTACAATATGTCTTGAAGTTGGCAGAGCCAATCCTCGGGGATTTTTTCTGATCTTCACCATGGGAACCTTGTTGGGTTGTAGTGGTCAGACTTATGAAAGTGTGATATCCCCACATGGCTGGTTCTCAGAGAGTTTTTAGTGCTCAAGCCAGGCCACCCTCAGCTTCTAGTAATCTGTCAATACCATTTAAGTGCTCCTCCCAGGTGCTGGCTCCAGCAGCTTCTGTTCCTGGCAAGCTGTGACTCCCTGTGTTTGCCTGTCTTTCTAGTTTTCAGAATGGCAGTGACCTCAATTCTCTGGCCATCTGAGAAGAGTTGTTGGTTTTCAGTTTGTTCAGCTTTTTTCTTGTTGTGAGGACAAATGGTGACTTTCTACCTCTTTATATGTCAGAGTTGAAAACGGAAATTTCATTTAAAAAGTTACTTGTGGCCAGGCGTGGTGGCTCACGCCTGTAATCCCAGCATTTTGGGAGGTTGAGGTGGGTGGATCACAGGGTCAGGAGTTCGAGACCAGCCTGACCAGCATGGTGAAACTCTGTCTCTACTAAAAATACAAAAATTAGCCAAGCTTGGTAGCACGTGCCTGTAATCCCAGCTACTCAGGAGGCTGAGGCAGGAGAATCACTTCAACCCAGGAGGCAGAGGTTGCAGTGAGCCTAGGTCATGGCATTGCACTCCAGCTTGGGTGACAGAGTGAAACTGTCAAAAATAAAAAATAAATAAAAGTTACTTGTAATAAAACTTACTAATTTTAAATCTACGATGAAATCATTTAACGAGGTTTGTTGAATTGTGCAGCTATCAGCAGAGTCACATTTTAGAATATTTTTGTCATTTCCCCAAATTCCCTCAAGCCTCTAAACAGTCATTTCGTAATCTCTGGTGCCCATGACTGGGCCCCAACAAAATAAAATTTGGAAAACCGACATCATTAAATTTCAACTTTTCTTAGATTGGGATTTTTTATAGTGACTAATTGTCTTACTTTTAGCATTTTAGGGACTGTTTTGAGGAACTTAATAATAGTCCTTTTCATTGCTCTTCGTGAATGGTTTCATTTTTACTGATAACTGATAGTTGCTACCAAACCTGGTCTGGCAAGCCTAAATGAAGGAACCAAAAAAAAAAAAAAAAAAATCTGCTATAAGAAATAGAGATAGATGGTAAATTTGCACATAAGATTATGTGGAGTTAGTATTGTACCATCTTTATTCTTTCAGAAATTTGGTTGGTAACATTAGAGATACTCCTCACGTGCTTAGAATGCCTCTCATTGTCTTCTTCAGGTTACAAGGGCTCCAGAATAGTGACATAAAGGTGAATGCAAGATTTTTGCTGTAGTTCTTTGCTTTTTTTTTTTTTTTTCCCTCTTACAGTGGTTAGCATCCATGTATCTGAAATAATAAATCAAGAGTAGAGATAGGCATCTGTACTAGTTTTCTATTGCTGCCTATTAGCACATGCAACAAACTAATGGATCGAAACCACAGAAGTCTGGAACAGAGGCTGGGTTCCATGATAAGGGTTTTAGGAAGCTGAATCCAGGCTATGTAATTATGTGGAGCTCAGGATACTTCTCCAAGTTCACTTCAGATATAGGAGGAATACATTTTTGGGGGGTTGAAAGACTGGGTTTTCTTTTTCTGTGCTGGCTGTCGGGCACGAAACACTCTGACTCCAGAGGCCACCTGCGTTCCTTCTCACCTGGCCTCTTCAATTTTCCAACCAATAACAGCTCATGGAGTCCTTCTGAAGCTCCCATTCTTCCTGACGTCACCTTCTCCTGACAGCTAGAGAAACCACTGGCATGTATGCAATGATGTGATTAGATCCAGTTTACACAGGTAACCTCATCATCTTAAAGTCATATAGCTGGCATGTAACAACATAATCACAGGAATGATGTCTCCTCACCTTAACAGGCTTCAGAGACAAGGGTGTGGCGTGTTTGGGGACCATTTTAGAAATTTCATCTACCACAATCAGACACTCACATTCCCCCATCTGCAAAATACATTCACCCTCTCCCCTAAGGTTTCCAAATTTCATGTCATTAAAGCATTAGTTCAAAGTGAAAAATGTTATGTAGACCGCACCAAATCAAAAGTTTAAAATCTTAATCATCTACACCAAGTGTGAATGAGGCTTCTGAGGGTGTCCATTAAGTACAGATCCCTGACATAATTCCCTTCCCTCGATCAACCTGTGAAACTGAACTGAACAAACAGCTTATCTGCCCTCAATGTGCAATGGTGGGACGGACATAGAAAAACAATTCTAATGATTCTTGTTCACAAACAGGGAAAGTGGAAGTAACAAAGAAGTTACTGATCCAAAACCTTTTTGAAATGCGGCTGAGCAAAGTCCAGCAGGAATTTCTTGGTTAGGATCCACAACCTGGAACTAACCTCTGTTATATGGGCTTTGCCTCTGGGCTCTGCATTTCTTTCTATCTTTATAGAAATCATTTTATTTTCCTTCTTCTCCTACTCCTTTGGTTCTTCCCCTTTCTTCTTATGGCAGCATCCTCCCCTTAATCCTTGGCACATCATCCCCAGCAGAATTAGTCAAATGTTGCCCGTGGCACGATCCTGACCATCTCCATGAGGGCCTGTCCTTGGAACCCCTGCTCCCCTGGGACCCTCTTCACTGACCTGACCTCTCTGTCATGATTGTTTTCAGCTGACCTGGCTGGTTTAAGAGAAAACCTAGAATTGTGGAGATGCAGAACCAATCTCTGCCCTCTCTTATCTCCAAGAGAGGAAGAAAATAACAGGTATCGTCATGGAGAAATGACCCACGTGAGGGCTGAGACTCTCCAGCAGTTACAGCAGAGGAAACTCCCTCAAGAATGGTGGAGCTGAGATCCCAGGCCCGGAAAGCAGACTTGTGTTAAGTGCTATTTAGTCTTTATGTCCTCCCTGCCCCAATCTACCAGCCAGCGAATGACAACTGACTGAGTATAAATACTAGGACTACAGAACCGTGATAAAGTGTTTGTCAAAGGAAACACCCTTTTACTTTCCCTGTTTTCACAGTGGAAATTGCTATTTTTGATCCAAAGTTTTCGGAAACGCAGCAGTGAGTTCCTGGAGGATGAGTTAGGTGCTTTGGACAGGGAGGCTGAGGCCAAGGCTTGTGTGGTCGATCTGCTGCCACCATGTGGTGACGGAGCCTGGGAGAGTCTTAGTCTTTCTAGAGGTCCCTTCCTGCTGTGTTTTCTCTGAGGAACTGAGATGGTTTTTAACGCTGCCCAGGACCTGCAACTGAGACCTGACTCTGTGTGTCTTCTGCAGGGGCCTGAGCTGAGTCCACACCCTGGAAACCCAGAACTGAGGGAACAGATGAAACAAAGAAAGTCAGCAGGTTTAGGGGATGAGAACAACCCACAAAGGATAAGCCATTGGTAAATGAAAACCAAAGAAGGGGGGAATAGGACAAATTGGGACAGAAGCCTCAGGGGAAATTGTCAAGCCTGTCATCATCCAAACCCTCAAGGAGCAGCACGAGCTGAGCAGTGGGACTGAGAGAAACTTACTCCACAGGAGTCTCCTGCCCCTGGCCAGGGAGAGCCACAGGGAGGATCAGAGCTGGTTTATAGTGAGGGGCAGCAGCAACTCCAAGAGGGGGAAGATGCGACCATGAGCCCCCGCCCCAGACCCAGGAGCCTCGACCTTGGGGCTGCCGTAGCAGTGGATGCTCTTCAGGTCGGTGCGGGTTAGAGGGAGTAACCATGCTGGGAGAAGGGTTGGAGACATCCATTCTTACATTAAAAAGCTCTGCCCTAAGTTAGGTGCCAGAGTAAGTGTCCCTTGCTAGTATACAAAGCAGTGATACTTATAATATTCTTCTGTACTTACAGTTGAAGAAGGTTTCCAAATGGTATCTCATAAATATTTATTGGGTGTTTACTTTTCTTTACACTGTGTTAAACACTTGGGATTCAGATATTAATGTCCCCCTAAAGGAACTCAAGCCCATGAAAGAAAGAACACAAACAACATTTTAAGAAAATATGGAGGCCGGGCGTGGTGGCTCACACCTGTAATCCCAGCATTTTGGGAGGCCGAGGTGGGCAGATCACGTGGTCAGGAGATCGAGACCATCCTGGCTAACACGGTGAAACCCCATCTCTACTAAAAAATACAAAAAATTAGCCTGGCGTGGTGGCGGGCGCCTGTAGTCCCAGCTACTTGGAAGGATGAGGCAGGAGAGTGGCATGAACCCAGGAGGCGGAGCTTGCAGTGAGCCGAAATTGTGCCACTGCCCTCCATCATGGGCTACAGAGCAAGACTCCATTTAAAAAAAAAAAAGAAAGAAAGAAAAGAAAAGAAAAAAGAAAAAGAAAAAAGAAAACGTGGAAGTTCCCCCGCATTGGGGAGTTGTGGCAACCCAGAGAATGGGAGTTTAGGTGCAGACATTGCTCCTAATGACAGGGGGAGCCACAGGAGGACTTCTTCAGAACAGACTCATTTTCCTCCAATGTCCCACAGAGAGGGATCCTGGGGCATGAATGGTGTAAGGCAAGGGCCAGTCTAAGGAAAGGGATTTGCTGCATCCTGGGAGAAATCTCAGCACCCCTGACAGGACATTTGGGACAGGAATGCAGGTGAGAGGAGGTTTGCAATCGGTTTTATTCAATAATTGTTGAACACTCTCCTGAGAACTCCCTCAGTGCCAGACCCTGAGCTGGGCACCACGAACACAGAGATCAGTAAGACACGATCTCAGCTGTCACAGAACTCTCAGTCTAGTGACCAGCGATTCCTGAGAAGTGTAGTGATGGTGGGTTCATTGGAACCAGTGGCCCATGCTGCATGGAGATGACCGCAGTGGATGCCCTGGTCTCTCTTCTGTTTTTTTCAAACAGCTGAATGACCTGTGACCCTGGACTTCAGCCAGATGTCAGCATCTCAAGGTACAACCAACACCTTGGCTCCATGTTGGCTCAAAACAGTTAACACAGCCAAGGTATTCAAGGTATCAGTAGATATTGACTATGTCCTGGCCAGCTGTGAAAAGAAAGTGGTGAGTTTAACAAGTATTCTAAAATTGTCCTTCACGTAGTAATCACAGATGATCTATCTTCTGTCTGCAGAGGTTGCAGTGAGCCGAGATCGTGCCATTGCACTCCAGCCTGGGCAAAAAGAGCGAAACTCTGTCTCAAAAAAAAATATATATATATATATATATAATATATCCATAATAATATATATAATATAACATATATTTATAATAATATATATCATATATAATATATAATAATATATTTCCATATATAATATATAAAAATATATATAATATATATTTAATATATATTATATATTATATATTATGTTATATATAATATATAACATATATATGTTATATATTATATTATATATATAATATATAATATATAATATAATATATAATATAATATATATTATATATTATGTAATATATGATATATTATATAGAAATATATTTTGGGGAGACATTAATATCTGAATATTTCTATATAATATATTATATATACATATTTTATATATATATCTATTTTTGAGACAGAGTTTCGCTCTTTTTGCCCAGGCTGGAGGGCAATGGCATGATCTCGGCTCACTGCAACCTCTGCCTCTGGGTTAAAGTGATTCTCTTGTCTCAGCCTCCTGAGTAGCTGGGATTACAGGTGTATGCCACCACGCCTGGCTAATTTTCTGTATTTTCAGTAGAGACGGAGTTTCACCGGTTGGCCAGGCTGGTTTTGAACTCCTGACCTCAGGTGATCCACCCACCTCAGCCTCCCAAACTACTGGGATTACAGGCATGAGCCACTGTGCCAGGCCTCTGTCTGGTAATTGAAATGCTTTGCAGACTCCAAGATTCACCTGTGTCCAAAATAAACTGTGTATCAGTCATAGTACTAGTATTTAGAAATTGTGTATTTTATCCTCTAGTTATAGATTAAATAACTAAGGTGGAAAGGAGTAAAGCAGCTTCCATGAATGTAGTGAGAAACTAGGTGGGGTCAGGGACTAGAGTCCTGCCTTAGGATTCCCCAGCAGTTGCCAGTCACAATTTTTATACTCTTAGAAACAACAACAGCAACAACAAAATGACAACCTGTTTTGTTCCTCTGCTTATCCTATCCAATTCTCTACACTATAACATCTCTGCTTATCAAGACAACTTGGACTCTCAATTTGTTAAGCTCAACAAATGCATCTGCTAAGCCCCTGTGGGTAAAGCGTTATGCTAGTTACGGTGGGTGATACAGAGGAAGCCCAGAAGAGTCCTTAGTGACAAGAGCTTGAGATTTCTGCTCCCAGCTCAGCATGAGTTGCCTGGAGATGAGAAAATCAGTAGCCAACACCCACAGGTGTATTCTGGTGAAAGGGTCGATAATAATGAATAGTGGTTCTGATAGGCTGGGCTCTTAACCTCCCAGAGATGCTGGTCAAACAGGATCTGGAGGATCCCTGCACATAGTGTCTGACTGCCGACTGTCATAATTGAATGTTACCAAGTCTTGGCCTGGATCCCCTCCCTTTGTTTCATTTCACAGATTACATGTTGACAGTAGGAAAATCAACAGAAAGGCCATGAGGCCAGACACCAAAAGACTTAGTAATGCTGCTGGGTGGGCCATGAATTTTTACAAACACATGAAGGGCCTTCTCAGAAGTGAAGTTTTAGGAAATATAAAATGCATAGCTGGGATATATTATAGTGTACTGATAGAAAAAATATTGTATATAACAGCATCTAATAACTTCCGGAGGAAAAAATATTTTTCACATTCCTCCAATTATGGACTTATATGTCAAAAAAACCAAAAAACAAAAAAACCCTAAGAGAACCATTAACATCCATTGGTTTTGCAGAAACAGGATACCCTTAGTGCACTTAAAGTTGGAAACATGGCTCTGCCTTTAGGGCCATGCAATGAAACAGACTGTGGTAGTTGACATAGGAGGAGCAGAGTGGAATTTATAACAATGGCTACAAGACAGTGAAGAAAATGCTTTTGGGTTTTTAAGCAGCAGACGAGGTGACTCAGAGGAATGTTAGACAATCGCAGAAAAGCAATTTTAGCAACATTTTCGATTCAGTGGGCACTACATAGTTAGTCCACGCTCCGCATCCATTCTTTCACAGTCCATCCCTTCATCGACTTGGGCCTACAATGAGTTTTCTGAGAGACGAGAGGGATCAACACAACAGCACGCACACACCTGAAATAAAGAATGAATTTCTAATTTTCAGATTTTGGTCCCTGACCTAACCAAAGAAGTGACTACCACAGAGGTTAACTATTAATCACATAAATGATGCTCACAAATATGCAGATCTTATAATAACAAGGTAAAACAGTTTAAAAAATAGATGGTAGAACTGTAGTTCAAGGATAGGATGCCAGTGGAAGTGACCCATAACATTACATCATCTCCACTTCCAACAAAAATCAGGTAAAATAAGGAAGGAGACTGGCAACCCAATGCACAGAACTATATATAAGATGCATACTATTTATTGGTTGGTTATAAACCAGTGGAAATAAATCTTTTTATATATCGACTCTTGGTTTATGTCACAGAGGCACAGCATGGAACAACAGACAACCAGACTGTAAGGTAAATTCATTTGAATAACTGGACTTTTGTAAACCATTAGACAGACATTGGAGAAACCAAATTTAAAGCTGTTTGTGAGCCATGTTAGCCTATCAAGGTTGAAATTCAGGAGAGATACATAATGACAAATAAATGCTTTTGTGTGTGTGTGTGTGACTCAGTGATCCGATGCATTGGGAATGTGATCTTGTGAATCTCTCAGGTGAGCAAGCCTGACATGATTGGGCATAAAGGTCAGTAACTGAAGAGGTACCAATGTGCTCCATGTGTCAGTTGTGACCTAAGGAACTGAAGGCTTTCACCCTCCCTTGAAGTAATGAAGCTGACACAGCAGGGGGCTGCAAATTCCACTGCAGATCAGGGTCTTGATGCTGACATACTGAAGAGGGGACTCCCACTTGAGTTACAGAGTAGGAACTACTGTTTCCTATGGTTACTGAATATCCCACAAACTAACCTCATCAGCTTGCCACTATTAATTATTGTAAAGCTCTTAGAGGTCTCATTTTCTAACAGATCACATCAGAAATAAGACTAATAAGGATCAGGTACAAACTCATACTTGCTGGACATACCATTGCATATCACCCCAAAGTTTCTGGCACTACATAGTGGTGGAGTAGATTCTTCAATATTACATTTAAAACTAAGGGAGAACGTTGGCTTCTAAATTTTACAACTATAGTATTGCAGCTAAACACAAGTGCAAATGGGCAGCCTTATCAACTGCATGAGTAATCTTAAGGAAAACTTATTGGTGAACATACAGAACATTTCACATGCATTTGTCCACAAAGTACAAACTCTTCCCAACCTCAGAACTTGATATGGGTTAGGACTTTCCTCTCGCTTGGGCTGGTGATAAAGTTCCAACTGAAATGAGAAAGATTCTTTGTACCTGGTAAATACGCAAGTTTCCAAAGATATTGCCACTGGCAGAGCAAACCTGAATCTGAAAAGCATTTGTTTCTAGCAGGATATAAGATCAATATGCAAAAATAAATTGTATTTTATGCAATTGCACAGCAGAATTTAAATGTAAAAGGAATACCATTTACAATAATGTCAAGTGTATAAAATCCATAAATATAAATATGACTGAAAATTAGAGCATATTTCACAGGGAACACAGTGCAGGCCTAATAACTGGAAAGATATTGTTTGTTCATGTGTTGAACAAACAATATTGTTGAGATGTTCATTTCCCCTAATTTGATCTATGAATTCAATGCAATCTGACTCAAAATTTCAGCATGCATCATTGGTAGAAAATGGTCAGCTGATTCTAAAATTAACATGAACTGGCATAACCAAAATGCCTGTATAATGAAGAGCAAAATTGGAGGGCTAGCTCCACCTGATTTAAAGAACAATCATAGAGTTGTAATGGCCACAACAGAATGCTTTGGCATGTGATCAATTAAATGAATCAAAAGAAAATAGAGTCAAATATAAATGAATACATGTATTGAGAACAGATTTTTGAAAATCTTGAAAAAGCAATGTATTTAAAAATGCATAATATTTCAAAAAATGATTGAGGATTTTCTTTTTAAGCAATGGATGTGACATATTTGTAACTATATAAAAATAAACAAGTGGAAAAAATTGCATTCATGTGTCATATCATATATAAAAATTAGCTTTTATAAGAGACTGTGAAGGAGATGGGGAGAAGGAAGAAAATATATTGGTTAATGCATATAAAGTATAGTTAAATAGAAGGAATAAGTTCTAGTATTTGATAGTATATTGGGGAGAATATAATTCAAAATAACTTATTGTATATTTTAAAATAACTAGAAGAGAAGAACTGGAATATTCCCAACATAAAGAAAAGATAAAGTTTTGAGGTGACAGATATCCTACTTACACTGATTTGATCATTACAAATTGTATACATTTATAAAAATATCACGTGTATCCTCAAAATATGTACAACTATAATACATCAATTAAAATAATGAAAAGTACATCTTAGACAAATTAACAATGATTCCAATCTGATCAGTTATCTTTTCTGACCACAATAGTATGAAACTAAAAGTTTACTACACAAGGAAAACTGGAAAATTCAAAAATACATGGAAATTAAACAACATGCCTCTGAACAACTGATTGATCAAAGAACAAATCAAAAGGAAAAGTTGAAAATATTTTGAGGCAAACAAAAGTGAAAACAAACATAACAAAATCTTTGGAAACAGCAAAAACAGCTCTAAGAGTCAAGTTTATAACCATAAATGCATACATTAAAAAAAAAGAAAGACTTCAAATAAACATTACACCTCAAGAAACCAGGAAAAAACCAATAAAATAAATCCAAAGTTCACTGAAGAAAAACAAAATTCAATGCAGAAGTCAATCAACTGAAGAACAGAAATACTACAGAAAAATAAAACTGAGTTGTTGGGTTTTTGTTTTTTTTTTTCCTTTTCCTTTTCCTTTTTCTTTTGTTTTCTCTTTCTTTTTCTCTTTTTAGGAGAGATAAGGTCTTACTAGTCCTCCCAGGCTGATTGGGAACTGCTGGCCTCCAGTGGTGATCCAATGTAGGCCTCTCACATCCAAGCTGTTTTTCTGGAAAATGTAAAATTAACAAACACTTGGCTAAACTAACTGAGAAAAAAATAGAGAAGACTGAAATAAACAACATCTGAAATGAAAGTGGAGGCATTAAAACAGAAACCTCGCAAGTAAAAAGATCATAAGAAACTATTATTAACAGTTCTATGCCGTCAAACTGGATAACCTAGAGTAAATGGATAAATTCTTAGAAACATACAACCTACCAGGATTGAATCAAGAAGAAACCGAAAGCCTGAATGACCAATAACAAATAAAAGGACTGAAAAACCTCCCAACAAAGAGAAGCCCAGGACCAAATGGCCTCACAGCTGAACTCTTCCAAACATTTAAAAAAGAACCGGGCGTGGTGACTCACGCTTGTAATCCCAGCACGTCCAAGGCCAAGGCGGGCAGATGACCTGAGGTCAGAAGTTTGAGACCACCCTGGCCAACATGGTGAAACCCCATCTCTACTAAAAAATACAAAAATTAACTGGAGGTGGTGGTGCGTCCGTGTAATCCCAGCTACTTGGGAGGCTGAGGCAGGAGAATCGCGTTGCAGTGAGCCGAGATGGCGCCACTGCACTCCAGCCTGGGCGACAGAGCGAGACTCTGTCTCGGGGGAAAAAAAAAAAAAAGGAAAGAAAATGAAAACCACTGGAAATCATAATGCATTTAGTCCACTTTCTGAGAGTGTGATTTCCTCTTCCTGTGGAAATGGCGATAATTTTTATGAGGGGTGCTGCCCGGACCCCACTGGAGGAGCGGGTAAGATGAGGACTGTGCTCGGTGTTATCTCCCTACAGAACCACACACGCTGATCGGTGATACCTGTGGCCCCTAAGTGTCCGTGAGGGGACTGGTCCTTCTACAACACTGCTTACGGCTGCGGACACCCACTATATGGCAACAAGATGTATATGTGTGGGTAGGTGGTAAAACCATTATAGGCCACGGAAATTCAAAATGTTCCAGAACCCTAAAAAGTTCACCTCATGTAGTATTTGATCTATTGCAGGGGGCCCCAAGCCCCTGGGGCTGTGGTCAGCTACCTGTCCTGGGCCTGTTAGGCACCAGGCGGCACAGCAGGATATGAGTGTCCGGCAAGCGAGCATTCCCGCCTGAGCCCCGCCTCCTGTCAGATCAGCGGTGGCATTAGATTCTCATAGAAACACAAACCCTATTGTGAACTGTGCATGCAAGAGATCTAGGTTGTGCTGTCCTTATGAGAATCTAATTAATGCCTGATGAGCTGAGGTGGAACAGTTTCATTCTGAAATGATCCTTCCCTCTTCTCACATCCCCCACCCCGGTCCAACGAAACATTGTCTTCCATGAAACCAGTCCCTGGGACAAAAAATTTGGAGACTGCTGGTCTACAGTGTCCCAAAAGCCTTTTCTATGATTCCTTCCCAAAGCCTGGAGGCTCTAAGTCCTCCCCTGTTTTTATACTCCTGTGTGTTGAGAAAAACAGCATTTCCTATGCTCTGAAGGCTCTCCAGAACATTCTTTCTAGGCTGCAGGATGGAGATGAATAATAACAATAGAATAATCGGCTTGGCCTTGTTAGCCAATCCAAAGCCCTCTGGGCTGAAGTGGGGGTTTTTCACTTCGGGGACATCCAGCCTGGGTACCTTCCATCTCAGCATCCCCAGGCACAGACAGGAAGTGACATCACCTGTTTACATGATGTCTGTCTTTGTGGCCTGGGCCACTGGGTGGCTTACCTCAGAGGCGGAGATGGCTGCAAGTTCTCTGAGAAGAGAGAACCAGAAAGAAGTCACATGGAGTGGGGATTCAAGGTTAGAAACTCCCCTTAACACCAGCCAGGTTGCCAGTTTTGATGCTCTGGTAGAAAAGGGGCAGTAATACTAAGTCCCCAAATAGTAACAAATGAGCTCAGTACCTGTCCTGGTATGTGAAGAATAAGAAGAGAAAACCTAACCTGAGCCTAGGTTTCCTCCTTGTTATTAAGGATTGGGGGGAGAAAGAGAGCAGAGAATTTGCCTTTTTTACACAATTATTTCATTCCAATTTTCTGATGTCACTCCAAGTAATGCTAAGGGAGAAGTTTATTAGGCAAGTCCTTCAAAAGGCTATTTTCTTCCCATTTTCACTCCTTTCATGTATCATGCTGGGCCAGGAAATGGACAAGTTAGTTGGCCAATGAAATACCATTTTAATATTACAGCATAGATATCTGAAGTATGTGACACCACGCCATAAATTCAGTAATCCTAGTGCTACACTATCTGAGAGGTTACCAACACCTTCCCATTATCTTTAATTTACCTTATGAAATCACATATGGTTATATACATATACACACACACACGTATACGTATACACATGTATACGTGTGTATATATAGTAATATGTATTACTACATAGTTGAATGTAACTCTTCAGGAGTGTTATACAGTGGGCAACACATTGACAGCATAAGCCAACTAAATCAAATGTGAATAATGTAGGATGTGAAACATTATTTTATTATACTTTATTATTAAATTATTAAATTTTTCTGAGACAAAGTTCTATAGGGAAATTGATGATCCAATAAAGAGACTTTCCTCCACTAGTGTCTTTGTCAAAATAGATAAAGTGGCCATCAAAAATGAAAATTAAATTATGAAAATTTAAATCAATTTGTTTAATCAAAATAAAAATTAAATTATTAAATTATGAACACAAGCCCTCTCTGGTTTTGAAAAATCTGCTTTGGTTCCAACCAGCCTTAGGTCTTCAGGCGCCCTTGCCTTTATTACTGGTGCCCATTTACTCTGCCCACACTTCCAAAGATGAGTTTTGGGACCCTTCTGTGCACCAGGTGTCCCAAGGGCCTAAAGTCTCAAGCATACCCATGAGACTATCCAAGGAACAGCACCACATTCACAAAATTTAGACCCAGTGAGAACACTGTGAGCAAAAAGTCCAGGCTTACATTTTTATTCAATTTATTAAATTATTTTTCTATTGTGTCCAATCTTACCTGGAAGAAAAGAGTAGATGCCAAAACAGGAGAGAACAGAGAGACTATTGAATTCAAGTTTACTGAAATTCTGGAAAGTTCTTCCAGCTTTGCCATCTCTTGTGGATTTATAGTCTAAGGGAAAATTGACTATAAAGAAATCCTTTGATGATAAATATAGCTTAAAATTATCTCTAAAAGATTGATCATTTCTAGAGTTGGTTTTAAATGCTGCAGAGAAGATGCAGTCTCACACTTTGGGGCATGTAATTGGTGCTTATACGTTGGTGGGCTGTAGACATCGGAATCTTAAATTCACACTACATTTCACCTAGCAGTTCCACTATTTGGAGTTTATCCTAGATAAATAGCTTAAATTTTAGGATCGACATTAACTCCCATTTCTCCAGCAGTCTTGGAATAATTGAGCCACAGCGGTGGTAGATGGCAAACACAGGAAAGAACAATACCACACAGTGAGGCCAAGACCCCGTACCCTGATCTGGAATCAACCTTTTCCCGGCGGTGAAAGCGCCAAACTTTAGCCACTAGACTACCAGGGAACCACAAACCACATGGTTTGTTTTTGTTTGTTTTTTTCCCCTCAATTGTTCCAGCAGAAATTACGCTGACATTGACCTCTAGAAAGCTCCATCTACCCTTCCTGGTGCCACCTGCCAATCCAAGGAAGAGTCCCAAATGACCATCCTCTCCCTGCTTTCTCCAAGTTGCGAGCCCACACGCGACGTGCAGAGCTCTCTCCGTTCAGTCCAGCCAGTGCCGCTCTCGGAAGACCTGGCAAGTCTGCAAGTCCCGGAGCGAGTTGCAGCGTCCCAGCCGCACCTCGCCACCCGCCTGGAGATGCGCCTTTGCTAGGCGGCACCGCGTGGAGAGATAGTCGCGGGTCGCCGGGGCGGAGCGCACCAGGTTCCCGGGAGGAGGCGGGAGCTGGGGGGCGCCCGGGGTGAGACCGCGACACCGTCAACATCATAAAGGACTCAGACCCCTACATTCCCGACATCATAAACAACTCAGATAGATGCGGAAACCGAGACGGCCTGGATGGAAAACTCTTTCAAGGAAGATCCCAGGGCCCTGAACGGAATTCCGGATATTTTCTCTACGACATACTACACCTGCCTTTTCCCACGTTAGTTAATGGCGACTCCACCCTCCACACGTTCAGGCCAAAAACACGACGCAGCTCTTTCTCTTAAGACTCATATCTGAAACCACGTTTCTTTTTTTTTTTGTTTGATTTTTTCATCTTCCTTTCCTCCCTCCCTTCCTTCTTTCTTTCCTTCCTTTTTTTCCTAAGCAAGCTAACAAAGGATCATGTTTCTTTTTTGGTTAATTGCAGACTTTGATCCACACAATTATTCTCTTTCTTGGTCTTTGAATTTGGGCAAACGACAAGCGAGGCATAGAGATCGCTTCAACTCGCACCCCGCGGCTCGCCCAGACGTTAGGGTTTGGGGCCGCCGTTTGACTTTGGCCCTGCAGGTCAAAATCATCCTTTCTGGGCCTGTCTTCTCGGGGGCCAGGGGCAGGGCCTGGTCCTCTCTGCGCGCCCGCAACCCTGCACCCCTTTCCTGTGACCTGCGGCGAAGCTCGGCGGGGGACCGGGTATTCAATTGACCAGGAGTCCGCGAGGCGCAGATGCAGGAGTGCTGGGACGCTCGCGATGAGTTTGCAGTTCCTGCCGGCTCCAGCAACGCCCCGGGTCAGTCCGGGGCGTTGCTCTGTTGCAACTCCGAAGGCGCCAAGGCAGGGAGGGACCGGTAGGCGAAGGGCAGCCGCGCTCTTGCACTCTGTTTCAGTCCTCCAGTCGCTGTTGAATGGAGTTTCCATCTCCAGTCTCAGCCAAAGCAGGCAAGGCGGACAACCTCGCCCTGGCAACTAGTGAGTATGCAGTCCCTTCTCCGCCCCGTTGGGCACTTGAACTTGTGCCTTTGGATTGTTTCTCCCCAAGCTTTCTATGAATTCCAAGAATGCAACTGATAACTCAGTAAAAACTGCCCTTACTTGAAGAAAGAATACTTTAAAATCTTAGCAGAGGAAATGTTCTAGATGGGTTGTAAGTCGAGGACTTTCAAGGGTGGGAGGCACACGAAAATTACTACACCAGGGAACACAAATGCTGTTGAGAATGCCTCTCACACATCAACTACACACCTCTAGCAAGTAGGTTCTACGATTAGGTTGGGCCCATCCTATTTTAAGTGTACTGTTGGTAGAACTTAATCTGAGTCTAGGATGAATATTTTAATTTTAAGTTTTTAATTTAAATACACATCCCAAAAAATATACAGAAAGCATATAAAGCACACTTTATACCATTTTAACAAAAACAGCAAAAGAGAGAATATGTGAATGACAGCCTCATAAAATGGTCTTTAAGTACTGGTTGTTTCCACTAAAGTTTTTCTTCCTACAAAGAACAGAAATTGCAAACCAAACATTGTACTTCATGCTACTAAGTAACAGAAAAAAAAAATGCTATGGCAAAAACAAAACAAAACAAAAAAAACGAAACAAACAAACAAAAAAAACCCTTGAAAATGAACTTTTTTTTTCAAGGAAAATCTAAATTCATTGCTGAATGTTGCAGACATTTTACCTCTAGATCAACTCTTAAGGTAACTGGAGATTTATTTTCTCCAGAGAGTACAATAGAGGATCTTTGGCCAAGGGGTCAACCATTATTTGTGAGAGCATGTGTCCTCTAGTGAAATGAGAGAGATTAAATGACAGCATGTCTTGATTTTCTTGGTGGCACCACAGGATGTACACATTTCAGGTTTATTGAGCTGTGTGAAAAAGTCAAACCTGGAAGACTTACTATTAAGCTGTTTATTACTATAAACAAAACAGTGTGAATGTGACTAAAAGGACATGCAGAGCTCTCTCTTTTCCCACACTGATATGTGTTATGATATACATATCAATAAATGAAACTGAAGTGAGACACCTAAAACAGATCCTTGTTATATGGCCAATTGATTTTTTTCAAAAAAGGCACTAAAGCAATATAATGGGGAAGAAGTGTCATTTCAACAAATAGTGCTGGACCAACTAGATATCTACTACTGAGGACAAAAATCTCAATCCCCACCTCAAGACATACACAAAAGCTAATTTGAGTTGGATCACAGAACAAACCATATGAACTATAAAGTTTTAGAAGAAAACGCATGAAAATGTCTTTATGACTTGGCAGAAAGCAATATTTTCTAAATATTAGACTGAGAAATAAGTAAAAGAAAAATGATAAATTAGGCTTATCAATATGAAATATGTCTTTTCATCCAAAGACACCATTAAGTAAGTGAAAAGGCAAGCCATGGACTAGGAGAAAATATTCACAAAACATATTTGACCAAGAACGTGTATCCAGAGTATATAATTAGCTCCTACAATTCAGTATTAGAATGGAAACACCCGTTTCTTTAAAATGGGCAAAAGCTTAAACAGACACGTCGGAGAGGAAAATACACTAGTGGCCAGTCAGTTCATAAAAGAGTGCTCAATATCATTAGTTGTGAGAGAAATAAAACTAAAGATTGAGATACCACTCCACCATTTTAGCATGGCAAAATTATAAAGTCAGAAAACACCAAATCTTGGTGAAGACGTGGAACACCCAGAACTCATACATTTTTAGTGGGAATGTAAAGTGTTATAATCACTTTGGTTTAACAGTCTCCTATAAATTTATACATAAACATCTTTCTTTTCCCTAGCAATTCTTCACCTAGATATTTCTTCAAGAGACTTTGAAACATATGTACACACACAGACACACACACACACTCACACATACACAAATTATTACAAGAACGTTCATAGCAGCTTAATTCACAATAGCCAAAACTACAAACAACCCAAGTGTCTATTATCAGGACACTGGTAAATAAATTGTGGTATATTCATTCAATGGAATACTATTCAGCAATAAAAAGGAATGAACATCTGATATACTCAACAATGTGAATAAAACTCAGAGACATTATGCAGAAAGAAAGAACTGAACACAACAGTGGTCATACTCCATGAGTCCATCTACAGGAATTCTTAGAAGAGGCAAAACTAATTTAAGATGCAAAACATCAGCACGGTTGCTTTAAAAAATAATGCAGAGGAAAATGACAATGAGGAGGATCATTCTGATTGTTTATTAATTAATCATCAATCATATCCAGACACAACTAACACTGGCAAAATGAAGTAGACTTTTTTTTTTTTTTTTTTTTTAGGTGAAATCTTGCTCTTTCACTCAGGCTGGAGTGCAGTGGTGCAATTTTAGCTCACTGCAACCTCTGCCTCCCCGGTTCAAGCAGTTCTCCTGCTCAGCTTCCCGAGTAGCTGGGACTACAGGTGGACACAACCACACTCAGCTCTTTTTTTATTTTTATTTTTTTTAAAGAGAGTTTCTCGCTATGTTTCTCAGTTTGATCTTGAATTCCTGGGCTCAAGCAATTCTGCTTTGGCCTCCTAGATTGCTGGGATTACAGGCATGCACCACCATGCCCATACCTGGAGTTGAACTCTTATGGGTCTCTGGGTGTCTTGTGAAGGATGCATGAGTGTTATTTAAAGGGCCCGTTAAGGCTTCTCTTTTCCTTAGGATGTTTGTAGCCAATGCACCGGACAACTGCTGCTCTCCCTGCCCCCTGCCTTCCCTCCATAATCTATCCCTAAACAGAGATGAATTGTTTGGCTTCTCCTCTGAAGGAATGATCCTGTTGACCTCCCATTTACTTTTCCTTGTGAGCCTCCAATTAGTACATCTGTGGCATTAGGTGGCCTTTATTTTTTCTTCTTTCTTACCCCACTAGTATCTTGAGGAAGATGCATAATATGAGTAAAGTGACGAAAGACCTAGAGACCAAGCGGGTTGCCCAGTCCCAGACTAAGCCTCAGATCTGGTGCAGCAGCCACACCTGGTCTGCCTCACATCACTCGCTGAACAACATATCTCTGCGACTTGACAGGCAGGAAGTGCGTCCTTCAGTGACTGTAGTCAGTGAGTACCCACATGGCTCCAGTTTTTCGGTGCTCACACATTGTCTAGGCCAAGAGGTGGCATCTTTGCAGCCGGGCCCTGTAGATCCACCATGATGTACCTGGTTGGACACAGCTCCAGTACTCGGTGCTGAGCATAAGCCCCAAGGGTTTCGGGTAGCTTGTCTCCATTCCGTCTCACATGTCATCAGTCACGCTATCCTCTCTGGCACATACATGGTGTTGGACTTGGGGGGCATTGGGCATGAGTTGGGAAGGGGAGAAAGGGGGCAAGTAGTTCCTCTTCAGGGCACACAATTATGTCATCTTTCAAACTAGGGACATGAGTGTTGCTAACATTGTGCACCTGATCCTGGAATCCCTGGGGTAAACAGCCACAATTCCTATTTTTAGTTCACTACTAAATCATCTTTTATCATTTGTGAATTTACAGACCCCATCCATCATCCTAATAAGTTTGCTATAACACCCTCTAAACCATCAGTAAATGGGGACATACTGTGAGATTCAAGCTGATTCTGTTACTAACACCGCCAACATGTCCCTCCTGAGAATTCCCTGGGAGGGTCCTTGGTGTAGCCTTGGTAGAGATGGGAAGAGGAGATTAAGTTTTAAACCAGACTTTCATTTTCCCCTGCTCAGTTTTCTCTTTAATTTTCCTCCTGAAAAAAGTGTTTGAAGTTTTAGGCCAGTATGAATCAAATCCTAATGTGGACAATATCAATAAATTATGTTTAGTCCCTGGCTGTATCTGATGTTTTTTCTAAATTGGTTATTTTAGACAATGAATGACCCATAATGGTTTTTTGTTGTTGTTTTTGAGATGGAGTTTTGCTGTTGTCTGCCAGGTTAGAGTACAGTGGCATGATCTCACTGCAACCTCTGCCTCCCGGGTTCAAGTGGCTCTCCTGCCTCAGCATCCCAAGTAGCTGGGATTACAGGTGCTTGCCACCATGCCCATCTAATTTTTATATGTTTAGTAGAGACAGGATTTCACCACATTGGTCAGGCTGGTCTCGAACTCCTGACCTCAGGTGATCCAACTGCCTCAGCCTCCCAAAGTGCTGGGCTTACAGGCATGAGCCACCATGCCCGGCCCATAGTGGGTTTTGATCTGGTACTATTCTCATTTCTCATTTCACAATGAGGAGCAAAGCAGCAAAATGTTTCCTTTAAGATTATAGCAGCCAATGAAAGACAGGAACTTCTCATTGATTGAGCACCTATTATGCTCACATTATTGACCACTATACATATGTTGCCTCATTTAATTGACACAGTGATCCCCTCAAGTAGATAGTGGTGTTCTGCTTTTCTAGTGGAGGACACTGAGACTCAGCAAAGTTGAGGAACTTACTGAAGACAAAGCAACTTGCCAGTGCACTACAGGTTGACTGTTCTAGAAATTTTGGTTCAAAAAGCAAAGACGAAGTGGTGATAAACAGTTGCCCCTCTGAAAGGACAGTGACTTCAAATGGAAAAGAGAAGGGCTTCAATCTCCCTCAGGAAACATAGTCATGGCAAAAGGTAAGGCTGGTGGTCTCCAGATGCATCACTCCAGGAGTTCACTGTTACTGATAAAACTTAGAACCTCCTACGGCCATGGTTGAGAGTAAACTGATTTTCTGAGATAAACGAGATTTGAAAGAGGGTGGGAATCACATTTTGATTGAGTTCCTACTTTAAGTACTAGATCAAAGCAGCTTGGGGTAACATATACTTTGAGTCTACCTGACTCAAAGCTCAGGTTCTGAGTATTTCACTCTGAAGTCTGAAAAGTCAGGGGCTGCATACGGAGGGTGCTCACTCCTTCTCAGCACCTCTTTTGCTAGGCTTCTGGAGCCAGTGTTTTTCTCATTCCACTTTTTCTGCTCTGTGCACCCAGCACAGAGTTCTGGCCTCTGAAGATGGGACAAGACCTTATACATATTACACTTCTATCTAAGAATCTGTAAATAGGTGAGCTGCCCTTGATATGTACATCACCTATTTCAAGGGGCCAATGGGACTTTCATGTGCATCCTTGATTCAGTTGCCCAGAGGCACATGTTTCAACTTGAGCACTGCCTCGAGAGATGGCAGAAGGGCAAGCCCATGTTTCCCTTACCTGCAATCCCTGCCACTGCCTGCAGTGAGGTGTGGCCTCTGGAGTGATGCATCTAGAGAGCACCAGCCTTACTTTTTGCCATGACTATCTTTCCTGAAGGAGATCGAAGCCCTTCTCTTTCCCGTTTGAAGTCAGTGTCTTTTCAGAGGGGCTACTGTGGGTGGGAATCACATTTTGATTGAGTTCCTACTTTAAGTCAGGCATTGTACCAACGACTTATCATAGTTTTCCTTACTCTCTTTCAGAGTGATTCTAATTAGTATCTGATATTTTATAAATTGGAGAAGGAGAGACCTACTGGATACTGATTTAAATATGCAGTTCCTAAAAGAACATGATGTTGTTGCGGGCAAACAGAAACCTCACTCCCACCTTCTCAGAGGAGAAACTTGTCTATTCTTTAGCCCTTGATAATAATACTTGAAAGGGGAAAGATTCTTAAACTTTTCTCTGAATTATGGCCCTGCCACTCCAGCTGGGTTTTTCTCTCAAAGGGAGACAGTAATGAAGAGCCCAGAGGATCTGGCTATGTTGTCATGGTATCACTGAGCTGTAAGATGCCATGTGTTTTCTGATTCTACAATCGCCTATTCAAGAGTACACTAGCTATTCTTTGTACAGGAGCCAGACAATGTGAGCTGTACATAAGAATTATTTTTGCAGTGTCAAAAGCCATTCTAGGTGGAATCCAAATGACCACTTGCCTTAGGCAGACACCCCCTCAGCTTCACTGCAGGTCCAGAGTCAGCCCAGGCCACAGTGAGAACCACCAGGAGTGGAAGCAACACTGTCTAGAACCTGCACATTGTCTAGAAGTGGAGGCCACTTTCCCCTCCTCCTCCAGCAACTTCAATGTAGAACAATCCCAGGAAGGAGTAGCTGGTGTGTTTCTGGCAAGGGCATATACTGTTGAATGAATAATCACCTGTTCACAGACCAACAAAATGCTTCACTCCTCACTGTCTGAACTCCTAGGATTGGCTATAAGTCCTGCTATGAGAAGAAACATTTCTGAAGTACCTCTCTGGGATCATTCCCACATGGTGAATCATAAAGGGAGCTAGGAGAGGGGCCCCATACTTTTCCTGTGTGTGTATTGTGATGCTCAGATATTACATCTAACCACTACTGCATATGTCATAGGCTGGGAAATGCCAGTGACTTTAGGGTGAAATGGTGAGTCCTTGGGAAATGAGTCTGATGACATCTGCCTTAGTCTTCATTCCTTGGATTGCTTTATTAGTTTTCCAGGGCTTCCAAAACAAAGTTCCACAAACTGGGCGTCTTAAAACAGAAATGTATTCTCTTCCAGTTCTAGAGGTGAGACATCTGAAATCAGGGTGTCAGCAGGGCCATGCTCCCTCTGAAGGCTCCAGGGAAGGATCCTTCCTTGCCTCTTCCTAGCTTCTGGTGATTTCTTGGGGTGTTCCCCTGGCTTGTAGACACATCACTGCAATCTCTGCCTCTGTTGTTACATGGTCTTCTTCTCTGTGTGTCTCTTTATCTCTGTGTCTCCTCTCCTCTCATAAGGACATCAGTCATGTTGTATTTAAGACATACCCCCAATTCAGTATCATCTTATCTTAATGAGAGGTGACAGTGTCCTGGCAACCCTCGCTAGCTCTCGGCGCTTCCTCGGCCTGGCGCCCACTCTGGCAACGCTTGAAGAACCCTTCAGCCCGCTGCTGCACTGTGGGAGCCCCTCTCTGGGCTGGCTGAGGCCGGAGCCGGCTCCCTCTGCTTGCAGGGAGGAGTGGAGGGAGTGGTGCCAGCGGGAACCTTGGCTGCACGCGGCGCTTGCGGGTCAGCTCGAACTCTGGGTGGGTGCGGGCTCGGCTGACCCTGCACTCGGAGCGGCCTGCCAGCGCCGCCGGCCCTGGGCAGTGAGGGGCTTAGCACCCGGGCCAGCAGCTGCGGAGGGTGCACCGGGTCCCCCAGCACTGCCGGCCCGCCCGTGCCGCGCTCGAATTTCGCCGAGCCTCAGCCGCCTCCCCGCGGGTCAGGGCTCGGGACCTGCAGCCTGCCATGCCCGAGCTCCCCGCGCACCGTGGGCTCCCGCGCGGCCCAAGCCTCCCCGACGGGCGCCGTCCCTTGCTCCGCGACCGCTCAAGGGCTGAGGAGGGCGGGCGCGTGGCACTGGACTGGCAGGCAGCTCCGCTCGCTGCCCTGGTGCGGGATCCACTAGGCGAAGCCAGCTGGACAGGCCAGTACTGATGCAGGCACTGCAGGAGCCCTGACTCCACAGCATGTTCGAGTTCATTCCTCTCCAGCTTCTCTGCAGTTGGGAGCTGTTTCTCCTGGGACACTGAACCTGAACCCCACTGGAGTAGTCTCTGGCCCAGCAGCTACACCCACAGCTCAGTCTCTTCGACAGTCTTCTTTTGAGATACCTGATGATGTACCTCTGCCAGCAGATTGGGAGATGGCAAAGACTTCTTCTGGTCAGAGATACTTCTTAAACCACGTCGATCAGACAACAACATGACAGGACCCCAGGAAGTCCTTGCTGTCTCAGATGAACGTTACAGCCCCTACCAGTCCACCAGTGCAGTAGAATATGATGAACTTGGCCTCAGGTCCTCTTCCTGATGGATGGGAACAAGCCATGACTCGGGATGGAGAAATGTGCTATATAAACCATAAGAACAAGACCACCTCTTGGCTAGACCCAAGGTTTGACCCTAATTTTGGTAAAGCCATGAACCAGAGAATCAATCAAAGTGATCCAGTGACACAGCCACCACCCCTGGCTCCCCAGAGCCCACAGGGAGGCGTCATGGGTGTCAACAACTCCAAACCAGGGGCAACAGATGGGACTGCAGCAACTACAGATGGAGAAGGAGAGGCTGCCGCTGAAACAGCAAGAACTGCTTCGGCAGGAGATAGCACTGCATAGCCAGTTACCAACACTGGAGCAGGATGGTGGGACTCAAAATCCAGTGTCTTCTCCCGGGATGTCTCAGAAATTGAGAACAATGACGACCAATAGCTCAGATCCTTTCCTTAACAGTGGCACCTATCACTCTCGAGATGACAGTACAGACAGTGGACTAAGCATGAGCAACTACAGTGTCCCTTGCACCCCAGATGACTTCCTGAACATGGATGCCATTTCTTTTGCCCAGTTAAATGTTCACCAATCATTTTAACTTAATATGCAGACTTAGAAGTCAGATGCTTCATGTCACAGCATTTAGTTTGTTCAACAATTGTTTCTTCAGCTGCCTTTGGCCAGTGGAAAAACGTGATTTACTGGTCTCACAAGCCAAAAACGTTATATCTGATATTAAATACTTAATGCTGATTTGAAGAGATAGCTGAAACCAAGCTGAAGACTGATTTACTTTCAGTATTTTCTTTTCCTCCTAGTGCTATCATTAGTCACATAGTGACCTTGATTTTATTTTAGGAGCTTATAAGGCACGAGACAATTTCCATAGAAATATATTAATTATTGCCACATACTCTAGTATAGATTTCGGTGGATAATTTTGTGGGTGTGCATTTTGTTTTGTTTTGCTGGTTTTTTTTGGTGGGGGTGGGAGGTAGTTTGTTGGTTGGTTGGTTTTGCCAGAACCTAGGCAAATGACCATAATAGTGAATCTGTTCATAGTTGTAGCTTGGGATGGTTATTGTAGTTGTTTTGGTAAAATCTTCATTTCCTATTTTTTTTTTTTTACCACCGTATTTAAATCTTGATTATCTGCTCTCTCTTTTATATACATACACACACCCAAACATAACATTTACAATAGTGTGGTAGTGGAATGTATCCTTTTTTAGGTTTCTCTACTTTCCAGTTAATTTTTAAAATGGTAGTACTTTGTATGCATTTAGAATACACGACTTTAAGTAAAGTTGCCTGGTGTTTCCTGAATGCCCAAGAGAGAGGAAGAAGCTGACAGAAGGATAGAGATAGGTAGGGATCTTGCAGAGAGATGCCGAGCAGGCCCCACAGCTGCCCAGGGATGATCACGCTTCCCCACCTCCTACCTCTTCTATGTCTTAGTGGTTTGCAGTAGCGGCCGACCTGCTGGAAAAGAGATCCAGAACCTGCGCCAGCATCTGGAGAAGTCTGTCAGCCTCAGTGTCTGCCTGAGGGAGAGGCTGGAGCGTGTGCTCAGCAATGGTGACCAAGGAAAAGGTAGAAAGGCAGAAATTTAATGTTTCTGTCCACATCTAGGAAGTTTCAAAAGGGCATATAGCTTCTTGGGGTAGAGTGTTACAGGTGTAAGCACATTGGTGTGCATGATTTCACTTGTTCCTTACAATCAGCCCAGATAGGGAAGCAGGAAGGGTACTATTGCTCCCAGCGAGTGGTTTGCCCCAAACAGGGCTAGGTCTCATTCTCAGGACTATCTGAAGTGATGTCATTCTTATATGTCCTTATACTGCCTGGTGCTGTTCTTGGGCTTGTGGCTCGACTGGTGACTGGTAGCACCAAGGTTTCCATGGTGCCCACTTCAGCAGAATGAGAGCAACATTCCACCTTTATGCCGTTACTACATGCCTTGGATATCACCTACCTCTTCTCTTGTGCTAATGACCCTTATTCCCACACTCTTCACCCTGGATGCTCTCACTTGGAGACAAATTCTTCCACACCCCTTCTTCTCTCATATTAAGGCCAGAAGAATGATGACCTACAACATCATAAGCAAAGCCAGTTAGGGGGAAAGACCCTGGTCCATACCTGAAGCCATTGCATGTGAGAGTGTGTGGCCTACTGTGGTGTGCCCAGCAAAACCTGAGCCTGAGCCATACTGCACTGTTATCCTAGTGCATGAGGACACCAGGTTTTCTGACTGGCTGAGACTAAAATTTTAATGGGTGCAGGAAAGTACATCTTTGAAAGTATCTGTTACCTAAAAGTGTGACTTGTCTGGGTTGTTTTTATTCCCTGTGAAGTATCTACCTCCATCTTCCATAGGTAGGACCTGTAATCCACACCCTAGTTCTGCAACAGGAAAAGGGCTCAGGGAAGCAAACTGGAGTTTTCAGGCTTCCAGAAGGAAAAAAATCAAAGCTGAAGTCACTTCCATATTTCTTCCTTTCTGCAGCAATGCCCGGTCATAGAAGCAAAGAGAAGTAGGCAGCACAAAAATTGACCAGACCCACGCAGCTTAAAACCGTAATAGATGATTCCCAATCTAGACAAGGCTGCTTCTTACAAGATCCCACCTAACATTCACAGACTCCTAGCTCTAGGAGTAAATAGTTCTGGAAAATCTACATGTCTTGTATAAGTTCCTTTCCCAATCTTTGCAGATAATCAGAGTCACTAGCTGTCAACCAGAAAGCAGCTTGGTGTCTCTCTTCCTGTCTTCTCACTTTCAGCTGAGTATGGAATAGGAGGGAAGAAATATCAGTTTTTGTTTGGTACAATCAGTGAATTCCCTAAATCCCTCAAGACTTCATGCAGCCCTGTCTCTTCCTGCCTAGGTACTGCATAGTCTGCTCTAGCCCCTCATTCATATACTCAGAGTCACTCTTCTGGCTCTGGTGAGGACATCCTGTGACATGATGCCTAGAAGGTCTGGAATAATGTTCTCCAGAACTTTTCCAGCCCTATCCAATGGAATTCTTGGGTGGGAAATTGGAGGCATTGGATATTACCTTTAAATGAAGAGATCAAATTAATACATTATTTTTAAAATTAGTGTTTATATTTATTTATTTATTGAACACCTTTCTATCTTTATAGAGTAAAATTTGTGTAGAAAAGAATAAACCCAGAATGGTCTGAAATTCATAGAAAAGGTTAAAGGAGAAATGAGTTTTCTTTATTAGCTATTTCTGTTTTAGAAGACTAGAATGGGAATTTCACTGGTTGTGGGAAGGTAATAAATATTAATAGATGTGAGGATGTAGAATTCCTTGACTTCCATTACATGCTTAGAAAGAACAGAAAAACTGTCAGATGTGAAAGGATTGCAGGATAAAATCTGAATGTTTTAAAATGAGGACAACTTACCATACCAGGTGAGTTTCATTCAAGAGAATGACAGAAGCTGCTTCTCAATGTGAATAAACACTGAGAAGTCATGAAGAGCACACTTGCTTTGAGTCTGGAATGTAGCCATTCTGACTACTGTGAGATGATATCTCACTGTAGTTTTAATTTGTGTTTCTCTGATGATTAGTGATGTTGTATGTTTTTTCATGTGTTTGTTGACTGCTTGTATGTCTTCTTTTGATAAGTGTCTAGTCATGTCCTTTGCCCATTTTTTAAAAATAGGATTATTTGGTTTTCTCTTGTTGATTTAAGTTCCTTATAGAGTCTGGATATTAATCCTTTGTCAGATGCATAGTTTTCAAATATTTTCTCCCATTCTGTAGGTTGTCTGTTTACTCTGTTGATTATTTCTTTGGCTGTGCAGAAGCTTTTAAGCCCCATTTGTCAATTTTCGCTTTTGTTGCATTTGCTTTTGACGTCTTAGTCATAGGCCAATGTCAAGAAGAGATTTTCCTAGGTTTTCTTCTAGCATTTTTATAGTTTGGCATCCTATATTTAAGCCTGTAAACCATCTTGAATTAATTTTTGTATATGGTGGGATATAGGGGTCCAGTTTCATTCTTCTGCATTTGGCTAGCCAGTTATCCCAGCACCATTTATTGAATAGGGTATCATTTCCCTCATTGTTTATTTTTGTCAACTTTGTTAAAGATCAGTTAGATGTAGGTGTGTGACTTTATTTCTGGGTTCTCCATTCTTATCCACTGATTCATGTGTTTATTATTGTACTGGTACAATGCTGTTTTGGTTGCTATATCCTTGTAGAATAGTTTGAAGTTAGGTAATGTGCCTCTGGATTTGTTCTTTTTGCTTTGGATTGCTTGACTATTCGGGCTCTTTTTTGGTTCCATGAGGATTTATTTATTTATTTATTTATTTATTTATTTATTTATTTGAGACAAGGTCTCACTCTATATCACCCAGGCTAGAGTGTAGTGGCATGATCTCGGCTCACTGCAACCTCTGCCTCTGGGTTCAAGCAATTATCCCACCTCAGCCTCTTGAAGTAGCTGGGACTATAGGTGTGTGCCACCACGCCTGGCTAATTTTTGTGTGTTTTGATAGAGATGGGGTTTCACCATATTGGCCAGGCTGCCCTCAAACTTCTGACCTCAAGTGATCCTCCTGCCTCAGCCCCCCAAAGTGCTGGGATTACAGGTGTGAGTCACCATGTCCAGCCCCATAAGAATTTTATATATTTTTTTCTAATTCTGTAAAACATGACATTGGTAACTTGATAGTAATTGCATTGAATCTTTAGACTGCTTTGGACAGAATGGTCATTTTAACATTGTTGATTCTTCCAGTCCACAAGCATGGAAAGTTTTCCCATTTGTTTGTGTTGTCTATTATTTCTTTCATCAGTGTTTTGTAGTTCTCCCAGTACAGATCTTTCACCTCCTTGGTGAAATATATTCCTAGGTGTTTTGTTTATTTTGTGTGTGTGGGGGGGTGGTGTGTGGCTATTGTAAATGGGATTAAGTTCTTGATTTGGCTGTCAGCTTGAGCATTTTTAGGGTATAGAAATGCTACTGATTTTTGTATGCTGATGTTGTAAACTGAAATTTTACTGAACTTGTTTATCAAGTCTAGGAGTATTTTGGAGGAATCTTTAGGGGTTTCTAGATACAGGATCATGTCTTTGGTGAATAGAGATAATTTTGCCTCCTCTTTTCCTATTTGGATGACTTTCATTTCTCCTGACTGATTGCTGTGGCCAGGATTTCCAGTACTGTGTTGAATAGGAGTGGTGAGAGTAGACATCCTTGTCTTGTTCCAGTTATTAGGGAAAATGCTTCCAATTTTTGCTGGTCAGTATGATGTTGGCTATGGGTTTGACACAGATGGCTCTTATTATTTTGAGTTATGTTCCTTTGATGCCTGGTTTGTTGAAGGCGTGTATCATGCAAGGGATATAAGATTTTATTGAATGCTTTCTGCGTCTATGGGATAATCATATGGGTTTTTGCTTTTAATTCTATTTATGTGGTGAATAGCGTTTTAAAAATTTGCATATGTTGAACCATCCTTGCATCTTAGGAATAAAGCCCACTTGATCATGATGAATTATCTTTTTGATGTGCTGCTGGATTCAGTTTGCTAGTATTTTGTTGAGAATTTTTGCATCTATGTTCATCAGGGATATTGGCCTGTAGTTTTCTTTTTTATTGTGTCCCTGCCAGATTTTGGTATCAGGATGATACTGGTTTCATAGAATGAGTTAGGAATTCCTCATCCTCAATTTTTGGGAATAGTTTTAGTAAGATTGGTACCAGCTCTTCTTTGCACATCTGGTAGAATTCAGCTGTAAAATTCTGTCTGGTTCAGGGCTCTTTCAGATTAGTAGAATTTTTATTACTGATTCAATTTCATAACTCATTATTGGTCTGTTCAGGATTTCAATTTCTTCCTGGTTCAATCTTAAGAAGTTGTGTGTTTCCAGGAATTTAACTATTTCCTCTAGGTTTTGTAGCTTGTGCATATAGAGATGCTCATAGTAGTCGCTGAGGATCTTTTGTATTTCTGTGGTATGAGTTGTAAGGTCACCTTTGTAATTTCTTATTGTGCTTATTTGGATCCTTTTTTCCAGGTTAATCCAGCTAGCACGTCTATCAATCATGTTTATCCGTTCAAATAACCAACTTTTTATTTCATTGATCTTTTGTATTTTTTTTGTGTGGTCTTTATTTCATTTAGTTCTGCTCTGATCTTAATTATTTTTTTCCTTCTCCTAGATTTGGGTTTTGTTTCTTCTTCTTTTTCTGGTTCTTTAGATGTGGTATTAGGTTGTTAATTTGAGATCTTTCTGTCTTTTCAAGGTGGACATTTAGTGCTATAAACTTTTAACACTGCTTTTGCTGTATTCCAGAGTTTTTGGCACATTGTGTCTCTACTTTCATTTGTTTCAATTTTTTAAAATTTCTGCCTTAATTTTATTTTTTACCCAAAAATGATTCTGTTGTTTAGTTTCCATGTATTTGTGTGGTTTTGAGAGTTCCTCTTGGCATTGATTTCTGCTTTTGTTCTGTTGTCTGAGAAGATACTTGATATAATTTCATTTTTTAAAGAAATTTATTGAGACTTGCTTTATGACTATGTGATCAATCTTAGAGAATGTTCTGTGCACAGAAAAGAAGAATGTATATTCTGTGGTTGTTGGGTAGAGTATTCTATAGACATCTATTAGGTTAATTTGGTCAAGAGTCCAATTTAAGTCCAAAGTTTCTTTGTTAGGTTTCTGCGTCAGTGATCTGTCTAGTGCTGTCGGTGGGATGCTGAAGTCCTTCACTATTGTTGTATGGTTGTCTATTTCTTTGCTTAGGTCTAGTTGTATTTGTTTTATAAATTTGGGTGCTCCAAAGTTAGGTGCATATGTATTTAGGATAATTAAACCTTCTTGTTGAATTGAATGCTTTCTGATTATATAAGCCCTTCTTTGTCTTTTTTTCTTTTTTAACTCTTGTTGGTTTAGTCTGTTTTACTTGATACAAGAATAGCAACTCCTGATCTTTTTTATTTTCCATTTGCATAACAGATCTCTCTATCCCTTTACTTTGAGCCTGTGGGGGCTATAACATGTGAGATAGGTCTCTCTTAAGGGCCACAGAAAGTATTATATGTAATTTTTTTCCAATTTTCCACTCTAAGGCTTTTTTTTTTTTTTCTGGAGTCTCACCCTGCCACCCAGGCTGAGTTCAGTGCTGCGATCTTGGCTCACTGCAGCTTCTGTTTCATGGGTTCAAGTGATTCTCCTGCCTCAGCTTCCCGAGTAGCTGGCATTATAGGTGCCCACTACTACACCCGGCTAATTTTTGTATTTTTAATGGAGACGAAGTTTCACCATGTTGGCCAGGCTGGTCTTGAACTCTTGACCTCAAGCGATCCGTCCGCCTTGGCCTCCCAAAGTGCTGGGACTACAGTTGTGAGCCACCACGTTTGGTCTACTCTATGCCTGTTAAGTGGAGCTTTTAGGCCATTCACATTCAAGGTTACTATTCATGTGTGAAGTGTTATTCCTGTCATAGTGTTAAGCTAGCTGCTTTGTAGACCCAATTATGTATTGCTTTATAGGGTCTATGAGCTTTGTAATTACATGTGCTTTTATGGTAGCAAGTACTATCCATGTTTAGAACTCCTTTGAACATTTATTACAGAGCCTGTCTGGTGTTAATGAATTTCCTTAGCATTTCTCTGTCTGGGAAAAACTATTTCTCCTTCATTTATGAAGCTTAGTTTGGCAGAGTATGAAAGTTTGACAGGCCTTTTTTTTTTTTTTTTTTTTTTTTTTTTCCTTTTAGGTGGCTAAAAATAGGCCCCGGTCTCTTCTGACTTGTAAGATTTCCGTTGAGAAGTTTGTTGTTAGTCTGATGGGATTTCCTTTAGAGATAATTTGGCCCTTTTCTTCAGCTGCCTTGAAGATTTCTTCTTTCACGTTGATCTTGGAAAGTCTGATGACTGTATGCTTTGCAATGGTTATCTTGTATAGTATCTTGCAGAAGTTGTCCGAATTTCTCGTATCTGAATATCAGTCTCTCTAGTATGATTAGGAAAATTCTTTCCTGAATTATTCCTTCAAATATGTTTTCCAGGTTGCTTACTTTTTCTTCTTCTCTCTCAGGAATGCCAATAAGTCATAGGTTTGATCACTTTGCATAATCCCATAATTCTCAAAAGATTTCTTCGGTTTTAAAATTCTTTTTTTTTTCATTTGTGTTGGACTAGGTGAATTTGAAAGACCAACCTTCAAGCTCTGAAATTCATTCTCCTGCTTGTCTAGTCTATTGTTAAAGCTTTCAATGTATTTTGAAATCCCTTTAGTGAATTTTTTCAATTACAGAAGTTCTGTTTTTTTAAATATAGTTTTCTTGTCTTTCATATTCTGTATTGTTTTTCATATTCTGTATTGGTTTATTTGTAATGGACTTCAACTTTTTCTTGGATCTTGTTGAGTTTCCTTGCAATCTGTATTTTGAATTCTCATCTGTCATTTCAGACATTTCAGTTTGGTTAGGATCCCTTGCTAGAAACGAATGCAGTCCTTTGGAAGTATGTAAATACTCTGGGTACACTGGAGTTCTTTCACTGATTCCTTCTCATCTAAGGAAGCTGTTGCTTCTTATTTTTGAATTTGGTATTGTTTGGATGAGGATTTTAAATTTTTTTATTCTTTTATTTCCTTGATGGTATGACTGTGGCACTGTAGTATATGATTGTTTGGCTTCATTTCTGGGTGCTTTCGGGGGGCCCTAGCTCTGTATGTTTCTTGGTTGTAGGTAGCTTCTAAGCAGTAGCTTTCTCAGATGCTGCTTGTTGTGGTGATGTATTAGAAGTAAAAGCTAACACACCCTTGTTGGGGGCTGAGGGTGCAGAATTCTCAGGAAGCTTATATCATGGACTAGCACTAAGTCCTTCAGGTAGCATTTTTTTTTTTATTCGGAGGTCCAGTTTAGGATGCAGTCCAGTAGATGGTACTTAAGAGTAAGGGAGGGTAGGTAGGCTGGTGTCCAGTGGAAACACCTGCCCTGACACGTTGGTGGCAAGAGATCATGTTGGGGTGTGCTGAGGCCTCAGGGGAAGGGGCAGAAGTACACTAGCTCCTTCTCCTGAGTAGGCAAGAATGTGATATGCTTCCCTATCATGGCCCTGTCACAGAGCTCACAACCTTCAGTTTATAAAGACTTTGTCCTTTGGTTCCTGGCTGTGGTGCAGCTAAAGACTGTAGATATGCCACTCTGACAACTACCACTAAAATGGGGTTCAGGGCAGAGTCTCTTCTCCAAGTCCAGGGCAGGCAACTCCATGGCCTGTCTTTCATTGCCAGGGCACTGCAGCTCTGTATAGAGATGTTGAGTTGGGCCTGTCCTTCCTGAAAGCCCAAGCAGCACAGGCTCACTTTCAGCCTGGGTGGTACCACCATGAATAACATGAATAATGTTCTCTCCTAGTGCACACTCACTGGGTCCTGGAGAAAAGAACCACTGCTACGTCTGCAGCCGTATGGAGGGGAGGAAAGGGATGACCCCTACTTTTCCTGCTTTTTCACGCCCATTCCTGAATGTCAGTGCTGCCCCCTTCTGCGATTGGTGTCCTGCCAGTGTTTTCTTTGTCCTTAGGAGGGCTTTGGCAGTCTGTGCTTCCCCCTCGCTTATGGGTGGCCCATGCTCAGCGTTAGCTCTCCAGGGGTCCTGCAGCTCCCCAGGGACCTGCCCTGTACTTGCCAAAGTCAGAGTTGGTTGTGGGCATATATTTGCAGGTGGGCAATGACTCAAGGGTAGAGAATCCCCAGGCAGGATAGTGCTCCACCCTGGGTACACAACCAGTATGGCAGCCAGTCTCAGTTTGAGTGTGAGGAAAGTGCAGGCATGCCTGCATGTGCTGACCACTCAGTTCTCTGTCCCTGGGAAATTTTCAAACTGCTACTGATGGTGTTGCCCTATGATGAGGGCAGAGGGTCTCCCCAACAGTTTAACAGTCAGCAGATTGTCAGAGGGGTGAGGGGAACAGAGAAGCACTCCCACCTACCCTGTGGGGCTCCAAGTTCCTTAGGGGTTGATTTCTGCCAGACTCTTGCTGCTTTCCTTTTCTGCTCCCCAGCTACTTCCTGTGGGCACTCCAGCAGGACCTGGCTTTCTTCTCTCTGTTTTCTGTTTGGAATGTGTCCATTCACTGGTAACTTTGATCTTTCTGAGGAGAACTGGTGTCAGATGTCCCTAGTCAGCCATCTTGGAAACCCACCAAATTTCACTCCAGACATTTTACAGATAATCTCATAAATACATTTTATTTGATTGGGATGTTAGTTGACACATATGTGTCCCTTGGTCCTGTTTTATCAGCCAGTGATTGAAAACTGACTGAGTATAAATAATAGGAGTATATAGCTGAAAAAAGATATTTCCCAGGAGACACCCTCCTGAAATTCTTGTTTTAACAGTGGAAATAACTATGTTTGATACAAAGTCTTTTGACATGCCTGGAGGGTGAACTAGGTGCTTTGGACAGGGAAGCTGAGGCCAAGGCTTGTGTGGTGGCTCTGCTGCCATCAAGTAGTGAGGGAGATTGGGAAAATCTTTTAGCCTTTCTGGGCCTCCATTTCCTCATCAGGAAGATCAGGTTATTGTTCTAGTTCTCTAGGGTCACTTTCTGCTCAGTTTTCTCTGAGTCTATGAGTGAGTGAGATGTGTATTCAACATACTTCGGACCCTGCAGCAGAGACTGACCTTGGTCCCTACTGCATGTTTCCAGGACCCAGCCCAGCCTGAGTCAATGCCCTTAAAGTGCAAAGCTGAGACACAAAATGGAAGAAAGTCAGCAAGTTTGGAGGATGAAAATAATTTTTTAAAGTCCAAAGTAATAGTGGAACATGTGGTAACCTATGGTGGTGAGAATAAGGACAGATTTCAAGCTGGGTTTGGATAAGTCAGGGGAAAAGAGTGTCTACAGCATCATCAGATTCCTCAAAGAACATCTTGGGCTGAGCAGTTTGTAACTTACTCCACAGTGAACTTGTGCACCATGTGAAGGGGATCCATAAGATAAACTCAGGTCTGATTTATACTGAGGGGAAACACCAAATCCAAGAGGGGAACACCAATTCCATGAAACCTGCCCAAGACCCAGGGGCCTTGACCTTGGGACTGCCCTAGCCGTGGACTCTCCTCAAGTAAGTGTGGGCTTAGCAGGAATAAATGGTGCTTAGAGAAGGGTTGGAGACTCCATTCTTACCTTAAATAGTTCTGTCCTAAGTTGAGGAGGGGCCAGAGTAGGAGAATTCTTGTATCTGAAGCAGCGATACTGATAATGTTCTTCTGTATTTACAGTTGAGAAAGGCTTTACATACAATATCTTATAAATATGTTAAGTGCTGAATTTTCCTTTCCCTGTGTTTAGCACTTGGGTTCAGATATTAATGTCTTCTTGAGGAACTCAAGCCAGTGGGAGGATGAACACAAACAGATAATTTCAACAAATGTGATAGCTCTCCTAAACTGGGAGTGATAGCTCAAAGTATATGCAGGCCAAAAACACTCTTCTATATAAGAGGGTGAACCATTGAGAGGAATTGCTGAGGACAGTCTGTTTCCATCAAGTCTTATCACAGATAACTGGTCCCAGGACATGGACAAAATGGTATAAAGTAGAGTTCTTTCTATGGAAGAGAAATTGTCCAGCCATTGGACAAATATTACTAAGAACTTCTTTAATTCTTGGCCCTGAACTAGGAACCAGGAATTCCTAGTTTAGATGATCAATAAAACATCTAAACTTTCAAGGGGATCCAGGTGAGTAGTCAATAATGGCCAAATTGCATGAGAAGTGTTCTGACAAAAACATGACTAAAATATGGGGGAGGGGGAATAAGATTAAAAATAGGAAATGGCCTGCAGTCATTGCAATGATAATAAATGAATAACAAGAACAACTTTACACTCTTAATTCAACAATTTAGAAGAAATGGACAAAGTTCTTAAAATCCACAAACTAGTAAACTCAACCAAGATGAAATAGACAATCTGCACAGTCCTATAAACACTGAAAAATTGAATTTGTAATTAAATAACTCCCCACAAAGAAATGGTCATGCCAAGATAGTTTTACTGAAGAATTCTACTAACATTTAAAGAAGAATTAACACTAATTCACACAATCTATTCTGGAAAAATATAAGAAGAGGGAACACTTCCCAACTCATTTTATGAGACTAATGTCATCCTCACACCAAAACCAGGCAAAGACAGCACAAAAGAAAACTATAGACCAATATCCCACATAAATTTAGATGCAAAAATCATCAACAAAATATTAGCAAGTCAAATCCGGCAATGTACAAAAAAAAATACCATCACAAAGCAGGATTTATTCCAAGTGTGCAAAGTTTGTTCAACATTCCAAAATTAATCAGTGTACTCCATCATATCAACAAACTAAAAAGAAAAAGGAGATGATTATACCACTTGAGGCAGAAAAAGCACTGGCAACATCTAATACTCCTTCATGAATAAAACGCCCAGATTGCTTACACAATCCCTCTTCCATGATTTCTTTTTTTTTTTTTTTGAGACGGAGTCTCGTTCTGTTGCCCAGGCTGGAGTGCAGTGGCCGGATGTCAGCTCACTGCAAGCTCTGGCTCCTGGGTTTACGCCATTCTCCTGCCTCAGCCTCCCGAGTAGCTGGGACTACAGGCGTCCGCCACCTCGCCCGGCTGGTTTTTTGTGTTTTTTTAGTAGAGATGGGGTTTCACCGTGTTAGCCAGGATGGTCTCGATCTCCTGACCTCGTGATCCGCCTGTCTCGGCCTCCCAAAGTGCTGGGATTACAGGCTTGAGCCACCGCGCCCGGCCTCTAGATACTCTTTTTCAGTATCCTCCAGGAAATTGGTAGGGAGAGGCATTGGTGGTTCAGTGGTAGAATTCTCACCTCCCACGCGGGAGGCTGGGGTTCAATTCCCGGCCAATGCAAGCAGCTTGCCTTCTTCACTTCTTCCCTGCAAAATTATAATCCATAAGCAAATAGTGCATTTAGGGGCTTGGCCACCACAAAGTAAGCTGCCAACACTCGTCAAAGTAGCGGCAAAAGACATTCAGGAGACTAACCCAGGACCCGTGCAGTTGTTGGACTCAACAAACGGCTTAGCAAAGTGGCAAGCACGAAGTGTTTCTGGTGAGTCACTGCAGTTTTGATATTGGTACCTGTTACTTTCTTTTTTTTTTTTTTTTTTTGAGACGGAGTCTCGCTCTGTCGCCCAGGCTGGAGTGCAGTGGCCGGATCTCAGCTCACTGCAAGCTCCGCCTCCCGGGTTCGGGCCATTCTCCTGTCTCAGCCTCCTGAGTAGCTGGGACTACAGGCGCCCGCCACCTCGCCCGGCTAGTTTTTTGTAGTTTTAGTAGAGACGGGGTTTCACCGTGTTAGCCAGGATGGTCTCGATCTCCTGACCTAGTGATCCGCCCGTCTCGGCCTCCCAAAGTGCTGGGATTACAGGCTTGAGCCACCGCGCCCGGCGGTACCTGTTACTTTCATCTATTCTCTGGGCAGATCCCTGCAAACCATCAGGTTCCTGATTCGCGTGCTGGACCTTGGGCTTACCGCTGAGCCACTATGGAGAGGATCAAGAAATGAAACTCCAGGAAGGAGAGAAGCTGCGGGCGGGGCAGTCTCCTCAAAGGTCCAAGAGGCCTCGGCGGCCCAAAGAAAGGGGAGATGTGTGGGGAAGAATCTGCGTGGAGATGAGAGGAGCGGCGGAGACTAGTCCTTGAGCAGAGGTGGCCAAGTGGACCCTCGGGGCTGTACCCCAGACACCGTGGACCGAATTTGCTAACATCGTCAGCCACCGCGGCCTCCGCGTGTTTTGTGGGCCCATCGGTGTTCCGCGAGGGATTCCGTGTGTCTGGCAATGTGTGTCAACAGGTGTTGGCCTGAAATTTGGCCGGGCACGGTGGCTCACGCCTGTAATCCCAGCACTTTGTGAGGCCGAGGCGGATGGATCGCTTGAGGTCAAGAGTTCAAGACCATCCTGGCTAACATGGTGAAATTCCGTCTCTACTAAAAATACAAAAATTAGCCGAATGTGGTGGCATGCACCTGCTATTCCAGCTACTTGGGAGGTTGAGGCAGGAGAATCGCTTGAACCCGGGAGGCGGAGGTTGCGGTGAGCCAAGATCCAGCTGCTGCACTCCAGCCTGGACAACACATCGACTCCGAAAGAAAAAAAAAAGGAGTGAAAGAAGGCAGAGGTGTAGATAGGACAAGATCTCCCAGGAGGCTTCTTGTAGAGGCAGTGGCCGGATCCTGAGAAATGAGATTTTTTAAAATTATGTAGCAGAGTGGGGAGAGAGTAACGGAGAAGCACGTGAAAGAGAGAAAAGCAATCTGCAGACGTCCAAGAATAAAGCATAGAAAATAGTGTGAGTGTTTTTACATTAAAAAAAAATATATATATATATATATATATGAAGTACAATGGTTGTCAGCAGGCTCTGTGGTCATGTAGTGGTTAATACTTCTAGTTGTGGTTGCTGCAACCTGGGTTCTAATCTGAGTCACAGCAGTGTTTTGTATCCTGCGATTGTGGCTAATAGACTTGTCATTTGCTTCGCCTTTAATCCTAGCAGCCTCCAGAGAGCAGAGTAAACCGCTGGCCCAGAAGGGCACCAGCTTCTGGAGTTTAGCCCACAGTGCATAAACTAGGGGCGGCCTGGCCAAAAGGAAAACTTGGACATGCTCTTAGTTTCACAATTGAGCAGAAAAAAATCCCGTAGGTGAAGATGCTGCCTCTCAAGGACCCTTTGTCTGTAGCTTCCACTGATGAAATAATGCGGTTATAGTCTTTCTGGAAGAGAAAACGGCTGTATCAGTGGGATTTTTAAAAAACACAAAATGAGAACGAGCTTTTAGTGAGTTTACAATAAAATCTAAACCAGTTGTCATGGTCGACACCGGCTTGCCTCCATTCCCCATCTGCTGATTTTTATGAGAGCATAAAAATTCTCATAAAATGAGATTGTGCAGGGCACAATGGCTTTAGTGCACCTCTGCTGTTAAGACTATTATTACTATTATTAGTACTTTTGAGACGTAGTCTTGTTCTGTCACCCAGGCTGGAATGTCGTGGCTCAATCTCGGCTCACTGCAACCTCCATCTCCCGGGTTCAAGGAATAAGAACAGTAAATAAACTACAGTTCACATAAAGTGCACAAATTTTTAGTGCAATTTAATTTTGATAAATGTAATCACCACCCAGCTCAAGTTATAGAAAATTGCCATCATCTGAGAAAGGCCTGTTAGAGCCCCTTTCCAGGCAATTCTCACCCTGTGTCCTCTTAATCACTATTCTGATGTCTATTCCCATAGGTTACAATCGCCTGTTCTTAAAGTTCACATGAGTGAATGGACATATCTTTTGTATCTGGCCTTTTTTCTGCAGTTATGTTCATTATACTCATGAGATACATCCACGTAGTTCATGGATCACTTCTCAATTGTGGTGTTACTGAATTCTTGTGATGAATATTCTTATAACAGTTTTTGTGCACTTGAGATTCATGGAAGTACTTCAGTTGCTGGGTCATGACCTGAGTATAAGTTTGACATTGGTATAAATTGCCAGTCTTCTAGAATGTTTTTTCACCAGCAATGACAGTTGAAGTGGCACCAAATTCTTGTCGGTATTTGGTGTACTAACTTTTTAAAATGTAGCTGTGGGCTGGGCGCGGTGGCTCAAGCCTGTAATCCCAGCACTTTGGGAGGCCGAGACGGGCGGATCACGAGGTCAGGAGATCAAGACCATCCTGGCTAACACGGTGAAACCCCGTCTCTACTAAAAAAAAAAATACAAAAAACTAGCCGGGCGAGGTGGCAGGCGCCTGTAGTCCCAGCTACTCGGGAGGCTGAGGCAGGAGAATGGCGTAAACTTGGGCGGCGGAGCTTGTAGTGAGCTGAGATCTGGCCACTGCACTCCAGCTTGGGCGACAGAGCGAGACTCCGTCTCAAAAAAAAAAAAAAAAAAAAAAAAAAAAATGTAGCTGTGCTCTCAGACCAAACTGGCCAACATGGCAAAACCTCGTTTCTACTAAAAATACAAAAATTAGCCGGGCATGGTGGCATGCACCTGTACTCCCAGCTACTCAGGAGGGGGAGGTTGCAGAGAGCCAAGATCGCACCGTTGCACTCCAGCTTGGGTGACAGAGTGAGACCCTGTCTCAGAAAATTAAAAAAGTAACCATACACTGATGAGTGGTTAGTGATGTCTCCGTGTGGAATTAATTTGTACTTGCCTAATGAGCAATACTATGAAGCATATTTTCTTATGGCTTCCAACATATAAGAAATTATCCTTTTCAAAGGCCTATTTGGATATTTTGCCCGATTTTATTTGGCTTAGCTCTATATTACTGATTTATGAAAGTTCTCTTATATATTCAGGAATTGAGTCATTTTTCAAATAAATATATTGCAAATGACTTTTCCCAGTCAGTGACTGGACTGACAACTGAAAGCTGTCGAGTGAAAAATCACACAATTTATAAATTTAGAAAGAAAGAAGATTTTATTTTTTATAAAGGGTTACAGCCTGCAAGGCGGCCATTTTGACAGACTGGGAGCATACCCACCTGCTGAAACCTGAAAAGTAGGTTTCCAGGGAGGGGAGGGGGGAACAGGGATTTATGTTGATCTGGTTGGCCACATATACATATTCAACAGGGAATAGGAGGAGCTCTGAATATTCGTGAAGGGATCCTGCTGCATGCATGCTGAGTAAACATGCCTGTTACATGCAACCGATGTTCACTTTGGGGTGGAGACAACATTTCAATACGTTATAATAATTAGGCCTTATGCTTCAATAGGTGAAGCAGGGACACAATGGCAATCAGGTGCACAGCCTCTGTAAACTGTCCAGAACCAGTTCACAATCAGTGGTCTCTTATCAAGAGAAAGTTACTGAAATCAGTCTCTTGTCCAGTCAAAACTGTCGTTATGGCTTGTGTAGGGAGGGCTCAGCCAGTTTATGGTAATGGGTCAGCTGCAAGTGCTTCAGCATTGATTATCTCAAGGCCAGTGCTTGTTTAGCTAGAGGAAAAAAAGGAACAAGAAAAAAACCTGTGGCAATTAGAACATAGTTTATTCTTTAAGTTGAGGGGTGCACAACTTAACTTTGCCTCGCATGGTCTTAGGTCTTGTTTATAATATAGTATCTTACTATGGTAAGGAGTCTGTTCTGTCAGTCTTATGATCTTTATTTTAACAATAATGCTGGTCAGTTGTGTCTAACCCACAAAAGGGAAAGAGTATAAGGACAGGTGTCTGATCTTCCAAATACTGGTCAGGAACTCAGTATTTAAGACTTCTCTGGGGTCTCCTTGACCAAGAAGGGGTCTGTCCAGTTGGTTGGTGGCTTCGGATTTTAATTTCAGTTCTCAAAATATTTAATTTGATGAAATTTTGCCATATTTTTTCTTTATTTTTAAAGCCTGTTCTATTCTATAAGAAATCTTTCTACTCAGGATAGTGAATGTATTCTCATCTTTCTATGAGTTCCAGAGTTTTAGTTTTAATTTTTAAATCCATGACATCTAAAATTCTACTCCTAACCAAAACATTCTTGGGAGTTACCAAGGACAACTCCAAAAATCTTCCATAAATGGTCCTGAAAGAACTTACTGGAATCCTGGGCTGCAGGGCACAATGGCTTTAGTGCACCTCTGCTAAGACTATTCAGAAATTGTCTTTGTGAACCCATCAGGCTGTTTAAAAATCAGCAATTTAGGGCTTGCATGCAACATGCAGTTTTGCAGCAGCTGTAGCGGCCCATAAAGCTTCTCTTCAACTGAAAGAGGCCTGAAACTGCAGGAGGGGCGAGAGGAGCCTCGTTGAGCGAACGCAGCCCTTTGCCTGGCTGGCCCTGGTCAACAGGCTCGGAAGAGGCCGATTTGGAGGACAGAACGAAAGAAAAGACCTAAAGGTTTCGAATCTCATGATGTCAAGATGTTAAAGCCTAAATCCTAAAGTCCGACTGTGAGGGGGAGCGAGCGTGTCTCGAGCTGGATCGATCCTTGAGCCTTCACCTGGAGAGTCCTCTGCACAAGTTCAGAGAGCAGGACAGCTGCGCACCAGTGGTTCTCAACAGGGGGCAGCTTCGCCCTCACACACCTCTCCCATCCCCGCTTAGATACTAGGCCACGACTGGGGGGGAAGCGGGAGGGAGAATGTTAACCCCCTGGCATGTATCTAGTCAGCGGAGGCGACGGATGTTGCTAAACACCTTACAATCCACCGCGGGAGGGCCCCTCCCCCACCCCATCCCCACCCCATCCCCACCCCGAAGTAGCCATTCCGCGGAGGTGGAGAAACTCGGTTGTAGATCAATGCCCACACACTTGGCCGATGGTAAATCACGAGTTGGTGACCAATTGGATCTTGGATCTGAGGAAAAAACTCCAGCGTCAGAGGGAACTCTCCAAGTTTTGCCCGGAGCAAACGGAAGGGTGGCGTTGCCATCTCCTAAGACGGGAAAATGGCAGGTGTCACAGGTTGCAGGGGAAGGTGGGAGACCGGTTGAGGGCCCCGAAGCCTTCCTGGAAAGAGTTTCCCATGCAGCCCGTTTCGGTTTCCGCATCCGAGTCCTTTATGATCTTGGGGGTGCCGGGGTCTGGGTCCTTTATGATGCAGAGGGTATCCCCGTCTCACCCCGGGCCCCTACCCGCTCCCGGCTCCTCCTGGCAACCCGGTGCACGGCTCTAGCCCTGGCGACCCGCGACGGTCTCTCCACTTGCTGCTTCCTCGAAAAGGCGTATCTCTGTGCCAGTGGTGAGCTGCGGCGGGGTCGCTGCAACTCGCCCCAGGACTCGGGACTCTGGCCTTGGTGTCCCTCGCGGAGCCCTCGGTGTGTCGCCTGCAGGCTCTTTTTTTTTTAAGAAAGCAGGGAAGCAACGGCCATGTGAGACGACTCCAGGAGCAAAGAGCGACCCTCACAAAGCCCAAGTCCTCCCAGAGTACAGGGAAACTGTCGCTTCAGACCGAAGAAAGGAGAGAAAGCACCTTTCCCTATCTCCCTGGTGGTCTAGTGGCTAGGATTCGGCGCTTTCACCGCTGCGGCCCGGGTTCGATTCCCGGTCAGGGAATTGTTTTGCACTGGCCGCCTTCCCGCGGGAATCTTCCTTTATTACACTGTCAGCCGGCCTGCTCCAATGGCCAGATGCAGAACAGCCTCCGCAGCAAGGGGCACACCCGGGCGAAGTAGGGCAAGTCGTGGTGGACCACCTTTCACGACACACTGCTCCTATTTATGTCCGTGTCCGTCATCCGCAGACGCGGCTTTAGAGAGCGACTGAGCGTCTCACTCAGGTGTACACAACAGTGCAGAGATGCCAGCCACCCAATAAGCCCACCCTCTTTGCCGCCGCCGCCACGAGGCGCCTATCTGGCCAGGATGCGAATTAAGAGAGAGGCCACGCCAAGTCGTGGCGTTTGTGCGTGCCCTGGACACGAGTACCGACCAGTCAGCGGAGCCTCCTCACCCCCGTTCGCAGCTAACGTTCGCAGCTTAGGCCTTTGGACGAGGCGACTGGAGGCGATGCCCGCGAGGTTGCGAGGAGGGTGAGCAGCTGGTGAGGTCCTCGTCGGCGGTCCCATTTGCTGATTGAGCGGTAGAGGGAGGCGATGTTCGCTGAGCCAACAAAGACAGCAGGTGGAGTAGGCACAAATGGAAAACTGTTGCCGGTGCCCCAACAGAAGGCAGGTGTGAAAACCAGCACTAGGACGTCGAAGTGATGGTCTCACAGTTAAATCCCACAAAATCTACACTCCACCAACCACTTGCGCACGCTCCCCATTTTCCATTCAGTACTCCCAAGAGGGGTTCGGACGAACGCCGCGTCCACTGTGAGCTCAGGAGAGAGCGGGAGCCAGGGAGGTGAAGTGCACAGACTGGGGCAGAGGCGGCGGGCAGAACCGCGGGGGTGAGAGTGCGCGGTGGCTGCGGGGCGGGAGCCGCTGCTGAAAGTCGGCCTGGGTTGTGGTGTGGGGTGACTGTCGGTGGAATGTTTGGCTGAGAGTGGTTTGGAAGAATGGCGAGGGGCGGCAGTGGGTAGGGTGGTGACCCTGAGCGTCCGGCCAGGGTGAGGAGGCTGTGCTGTCCCTGCAGGGCCTGCGCTCATTCCCACTTACCTGGCAGAGTAGAGACCGTGGTCACGAAGGGAGTTCTCCCAGAGTGAAGCTTCTTCATCGCACTCTAGAGTTGCTGATTCCTGTAATTTCCTCAATGTGAGAAACGTTGTTTGTGCTAGAAGAGGGCTGCCCTCTTTACCTAACGTAACGGGGTTCAAGACTGACATCGCCTCACGCCCACCCGAAAATGTTTACGTGGCTTCCTTGTCTCTTTTTTTCTGTCCTAAAGTCGCCCCATCCTCACACCCCCTCATTTTTTTCTTCCACACTCGAGAGTATCTCTCCCTCTAATTAAAAGTTCCACCAAATATTTGAAATATCTCAACCAGAAAAACTGCAATAAATACATTATTTCATTCGTGGAAGCTACAGACCAGCTAGGTTGAGAGTTGCTTGATATTTTCTGCTAAACGGTGAGGCATAGGGCACTTCGACGGTTTCTCTTTGGGCCTTTGTTTATGTACTATTGGATTTCCTTCTTTTCCCCTGACCATATGGCACTGTGGGTCCAGCGGTAAACCCTGCTTTCTGGCTTTCTGGCTGCAGATAAAGGCGGCAGCTGGTGCAGGAATTAAAGCAAACCAAAAGACACATGGGTTCGCCCCAGTGGGTCCAAGATAGAGTCTGACTACCAGGATTCGGATTAGAACAGAGGTTGCTGCAGGCACAACGCAGAGTACTAACCAGTATAGAATCCCAAAGCACCTCACACCTACTGCCTGTCGTTTTGCTTTCCCACCCCTCTTTATTTATTTATATATGTTTTTTGAGAGACAGAATTTCACTTTGTCGCCCAGGCTGGAGTGCAGGGGCGCGATCTCAGCTCACTGCTAGCTCCGCCTCTCAGGTTCAAGCGATTCTCCTGCCTCAGCCTCCCGAGTAGCTGGGACTACAAGCGTGCGCCACCAGGGCCAGATAATTTTTGTATTTTTAGTAGAGAGGGGCTTCCACCATGTTGGCCCATCTTGTCTCGAACTCCTAACTTCAAGTGAGTGATCCACCCACCTCGGCCTCCCAAACGGCTGGGATTACAGGCATGAGCCACCGCGCCCGGTCCCCCGATTTTTTTTTAAATGTAAAAACATTTATGCGATTTTTACCTCTTTATTCTTGGGCAGCTACAGGTTCTTGTGATTTTCTCTCACGTCTTCTCCTCTCCATTCTGATACATGTCCCATCTTCTCTTCATCCAGCCGGCGCCCTCTGCACGGGCATCCTGGGCTGTCCCATTGTCTCGTCCTGGTCTCCCCTGCTTCTCCCTCCTCCTTTTCACCTTTTCCCTTTTGACTCCCTTGCCTCTTTCCCCCTCCCGCCCCACCGACCCGATCTACTGAAGCCGATCTACTGAAGTTGAGTGAGGGGAGAGCAAGGGGAGAAGATGATTGCCTGAAGGCGGCGCAAGAAAACAGAGCCGTCGGGGCGTTTGGCTTCCCTTAGGCCCTACTAGGCTCAGGCTGGGGTCGCAGATCCAGGCATTTCCAGAGGCACTGGCTTCTGAAGCAGGCGAGGGTCAAGGCAGGTTGAAGGCCATTCGGCTGCCCTTCTGGCTTCAGAGTCATGCAATATACACATTTCTAACGCGCAACAACACGATTAGTCAACCCACCCTCTCCGGTTTTCCAAAGCTTTGTAGTCTGCACACTTGTCCTGCAGAAAGCAAATGGCAATCCCTAGAGTTAGTGATGGCTCAATCTACGTTGAGATGAAAGTGAACGCTTAATCTGTTTCGTTGAACATAAAGAACTGAGGTTGTCTCTGTGGCGCAATCGGTTAGCCTTTTCAGCTATTAACCGGAACGTTGGTGGTTCGAGTCCATCCAGGGACGCCCTTTTAAATGTTGGTATTTGTGGCCAGGCACAGTGGCTAACGCCTATTAATCCCAACGCTTTGATAGGCCGACGTAAGGAAACCTCACTTGAGCTCAGAAATTCAACACCACATGAACTTCTGTGAGAATCCCATCTCATTAAAAAAAAAAAATTACAGTTGTTTCTCCTCAGGCCTATCACTGTATTTAAAAGTGAGAGACTGTTCCCTTGTGTCTTGTGCATCCCATAAGAACACAAAGCAAAAGGTGCCTCTCCAAGCCTCCTAAAAAATAAGATCCCTCCAGAAAAAAACTAGGTTGTATGTATGGGAACCTGAAAGTGTATGAAGAAAGAAACTTCAAAAATTCTGCCTTGCTTTCCACATTCTGCCTTCAAGTGATATCATACCTCTTCACATTACTCCTCTCCCTGCCTTTATGCTATTGTCATGCATTTTACTTTACACATGTTATAAACCTTACAGTCCATCTTTATTACTTTCGTTTAAACAGTCAGATGTGTTTTTGTTTGGTTTTGGGTTTTTTTGTTGTTGTTGTTGTTGTTATTTTTAAGATGAGTCTCGCTCTATCAGCCAGGCTGGAGTGCAGTGGCACAATCTTGACTCACTGCAACCTCTGCTTCATAGGTTCAAGCGATTCTCCTGCCTCAGCCTCCTGAGTAGCAGGGATAACAGGCATAGGCCACCACACCAGACTAATATTTGTATTTTTAGTAGGGTGGGGGGTTCAGTATATTGGCCAGGCTGGTCTTGAACTCCTGACTTCAAATGATCTGCCTGCCTCAGCCTCCCAAAGTGCTGGAATTATAGGCGTGAGCTGCCACACCCGGCTAGTCAGATGTTAAAATTATATATTTGCCTATGTAGATGTCGTTTCTAGTATCTTTTTTTTTTTCATCCAGATTTTCAGCCGGTGTCAGTTTCCTTCTGCCTGGAGGACTCCTTTAACTTTTTTTTTTTTTTTTTTTGAGATGGAGTCTCGCTTTTGTTGCCCAGGCTGGAGTGCAATGGCACAATCTCAGCTCACTGCAACATCTGCCACCCAGGTTCAAGCAATTCTCCTGCCTCAGCTTCCCATATAGCTGGGATTACAGGCATGCACCACCATCCCCGGCTAATTTTTGTATTTTTACTGGAGGCGGGATTTCACCATGTTGACCAGGTTGGTCTCAAACTCCTGACCTCAGGTGATCTGCCTGCCTCGGCCTCCCAAAGTGCTGGGATTACAGGCATAAACCACTGTGCCTGGCTGTCCTCTTTCTTAATTCTAACATCATGTTAGGTCTGGTTCAATTCTGATGAACTGATTATTTCCCTTCTTTATGGGTCATCGTTTCCTGGCTCTTTGCATACGTGATATTCTGATATTCTTTAATTGGATGCTGGACATTGTGAAGTTTACCTTCTTGCATACTAGCTATTTTTAAATTCCTTTTTTTTTTTTCCTTGTCAGCTGGAAAGTTACATTTTATAATTCCTATAAATCGTCTTGAATTTTTTCTGGGGTGCACTTAAGTGACCTGTAAACAGTTGGATCCTTTTGGATCTTGCTTTTATGAACTTTTACGTGGTTCAGGAGTAGTGCTCAGTCCAGGGCTGATTATATCCCGTTACGAAAGCATTATGAATTATGAATAATTCCAGTCTGACTGGTGCGAACAGATACTGTGTTCTGCACTGTGTGAGTACCAGACGCCATTCCATGATTTTCTTGGATGTTTCTTTCCCTGGTACTAGTCAGCTACTCTTTTCACAATCATGCACTGACTAGTGCTCTGCTGAATACTGGTGGCAGAACCTGTACATATGCCCAGATTCTCTCTCTGCTTAGTTATCTTCTCACTGGATCTTTGTCCTATGAACTCTGTCTTGCTCTCCCCAGACCCTTAGCTTCACTTCCTCAATTCAGGGAATCTGCCACCGATCCTTTCCTTTGTGCCTAGCCTGGAAACAATTCTGCACCAGGCTGGCATTCCCTTCCATCCCACATGGAACTGGGGGTTCAGTGTAACTGAAAACATTTGGGCCATTACATTCAGTTTGAACCAGTTGATTTGCATGTCTGTAAAAGAGTCTGGAATGAACCCTAGGCCTAATGTGAATGGTGAACAAAATCAGATCCAGAAGTATTGAAAGTATCATAAGCTAAGGAGAATTTTTTAAACTAGCAGCATTAGTGATTCAGGTGGAATGTTTTTCTCTTCCCTAGGTTCAGTTTCTGGCCAAAGTATGTAGTTTTTTGTTTTGTTTTGTTTTCTCACTGTCAACATAACCTCATTTGTTGCATCTGTTGGAGTCTTTATTACTCAGGTGAGTCTGGTCTACATAGAGATTCAGCAGCCAGGTGCAGGGCCACTGTGAGCTGAGGAAATGTGGGAAAGAAAAATCCCATTGCCCCCCACCGCTTTTTTTTTTTTTTTTGGAGAGTCTCACTCTATTGCTCAGGCTGGAGTGCAGTGGTATGATCTCTGTTCACTGTAACCTCGGCTCACTGTTACCCCTGCTTCCCAGGTTCAAGCAATTCTTCTGCCTCAGCCTCCCCAGTAGCTGGGATTACAGGCACCTGCCACCACGCCCAGCTAATTTTTGTACTTTTAATAGAGACAGGGTTTCACCATGTTGGCCAGGCTGGTCTCGAACTCCTGACTTCAGGCTATCCACCCACCTGTCTCCCAAAGTGCTGGGATTACAGGCGTGAGCCACCGAACCCGGGCCCCATTGGCATTTTTGGAATAAAAGATAGTAATACATTGTCTCCTCATCAACGTGTCTGCCTTGGGGGCGGGGTTGTGATACTGGAGGAATTAGTGCTTGGCCTGAAGGGCAGCAACAACCCCTCCAGCCCACCCCACTCACCTTCCAGAGTGGGAGGTAAGTTCTGGTGTGTTTCTATGGGTTTATAATCTTTAGAACTAGTAATCTTTTCACATTCATCTATACTCCTGCTGGATCCATGAAGTCCTGGCAAAAAATCATAAAGTCACGGTTGATCCATGACATTTGTGCTGGGCCTTGGGCAGAAACTGAACCTCCAGGAAGATGTGTATATCTGGAGCGGGCTAGCAGAAAGCTGTGAGGAGAGCCCTTGGACCTTTGACCTGGGTAAAGGGCAGATCCCTGAGGATTCAGACGCCTTGGCCTGCAGTTACACCAGTGCTGGCCACTCAGTGGTTCCAAGCAGCAGTCTGGCACTCAAGTGCCTAAGCGCTTCCTCCAGAGAATAGAAGGCAAAGCAAGCCCTGGATGCAGTGACCCCAGACCTGTCAAGGAGAATAGAAGGCAAAGCAGGAGACAAGGGTGGGAAAGTGGGTGAGAGCCCTCCGGGACCTGTACACCACACATCGGGAATTACGTCTATTAAAACTGTTGGTTCCTGAAGCCTCTGGAGTTTTCTGAGAAAGATTATTTAGGGGTAGGGAAATGTATGCATTGTTAACGTAAACGTATTTGAGACAGAGTCTCGCTGTGTCATCCAGGCTGGAGTGCATTGGCATGATCTCGGGTTACTGCAACCTCTCCCTCCTGGATTCAAGCGATTCTCCTGCCTCAGCTTCTGGAGTAGCTGGGATTACAGGCACATGCCATCATGTCTGACTAATTTTTGTATTTTTAGTAAAGACGGTGTTTCACCATGTTGTCAGGCTGGTCTCAAACTCTTGACCTCAGATGATCCGCCCACCTCCATCTCCCAAAATGCTGGGATTACAGTCGTGAGCTGCAGAGCCCGACCTAAAAATATTACTTTTGCGGGGCACAGTGGCTCACTCTTGTAATCCCAGTGCTTTGTGAGGCTGAAGTGGATGGATCATCTGAGGTCAGGAGTTCGAGAACAGCATGATCAATATGGTGAAACCCCCAGCTCTACTAAAAATACAAAAATTAGCTGAGTGTGTCGGTGCACACCTGTAATCCCAGCTTCTCAGGAGGCTGAGGCAGGAGAATCACTTGAACCTGGGAGGCAGAGGTTGCAGTGAGCCAAGATCAGTGAGCCGAGATGGCGCCACTGCACTTCAGCCTGAGCAACAGAGCGAGATTCTCTCTCTCTCTCTCTCTCTCTCTCTCTATATATATATATATATATACACTCCTCATTTGTGTGAATATGAAATATTGACTCCATATTCTTGGCTTGAGATCCAGATGCAGCTTCAGGGTGGTTTTCTCACACAAATCAACCTGTTCCACATCTGTGCTCCGAGATGGAGGGCAGCCAAGCAGGACCCCCAGGAAATAACTCCTGAGCTTTCAGAGATGTAATCACATTGTCAGCCCATGGAGAAATTCCGGCATTGGAAGAGAATGAAGAGAACTTTGTGAGATTTCCTGATCTAAACATTGGTGTGTCGCCCTCAACCTCCCTTGCTGAAATGACTGCCGGGTGACAAATGTGCCCTTCCCTCCTCACCACTCTGACTAGCAGGACAAGGAATGAGGTTCGCTGTGAGCAGGTTTGTTGATTAGCAATGGCATTCCTTTCATGTTTCTTTAGAATCACCTACGTATTTCCAACCTTCAGGAAAGCAAGGGTGTTGTCGCCCGATTTCAAACCGGGGACCTTTCACATGTGAGGCGAACATGTCATCACTCCACTACACAAACCCCTCCCAGCTCCTGGCACAAGACACATTCCTGAAAATGTTAGCGTTTACTGTTTTTAACTACTAGAGTTTCCAATATAAGAAATTCGACTGCTTTTCAAAATTTGAGTGAAAAAGACACCAGGAAACACAATCCCCCAGGCAGACAGGCTGAACCCTCATTTATGGTTCCACGCCTAGCCCCGAAGCCAAGACCCTAGGGACCCCCAGTCTGGCTTTGGGATCTCACATCTCATGCAGGGTTTCCAGTAACTAAGTGCGCATGTGTGGAATTCTCCCGGCTGATTCTCTCTGGCTCCCAGAAGCTGCAGGAGCTGGTGGGTTTTGAGCGTCATGTCAGAGCCCTGACAGAAAAGATATATCAAAAAAAAAAAAAAAAAAAAAGAAGAAGAAGAAGAAAGAAAAAGGAAAAAAGCAGCAGGAAATCCATCTATCCCTACTTTTCTTTTCCTAAAGACAACAGAAAACTTCGGTCCCACACATTCTGCTATAAATCTTGGTGGTCCTTATGGTCCCGGATTCATTTCCTTAACCTACATATTGAAATATCTTTGCCAAAAAAAAAAAAAGAAAAAAAGAAAAAAAGAAATAGCTTTGCCTTTACTTGGGGTTGTTTTGTTTTTCCTTGGTTTGAGGTGGAGCCACTTTGTGGTTCTCCTCCTGATGCACATGTATGTCCTTCACATACTAGTTTGTCTTAGCCCCCACATTTGTTCCTGAAACACCATACTAATTTGCTCTCTTCAAGGAAGCTACTAGCATTGCCTACTTGCTGAAATATCTCAAGTAATTCCAAGCAAACAGCTTGAGTTTATATTAATAGAAGGCTAGATTCCTAGAATGACCAGAAAACCCGTGGAAAACTCTCCAGTGACTCCCTTTGCCATAGAAGATAATGCCAAGAGTCCTTCATTGTCATGGATTTATCATCTAGTTTCTGCCTTCCTCTTCATTATTATCATTTCTAATTTTGTTATTCTTCATTCTCTATATGCTTTCTTATACTCTCTGAAGCTAACCAACAATTTGCTTGTTTCAAAACGAATAAATGTGATGAACAAAATAAATGTGGTTTTTGCCCTCATAGACCTTATTATCTGGTTCAAGATAGTCCCAGTAAACAGAAAAATGAGGGAACATACTTTACCAGTTTAAGTTTATTCTCTGAAGAAAAAGTGCATGCAGGGGATAGAGGAGAGAATGCTAAGATAAACCTAATTTAGATTGAACGGCATAGGGTTGGTTTCCCAGAGAAACTGACAGTTAACCTGTATGTAACCTGAAGGGTAAGTAAAAGTCGTCAGGTAAAGGGAATATCCTTTTAGACAGAAGAATCGATGTGTACAAATCCCCTGAAGCAAGAACTGGATGAGTTGGAGACAAGCAAAGAAGGCTTGTATAAATGCTGTTTTAAAAATGCTTTTTAATTGGCAAATAAAATTATATATATTTATGGTGTACAACATGATATTTTGATATACATATGTATTGTAGAATGGCTAAATAAAGTTAATTAACATATATCTTTAGCTCATGTACTTGTTTGTGGTGAGAACACTTACGATCTACTGTTAGCAATTTTTAAGTATATAATACATTATTATTAACTATAGTCACCATGATATGCAGTAGAGCTTTTAAAATCATTTCTCCTATCTAACTGAAATTTTGTACCCTGTAACAAACATCTTCAAAACTCTCCCCTCAACCACTCACCCGATTTCAGTCTCTGGTAACCAACATTCTACTCTCTGCTTTTATGAGTTTGACGTTTTTAGATTCCACATATGTGTGAGATCATATGGTGTTTGTTTTTCTGTGCCTGGTTTATTTCACTTAGCATGATATCATCCAGGTTCATCCACGTCATTGCAAACAGGACTTCTTTCTTTATATAGCTGAATAATATTTTATTGTGTATATACACCCCCATTTTCTTATATTAGGTTGATGCAAAAGTAATTGTGTTTTCTTTTTGTCATTACTTTCAATGGCAAAAACTGCAATAACTTTTGCACCAACCTAATACATTTGTCCATGAATAGACACTTAGGTTGATTCCAAACTTTGACTATTGTGAATAATACTACATAAACATGGGAGTGCAAATGTCTCTTTGACATTCTGATTTTATATCGATATGCATCAAGTAGTGGAATTACAAGATCATATGGTAGTTCTGTTTTCAGTTTTTTGAGGAACCCCCTTACTGACTTCCACAATGGCTGTCAACTAATTTACAACTGTCAACAGTGTGTACGGGTTCCCTTTTCTCCAAATCCTCCCTAACACTTTACATCTTTTGTCTTTTTGATAATAGCCATTCCAACAGGTGTGAGGTGGTATCTCATTGTGGTTTTAATATGCATTTTCTGATGAATAGTGGAGTTGAGCATTTTTTCATATACCTGCTGTCCATTTATATGTCTTGGGAAATGTCTATTCAGATTCTTTGCCCATTTCTAATTGGGTTATTTGTTATTTGACTATTGAGTTTTTAAAGTTCTTTAAATATTGTGAATGTTAACCCATTGTCAGATACACGGTTTGCAAATATTTTCTCTCATTACATAGGCTGTCTCTTTATTCTTTTGATGGTTACTTTTTCTGTGCAGAAGTTTTTTGGTTTGATGTAATTCCATTTGTCTATTTTGGCTTTGGTTACCTGAGTTTTTGGGGTATAAATGCTTTTTCTGCTTTCTCTCTGGAATGAATTTGAATTTACTGACAGCATTTATGTATCAGACACAGCTTTGTTGACCCAGTTCCTTGTATAGTGCCGGGCGTAACAGAAATACCTGTTTTATGAATGGCCATGACTGTCCTGCAATTTTATGCCCCCCAATCTTGCTCTGCCACCTTCATATTAACTCCATCCATCCCAGCAAACAAGCCAAGTACATGGAAGTCATCTTCACCACTTTGTTTTTTAACCCTCATACCACCCATTGTGTCCTATAGATTCCACTGGCGAAAAGTTCTTCAATCACATTCCTTTTCTATTTTTACAGGATCATCCAGTCTTCTCTGGATTACTGCAAAAACCTCAAGTCCTGTGGTCCCTAATCCATTCTTCACACTGCTGCCAGGGAAGTCTTAGGGTTGTCGTGATGGTTAAATTAGAAAATATGAGTTAAACACTTACAAAAGTTGTCTGGCATATGCTGAGCATTATTTTAGTGTTGATTTTTATTATCATTGTCATCATCTTTCTAAAATAAAAATCTGATTAAATTATGTCCCAGATTATAAAACTCTCAATAGTTCCTAACAGATTTGAAGGTACATTTTAACTCTTTGTTAAAAATTCTACCAAAGTACTTGTTGTTCTAATACAATATATTGTTTCATGCCTCTTTACCTTTACATGTATTTTCCCAAAATTTATGATTTCTTATCATTTGTCTACCCACTACTCAGATTTCAAAATTTCATTCAAACATAACCACCTCTAAGAAGTTATTGACCTCCATAATCCAATTTGTATTTATTTTCTGTATTTTTTTATTGTGACATATGCATATCTCTCATAATGCCACATCAAAACGTGCAGCAGTCACTGCTTTCTATGTTTCCTCCTATGGGGGTTAATTTTTTTCTTTCTTTCTTTTTTATTTTCTTTCTTTTGAGATGGACTCTCACTCTGTCACCCAGGCTGGAGTGCAATGGTGTAATCTCAGCTCACTGCAACCTCCGCCTCCCAGGTTCAAGTGATTCTCCCACCTCAGCCTCCTGAGTAGCTGGGATTACAGGTGCCCACCACCACACCTGGCTAATTTTTGTATTTTTAGTAGAGATGGGGTTTCACTATGTTGGCCTGGCTGGTCTCAAACTCCTGACCTCAGGTGATCCGCCCCTGCTCAGCCTCTCAAAGTGCTGGGATTAGAGGCGTGAGCTACTGCGCCTGGCTGGGGGATTAATTTCTTTCTTTTTTTTTTTTATTTTTTGAGACGGAGTCTCGCTCTGTCACCCCGGCTGGAGTGCAGTGGCCGGATCTCAGCTCACTGCAAGCTCCGCCTCCCGGGTTCCCGCCATTCTCCTGCCTCAGCCTCCCGAGTAGCTGGGACTACAGGCACCCGCCACCTCGCCCGGCTAGTTTTTTGTATTTTTTAGTAGAGACGGGGTTTCACCGTATTAGCCAGGATGGTCTCGATCTCCTGACCTCGTGATCCACCCGTCTCGGCCTCCCAAAGTGCTGGGATTACAGGCTTGAGCCACCGCGCCCGGCCAATTTCTTAAGGTAAAAATTACCAATTATTTGAGCTCAGATCGCCTAAATGTAACACAGTTCATGACTGAAACTAAACTTCGTAATACATAAATACATCAATGCTGTCTCTGGACACTATAAGTGAGTTCTCCCACACTGTGCCGCATCTCCCAGATTTGCTCCTTGCTGCTGTCACTGCTGGATCTACAAGCACCTGTTAGTCCATTGCTCTGCCATTTCTCAAAATATATTCCTTCCCTTGAAATAGAGGCTTAAGTTAAGGAGTAAACATTCTTGTCTCCAGCCAAATGTCAAAAATCAGGAACTGTAGGAGGAAGCCCATGGGAGATTTTTCTGCTGATTGTGTTTCCAGTAGCTTCTAGATTTTTAATGAGTCACTTCACCAAAGAATCTAAAATAGGAAACCAACTAATTTCCTGAGTCTATTGCGTAGTTTATCTATTTGGCAAAAAAGCCTTGAGGAGCATTTTTCCCTTGGATCATAGTTGCTAATTGAGGGAGGGCAGAATGTGTCAGAAGCAATGTGGTCATAGCTCCCTAGGGGGCTAGATAGTAAAATTACCAAGCAGGCATTGATGCTAATGTGAACCAGAAAAAAAAAACCCATTAATTATACTCAAGGTTGTAGCTGATCCAGCCCATATAGAAAAGGCACAATGACCACTTTTCTGGGGAGTGAAGTAGTAAGTCATTTGTTGCTGTCTTGAAAAATTTTAAGAGACTAGCAGGAAGATATATAATATATTGGGAGCATGCTAGTTTTGGCGAATTATTTGGACTTTTCCTTAAAGGGCCTGGGCCATGATTAAGATACAGAGCAACTGCATTCCTCTGTACCCCAGGATTCATATTTTAAAGAATGTGAAACTCTCTCATATTGGAGATTTGGTCTTTATTCAGTGGACAGCTTGAAGAAATTAAATTATCTAAAACCTTAGGACATAATTATGTCATTTCAAATATCTTAGCTAGTTATGCCTTTTATCTTATGTTTAATTCAGAAATTGTTGAGATTTTCTTCGAATTGCAGTTTACAAATACATGACAGCGAAGGATTGGAAGGTGGTAATAGGAAAAGTAGCTGGATGGGGAGACAAAATAACGCTCAGGTTGAGGTCTTAAGGTCAGGAAAAAAGAACATTAGAGATATTGCAGAATGGTCAAAAAGGCTACCCTTAGCATCAGTCTTAAGAAATGAAGGAAGAAAGGAAGGAAATATTTAATTAGGGCTTCTTGTAATTCTGGGTTATGTTTTTTACTTACGCTGTCCAATCATCTTTATAATAACCCATATTACAGAAGAGAAAACTAAGATTCAGGAGGATTAATTTATTTGCTCAAAGAAAATGCTGAAATAGGAATGTGAATTCCGTCTCTAGTGCTTTCTTCATAACAAATTTTTATCTAGCTTCCTTGATCACTCACTGGAATTATCTTTACAAACTACATGAAAAATACGTACAAATTAGTTGCAATGATTTATTTATGTATTAATTTGTTCAATTATAATTTTGTCAGATTTTGAATATTTGTTCTTGCTAGAAACTCTGATGCTGATGTGGTTAGAGAGATGTATATAAGTGTTTGGTGCATGGCACAGAAACTTTTGTCAAATGAACAACATAGTCTTTGACTTCTAAGAGCTTGAATTGTACTAGGTAAGAATGATCATTTTATAGAATGATCTAAAACGTAAGAAGTCCTAGAATGCATGTTTCACAAGGGCAAAGATCTTTGCTTTTTTCACTGTTGTATCTCAAACACCAAATATGATGTCTCAGATTTAGTAATGTATACAATAAATAGTTTTTAAATTGAAATAGTGCTTGGAAACCTGACTTACAGGGAAGTCATTTGAACGATTAGAAGATCTGCCCTAACACAGGACAAGGCTCTTTGCATGTTCAATGAACTATGAAGTTCCATATGATTAAAACATTGGGATAAAATCTTGGAGCTGGAATAAATATTTGTGGTGTTGTAAGAGATCAAATTATCAACAGCCTTTTTCCTTGTCTTTCCTTCCCTTTTTCTTCCCTTTCTTTCTTTCCCTTTCTCCCCCTTTCTTTCCTTCCCTTTAACTCCCTTTTTCCTTCCTTCCTTCCCTCCCTCCCTCCTTTCTTTCTCTCTTTCATTCTTTCTTTCTTTTTTTCTTTCTTTTCTTTCTTTCTTTCCTTCTTTTTCTCTTTCTATCCCTCTTTCCTTCTTTCCTTCCTTTTTTTCTTCCTTCCTTCCTTTCTCTTTCTTTCTCTTTCTTTTCTCTCTCTTTCTTTCTCTCTCTTCCTTCCTTTCTTTCTTTCTTTCTTTCCCTTCCTTCCTTCCTTTCTTTCTTTCTTTCTTTCTTTCTTTCTTTCTTTCTTTCTTTCTTTCTTTCTTTCTTTCTTTCTTTCTTTCTTTCTTTTCTTTCCCTTCCTTCCTTCCTTTTCTTCTTTCTTTCTTTCTTTCTTTCTTTCTTTCTTTCTTTCTTTCTTTCTCTTTCTTTCTTTCTTTCTCTCTCTCTCTCTCTCTCTCTCCCCCCCCCTCCCTCCCTCCCTCCTTCCTTCCTTCTTTTCTTTTTCTTTCTTTCTTTTAAGAAAATTGGAATTTTGCAACATTTGCAGGGATCTTTTAGGGTTCTGAGTTAGAAGGTACTTGGTTAAATGTAAATTTAAATGTCCCTATGATTGCCACTTCTTAGTTGAACTGTTTCAACACCCACCTTACCATTTATTCTCCTCTCCTCTCCCATCTTCTCCCAGCTGTTCTCTGTGTTTGCAATGCCATGCCTCCCATTCTCAGGCCCCTCTATCTCTGCTGCCCAAATCACTCTGCAAAATAATCTCCTCCAATTGCCCTTCCCAAGTCAACAGGGGTGGAGGTAAAAATGAAAAACAAAATGAAACAAAACAAAACCCTATAGCTTCCTACTTTGAATAAATTTGTTTCTTCTAATTTCTCCCTTCAGGCTGGATACAAGAAAGGAAAGGCAAACAAAAATAAAGAGTGTCATAATATATTTATTTTTTAAAAGAAATACAGATTCTTTTCAGATTCCATAGTTCTGGCTCTAGAGAGGAATCAGTCATGTCAAAAACACCAGATATGGGTATCAGGGGGCCTGGAGAGAAAAAGAAAATTCATTCTCCAATAAAGATATTATGAATCAGTTGGTCAGCTCATTGAGTGTGTATTCTATTTTCATAGTTCTGTCTGCAAGAAAAAGTACAAATATATTTTAATTGACACCTAGTATGCATGTGCACATATACAAATTGAAATAAAATATTCACTTTAAATAAGGACTACTCAGACTGGGTATGCTTTATTCTAATCTTCTCTTCCTATATCTGCTCTCCATTTAAATTTAAAAACTGCTGAGGTAGACCACTAATTTGATTCTATAGCCTCAGTTATGTGATAAACATAAAGTTTCAAAATTACTGTCTTAAAACATATTTATCTATAAGAGAAAAGAGACCAGTAAAAAAAATAATAATAGTAAAGAAAATAATGCCATTAGATAGAGCACTTCTTATGTAGTAGGTGCTGTTCTCAGAAGTTTACATAAATTAATACACTTAACATTAATCACAGCCTCTTTCATAGATGAGACAACTACATTATAGCGAGGTTAAGTAAGTTGTCTAAGGTTACACAGTCACCCAATGGAAGAACTGGGACCCAAAGCCAAGTTACCTTCCTCTAGATTCCATACTGTCATTCAATACACAGTAATACTGCCTTTCTTAAAATAAGTACTATTAGTTTGTGTTACGATTTTCAAATTTTCGTTATTATAAATACATTTTTACATATAAATCTCTACGGGCAACTTTTAAGAAATAGAATATTGCAATAAATTAGATAAATATATTCAAGGATGTTGATATATTTTGCTAAATTTCTTGGCATAAACAAGAGCAAATTATATTTTTGAGACGGAGCCTCGCTCTGCCGCCCAGGCTGGAGTGCAGTGGCCGGATCTCAGCTCACTGTAAGCTCCACCTCCTGGGTTTGAGCCATTCTCCTGCCTCAGCCTCCCGAGTAGCTGGGACTACAAGCGCCCGTCACGTCGCCTGGCTAGTTTTTTGTTTTTTTGGTTTTTTTTTGTTTTGTTTTTTTGTTTTTTTTTGTTTTTGAGACGGAGTCTCGCTCTGTCGCCCGGGCTGGAGTGCAGTGGCCGGATCTCAGCTCACTGCAAGCTCTGACTCCCGGGTTTACGCCATTCTTCTGCCTCAGCCTCCCGAGTAGCTGGGACTACAGGGGCCCGCCACCTTACCCGGCTAGTTTTTTGTATTTTTCAGTAGAGACGGGATTTCACCGTATTAGCCAGGATGGTCTGGATCTCCTGACCTCGTGATCCGCCCGTCTCGGCCTCCCAAAGTGCTGGGATTACAGGCTTGAGCCACCGCGCCCGGCCTATAATCTTATTAGTAAACTTTTTGTTACTTGTCATATAACACCACCAGTTAATTTGATAGGTGTAAATAATGTCTCTACTTTACTTGAAATATACTTCAAGTTAAATTATATTTTTAACATAAATTTTTACATGTTTGACGCATTCTATTTCTATTTTATAAACTGTATGCTTATATCTATCTGCTTCTTCAAAGTTTGTTATTTTCTCCATCACTTTGTAATAAACTTTTTATTAATGAATTTATTTGAAGAATATTTTTGGTAGTTTCCCATTTGTTGTTTGCTTTCTAATATTTCTAATGGTGCCATTTTTGTAAATATTTTATTTTATACAAATTGTTGCTTAATACTGCTTGATAATATTCCATTATTGTGTAAGTTTAGCTTTTCAAATTTTCTGTCCAGTAATACAATGTTTTCTATTCTTCAATTTTTTTTTGTATTTTATTAACATATAAAATAAATTTTGAACGTATGTGTTGAAAATTTAAACTGATATTTAAAATGTATTGAAGATGTATTTATTAAGTTACTACTATATGTCAGAAAGAATTTAGACGGCATTGAGATGTTTTATACTTTAAAAATAATTAAATTTTTGTTTAGGTAAATAAGGTATAAACTTTCTTCTGATAACTGCTTTAAATTTAGCCCATATAGTCTAATATATATAGCTGACATTATTTTCTAGAATTTATTTTATTTTACATTGAATTTTCCCTTTGCCCCAACACTTGTTTAATAGTATTTTCAGATTATCGTATGGTCAAGCCTGTAATCCCAGCACTTTGGGAGGCCGAGACGGGATCGAGACCATCCTGGCTAACACGGTGAAACCCCGTCTCTACTAAAAAATACAAAAAATCAGCCGGGCGTGGTGGCAGGCGCCCGTAGTCCCAGTCACTTAGGAGGCTGAGGCAGGAGAATGGTGTAAACCCGGGAGGCGGAGCTTGCAGTGAGCTGAGATCCGGGCACTGCACTCCAGCCCGGGCGACAGAGCGAGACTCCGTCTCAAAAAAAAAAAAAAAAAAAAAAAAAATTATCATATGGAAGAGCTTTCAAAAATATGATTTTCATAGATTTTATTTTTATTGTTACTGATCAATGGTTTTGCTCAAATGTACAGATAGATTTTCCGTATTCTTTTAAAAATTTTAAATTAAAAACTTAAAATAATTAAACTTAAAAATTAATGTTTTAATTAATGCTTCTTTAAATGTATAGGATAAATGTGTAAGATACATTTTAGTCTTTGCTGTTTTTGATCAATGTTTATGAGCACTTGGATAGTCATGAATATGAATAAGATGAAAGGGTGATGGATCATTTAAATGTATAGAAACAAGTATTTTATTTCATCGCATTCTGACTGGTGTGAAATGGTATCTCATTGTGGTTTTGATTTGCATTTCTCTGATGATTATTGATGATGAGCATTTTTTATAAGTTTCATGGCTGATTGTATGTCTTATTTTGAGATGTGTCTGTTTATATCCTTTGCACATTTTAAAATGGCATTTATTGTTTGTTGCTTGATTTAAGTTTCTTATAGGATTCTGAATATTAGGCCTTTGTCTGACACATAGTTTGTGAATATTTTCTCCCATTCTGTAGGTTGTCTGGTTCAATATATGAAAATCAATTAATGTAATTCATGACATAAACAATTAGAAATGAAATTCATATGATCATTTCGATAGATGCAGAAAATCTTTCAATAAAATCTAACATCCCTTCATGATAAAAGCCCTCAACAGACTAGTCTTTGGGGAACATATCTCAAAATAATAAGAGACATCTATGACAAATCCACAGCCAACATCATATTCAACAAGCAAAAGCTAGAACTATTGTTCTTGAGAACTGAAACAACACAAGGATACCCATTCTTACCACTCCTATTCAAGGCAAGAGAAAGAAATAAAAGGCATCCAAATAGGAAGAAAATGTCAAACTACTGGTCTTCGTTGTTGATATTATTCCATATCTGGAAAACTAATTTAAAGGCTCTGCCAAAAGGCTCCTAGACATAATAAATGGCTTTAGTAAAATTTTAGGATACAAAATCAATCTAAAAAAATCAGTAGTATTTCTATACGTCAATAATGTCCAGGCTGAGGGTCAAATCAAGGGCATAATTATATTTCAATAACCACAAAGAAAATAAAATATCTAGAAAAGCACCTAATGAAAGAGGAGAAAGGTCTCTACAAGGAGAACTACAAAACACTGCTCAAAGAAATCAGAGATGATGCAAATAAATGGAAAAACATTCCATGCTCATGAACTGGAATAATCAATATTGTTAAAATGGCCATACTGTCCAAAGCAATTTACAGATTCAATGCTATTCCTATCAAACTACGAATGTAATTTTATCAGAATTAGCAAAACTATTATAAAATTCATATGAAACCATAAAAGGGCTCAAATAGCCCAAGTAACCCTAAACAAAAAGAACAAAGTCAGAGAGAAGTATCATACTAGCCAACCTCAAACTGTACTGTAATGTTACAGTAGCCCAAGCAGCATGGTTCTGGTGCAAAAACAGATACATAGACCTAGGGAACATAATAAAAAAACTTAGAAAGCAAGCTGCGCATCTACAACCATCTAATCTTCAACAAGGCTGACAAAAGAAAACAATGGAAAAAGGACTCCCTGTCCAATAAATGGTGCGGGGATAACTGGCTAGCCATCTGCAGAAGAGGGAAACTGGACCATCACTTTTCACCATATACAAAAATTAACTCAAAGTGGATTAAAAATTTAAATGTAAAACCTCAAACTCTAAAAATCCTGGATGAAAACCTGGGGAATACTATTCTCAATATAAGCCTTGGCAAAGAATTTTTGGTTAAGTTCCCAAAAGCAATTGCAGCAAAAACAAAAATTTGTAAGTGGGAGCTAATTAAACTAGAGCTTCTGCACAGCAAAAGAAACTATTGACAGAGTGAAGAGATTCTTATTTCTACTTGTTAGAACCTGAGAGGAGGTTTAGGTGCAGTAATTAGAATAAATTTCATATAAGCTAATTTTATTTAATGGGATTCTACCTGAATAAAAAGTATTCTTGTCTTCTCTTATACTAACATTTAATTAACGGTTACTAGAAAATCAAAAGTATACTACATTGCTTTGACTTTTTACTGCAGAAAAAGCGATTATAAGTTTCAAACCTCAATTTTCATTTTTTCATAAACCATATACAAAGTTTTTCCTAAAAGCAGTTTATGTATCAGAATTCAATGACTCTATAACAGACCATGTTTTATTTAAGGCATGCTGGGCTCCATGTGTGTCTATAGATAAAGATGATGGATAAGGAAAGAAGAAAGGTGATAAGGATAATTCTAGTCAATTCAGAAAATACTTATTCTGCATATAAATACAGATAATTATTCACAATCTGTTTGCTTATTTTTCTTGAATGTCTACATTATCGTTGTTCAAAGTGGGGAATAAGTGATATTAACCTAACTCAATCCATCTATATTGAGCTCAACAGGACCTGTCTCCCAACCCTCTGTTCAGGTATATAATATCTTCTTTTGTAAAATGTGTTTATGGTTATTTTAATTATGATTACAAATATAACTGGGCATTATTAGTGGTAAACTTTAAGTTATCAGCCTGAGAATGCAAATAATCAACTTACAATTATTTCTATCAACACTTACAATTATTTCTATCAACAGTCTTCAAAGAGCTGTGATGTGTTCCGGAAACACTTGAGGATCCTCGAGTAGGACTAAAATGGTGACTATTAAATGGATCACAATGCTCCAAAGGCCTCTATTTAGTGATTAAACTGAACACATTTGGGCAATTCTGATTTCTTTTCATATAAATTTTATAATCATCTTATCAGTCTTTAGAATAAAAAAGCCTGCTGGGATTTGTTAAGAATTACGTTGACTACATAGACCAATTTGGTCAGAATTGCTCTTTATTTTATTATATCTTTAAATTCATGAACATGGGTGTTCTTCACTTAGTCATATTTTATAATTTATCCCAAAAATGTTTGAGAGATATCTGTGCATATGTCTTGCACTTTTTTGTTAAATCTGACACTAAGTTTTTAAAAATGATATTGTGAATTGAATTGTTTTCTTAATATCATTTTTAGATGGTTTATTGCTTGTTCTAGTAGGCCAAATAACGAGCTCCCAAAGATTTCTATGTTTTAATCACTGGAACCTGAGAATATGTTGGATTATAACAAGAGGAATTAAGGTTGCAGAAGGAAAGTCAACTGACAATAAAATGGAGATATTATCCTGTATTATTCTGGTAGGCTCAAAGTAATCATAAGGTTCTTAAAATTGGGAGAGAGAATCAGAAAGTCAGAGAAAGAGGTGTAACTTTGTTGACTTTGAAGACAGAAGAAGGGGACCATGAACCAATGAACATGAGAGGTAGCTAGGAACCGGAAAAGGCAAGTAAAAGGCAATATTCTTCTTTGTCACCTCCAGAAAGGAACAAAGGACTGCACGCCCCAAATTCTGATATTCACATACCTGAATATGTTTTACTTCTTTCTGTCTTTGTAGTTCTTGGCAGAAAACCTCACCATGGTCACTGAATTCCTGTTGCTGGGTTTTTCCAGCCTCGGTGAAATTCAACTGGCTCTCTTTGTACTTTTTCTTTTTTTTGTATCTAGTCATCCTTAGTGGCAATGTCACCATTATCAGTGTCATCCACCAGGATAAAAGCCTCCACACACAGTTTGCTCAGCTGGGGCTATTGGCCAGGAGCCTTGGTTTCTTTCCATATAGATTCTCCAAGGGCTGCCTGGGCTTTCTCAAAACACGGTTGCTAGGGTACAAAAGTGGATGATTCAACACACCACAAGTAGCAGCTACTAGACTTTAGAGACCAGGGTTACTAAATGGATACAGTCTTACATTGATTGTAATTTTTTGGTCAAAGTGGTCACTCATCCTATCTGGATTCAGGGGAAGGAAGCAGCCACTAAAAGTTCCTGTCTGGCTTAATCACTTGGGCTTTTCTCTTACTTTCTCATCCCTGCAGCATCCTTTTAAAAAAATTTTAATTTAATTTGAAGTTATGGGATTCGTGTGCAGGATGTGCGGTTTTGTTACATAGGTAAACATGTGCCATGGTGGTTTGCTGCATCCATCAACTCATCACCTAGGTATTAAGCCCACTTGCATTCCCTATTTATTCTGATGCTCTCCCCTCCCCACCCTCCACCATAGGCCCCAGTATGTGTTATTCCCCTCCCTGTGTCCATGTATTCTCATTGTTCAGGTCTGACTTGTAAGTGAGAACATGTGGTACATGACTTATACAAGAGCAGTTCATGTGAGCACCTCAGAGAGACGTCCATGCGTATCTAGCATTTCACCCACTTCCAGCCCAGGTGGATGGACTCACTGTCAGAAAGAACCAGTATGTGAATTGAAATGGGGAGAAAGCTGATGGGCTTTGTGGAAACCTATATGAAGGCACTGTCACACTTTTCTCCATAATCCAAACTGTCTTCATATACTGAGGAAATTTTTACCAAATTCACATTATATTCCAGAAGCAAACCTGTTTCTAATGTATCTGAAAGATTCTGCCATTCTAGTATTCTATCCTCTATTCTTTATATCTTCCTCTCTTCTAGCTTTCAGAAATAGGAATGTGTAGCTGCTTAAAAAAGAATACTTTTCTTCAATTTTGGAACGAAACTCTAGAGGCACCATGTAGGGAAATTCAAAGGAGATGGTTTCATTGTTGTATATTTTAACAAATGATGCCTGGAGAACCTCCACATTTCTGACTAGAGAATTTCTAAGAGGGAGTCAACTAATCCCCATGAATAATAGGACTTTTTCTTTGGCCAACGAATTCTTATAGTATATTATCATGGTTCCACATGCTAATTAGAAAAATTATGGACAAGTATTGGGCACATGTGGTAATTATCTCCCTGTGGAGGTAGAGAGCTCACTTACCAACCAAGGCATTGAGTCCATGGCTAATGTAAAAAGGAAAGGCCACTGATGACACTCATTGAGGCATTACCTAAAGTAGCCATGGAGAAAGGGCACAGGTAACATTTTTCTGTGGAGTAATGCTGTTTTCTTATTTTGGTCTTGGGAGTTCCTGAAAGATGAAGAAGAACCCTGAGGCATCATGACAAGGAAGACAATTTTGGTAAATTTCACCCAGAAACCTTCACAGAAGTTTCTAGGAGGTGCCTGAGACTGAATAAACTGGCAGGTTACAAGGCTCTAGAACTCTGATTTGAAGAAATGTAAAATTTTAATTTTTATTTAGAGACCTTGATTTTTTTTATTAAGAAGACCAGTGACAGTCATTTATTTTTGTGTCAAATTTTAAAATTGTTGAGTTTTTCCCATGAGCTAGTGATCTGTTTACCCCTAGTTATTACTAATGAAAAAACAGAATTTGTAATCAAATGACAGAAAGAAAAGCTGAATAGTGGAAAAAATAAAGATAAAGATTGAAACCAAGGCCAAAGCAAAGACAGAGACCCAGGATAAGTCTTGATTATTTCAGGGGTGGGGGTAGTATTAGTCTTAGAAAGGAAGAATAAAAAAATTACAGTAAACATACACTGCATGAGGAATACAGAAATGTTTCTCACTTAAGAGGCACATAATAGTGCCTCCTAAGGAAACCAAGTTACTACAAAATAAACTAATTAGAATTATTATTAATTCATTAATAGACATTTATTTATTCCTGAAGTATCTATATCTCATTTATTTAAATATTGGATAAAGTTGAGGATAAAAAGGGAATAAGATGAGGCGTTTATCCTTGAGGCTATTAAATCTATTGGAGAGACCAATGGGAAAGAAAAAATTAGATATAACATGTTTTAGACAAGCTTTAGATTACTAAGAAGGGAACAGCAGACCCTCTTTAGACATATTGGAGAAAGTTAGATAATTGATAACTCTAAAAATGGGAGGAATGAGTGGGCCATACATGAAGGGGAAATGATATTGGAGGCTGAGATTTCTCTCTCCTCTCTTTCTCAGTGGAATCTTGAGACACAAAGGCATATAAAGGAAACTAAGTATTTCAGTACAATTCCTGTGTGATGAAAACTTAGAGGATGAGATTGTAAATGTATATGGGACAGAGAATCATCTGTCCTATGATTCAGCTTAAGGAATTTTGACTTTACCTTACAGGTGATGAAGAGTTACTATGCAGCATAATGTGAAAATATGAATTCACTATTTCTACTTGTTAAGAAGATGATCTAGTTACTCTATTTTTCTTCTTTTCTTTTCTTCCCCTTTCTCATTTTTCTAAGCGTTTCTTTCAATCTGTAATGCCTTCCCTTCCAAACTCATGTCATTACCTCTTATTTACCAGTAACTGTAAGCAGTACCCTAGACTGAGTTAAGTCAAATATTTCCATAGTAAATTTTATTTTTGACTATTAGTTTCCACATAGGTTCCAAGGATGAGTTTGGAAGAACAGATGGGGTAGGAGTTATAGAGTAGATACTGAGTAATGTGACCTTACTTCTCTTTCAGGTACACCAATTTTCTTTCCCGCACACCAACTTTCTTTGCATACTTTGTCACTGTTAATATTGGGGATGAACCTATAAGTGAGAAAACACTCCAAGAAAGGATATATGGAAAGTGGAAAGGCATAGATGATGTCTCAGGAAGAATGTTAGTGAGGAATCTGTTTTGGTCAAATGCATGGTGTATATTCTTTATTTATAAGGTTTAGAGATAAGGCCATTCAAAAATATACTGAGATAGAAAATAAAACTCTTGGTTCTCTTCCCGTTTCAAAATTTTATTAAACATTTGCCTAAACAAAACAGCAAATATTGATAGCAATTTAGTTATTTGTAAAGGACTTCAAGCCCCTAAATCAAGTGTTTCTAAAATTAAAATCAAAAGTTTAGCTAGTGAGATAATGGAGGAGACTATTTGATAATCAGAAATGATAAATAATATAGCAACATTTTTTACGGGATTTTTTGCTCTACATTCAGAGAATAATGTCAGAGAGATTTTTCATCCCAAAATGTTGAAGCAGAGTGTTAATGTTACAGGGTAGGTAAATATTAAGGTAACAAGTTTTGAAAATCCCTGGAATCAAATATCATCTACTCGAGAGTTTTGAAATGATTTAGAGAATAAAGTGATATCATTGGTCGTTGATTTTTTTCAACAGGTTTTGAAACACTTAGTATATGTTGGGCATCATTCTTTGTGTTCGAGATGCAGTTTCTGTTATCTGGTAAGTTATAGTTTGTAGAGTCAAAGATAACCTTATAATAGTAGTTTGTGGCAAGACAAGTAAGATTCTAGTGACTACTCAGGAAAAAAAAAATGGTGCAGCATGATTAGGAAGCTGTAGGAAGAATTCTTTGAGTAAAGTCATTTTAAATGAAAAGTAAAAGGAGACCACAAAATTAAAAGCAGAAAAACAGTAAGTATAAAGCAGAGACTATTTCCAGATATAGAAAGCAGTATGAAAAATGACTTGATTGTGTAAAAATTCTCACTGCTGAAGTACATATGAAGGAATCTATAATGGCAGTTATGAGTGAAAAGGTGAAACTGGGAAAAGTGTGAAAGACCTAGAATATTTTATAGATAACTGAGAGTCAGTTGGTTTGGTAATATGATAGGATTTGTTCTATAGAAAGACAATTCTGCTGCTATTATGGAGGATTACTCAGAGTGGAAGAGAGAATCTTGGCAGTTCACTTATAATACTATAGTCCAAGCAAATGACAATTACTTGCAAAAAAAGAATAATGAATCCTAAAAGGATTGAATGTGGAAGATTAGAAAAATGGTGAGTTTAAACATGTAGTAGAAATTTATAGCTTAGATGGCTTAAGAGTATTTTGAAACTACTTATTGAGATACAGAATCTAGATAAAAGAACACATTTAGGCAAGAGGTAGCACAGAATAAGAGTGCTTTGATTAAAATGTATGTAATTCAGTACCAGCAATGATAAATATGTTGGAGGCCTTAGGGAAGGTATCTGAGCCCACCTATTCAGAAATTTAGAGACAGTTCTTTGGAATGACAGCGTTTTGGGCCTCCAAGCCAGGTACATCAAGGATAGGACATAAAACAATGGGCAACAAGTGAATGCTGAAGCAAAACTAAATGATTCTAGCCATGTCTTTTCTGTAAGGAGAAATCAGGCCTATAATCCTGTAAGAGTTTGTAGAGTAATCATAAAGCTAGTCCTAAAACAATAGCAATAGTTCAAAACCAATTTATGTTTAACAAATGAATGCATGAAAATTGGTTATATAATTAGTTGTAAAAGGGAACTGTGCTCTTTAAGTAACACAAAGACAAATGGATGCTTTTCTAGATGGAGAAGGTATTAAAAACAGGCGTAGAAAGGTGAATCATCAGACAATGGTGTTACAGCTTATTCATGCTATCGCTTATTGATATATGTATCAGTAATCAGGATAGAAGTGTGACCATTGAAAATAATAATTAATATAAAGGATTTTATAACATTAGGTTACAAGAATCCTCTCTAGTCTGCAGGGAATATGTTCCAAGATTCCATTGTATGCCTGGAACTGTGAATAGTACTGAACTCTAAATATACTGTGATTTTTTTTCTATAATACATGGCCATGATAAGGCTTAATTTATAAATTAGGAATAGCAAGATATTAACAACAATAACTAATAATAAAGTAGATCAATAATAACATTATATCAGCATCACTACTCTTGCACTTTGGAGTCATTATTAAGGAAAATAAAGGTTACTTGAGCACAAGCTTGGTGATACCATGACAGTTGATCTGATAACTGGACGGCTTCTGAGTGACTAATGGGTAATAGCATATATAGTCCGGATACACTGCACAAAGGGATGATTCTTGTCCTGGGCAGGAAGGAGCAAGACAGTGTGAAATTTCAACGTGATACACAGAAGGGCACACAACTTAAAACTTGTGAGTTGTTTATTTCTGGAATTTTCCATTTGATGTTTTTGGATTACAGTTGACTTGGGTACTTGAAACTAACCTGGGTACTAGAAACCAGTGAAAGCAATACTTTGGATAAGGAGGAACCACTCTATTAAAAAATTAGATGGGATCTATATAAGTCTCCAAGTAGGGGACCTGATGGATAGGCTTTATTTGAGCAAATGACTGTACACTTCCTATGAACTTTTGTCCCCAGATTCACTGCTAAAATCAGCAGCAGAAAAATAGCAGTTTGAATGCATATCAATTTAGAAGATCTTCTCGTTACATTTACAACTCTTTTTTCTCTCCCATGCTTGTTGTTTCTCATTCAAACAAGGCTGGCATGGCTACTTTATGAAGGTAAGTCTCCCTGAATTTTAAGTTCCAAAGATCTCTGGGTCTGATCGTATTGGCTTTATTCCATGGGATCAACTCTTCATGGCTAATTCCTCCTCTGTCACTGAGTTCCTACTGCTGGGCTTCTCTAGCCTTGGGAAATTGCAGCTTGTCCTCTTTGTGGTCTTTCTCTGCCTCTATTTGATTATATGGAGTGGAAACATCATCATCATCTCAGTCATTCACTTGGATCACAGCCTCCACACACCCATGTACTTCTTTCTAGGTATTCTTTCTATCTCGGAAATCTTCTACACAATCGTTATCCTGCCCAAGATGCTTATCAACTTATTCTCTGTACTAAGGACACTCTCCTTTGTGAGTGTGCCACCCAGATGTTCTTCTTCATTGGTTTTGCTGTCACTAACTGTCTGCTTCTGGGAGTGAAGGGTTATGATCATTATGCTGCCATCTGCCAGCCTTTGCACTACACTGTTCTCATGAGCTGGAGAGTATGTGGACAACTGGTAGCAACTTGCATTATTAGTGGCTTCCTAATACATCAGGTGTATTAGGTCTTTAGTCTTCCTTTCTGTGGCTCCAACTTTGGTCTTTAGCCTCCCTTTCCGTGGCTCCAACAAGGTCAATCACTAGTTTTGTGATATTTCACCAGTTATCTGACTAGCCTGTGCTGACAGTGACATCAATGGACTGGTCATCTTCATCTTTGGGGTCTTGGTGCTTGTTTTGCCCTTGATATTTATCTGCATTTCTTATGGCTTCATTGTCCACACCATCCTGAAGATCCCATCAGCTGAAGGCAAGAAAAAGCCTTCTCCACCTGTGCTTCCCATCTCATTGTAGTCATTGTCCATTATGGTTGTGCTTCCTTTGTCTACTTGTGGCCCTCAGCCAAATATACATCGGGCAAAGCTAGGCTGGTGACAGTAACCTATACCATCATCACCCCACTGTTGAACCCCATGGTATACAGCCTCAGGAACAAAGATGGGCAGCTGGCTATTTAGAAACTGATTGGAAAGTCTGGGTTTTCTCTTAAGACTCTATAATCAGAATACTTTCTAAGTGTATGGACACCATTAGACCAATTGTGTCATGATTATTTAAATCATGAGATTATCTAGTCTATTTATCTATCTAACTCTGAGGCCTCAGATGAGTTGTTTGACATTTGGGGCCTACATGTTCTATGTATAGCAGAGATAGCAATATTTTCTTCCTGGAGTCATTGTAATTAAGAGAGATTACAAAATATCTAGCAATAAAACATAACTCTCCTCCTCTTTCTCTTCTTCTTCTGGATTTATAGTCTTCAAAAAGGTCTTAGCGGCCAACATTTTTTTGCCCTATATTTGTCTTGTTTGACCAAAATCTCTGATTGTACTCTGTTTAAGGTTATGTCCAGCTTAAAATGAGGTGTCGAGGCCTGAAGGTGGCTTAGATCTAGTGGTATGACATGGCAGGGAAAACTGTACCATATAGGTAATTAGATGATTTAAAACTGGACACTGGTTAGGTCATGACTAAAGCTTTGACTCTTCTCTGAATCTAAATTCTAATACATGGAAAATAGGGATAATGTAATTTTCGTGTTCTACTTCATGGGGGTTTCATTTGTATCTTATAAACAGTATAAAAGAAAGTGTAAAAGAAGTGCAAAATGTGCAACTATATACAATGTAGAACTCATATCAAACAACCTTTGCATAACTGAGAGGATTTTATGTCTTTCAAGTTCTTCAAAACAGGTATTTTGGGATAGCTTTTCTGACTGCTCTTTTGAACCACTTCTTATGTAACATAGAAGTTATGCTACATAATGGAATGGAAAACAATATTCAACCACTCTGTCCCATCTCAGGCTAAAGGTCCCTACATGGCTTTCCACACTGAATTTATTATGAAGAGAAAGCTACCCAGTTTCAAATTTATCATGGGAATATGTAAGATATGAGAGAGAAGTACTTTGGTGATCATCTGGTCCAATCTCTCACCTGTACAGAAATTTCTTCTTCTAAGGGAAACCCTTCTCCACTGATTGAGCATCAACGACCTCACAAAAGGTATGATCCCATTGCACTCAGCTCTTACTATTATTCTCTCTCATTTCAGCTGATGTTTGCCTCTGCTTTTCATGCATTCTATCCCTTGTGTCATACAGTAAGTCGAGTCCTGATTCACAGATGTTTGAGACAGTTATTATGACAATCTGAACGTTTTCCATAACTTATGTGACCTGAATTTCAGATGCCTGACTATCCTGGGTGCAGTTCTCTAGCTATGGTGTGGATTATCAGTATTCTTTTAAAATAATAATACATAGCCGGGCGCGGTGGCTGAAGCCTGTAATCCTAGCACTTTGGGAGGCCGAGACGGGTGGATCACGAGATCAGGAGATCGAGACCATCCTGGTGAACACGGTGAAACCCCGTCTCTACTAAAAACTACAAAAAAACTGGCCGGGCGAGGTGGCGGGTGCCTGTAGTCCCAGCTACTCGGGAGGCTGAGGCAGGAGAATGTCCTAAACCCGGTAGGCGGAGCTTGCAGTGAGCTGAGATCCGGCCACTGCACTCCAGCCTGGGCGACAGAGCGAGACTCCGTCTCAAAAAAAAAAAAAAAAAATTAATAATAATAAATAAAACTGAAGTTCATATTTCATATGCAGCCTCTTTTCTCTGGGGTATAATATAAATGTATTCTTTCCTGTTAACTTTATTTAGATTTTCAGATTAAAATGTGTCAAATCACAAACAATGTTTTCTTATATTTAAAAATTATAACCTCTGTTCCTATTTTTATCTCCCTTTTCCAGTTTTTGGTCTGAGTATTTTTATTTATTTTCATTTTACTTCATTTCATTTTCATAGTTAAATAATTACGGCATTTCAAGTAAAACAGTGGTTATTACCATTGTTTCCTTCTATTCTTTTTTTTTCTCATGGGTTTACATTTCTCATTTGTTGACCAAATATTATTTAAGAATGAAGTGTTTATGTTTTATAGATAAATTCTTGCTGATATTTAAATAACTTCTGTTATTTATTTCTAGTTTAGTGTTGTGTTGTGGGAGAATGTGATCGACAGTTCTATTTTTACAAATTGTTATGCTTTATTAATGGTTTCTTATGAATTATGCCCAGCAAAGCACATTCACCTAGATTAAAATTTTGGTATGTGTAGATGTTATATTTATTTTATGAATTAAATTTAATTAAACTATTTTAATACACTATATTGTTATTGGTGTGTATATGACCTGTCATGGTTTCATATTGCTGAATTAAAATGTTTCACTGCATTTTAGAGCTTATTAGAGTTTTATTATACTTCTAGCAACATTGACATTGAATTTTGTTGTGAACTCTTCTATTACATACTAAGTAAACCTCTTGGGATTTAACATGTATGTTCTACCTATAAATGCACTAAAATAATAGTAGGTGTATTAAAAAATACATATAAGCCTTCATCAAGAAGATAAACAGGAGAGAACAACACAGGGGAGATATCAAAACAATTATAGAAGCAAAAATAAAAAGGATGATTGACATGGTTGTAAGAAGAAGAGAGAAAGTTGAAAACACACCTGCAAAATGGGGAAGCCAACCAGTTCACAATGCTGAACTGTATCTGGACATTCTTGTCACAATTGGGTCACCCAGATGATATTGGAAAGAGTAAGATTGGTTTAATATCTGAATAAGGAACTCAAATTCTCCATCAGTGCTTCTCAAATCATCTGCAGTAAAGAACCAGTTTCATTTTACATTTCATAGAAGGCCAATACTTCAATAAAATACGATAAAAATCAATGACTAGAAAAAAGAAATGAAAAGCACCTGAGCAATTCTATACTCTGTCCCAAAAAATGTGGCTGATTGCGTGTTTGTGTGTCTCAGTAACATCAAATTTTATAGTAGTTGCTCACCACTGGTAAGTAACAAAAATATAATTTAGTTTCTATACCTGTCTCATTACAAGCCAATAACAAAAAGCTCTTAGATCAGCACTAGACTGCCAACTCCCACTGGAGTAGCATTGCTTTGTATCTGTTGCATGCCAGGTTAAGATTGGAGGTTAACTTTTATGGCAGTTAAACTAAGGACTTCTGACTTCAAACACTCGATAGAACAGAGGCAAATGTAAGGGTCTGTACTCCAAGCAGAGTAGTAAATGTGAGTGCTTTCATACTGTGAGGAACCACCAGCCTCTTTCCCAACACTCAGACCCCAAATTGACAGACAGTCTTACACCTTTCACTTAGGTAGTAGGAGTGTTTCTTTCTGGAGAAGGTAATGAGAAGTTAGGAGCAATTTCAACAAAATGAATAGCATTGCTTTGCCTGACTTCTTCATTGGAGCCCACCAGTTCACAAGGTCTCCCCATGTGCAGAGAGCTTCAAACGGGCTTTTTAGTGGTGTGGTCTGGAATATATTTGAACATCCAAGAGTTATCAGACATTTGAAGAAGGCTTTAACATGAAACACAGATACCTAAAGATAAGAGAGAATCCCTAGGGGGGATACACAGACACTGCATAGGATAAAAAATAAAGTAATTGATACATTCATATAAAATATATCAGAACCATGAAAGAAGAACAGTATACCATGTACATTTTTTAATTAAAACACAAACACACAGAAAAGTGTACAAATTATGATGAACATATCAATTAATTATCACAAAGTGAATATGAACAGGTGAAAAAATATAACATTCCAAACACTTCATTACCCCCCGCCTATTCTCCAACAGAAGCAACATTCATGGCTTCTAATATCACGCATTAGTATTTTCATGCCTTCACACTTTATAACAATATAATTACAGAGATATATTCCCTAGGATTATTTTCTTTTACTCTAGTCTTTTTCTCTTTTTGTATCTTTTTCTGTTATAGCCTTATCCATCATGTTTATTGTCTTATGTTCCTCCAAGTTTAGCCTTCATTTATGAAATAATTTTTCTTTCATTTCCAACTGCTTCCTAATCTATCCCCTCTCTTTTCAAAACTTCTCCTCCTGTATTCACTCCTAAGTTTATGATTCCGATCTTTGCTATTATTTTGTATTTTCTATCACTTCTTTAACTTCTTTGACCTCATTTTGAAATATTTAGTTAGAGTTTTCAGAGATTTTGAAGTCATATCTTCCTGGCTATTGCAAGTTGTATTCCCTGGGAAGCACATGCTGAGATTGCTTGGCATGTAGAGTATTTGTTAATAAATGCATGGGATTAACACCTGTGGAATGTGGGGGGAAGTATTGGGTACAGAGAGAGGTCAAGCCGAATGCACTCCTAGTGACAGCCTCAGCGGACCCAACAGTGAGCGCCGTAGCTAGAATGACCATTCAAAGGCATCCTGAGCTGGGCCATGATGACCAGGGCTTTATTAATCTGCATAATTTTGTTTGGGTGTAGTCTGCTCCAAGAAGCCTGTTACTTTGGACAAGGTGTCTGTGTTGCTGACACAATGACTCAGTTGACAGCTAAAGTCTGCCTACTGACAGAGCTATCATCAGTTGGGGAGCAACAAGTCCTTTATTTGAACAAGAACCTGGGCAGAATATCTTGGTTTTCACTCTGTAGGTGCACAGTTATTCTCTATAGTAATGCTGTATTGCTAATGATTTTTTTTCTCATAATAACTTCATATGAGATATAGGGGTGATCTTTCCCTGAATTCATGTTTAGTGAGATTAGTTTTCATGTACTCTTGTAAGGGGAGGATAGTATTCCTAGTTTTGCAGCTCTTGAGCTCCCTCTTGTGTTGTCATCAGAAAGTATTCAACTGTCAATCGGAGCGTCTAAACATTCCTTGTTTTGGCTAATATCAAATCGGCCAACTGACTTTTTAAGTTATTACCATTGGCAGTTGTTTTTTGTTGTTCTTGTTGTTCTCCCGATATTAGTACTTCCAGAAGTTGTTCTTTTGCTCTTGTTTCTTTATCACCATTTCTAATACTATACTTAGAGGAACTCTAAGTATATGTTAATTAGATTTTTAAAAAACATGGTCATGAGAGTTTTTAATTTCCCTGTTACACTCACTTTTTTCCTTGTTTTTAAATTAAGGAATAGTTTACATTTAAAAATTTAAGTATTTTAAGTATCAGTTATTTGAGGTTTTACAAATACATTCACCCATTTAACCACCCCACCAATCAAGAAATACATATTTTTGTCACATCCAAAAGTTATCTCATGCGAATTTCCAGGTGACTCCCTACCCAGAGACAACACATAATTGATTTTTATCAATACAGTTCAGTTTGCACTTCTTGAATCTCAGATATATGTAATATTATAGTATGTACTCTTGTGTGTCTAACTTCTTTCAGAAAACTTAATGCTTATGAGATTCTTCTATCTTATTGCATGTAAAATAGTTTGTCTTTCTATTGATGTAGTCACTTAATGGATATGCAAAAACATATTTATTCATTTATCTGTTAATAGACATTTTGTTCATTCTAATTATTGGCTGTTATAAATAAACCTGCCATGAACATATTTTGAACAAATCTTCTGTGGACATTTGTTTTCATTCCTTTCTCTTATATATTTAGGAGTAGCACTTCTGGGGTCATAAGGTAGGTAGACATTTAACTCTATAATATGATTCCCAAATGTTTTCCAAAATGGGTACACCACATAACTTTCCTACCAGCTGCTTCATATTGTCTTCAACTTTTGGCACTGCCTGTTTTATTTTCCTGTATTTTTAATATATGAATAATTGTTTTATTATACTTTAAGTTCTAGGGTACATGTGCACAACGTGCAGGTTTGTTACATGTGTATACATGTGCCATGTTGGTGTGCTGCACCCATTAACTCATCATTTCCATTAGGTATTTCTCCTAATGCTATCCCTTCCCACTTCCCCCATCCCACGACAGGCCCCGGTGTGTGATGTTCCCCACCATGTGTCCAGGTGTTCTCATTGTTCAGTTTCCACCTATGAGTGAGAACATACAGTGTTTGGTTTTCTGTCCTTGCCATAGTTTGCTCAGAATGATGGTTTCCAGCTTCATCCATGTCCCTACAAAGGACAGGAGCTCATCCTTTTTTACAGCTGCATAATTCCATGGTGTGTATGTACCACATTTTCTTAATCCAGTTTATCACTGATGGACATTTGGGTTGGTTCCAAGTCTTTGCTATTGTCAATAGTGCCGCAATACACATATGTGTGCATGTGTCTTTATAGTAGCATGATTTATAATCCTTTGGGTATATACCCAGTAATGGGATCGCTGGGTCAAATGGTATTTCTAGTTTTAGATCCTTGAGGAATCGCCATACTGTTTTCCACAATGGTTGAATTAGTTTACACTCTCAACAACAGTGGAAAAGCGTTCCTATTTCTTTACATTCTCTCCAGAACCTGTTGTTTCCTGACTTTTTAATGATCGCCATTCTACCTGGTGTGAGATGGTATCTCATTGTGGTTTTGATTTGCATTTCTCTGATGGCCAGTAATGATGAACATTTTTTCATATGTCTTTTGGCTGCATAAATGTCTTCTTTTGAGAAGTGTCTGTTCATATCCTTTGCCCACTTTTTTGATGGTGTTGCTGATTTTTTTTCTTGTAAATTTGTTTAAGTTCTTTCTAGATTCTGGATATTAGCCCTTTGTCAGATGGGTAGATTGCAAAAATTTTCTCCCATTCTGTAGGTTGCCTGTTCACTCTGATGGTTGTTTCTTTTGCTGTGCAGAAGCTCTTTAGTTTAATTAGATCCCATTTGTCTATTTTGGCTTTTGTTGCCATTGCTTTTGTCATTTTAGTCATGAAGTCATTGCCCATGCCTATGTCCCGAATGGTATTGCCTAGGATTTCTTCTAGGGTTTTTATGGTTTTAGGTCTAACATTTAAGTCTTTAATCCATCTCGAATTAATTTTTGTGTAAGGTGTAAGAAAGGGATCCAGTTTCAGCTTTCTACCTATGGCTAGCCAGTTTCCCCAGCATCATTTATTAAACAGGGAATCCTTTCCCCATTTCTTGTTTTTGTCAGGTTTGTCAAAGATCAGATGGTTGTAGATGTGTAGTATTATTTCTGAGGGCTCTATTCTGTTCCATTGGTCTATATCTCTACTTTGGTACCAGTACTATGCTGTTTTGGTTACTGTAGCCTTGTAGTATAGTTTGAAGTCAGGTAGCGTGATGCCTCCAGCTTTGTTCTTTTGGCTTAGGATTGTCTTGGCAATGGGGGCTCTTTTTTGGTTCCATATGAACTTTAAAGTACTTTTTCCAATTCTGTGAAGAAAGTCATTAGAAGCTTGATGGGGGTGTCATTGAATCTATAAATTACCTTGGGCAGTATGGCCATTTTCACGATATTGATTCTTCCTATCCATGAGCATGGAATGTTCTTTCATTTTTTTGTGTCCTCTTTTATTTCATTGAGCAGTGGTTTGTAGTTCTCCTTGAAGAGGTCCTTCACATCCCTTGTAAGTTGGATTCCTAGGTATTGTATTCTCTTTGAAGCAATTGTGAATGGGAGTTCACTCATGATTTGGCTCTCTGTTTGTCTATTATTGGTGTATAGGATTGCTTGTAATTTTTGCACATTGATTTTGTATCCTGAGACTTTGCTGAAGTTTTTTTTTTTAATCAGTTTAAGGAGATTTTGGGCTGAGGCAATGGGGTTTTCTAAATATACAATCATGTCATCTGCAAACAGGGACAATTTGACTTCCTCTTTTCCTAATTGAATACCCTTTATTTCTTTCTCCTGCCTGATTGCCCTGGCCAGAACTTCTAACACTATATTGAACAGGGGTGGTAAGAGAGGACATCCCTGTCTTGTGCCAGTTTTCAAAGGGAATGCTTCCAGTTTTTGCCCATTCAGTATGATATTGGCTGGGGTCTGTCATAAATAGCTCTTATTATTTTGAGATACGTACCATCAATACCTAGTTTATTGAGAGTTTTTAGCATGAAGGGCTGTTGAATTTTGTCAAAGGCCTTTTCTGCATCTATTGAGATAATCATGTGGTTTTTGTCTTTGGTTCTGTTTATATGCTGGATTACATTTATTGATTTGTGTATGTTGAACCAGCCTTGCAAATCCCAGGCATGAAGCCAACTTGATCATGGTGGATAAGCTTTTTGATGTGCTGCTGGATTCGGTTTGCCAGTATTTTATTGAGGATTTTTGCATCGATGTTCATCAGGAATATTGGTCTAAAATTCTCTTTCTTTGTTGTGTCTCTGCCAGGTTTTGGTATCAGGATGATGCTGACCTCATAAAATGTGTTAGGGAGGATTTCCTCTTTTTCCATTGATTGGAATAGTTTCAGAAGGAATGGTACCAGCTCCTCTTTGTACCTCTGGTAGAATTCAGCTGTGAATCCATCTGGTCCTGGACTTTTTTTGGTTGGTAGGCTATTAATTATTGCCTCAATTTCAGAGCTTGTTATTGGTCTATTCAGGGGCTCAACTTCTTCCTGGTTTAGTCTTGGGGGGGTGTATGTGTCCATGAATTTATCCATTTCTTGTAAATTGTCTAGTTTATTTGCATGGAGGTGTTTATAGTATTCTCTGATGGAAGTTTGTATTCCTGTGGGATCAGTAGTGATATCCCCTTTATCATGTTTTATTGTGTCTATTTGATTCTTCGCTCTAGTCTTGCTAGCAGTATATCTATTTTGTTAATCTTTTCAAAAACCAGCTCCTGGATTCATTGATTTTTTCCAAGGGTTTTTTTGTGTCTCTATCTCCTTCAGTTCTGCTCTGATATAAGTTATTTCTTGCCTTCTGCTAGCTTTTGAATGTGTTTGCTCTTGCATCTCTAGTTCTTTTAATTGTGATGTTAGGGTGTCGATTTTAGATCTTTTCTGCTTTCTCTTGTGGGCATTTAGTGCTATAAATTTCCCTCTACATACTGCTTTAAATGTGTCCCAGAGATTCTATACACTGTCTTCGTTCTCATTGGTTTCAAAGTACATCTTTATTTCTGCCTTCATTTCGTTATTTACCCAGTAGTCATTCAGGAGCAGGTTGTTCGCTTTCCAAGTAGTTGTGTGGTTTTCAGTGAGTTTCTTAATCCTGAGTTCTAATTTGATAGCACTGTGGTCTGAGAGGCAGTTTGTTATGATTTTTATTCTTTTACATTTGCTGAGGAATGCTTTACTTCCAACTATGTGGTCAATTTTGGAATAATCGTGATGTGGTGCCGACAAGAATGTGTATTCTGTTGATTTGGGGTGGAGAGTTCTGTAGATGTCTATCAGTTCTGCTTGGTGCAGAGCTGAGTTCAAGTCCTGGATATCCTGGTTAACTTTCTGTCTCATGGATCTGTCTAATGTTGACAGTGGGGTGTTGAAGTCTCCCATTATTATTGTGTAGGAGTCTAAGTGTCTTTATAGGTCTCTGAAGACTTGCTTTATGAATCTGGGTGCTCTTGTATTGGGTGCATATATATTCAGGTTAGCTGTTCTTGTTGAATTGATTCATTTACCATTATGTAATGCCCTTCTTTTCTCTTTTGATCTTTGTTGGTTTAAAGTCTGTTTTATCAGAGACTAGGATTGCAACCCCTGCTTTTTTGGTTTTCCATTTGCTTGGTAGATCTTCCTCCATTCCTTTATTTTGAGCCTATGTGTGTCTCTGCATGTGAGACGGGTCTCGTGAATACAGCACACAGATGGGTCTTGACTCTTTATCCAATTTTCCAGACTGTGTCTTTTAATTGGAGGCATTTAGCCCATTTACATTTAAGGTTAATATTGTTATGTGTGAATTTGATCCCGTCATTATGTTAGCTGGTTATTTTGCTCATTAGGTGATGCAGTTTCTTCCTAGCATTGATGGTCTTTACAATTTGGCATGTTTTTGCAGTGGCTCGTACCAGTTGTTCCTTTCCATGTTTAGTGCTTCCTTCAAGAGCTCTTGTAAGGCAGGCTGGGTAGTGACAAAATCTCTCATCATTTGTCTGTAAAGGATTTTATTTCTCCTTCACTTATGAAGCTTAATTTGGCTGGATATGAGATTCTGGGTTGAAAATTCTTTTCTTTAAGAATGTCGAATATTGGCCCCCACTGTCTTCTGGCTTGTAGAGTTTCTGCTGAGATATCTGCTGTTAATCTAATGGGCTTCTCTTTGTGGGTAACCCGACCTTTCTCTCTGGCTGCCCTTAACATTTTTTCCTTCATTTCAACCTTGGTGCATCTGACAATTATGTGTCTTGGGTTTGCTCTTCTCGAGGAGTATCTTTGTGGCGTTCTCTGTATTTCCTGAATTTGGACGTTGGCCTGCCTTGCTAGGTTGGGGAAGTTCTCCTGGATAATATCCTGAAGAGTGTTTTCCAACTTGGTTCCATTCTCCCCATCACTTTCAGATACACCAATCAAACGTAGATTTGGTCTTTTCACATAGTCCCATATTTCTTGGAGGCTTTGTTCATTTCTTTTTACTCCTTTTTCTCTGAACTTCTCTTCTCGCTTCTTTTCATTCATTTGATTTTCGATCACTGATACCCTTTCTTCCACTTGATTGAATCAGCTACTGCAGCTTGTGCATGCGTCATGTAGTTCTAGTGCCATGGTTTTTAGCTCCATCAGGTCATTTAAGGTCTTCTCTACACTGTTTATTCTAGTTAGTCATTTGTTTAATCTTTTTTCAAGGTTTTTGGCTTCCTTGTGATGGGTTTGAACATCCTCCCTAACAAAGCTAACAAAGCTCAGAGAAGTTTGTTATTACCAATCTTCTGAAGCCTACTTCTGTCAACTTTATTCCATTGCTGGTGAGGAGCTGTGATCCTTTGTAGGAGAAGAGGCTCTCTGGTTTTTAGAATTTTCAGTTTTTCTGCTCTGTTGTCTCCCCATCTTTCTGGTTTCATCTACCTTTGGTCTTTGATGATGGTGACCAACAGATGGGGTTTTGGTGTGGATGTCCTTTTTGTTGATGTTGATGCTATTCCTTTCTGTTTGTTAGTTTTCCTTCTAACAGTCAGGACCCTGAGCTACACATCTGTTGGAGTTTGCTGGAGGTCCACTCCAGACCCTGTTTGCCAGGGTATCACCAGCAGAAGCTGCAGAATAACAAATATTGCAGAACAGCAAAAGTTGCTGCCTGATCCTTCCTCTGGAAACATCGTCTCATAGGGGCACCTGGCCATATGAGGTGTCAGTTGGCAGTTACTGGGAGGTATCTCCCAGTTAGGCTACTCTGGGGTCATGGACCCACTTGAGGAGGCAGTCTGTCTGTTCTCAGATCTCAAACTCCATGCTGGGAGAACTACTGCTCTCTTTAAAGCTGTCAGATAGGGACATTTAAGTCTGCAGAAGTTTCTGCTGCCTTTTGTTCTGCTATGCCCTGCCTCCAGAGGTGGAGTCTAAAGAGGCAGATGGGCCTCCTTGAGCTGCAGTGGGCTCCACCCAGTTCGAGCTTCCTGGCCACTTTGTTTACCTAGTCAAGACTCAGCAATGGTGAACGCCCCTCCCCCAGCCTCGCTACCACTTGGCAATTGGATCTCGGACTGCTGTGCTAGCAGTGAGCAAGGCTCCATGGGCATGGGACCCACTGAGCCAGGTGCAGGATATAATCTCCTGGTGTGCCGTTTGCTAAGACTGTTGGAAAAGTGCAGTATTAGGGTGGGAGGGTACCGATTATCTAGGTACCATCTGTTATGGCTTCCCTTCGCTAGGAAAGGGAATTCCCCTACCCCTTGTGCTTCCCAGGTGAGGCGATGACCTGCCCTGCTTTGGCTCACACTCTATGGGCTGTACCCACTGTCCAACCAGTCCCCATAAGATGAACATGGTACCTCAGTTGGAAATGCAGAAATCACCTATCTTCTGTGTTGCTCATGCTAGGAGCTGTAGACTGGAGTTGTTCCTATTCAGCCATCTTGGAATGATCTACAATATATTAATAATTCTAGGGAGGGTAAGTAGTACCTCATTTAGTTTTATTTTGTATTAGTCTGATATCTAATTATGTTGAGCATTCTTTTATCATTTGCCTATTGACTATTCATTCCTTTAGTAAATTGCCCTAGTCTTCTGCTCATAGTAATAAGATTATTTTAAAATTATTTAATCATACTATTTATATATTCTGAATTAAGTTTGTTTGGAACACATATGTACTATGAATATTCTCCCCAAGTCTGTGCCTTGAATTTCTATTATTAAGTAGTGTCTTTTAATGAGGGCAAGCTTTATAGAATTTTGATTAATTAAATTTACAATTGTTTTCTTTTGTATTTAGTACTTCTTGTGTCTAATAAACATTTTCCTAAACCGAGATCAAATAAACATTCCCTTATATTTGTGCCTAGAGCTTTATAGTATTAGCTTGTACGTATGATGCAGGTTCATTTGTTTATGTTTTATGCCTTAATCAAATATACTGAGACATGATTTATATACAATAAAATACACCAATTTTAAGTGTATAGTTTGATGTTCTGACATATATGTACAAACCTGTAACCACCACCATTATCGAGATATAGAACATTTCTTTGCATTAAGACAGAAACAAAGGGTTGTCAGTGACAGTTTCTACCCTACATCAGGCTTAGCCTCCAACATGTTCTGCATATATTTGTATTGTACTCTATTACTTATTTATACAGATAAGTCATTTCAAGTTAAAAGAGGATTTTTTGTTTTTTATATCATCCCTTCTTGCAACGCTTTTCAATTAAAATCAGATATAGGCAATCCTTTACCCCAGACTTACCCAAAGCAACTTTTCTGCTGATTTCAAATGTGTTAAAAGTTGTATAACAGAATATCCAGTCTGTATTTGTTTTACAATACTTTTAAAAAACATCAAGAAATGTTTATTAAGCTACACTTTAAAAGACAGTTTAGTATTAGAATAAAGATGAACAAATAGATTAATGGAACAAAACAGAACATTCAGAAATAGAAACACATATGTATAGTTAATTTTCTACAAGGCCCTCAAGGCAATTTACTGTAAAAATGATATTAAAAATGAAAAAATATATAGAACATTTCCATTACCCCCAATTTTTTCACATGCCCCATCCCATTGCGCCCTGTATACCACCATCAGCCCCAGGGAACCAATGATTTGCTTTCTATTGCCAGAATTTAGTTTGACAATACAAGAATCTTATCAGAATAAAATAACATTTTGCTTTCTAACTTCTTATCACTAAGCATACTTTTGAGGTTTATCCATGTTGTATGTGATTTCACAGTTTATTCTTTTTGTACCATTGCGTACATATACACAATAGTTTTATTTTCTTACACTCCCAACAGAAATGTATGAGATTTACCAGTTGTTTAATATTCTCAACAAAATGTGTTAGTCTTAATTTCATACATTAAGTAGATGCATAATAGTATTCAATTTTGGTTAGAATTTAAATTTTCTTGATGACTAAAGACACTGAATATATTTTTGTGTGTGTATATTGACCATCTACATATTTTTTAGTTGAGTGCCTTTTCAGATCTTTTGTCCAGTCTTCAATTAGAGGCATATTTTCTTCTTTCCAATATTTGAATTGGTTCCTTTGTATTCTTAATTGAAATCTAAGAGTTCTTTATGTTTTCCAGGTATATCTATTTTTGTTACATGTATATTATGCAAATATTGTAACTTGCTTTTAATTTTCTGCTATGTCTTTTGAAGAGCAGAAGTTTCCTTTAGTTTTGATAAAGTCCAACTTATTGACTTTGACTTTTATAGTTTAAGTGTTTTCTGTCATACTTAATAAGTTTCTGAAAAATTCAAGCTCACTAAGGTTCTATTTAACATTCTTTTTAATAATATTAGTTCTTACAAGCAGGATGTGATTCATCTCCAGTTAATTTTTGTAAGTGGTGTGAAAAAATGCCAAGATTCTTTTCTATCCAAATGCATTATGATTGGAAAGAGTATTCTTCTACCATTAAATTGCGTTGAGGCTTGTATAAAATTAACTATACATATATGTTTCTATTTCTAAATGTTCTGTTTTGTTCCATTAATCTATTTGTTCATCTTTATACTAATACTAAACTGTCTTTTAAAGTGTAGCTTAATAAACATTTCTTGAAATCAATGTAATGCCCTCTGGATTCTGCCCTCGTAGTCCTCATGGGAAACCATCCATGAGGAAGTGCTATACTTTAGAACTTGCTGGAAAACCACTCTCTGATGTACTCTGCGGATAGGGGGCATCTATGGGAAGATGCTTCTGTTTGCAACCTTCTGGGAAAATATCTTTGATGATGGTATTGCCTGGGAGGTAGTGCTACTGGGAGTCCTACTTGTTACTAGACTTCACACACACGGCATGTCCAGGTAGATGAAAGCATGCCAGAAATGGGAAGAGAACCCCATTTTAACTTCAGTGTCCTTTCACACCTTCCACAGAAAAGCTTAACATCATGTCTGCTGGATAAAGGAGAAACATTCCAGTAACACAATCAGGACAAATAAAGGTAGATTTGGAGCTAAAAGGCGATTACATTCTTAATTCTCTTTCTTTTTAAAATTTTGACAGGATTTAGTTTTTATTCATCTCTGTGAGCCCTGGTATTATGTTAATGTCAACAGATGTTTATAAAGTATACTCCACTAAAATTTTTCTGAAAATTCTAACAAGAGCATTTAAAACAAGGGTTAGAGAGGTCAATTACAATTTCACTCAGAAAAAGCAATAGCACTCTGGATTTATTCAATAATTGTTTTTTAATATAGCATGGGTCACAGGTATGCTAGTTTTTCAACTAGGTCAACACTGACTTTTTTGTGTGTGTGGTAAGAACATTTAACATAAATCCACCCCCTGGTAAAACGGTATTGGTAACTGTAATAATATATTATGCAATTCTTGCATTGCTATAAAGAAATACATGAAACTGGGTAATTTATAAAGAAAAGTGGTTTAGTTGGCTCATGATTCTGCAGAATTTATAGGAAGCATGGTGCTGGCATCCACTTGGCTTCTGGTGAAGCCTCAGGGAGCTTTCAATCATGGTGGAAGGTGAAGCAGGAGTGGCCACATCACACAATCAGAACAGGAGAGAGAGAGATAGGGGAAGGTGCCACAAATTTTGAAATGGCAAGATCTTGTGAGAACTTGCTACTATCATAAAACTAGACCAAGCCATGTGAAGTTCACCCCCATGACCGAAACACTTCCCACCTTCAGCACTGGTGATTACAAGTCAATGTGAGATTTGTGTGGGGACAAATATCCAAACTATGTCAATATTTCTTTGGCTCCTCCCAAATCTGTGTCCTTCTCACATTGCAAAATATATTTATGCCTTCCTAACAGTCTATGGCTTTGCACGGTTCAGTCCCCATGGCTGTTTCCATGGGTTGGTGTTGAGTGCTCTTGGCTGTTCTATGTGCAGAGGACAAGCTACCAGTGGATCTTCCTTTCTGGGGTCTGGAGGATGGTGGTCCCCTTCTCATAGCTCCACTAGGCAGTGCCCCAGTGGGAACTCTGGTGGGGGGCCCAAACCCACATTTCCCTCTGCATTGCCATAGTAGAGGTTCTCTGTGGGGTTCTCCACCCCTACAGCAGGCGTCTCTCTGGGCACTTAGGCTTTTCCATATGTCCTCTGAAATCTAGGCAGATGGTGCCAATTCTCATTCACTCATGAACTCTGTGTGCCTACAGGCTTAAAACCATGTGCAAATTGTCAAGGCTTACAGTGACTTGAATTCTCCAAAGTGGCATGTTGAGCAGTACCTGGGCCTCTTTGAGCTCCAGTTGAAGCTGGAGCAGCCGAATGCAGGGAGTAGTGTCATGAAGCTGTGTGTGGCAGTAGGACTTCTGGGCCTTCAATGGAAGGGGCTGCCGCAGAGGTCTCTGAAATGCCTTCAAGGCTTTTTCCACATTGTCTTGGTTATCAGCACTTGGCTCCTTTTTAGGTATGCAAATTTCTTTAATAAGTGGTTGTTATACAACCTACTTGAATTCTTCTCCCCTCAAAAGCTTTTTCGTCCTTTGCCACATTGCCAGACTGCAGATTTCTCAAACTTTTATTCTCTACTTTCCTCTTGAATGTGCGTTTCAGCTTTAAACGCATCTTTGTGCCCACATCTGAGTGTAGGTTGTTAGAAGCAGCCAGGCCACATCTTGAGTGCTTGGCTGCTTAGAAATTTCTTTCATCAGATACCCTAAATTATCATTTCAAAACTTTAATTTCCACACATCCCTAAGGCATGAATAGAAGGCAGCCAAGTTCTTTGCTAAGGCGTATCAAAAGTGACCTTTGCTCCAGTTCCCAGTATGATCCTCATTTCCATCTGAGACCTCCTCAGTCTGAACTTCACTGTCTATATCACCCATCAGCATTTGGGTCACAACCATTTTACAAGTCTCTAGGAAGTTCTAAACTTAACTTCAACTTCCTGTCTTCTTTTGAGCCCTCCAAACTCTTCCATTCTCTGCCCATTACCCAGTTCCAAAGCTGCTTCTACACTTTCAGGTATCTTTATAGTAATGCCCCACTCCTCTGTACCAATTTCTTGTGTTATGCCATTCTTGCCTTGCTATAAAGAATATACCTGAGACTGGGTAATTTATAAAGAAAAGAGGTTTAATTGGCCCATGGTTCTGCAAACTTAACAGAAAGCATGGTGCTAGCATCTGCTTGGCTTCTGGTAAAGCCTCAAGGAACTTTCAATCATGGCAGAAGGCATAATGGAAGGAGGCACATCACTTGGCCAGGGCAAGATCGAGAGAGAGAGAGAGAGAGAGAGAGAGAGAGAGAGAGAGAGAGAGAGAGAGGAAGGGAAGGTGCACACTTTTAACTGACCAGATCTTGTGAGAACTCAGTTACTATCACAAAGAAAGTACCAAGCCATGAGGGACTCATCCCCATGATCCAAACACCTCCCACCAGGTCCCATCTCCAGCATTGGGGATTATAATTCTACATGAGATTTAGGTGGAAACAAATATTCAAACTATATAAAATCATAATGTTTTACAGTTGGTTTCTAGAATTTGTTTATCTTGTGTAACTGAAACTTACATTCAACAAAATGGAACTCACATTTTCTCCTCCTTTGCCTAATGGCAACCACTGTTCTACTTTGTTTCTATGAGTTTGACTAATACTGTATCACTTTCTCTTCTGGGCATATATTCAAAATAATTAAAATTGGGATTTTAAAGTGACATTAACAATCCCATGTTTATTATAACATTATTCACAATAGCCAAGACAAAAAATAACCTAAATGTTCATGAACAGATTGATGGGTTAAGAAAATGTAGTGTATACTTACAATGGAATATTATTGAATGTGATTAGTAATCTTAGAAAAGACAAGAAAAAACTTGTTGCCTTTTCTCTGTTTTTCACCATGTGAGGCTATAATTAGAACACAACTATCTTAAAACCTGAAGCAAGCCCCATTAGTAGATGCTGAATCTGTGAGTAGTTGAGCTTGGACTTCCCTCCCTGCAGAACTGTGAGAAATAAATGTTTGTTGTTTAAGCCACCCAGTCTATGGTAATTTGTTATAGCAGCTGGAACTGATTAAGACAGATGGTTTTCACCGCATGTTCTCACTCATAGGTGGGAATTGAACAATGAGATCACTTGGACACAGGAAGGGGAACATCACACACCAGGGTCTACTGTGGGGAGTGGGGAGGTGGGAGGGATAGCATTAGGAGATATACCTCATATAAATGACAAGTTAATGGGTGCAGCACACCAACATGGCACATGTATACATATGTAACAAACCTGCATGTTGTGCACATGCACCCTAGAACTTAAAGTATAATAATAATAATAAAAAAAAGAAAAAAAAAGACAGATGGTTTTCATTTCTGTGGCATCAGTGGTAACGGCTTCTCATTTGTTTCTGATTTAATTTATTTGAGACTTTTTTTTAGCCTACATACCTTTTAATCATTTTTTTTATCTTTTCAAAAAACTAATTCTTGGTTTTAAATATTTTTCAATTGTTTTAATATTCTCTATTTCATTTATTTCTGCTTTAATCTTTATAATTCTTTTAGGTATAACGTTAGATGGCTTATTTGAGATCATTCTTTTTTAATGAGAGTGTTTCTTGCTATAAACTTTTCTCTTACTGCTCTTTTTGCTGCATTCCATAATTTTTTTAAATTTGTCCTGAGATACTTTCTAATTTCCCTTTGATTCCTGCTATGACTCAATGGTTGTTCAAGAGTATGTTGTTTAATTTCCACATATTTGTAAATTTTTCATTTTTTCCTACTGTTTGTTCCTAGCTTCATTCTATTGTGGTTAAAAAATATATTTTTATGTGTATCAGTCCATTCTCACATTGCTACAGAGAAATACCTCAGACTGAGTGATTTATGAAGACAAGAGGTTTAATTGGCTCATGGTTCTGCAGGCTATACAGGAAGCATGATGCTGGCATCTGTTTGGCTTCTGAGAAGACCTCAGAAAAATTACAATTATGGTGGAAGGTGAAGGGTGAGTAGGCATATCACACAGCCATAACAGGAGCAACAGAGAGAGTGAGGAGAAGGTGATATACACTTTTAAACAACTAGATTTTATGAGAACTCACTCATTCATTATTACAAGAACAGCACGACGGGGATGGTGGTAAACCATTTATGAGAAATCCATGCCCATGGTCCAATTGCTTCCCATCAGGTTCCACCTTCAATACTGGGAATTACAATTTTACATGAAATTTGGGCAGGAAGACAGATCCAAACCATATTCATATATGATTTTAATCTTCTTTTATTTTTTGAGACTTAGCACATGATCTTTCCTGAGGAATGTTCTGTGTATTTTTTGAGAAGAATGTGTACTCCAGGGTGTATATATACCACATTTTCTATATTCACTAATTGGTCGATGGACACTTACGTTGGTTCCATATCTTTGTAATTGTGAATTGTGCTGCTATAAAAATATGTGTGCCTGTGTCTTTTTCATACAATGACTTATTTTTCTTTGGGTAGATCCAGTATTGGGATAGCTGGATTGTATGGCAGATCTACTTTTAGTTCTTTATAGAATCTCTATACTGTTTTCCACAGAGGTTGTACTAATTTACATTTCCACCTCGAGTGTATAAGTGTTCCTTTTTAATTGTTTTAACCACATCTACATCAACATCTATTGTTTTTTGACTTTTTAATAATGGCCATCTTGTGGAAGTAAGGTGGTATCTCATTGTGGTTTTAATTTGAATTTCCTTGATGATTAGTGATGTTGAACATTTTTTCATGTGCTTCTTGGCCATTTGCATACCTGCTTTTGAGAAATATCCATTCAGGTCCTTTGCCCACTTTTTGATGGTATTATTTCTTTTTCTTGCTAATTTGTTTGTCACTACTTGTATGCCAGAATCATTCTGCTTTGGTAACTATATCCTTGCAGTATAATTTGAAGTCCGATAATGTGATGCTTCCAGATTTGTTCTTTTTGTTTAAAGTTGTTTTGTTTGTTAAGTCTCTTTTTTGGTTTTATATAAATTTTAGGATTGTTTTCTTCTAATATTGTGAAAAATGATGTTAGTATTTTGATGGAAATTGAATTGAGTCCGTAGATTGCATTGGGCAGTATGGCCATTTCCATAATATTGATTCTTCCCAGCCATGAGCATGGGATGTGTTTGCATTTGTTTATGTCATCTATGATTTCCTTCAGCAGTGTTTTATAGTTCCCCTTGTAGAGATCTTTCACTTCCTTGGTTAATAATATTCCTAGAGTTTTTGTTGGTGGTGGGTTTTTTTTTTTTTCAGCTATTTTAAAAGTGTTTGAGTTTTTTATTTAATTCTCAGCTTGGTTGTTGTTGGTGTATAGCAGTGCTACTGATTTGTGTACATTAATTTGTAACCTGAGATTTTACTAAATTTGCTTATCAAATCTAGGAATCTTTTCAAGGAATCTTTAGGATTTTCTATGCATACAATCATATCATAGGGGAACAGCAATAGTTTAACTTCCTCTTTTCCAATTCAGATGTCCTTTATTTCTTTCTCTTGCCAGATTGCTCTGGCTAGGACTTTCAGTACTATGTTGAATAGAAGTGGTGGAAGTGGGCCTCCTTGTCTTGTTCTAGTTGTCAGAAAAAAATGCTTTCAACTTTTTCCATTCAGTAAAATGTTGACTGTGAGTTTGCCATATAATATGGCTTTCATTATTTTGAAGTAAGTCTCTTCTATGTGTAATTTGTTGAGAGTTTTTATCATAAAGAGATGCTGTATTTTATTTAATGCTTTTTCTGCATCTATTGAGATGATCATATCATTTTTGTTTTTAATTCTGTTTAGATGATGTATTTTAATATTTATTTATTTATTTTATTTTACTTATTTTTTTTGAGATGGAGTCTTGCTCTGTCGCCCAGACTGGAGTGCAGTGGCACGATCTCAACTCACTGCAAACTCCGCCTCCCAGGTTCATGCTATTCTCCTGCCTCAGTCTCCTGAGTAGCTGGGACTACAGGTGCCCACCACCACGCCCAGCTAGATTTTTGTATTTTTTAGTAGGGATGGGGTTTCACCATGTCAGCCAGGACGGTTTTGATCTCCTGACCTTGTGATCCGCCCACCTCAGCCTCCCAAAGTGCTGGGATTACAGGTGTGAGCCACCATGCCCAGCCTGTATTACATTTATTGACTTGCATATGTTAAACCACTCTGCATCCCTGGGATGAAACCCACTTGATTTGGTTTTTTTTTTTTTTTTTTTTTTTTGAGACGGAGTCTAGCTCTGTTGCCCAGGCTGGAGTGCAGTGGCCGGATCTCAGCTCACTGCAAGCCCCGCCTCCCGGGTTCACGCCATTCTCCTGCCTCAGCCTCCCGAGTAGCTGGGAGTACAGGCGCCCGCCACCTCGCCCGGCTAATTTTTTTTGTATTTTAGTAGAGACGGGGTTTCACCGTGTTAGCCAGCATGGTCTCGATCTCCTGACCTCGTGATCCGCCTGTCTCGGCCTCCCAAAGTGCTGGGATTACAGGCTTGAGCCACCGCGCCCGGCCAGAAACCCACTTGATCATGATGTATTATTCTGATGTGCTGTTGGATTAGTTAGCTAGTATTTGGTTGATAATTTTTGCATCTGTGTTCATCAGGGATATAGGTTTATGGTTATTTTGTTGTTGTTGTTGTTATGTCCTTTCCTGCTTTAGGTGTCAGAGTGATAATGCCTTCATAGAATGATTTAGGGAGGATTTTCTTTTTCTCAGTGTTTTGAGATAGTTTCAGCAGGTTTGATATTAATTTTTATTTGGATATCTGGTAGAATTCAGCAGTGAATTAATCTGGTCCTTGACTTTTATTTGTTGGCAATTTTGTAAATTGCTAATTCAACCTCATTACCTGTTGTTGGTCTGTTCAGGGTTTCTATTTTTTCCTGATTTTAAACTAGGAGGGTTGTATGTTTCTGTAATCTAGGAGGGTTGAATTTATCCATTTACTCTAGGTTTTCTAGTTTGCATGCATAAAGATGTTCATAGTAGTCTCAAATGATCTTATGTATCTTATGGGTGTCAGTTGTAATGTCAACAGTTTCATTTCCAATTGAGCTTATTTGAATCTTTTATCTTCTTTTCTTGGTTAATCTAGCTAATGGGTCATCTATTTTGTTTATATTTTCAAACGACCAGTTTTTTTTGTTTCATGGATATTTTTGTATTTTTTTGTTTTAATCTCATGTAGTTATAATCTGATCTTTGTTATTTCTTTTATTCTGTTATCTTTGGGTTTATTATGTTCTTTCTCTATTTCCTTGAGGTGTGGCTTTAGGTTGTCAATTTGTGCTTTTTCACACTTTTTGATGTAGGCATTTAGTGCTATAAACTTTCCTCTTAGCACTGCTTTTGCTGAATCCCACAGGTTTTGATAACTTGCTTCACTATTATCATTCATTTCAAAGAATTTAAAACTTTCCATCTTGATTTCATTGTGAATACAAAAATCACTCAGAAGGAGATTATTTAATTTTCATGTATTTGTATTGTTTTCATGATTTCTTTTGGTGTTTTATCCCAGAGTGGTCTGAGAAGATACTTCATATGATTTTAATTTTTATTAATTTATTGAGACTTGTTTTGTGGCCTATCATACGTTCTATCTTAGAGAATGTTTCATGTGCTGATGAGAAGAATGTATATTCTGCACTTCTTGGGTAGAGCGTTCTGTAAGTATCTGTTGAGTACATTTGTTCTAGAGTGTAGTTTAAGTCCATTGTTTCTCTGTTGACTTTCTGTCTTGATCTGTCTAGTGCTGTCAGTGGAGTATTAAATTCCCCCACTATTATTGTGTTACCTTCTATCTTATTTTTTAAGTCTTATAGTGACTGTTTTATGAATCTGGGAGCTCCTTGTTAGTTCCATATAAATTTAGAATTGTAATGTCTTCTTGTTGGATTGACCATTGATCATTTTGTCATTACATAATGACCTTCTTTGTCTTTTTTTTTTTTTTTTTACTATTGTCACTTTAAAGTCTGTTTTGTTTGAATAAAGAATAGCTACTTCTGCTCGTTTTTGGTTTTCATTTGTGTGGAATATCTTTTTCCACCCCTTTATCTTGAGATAATGAATCATTACGTGTTATGTGGGTGTCTTGAAGACAGCAGAAATTTGGTTTATGATGTTGCTTTTTTTTTTTCTTTTCTTTTTTTTGAGATGGCGTCTCACACTGTCTCCCAGGCTGGAGTGCAATAGCGTGATTTTGGCTCACTGCAACCTCCGCCTCCCAGGTTCATGCGATTTTCCTGCCTCAGTCTCTCAGGTAGCTGGGATTACAGGTGCACACCACCATACCAGGCTAATATTTGTATTTTTAGTAGAGATGGAGTTGCACTATGTTGGCCAGACTGGTCTCAAACTCCTGACCTCATGATCTGCCCGCCTTGACCTCCCAGAGTGCTAGGATTATAGATGTGAACCACCGTGTCCAGCCTGGTTTATGACTTTTTTTATCCATTCTGCCATTCTGTATGTTTTAAGTGAAACATTTAGGTTATTGACATTCAACATTAATATTGAGATATGAAGTACTGTTCTATTCATCTGTTAATTGTTACCTAGATACTTTGTTTTTTCCATTGTGTTATTGTTTTATAGGCCCTGTGAGTTTTATGTTTTCAAGCGGTTCTGTTTAGGTGCATATAGAGGGTGTTGTGCTTCAAGATTTAGAACTCCTTTAAGAAGCTCTTGCAATGCTGGTTTGGCAGTGTAAAACTCCCTCAGGATTTGTCTGAAAATGACTTTACTTCTCCTTCATTTAGAAAACAGTTTTGCTGGCTACACAATTTTTGGTTGACAGTTATTCTGTTTAAGGAGGCTAAAGATAGGACTGCAATCCTTTCTGGCCTGTAGGGTTTCTCCTGAGAAATCTTCTGACAGGTTTTCCTTTTTAGGCTATCTGATGCTTTTGTCTCATTGCTCTTAGAATTCTTTCATTTATGTTGACTTTAGATAGCCTGATGACTCTGTGCCTTGTTTATAACCTTCCTGCAATGAATTTCCCAGGAGTTATTTGAGCTTCTTGTATTTGGATATCTAAATATCTAACAAGGCCAGGGAAGATTTGTTCTATTATTTCCTCAAGTAAGTTTTCCAAAGTTTGGCTTTCTCTTCTCCTTGAGGAACACCAATTATTCTTAGGTTTGCCGTTTTAGATAATCCCAGATTTCTTGGAGACTTTGTTTGTTTCTTTTGATTCTTTTTTTAAAAATTTTTGTCTGCTTGGGTTAATTCAAAAGCCTTACTTTCAAGTTCTGAAATTCTCTTTTCCACTTCTTCTAGTCTATTGTTAAAACTTTTCACTATTTTGTAATTCCCTAAGCATGTCTTTCATTTTGATTTGGTTTTGGAAATGAACCAAATTCCATTTGGTTTTATTTATGATATTTATCTCTCTAGGAAATTTTTATCTATATCCTGAATTGTTTTTAAAATTTCTTTATGTTGGTTTTCACCTTTATCTGGCATCTCCTAGTGTAGTTTAATAATCAATCTTTTGAATTTTTTGTCTGGTATTTCTATGTAAGTATTTTAATAGAAAATTTAGTTTAAAAAAATTACATGCTTCCGAATTATTGGGAAGTTTGAAAGAGTCAAGGGACTATCACTAGAATTTTGGCTTTCAAGAACATATGATAACTGTAATCCATAGGTCAAGAAAACATTGCTGCTCCTGGTGGAGCCAACAATTTTTTTCAGCTTTCTCTATATACCTAACAAATCAAGGGAGCAGAAACTGAGTCTAACTTCCACAATATAGTGTCAACACACAGATTTCTATTGTTTTGCTTCTCTGTAGATGCAAGATAAAAGAAAAGTGACTTTAATTTTTCCTTCCATATTAAGTATCATAAGGAAAACCAGGCAGAGAATGAAGTTGAAAGACAAGAGAAAGAAAAGTTAAGAAAACAAGTAAACTGGATCTTAATCATCTTAGCCTATAATCCACAATTTGCCTACAGCTCATCATCTGATGTTCTGATGTAAATTGTGATATAGGAGATTACAGATTCCTCTTCCTGTTTATACGCTAAATCTAGTTTGAGTTAAATTTAAAAATTTTGCAGTATAAGACTTAATCTGGGCCGGGCGCGGTGGCTCAAGCCTGTAATCCCAGCCCTTTGGGAGGCCGAGACGGGTGGATCACGAGGTCAGGAGATCGAGACCATCCTGGTTAATACGGTGAAACTCCGTCTCTACTAAAAAGTACAAAAAACTAGCCGGGCGAGGTGGCGGGCGCCTGTAGTCCCAGCTACTTGGGAGGCTGAGGCAGGAGAATGGCGTGAACCCGGGAGGCGGAGCTTGCAGTGAGCTGAGATCTGGCCACTGCACTCCAGCCTGGGCGACAGAGCGAGACTCCGTCTCAAAAAAAAAAAAAAAAAAAAAAGACTTAATCTGGAAAACTTTTCAAATATATAGTTGGGGGACTAACCTACCTCATCTATTTCTTACCCTAGGATTGGGTAAAAAGGCCTGTGAAATCAATCACACATTGTTTTAACTTTTAGCCAAAAAAAAAAAAGATTTTTTTAAACTTTTAAATTCAAGAGTATATGTACAGGTTTGTTATACAGGTAAATGTGTGTCTTGGGGGTTTATTGTGTGGATTATTTCATCAGCCAGATATGAAGCCTGGTGCCCATTAGTTATTTTTCCTGATCCTCTCCCCTATCCCACCCTCCACCCTCCAATAGACCCCCGTGTGTGCTGTTCCCCTCTATGTGTCCATGTGGTCTCATCATTTAGCTGTCACTTATAAGTGAGAACACATGGTATTTGGTTTTCTGCTCCTGTATTAGTTTGCTAAGGATAGTAGCTCCAGTTCCATCCATGTCCCCGCAAAAGACATGATTACATCCCATATGTGGGAGACATAAGATTGAGAATGTTTCAGCTTTTTGAATTGCTAAGAACATATATTTAAGGCTTTTACCTCCATTTTTTTCTGCAATTTGGATAAAGCCACAGCAACGAAAAAGAAACATAGCACATATAGTGAAACTTAATCAAGTGAAACAGAGAAAGAAAAAGTATTTAGTTATTCATTCAAGAAATACATATGTTACCTTTTTACTATGTATCCTACATGATGGGGCTAAACATTCAGCAAAACTTTAAAAAGTAACCCCACAAAACCAGAAAATAGAGATATGTAAAGGAAAACATGTAATGATAATTACACAGAAATTTCTAATATATGTTAACAAGAAAAAGTAAATTATAAAAGGGGTGTTTTTCAGAGGTTGACCTCTGAATGAAGACTGAGCATAATGAAGTATTTCAAGTCCCTTTCTCTGAATATAGAAATAAAAGATATTCTTTGTTTGCACACTTGAACTGTATTGGAATATTTGAGATGATATATGTATCATACTAAGTTTACTGGAAACCTGGTTAAACTCCAGTTTAAAAAGGAATGGCTATCTTTAATTTCCTGGAAAATTATCCTCAAGTGTATGAGAGTGTGATCAGAGGCAGCTACTGGTTTAGGGTCATGCCCAAGCTCACCCCAAATTGTGTCAACAAGTATTCCTATAAATGTGACTAACTATAGTATTTTTTTTCCAGGTCTATTTCCATTCTGATACTTTAGAGGTTTTTGGACAGTTTTCTTTATAGAGTTGTGCAGTACCAAGGCTGGAGACTTGGCCAGCATTCTGTGGGAAAATGTTTATTTAGGAAGATGCAATGAGCAGACCAGATGTCCAAAAAACACCCCAAAACTCAGCGGCAAATGGAAAAAAAAAAAACTTGTGACTATTCGAATATTGCTGGAAGCAGCAGTAGCTACTGTGGGATCTCCGTAGGTAACCTGTGACAATGGTTAGTATAATTGGAAAGAAAAAGACTTTGAGACAGGAATCCTCTCATTTGGGAATTTCTGCTGCTCTGAGGGCTCCTGCTGGGAACAATGCCAGGAAATCTCTGCTGGGAGCCACTGACAGAAACTGCAACAAATAGAGTCAGGCTGGGGAAGACCTGGATGCTAAGTGCCTTCAATTCTCTCTTCCATCCCCTTGCAAGTCACTCATAACAAGCTGAGGGAGAATAGAGAGGGCAGATTTTTCCTCTGTTATCTCATAGAGGAGGAAGAATAACAATTTCCAGGAAACTTAACGATCTGGACACTGTGTTACCTGAGTTCAGGAATAAAAAGCTCGACCTTTAACCTAATTTTGACTTCAGGGTAACACAACAGTGGCACACAAATGTAGACAGGTACTTAATTGTTTTCTCTCCAATCCCAAGTCCCTCTAATCTATCTTGAGTCAGACTATTAGGGAGTTGCAGGAAAGAATGAGAATAACTGGGGGGACTACCCAAGCCCTCTAGGAGGTTACCCACCAAGCTTTACTCCCATTCACAAATGCTGAGGTGCAGCCTTGATTGAAGATATTTTCACCTCCAGAAAGCTAGAAAAAAGCAGAGTATCACTTCTGTAACCTGCACTTAAGCACTCCAAAATTTGTCTTCAGTCTCTAAATATATATTATTTGCTGCTGTTCTTCAAGGTTTCAGCTCTGTCATCAAAACATTGCTCTTTTCCCCATCTTTCATGCTGTGCTCCTATGCTCCTCTCCTTGACATAGCAACTGAATTGTTAGGCTTCAGATGAACACAGACTAAAAAAGAGAACTTTGTTCTTGTTTGACAATAATACAGCAAGACTTTGTTTGTCCTGATGAAGTCTAAGAAAAAAAGAGCTTCTGCTTCACTAAAAAAGGCCTCATAAAAAACAGGCCTGCATTATCTCCTGTAATATGGTTTATATGGTTTTTTCTGTATTCGCTTGTACTTCCTTAATTTACAATAGCCTTGAGCCTCTAAGAGCCACCAGGGAACTTGGAAGAGATGATCAATTAATTACCAATGCCATTTTTTTCCTTTCTTTTTTTTTTTTTTTTTTTTTGAGACGGACTCTCATTTTATTACCCAGGCTGGAGTGCAGTGGCACAATTTCCGCTTACTGCAACCTCTGCCTCCTGAGTTCAAGTGATTCTCCTGCCTCAGCCTCCTGAGTAACTAGGATTACAGGCACCTGCCACCACGCCCAGCTAATTTTTGTATTTTTAGTGAGATGAGGTTTTGCCATGTTGACCAGGTTGGTCTCAAACTCCTTACCTCAGATGATCCACCTGCCTCAGCCTCCCAGAGTGCTGGGATTACAAGCTTGAGCCACTGTGGCCTGCCTTCTGTTTTTTATTTTATTTCATTTTTCTATTAGACCTGTGAGATTTTGGATCTGTGGTGTTTTCTGCATCCCGTTTGCTAAGTGAGAGAAGTACAGAACTGTGCCAAAAATAACATTGCAATAAAGACTCCCTGGAGTTTTTGAAAGTATAAGTACCAAGCAACATATTGGGGCCCCAGCTAATAAGAGATTAAAGAAAACTTTTCCAATGATGATTTGGGGAATGCTTCTCATAATTATCAGAAGAGCAGGTAGGGATACACAGTTTGGGGCATTGAGAGGTTAATAGTAGAAAAGAATAAAATAGTGTTATTTCAATATAGAAATGGTTGTGATAATATTAATTTTTGAGTCTCGTCTCATTAGAAGATTTCACTGGATTACAATAGCTATGTTATAGGGGACATAAGAAAATAACCCTGTTTGTATTATTTTATGTGGGAAGTGGAATGAAGATAGTATGTGAATTTACTAACAGAAAAATACCAGTCACCATGATAATTTTAGAAAAGCTCTTATTCTCCCGTGAGTTTTAGTTTGTTTATCTAGTTACTCAGTGACAGTGAAATAATATGACAGCTTGAAAAATGGAAGCTAGTATAAGGCTTGGGGAGATAAAATAGAACCTCACCAAATGAGCTACAATAAGCTACTGCTTCAAGCAAATGCCATAAAAAATGTTCTCTTGAGCCCATAGCACTGACTACTTCTCTATGAGCCATCTTAGAAAGACTGATTCCTTAAACAACACTTCTCTGGGTAACTGAAAAAGGAAAAAATAGATTCCCATGACTCTCCATCAAGAATGAGCTTTCAACAGTTCACTCATTTTTCATTCTCAAATGTCACATGACAGTATTATCTGGTGACAAAGGTATATTAGAAACGTCTAATAAGCGATGAGGAGGTAAAAAAAAAAAAAAATGACTGTCTAATTAACTTGTCATTCTCTCTTTTTTTTTTTTTTTTTTTTTTTTGAGACGGAGTCTCGCTCTGTCGCCCAGGCTGGAGTGCAGTGGCCTGATCTCAGCTCACTGCAAGCTCCGCCTCCCGGGTTCACGCCATTCTCCTGCCTCAGCCTCCCGAGTAGCTGGGACTACAGGCGCCCGCCACCTCGCCCGGCTAGTTTTTTGTAGTTTTAGTAGAGACGGGGTTTCACTGTGTTCACCAGGATGGTCTCGATCTCCTGACCTCGTGATCCACCCGTCTCGGCCTCCCAAAGTGCTGGGATTACAGGCTTGAGCCACCGCGCCCGGCCTAACTTGTCATTCTTTACAGACCTTCTGCTGTTTTTGAATCTCACCATCCTAACATTCCATGGACAAAAAAATCTACTGCATAAGCCTCAGAGATGGCAACTGAGGAGGTAAATAAATTGCACTCCTCAGGGAAGATCCTGGTGCTATTTGTTTCGTTAGTCACCAGTTAATACATAAAGTATTGTGAAGAGCCAGACTGAGAGACAAAAAGATAAAAGTAAAAATAAATGCCACAGTAGGGAAATTCATGACAGCTAGATCTGGTTCATATTCCTCAACTTCTTGGTCATGTGAAAGATCTAAATGTGCGCAGTACAATTATAAATATGCAATGTGATCTAGTAGGTTTCAAACTGGCTCTTTATTCCCATCAATTTCCTTTTGAGGCTTAAAATTCCACCATACCCTTCATGAGCTTAAATAATGCCTTTTACAGATGCCCTTTATAGAATAAAATATTTAATAATCAACTAATTAAACAAATAGCTTTTAGATAGCAATTTGTTTGTAAATGTTATGGGGAATACAAAATTACTCCCAAGGCCTTTATGCTCTGGTATATGAAAAAGTGCATTTCAAGATCACGCAATTGACTATTCAATCATTGTATATTAAGAATTTTTGTGAATAGCACTGTGCTGGGCACTAAAGAAAAAAATCAAATGTATGTAACTAATTTTATGAACTTAGAATTGCACTTTGTGAACTTAGAGTTCATGTCTATCTTCTGTGATTCACTCTAGTGTAGAATAGAAAGTTGCTAAATAATTTAAAAGAAAGCAAAGTTAATATCACCCTTATCTTCAGAGACCAGAGTTGCCAGAGGTTATAGTTCTATTTGGGTTATCAAAAATGAATGCAAAGTGGATAAAGATTTTCCAGGTAGAGGGAAAGAGATGAGCAAATCACAGAGGTGAGATGCTGTGAGATGAGAAAACATAGTCTTAGTATGAAAAAAAACTCATTTTTTTTATTGGAGCATTTAAGAAGAGCACCTGGGGAGAGGAGAGAACACTTGGTGAAGAAAGTAAGATGCTTTAGCATCATTCCTGCTAAGAATTATACTTTGCTTATACAACCTAAGAAAATTGTGTAATATAGACAGTAAGTATTTATTAAATGTGTTTATTTAATAAAGTAATTAAATTAACATGTTAATTTCCTGTTTGCTATTTAAAGTAGGCAATGTGAAAAAATCACTTAGACTTAAGCACTATAAGATATGTAAACATGTCACTGGAAACAAATGTAATCTGAGTATTTTGAAACAATACAATGAATAGATATGATCAGTAGGGCATTTACTACTACAAGTTCTACCCCCTTCTCTGATTTATTGTTTCTCAATCCATAGTGTAACTAACTCTCTGCCTCTTTTAGGGTAAACTATCTGTTCTTTCATTTTTGTTCCCTGTAGGTCAATCTCTGGGATCAAGTCAATCAAGCTAACTTCTCCTCTGTCGGAGTTCCTGCTTCTTGGGTTCTCCAGCCTTGAAGAAATCCAGCAGATCCTTTTTCTGTCTGCTTGTGCCTATATCTGATTGTTCTGAGTGGAAATATCCCCACTGTCACTGTCATCCACTGGCTCAAAGCCTCCACATACAAGTATACTTCTTCCTAGGGATCCTCTCCATTTCTGGGACATACTATAGCTTTGTCATTCTGCCCAAGATGCTCATAGATCTGTTGTCTTTGCTCAGAACAATCTCATTTATTAACTGCCACTCTGATGTTCTTCTTTCTGGGTTTTGCTGTCACTAATTTCATGCTCCTGGGCATGACGGTTTATGATTCCTATGTTGCCATCTGCCATCCACTTTACTACCCTGTCCTTATGAGCTGCCAGATATGTAAACAACTGGCAGCAACATGTGCTGTGATTGGTTTTTTCGTTCTCACTGATAGGCTCCTTCTTAGTTTTTCAACTGCTTTTCTGTGGCCCAAACAAGATCAACCACTACTTCTGTGACATCTCATCAGTTATTTAGCTTACCTGTACTGATACCAACATCAGGGAGCTAGTCATCTTCATTGGTGGAATTCTAGCACTTATGGTTTCTCTGATTTTATTTGCATCTCCTATGCCTTCATTGTTCACATCATCCTGAGGATCCCATAAGTGAAAGCAAGCAAAGAGCCATTGTCCATTAAGGCTGTGCCTCCTTTGTCTACCTGCGACCATCAGCCAAATAATCATCCAGCAAGAACAGGCTGGTGACGGTGACCTTACACAGTTGTGACTCCATTGTTGAATCCCATGGTGTATAGCTTCAAGAATAAGGACGTTCAGATGGCCATTTGGAAAGTGATTTGCCAAGGAGGAGTTCCTCCTAAAGCTATAATTAGATTATTTCACATCTACAGAAAAACTATTTCAGAGGACATAGTGATAATTTTAATGTTAATAATACTCTTGTTTTTCATTTACATAGCACTTTACTAGCCTCATAATACATGCTTCCCACTATATTATTTCAGTGAGCTTTGTGGGTTGCCATCTCAAACTTGGGTTTATTAAAAATCAGGTTCAAGCCTCAAATACTTTTCAAACTTGAACAAATAAGTATTTTGATTTCTCAGTATACTTAAAGAATGGTTTTAGTGTCTTTGGTGACAAGTAAAACATCATGGGTTGTAATTTAGTATAGAAGATTCAACTATTACGACTTCTTTATAGTCTAGAAAAATGTTAGTAAGACACTTTACAACAAGATTATAAAGAAAATGGAACCAATATAATGGATTTTTTTTTATAATTATGAGCTATCCATGTCAGAGAGAACGCCGAGCTGTCATTTCCACTTCTCAGTCATTGTAGGATTCTCATCTGCAGCATTCTAGCCTCAATTAATTGCTCAATAGGGAGTTATATCACAGTTAAATATTTCTAAGTGTTACAAAGTTCTACTTTTATGTATCGTCCTCCTTTTGCTCCTATTGTCTCTAGAGATGTACAATTTGCATATAATATTTAACCTACACAGCAACAATTCAAATATTTGAAGAAGCATAATGTATGCCTCAATTAAACAACCTACCTGAAGATGCTTTTGAACTGCATGATATATCTGAGTTCACAGGCTCCTCAAAATCCTGGTTATCTTTCTCTAGATTCTTTATAGATACTTTCCACTTTGTTAATAGTGTTCTTAAAATGACTTACCAGGAAATGAGGCAACACTGCAGGTGACTTAAGATAATCACTTTCCTTATTCCGGAAGTCAATTTTATGTCAATACAACTTAAAGTTCACTACTTCTCTATCAGTTCTACCAAATATGTGCTCTCCTCTGACGCTGAGGTTGCTTAGACTAAAGAGTTTAATGTTATATATCTACAACCCTATGATTATGAAACCTATTATGCTTAGTTTAATTTTATCCTTTAAAACAATATTGTATTTGGAATTTGTTCTTTTACATTATTTTTTATTTTAGCATATAGTTTCAGAATATGAAGGTCTTTTCACATCCCATTTATAATATGCAATGTACTGGTGGCCTCTCTTATTGTTTGCTTGTATCTCTTCTAGACTTGAATAGTAAACAGTATTTGTATTGTATGAAAACACAATTAATAGTGGTTGCGTGGATTCCAATAGTTATTTACGCTCAATGGCAAAGAGAACTATGGCTGAATACTGATGCCTGGCAAGGGGTGAATGTGAATCATGGTAATATGGTCAGATGTTTCATACATTTGTCTTAGATACTCAAGAAAATGAAATCACTTATCAGTCAGTCTCCACAAGCTCCATTTTGGACACGCTCATGCTTGATTTCTGCTCCATCACATCACGGGAATCATTGAAACTATGTTCTTCTTTAACATACACAAGTTCTAAAATGTAATAGGTAACCCTTTTAAGAAACATATTCTTGGGCCAGGCGCGGTGGCTCACACCTGTAATTCCAGCACTTTGGGAGGTCGGGACATTGAGACCATCCTGGCTAACACGGTGAAACCCCATCTCTACTAAAAATACAAAAAATTAGCCAGGTGTGGAGGCACGCGCCTGTAGTCCCAGCTACTCGGGAGGCTAAGGTAGGAGAATCACTTGAACCCGGGAGGCAGAGGTTGCAGTGAGCCAAGATCGCGCCGCTGCACTCCAGCCTGGCCACAGAGAGAGACTATGTCTCAAACACAAACAAACAAACAAACAAAACACACATTCTTGGAAATAGTATAAAGCTGGTGGGTGAAGTAGAACAGATTAATTCATGATACCATAAGAATTACCTGGATTGCCAGATTACCTAGGCAACTTTATAATTATCAGGATGGTAGAAGCAGGACCTGTGGGTGGATGGGACATGATCTTATGAAGTGAAAGTAAGAAATTCCCTGAAGTACCTGGAAAAGTTTCTTCTATTGCCACAGAGAAAAATGCCATGGCATTATTTTCTGTCAAGTCTCTCATGTCTCCCACCACATATCTCTTACAACCTTCCTTTGTGGCAGTGATATTCTAAAACAATTATGCCATTTACAACTATTCTTAATGCTTTTGTTACATGTTTTGTTGGTCAAGATTTACTTTTCTCTTCATTTTACCAAAAATACACTATGCTAAAAAGTAAATGAATAGCAAAACATACAGAGAATGATATTTCTCTGCTTTTTTTTTTTTTTTTTTTTTTTTTTTTTCCTGTCTTGAAAAGCAGGAATTAAGAATCTAACATTCTGGCCGGGTGCGGTGGCTCAAGCCTGTAATCCCGGCACTTTGGGAGGCCGAGACAGGCGGATCACGAGGTCAGGAGATCGAGACCATTCTGGCGAACACAGTGAAACCCCGTCTCTACTAAAAAAAAAATATAAAAAACTAGCCGGGCGAGGTGGCGGGCGCCTGTAGTCCCAGCTACTCGGGAGGCTGAGGCAGGAGAATGGCGTAAACCCGGGAGGCGGAGCTTGCAGTGAGCTGAGATCCGGCCACTGCACCCTAGCCTGGGAGACAGAGCGAGACTCCGTCTCAAAAAAAAACAAAAACAAAAAAGAATCTAACATTCTGTGAATAAACACAAAGAAAGAATGTGTATAAATTGTTTTCAGGTTGGATACTTTCAGACTGGTTCTATCTACCCACACTTACCCTTCAGTAATAGATCTAACAGAAAGTGGGAGCAAGTCAAAGGAAGCCAACCAATTACTCCTAGAGGAAGGCATTCTTACTATCCCTTGATTTGTCAAGCTTTTTTAGGTAGGAAAAGCAGCCTTAGTATAGGTATTGGAAAATAAAGGAGAGAAATGGACTGACTACAATAGTAATTTAATAAATAAAGCTGCCTTTAAGAGTCTATCAATTATTTACTCTTTCATCAACTATATATTGAGTTTGACAATGGAAGTTACAATAATGAAAGATCCATTTTCTCTGCTTTCAAAATATTGAATCTACTACTTACTTCCCCTAAATCTTCACTCAGTAAGAGAGTAGTTTTCTTTTTTCTTTTTGGCTGCATACCCTATTATTATTCCTACTGAGCCAGTAGTAACACAATATACGAAATACATTCTCTTGGGCGTAAGGCCAGTATATAGGTGGGAATCCCGTAAGCATTAAAAGGAAAACAATCTAGGGTTTCTGGATGTGCTCTAAAGTGGCACCTTCTAAGCTGCAGTATTTGTTCAACAGTGTTTTTCCAACAAAAAAAAGGATGTGCTCACCTGAGAAGCATCCTGAAGGGAAAAACCGTTGCACTGGGCAGGGATCAGGAAACCTAGATATTCTTCTAATACGGTCTGTGGCTGTGTGCTGGTTTCTTTTATTAAGTAAAAACTGTTGAAAGTTCTATTTATACACATTTTAAGTAATGCTTTTTTCTTTTTCTGTGGCCTCCTTTTCTACTTATTTTACAATTAATATATTCAAAAGTATGTTATGTAAAAGGCATTGAGTAAGTTAATGAATATCAGTAAGATATAGAATCCTATCAAGATGGATTAATATAAATTGTACTTAACTTTCTACCCTAAAAAACTAAAAGTTAGAAAAATATGTGACATAACAGTTTGTAAACATTAGACAAGAGACAGAATAAGACTGTTATTCTTGAGAAAAGAGATAGAAATGATTTCCACATGTTATGACTTAGAAAGTATTTGTAGAGTACAAACCAAAGAAATGTGGACCCCCGTAACAGATCCTGACAATCCTAATTTTAGCTCTAAAGAAAAACTGAAGGTGGAAATGGGAGTTAAGAGAGTGAAAGAGAAAAAACAGCCCATGGTTAACTTCAGCTGGAATTATTCCAACACTTATGTCTCAGTATTATCCAGTTGAACATAAGTAACTCCATAGGACTTTAGTCCTGGACACTGTGTGACCATGATGGAGTGAGACAAAATATGTTAAAATCTTTTAAATATAAGAAATTTATATACTTCTTATATTTAAAAATGTAACAACACTGAGATAATACTAGATAATACTGAGACATAACTGTTGGAAAAATACAAGCTCTATATGTGTATATACGTGTATGTATATATATGTATGTGGATGGATGGATGGATAGATAGATAGATAGATAGATAGATAGATAGATAGATAGATAGATAGATAGATAGATATGGACAGAGAGAAAAAGAGAGAGAGAGATAGGCAGCAGAGGACACAAAAATATATCAAGTAGTCTTACTGAATTAAGGATTAGATTAGACAAAGATTGCAGAGAAGACTAGATTAGAGTATTAAGGAGACTAGATTAGGTAAAGATTAGAGTATAAAGAAGACAAAGGGGCCATTTCAAGACAGATAACTAGAGAGAAGGGATTAGCACCCACAGAGGGAGGTCTAATAGCTGCAAAGGGATCTCCTGAAATCTTTGGAAGAGTGCTAATTTGTACATTTGTTAGAATAAACTTCTTGTAGAAGATGAACAACTACTGGGGGAAAAAAGGCACATACATTGTAGATGTAGTAAGGAGTCTAGATTCCTAATTTCTAGGGTTAGATTGTCTGAGTCACATCTTAGTGCCTTCTAAGACTGTTTAGACAGTCTGTTGGGCAGGCTTGTGAGGAAGAGAGCAAGGCTCACAGAGTTAACAGCCTTCCAGTGGAGGTTTCATAGGAACTGGATTCTGAGGAGGCTCTGCTGAATATATGGAAGCATCTTTACCGCCAGATGGTAACTCACATTTGTGTATGTGAAAGCACATTCACATCGTTCTGTCTGATCTTCACTATCGTGGAGTTAGCACCAATGTCACAGTGCTGACTTAACCCAAAGATATTAAATGTCTAGCTGAATGGTACACAGCTAAGTTGCTTGATGGCAGAATTGAAATTAAATAGCAAGTTTAATTTTTATAATCCACTGACTTTTGTGTATGAGTATGTAGAGGATGATCTATGAATTGGGTGAGGCTTTTTTTTTTCTTCTGAGAATTAAATTGTACCTTTAAAAATAGTTTTAATGGCTCTCTATGCAAGTAATGAAAATTTAAGGAGAATCAAAGGGCTGGGCTGAGAGCCAAGAGCCAGTTGAAGGTTCCAGTACTCTGGATCTCAAACATATTATCTAGCAGCAGGTTAAACCATCTCACTTTTTCTTGTAGCCAACTGTCAGTCACACATTGTGGATTTGTCTCATGAAATAATAGCATTTTAAAATCAGTGGTATTTTAAATCAAACTTCTTTTTTTTCCTCAGATAAGGAAATCCCAGAGTGATTTAAGTGATTTTCTCTACGTTTAAACAACTACATAGTGGCAGAGTAGCAATTTATTAATGATTACATTTTAGTCCCTGGCAAGCTTTAATCCCCAATTGTCTTATACAGTTCATTCAATTTAATTCCTTCTATGGCTTGCTGTTATCTTACACACTTCATTCAAATTAATTCCTTATCTGACCCAATTATTATTAGCTCAGGAAGGACAAATCATCTTAAGTTTTAGCCTGATTTGAATAGAATCAATGCATTGATGGACACATGTCTTTTTCTCCCTCAAAACCTGTCTCAGAATAGGGAAATGTGCACTGACCAACAATCTGTGTTTATTGGAATTTGTTCAATTGCATATTTATTTTGTTTCATATATCTCATATCTAAATAGTCGTTGAATTTGATTCAAGATGCAGAAATTTGCGTAAATGAGCCTAGATTCAAGATAAGAAAAATTTCTCTAAGCAATTCAAGCAACTTTCCAAAAATCAAAGGAACTTGCTAGAATACCTATGATTCAGGCTATGAACCTGAGACATCCCAATTGCCATAGAGATATCTGCATCCTATCTATGGCTCTTCAATCTTCTTTCTTATGAAGGCATTTTCTGTTCTTAGAGTTCTTTGACTAGGAACACAATTTAAAATATTTGACAACTGGTATGGCCCTGGCACTAATTAGTTAAAACGGGTGCTGGCCACAGTGAAGGAGAAGATCTATATACAAGCTTTCTAGAACATTTTACCTACTACCTGGTCAATATTTGTTAGGTCAACAAGCTTTATATCTCCCTGAGATTCAAAGAAGGGAGATGGAGAGGATATTTAGTCATATTGAGTTGTGAATATACAGCTGAATATCAGCACTGCATCTCTCTCTGCTTTTACTTTCAACGAATATGAGTTTTGTAGAGGTAAAGTGTATTGATGAGATGATATGAAATTTAGTTCTTGGGGTATAACATACTTGTGCAGTTTCCTATGAAAGTGGGATTTGAGAATCTGGATCTTTGAAATTGTTACATTGAAGTCTACCTAATTTTTTTTCTTGGCATGTCCACCAGTAAGTTCCCTTTTTTTCCTCACATTATATTTTCACACTTATAAAATAATGGGCTTGGTCTAGACTAGGGAATCCCAAACTGTCTATGAAATAGGAATTCCCAGGAAGTTCTGAAAACTATTCACAGCAGGGTCACATTCCAGACATACTCAGTAAGACTCTCCATATATTTTTTTGGTGGGGGGGAATCTTTATTTTAACAAATTTCCAGTTGATTATTGTGTAGCTAGTCCAACCTCAGTTTGAAAACCCCTGTAAAAAATAAATGATTCATAAACTTTCATTTCTATCAGAAGGTCCCAGACAATATTTAAAGAAAATGTTGGCAAATTATATTTGTGTTCCCTTTAAGCCCATTCTGATTCCTTAAGGAAGCCCTATTAAGATTCTGCAATTTTTGCCTCTCCCAGGACCTGTTGTATATCAGTCTGGAACATCCCTAGGATAGTGACATCTGCCCATCACTGTCTTCCTGAAGGCATCCTTCACCTCCTTGTTCCTCAGGCAGTATATGACTGGGTTGAGGGATGGTACAATGATAGTGTAGAGCACAGAGATAATCGTGTTGTGGTTGAAGGTGTACATGGCCTGGGGCCATGCATAGGTGAAGAGAGTGGAGGGATAGTAGATAACAACTACTGCCAGATGAGTGGCACAAGTGGAAAAGGCTTTGTGGCGTCCCCTGGAAGTAGGGACCCTCAGGATGGCTGCAATGATGGCAGCATATGATGAAACCACAGCCAATAGAGGGAGGAGAATCATCACCAGGGCCAGAAGGAAGTCTACTAGCTCTGTTTGCTCCTTGTCAGAGCAGGTGAGGTTGAGTAGTGGGGAAATGTCACAGACAATGTGGTTGATAATGTTGGGTCCACAGTAGGACAATTGGGAAATAAAGAGACGCTTTATCATGGAGCTGAAGAAGCCACTGCCCCAAGAGGCAGCAGCAAGGCGAGTGGCCAGACTGGAAGGCATGAGACTAGGGTAATGGAGGGGTCCACAGATGGCCAGGTAGCGGTCATAGGCCGTAACTGCCAACAGCACACATTCAGTACAGGCTAAGGCAATAAAGAAGTAGAGTTGGGTCATGCAACCTACATAGGAGACTCTACCATCCTGGGTAAGAAAGGCTGCCAAAAGCTGAGGAATGGTAACATTGACGTACCATAGCTCCAGGAAAGAGAGATGACCAAGGAAAAAGTACAGGGGCAATGAAAGCTTTGAGTGAGCCATATTGTGAAGACAATGAGTGCATTCTCCAACAATGTCAGAAGGTAAATTGCACACACACAAAAAAGGAACAAAGAGGAGCAGCTGGAGGGGTGGAGCGGTAGGGAATCCCCCAAGACAAACTCCTCACCATGGCCTCCACTCAAATTTCTCATGGTCTCTGTCCACTTAAGTGCCTAAAATAAATCACAGGAAGAACAAGAGGTTTGAAAGACAGCTGCAACAAACCACCAACATACCCTCACAGTTTATAACCACTGAAGATGCTTAGTGGTATATTAATTATTGTATCATTTTTCCTCTTCACTTTACTGTTTTGTCTCTCACCTTATAGGAAACGTTAACGTTACTCAATTACCTAGCAATCTTAACTACAGTGGGTATTTGATAAATACTTTCTGAGTGATTTCAGAACTGCCTTGGCATTTTGATTCTTGTTTTCTTGTCCAGGACATGCTCTTCCTTTACATCCCTTAGAAACAATCATAAACTCCTAAGCTTACAGCACCTTTACTCAGTATCTGTTGAATGAGTGAATAAAAGAAGCTGTGACCTCAAGCTGGAGCCTACAAGCTTATTTCTCAAGGGAAATTATACTAAGAGGAAATAACTCAAGGAGATTTCTTGAACTATAATGCAAGACAACATGGCAGTATGAAGTTGGTTTGAAAAATATTCATTTCCAAATGGAGAGACAATTCAATGCAAAGAAAATTATCTGGAGATAATGAAGCTCTGCTCCAGAGAACAGTTATTTTTCCATTCACTTTACATATATATTTGAATACATTTTTAGTGCTAGCATTAGACAGTCTCATTTCCAGGAGGTATAATAGGTTAAAAAATGGACCTTCTAAAAGTTGTACATGTCTTAATTCCTGGAATCTGTAAATGTTACACCATATAGCAAATATTTTGCAAATGTGATTAAATTAAAGACTTTGAGATGGGGGCTTATCCTGGATTTTCTAGGTGGGCCTTAAATACAATCAAAAAGGTCTTTACAAGACAGAGACAGAGTGAAATTTGAAACAGATGGACAGAGGAGAAGGCAATGTAAAGATAAAGCAGAGAGAGATTTAAGGATGCCGGCCTTGAAGACTGCAATGCTTTGGCCACAAGATCTTTATCTTGAATGAATGCCCACAGCGATCAGAAACTAAAAGAGGTAAGGAAGAGTGCCCTGAATTGAGACAAGTGATACTGATTTTGGATTTCTGGCCTCCAGAACTGTGAGACAATAACTCTCTGTTGTTATAACCCACCACATTTGTGGCAGTTTGTTACAGCAGCCATAGGAAACTGATGCAGCTGGTGAGGCAGGAAAATGAAAGAGGAAGTCATTTTCCCAACCATTCTTCTGTGCTTTTCCAGTCTTCTATTAACATTGCCAGTGACCTGACATTTCCAGAGAGACCCTGGTAAAATTACAAGTGTGACTTGGGATTGGGTCACATGTCATTAAGCATTTTCATTTTTGGTGTGATTTAAGTACCTGTCTTTAAACATTATTTTCCTCTAAGACACTTAAGAAATGATATACTAATTTGCATAGTTTTAACTTGACATCAATTTTTTTGTAAGGATGAGTCCTTGCTGTGTTGTTCAGGGTGGACTCAAACTCCTGGGCTCAAGGAATCCTTTCACTTCAGCCTCCTATGTAGCTAGGACTACAGACACAACATCTATTTTTTATCAGACATTTATGTGGCCACAGGGAATCTAATTTTTTACTGCATTATGATAATCGAACTTTTAAATGAAACTATTATATTACTTCTTTATGTATTCAATGAAATCTAAATATCAGTGCTGTGGTAATGATATCCATTGATACTTGTTTAAACAAGTACACAAATGAGCATATCTTTGTAAAACTGGAAATTTAACATCGTTTATTTCACCAAAGTCACAATTCATGGTATTGTAATATATTTATAATTGCAAGTCTTTTATTGATTTCTCTGTGTCTACCTACATGTTTTTTGTTCCTGTACTTTTAAGACTATGAGTGCTTCATGTATACATATGTAACAAACCTGCACGTTGTGCACATGTACCCTAGAACATTAAGTATAATAATAATAATAAAAAAGAACATGTGGTACACATACACCATGGAATACTATGCAGCCTTAAAAAGGAACAAGATCATATCCTTTGCAGGGACATGGATGGATTATCCTTAGCAAACTAACACAGGAACAGAAAACCAAATACTGCATATTCTCACTTATCAGTGGGAGCTAAATTATGAGAACACTTGGACACATGGGCGGGTGGGACAACAACATACACCGGGGCCTGTTGGAGGTTGGGGGGGATGGGAAGAGGGAGAATATCGGGAAGAATAGCTAGTGGATGCTGGGCTTAATACCTGGATTATGGGATGATCTGTGCAGCAAACCACCATGGCACACGTTTACCTATGTAACAAGCCTACACATTCTGTACATGTACCCCTGAACTTAAAATAAAAGTTGGAAATTAAAAAAAAAAAGACTATGAGTGATTTATAAAAGATTTTCTCTAGCTGTTATATAATTAGAATACATTTACCTAAAGCAATTACATATAAATAAAACATTTAAAAATATATTGGACAAAAATTTTTTAATTTACTGGAAAACTATCTCATAATAATGTATATTATGCTTTTGTCCAATGTTTGTGTGCATTGTAAGACTTATTACCACAATGAGAAAGATTTTAGCATCAATTCTATTCTGAATTTTCATTTTGGAGGTGTAAACCCTAAGAAAACTAATTCACATATAAGTGATATTGATGTACCATAGCTCCATGAATGGAAGTTAGTTTTGTTATAGAAATAACACTAGATTATTTAAACTTTTTATTAGTTGTGTGCCAGAAAATATCCAGTAACATATCATCAAAATTATTTTCATTCATCTATTAACTGACAACTTGATTAGCTTCTATTTCAATTGCGTTGAAAGGAATAGATTGTAAATCACTGACCTGCAAAAGGATTTGATACCCAGTTATTAACCCTTTACTTTCTCAACACTGACATTGGCATTGGCACTAACTTACACTCTTGGACACTTCCATATGGCAATATTTTGCTATGTCTTTCCTTGTTAAAAAAAATTGAAAGGAGAAGTGGGAAAGGAAAAGACACTTTCTTTAGCAGATCAATTTTAAGAGCTCTTAAGGGAGTTGAAGATGAGAGAATCGGTCCTTTGGAGCTATTCCTGCCTGGACATTAGAAGATTTTTTTTTTTATTTTTGTACCCTCAAGTGTCCAAAAAAGTCCAGTTTGGAAACAGTGACTTTAATGTATCAGATACTTTTCTGAGTGAGAGTTTAAAGAGAAAGTATGTGTGGTAAGGTTAGGGACAGGGTAGGAAGGAAGCCCACCATGACTCAGGAGTAGGTAATAACAGAGGATGGGAAAAACTTGAAAATGATGGCTGGAAACTCTCAAGAGACAAGGTAAGGGAATTGAAATGCTAAGGCCGACTGAAAAATGACAGAACATCTGAAGAGGGACTTGTCCTCAACCCTCTATTATCAGTGTAATAGAGCAGTAGCAAAACATAGTAGACACTCAATAAATATTACTGGAATGAGTTTCAGTCTTGATTTGTATAGCTTGAATTCACATCATTCAGCTTCATATTATACTTTGAAAATATAGATAATTGAACTAAAGGAAAACTAGCGTTCTTTTCCAGTTATTGCACTGCAAAAAATTGGTTGAAATTCCAACTTACCAGGTCAGTCCTGAGGGATGTGGAAGAGAAGTTGTTGGAAAATGAAGTGAAGGGTGGGAAGCAGCCTTAGAAATTTACTGACCGTTCACAAATTTGTTGGAAGCCAATCTTGCTCTGTAGCCTATCGTGGCTTGATTGTCTGGTGATTCAAAGACAAGCCTGCAAGTTGGTCCCCTTGTGCCCAGAGGTGCCCATACCCCTACCTCCTGCCCACTCTCAGTGATATTATATCATCATCTTCGTAAGTTTCAAGCAAGCTCAGTTGCTCAAAACTGAACCCTTTTTGCTATTCCACCTGGCCTGCTACTGCCAAGAACTTTCTTCTCTGACCAAGGCAACTTCAGCCCCTATTGTCCACCAGAAATGATCTGTTATTTTATTCTTTTCCTACTCCCAGTCTGCCCTCCCTTTTTGAAGAGGCCCTCCTCAATAGACTACTTCTGAATCATAGTACTCAGATCCCTTCTGTAGCTCTGAGTGTATCACGGCACTGTGCCCACTGATCTCTTATTGTATTTGTTCTTTTGTTTGTATCTTATTTGTTTTAACTTTTAGGTGTGTCTTTTCTCCATCATCAGTTGGGAGCCCTTCCTCCTCTATTAGTGCTACAAAATTTTTATATTAGGGGAGAATTCTACCATCAGGGCAGCAGAGTACAGCTTAGCCTGCAATGTTAACAGTCATGCAGTGATGATCTGTTTAAACATATCCTTCTCATTTGGCAACCTAGATTCCAAGTAATAATTAATGGGGAACACCTTGAAGACTTCTCCCACTGCATTTTCCCTCAGAACCAAGAAGAGCTGTTTATGGGTTGGTCTTCTCAGGACTAGATGATATTGATGCTATTGCATAATTTATTTTTTATTTGCCTTTGAATGCTCCCCTTCAATATTACCCTCCCCTTTACTCCTGTTTTCCATTCCTCTTATTTATTCCTCTAGTCATATCAGAGTTCTTCAAGACACCACTCTGGTATTTTTACGTCTGGTCTTTTGCACGTGAATAAACCTAATAAACAACAGTGCCTCTGTGAGGGCTTTGTCCAAAAGGTCCTTCACAATCACAGCTGCTATTATGACCATGACTCCTGTGGGGTAGCTACGTATCTACCTGGATTTTTCCTCCTTGGTAGCAGAGATCTCACTCATTGCTCTATTCTAGTTAAGTTCATTGCTTTGGCCATAATACATAACCAATGCATATTTATCAAATTAGTTAAGAAATAAATAAGGTAATACTTTAAAGAACTTGGAAATTTAAAAGGTAGAATGTCGTTTCAAGGGTAGAATGTCGAACCTGTTTTATTATTTGTGAAATAGTTCTGCTGCTGTAGCTGCTGGTAATATATGTCATTCCTACTTCATTAGATTATATCACATTAAAAGAGATAATTAGCTGATAATTATTTGCCCATAATATGAAACAATTTATTATCGTAAAGCACACTGGTGATGCCATAGCTCTGTGGGCCTGAAACCATGTAGACATCACTTGGATCATCCAAACCAGCTATTCACACCAGCATATTTACCTGGATTCATGTTTAAACTCTACCTTCTAGATGTTACATAAGTGAAGGTTAGTAGCAGATTGCCTGGTGTTCAGTAGTGCTTTATGGAAATCAACACAAGCCTTCTTCTGGAGACACATTGAGCAGAGCCCTGTGCATAGGCATATCCCACTCCCAGAGAAAACTGCCTGTTTTGTTTCTCTTTGTTTCCCTTGAATTCCTCATTGTATCATCGCAAATTGAACAATCTTAATGCGCCTACCAAAAAAACTGGTGAATTAACAACTGAGGACTGTCTGAAGTTATTATAATTACTGTCTTCGTCTGTATCTACAAGGCATATAAAGAAGATATAATAATAATTGATTACTCTGTGTAGGGTAGTATTTTTCATATGCTAACTTAATTCTCACAACAGCCCAGTGAGTTTAAGCACCATTATTTCTATTTGTAAATGACACAGAAAGATGAGTGTTTTTTTTCTCAAGATCATACATCTAGAAAATTGTAGAAGTGGAATAAACCTAGATAATCTCTCTGTGAAGTTATGGTGGGAAGTTTAACCTCTATCCTTTACATCTTCCACAGAAATAAGTTAAATGCCCATGGGTGTAGCCAGATGGACTCATTTATGTAAGAATAAAAGGTTTTTGTTTGTTTGTCTTCTCTGTGTATGGCAGTCAAATTCATTCAATAGGTTTGTTTTTTTTTTTTTTTAATCTCGTTCGAATTCATAGATATAGACTTAATATGATAGGTATTTCTTTGGGTCTTGCCTTAGGGCAAGAGAAGTGCCACACCCTAAATACACCAAGATTGGCTTCTGCCTCTCTTATCATGGCTTTCTGCTTTCTGATTTCCCCTTTCCCACACATATTTTCCTGCCCTGACCAATGAATGTCTTTACAAATCTCTAACTTTTTACCACATTGCCACTTAAAAAAAAAAAAAATCCCTCACTCTTGTGAACATTTCAAATGCATTTCTCAGGTGCTATCTCTAGAATCATAAACATATGAATAAAAGATTAAAATGACAGGGTACTCACCCTGAGATGTTCGAATGATTAAGTTTTTTCAAATTTTTAGCCCATTGTATATCTCGAGAAATTCAGGTGATTTTCAGGATTATAAGGAACTGGAAATTGTAGGGAATGGATGAAGGATTTGAGGGTGTCTAACCTGAATAAGGACAAAATTTGTCACATAAGTTCACCTACTTCTTTGCTTGACTGTCCTCCACATTCACACACCCTGCCTTTTGATATTTGTCAATAGGCTGTTTAACTTTTACCTCTGAGCAGGTATGGCTTGCCCTAGAAACTCTTCAATAAAGTTGATACTTCATGCTGGTCTCTAAGTCGTTTGTGGCATGGCAGGGCTGAGGTTTTGCAGATGGGGTCCTGAAGCAAACAGAGGCAGCAGTAGCCAGCCCTTATTACATTTCCCTTATTACATTCTCATGAGGGACATAGCCCCGTATTACGCATTGTCATGGTGACCTAGCTCTCCCCAACAAGATTGTGTCCAAGTCGCCTCAGGGACCATTTGTTCTAGGGCATAGGTGACACAGTGAAAATAAAATGAAATAAACGATGTTTATTTGTTAAACTCTGTTCACCGTTGCCTCTTATCACTTGTTTGTGTTTATGTATGAGGGAGAGATGTTTTATCTCTCTTCCGTAAGTCTACAAGCTCCATGAAAGAAGCCTGTTTGCTGCTTGCCCTTCTTTACAACCCTTTGTAAATAAGACTTGATGCACAGGGAAGATCTCAGGATAATTGGTGGGAAGATATGTACAGGAGTGCTTGTGAATTCCTGATTCCTGCCTCAGATCTGAGTCTGTTTCTGAAAACAATGGGGTTTTCTTTCTCTTACCACTCTAGTATTCCTGACTGTCATTCATACCAAGGTTGCTTCTTTGCTTCTTGGTCTACTGAACTGTCACGAAGGGAGTAGGGTACCTCGTGGGTCATGTGCTAAGTAGCCTATCACTGAAAGTGTTCAAGCAGAGCCCAGGTGACCGGTTTAGGATGCAGTATTGGAGAGGAAGTGCCTGCAGTAAAAATGATGGCTCTCTCCTCTTGGCAATAATGACAATTTGTTGTTACTACAGAATAAAAGGATTATAAGTAAGTACTTTGCAAAAGATTAAATGATGCTATAAGGAGTTGGAGAAATGCAGTTATTGCTGAGATTTTAGCTCAAAGTGGTAAGGAGATGGTAACTTTCAGAAAACACAGAAGGCAGAACAACATGAGAAAGCCGGGGGTGAGTTCAGTCTTGACATATGAAGCTCAAGGGAAAGGCAGATATATGCAGCAATAAATCAGAAATATTGGCTTGGATCTTAAGTCTGTCTTCAGTTTATAAACTTGGGAGTCAGCATTAATAAATATGTAGAATCACACTTGATAAATGTAACCAGAGGAAGAGAGTTGAGAACAAAAAGAAAGAGAAAGATGGAACGGAAATGCTTAAGAAGTGTAGACCAAAGAAGGAAAAAGACCACAAGTTGTCCAAGAAAGGAATTGTAAGAGTACAGTGGTTTCTGGAGGTTAAGAGACTAGACAATTTCAGGAAGGTGAGGGTGGTGAAAAAACAAGAAAAAAGTATTAAAATAAAAAAGAGGAAACTGTTTTTATACTTTTTCCTATTGCTGCAAAAAATACACAATTGCTATTTACTGAACAATCACTATATACTATATACTGGCCATTTTGCTAAAAACTTTATATATATTTTATTTAATATCTTAGCAATACAATGTAGCTATAATCTAAACTACCAAGTTTAGATTGGTACAAAAACACATCTGCTTAAATAAGATAGAATTTATTTCTCTTTCATATAGCCCTACAGTGATGAGTGGTTCACAGTTGGCAGGGCCGGTGGAACAGCTTGACTTCACAAGAGTGTATAAAGCACAGGCAGATGGTTGGTCCTCCCAGACTCAATAGAAGGTTTCTATTGGAAGTCCAAGGCACTGTTCTCTTTTTCTATATCCTCGCCATCAGGAAAGCAGAAAGAGAGAAACTGATCTTCAGAGAGAGACACGGAAGTTTCATCCATCATTTCCACTTATATCTCATTGATAAAAATGTGGTCACTTAATAGTCAAATCTGGCCACAAAGAAAGCTAATAAATGTAGTAACTAACTGGCCATCTGTGTACTCAGCTAAAATTCCAGAGGGTTCTATTACTAAACTCATAGCGACAATATATATTATCACTGGCAGTTTCAGATACAAGAAATTATGATCCCGTTAAAGAGGTAAAAATGATGCTTAAAAAAGGTAAGTGATTATCACAGAATCACACACTTAGTATGTGGCAAAGACAGAAATTAAACTCAGATCACATTTATTCCAAGTTTATTTTTAGATGACTGTAGATTCATATGCAATTATGAGAAATAATACAGGAAGATCTCATGTATCCTTTACCCAATTATCCTCAAGAGTAATAGCTTTCAAAACTACACTATGCTGTGACAGCTAGGATGAATCCCTCCTGTTGCTTTTTTATAGGCACATTCACTTTTCTCTCACCCACATTCCATTCTTAACCCTTAGCAGCTTGGCAATCACTAATCTATTTTCAATTTTAATAATTGCTTTATTTGAAGGATGCTATACACACACACACATCTCTGTGTGTGTATATATATGACGGAATCACAAACCTAGTATGTGACAAAGACAGAAATTAAACTGAAATGTAAATATTTATATATTTATAAATATAGTATGTATTTATAGTATAGTATATATAAGTATGTATAAATATAGTATGTATTATTTTTCATTTGGCATAATTGTCTAGAGATTGATTTAGATTGTGTGTTTCTATCAACAGTTTGTCCCTTTTCATTGTTCAGTCAAAATATAGATACACTACAGTTTAAGTAGTTTCTTCTCGAAGAAAATTTTGGTGGTTTCCAATTTTTTTTAAATTTCTTGCAGCTTTATTGAGGTATAACTGATAAATAAAAATTGTATATATTCAAAGTATACAACGTGAATACTTAATATATATAGCTATTGTTTAACAATTACCACAGTTGAATTAAACAACACATTCATCACCACACATAGTTACCCTTTTGTGTATGTGTGTGCATATGGTGAGGACATTTAAGATTTAGGACTTAGCAAATTTCTCCTTCTCCTTTTTCTTTTTTTTTTCTTTTTTTGATTTACAGAGAGAAGGAATTTATTTCTTACAGTTATAGAAGCTGAGAAGTCCAAGGTCAAGGGGCCACATCTGGTGAGGGTCTTCTTGCTGGTAGGGACTCTCTGAAGGGTCCTGAGGTGGCACATGGCATCACATGGTGACAGAACTGGGTATGCTAGCTCAGGTTTTTCTTCCTCTTCTTATAAAGTCACCAGTCCCAGTATAAAGACACATGCACACATATGTTTATTGTGGCACTATTCACAATAGCAAAGACTTGGAACCAACCCAAATGTCCATCAATGATAGAGTGGATTAAGAAAACGTGGCACATATACACGATGGAATACTATGCAGTCATAAAAAAGGATGAGTTCATGTCCTTTGTAGTGACATAGATGAAGCTGGAAACCATCATTCTGAGCAAACTATCACAAGGACAGAAAACCAAACACCACATGTCCTCACTCATAAGTGGGAATTGAACAATGAGAACACTTGGACACAGGAAAGGGAGCATCACACACCGGGTCCTGTCATGGGTTGAGGGGAGCAGGGAGGGATAGCATTAGGAGGAATACCTAATGTAAATGATGAGTTAATGGGTGCAGCACACCAACATGGCACATGTATACATATGTAACAAACTTGCACATTGTGCACATGTACCCTAGAACGTAAAGTATAATAATAATAATAATAATAATAATGAAAAGAAGACCAAAACAGGCCCTTGTCCCAACTGAGTCAGCTTCCTTTAAGCAATTGCTGTGGTTTGAATATTTTTTTGTTCACTTCAAAACTCATGTTCAAACTTAATCCCCAATGTGACAGTACTGAGAGGTGGGGCCTTTAAGAGGTTACGGGGTCATGGGAGGTCTGCCCTTATGAATGGATTAATCTGTTCATGGATTTAAGAATTAATGGGATAATGGATTAATGGATTTTTTTTTTTTTAACACAGTTTCACTCTTGTTGCCTAGGCTGGTGTTCAGTGGTGTGATCCTGGATCACTGCAACCTCTACCTCCTGGGTTCAAGTGATTCTCCTGCCTCAGCCTCCTGAGTAGCTGGGATTACAGGTGTGTGCCACCATGCCTGGCTAATTTTGTATTTTTAGTACAGATGGTATTTCACCATGTTGGTCATGCTGGTCTTGAACGCCTGACCTCAGGTGATCTGCCTGCATAGGCCTCCCAAAGTGCCGGGATTACAGGCTTGAGCCACCACGCCTGGCCTCCAATGTTTGATTATTTTAACTGAAGACAATTTTAAAATCCTTGAGATTGAATTCCTAGTTGACAAGTTTTGTTTTGTTTTTTGAACACTGAGTATGTTATCCCATTGCTTTTTAGTCTTCATTGTTTCTGCTGAAAAGTCAGCTGTGAAACTTACTGGGGCTGACTTGTAAATAATGAGCCATTTTCGTCTGATGCTTTTCAAAATTTCCTCATTGACTTTGACTTTCAGCATTTTTACTATGATGTGTCTTTTTGTGTACCTCTTTGCATTTATCCTCTGTGAAATTTGTTGAGCTTCCTAGATGTGTAGGTCTATGTTTTTCAATAAATTTGGAAAGTATTCTGCCAGTATTTCCTCAAATATTTTTTCCTTCTCCTTTCTCTTTGCTCTTTCTTCTTGGTACTCCCATTACACCAGTTTTGGTGTGTTTAATTGTGTCCCAGATTTCTCTAAGGCTCTATTTTTTTCATGTTTTTAAAAAATTTTCCTTTAAACTGCATAATCTTTATCACTCTAACTTCATTATTTTCTTTTCCTGTTAGTTCAAATTGATTGTTGAGTGCTCTTGTAAACTTTTCAGTGGTTATACTTTCAATTCCAGAGTTTTAATTCGGTTTTTATTTATAATTTCTATCTCACTGTTGGTATTCTGTATTTGATGTGACATTGTCATGTATCTTCCTTTACTTCTTTAATCATGATTTTCTTTAGATCTTTAAATGTATTTACAATGGTTACTTTGAAGTCCATCTTTTAGATATGGCATCTAGTCACATTTTCATCAGCAGTTTTTGTTGTCTGATTTTCTTTTTTTTTTTTTCTTTTTTTTTTTTTTTTAGTATGGGTCATATTTTTCTCTTTCTTTGCATAGTTTATAGTTTATATTGGAAACTGGAATTTTGTATAATATATTATGGAAACTCTGGTTACTGGTCTTTCTCCCCTCTCTCCCCACTAGGTCTTGTTTTCATTATTTGCTTGTTTACTTGTTCAGTGACTGGCTGGATTATTTTTGTAAAGTCTATCCTCCCCTATACTTCTGCTGTGTTAAGTCTTTGATGTTGCTTTTCAGAGGACACACATATGCCTAGTCACCTTGGGGTGACAATAATTTTGGCAGAGCTTATGTTGTCCCCTTTCCTGACTACATCCAGCTTTTAATATAATTAACTACCTGCTGATTGTTCCATTGTTTCCAAAATACCCTAGAACATAAATTTCTCTACTGAGTAATTTAATAAAATTCAGACTTCTTTGAAGGAATAATTACTAAGGTCAGTGTTTGTGATTTGTTATTACCCAAAGAGGGTTCCTCCTGGCTCTTTCTTTTTCCTGTTGAGAGGACATATTAAATGATATTCAGGTAGAACAGTCTATTCTGGCGATGTTGGCCAACAATACGGGTAAATTCTATAGTGATGTTATGTGGGTACTTTATCTCCTGAGTGCTCCCATAAATCTGCATAAAACTTAACTCATGTTACATCATAATTTCTTAGCCTCCCCACTAGTAGAATGTAAGTTTTTTGAGAGAAGAAAATATATCTTGTGTGTTTTTGTTTTCCTCAATGGACTGCTGAATGGACTGGATCAGCTGTGAGCCTTCTTTGATGGTGACAGAACAGGTGATGACAGGCCTGGAGACCCCACAGGCCCGCCCCAGGGCCTGCCTGGAGTGCACAAACATTCCAGGCAGGCCCAGCACATTCTCGTCTTCACACAGCAGTGGGAGGTGCAGAATGTTCTCTAGCGGCTCGGTGTCTGCAGCCACCATAGTGAATTCACAGATAGCCCTGTTGAAAGTTTTGATGGCCTCATTGGCTCCTGTCTGAAGCTGCTTGTAGTTACATGACTGCTGAAGGAGGTCCGATGGTTTCACGGTGAGGTGGTGGACATCTGCCAGCGATAGGCCTTCAGGTTTACATTGGCCTTATAGCTGCAGTTCCAGTGGCTCCGCACTCCTCCGGGAGCACAGCAGACTTCAGAGCCTCTAGATCAGTTTTGACTGGTGCATCTGGCAGCCTTCGTGAGCATTGCGTGCAGGTTCACCTTTTGGGGAAAACTTTGGAAGACAAGAGGAATGAAAAATGCTGGTGATTCCCCAATGGTTTAGTGACTGGGATTCCACCCTTTCACTTCCACGGTGTAGGTTTGATTCTCGGTCGGGGAACATATGTTCCCTGCTTTTGGAAGATCTCCAAAAGCAGGAGATCTTCCCCCTTGTTACTGGAACTTGCAATGTGCCCCAAGGCCCAGAGCAGAAGAGTTTCTGTAGCCTTTTGTGCTAGAAAACTCTGGTGAAGAAGGGGAGTTAATGGTGACCCTCTGCCTGTTTCTCATGCTCCTGACCGAAAACCTTGTTACCTACTCTTTTCTCCCTTGGGCACCCAAGCACTCCTGTTCTTTTCATATCTCCATTTCTCACACATCAGTACTGACTTCAGAGGTTAACTAAGCAGCTTACTCAAGGTTATACAGCCATGCATTGATCCACAGCTGGGTGGGGCTCTTGCACCATTTGCTGAGCTGCCGTTACTGACAGAATGAGTTCTGCTTCTGGCAATGGCTGCTTGCTGCTTTCAGAGTAACTCTCCCACAGATAACGACTATAAACTAGAAATATATATATATATATATATATATATATATATATATATTTGAAGGTGTTGGAAGACTGAACAAAAGCAGGCAGACATGTGGAAGAACAGCATGTAGTGAGTTTTCCATTTTGCAAACTTTCAGCAGACAGCTGTTAACTGAAAAACCATACAATTTGTGAGGTTACAGAGGAGAATTTATTTCTTATAAAGGGTTATAGCATGTAAGGTGATCGTCCTGACAGGCTGGGAAATGCAGGAAGCCCAGAAGCAGGCACTTGGAGGGAGGGAGGGGCAAGACAGGATTTAAGTTGAATGGGTTGGCCTAACATACATATTCAACAAGTTATAGGAGGATTCATGAATATTTATGAAGGGGATCCTGATGCATGCTTATTGAACAAACATTCACGTAATATACAACCTTGTTCACCTTGTTACGGATACTTAGCATTTTAATGCATTACAGTTAGGCCCTATACACAAAGGTCTTTTCAGGACACAAAGGCACTCAAATGCACAGATACTGTAAAACTGACAGAACCAGTCCATGGTGACTGGTTCTCATCAGAAGAAAGTTACTGAAATCAGTCTCTTGTCAGTCAAGGCTGTAGTTATGGCTTGTGGAACAGCGGGGTTCAGTATCTGGTGAGGGGTGAGCAGCAAGTGCTTCAACACTCCCTATTCTCAAGGCCAGTGCTTGTTTAGCTGCTAGAGAAAAACCTTGTGGCAGTTAGAACATAGTTTATTCTTTGCATGTAGGCGGTGTGTGAGTTAACCCTTGCCTGGCATGGTGTCTTATTTATAATTTGGTGTCTTATTGCCATAAAGAGTCCGTTCTGTCAGCGTTATGATCTCTGTGATAACATTAATATTGGTCAGTTTTGTCTAAACTGCAAAAGGCTGGGAATGTGATGAGGCTTGTCTGGCCTCCTGTTCCTTCTTGGCCTGGGACTCAGTTTTGAAGGTTTGCCTACGGTCCCGTTGGCCAACAGGGGTCCATTTAGTCAGTTGGGGGACTTAGGGTTTTATTTTTAGTTTATGGAACAAACTTTGCTCCACCTTACTTGGGTTAGCTAAATTAGAATACAAAACCAAACTGTCTTGCTAGATTAAAGGAACAGAGGAGAAAGTTTTAGACAACCACAGCAGCTGGAACATCAAGGGTTAGGTGGAATCTCAGAAAAGAAACAGCATAGTAGGGTGACTACAGCTAACAGCAGTATATTGTACATTTCAAAGGAGCTAAGAAGAGAGAATGTGAAATGTTCCCAACACAAAGAAATGATAAAATGTTTGAGATGATGGATATCCTAAACATCCTGATTTGATGATTACACGTTGTAGGCATGCATCAATATATCATATGTACTCCCATAAACATGAATAATTATTTTGTATCAGTTAGAATATAAAATAAAATAATAATAAGCAAAGAGGGCAGGAGAGAACTTTTAGAGGTGGTAAATAGCTTTGTTTGTTTGTGTTTTGTTTTGTTTTGAGATGGAGTCTTCCTTTGCTGCCCAGGCTGGAGTGCAATCTTGGCTCACTGCAAACTCCATCTTCCAGGTTCAAGTGATTCTCGTGTCTCAGCCTCCCGAGTAGTTGAAATTACATGTGTGCACCACCATGCTGACCAATTTTTGTATTTTTGGTAGGGATGGTGTGTCACCATGTTGGGAAGGCTGGTATCAAACTCCTGACCTCAAGTGATCTGCCAGCTTGGTCCTCCCAAAGTGCTGGGATTATAGGTGTGAGCCACTGTGCCCAGCTGAATAGTTTTATTGATACATTGTGGTGATGATTTAATGGGTCTATACTTATTTCCAAACTCAGCAAATTGTGTTCATTACATATGTACAGCTTTTAGTATATGAAGCATACATCACTAAATTAAAGAAAATACAGTTATTATAACTGTCCTATGATGAATAGATGCCAAATAGAGACAAATACAAAATCTAAGAAAATATAGAATATTTGTTGATAAATAGATTTGTTCAAGAATATTCATGCACAGTAGCCTTCTTCATAATAGTCCAAACTAGAAATAACCAAATTGTCCATCAACTGTGGCGTATTCACATGTTGGAATAACACTCACCAGTAACACCCAAATAAACTAGATACATATAATAATATGGATACATTTCAAAGACATGAATAAAAACCCATAACACAAAAAGTGAATTTATGTGAATTTCAAGAATAGAGCAACATAATCTATGGTGATAAACATCAGAATGGTGATTAACTAAATGGAGAAGAGTAGGATTGCCTGGAAAGGCACTCTATGGAACTTTTAAATTTTTTTTATTTTTTTAATTTGAAAAATTTTTTTTTATAGAGATGGGGTCTCGCCGTGTTGCCCAGGCTGGTCTCAAACTCCTGGGCTCAGTTAATCTTTCCACCTCAGCCTGCCAAGTGCTGGGATTACAAGCATGAGCTACCGTGCCTGGCGTCTACAGACCTTTTTGGGATGATGGAAATTTTTTATAACTTGATCTGTGTGATGATTTCATTTGTCAATATTTACTAACCGGTCTAGTTAATATGTTTGAATTTTACACTATGTGAATTACATTTCAAAAGTTAGCTCTTTAGCGTAAACATGGGGGGTGGAGGATGGAAGATGGAGACAAGCCAGTGTAGACCAGGGAAAGGAGTTTGGATTTTATTTTATTTTATTTTATTTTATTTTATTTTATTTTATTTTTGAGACGGAGTCTCGCTGTGTCGCCCAGGCTGGAGTGCAGTGGCGCGATCTCGGCTCACTGCAAGCTCCGCCTCCCGGGTTCACGCCATTCTCCTGCCTCAGCCTCCGAGTAGCTGGGACTACAGGCGCCCACCACCACGCCCAGCTAGTTTTTTGTATTTTTAGTAGAGACGGGGTTTCACCGTGTTAGCCAGGATGGTCTCGATCTCCTGACCTCGTGATCCACCCGCCTCGGCCTCCCAAAGTGCTGGGATTACAGGCTTGAGCCACCGCGCCCGGCCTTGGATTTTATTTTAAACTCACTAAAAGCTCATTTTCATTCCCCCGACCTCGCCAAAAATCCCTGCTAATATCTCAACCAGAGGAACAGCCATGACTACACAATTTCATTAGTGGAAACTACAGACAGGTCTCCTTGAGAAGAGCATTTCACCTTGTGGGGTGGTTCAACACATGCCCAGACGTGAGGCACCTCCAAAGTTCCCAATGGCATAGTCCAGGAGTGTTTTTGATGGTCCTGGCTGTATCACGCTGGCAAATTAGTGGTAAGCCTTGTTCTCTAGCCACAAATAAGGCTTGCAGCCATTGTGAGGAACAGTAAAAACCAGTTATGACCACACCACTGCATCAGTGGAAGCTACCAACCTGGCAGATCGAAAGGTGGCATTTTACCCTTTGGGATATTTTCTGCTCAATGGTGAGACATAGGGCATGTCCCGGGCCCTAGGAGTGTGCAAGGTGGAGTCTCCTTCTTTTTGGCTGACTGCACTGCATTGCAGGAGTCAGTGGTAAACCCTGCTAAAGGACTCAGTCAGTGCGGAGATTGAAAGCAAACCAAAAGACAGCTCAGTTTCTACCCAAAAAAATGCCAGACACTGCTATTTTGGATTGGAACCGAGGTTCTCATTCACAACGCCAAGTGTCAATCACTATACCACCAATGCACACCATGAACTTGCTGGCAGATGCTGAGTTTTCTTTAATAATTTCAATGTAAAAATATTCACAATATTTTGTTCTTGCATCGCTTACTTTCTGACAGGTTGAGTGGTAAGAAGCACAAACTCCTATTCCTGTTCTTTCCAAAAATGTTTAGTTTGATCAGAATGCAGGATATTGAACAAGATAACTAGCTTATCCACTTCAAAAACTTAGCAGCACAAACAAAGAAATGGAGGGACAGTTCTAGGTAACTAAAGTGCAATTGAACTTTACTTGGAACCTGGGGAAGCAACATCAGTACCATAAGTCACTTGTCTCTCTCTCTCTTAAATAAATACTATATATACATATATGCATATATATATTACATATATATATAGTATATATAATACACACACACACACACAGAGTTTAATCAAAGAAGAATTCCTGAATCAGAAAGTTCCAGAACCAGAATAGGTTCAGAGAGGCTCCAGTGCTACCATGTGGTGGAAGAAGATTTATGGATAGAAAAGGGAAAGTGACTTACGGAAAACAGAAGTGAGGTGCAAAAAGAATCGGATTGGCTACAGCTCTGAGTTTGCCTTATTTGAACCCAGTTTGAACAGTTGACCATCTTTAATTGGCTAAAACTCAGTCATTGGCACAAGAGTAGGTTACAGGTTGTTTATACATCCAGTTAGGTTACAGTTCACTACATATGGAGAAACCTTTAAAATATGGATAGAGGCAGCTTCCAGATAATGATATGTATATATCTTTAAGATATTTATACATATAAGTATCATTAAATTAGGACAATTATGCATATGTAATGTGCATGTGTGTTATATATACACATACATACACACATGCACACACTATATATGCATAAATATCTATATACATGCATACATATGTGTATAGGTGTGACATTTTCTAAACAATTACAAAATTTTTACCTGGACTATATATTAGAATATTATTGAATTAATGTTAATATCCTTAGGTTTGATAATTGAATTGTATTATAATTATATAGGATAACATCCTTAATCTCATGAAATAGATGCTGAACTATTTAGGGATGAAGTGGAGTTTTTTTGGTCTGCATTTACTATGAAATATGAATGTGTGTGTAGGTGTGTGTAGACAGAGCAAAAAGGTAAAGGAATGTTAATTGTTGAACTTGGGTGAACAGCGTAGAGGTGTTCTTTTTTTTATTTTTCAACTTTTCTGTAGGCTTGAAATCTTTCAAAGTAAACAATTGTGGAGGAAAATGTAAAACATGGGAGACTGTGAAGAGCTGGCTGAGTTCTAGGCTAAACTTTGGCTCTCTGTGAGTCTTTGCGTTGCAGGAGGGAGTGACAGATCTCAGTATCTCTCACTGCTAGAAGAAAGTATAGGTTACCCGTCTGGTGGACAAACCTATCTAAAGCATGCCCTCCTGTTACCCAGGATATGGGTGAAATGTCTTCTTAGTCCTTCTTACATGAATCAGCCTTCTAGCCTCGAAGTCTGGTAGATAAGTTTGAGGCTAATTTGTATGTTTTAAAGCTTCTGAAGAAGATGTCCCACTTTTACATTGGAATGCAAAAGACAAGTCAATGTGTATGAAGAATTTATTTACAGAAAAAGAAATCCAAAGGACAGTAAGTTATTTGAAACCTAACAGTCCCATTGGGGTATATTGTTTTTACCTGTTGGTCGTTCAGAAATCTCAAGAGTGGGAATTTGGCCTATGCAGGAAGATTTTTCCAGATCATGAGTAAACAGCAAACTTTCAAGATCTTTCTTTGGCAGAGATTCTACTGAGGTAGGAAAGTGGCAGGATTATTTTCCGGTTGTGGCCGTTTGATCAGAGCAGGATCTCGTCCAAACAGGATGCAGTGAAGAACCAGACCAAAACCAGCAGATGGAGACAAAAGCTACCTCTAGTTGCCCTCACTGCTCATTAGCATAAAGACAATCCCACCAGTGCCATGACAGTTTATAAATGCCATGTCAACATGCCATGGCAATGGCCAGGAAGTTACCTTGTATGGTTCTGGAAACTCCTCATTCCTTTTCCACAAAGTTCTGAATAACCCACCTTCTAATTAGCATCTAATTAAAAGTGGGTATAAATACAGCTAGCTAGCAGCCCACACACTGCCCATGAGTTAGCCCTGCTCCACAAGAAGCAGTACCAGTTTAACAAAAGTTGCTTTCTTTCACTGTGGGGTTGCCCTTGAATTCTTACCTGGGCAAAGCCAAGAACTCTCCTGGGCTAAGCCCCAATTTTGAAGTTGTCCTGTCTTGCATCATCTGGTGACCACCAAGACAAGACAAGATAAGACAAGATGGGATGGGACATGACATGACACAGGACAGGACAGGACAGAGTCAAGAACTGTTTAAGGCAGGACACTTGGTTGTGAAAAGTCCCTTACGTGTTGACCCTGAGATGCCAGAGTGACATTGTTTGGTGCCCCCAACATGGCCTTTGGGATTCACCATTGACTACCCCCTGGAGTTTCAGCATTTGGTGTGGGGACCCTCATTGGCTGATACTTGGGTACTCTGGGTTTTTGGCATTTTGTTGTGGGTGAGAGTTCCACTGTCACTGTTGGCCTCCCCCTGGGTGCTCTGGGGTTTTCGGCATTGACATTCGCTATAGGATTGTGGATTAGAGCCCCTCCCCTGGGGAAGTGTTGATGTCATCTTCTCTGCCCTTAAATTAAAAGATTACAATTTTCCATAACAGCCAGTTGTGGCTTCCTGTGTGACCTTGCTCAAGCCCATATTGAACTCTTGGTCACAGGGACCAGGGGTTCCTGGACCCCTGACCCAAGTGACAACTACCCATAGTGGCAGACAAGCAGCAGCCACTCAAACATTTTGTCCAAATATTTTTCTTCAGTGTCTGTGGCTGCTGGATAGATTCTCTGGCAACTCAGCAGACAACATTGTTCATGCCTTCCCTTCCTCCCTTCCAAGATCACCTTGTTTCTTTTAACCCCTCTTTGCCCAAACTAAAACGCTTTCTTCACTCTCTGGGGAATTCAGACCCGTCATTTTACTTCCCATTCCTATTTCATAATCTACTTTCATAATGCTTTGCTACCTGTAATTACGTCTTCTCTGCAGGAGGTGGGAATTTGAGGGGAAAAGTAATTGAGGTTTTGCTAGACTTAGAAAAACTTCTGGGTGTAGCAGAGATCCTTGTTAGACATGGGCAAGCATCCCAAAGGACTCCCCACTAGTGTGTCTTTAAGGCAATTGGAGCAAATTCAAATCAGATGGCTCAAAGAAAAAGAAACACATTTTCTTGGGAGAACAAGAAATTTGGCCTGAAACTGGTTCTTTACATGATAATACTATTTTACAATTGGACTTCTTCAGTAAAAAGGAAAGAAAATGGGAAGAAGTTCCTTACATACAGGCTTTTATGGCCCCTACCAGGATTCTGACTTCAGAGCCAACTGCAGGATGTGTCTGGCTCATGTTACTTCCAGGAACCAAGAAACTGCAGGGATATCCTCGATGCTCCTTCCTAGTGGCTCCCCCTGGAAGGCCCATGCCCTCCCCAGGGTCTTCTCAGTCCCCCAGTTCTGAGAGGGGTCCTGCCAGTTCTCCACCGTGGGATTCCACCCCAATGTCCTCAGGAACCCCTCCCTTTTATTCAGCTAGCTCCAGCCTATATCCTCCACTGCCCAAGGAAGTAAGCCCAACCAGTACCACCAGGAGTGGAGCTCTATATCAGCCCCTGAAATAGAGTCTGTGTCCATTGCAGGAGGTAGTAGCAGAGATAGAGGAACAATCAGAATATATGTGCTATTTCCTATGTCCAAATTGACTTTATTGAAGAAGAAATTTGGCTGGTTTTTGAAGGATCCAGGGAAGTTTATAGAGGAGTTTGTTAGGTTGATTGTGTCCTTTGATTTAACTTGGTACCATTTGCAAATATTATTATCCACCTGCTGTACTATAGAGGAGAAGCAAAGGATTCTGGGTACTATCTGGTGAATATACAGAGAGAGAAGTTGCTCATATCCAAGGCCATGCCATTTATGTAGGAGGAGATGGAGTTCCACATAGAGACCCTCAGTGGGACTACCAGAAGGGTTCCCAAGAATTTGAACATAGAAATCACATTCTAACTTGTTTAGTAGACGGTTAATTATGACAAGGAGAGAGAATTAACTCAGTGGAAGGATGAAAATCCCATTCGGTTTTAGGGCTGCTTGGTTGAGGCACTCAGGAAATATACTAATGTAGACCCAGGCACCCAGGAAGGGCGGGCTCTTCCGGGCATGCATTTTATTACTCAATCTACCCTTGACATTAGGAGGAAGTTACAAAAGGCAGGAATGGGACACCAAACTCCTTGAGCCAACTCTTAAACATGGCCTTTGGATTTTACAACAACAGGGACAGGGCAGAGGAAGAGGAGAAAACCGAAAGAAATTGCCAAAAAGTGCAATTTTTAGCAGCTGCTTTTAGTTTCCTACTGCTTTTGAACTGCTCATCCTGGGAAAGTGTTGTAAGAGTGGCTTTGGGATGCACAGACGAAAGCCAGCTTGCCAGCCCCTGGGCCAGAATCAGCATGCTTTCTGTAAGCAAGAGGCCACTGGAGGAAAGACTGCCTCAGTCTCCAAAGGGAGTCTGAGCTCCCCGGACCCCTAATGGCTGAGAGAACAGACGACTGACAGGGTCCAGGGTTCCCTGCAGCTTCCACCAGACACCTTACCATCTCTACAGAAGACCGTCAGGTAACTCTTGACATGGCGGGTAAAAACATTGAGTTATTGGACATGGGAGCCACCTTCTCAGTTCTGATCTAGTCCTTGGGGCCACTGTCTTCCCACTCCTGTACTGTAGTGAGGACTGATGACCATCTAAAAGCTAGGAGACTCACCCATTCCTTTAGTTGCACTGTGGGGAACCATATGTTTTCCCACAGAGTTTTGCTTATTCTTGAGTGCTGCATTCATTTACTGGGAAGAGACTCACTTTCCCAATAACAGCCTGCAGTTCAATTTGGAGCACCTCAAGAGAAGGCCACAGGCTGGGAAGGGACACTTCTTCTAGCTCTAAGTTCACATCTTAACACAGATAAAGAAAAGACGTTCCTTCCACCACATACTACTTCTGAAGTAGACCCGTCTGCTTGTGACATGGAAGGTCCTGGAAGAACTGTAAGTGTACTCCCAGTCCAGGATACTTTGAAACCCAATGTTAATTATCTATGGGAAAGACAATATCTTTTTAGGTGTGTTGGCTCACGCCTGTAATCTCAGCACTTTCGGAGGCCAAGGCGGGGATATCACTTGAAGCCAGGAGTTTGAGACAAGCCTGGCCAACAAGGCAAAACCCCATCTCTACTAAAAACACAAAAATTAGCTAGGTGTGGTGGCACACATCTGTAATCCTGACTACTCAGAAGGCTGTGGCAGGAGAATTGCTTGAACCTGGAAGGCAGAGGTTGCAGTGAGCCTCGCGTCACTGCACTCCAGCCTGCATGGCAGAGCAAGACTCTGTCTCAAAAAAAAAAAAAAAAAAAAGAAAAAAGAAAAGGCAAAAAACAAAAAAATCCAGTATCCTTTTAGATCTTAGGCTCCAAGGGGCGTCCATCCCCTGATAATGAAGTATGGATTATTATGATCCTGTTAGTCCCAATGTAACACCCCTGTTTTCCATTTAATAAGTCAAACGGGGAATATAGATTTGTTCAGGATCTTAGAGCAGTTAATGAGGCAGTAGTTCCAGTCACCCCATAGTTCCTAATCCTTACCCAATAATAACTCAAGTCCCTGAAGATGCTCATTGGTTCATAGTATTCAATTTAAGAGATGTTTTCTTTTACATACCTTTACACCTAGACTCCCAATACATTTTTGCATTTGAATGGACTAATCCAGACACTCATGCTGCATCTCATCTTACCTGGACTGTCCTGTCCCCAAGGTTTTAGGACTGTCCCCATCTGTTTGGCAATGCATTGGCAAAAGAGGTAAGGGAACTGCAGTTAATTAATGGATCCCCCTTACAGTATGTTTATGACCTATTAATTTCCAGCCCTACTAGGGGAAGACTCTGATAAAAGTACAATTCAAGTCCTTAATTTTGAAGCAAAACAAGGGTATCAGGTGTCCCCCCCAAAGGCCCAATTTCTGTCCAAATGGTCACATATTCCGGACACATGCTCACTCCTGGGACCAGGATCTTGGCCCAGGGATGAAAAGAGACCTTGTTGGCATTCCAGGTCCCTCAAATTAAGAAGCCTTTTTGAGAACAGCTGGATTCTGCTGGGTTTGGATTCCCAGGTTTGAGCTCATAGCAAAGCCATTCTATGAACCTCCAAAAGGGAGTGGTCACAAGCCTTTGAATTGGAGTGGAACCTGTCAACTGGCTTTTTTTTTTTTTTTTTTTTTTTTTTTTTTTTTTTTTTTTTTTTTTGAGACGGAGTCTCTCTCTGTTTCCCAGGCAGGAGTGCAGTGGCGCGATCTCGGCTCACTGTAAGCTCCGCCTCCTGGGTTCACACCGTTCTCCTGCCTCAGTCTCTCCTGCAGCTGGGACTACAGGAGACCGCCACCACACCTGGCTAATTTTTTTGCATTTTTAGTAGAGACGGGGTTTCACCGTGTTAACCAGGATGGTCTGGATCTCCTGACCTCGTGATCCGCCCATCTCAGGGTCCCAAAGTGCTGGGATTACAGGCGTGAGCCACCACGCCCGGCCTCAACAGGCATTCTTAATCTTAAAAGAAAAGCTAGGGACAGTCCCTGCTTTGGGACTCTCACACTTAGAAAAACCTTTCACCCTCTGTGTGGATGGAAAACAAGGGACTGCTTTGGATGTTCTAACTCGAAGACTCAGGAATTACCTTGGACTAGTGGCTTATTTCTCTAAACAGCTAGACTAGGTGGCACCTGGGTGACCAGGAAGCTTGAGATCTGTGGCTACCATCACTCTGTTGGTAGAGGAAGCCAGTAAGTTTAACTTGGGACAATTAGATGCCGTACCAACCCCCGCCCCACACCACCCCATGAAGTACAGTACAGAGGGTCTTAGAAGCAAAAGTACACCATGGCTACCAGGGGGCCAGTTACTGAAATGTCAGGCCCTTCTGCTTGACACCCCAGATGTTACCCTTAAAGTATGCTGATTTTTAAACCCTGCTACTCTGTTGCTGGACCTCGTGTCCCAAGAAACAGATCCTCAACTCATCGACACCTGTGTGGAAACCATGGAAGAGATCTACTCTAGAAGGCCCAACCTTGAAGACAAGCCCTTGTCTAACACCAATGTTGAGAGATTTAGATGGAAGTAGCTTTATTCATGAAGAAGTAAGAGAGGAAGGTTAGCCAACAAGAAGTCATTGAGGCCAAGTGTTTACCTTCTCAGACTTCTGCTCAAAAAGCAGAATTAACTGCTCTAATTAGGGCCTTCCAACTATGAAAAGACTTAAGGCTGGGTGTGGTGGCCTGTAATCTCAGTACATTGGGAGGCCAAGGTGGGTGGATCACCTGAGGTCAGGAGTTCGAGATCAGCCTGGCCAACATGGCAAAACCCCATCACTACTAAAAATACAAAAATTAGCCGGGTGTGGTGGTGGGCACCTGAAATCCCAGCTACTCAGGTGGCTGGGGCATAAGAATTGCTTGAACCTGAAAGGCAGAGTTTGCAGTGAACTGAGATCATGCCACTGCACTCCAGCCTGGGAGACAGAGCAAGATTATTCCAAAAAAAAGAAAAAAAAAATCAAGAATCAGTGTGTTCACTGACTCTAAATATGGGTTCCTGGTGCTTCATGCTCTTGCAGCCATACGGAAGGAAAGGGGACTATCAAGAGCCAAGGGATCCCCCATACAACTTTACTCAGATCTTGGAACTTTTAGATGCCGTCCAACTTCCAAAGAAATAGCAAGTATTCACAGCAGGGGACACCAGAAGGGAGACACTTTTATGATTAGAGGAAAGTCCCTGGTGGAAAGAGCAGCTAAGGCCACAGCTAAGGAAACCCTGGTATTTCAGGCTGCTGCGCTACTACCAGGTACTCCATCCATGTCAGTGGCACCATACTATACCCCTAAGGACATTAAAGGAATTGAGTAAAAGGCTTCCAGTGAGACCTCTCTGGATGGTTGCTAGAATATAACAAACTCTATTCCTGAGGCTGAGAAATGGGAAATAATTAAACGTTTTCATGATTCCTCACATTTGGGACAGGATTCTCCATTCAAATTAGTTTCCTAAATATTCTTAGGGGAGGGACTGTTCCAAACTATAAAAAGGGTTACCATTCAGGAAGCCACCCCATACCCTGATTCCTGCTTAAACCTGTACAACACCAAGGAACATACCATGGTGAAGACTGGCAGACAGATTTAACCCAGATGCCACCTTACAGGGGACGACAATATTTGCTAGTATTTATAGACACTTTCACCGGGTGGATAGAAGCTTTCCCCACAAGGACAGGAAAAGTATTGGAAGTGTCTAAATTCTTACTTAAAGAAATCATCCCAAGATTTGGATTACCAAAAGCTTTGAAAGGTGATAACTGACCTCCCTTCCCAGCTAAGGTGACCCTCCTATCTTCACTCCTCACGGAGATCTCAATCTTCAGATAACATAGAAAGCCAATCATGACATTAGCAAAACTCTTTCAGGGGACCTCAGAGGCCTGAGTTTCTCTGCTACTTATAGCCCTTTTGCATGTGAGGATGGCTCCAAAGGGAACTTTAAAGCTTAGTCCATTTGAAATGACTTATGGAAGGCCCTTTTTAACTTTAGACCTTCTGTTTGATGAAGAGACACATAGATTATCACTTAGGCCAGATTCAAAAGGCCCTTCAACCATATGGAAATGAAATGTAACCTCCTCCCACAAGGATAAGGATTAACTCCCCCATTTGACCTGGAGAATTAGTCAAACTTCAAAGTTAAATTTTTCTTTTTTTTTTTTTTTTTGGGATGTTGTCTTGCTCTGTCACCCAGGCTGGAGTGTAATGGCTCTATCTCAGCTCACTGCAACCTCTGCCTTCTGGGTTCAAGCAATCCTCCTGCTTCAGCCTCCCGAGTAGCTGGGATTACAGGCATGCACCACCATGCCCGGTTGGTTTTTTTTTTTTTTTTTTTTTGTATTTTTAGTAGAGACGAGGTTTCACCATGTTGGCCAGGCTGGTCTTAAACTCCTGACCTCGTGATCTGCCTGCCTCGGCCTCCCAAAGTGCTGGGATTACAGGCATGCGCCACCGTGCCCAGTCTCAAGGATTCTTATGAGTCTCACAGATGCCAGAGGAAGATGCCATGACCTACACTTGCAAACTCCCAGAAGACTTAAAGCTATTGTTTTGCAAATGCACAGATAAGTATTAATAACATGATGCTGTGGATGAGCATGAAAGTTTTTCTCTTACTCCTAATTACGATGCTTTCTATCTTACCGCTTTGCCCTGCTGATGGAATTCAATAAATGAATCTCTACCAGCAGGCACTTGGTTTTTACCCTTCCTAGGACCTTTAACAGATATCTTGTTATTACTAATCTTTGGACCTTGCTTGTTTAACCTCCTTGTAAAGTTTGTGTCTTCTAGATTACAATAATTCCATGTAAAGATGATGCTGGCACAAGGCTTCCAACCCATCCCGTATTCTGACCCAGAAAATAAAGACATCCTGCCTTTGGGCCTTTTAGAACAGGTATCCAGAGATTTTACTTCTCCAATGCTAGGCAGGGTCTATGCCCATAACATCAGCAGGAAGCAGTTACAGAAGATGAACCTCCACCCTTCTGCAAGCCCCTTAAGATTAAGGAGGAGTATAGAATCTCTGATGGGGAAATGAGGTAGGAGACCAGTAGGACTTATTATCCAGTCACAACCCCATTGAACAGAGCAGGATCTGGTCAAAACAGGGCGCAGTGAAGAAACCTCTGGAACCAGCAGATGATGATGAAAGTGACCTCTAGTTGCCCTCACTGCTTATGAGCATAAAGACACTACCACTGGGACATGGCCAGTTTACAAATGTCATAGCAACACACCTTGGCAATGACCTGAAAGTTACTTTATATGGTTCTGGAAACTCCCTGCCCCTTTTCCAGAAAGTTCTGAATAACCTACCTCTTCATTGGCATGTAATTAAAAGTGGGTCTAAATACAACTAACTAGCAGCCCACAGGCACCAACTCTGGACACATTGCCTGTGGATTAGCCCTGCTCTGCAAGAAGCAGCACCAGTTCAATAAAAGTTGCTTTCTCTCGCCAGCGACTTGCCCTTGAATTCTTTCCTTGGCAAAGCCACGGAAACTGCAGTCTGGAAGAATTTTCCCAGGTTATGAACCAGTTTTGGGGCTCGCCTGCCCTGCGTCACTACCACTGTTTCCTTGGGTTTCCCAGGAATGTACATGTGTGACACTGCTGCCCTGCCTATAGATCTGTTTCCTTGCAAGGAAACAGGAATATCTTGCCTGCAGCTTCTGGAGTTGAAGATACATGTAGTTTCACTACTGAGTGCTAACATTTAATTTTGGAATCAAGTGATGCATTCAGACTGGTTGCTATCATTTTGTGGTATACATGTAATGAACACATTCGTGACTGAGTTTCCTGCTTTTAGCTGGAGCAAGAAAGTTTTATAATTGTGATTTGTACAAAAAAAATCATAGGCAAGAGAATGTGTGTAAAATAAACTTTATTGTCAGAGGTTTCTAAACGCTCATCCTTCAAGGAAAACGGACATACGCTGAGGAGTTGATAAACAGTCTACAGCAGTGTTATTCTAAATCTGATTCCAAGTCCTTGTCATTTTCCTCCAGCTGCTGTTGACTCCAGTTACATATAGGTTGGGGGAAAGGGGATTATCTATGAATCTAGGTGTCACTGTCTCTTGGGCAGTTATCACATTTGCAGGCTGAAGGGATGTGATTTCTACAATCAAACTATCCATTTGGAGTACAAATCTGAAGTGGCTGTAAAATTTGGTTCTCAGAGATGGAGCTTTCAGATTTGGACTTTCAATTGTTCTGTTCTTTCAGTTTTTCTCATCAACTAGGGAACTGTTTGTGACTAAGCTTTGTTAAAAGTAGAGAAGAGCTTTTCATAGTTCCAACATTAGTTGTTACCTGAAATAAACAAAAACACACAGACACACAACTAAACGATAGTGTTTGGTGAGGTTTGCTGATACCTAACTGAGACTGGAGTGAGAGCTAAGTGGTGATACAGGCCAGGTGCAAACTGAGTGCGGCTAAGTGGATAATCTCTGGTAGTGAAGATAATCTCTCTCCTAGAAGAAGATAGTAATAATAGATTGAAAAGAAAGTCTCCTGAAATGAACTAGCTGGCCTGTGGTGTAGGACACAGGACCCCAGCCACCTTATGATTCTAAAAGCCTTGCTCAAAGCCACTGCAGATGAGTTAGCTAGGTCTCTACCACCTCCTCAGTAATAATTGACTCTCCATAATACTCCTGTGGAGAGAAATAAAGTTCTTTCACACCTACCAGGAAGGGATTTGCTTAGCCTCAAATGTGCACATTCAGAAATAGCTTGTCATCAGAAAGAGAGGACAGTTTGCAGAGAAATAACCCTCCTAAGTCCACATTCTATTCCTTTTAAATAAGAGAGTGGTGCCAAGGGAAGAGCCCTAGAATGTGAAAGCCAGCAGGGTGCTCAGATACCACCCAAGTACAGTTCCATCTTTGACCATAAGGAGACAATGGTGTCAAGAGGCTCAGGCCATGTGACCTGTGGGTGAAAAACCTGGGATGACAATCAAGGCTTCAAACCTCTTCCACTCCATCACAGAGTTTAGGAGCAGTTAGAAGGAAGTCTTCAATCTGGAGAACACTAACAGGCTCTAGAGATTATTGGTTCATGGTGGCTGGGACAGAAATAAGGATTCACAGAAAGATGTTTATAGTAAATGTTCTTTTACAGTAAATCTTATTTTGGGATTTTGCTTGATAAAAAGGCTGAGCAAAAGTAAACAACTTTTGTTTGTTTGTTTGTTTGTTTGTTTGTTTTTGAGGCAGTTTCACTCTTGTTGCTCAGGTTGGAGTGTAACGGTGCAATCTCAGCTCACCACAACCTCCACCCCCCAGGTTCAAGCGATTCTCCTGCCTCAGCCTACCAAGTAGCTATGATTACAGGCCTGCACAAGCATGCCCAGCTAATTTTTTTTTTTTTTTTTTTTTTGCATTTTTAGTAGAGACGGGGTTCCTCCATGTTGGTCAGGCTGGCCTCAAACTCCCGACCTCAGGTGATCCTCCCAAAGTGCTGGGATTACAGGCGCGAGCCACCACACCCGGCCAAAAGTAAAAATTTTCTAATTGCAATTCTGAACCACTTATGAGTTGTGAAATCAATATAGTGGACGGCATACTACTACAGGCTTTATTTAAATACTAGGTAGGGCGGATTACACATAGTAAAAGATTTTCAAAAAACTGATCACAAAGAATTGTGTATTTCTCGCTGCATCTTGTGGTCAGAAAAGTTTGAGAAACTGCTCTACATAGGCAAATTATAGGTTCAATCTATCTGTCTACCTCTTTTTCCCTTCTCTTTTTTCCATGCTATGCAAACAAGACCATGGAGAGAGGAAGGCAAATTCCATCAATGGGTGGTGTTAAGCCTTTTCTATGAGGTAGTTGTACATTTGGGACACCTCTATGCTGGTGACTTGAGATTCTAGTAGATAGATGGTCCTTTTCATCTCTAGCCACATGTTAAAATTACTTGGGAACTTTTCAGTACTACTAGTGGTTTCTACCCACCTGGAAGCATTTAAATCAGAATCTCTGTGTAGAGTCCAGGCACTTGTGTTAGTTAAAACCTCAACAGGCTTTATAATATGACAGAATGGTTTAAAGCTACTGAGTAGACCCACCTATTTCCCACCATTCTGTTTCTCTTTCACCATAGGCTTCTTTCCCATGAGAAAGTGAAGACGTCAGTCTGTCTTTTCACAGTCTCAAGTAAATCGCTATCTTTTCTCAATTGGCCTTCCAAGGCAAAGATTTCTTTCCATTTATCTATCTGAATTTTTACTAAGTTGTCCTCTGGATTCCCTTTTCTCAAAGCTAATTCACCACAAAGGCACTGATCAAGTCAAGGAGCTGGGCTTTCATACACCTGCACCTGTCAATCATGGGTAAATACTTTGCAGGCGGGGTTGCTGGGTGCTGTGGGATTGACATAAACTCCCAGATATTGCCAGCTGTGAGCCTCAGGCAAGCTTGTGACTAAGTGACTCCAGTAGTCTGAGGACAGTCCTTAGAAGGGTCTTTGGAAGCAAAAGCAAACATAGGCATGAGAGGTTGAAAAACAAAAAAAGAAATCCCATCTGGTCTTGGCTTATACCTAACAGAACTTGTGCAAGAATGGATACTAAGGTGGGTATTGTACACAGCAGAGCTTAGTAAATACCAAGTCTGGAGTTTAAGGGATAGGCTGAAGAGATTTTGCAGGTTTGTAAACATTTTTGCCAATTTGAACATACTTTTGTTTACGTTTGGTTTTTCTCCTCAGTGGTAAGAGCTAGGCACAGAAAGGTAGCTAGGATATTATGATTTAAATCAATAAATTTGTATTTTGCCAAGGACCAAGATGAACTATGACTATTTCAATTTTTTAGTACTTTATTTTCATCAGTTTGAAAATTAGGACTTTTGCTCCTTTTTTGGCTTATGACATCTTTTTGGTTTTCACACTTTCTCAAAGACCAGTAACTTAGAATCTAAATTATGATTGCTTATTGTTTCAGTACTCTAAGGGAAAGTTGATTTAATCTTGACAAAATGTATTCAGTTAAAATAATTGTTCTCTTACATTTTTTTCTTTTTTTTTTTTTTTTTTTGAGATGGAGTCTTGCTTTGTCACCTAGGCTAGAGTGCGGTGGCACAATCTTGGCTCACTGCAACCTCCACCCTGGGTTCAAATGATTCTCCTGCCTCAGCCTCCCAAGTAGTTGGGACTACAGGCGCGTGCCACCATGCCCAGCTAATTTTTGTATTTTTAGTAGAGACCGGATTTCACCATGTTGTTCTCTTAAATATTTTCACCTTTTAAGTTTGTCCTTCTCTTCTCCAATTTGCAATAGTGGAGTGTGGCTTGTACCTAAATAGTGTATTTCTTAGAGCTACTTATTCCTGGAGGCTGGCAGTCTGGGGGCCTGGAGGGGGTGCATCTAGAAAGCAGCCGTCTCTAAGTTGAGAATAACTATGAGAATCGTGGGTTATAAGGCTTTGAGCAGCTATGGCCTCCCCATCCTCTTTTGTTTCTAAGTGGGGTGTGACAAGAGAAGGGACCCATCTGAGAGTGACTTCATATTGTGGCCTTTCACCACTTACCTCTGGAAATTTGATTCAGGCAAGCCGGGGGAGTCTCCGGTATTCTTCTCTGAGAACTCTGTTTTCATTATACAGCTGGACAACGGAATCTATGATCTGCCTGTAGAGGTTAGAGTTGCATCCTGTTCCAGGAAATAATTACAGTTTAGGCAAGTTATACACGTTTGCTTAAGAGAATTCTTTCTGCACATTTCATGTTCTTCCTCTCTATCTTAGCCTAGGGAGAAAACCGTGGGGACTCAGGGCTGGAACTTTAGTGTGATGGGGCAGAAGCTAAATTTTCACATGATTCTGAACAAATGCCAGCACATCACATGTATTATCATGTCCAATGGCTGAAATATGAAGGAGGCTTTCCTGAAATAGTTGCTGCTTTGGTATGGGAAGGGACCTGGTTACTGTTCTTCTGGCCCAGCATGATGTTGTGAAATGATGGCCTCTGTGTGAGAGCAATCGAAGAGGAGGGGGTTGGAGAGAACCACCTTGGGGTGGTAGAATGAAGAGTAACCAAGACATAAGGGAAGCTGATGAGGATGGCAGCAGAGGACACTCTCATTCTGCTACATGAGGTGCTCAGAAACCTGGGTTCTACTGAATGCCAATCACATAAGAAGCAGAGAGACAGCAGGCGGTGTACAGAAGCAGAGAGAAGACAGCAGACAGCCTGGGAATCACAAGAATGATTTTAGAGGTAGACACCTCTAAGATGGAGGCAATTCTTTAAGTCCATTTATTCACCTATAAATAGGAATGATAGTAGCTGCCCTACCTCTCTAGCTGGGACATTTGTAATGAATAAGTGAAGTAAAGTATGTCAAAGTGCTTGAAATCTACAAAACTCTGCCCCAGTCACAGGCCTTTAGAACAATACATATTGCCAGAAGCAGATCACTTGGGCCTCTCCTACCATTTTGTTCATCAAAGCTGCTGAGATAACGTTCCAGCTTTTCTCGCAGGCAGTTGTTGATGAAAAGGGTTTCCTTCAGGTGCTGCCGCTGGCTCTGGATCTCATCTTCTAAAGCCGTTCAACCAGGACATGGAATGAGATGGGAAATGAAGAATGCCGATCACTAAAGGGGTAGTCAGGGGCCTCTCATCAAGATCCCTGCCCTTCACCATGCTTTTACCAACTTCATCTTCTCATCAGGGAACATAAGGCAACTTTCTTTAAGAGCTTTTAAGGTTTCAAACAAAGCACGGCCAAGTGCTAAGCAGACTCCACAGGGATGCCTCCCACAGGGAGATATGGGAAGTATAAGGCAGGTTGACAGGAGGTGGGAAAACACTGAAGGTCTCTGAGCAGGGCTTTTCTAGCACTAGGAAAGGTGTGACCACCTCCTTGAGATGACTTATAGGTACTAGGGAATATCTTCCTCTCTACAAAATATCTCTCCTGAACATCTTTATTTTGTTGTTGTTTTTTGACAGAGTCTCATTCTGTCACCCAGGCTGGAGTGCAGAGGCACCATCTTGGCTAACTACAACCTCCGTCTCCCAGGTTCAAAGGATCCTCATGCCTCAGCCTCCCGAGTGGCTGAGACTACAGGCGTGCACCACTATGCTTGGCTAAGTTTTGCATTTTTAGTAGAGACAGGGTTTCACCATGTTGGCCAGGCTGGTCTCGAACTCCTGACCTCAAGTGATCCACCCACCTAGGCCTCCCAAAGTGCTGGGATTATAGGTGTGAGCCACCGTGCCCGGCCCTGAATATCTTTAACAGATGGTAATGACCCTCCTCTGCACCTTATTGTGAAATTGTAAAGAGAAATAAGGATGCCTTTGTCAGAGGATGGTATGAGTAATAAAAGCCACATACTTATACCCATCCCTGACAAAATGACAAGCCTAATATGGTTTATATTACTATGAAAGCTCAGTGAGTGAATTAATATGGTCTCTTTCTATTGTGTAGAAGAGTATATTATAGTCCCCTAACAATCCAAACTTTTGCCCCCAAAGTAAAGTCAAACATTCAAGTAAGGGAGAGGAGACATAGGTCAAGGTTTTAATCTATACATACACCAGTGAGGCACCAACCCAAAGGGCTCTTATATACCTAGAGAAGCTCCAATGGCTAGTGTGGAGTTATTCTGGGAAGAGGGCATGCTGGTGGCATTGCTGTTAGATTCAGCCTTTTCTCCAGCAGATAGCCTCGTTGTTTATTTAGATTGAATTACAACATTGAGACTAAACTAACAGAGATCGTAAAAATACCTTGGTGCTGCACAAAGATTGAGAATCCTGGCTATTTACCAAAGGGTTGCCAAGACCAAAGTCTTGTCTTTATGGAAATACCCTGATATTTTACTAGTCAGATGGAACCTTAGGGGAAAGCAAGCACCTGAGGGGAGATGGAGACTGGAGCTTGAAATTATAATTGTACCACCAAACATATGGGCAAGCCTGCCAACATTCTTGGGATGGCTAGAACAGCTTGGGAAAACTGTTCAGGAACTATAATCATCAAGAATATTTCAGGAAGGCTGGGCACGGTGGCTCACGTCTGTAATCCCAGCACTTTGGGAGGCAGGGGTGGGTGAATTGCTTGAGCTCAGGAGTTTGAGGCCAGCCTGGGCAACAAGGCAAGACCCTGTCTCTACCAAATAGGCAAAAATATAGCCGGGAGTAGTGGCATCATCTGTGGTCTCAGCTACTCAGGAGGCTGAGGTGGGAGGGTCATTTGACCCTGGGCTGTAGGTTGTGGTGAGCTGAGATCATGCCACTGCACTCTAGCTTGGGTGACAGAACAAGGGACCCTGTCTCAAAAAATTTATATATTTCAGGAAAGATAAGATGTCCCGTTTTAAAGAAGGAGATCTGTTAAACGGATTTGTACATGTGCTGCAGTAGTGGCAGAGAGTCTGCCATAATCTCTTCACTCTCTCCATTCTGGCCTGCTTTGAGTATACCAGCTTACAGATGCCAGTCCGGGCCAGAGGGACTGAGGTGAGGACAGGAACAGAACAAATTACCTGACCCACACTAGGGACCTGTACTTGAGACTTGAAACCAGAGCTGTGTTCAGCCTAATCACTTTTTTAAAGTGAATCTTCAGGGCCTGCCTGCAGAGAAAAACATCTCTCAGTTTAGACAGAGCTGTTGAGCATGTAGAATGTAGGAGCTACTGAGAGATTAATGGAGCTTTATTTTTCTTATCAAAGGAGCACTCACTGGCTATATCCAGAGAAGAGGGGTTTTCCTGTGCATCAGAGAGGAAGGCATTGCTGCTGGGAAGCTGGTGGGAGTCATGGCGGCTGGAATGAGTCAAATACTGTTCATCTAGTGAGTCCTCCAGGACTTCATGCATTTCTTCCTCCTGGGCCTCCCTCCTGAGCCTGGTGGAGTAGGCAAGACAAGGGATTAAACCAAGGCAGCCTGGAACCACAGCTTCATAGCTAGTTCTGATCTGAAGCTCATGGAAGAGGCACCAAGAGGACCTCTTGGTCCATCATATCAAAGAGGAAGTATACAATCCACTTTTGACTGGGAGTATAGTGAGTCGAGAGTTAGTATAGAAGTGAAAACAGCAAGTGATCAATGCGTTGACCTCATAACACACAGATAAGGCAGCAGACTCAACAACTACTCTAAAATACACTCAGGGCACACAGGACACAGAGACCCACACTATTGGCGTCAAAATGCTGTGTTCAAATTTTATTTAATATGATGTGGAGTGGTCCATTGAATATTGGCTCTTGAGACAACGTAACATCCCAGGGCTTTTGCATATTTTAGACCCCTAGCTCTAAATACTTGCTATGGTTTCAATTTATTTTTCAAGGTAATTTTCTGGCTATAAAATATCTGCCAACATAATTCAGGACAACCGTGCAGAAACCAGATAGGCATCTCCCTTTGGTTTGCAACCATATAGGATTTAAAGATACAGAAACCAGGGATCCCTGGTTAGTTTACTTTTTGGTAAGACTGACTAGTTAACTAAGTGTGAGAAATTACTAGGAAATAGGAACCAATACAAGAACTGCAAAGAGAGCAGAGAACCGTTTTTAAAAGGACACATTGTATAATCAGTCAACAAAAAAAGGAACACTCAGCAGTGTCTGCTTTTTCCAGATCTGGGACCTTTAACCTCTTGAGCCCTTGCTTCTGGAACCCTCTCTAGATTTGAGTCCTTGCTTCTGGAATCCTCTCTAGATTTGAGCCCTTGCTTCTGGAATCCTCTCTAGATTTGAGTCCTTGCTTCTGGAATCCTCTCTAGATTTGGTCAGTCTATTATCAGCCCCTTCATCATTTGGAGTTACCTGGGAGCCAGTAGCTTTTGCCTGTCTTCATTTTTCTTACCATTGTGATTTTCTGCAAACCAAAATTAAAAGAGCTGGTCAGAAATTAAGCAGGTCTCAATTCACACATTGCACACTTGGGGCCTGTATGATCAGGGACATAACACTTGACATGTGTGTTCAGAATGCTCTGCGAGAATTTTTGCAGGAGGCCTCAGGTTGTGTCTTTAGAGAAGTGGCCTGGCGGGCTTGCCTGGGCCCACTGGACAGGGTGTTCCTGATGTGGTGAATCATCACCATGACATCAGCTGCCTGAAGCAGAGCAAAAGTCTTTTGTTTCCCAGCTCAAAGAATACTTGCCTGGCTGCCCTTTGGACTTCTCCAGTTGTAACCTTCCTTCCTACCACAGGCTGGTTGCCAGACCATGACTGTCCCATTGCTACTCACACACAGAACCTGCTCCAGTCTTGGAGAGGACAAATAGCCCTCTCCTACTTCTACTCCAAAACCAGAGGACTGCCCAGGTGCCTTGAAGTCTGTCCCTGTTGTGCTTCCTCAGATGTTCTTGGGGGTAATTCTTGTTTTTTTTTTTTTCTTCTCAGTTTGTTAGTGAGAATTGGGGGTGATTCTATGAAAAATATTCCAGTATAAATCAAGTTTTCTAACATCAGCTTCTACTATATCCAGTGCCTAAACTAACCCCAAAAGATTTGGCCAATTTATTGGGACCTGAAAATAAATGAATAAATAAATAACCCTGAAAGAGAAATACACTCATGAACATTAAGATACTACTTCAACCGATCTGTACAGCAGCCGTGGAATTATGATTTGACCCACTTTACAAATGAGGAAACAGAAATTCAAGAAGGATCAATCACTTGCACAAAGTTAGTAAATACAGCGCTGAGGCTAGAGCCTAGGTAATTCTGATTCTTAGTCCAAGGGTCTTCCCATTCTAACAGGCTGCCTTCTGTCATACTGTTCTTTCTAACCACAAAGATTGAACGGAGACTTCAGCTTCTGGCCAAGTTGGAGTAATAGGGACCAGATTTGTCCTCTACCTTAAACAACTAAGAAACTGGAAAAAGTATTTTAAACTCTAGCTTCAACATTGGATATAGTGCAGTACAGGACAGTGATCCTTGAGAGAGAGAGAAAATAAAAGAGGTGAGCCCTATGATTGCTCCAGTTTCCTGCCTGAGATTGTCAACTGCAGAGCAGGGAGGGAGGATCCAGGCAGAGCCTGGTAGTAAGCTTGAAGAAGTCAGGGTGGGTAGACATCACAGGACAGACTAGAGAATAGATTGCTGCACAGACAGAATGCCTTGGATATCTGTCTTCAATCTTCAGCTAAGTACTGATTAGTACATGTATTTGAGGAAATTATGCAAAGCAGGGGAAAGAACTTCTCAAAAGGAATAATCTCTGTAGCTCACACAGAGCTTGCAACACTTGGTGTTTCCATCAACTACAGTGAAAATCCCTTTTAATAGAGGGAGCATTGGTTAGAATAGGGGTCCCCAACCCCCAGCACTGGTTCATGGCCTGTTAGGAATGGGACCGCACAGCAGTAGGTGAGCAGCCAGCCAGAAAGCATTACAGCCTGAGTTCTACCTCCTGGCAGATCAGCGCTGGCATTAGATTAGCATTGGACACAAGCCCTATTGTGAACTGTACATGCCAGGGATCTAGGTTGCACGCTCCTTATGAGACTCTATCTAGTGCCTGATGATCTGAGGTGGAACAGTTTCCTACTGAAACCACCCAACTCCCAACCCCTACCATCCCACCTCCACCTTGTCTGTGGAAAAATTGTCTTTCATGCAACCAGTCCCTGGTGCCAAATCTGTGGGAAATCACTGGCTTAGAACCTTCAAAAGAGTGTTG